>NW_020939750.1:0-1240064 GCF_003851025.1 Sparassis crispa
TAGATAATCTTCAGATAATCTTTTAAATGATCTTTTGAATTATCTCAAGATGATCTGAAAAATTATTTTCGTTCTCAGGCACAATTCTTATCTAAAATTACTGCTTATAAATACGAAAATTATCTTTATTAACTGACATCACTGCCCCTGGGTGAGTATGTGTTAAGACAGGTTTACAAGGCCCTCAGATAAGTGTGTATGGCAACAGATTTAGCAAATCCTGAGATAAGTGTGTGAGAAGCTGTCTCTCCTTCAAACATATTTCTGCCTTTAAATTTTTTCTCTAGGTAAGAACTTAACAAGAGCATGGTATGAAACTCACATTTTTGTTCCCTCTAGCACATAGCTCCCTCTGCAAGCATGCTGAAAGCCCTCCTCTTAATGCATATTAGTGCAAAGCTACTAATCTGATGAGAACTCAAATTCATCAATTTGCAGATATACATTTCATGTTGTCTATTTGATCAAACCCAATGGAACTATTAACTAGTAATGCCGCTCCTGAACTAGACAAGGGCTCTGCATTTGCTGCAGTAAGTGGTGGCTTTAAGAATCTTAAGTATGTACTATTTTTAATTCACAAATTCATGATGGACTCACCAGGAAACAGAGTTACAACTGTCTGATCATGAATTGCAGCAAATCTTGACTCTTAGGTAACCTGTGATTTTTACAGCTGACTGAAATATTTTCTTATCCTCTGTGCAAGAATGATTAGCAAATAAAGAGAAGCTTTTTTGCTGAATGTATAAGAGCTGTATCATCATTGGTGCAATCTTAAAAAATGGAATTCCATCAAAAGGAAAATTATAAGCCCTATTCATCATGCTTAGCTACTGTGACTAATCCATATCAGCTACACCTATGGAGAGCAAGAAGAAGACCAGTATGCATCATTTATTGATGCATATAATTATGCCCTAAAGTAGCTTAGATGTCTTAACTTGCTGCTATGACCTCCCTTCTGAGATGAAAATCATACTTCATCACTGATCCTGAGATTATCCAAAAGCATCAATGCTATTATCCAATGAGATAATATAGCTTATCGCAAAGCATTTACAATATATGATGGCAACTTTGATTAGTCAAATTGCCTTTCAATCTATGAGTTTAAATACATCAAAAAATAGCTGGATCTATCTGTTAAAACTTACAGCATTAAGTATCATTTACTTTCTAATCTCGCACTAGACTAAAATACATTGCAATATGCAATATCAACAGCAGAGCTTGCAGCATCTATTTCACAATCACCCTTGAAAACTACAGGCAATTATATTGCAGGGCAAATTAAAAATGTTACTCAAGCTGATGCATTCAGCAGTATATGTTAAGTTGGTACCTGTGCTAACCAATATGTTTAGTAAAGTAGAAGACTCTTGACAGGAACACTAGTGCCCTTAGCAAGCAAAGGGTATTAGTGATCTCAAATACAAGCACCACCTCAAAGAAAATCAAGCAGGATATGAATTTAGAGGACCTAGGCTTAGATAACTCGGCCATCAAAATGCCTCCTATGATTTGATGCATCCTTGATGAGGACAGAAATGCTATGGTCGAGGTTGTTATGTAACACGTGTCATCAATATTATCTGGTTATTAGTAATGTTTTTACTGCTTTTACTGCTGGCTGAGGTGATTTACAAAGCACATATGTCAGATGATGTTGTTTTCCTTGGTGGTATGACAAACAGGATAGTAAATCCAGTTATTAGAAGTAAACTTCATACAGGACCTGCCTTCTTCTTGATCCTTCTAGCTGCATTTTCAGCACTTTACACTGAGTGACTGGTGAATTAATGATCTATTGTTTCCTAATTGTGAAACAGCAATCATAGCTATCATCAAAACAACTAGAACAATTTCAGTTCATTCAAAATATGCAACTATTTGCATTTGCATTTCTAGATTAAAAAAATTCTGTTATTATTATTTCATCCACATCTTTGCACTACAGCCTTCTGGGGTCGTGATATTATCATGCTGCATGCTACATGTACCACAGACATGAATGTTTCCCATCTAATATTTGAGTACTGTCTGATTAAGGTGTTCAGAAGGATTAAAGCAAAATCATGACTCTAGCTGAAAGTATGAACAAAATAATAATAAAATTGCCAATTATATCCCTTCTATCTATGTTGTGAAGGATATTAATTATTTATTGCTCAGACTTAAGAGATGCGTTAGTGTGGTGAACAATCTGCATAGCTGATCTAGTGATCCTCATGTCTTGTGTGTGCTGTTGCTGCATACACTTGAACTAATTACAAACCTGAAAGGCAACACCTTTATACAAGCATAAATTAATTGTGTTTACATGTAAGTGTGCTATTTGCTGTCAAATATAAGCAGTAATTATCATCTATGACTAGGTCACTATAAAACTCTGATACAGAACATTCAACATGATAATATCAGCATTTCAAACTTGGTGATTAATCCTTTGTAATGGGTCAGTTCTGATGACTGTTACTCATTATGAACTGCTTACTACTTACTTAAGCAAGTTGCTTTTAATCCTTTACACTTATTATCTAGCTGTACTTACTCAGTCTCAGCTTACTCTGGCCATATATTGAGTCCACTGCAGCCCTGGTAAGCCTAAGGATCTAGGCTCCTTACACCCGTTAACAAAGTTCAGAGTCTTAAACAAATTTGATCTCACTACCATCTGCAATAAATTGCCCTATTCTATTATTTTCTCCTTACTTTCCCTACTCTCACCTTGACACTCATCTGATCTAGTCAAAATGCAGGTCTAATGTAAGACACCTGCTGAGGTGATCAAAGTAGAGAAATTAGAAAGAAACAGATTTAAATAGGGCAAATCTCCACAACTATCAAAACTCTTAAGTTCAGAATGCACTGCAACCCTTCCTTTCTTAGCTCTTGATCTGCTCAAAAAAGAATACTATGATGGCCTATATGCTTCTGTGATAAACCAGCTACTATAAACAGCACCAGATATTGAATGCATAGAATACTGTAACTGGAGACTATAACAGCTATTGCAATACAAAGTGGCAGTTTCTACAACATTTCAAGAGGCCCAAGGCATAGTGGGCAATACAACCAAAATATAGAGTTGCATGACCCCAGCTTTGTAAACTGCTCATCTGACTAAATAACACATATCATGATATTGAGAAGCTTTTCCTGTAGCAAACCAGCTATTGAGGAACAAGGTCGCTTGATAGAGAAGAGTTGCATGAGTGGAGCAATTGAAAAAGTGTGAGACTTGGAGCAGCAGGTTATTACTTTCAGATCTTTCAAAATGTAGTAGGCCACTTTAATCCTGCAGTAACTTCCCTTTGTTGGCATCCTCTTATCTTGCAATATATTTGTAACTCCCTTGCTAATTGCTTTCTTGCACATAATAAATGTCTCTATGATGGCATGTGTAATGCCATGTGTCATTGATTACTATGAATAACTACTATGATGCATAACATCTTTCTTAGAGAAATGTGTAAAAATCAATAAAGTTATACTGTGAGAAAAACATGAAGAAAAAAATGTAAAAGAACAAAGCATTTTCGCAAATTTTTCACTGAGAATAAGTTAGTCATCAAATATGGTAATTTTGATTTTGACTAGTCTCTGTTGCTAACTATATACAGCTATGGATGACAGTCAATCTATATCTAATATATAGTCTGCATCAAGTCACATTGATTTACAGGCCTCTCCTCTTACACCCAAAAAGGAAATGATAACTGCAGCTAAGCATGCGAATTTAAAAGCCAGAAGAACAACGACAGTCTGAGTGGCTGATATTTAACCTAAAAACTCAAAATATATCCTTCAGAATCCTTGTCTGTTATTTCAGGAATGTTCTCTGAAGGCACTGATAAGAAAAAGAGGTGTAGATGTCCATTTCACTACAAGACTATGCAGCATGGCCTATTCTCAGCCTTCCTTGCTACAAACTGTACTAGAAATATTTTTATAGTAACTCAGGTCCTAAAAACACAGTATCATCCTAGCTACTTGTTTTTTCCTGCAGGAAGAGGAGAATGCATTGGACAATGCGACATGTACATACAGAATCACAGTTGCACATGATGTGAAAACTTCTGTAAGGTGGAAGCCCGCCAAAAATGTGCTAGTTGGCCAAGACTAGGTTTTGGCATGTCCTGTCCTGTCATGTTCAGTTGTCTGATATGGTAAGCAACTTATTTCCAAGGCAAAAAACCATGAGAATGTTTTGTTCTTTTCTCACTTTTTTCTTGAGGTTTTTCCTCTGAAAATATATTATTGATTTCCTTATTTTCTTGTTCCAGGTTGTTTCATATGGATAAAAGTGGTAATGCTTCCTGTGCTATAGACAATCCATGCATAATGTGCACTTCCAAATATTTATCTTGTTCCTTGCTTATGGTGAAAGTATGTTGATTATACGTAAGACTTGTACACGATGATAGTTTGAGAGCCAGAGTCACTTAGAGATACCGAGAGGTACCGAGATGTACATATGGCTGGCTTTAGCGTGCTGTGAAAAGTTCTATCCACCGCGGAGCTACGTTCCTACATCCCATCCCGAAAGCTCAAAACCTCAGACATGCCATTGTGACACACTAGTACAGACTAACAAATGTCCTCACTCGGGTGCCCAGGAAAATCCAACTTTTACTTAAAGGTGTTCTTATGTGACTTAAATGCACTTATGGGCTTTAAATAAGGTAAAAAAGTACAAAAAGTCCATAAGTCATATTTCCTTAAAGACTTAAAAGTCAACTTTTGGGAACTTATGGACCTTAAATAAGGCAAAAAAGGACAAAAAGTCGGAATAAGTCCCGTAAGTAAAAGTTGGGTTTTCCTGATGTGGTACACGTCCGTATGTGTATTGCCGAGTGCACAAGCTCGTTAACCTTTGTTGTCCCTTCTCTTATGGTACAAATGTGACAGGCGTTCGAAATATAGAAGGCACAGGACTCGCACATATTTCGAGCTCAAAAAGTAACAGTCTCCCACCTTTCGACCCTTCTCTTGCGCTATCGCTTTTCGCTTTCGTCATAAATGAATTAAGTAGAGCTCCCGATCCGAGTTAAAGTCAGATGTCGAAACATTGCAGATTAGAGTGCGTCGGGAGCTCGTCGGCTATCGACCGGCGTCGCGATAATAGCATTGTTCCATCACAGGCGGACGTGAGCAAAGAAAAGGAAACTGAAGTAATATATCGAGGTAAGGAGCGTAAACGCACAAAGGCAACCAGTAACAACAGACCAACATCCAGTGTAAGCAAAAGAGAGGTTCGATGGCAGAAACCACAGGGGTATCATAATTTTCACCCAGCCACAACTCGTCCGAGCGAAGACAGAACAAGAACAGGATCACAACAGGACATCTGCGTCCTCTAAGCAGCAGTAGCGGCAGGCCGGGGGTTGGTCTGCTCCTTGAGGGCCAGCAGCTGTTTTGAGCGGAAAGCCTCGTAGTGGATCTGGGCAGTCGTCTCGATGAGGTCCTGCAAATGTGTCCTATATTTCATAAGTTGATGAGCCTTCTGCTGCATTCCAATCAGCTCCGGTGCACAAACCTTGTAAGGAAGTTGCGGAGATACACAAATTCGCAGTGCTTCTCATCTTCAACATTGACAACACCCCAGCGGTTCTTGCGTCCCCGGACAGACTTGCCATCAATGATGACGTTTCGCTCTGAGCCGACGACAGCGAAGGGGATCATGTTCTGTTTACTAGTTGAGCAATGCTCAGAACCGGTACGGAGAACTTGGACTTACCCTGATACTCTCATTCAGTTGAATTTCCTCTTCATCGTTCTCATCAGTGTCGAAGGGATAAAGACGAATGTTGTTGAAAATCAACTCGGCCCGAATCTGCAGACGACCGAGGCACATTTAAGATATGTGAAATACACGGAACGCTAATCACCTTCTGCTTGAACGCCTCGCGCTCCTCCAGAGTCAAGCTGTCTGCCTTGGCGATGATGGGCACAACGTTGACAACCTCGCTGAGCTTCTTCATGACGATGATATCGATGGCACGGAGGGAATGACCAGTCGGATTGATGAAGAACACACAGCAATGGATGCGCGTGTCCTGAATATGGCGGTCACGCATGGCAGTGAGCTCCTTACGGAGGTAGGAGCTGTGCTGGTCTTTGATGTATTTCACGATGGGATCCCAGCTAGAAGGTAATCATTGGTTCATTGACACGTCAAACGAAGGGGCGGCGACGTACCAATTCTCGTTGTTGACCTGGTCGCCATATCCGGGTGTGTCAACAATGTTAAGGCGTAGCCTCACACCATTTTCCGTGATAACTGAGTAGAATGCATAGTCAGTACCACAAGAAAATGCGTTTCTGAATACGAGCGATGTACCATGAGAGACTGGGTGAATCTCTGTCGTCTGTCTCACTGGCTCATCTGCCTCCAGGCGACCCTTCGAGTCAATCAAGTGCGAAGCAAAGATTGTATTGATCAACGTCGACTTTCCAAGGCCGGTCTGACCTGTTCGGGCCATCAGCCCGTCAAATTTCAGGAGTCTACAGGGATGGAGACAACGCGACCCACCGACAACGATGACATTAAATTGAAAACCACGCTTCAAGAGCTTGTGCTCAATCTGCTGCGTGATGGTGTCGAAACCGACGTACGCGTTGGCACGGATCTCTTCGGTCGCGACGGCAGCCATGATGAGGATGAAGGGTCAAACAGCTGAATGAAGTTGTGACTGGGCGAAGGCACAGCGAACTCTCCCAATTTTCCACGCAACACTCTGGTGCTTTTCCGCCACGCGGTTCTCGCACCACAATTTCAATGTCCGATGACAGCCCATTACACTTTACTCTAGGCAACTCTCAATGAAAGTTGTAGTCGGCTTTTCTATCCAGGTGGCGTCGCCTTCTCACTCCATCATGATCATATGCATGCGTATTTCAAGTTCACGAGAGGTCCCGAGTCATGAAGGTTTCTGAAAGCACGATTTCTGATTTCCGTATGCCAGTGGGACTGGCTCATGCCATCTGAAATTGCGCAGGGACTGACTGACCAGCTGATGGTCGATGATGGACCAGCTGTGGGACGTATCGCTCGGGGCATGCAACCTGTCGTTTACAGTAACAGACTTACCCAACGGTTACTTTGCTGCATCGCGCCATGAGCATATGAGTCAAATCGTCCGACCGCTATCCTAACAGACACAGATATCCTGAGGCACGAACATTGAAGCAGTATATCGTGTTCACTTCCTTTTTGCGCACTTTTTGCACTTTCCTAACGCGCTATTCTTTTCACTGACATTATGATGTATCTTTGGAAGGTCGCGGACACATCTGTACATGTACACGAAGTCCGTGCCGAGAGTCCAAGATACAAAGCAATCCTGTCGATTAAACAAACTTACGGTAACTAACTCCAGCAATACCTCTCCAAGCAGCTAACGCACACCCCGCTCCGCTCCACCCCCGCGCGTGCGCGTGCGCGATCCACGATCCCACATGCGAGGCACGCTGGCCACTCCGGATCCTTCTCCGCCACGCCGCCATGCTCGGTGGGTATCCCCTGTGTCGCGACGTCGAACACCTGCTGCAGCATCCCATCGATCTGCGCTGCGGAGTACGATAGCTGCTCCGTCGAGGTGTTCGTGAGCGCCGCCTGGCCGAGCGGCGCGCCGCCGTTCGCGAGGTAGATTACGAAGGGCTCTGCGGATGATGACGCGTTGCATCCGAAAAATGTGGGCTGCTTAGTTAGGTTATGTGAGAGGAAGGTGGACTGGAGAGGTGGAACGGGCGGGAAGGAGTAGGCGTTGGGGAAGAGCGCTACACGATCTTGTGTGGCCTGGAGCGATCGTTAGCGTCTTATTCGGTGAGATAGCATTTTAACAAGACATACGATGATCGAGCTGCCGTCGGAGAAGTTGTCCTCCGTATCCGAGGCCTGTGCAGCGATGATGAGAAACACAGAAGATCATGAAGAAGTAAGAAGCGTACTGCGTCGATCGCGAAGATGACCTCTACCCCACGCGCCTTGACGAGGAGCGGTTGGAAGGGAATCACCTCTCCATCTTCGCCGCCGTCACCAAGCATGAGCAATGTGGTATTAGTATCAGTGTACGTTTGCGGTGCGAGCCCATGGAACGGATTTGGCAGCTGCGCGAGAGCAAGCTCTAGTCCTTGCTCCGGGATGATCTTCTCGAGGAGCTGGATGATCGGATATATGGAAGAGTTCTGTAAGCTAGATGTCTGAACACGGGAGACGATTATCAGTTCGCATGATGGTACGACTCAATGTAGCTGGGCACTCACGGAGGTATTGGCTGCATTGAACAGATTGGAAGAGACGCCCTGCACGAAAGGTAACTGGTCAAAGCCAGTAGTGCATAGACTACCGTTTGAGGAGCCCAGGAACTTCGTAGGTGTGAACGCTCCTAGTACAGGATCGAACGACCCCATTTCGTCTGTGGAAACAACATTCAGGGTGCGACGAAGAATCAACAGATAATCAGACTACACTCACAGACATTAAATTCGTAAATTGGATCCGTGAGGGGCACAGTATTACCAGGAACAATGTTTGATGTGTTCTCTCTCTGAGCTATTGAATCTGCGGTGATGATGGGGAATGGTTGCACGTATGATTGAAAAGACGGTCTAGAGCCTCTGTCAATTCGAGGGAGAAACACCTCTAACGCGAACTCACAAATTTGCGAGAGAAGACAAGGTGATACCTGCGCCGTGAGGAAGAGTGCTGTTTGCAAAGTTCTGCACGCTCGTCCCGTTTACGAAATGGCGTGAGAGAGCGCGCGCCCAGACGTCCGTGATCGTCACCGGAAATCCTTCGAGCGCCTTGCCCGAGGCCTCTTCGATCAGCTCGACAAGATAATCTTCCACAGAGGTGTTCGTGCTCGGCGTCAATAAGTCGAGTTGCACGTTCCACCCTCCAAAGGTCTGAGCGCTCGCGTTAGGTGCTCCAAAAATCAGCTTCGGGAGCGTCGGGAAGTTTGCCTGAACAAGAGAGCTGACAAGCCATCCACCACCCGAAAGACCTGAGAGGTAAGACGCGGCCTGAAGGAGACCACCGGTTCCCGCTCGTATCGACGTCACGTTGCGTGCATCCAGAGTGTTCAGAACGCCGGCGCCAAAAATGGCAGCTCTGTACCCACCGCCGCTGGTCGCAATTCCAAGCTTGGGGTAGTACTCGCTGCCATTCGCACCCTCGAGAATGGCGGAGACGTATCCAGGCAAAATAACTTCATCGTGCGTACTGATTTGCACAGATGCAAGATAAGTTCGCCATGCCTCGGGCAGGACCTTCGATGTTCTGTTAGAGATGTACGCAGACTCGCCGAAGCTTAGATTCTGTGCGGTTGTCCCAGCTTCACGAATTAGAGACGTTCCGGGAGGGCACAGCGAGAAGCTCGGGGCATATGCCTCGGCCGCTGCAGTCTGACCTGCGACCAGGTAGGGGGCTGCCCAGAGAACGGTGGACACGATTAGCAGCAGCATAATGTGCAGAGCAGAGCCTAGAGAAGTGGGCTACTATGGGCGCGCAGCTGGCCACTCGCAGGATATTTATGACATCTACATTCCGCTCATGTCCAGTCATCAACGCATCACACCGTATGACGACAGTCTTCTGGATCCACGTGGATCGTGATCGACTCGGACATCGCTTACCGTAGACGGATGAGTCTGCAACGTCGCGCGGAAGTAATCCCACATTTGACAAGACATGCGACAGTAAGCACCACTCTGTCCATTGCGCGCAGGGACAGAGCTAAACTGGAGTGTTTGCGACGAAGTGCCTTCAGGATCGTCGAGGAACCAGTGGCGATCAGCGTGTGGACGGACCTCTGCATTCCGATTTTGACCAGCGCTCGCTGGCTGCACTCACAATAATAGAATATACGTGTGCCGGGCGGCTCGAACAACTGTGCAGGCACACGACCATGCGTTAGAGAAGACAGAGAAGGCCTGTGCCTGGAAGTATTATTAGAGAAATGATTAATTCCTCTGGCACGTCGGAAGTGAACGATGGCTCGAATCACACGATGTCAGTGTATGTACCATTTTTTTCAAGCTCATGATGGTTTGCGGCTTCCATGCGACATGGGTAATGAAACTTTGCACTCCAGCATCTCTTTCCATTGAAGGAGATATTGGAGCGTAAGGTATCCACCATGTGAACCGAATGTCGTGATCTGTAGAAAGTGCCTCTCAGAGAGATGTTTGGTCTAGCACGAACAGCGTCCTTGGGAAATGCACCATGTCCGACAGAACAGACGCCGAAACATTAGCTAGCACGAGGAGTCGAATCGGAATCGGAAAGCACGTGAACAAGAAACGCTCCTGGCGTCGATGCCATGCCATGTCGACACCGCATCGAGAAGTTGCAAAATGACGTGACCACTCACCACACTACCCTCAGGCTAACCAATAAATCTTGAGAGTGCAAGTGGTTGTGGATAAAGATCCTAAGTGATCACGATCGGGCGTTTCGTAGATCGCTTCCGTGATCATGATGGCAGCCACAACGAGATATTCAACCTAGTCGCGGGAGATCTCGTGAAGGTTTCACTCAACTTGCTCAAACAATGTGACGAAAACTCCGCGGAACCGGCGCACTGCGTTCAAGGATCGCTTCACTGGCGTCCATATTTTTGATCCTATCTGCTGTGGCTTCCACTTGCTAGCCTGCGGGTACGCTGGGTGACACAGAGCGAAACATGGTGACGACGACGCTCTTGATATAACTTGCATATTCCTGACCCGAGCTGAGGCGTTGCGGCGGATCGTAACGTACTAGTCAGATCGCTGTAGTCAGTCATCAAACATGCGGACGGAGGGATGCTTGCCACAGAGTCAGAGCACGGCAATCTAATCGTGCAAGGTGGGACAGCCGGAAGTAACGCATATCACCGCACTGCTGCAAAGGCATCGCATCAGCATAGCCGCTCCGACTACGGCCGGGGCATACCGCTACTTGGCCATGACGCTCTCAAATTTGGCGAGATACAACGTTGTTTGTTCCCAGTGCCCCTAGAAATTTATTCTCGTAAACACCCACGTGATTACGAATACCGCATATAATAACAGGAGCATATCGAATTTCGAAAGGCAAGGACAAAACATCAGCTGTCGCGAAAACATAGGACTAGCGTCAAAAACACACCACAATTCCAACCAGAAAGTAGAGCGCAGGATGAAGACGAGTTGCAACGTCCTAAAGTTATCACATTCTGGTAGAGACATGCCAGGCAAAAACACTCAGGATGACGCCACATGGGGAAGAAGCAGTAGAGCCAGCACTCGAGGGAGATACAGGATTGCAACACATATAGGAAGTCGGCAGACAATCTGCAGGTTTGTCAAAAATCAACGCCAGCCGCTCCGAATATAGACAGTGCCGGTATGCAGCATTGCACGGACAATCTGAGTGGTCCTGGCAGTCCCAAAAGATGTACTGACTGACCACAAGACTTGATTGTAAAACTGGCGGCGTCTAGTGCTCACTGATTAAGTTTGCTGGGGATGGGAGCCTTGTGACCAACAAGCACGATCAGAGTTCTGACGTAGACTCGTCGCTTGGAACGGTGGTCAGAATTCCGACCTTCACATAATATGAGCTTTCACGCTTGTTGGACGGTCATCAGACCTCTTACCAGCGCCAGCTAGGACAGGGTCAGAAAGGAAGCTAGAACACCGCAACAAGTTGACAGAATGAACTCGTGCTCAGAGGACAGAACGCACCTCTTGCGGCCTATATGCCAGACAATGTGGGCCGCGATCGTCGAGCATATATCTGCAGCCTTCAACGTCATGTGGTACTAATCAGAAACCTGTGATAACTCGCGATGTGTACACTTCGCCTCCGCGCAAGAACTCACCTGCCAGTCACGAAGTTGTTTGGGATCACAATTTAGTCCTAGTGCCGTCTGTTCCTCAGGCTGCTTTGGTGTAATCTCCGCAGTGTGGCATTGAGGGGCAGATGGGATTGTACCGCTGCTGTCTGAGAGTTTGTGTACGCATACGTACTTGCGCCATATACAACGTCGCAGAGCCAGCACTTGGGCGAACCGGGGACTCACCTGCTGGACAATAATTTAGAATGTGTCAGGTTGGTGCACCTTTGCATGCACCGTACGTGGTCCGCCCCGTCCTGCCGGAACTGCAACCTTGTCCTGCAACGGCCAAAAATACATCTACGGTACAATCCTGTTTGTCCTGCTTCGAAAATGCCAGGGTTCTTCCGATAAACCTCGGGCACAACCGATATGAAACCAAATCCACATTGAACAATCTGTCAAATTGTACAGCACCTCTGTGTATGGATGCAGTGCCTAGGCTCATGGTACGCACCTCCAAAGATGTCCACGGGATCCGTCCGGTGCTCTTCGACTTCGACTTCCCATGACATGATCGTTTATAGCCGCAGCCCAGGAGACGCGGGCAGAGTTCCCCAAATCTGTGTCCGCCAGTCGCCGAAGCTCTGCAAGGTGTAGAGCTCTAGGAACGTCTCGCGCGCCCCGCTCTCGACGCGCAACAAGAAACTTTCCTGGTGCACACAGTTCAGCACTAGTACGATTCGAGAAAGACTCATTCCGATTGATCAGACTCACCAAATCAGAACTGCACCGAGACGCTCTCCCATATACGAGCCAGTTGCTCTAGTCTCCCAAAGGCATTTGTAGATACTCTGCTCAACCTTCGTGACTCAGAATATCCGTATCTGAGTTGCTCACCCTATGTGACGGTTTACCTCTCAGGTGCTCAAGGAACGGTACCGAAGGCCGACGTTGCAACGAACGCCCCGTCGGGCGACTCTTTCGTGTGCATGCAGAACCCACGCTGCCGATCTCCGTCTGTACGACTCTCACCGTGCAGGTTCCTCGCCCCGTCTCCCGAGCCCTTGACACCATCTGCAAGGCCTGTGATAAGTATATCCAATCCGCATCTCCCACAACGCACGCACCGCACCCTGAATCACATAAAATCACGCGCCAACCTCGCACACGAGGCTCGCAACTACTCCGAACGAGAGAAATCGGGCGAGGCAAGGCAAGCTAGCGAGCGGGACGTGGTCTCGTCAAACTTCGGGTCCGTGAACACAGTTCGACGAGACTCGAGACTCGAATGATAAATTACACTGGCAGCTAATTACTGACGACCCGTCGTGCGGACGGCGGACGTTAGTGCGAACTCGAAGGGAGCGGGTGATGGCCATATGCAAAGCATCAGAGGAACCTCGAGCACCGCTCTGGCACACGCGGTCCTCGACTTATCTCTCATCCTCCCTTCGGCGTTCTCGGGGAACCAATGTGGCTGTAATGCATCGTCGCGCGTTGTACACACTACTGACCGCACGATGCACATTCAACGCCGACTCGGATTCGTCCAAATCTATCCACTCGAAAGGCCGCCAGGCGGCGGCGGAACTTGCTCGGAGACGAGGGCGGACAGTGCCACAAAACAAATAGCGCACAACAACTGTGTAAAAAGGACACTTTCACTTATGGGTCGGGAGAGCTTGCTCTCCGAGCAAGAATACACATAAAAAATAATCTAGCGCCTACAGCTAGCCTGGCGTGCCGAAAGTATAACCACACCCGTATAATATAGCGTGGTCTACCCCTCCGTCCAAAGAAAACGTCCGAGGAACGACCGAGCTCGGATCAGCGTTTAACCTGAGCCCGAAGTAACCAATAAGTACTGTAACCACAGGGAACCACATAACAAAAAAGAGCCCGTCCGTCGTCCAGGGCGATTACAGATGGCCCGCGCCACCCAGCGGAATTTCCCGATGAAGGGAAAGAAAGAAGCCCACATCTACCAGCATTGCGAAGCGCAAAAAAAAGGCATCCCGTCCGCGCACCGCCACAACCCAGTGCTCTGCCAGGAAACCCCTAAGTTGCCAGATTTGTCCTGGCCGCGTTGTTGGAACTTGGCAGATTGGACAGGCAACTTCGAATTCCGTCTGCGACTTTGCCGATGCATCGTGCGACTTTCGCGCATCACACGTACCGGGGGTTGGACTCCTGCCGGTGGGCAGGAGCTAAGATAACGAGCGGAGTACAGGTACCTACGACAAGCGTGGGCGGCGTAGGTACGCGTAGCTACCGATACGGGACAGGCGGATGCGGGCGGTGCGGCAGCGGAGGCTGAACGAGCGAGCGGGAGTTGGGGGGTGAGGGGAGGAGCCGGGTGGCGGTGGTACAAGGTATAATCGGCAACGACGGACTACAGACAGACGTGGGACAACACAAGAAAGAACGAGCAAATAAAGACGAGCGCAGCGCGTGTGCGGGCAGATAGGGTTAAAACACAGACCGGGAAGGTGGGTACCATGAGAGACAGGCGGGCCAAAGACAAAGAAAGAGGCGGAAGACGAGACGGAGACGGCGGGCCCACGAATAGAATATGGTTGGCAAGGAAGAGCGAGGACGATGGAGCACGAACAGATTAGTTGACCTAGCGTAGAGGGGAATCTATAGCGAGAAACGGACGGGGCACACAACGATCAGAGCATCATCGCCGCGTACCCGTGCCCGTTCCCGCCACCTCCAACGCTGATCGCCGTGTTCTTCATCAGCCCCATGCCCATCCCGCCCATGCCCATACCGGTCCCCATGCCCATCATGCCCACGTTCAAGCCGTCGTCCCAGCTGGGTCGCTCGTGCCGCGGGCGCGGGCTCATAGCCCACAGAGCTCCCACTAGCATACCCGCTCCCAACGCTATTCATGCTCCCACTGCTTGTCTGCGGCCGACGCCGGCACCCGCCGCAGATCCGGCAGAAGAAGCCGTCGTTCGTGCTGTTGCTGTTGCTGTTGCTGCTGCTGCTGCAGGAGCGCCTGCTGACGTTGCAGGCTCATAAGAAACGCGGCCTGCTGCTGAGGGTGCACCTGCGCTTGGCCATGGGACGTTGCCGGAGGAGTAAACAGCGGTATGCCCTGCTGCATCGCGAACATCTGCGCCTGCGACCACACCTTGTCGTCGCCCAACTGCTGGGGTCCAAAGGGCGCCGGACCCTGTCCGAGTTGATGGCCAGGCCCATGGTCGTACAGCGCAGCCATTGCGGGGTTCTCGAACGCGACGCCAGTCGGGGCTCTGCACGATCATCGGCGTGGGGTGGGCTGCTCGAGCGCGGCAGCATCGTCTGGAGGTGCAGAGAGGGCCCGCCGCCGGTAGCCGTATGCGGCGAACGGATTTTCCGGTCCATTCTTGAGAAGCGAGGCGGCGGCAGCCTGCGCCATCGGGGCGCGCATCTGAACGTCATCTTGCTCGTCGCCGGCACCGAGGGGCCCCGGCGGGGAACCGCGTCCCACCAACGTAGTCGTTCATCCCCGTAGTCGTCGTTACCATATTCGCCCGCAGCGTCCTCCTCCTCGATCGGGATGCCTGAGAGCCACCTCCACCTCGCCAGAGAGCACGAGCTGGAATCCATCACCGCGGACGGGCTCCTCGACGCGCGGGAGGCCGGAGCAGGTCACGCCATTCGTTGAGCTCGCGGCGAAGAGCATCTGCTTCGAGCTTCAGCAGGCGTAGCTCTCGCGCGGCAACAGACGGTGCCGGCGCGAAGAGTGGACGTGCGCAATACTGGAGTTGACGATCGAAGACTTGGAAGGGCGACGGATCTGCGACAAATTCGGCAGCAGAGCGGCGAGATCCTGTAGTAACAAGGTCAATAATCGGATAATCGCGGCAAGAAGGTGGCTCACCAAGAAGCGGCCGTTGAGAGTCTCGCGGCGCTGGCGCTCAACAGCGTTGTGAGTAGCCCTGCGCTCCGCGGTGTTGGCACGCCTGCTTGGCTTGCGCTTGGCGTTAACGCCCGTAGCGTTTGGCGTTAGTCAGCGCAGGTGCACTGGCTGCGGCGGGGGCAGGTGCCGCCGTCAACGGGTGGCGGCAAAGCTAGAGTCTGTACAGATGTCGTAGGAGAGACGGGGGTCTGCGGACCGTTCGAGCCGTCGGTGGAAGTGGGGGAGTTAACCGCAGAGGGAGAAGATGGGATGGTGAGTGGGACAGCCATATGTGAACTGGGACGGGATGTCAGCGTTGGTGTGATATGAGTGCCGTGAGGGCGAAGGATATGTATAAATCTACACGCGGGTTGAGATCCAGAGAGTCGAGGGCGATGTGCGGAGGATTGAGGATCTGGATTTTGGTGAAGTCGGAGACAAATTGGCACGCGATTGCTCAGCGAAAACCGAAGTTGTCAGGTAAGGTGAATGTCGTAGATGCGGAGTGGTGTAGCAGACAGTCGCGAGCGGCGCTCAGCGTACGTACTTGCTGCAGGAGGATGATGGGGAATGAAACCGACAATGGTCGCGATCTCTACGTGCCGGGCTTGTCAGTACAATGTATTATTAGTAAACAAAAGAAGTTTTCAAGAATACGATAGGCGCTGCGAGGCTATGTGCTATGAAAAATGGAGGAAGAAAGCGAAGCGCTGAGGTCAAAAGCCTGTCTCGACAGACGGATACAACTGTTGCAAGACGAGCGACATACGAAGAGACGAGCAAGAGTCGACCGCAGTGCTTGCAGCCGACGATCAGACCATCGCTAGCTTCCACCGGAAATCCCAATATCGGTAACAAGACGAGATGCAGAATGAGACTCACCACACACAAAAGCTACTATGAGTGTCGGCAAGGGAAATCCTCAGCACGGATATGCGATCTGTGGACAGTCGATGAGCACAGCGCGCGGTTATAATCACGACGATAGTGAAAGTGAAAGTGATGAGTGAGCGGGCTAGAACCGCCACACGAGGTCTCCATAAAAGGACTATGATGTTAGTAGGGAAGCAATGGCTTGCAGCATCACCCAACGGGAACAAGACACCACACGCCCTGCACTGCACCCAAGGGCCCAAGCGGCGTCCGCGAGTGTTGTCATGGGGAAAGAAAAGCGTCCGAGGATATGCTGGAGGATGACGCGAAAAAGGAATGGAAACTCACTGCTGAGTGTGCTGAAGGAGTCGACGATCGAAGGGGTCCTTAGCGGTGGTACGCAGTCTGCATGGGAGCTGATAAGCGCGGGAACATGTCGGAGACGACAAGCACAATAAAGAGGACGAAGGGAAGGCGGAGAGATGTGCGGAGACGACGAGGAGAAAAAATGAGAGAGAGTGGATAGAACGGAGCGGGACAGAAGGGGCGAGACCGGCGTGATTACGGAGGCATGGCGATTCGCAGTGCTAGACGTTTCGCGGCTCAAAAGCGACAATAAACCACGACAAAGGACAATAAGGGCGCGGGAAGAGAAGGGGACACGCACTGCAAGCTGTAATAATTGGCTGCTTGTGTCGTCTGATGGCTACTTGCTTGGGGAATAGGCGGATTGGGAGAAGCCGGCAAGGGTCGCGAGATCTGCAAAGATTGGGAGCGAAAAGTGAGAAGAGAACATGGTGGAGAGGGGGCAAGACGCACTCCAGGCGGTATCCTTGGGACGGCGGGGGTTGGCGGAGAGGAGGGCGCAAGGGGGAAGCTGGGGTGAGGTGGAGGATCAGACGAAAACCATGTACGACGAGGGTGAGAAGCTGCAGGCCGAGTCTGCCCTCTGCATATATCCCCACCGGCACATGCCGGTACACCCCAAATAAGGCTAACCATCAGCCCGCTGATTCCGACGCCTTCTATCTTTCTCAACTCCACTCACTGCTGCTGCCCAACGCCTTCCATTCTCCGACGCCCCTTCCGCCGTCCATCTCCCTTCCAATGCCCGACGTCCCCACCCCCTTGCCTCACCTCGTCTCCCAGCCCTGCGACCGACCGACCGACCGCCCTTCCCCGGCCCTCCGGCGCCGCCCCTCCGAACCGCGTAGTGCCGCCGTAGCCCGATCGGTGTGCGCCCCCATCAAAAACATATTCGTCTGCCTCCGTTGCACATTCACGGCGATCTCCTTCCCACTCTCTGCAACTCGTTCCCTCGATGTACGATCCCCTGAGCTCGTCGACTTCCACCCTGCGGACGGCGGCGGCGGCGACAGCGTGGCAGTGCACCCAAATTTTCTGCTGTCGGTGTCGTTCACCGCCCCTGCCCTTCCGCGGAGATCGACTTCGGCGCCCGTTTTCTCACCGCAATTCACCGCGGTTCACGTCCTCCTCCTCGGGGCCGGGACTCTCCGTCTCACCGCTGTGAATTGATGACTCAGCCCCGAACCGGCCATCACCGCGCCCGTCTCTGGGCTCAGCTCGAATCGCCGCTGCGTCCAATCTCGCAAATTCCTGCAGGCGGTTACATATAGGTTTATCAGACAGATATTCGCCTACCCACGGTGGGGAAGGGGGGGGATTCAATCTCTCTTGGCCGTGCAGCCAGTCGCGTCCGATCTCAATTCGCGTCTACTTACCACCGCCCTGTTGCCTCCGTCGACGTTCTCATCTTGACTCCTCGAGTTTTCACTTGTGCTTTCAGCAATAAAGTTTTCCCCTCGTCAGCTCCAGCCCTAGCACGCTTGGGGGCATCTACCCGGAATAGTGACCCACCTCATTGGTGTACCTTTAGTCGACTCCGATGCATTCGGGCGGAACACCGGGGGACTTTTGCCACATTTTTGTGTCATGTGTTTGGTTGGTACTCGCTGGAGAATTAACAAGAGTACATATGAGGCCTGTCAGAGCCAGCGTTCGGCTGCGGTTCCCGTTCGTTCTCGCTTTGCATCTGCATTTCTGTCTAACATTTCACAGCGTTTTCAGTGTGCGCGAGAATATTGATCTCGGGCACTTTCTCGTACATCCGCACATGGCGTTGTGCCAGTGCCCCAGATAATCTTTGTTTACTCTGAAGGAACCTGCCAGTCTCCCTCTGTTGCGTTGGTGTGCTTGCGAGCGTCAGTGCATATATTTTTGATCCCCAGGGTCCGTCGCGACAGACCATGGCAGCGCTCCTGGGCATGCGGGCGGCGCAAGGGCATACCTCGATGTGAATCGGTCCATGAATTCATCGAATTTTTGTCCCGACTCACACCGAACTTGTCCGTCGCCTCGCGAGCTCCTGGGGGCGTTGACGTGCCTCTCCCACTCCACAGATTTTTCTTTCCTTCTCTCTCTTTTTTTTGCATAGCGCTATTATTTGTATCTTTGATTTGCTCATCTGAGGTGTGCGCCCGGCGGAAAGGTAAACTATATTAAACCATCGCTCCATGCATACCGCTCACTCGGAATGCACAAATTTCAGGTCCCTTGTTCGCGCAGTGCTTCCTGTTCCCCGCGGGGGTGGCACCTGTCCCGTCGACGCTCAGCAGTTCCAAACATATGCACCCGACGATCACCCCGATATAGGGCATACCTCCAAGGGGTGCCCTTCGCCCGCTTGCCTGATGCGGGGGAGCTCACTCTCTCCGCGATGGGCGTGCAGTTCGTTCATCGGCGCATGTGAACGGTCGTGTGATCTTTCATGCGCTCCTGATATGAGCATTTGAACGCCAGCCTGACCGAGTTGCGTTCGCTGGGCGACGCGGGGACGGCTCCAGCGAGGAGTGTGCTGGGTGCATGACCAGTGTTTGGTGGTCACAAGGCCTCGCCCTTCCCAATTGGAACGCCAACTACCGATGGCCAATTTGCGGGCATTAATATGTCGGATATTGCGAGTACTCCCTGCCTGCTCTCAGATCCAATCCCCCCCCCCTCTGGATTTTCTGCCAGACCGGGTTGTCCTTGCAAATTAGCAATCACCGTACGTGTATTCCACAGGCCTCGCATCTCCGACCGTCGTTACTCTCGCTCGCCTCGCACCCCGGCATTGATCGTCTCGCCCGACTATCGCTGTCTGTTCTCACTCGCCTGTGCTATGAACGACCTACGTCGTAAGATCTCGGAGAGGCCGGCGGGACGGCTCGCGACAAACTATCTCCGTGCTGTGCTCCGGCGTTTGATCACGGATCGTGATGTACTATCCTTGGGTCACCTTGTCCACTGCATAAACTCGCGGGTTGCAAGGAGCGACTCGCTAGTCCTTGGCGGGAAATATTGAGCTCGGACCATCATCATGGCGCGTCGCCATCATTCTCCGGACCCGTTGTATCCACGGCTGGGTGTAGAGAGAACATTGTGTACGTACTGATTTGGATATTGTGAGCGGTAGAATAATACGAACATCCTTGTGCAAGCAGACCGTCCGGCGTGGAACTCCGCTGCGGGGATGTGTGAGCACGATGCTTTCAGTCCCATCCAACCTCGAGCGAGTCAAATTTGGACGAAGCCGCGGAATATCCCCTTAGACGCCGTCGCGAAAAGTCCCGGATTTTCGACTTTTTGGGCCGTTTTCTGTCCGGATGCGACGGTTAAGGTCGGCTTACTTCCTAATTTGGTATTTTTGAGATATTTTCAGCGATTTTCGGCATATTCCGTCATATTTCCGTCCATTACCGGCCCCACAAGCACACCTTCCTGTCCGGACGGCGCGACGGCCTTATCGCAGCGGAGGGCCCATTTGTCCGGATGCTGCGACATCGTTCGGTCGATTTTTTCGAAAATTTGTCCGGATTCCGCAATGACGTCTGAGGGAATATTCAGGCGTCCTAGCCGCGGGTGCCATCATGATGGGAGTTTGCACGATCTACGATCAGCTGAGCTTGATCACTTTGCTCACTAGCTTGCATGCGCAGGCTGCAGGTCGCACTCATCATGCTGTGCTTCCGTCGTGATCCGGCAGGAATCCACGGGGAAGTAAGCTGTGATCGCTGCTGTATCTCTCATGCCCAGCTGGGATATTCGAAAGATTGCTCTCCACCCGGTGTCAACACCGGTCCAGGGTACACGGTAAGCAAATCGACAGAGGATAACGAAGGTAGCGTCCTCTCTCAGTACATCCACGTTCAACCATCTCATGATCATATGCGCTGGCAGGTGTGAAGCAACTCCCCGTACCGGAGTAATTCCTTTTGTCGGCTCGGTACTTGCAAATACGACGGACTTTGAGTCAGCTAATTTGTCCCTACCCTTCTGCATTCCCACCGCACTTAACCCATAGTAGGGACACGTACGTTCAGGCTCCTCTCGCTTGGCCGCTTCAGCAGCACGGCCGCCTTTAATTGCCCTCGCTCTGGGAAAATCAGCCGTATAACCAACCACAGGACGCTTTTGCTACTTCCCCAGGCTTCGCGTTGCAGCTCTACGTCTGTCTACCTCTGCTTCTTGTGTCCGCATCTCGGCATTCGCTGTAGCACTTGTCCCACAGCTTGCACTGCGCATACACGCAACCGATAAGTATGTAGCTCCTCGGATCACCGCCGTACGAATACCGTCGTGCCGGATCAATTGCTCTCGGCACCTCCGACGCGTATCTGCCGACGTCCAGAGAGCCCGCCGCAGCAACGTCTCGCCGGTAGCTGACTGCGCCCGGAGCGCACTTGACGCGCCCCGTATCCTTTCGACGTCGACACGACGGCGTGATGCTGATGCCACGATCAAGCATCTCATCATCTGCGCATTTCTGTGTGTTTCTGCAGTTGGCGTCTTGTTTTCTGTGGAGATACCAACTCTCAGTTCTGACCGGTGGCACTCACGTGTGGTCTTTGGTTTATGGACTGACTCAGGCATGCTGGTTCCGCTTGAGTCCGAAGGCGACTCTGAATCTCAGGCTGTTCGGTTGTATTTCGAGTTGGACGTTCGCTATCATTAATCTGACGACTGACACCTGCGACACCAGCTCAACGTGCAACAGCTGTGCCCAAACGTACATCAGCGACGTGCCCAACGCCGATCCCGCACGACGGGGCTGTTTGTCGGCAAGTTGCGCACGATCATCGGTCCGTGTTCAGGCTGTACGACGCTTAAAGATAACTGCGAACACGGAGGGGTGTGTGTGCACGCCTCGCCGGAGAAGACTTATCATGGCAAGCTCGGTCTATCTGCCACGCTTCCCTACCCGGGCGAGTACTACCTCAAAGGTGGAAGCATCGCGAACCTTCGACTGTGACGCGACGAGACTGCGAGGCGAAAGCTTTCGCCGAGAGATTGTTCGTGCCAACGTAAACGATTATCGATCTGCCCAGCGGTCTGAACCATGTATAACGTTATGGTCTGTACATTGTCTCATCCCTGGTAGTTTAGGCGATATCGATGCGCGGCAGCTTCAAATTTGTTATCGATTCGAGGAATGTCGTTCCTGCAGGAGATGCATATCGTTCCTGCAGATCCTGAGAGATCGCCCTCTACTTCAGAGTAGCAGTCTTTGCGGTGAGATGCTGGACTTCCTTCATTGATCACCTCCGAGAACATAGCATACACGTATGTAGAACCGTGACCAAATGATAGCGCCAATGCACGTTATGTACTGTATGTAGGGTTTGAATCAGCAGGATGAACACGGCAGAGGTAACAGCCACAACGGTGCTAAGATTATAACGAAATACAGACGACTGAGTCCAGACCGCAAGTGTCGCACACCAACATCTCGTAGAATATCACGGGGAAAACGATGCTGTAGGAAAGAAACAATTAGAAACGGATAAAGAAAGCTCATCGCTCAAGCTTGCCAGCTACGCCCGCCGCCTCGTCCCTCGCCTGCCCCAGCTGCGGGTCAATGCCCACCACGCCGTTCCGTTGGTCTGATTGCGCAGAGCCTGCTGATAAATGTGGGTCCAGGGACTCCGCGGATGGGCCTGGAGGACCGACGGACGCGGAGACGGACGCAGACGAAGACGGCGCCGTCCCAGGCTGCTGCTGTTGCTGTGCGTCGGGGTCGACTATGGCAGAGCGGAAAGGGGAGGGCGCGACGAGCGGGCGATGAAAGCGTGCGCGGAAGTCGTTCGGCGGTGCCTGCGAGGGGTCGTGCACGTACGGGTGCGTCACGCCATGGTCGTTCATCTGGTACGGCGCGTTCGGGTCGTGCATGGCAGACCCGTCTGGCGCTTTCTGAGCGTTCCCGGGATGGTGCGCGAAGGCATGCATCCGACGCTGGGTACAGGGTCAGCGGTTAGCGTATGGGGGTGCAGCGGGTGCTAACCTGTTGGTCCCAGTGGTCCCAAGCCTGCGCGATGATGGGCTCCAATGAGGCCAACTCCTCGTTGGTCATATTGAGTGTCCGCAGGAGATGCTGCTTGAGCAGCGGTGCGCAGGAAAAGGAGAGGAGGAGAGTCGAGGCGAAGGTCTGGCCACCGAGGGGCTGGCCCTGGGGAAAGGGTGGTTCGTGCATGGGATGCGTATGTGGCGGTTGGTGAGGTGGCATTTCGTGAGGCATGACAGGCTGATATTGTCCGTCCGCGTTCATGCGGTACTGCACCTCCTCCATGCCCGGCAGAATTTCGTTCCCCATATCCAGCCCCAACTCCCGCAACTTCCGCGCCTTCACCAAAGCGCGGTGCTTCCTTTGCCGCTCTCGCGCTGCAGCACGAACCCTATCCCGCTTGGCAAGTTCTTCCATGCTGAATTCGTCGCCCTTGTAGACATCCGAGATGGACTGAGGGTCGGGTATCGGCTGCTCGACCTGGGGCGCACCGGCCTGGACCTGAGACAAAGCAAGAATATTATTTAGCCCCGCCTGGCGGTCGCGCTCGCGCTTCCGACGCTGTCGCTCCGCTGCTTTCTCGCGCTTGTGTCTCTGGCTGGGAGTCTCGTTCTCGCGGGAACGCTTGCGGGACGAGGAGGCGGTGGGGGGGATATTGTTAGGGTCGTGATGGTGGACGTTCATGTCCATGGTGGAAAAAATTTGATTGTATATATTGCGAGGATGTATATCCCGAGAGTGCTCGCCGGATCGCGTTACACTTGTAGCCGTTTCTGTGCTGGGTGCGGGTAGGCCAGTGACAATTCGTGACGAGAGAGTGACAAACAGCAGCCAAACCCCCTGTCACGGCCTCTTATATACCCTCGGTGGCGTGGGAATATCGCTAACTCTCCAACAGTCTCCGACTTCCTCTCCGCCACACCGTGACCCATCCTTCCTTCGACAGCATCCAGGTAATCCGCAGGTAAATCATGTCCTCGTATTCTTCAGGGCATTACAGAAGTTCAGAATGTGCTCCTCAAGCTAGCAATCGGTCAAATGGCGTCTCACATAGGCCGGATCGCCAGGTTGACTCTTTTCTCCGGCCCAAATTGTTCCCTTTGCGACGTGTGTTCCTATTTTCGTAACACAATAACCTCATGCTGACTGCGGCCTTTCGACAGGTAGCGAAGGCGGAGCTCGCCAAGGTCAGACAACAGCGCCCGTTCGAGCTCGAGACGATCAATATCCAGGACAAAGGGCAGGAGCGCTGGAAGCGCAAATACGTATACTGGATTCCCGCATTGCACCTCGACGGCAAGGAAGTCGCGAAAGGTCGCTGGGACGCACAGACCGTTATCCAAGCGCTCGATGCGTGGAAGCAGTCCCAATGCGGGGAAGAAGACACGAAGAACGGCTGAGCCCGGACGTTCCTCGGGCTCCTCTCTACGTGGATACACAGATTTCCCAGGATATAGGCCCCCCAAATACTATTCCCTTATATTATCGCTATTCTGAGAAAATCCTCGGTCTGGACGAAGACGCGGATTTGCCATCTGTTGGCGAATTGCGCTACTGCTTCAACTGTGGATCTCCCGAACATACGGTCTCAGCGTGTCACGAACCATCTGAACTAGCCCTGATATCTCTCAGCCGGCAGATGTTTTTCTTCTACAAAGGAGGGCGTCCCGAGCCCTTCCGTCGCATCCACGAAGTCGCCGAATGGAAACGCCAACGGATAGATTGGTTAGCAACATTTCATCCTGGATATGTTAGTGGTACTCTTTTACGGGATGCTCTGGGGCTACAGGATGGCGATTTCGGAGAGAACGTCGAGTGGCTGTGGAACATGGCTTACTGGGGTTATCCCAAGGGCTGGGTCAGCGACGTCGATCCGCGGGAGCGAGTCTGGAAACGCATCTCAGAGCAGGTGACGGATACTCTGGAGAACACTGAAGACGAGCATCTCTCATTGATCATTCACGGTGACGGCGAGGAAGAGCATGTCTTGCTTCCTCAACAGAACTCTTTTGTCAAAGGTCTTTCTCCGGAAGAAGGCGACAATGACTGTGACCTGGAAGACTGTGACCTGGAAAACCGTGATCTGGAAATATCTGTCTCAGACCCTCCTAGGGCAACAATAGTGCGGCGCTGGGCCATGTACCCGGACACTTACTTTCAATCATCGCTGCTACCTGTTTACAATGGTCACAAGCTTTCTCGAAGAGAACATGTCTTCCTTGGACCTACGCCGACTTACTTTGCAAGTAGTCGAGGCAGCATCGCGCAGCAAGCTCAGAGTGCATCCTGCAGTCTTCCCGCTGCATCTAATCTCTCTCCTTTTGTGCATATACTGCCGCCTCCTTCCCCGAGCTCTACGCAATCCCTTCAGAATACCGTGCAGACTGATTACGGAGGAGAGGCTGACATGGACCTATCTGACTAATCTAAGTACTGACACTCTGTAATTCGCTCACTGTGCTCGTTCTCCAAATTGATATATATTCTCCAGCCTCAGGCGATAAAAGAATGTATTAATGTTCTAGCAGTGCGTCTTCCCGCTCGTTTCTAAATTACATTAACCGTCGTGTAATGCAGATAATACAGGCGACTGGGCCGCGTCGAGTTAGTGCTACATCGAGAAACAGGCGTAGGCGAGCAGCGTGAGGTCCAAGACCGGCATAAGCGAACGTTGGCGGGGGTCATATATCGTACACGAGTGGCGCGCGCTCTCAAAGCGCGGTATTACTCGACTTGAAGATCGACTTTGTTAGGACAGGGTAATGCGGAGCATCGTACGTCGTCTGTGGTGTGTTCGGGTAATGCGAAGATTCGTCCTCCGATGCTTCGGAGCGTGCGTCGTCTGACTGTACGGAGTGGTGGGATGGCGGGTGTTGGTTGCGGGGAGCAGGGGCATAGCGGGACATGCTCTCGAGGGGCCTGCTGATCACGTAGCCTATACGACACGTAGGTCAATCACCTCACTTCTCATCTTTCAGAAGGAAAACTCACCGTTATGAGCCGCCGCCTTCTCGCCTTGCCTCCCGAAGCCATACCCTCTCTTCTCTGGGTCCTCCGTCGTCTCTGTGGTCCTACCTGTCTTGCCGAACAAGTTTGACACGAACGTCGACGAGGGTCGCGTGAACTTCGGAGCGAGTTCAAGGGTCCTCGGGAGGACGCCCTTACGCTCATTGCGCCACTCGGTGATAGAGCGCTTCCACTTGGCCTTCTCGCGGAAGATGAGGCCTGCGAGGATGTTAACGCATCCAAGCGCAAAGAGGAAGAACGCGGCGACAAGGGTGAAGTCGTCGACGTGATGAGAGAGGATCGCCGCGCCGAGGAGGCACTGGAAGGTACCAATGGACCCGAGCCCAAAGGAGCGCCCGAGCACGGGGAAGAACCTTTCGAAGAACGCTGCGGGCCACCCGATCTCGGACATTATAAGCACGATCACCTCGAATATGATGAGGAGCCGGTTGAGGATCGCCCAAAAGATGCCCGCGGGCTGGTTTGGCACGTCGCTACCTCTGTGGCCATGGCTATGTCAGCGCGTTTCTCATACGTGGTGGCCAGGATACGCACGGTACGTAGTCACAATCCGGTACTTGGTCTGCGGGGAGCGCCATGAAGCGGTTCACGGCCTCCACGTCGATGACGATGACGAAGATGCTGCTGGCAAATACCAGTAACAAGGAGACAATACTGAGGATGCGGACTACATTGAGGCCAATAAAGATATCTGACTCGCAAACGCTGTCAGTGGCGATCGCAACCAAGCTGCAACATTACTCACATCCACGAGGAGGCAACATTCTTGAACTGGACCTTGAATATAAAAGAGAAAGAAAGTATGGGTTGTTTCGACGATCTAGCGGTGTCGAGAAACTGGAAGCAAGAGAGAGATGCAACTGGCTTGAAGCAAAGAGGGTGTCCCAGCACCGAATGTGAACGTGGAGGGGAGGGCCTAACCAGGAGGATGTAATCAGTCACAAACCTCGGCCTCAAGGATTTATAGTAAGTGCTGCGGGAAACGGGCATTGTACTGCTGTCACACATCCTTTTGTAGTCAAAATATAGCGAAGCGCAACGCATGCCGCTCTCATTGTTTAGACAATAGGGAGTGTGTGTCAAACGACAATGGCTTCCTGTTTAGGACAGTCGCTTCTCTTACGTAATACAAACAGATCGGTGGCGGTAACCGTGACGAACAAACTGGCAGTTTTCGCATTGCAATTGGCAAGCGGATTGCTATGTGAGTAGCGTCCGCCATAACTACCTTCTGCAAGTGTACCAAGTCGTTGGCCCGGGTGAGCATACCGAGTTTTGTCTGGTGCATGTTGACATCTCGCTTCGCGCTTGTCCGTCATCGATGATTTGTACACGTACAGTCGCTATCGCGAAGTATATGTACACTCCCATGCTTTTGTTACCGACACGATTCCCCGGATACCTATTCACGAGGTCCTCTTCCTGACGACTGTCAGAAAATTGGGCGGTAAATCTCATCAAGTTCCGCTTTGAAGGCAATCTCCACCGCCTGCCGGCGAATATTCCCCTTCGTCGATGTACGCGGAAGGGAATTCGGCGGAACGACGAAGACAAACTTTGTGGAAACAATCTGCTCATGGAGATACCGCTCTGCTTGTGAGTGCTGCGTCCGGCGGAGAATTTCTTCTTTCAGCGCTTCCGCATCAACCGTCCCCCTTCCTTCGACGAAAAGCGCAGGAGAAGGCCGCCCTGTGCCCACCACCACGCAGTCGAAGACGAGCTCCTTGCATGTTGAACGGACTTCGTCTTCGATCGCTTTAGTGTCGCATC
The DNA here is from genome assembly GCF_003851025.1 of Sparassis crispa. Lineage (NCBI taxonomy): Eukaryota > Fungi > Basidiomycota > Agaricomycetes > Polyporales > Sparassidaceae > Sparassis > Sparassis crispa. Next base: position 27,710 of record NW_020939750.1, read on the forward strand.
TAAGCCCGTTCTCGCTCTTGATCCAGTCGTCTTCCCGTCCACGGAATACATAGCATCCGGGCGACACCTCCTGGAATAAGTCGCGAGTGTGGAAATGACCATCGACATCCCGTAGTGAATAGTGTGGGCAGTCACCAGAATCGGAGAGGACAACGAGTTCCAGAAGAGGCGAGGCATCGAGGGCGTTGGAGGCCCTTATATCACTGACAGGACAGAACCTGTAGGATACGCCTTCCAGTGGTCGCAGGAGGTGAGCGTTGGAATCTCGTCCTCCGATGGACAGTAACATGGATCCCCCGCACTCCGTGGTGCCATACAGATTGCGCAGCACAATGCCATTGCTCAATGCCCACTCTTTATCTTCTTGTGAAAGTGGCAGTCCAGAATAAAGGACCTCGTCCAAACTCTGCAACCTGGCGAGGAACGCTACGTCCTGTCTCGCCCTCCGGAGGTGTATCCCCAGGAAGGTGGAAAACTGCATGAGGCGATTGAGCCCGCAGCGTGTAATCATGTCCACCAACTCGTCGGACGAGAATGCGATCGTCGTTGGCTGAACAAGGCATGCACCATGCTGCATGGCGCCTAGTACCATAAAAGTCTGTCCAATGTGACACATGCTTCCCCTGGTGAGCTGAACATGAGCTTGTATTCACCGGCATATTATAGATACATAGCTCACATCCAGGCGGTAACATCCTGCTTCCTCGGGTCGTATGTTATGCCACCTTGTTTCGTTTTCGCGATGAGTGCATCCAGCCACCGATAGCTGCATGGGACGAGTTTCGGTCTTCTCGAGCTCGACCCAGATGTATGGAAGATCATGGCAATATCCTCGGCTGCCGAAGCCTTGTGTACGGGAGGTAATGCGATATCATCCACGTCCATGACCATGGCGTGTATATCTCGAACGGCGATATGCACTGGTATTGGGCAATTGGTTGACATAGACGCGAACGAGGGATCAATAATGAGCGCATGCGCATTGGTCTGGGACAGCAGCTCGTATGCGGCTCCAGGATTGGGTAACAGAAGGGATAAAGCCTGCGGAACAAAACCGGCCCTGGCAACTCCAAAAATGTGAAGGACATCGGTGTATTCTGTACCACCAACCCTACCACAGGCACCGCTTCAGTAAGTGGTCGTTCAATGCGCGAGGATACATTTGACGTACCATAGTCCAACAACAGAACGCAGGGGGGTGGCACTTTCATTCAGAGTGCGAAGCCAGTATCGAGCAGCGAGCTCAACGTCTTGCAGAAACTGCGGGAACGTGATGGTGTACCAATCTCTTTTGCCGATTCCCTCAGCGTGTACGGGCTGCCGTGGCACCATGAAGATTGGGCGGGAGGCATACCGAGCTGAGCTCTCTTCAAGCAAGGTGAGATGGGTGTGCAGGGGGCCCATCGTGGAATATCTGGACGAGCCTACAAGCTATGTGCATGTCCTTTATGTGCACTACGGCGGGGAACTTTCGGGGAATTCGATCGCCACGTTCATAGCCAGGAGCGGCGTTTATTTTTTGTTGACTGCTGGATGGTACCTCGGCTGCGACGGGGCGCCTTGCCAATCTGTCAATCCAAACCACATGGGCTGAGAACTTGCTAAGAACTGAAGTTCAGGTCGTGATAGGGTGAGAACCTGGTCATCTGGTTTGAGTCTATCCAACTGCCAGCGTGGCGCTGCGACGCACGGAGATCTAAAACATGACCGAGACATACGGTCTCATTGGGTGCCACCATGCTAGCAAGACAGACAGACCGGAATATCGAGGGAGGTACGTAGAAGGCCCTCACCCCTGTCCCTTAAAAACTCGGGCGGTGAACGTGCCGTGGGCACTGTCGACGTTCTCGTAGTGTGAGCGACGGACGCCTGAGGCTATCCAAAGTCCCAGAAAAAATACTCTATTGTCAGAACATCAAACAATCGTGGATGCTTGCATTAAGGACGAACTACTGCTACTGATACTTCTAACGACGTGCGTATCCGGTCGGGCGTGAACAAATAATTTACATGCGGCGACCTCTATAGATGATGTGCGTGGAGCAGAGCGATTAAATGCGATGGGATGTGGCAAAATTGGTATGAAGGGTCCAGGGGTAATAAATTCCTGAAAGGACAGCAGTTGCGAGGATGTCTACGCTGCACGACTTGAGCGCGCCCGGATGGCTTTGCCGTATCGGTAGAAGAGGAAGGGGATCGGAATCATTGCTAGTGAGATGAAGCCCCAGACGGAGGCTGCCCAGCCGTTGCCGAGGTTGTGGTACATCGCCGTGATAAACAACGGCATGGCAGCGCCAGAGCCTGAACGAATGACGGTCTTGGCCGCGAGCGCGGACGCGACGTAGCCCGGGAAGGCGTCGATAAGATATGCGTTTGCGGAGAAGTAGATGATAACCACTACAAAGAAACCATGAGAATTGACAAGGGCATCGCTGAAAGACGAGATACGCACTGCCAAAGCCAAAGGGAATACCCGAGATACATGGCCCGACCCAGTTACCACCTCCGGGCATCACAACTGGGGGAGCCGTCCATCCAAAGATGAACAGAGATACGGGCACGAACCAACAACCAATGAGCATGCCAACCAGTCGATCCTCTGGATCAGCGTGTCCCCCTTTCGCTTCAGCACGCACGCGATAGTTTGCCTCAACGAACGGCATGGCGACGAGCGCCAGTAAGAGGCCGATAATCACAGATAAGAAGGTGAGACCAGTTAGTCCGTTGTCGAAGTTGTATCCGCCCCGTCCAAATACAACAGGGAAACTGAAGAAGAACGCATACTATAAAATACACGGGAGTGAGATGATGATATCACTCAGCCAAAGATAGCCAGTGCCGCTTACAAGGAGACCGTAAATGAGGGCTATGTAAAGGGACATTAGCAGAAGAATGGGCTCCGTCACGAGCATCTCTAAAACATAGTCGTCAACACGCGATGGACCAGCAAGGCGATATATATAACTTACGGAATGGGCGCAAAAGCGTCTCAGTGAGCATTTCCGAGAACGAGGCCCTGAACAGTTCTTGCTCAGTGGTGATGTTGGGATCTCCTGTCTCTTCACGCAGACGTATGGCACGCTTGTGCAGAATAGCAGGGGCAAACGTCTCAGGTATCGTCGCAATGAAGATTGCAGTAACACCACAGAAGATCATGTTCACCTTCGATATTGATCAGTCAAAGGAGGACACGAGAAATTACGCAGCATACCCAGAATAACCACCGCCAACCAATAGTCTCACCCACAAAGCCACCGACGACTGGACCAAGAACGGGTCCACCGTACGGGGCTGCAGCGAACAGAGCAATCGCAAAACCACGCTCATTGTTGTCCCAGATGTCCGAGATTGTACCACCTGCCAGTGTGAGAGGTGAGGAGGCAAAGATGCCGCAGAGGAAACGACAGATGAGCAAGGTTTGGATATTCTTTGCGACAGCACATGGAATGTTGAAGACTACGCGTCGCGCGATTAGGTCATCCAGATAAATAGGAGACGTAGATACTCACTGACGTAAAGAATACTCGGGATCACCCAGATTGGTCTACGCCCCAGCATTTCGCTCTAAGGGCGCGTCAGTTATCACATAGCCGAATGCGAGAGAACAAGTGACTCACAAGAGGCGACCATGCCAGAGGACCAAGACCAAAGCCGCAGACCATAAGAGAAACGCTCAATGCGATGACGACTTCTCCTACATGGAACTCTTTCTCGAGTCCATCAAAATCGCCTGTAACGACAGCACTCCCGAACGCAGCAGCAACGACAGACATTGCACAGACGGCAGTAAGGTCTATACACGAGCGTTCAGTACGACAAAGAACAATCGACAACCGGAAGGAGACGTACACCAACGATAGGCTTTCGACCAGTTCCGTGGATCCTCAGGATCGTTCTTCAACCACGTCACCAATCTCACGTCGCGAAGAGTTGCAGCTTTCTCCGGATCGCGCAGCGCATCAGGGATAACAGATAGGTGGGTAGGAATGGGACGTAGAGCAAGATCAGCCTGGACATAACCCGTTCGCGAAGTAGTACGATATTCGTCAGTGAATCCACCCCGAGTGAGATTAGTGGTCTCGTATGGAAAACTCAGATCCGCACGACGGGCATCATGCGAAGCCGGGATGAAATTTGGGAGATCAATAGTGTCTTCGGAATGTACGGAAACGCTGTCGCGAGGGTGTTCACCCGACTTGACCGACTGAGCGTCGGACTCGGGCACAGCGATGGTGGCGGTCTCGCTCTGTGGAGGTTGTGTCATGATGCGCCGCGTTGAGAACCAGAGAAACTAGGAAAATGAGAAAGGAAAAGAAGAAACTGAGAAAGGAAACGATTCTGCATTTTTCAGGCTCTGGTCCTATTATATAGGAGCGGAGAAAGCGGGATGTGCAGTCGGGAGTGGTGGCGCAGCAATTACAGATGTCGGGATAACGGATGGGCTGGCCATGGCGTGTAAAAGGTTAACATACCAAATGGAGACAGAAAACAGCGTTGGACACCGATGTAATCCGAGGTCAACAAGGGTAACGAACGGCTTGCTACGCTTGTTGAGCTCGGAGTGCTCGATGCGAGCCTCGGAGCAGCTTAAGCGCCCATCGGAGCGCCCACAAGGGCCCTCGGAGCGGAACAAGACTCCGGGACTTTGCGATCACTGCACGTTCATCCAAAAGCGGTCATCGTGGTTCGCCTATCGTTTCCGATGCCCTCCGAAAGTCTCGGACTCCATCAATAACTGACGAACCAGAACGTTCCTCATCCACCAGAAGACGTATTTCCGGCCACAGATATCGAGAGATAGTTGCACGGTCGTCGCAATATCGGGAGAAGACGGCAATTGAGCTAGTTCGAGTCATGCTGGAGCGTCCGTTCGCAATACGAGTAATCGTACCGCGATAACGTCGATGATTCTGAAAGATAGTGGAGCCAGGGAAGTAGTCTTTTAGATCGCAAAAATGTCGCGGTACAGTAGAGGATGTAGCAGCAGAACTATCGCACTGTGCGCAGTTACAGAGATTTCCGAGTGATAAGCAACTTCCAAATCCAAGCTGATGTCCAAATCCAGACGATGAGCTATCGATACCGGCAATGAATGGGATATTCGAGGTGCACGACACAGACACGCTCCAAATCAAATTGCAAGAAGCCACAAAATTCTCATGCATACAGCAGCGGGAGGGACAGAGGAATGCGTTCTCCCGAGACGTAACGGAAGATAACCATCACAGGTTTAGACCGTTTGGGATCGGGACGAAGCCTACGGTTGGTCGAAGCTTTCCAAAAAGGATAATCGCTAAGCAGGAGGTTCTAGATGCGCGAATGAAAGCTGGCGCATCACTTCCTTCCAACCGTCCCAAGCTGCCTGTGATGTCTGTGTGGCTCAACAAAGTATACAGCTCATATGGCACAGTACCGAAGGATAAACCGTTCCCTCACCTCTGCTTTCCTCTTGCTACTGCATCACAGCCTCAGCCTTCCGATTGAAAGAGATTGGTCCTCAGGCTGGTGGCCGAACAACAGTGGATGGCCCAAGTCGCGCAATGACCACGTGAACTGTCTTCTCGCAAGCCGAGTGCACTTCGTTACCTAATACGCTATTCCCAGGATGCCTGAATGTTCAGAGGCATCTGCCAGTGCAGTTCTTGCTCCACTCTCACGGGCATGGGAGGTCAAAACAAGCCCTGTATCATCACTGTGTTTGTTGGCCGTTCTCGTTCTTGTATGGTAAGTATGTTCCCGGTGTCCACAAAGATGGACACATCTATGTGACTCTCGTCTGATACATTTGAACTCTGTCGAATGATCTGTGATTGTTGTATGAGCATCACACTTGGTTTGATAAATAGCCTGCTGTGCGGTGCAGGCGCAACGTCTTCGGTATGTTTGCGTTTGTCTCCACTCTCTCATACTCCCCAGCAGAAATCGTGTGAGGACGAAGTATACCAGTCATCGGCCCTTCCACGATGCTTTGTTCCGCTGTCGTTTGTTCTGTTCCGATAACCGTAAATTCTGGTTATAATTTTTGAGGTGGAACATTCGCGACTTGATATATCGCCGCGAAAGTGGGATCACGACTGATTGTTGTCATGTTAGAACGCTTTGGTTACTGCACAATCCCGAGCCTGAGACGGGAAACATTTACTCTGTGGGCATATGTGAGTTGCTATCTTCTGCTCTAGTGGTCTTGTGCAAGGCCTGTACCCCAGCATTCCACTTCCGAACAGAAATTAACAGTGGAACAGCTTATGCCGCTATCTGTCCAGTCACAGCCAGTCTTCTCAGGCGCTGTGCAGCCCAGCCTTTGAGAGCTTGTGCCGTAGGCTCAGAAAATCCAAGTCTCGCTCGTGTCACTCACCTTCCACTCTACGCACAACTCACCAAACCTCGCGCGCCGCATCTTAGCCACGTCGACTCCTGCCATTCTGTACAATATACTCCTCGGCCTCTCTCGGCCTCGTCAAGGGCAATGACAGGTTTGTCAACCGCGTCATCCCCTTCTTCAAGGCAAGCCCTCTCGTGATCGATATGATAACAAGTTCGGCAGATGTCTCGTGCATATGCGCTGCCAAGTACACGAGAGAGAGATGATACTCGCCACCGGCAACGTCTCCAGGCCTGTCAATGACGCTTTCTGCTATCCCGAGCATTGGCTCGCCTTTGGAGAGTAATACGAAATTAACAACGAGCCAGTTCCTTCTGCCACTGCTTCATTCCGTCGTCGGCCACATTCTCGGAAACGTGACCCTGATACTATGCTCCTTGAGCATACGGAAGGGACGACTGCCGAGGTCGTGGACTCACACAGCCTCTCGGAGATGGTTGTGTTCACTGTGGAGACGAGTTCGCTTCTCGATCCAAAAGCTTCCTGTCGTCGCATCTGCGGCATCTTGAATGTGAGCTAGATGTCACCAGCAAGCACAAATATTGGAATGCAGGCTTCCTTACCAGTATGTTATCCGATCTTTGTTTGAACTTTGCAGTAACTCTCTCTGGCTACTATATTTGCATTGTAAGCAAATAGTTATCTCGGAAATTCGCCCACAAACGGACGATTGATTGTCGACCGACTCACGCGACTCGCTGAAGATTCTTGTATACATGACAAAACTTGCACAGCGGTGTCGTATGCCTTCTTCATCTTACGACCATTTCCATGGCGTGGATTCGCCGATGCAATCAGGTTATGTTTTTCCTACACAAATGTGTTTCCTTGGTGTTATGACAACGAGATATTGCGATACAGGAACAAATTTCATCAGCAGAACAAACGGTGCCATTATTTGATTCGGGTTGAGCCTAAGGGGAAAATTGACGATTACGAGCCAGTGTTTCAAGCTTGACCGGATAATTGGATTTCGTATACCCATGTACCGATTGAGACTTCCCTGGAAGATTCTACAGCTCCTGCAGCCAAGCCTTGAGCTGCACCAACGAAAGTTGTCTACAGGCATTGTCTGCGTGCCTCGTGGATCTTGTCAAAAGGAGTCAGCACAGGCCAATGCAAATACTTGGACTTGCGAGGTTTATTCGCATAACATAATAGGTGCGGGAGGCTGCCTAACCCGGATATCTCAGTTGCGAGAGTGAACGAGGGATGCCAGCGGCACTCGAGGTCGCAGATGTGACGACGGGATCTCAGTCACGGTATAGGAAGTTCCGCGACGCAGAATCGCGATATGTCATACCTCGCGTGTGAAGGACACGCTCTTGACGATGTTACCGTCTACTTGTGCATAGGGTCGATGGATTTGTCGCCAACCACGAGAAAAGGTGGCTACATCTGTTTTCCTCTTTGCCTATTCTTCAAAGATCAGCATATCGCGGTTACAGCCTAGCCTTAATGCACCTCACACGACTGTCAGGTGGTCCACCATAAGAGGTAGCGAGCTCCATAGAGTATCACCAGAAATCAGACGGTGGAACTTCCCGGAGGACATTAAGAGCTGCAGATAGTTGATGATATATAGGGACAGTGGAGCCGATCATATCGATCAAGCTTTCAAATTTCAAGCTTTCATCCTCGGCCGCTTTTTCTGACTCATCTCGAAACTCTCGATGACCTGATGCAGCGCACCTTCAGAAGCTGGGACGACTGACACCTAATTTAAATTAGGCAGAAGGGAGGCTACAGTCTATTCCGGCACGCGCCAATCAGTACTACAATGCTGACTCAGCATGATTTCGTACATATAACACCACAGTTGCATCCAACCATCCACATCTCGACTGCAAAGCGTTGTCGGTCGCGTCAGAGTTCATCCTGACTACGGCGGGAAAATTCACACCCAGATCACTGCCCTCGACATGTCGGAGACACCAACTTCGCAGAGTCGCACCGGGCAAGTTTCAGGCGCCGAGAGCTGTGGCGTAGAGAATAGTGAGAAATCATCCGTGCTGCTCATATTTCCTCGTCACTGATATGCCCATTCGAGATGACACCGCTGTATCCCGCAAAGCCTGGAACGACGAGGAGTTTTTTGCGAAGATCGCATACTTCCGCGAAGAAGCGTTGGAAACCCACTTGAATAAGTTTCGTGTTTGGAAGACCCTCAACCGAGACTATCTCCCACTTTTCCGGCAGGACGTGCACGTATGGTATGGTGATGCGCCTTACTACGTCCGCATTGTCGACGTCCCGGGGGCACTCTCCGGAGACATACTCCGTTATAAGGCCGACCTGCCGCTGTACGATTGCCATCTCGAGATCGTCGGCGACACCGTTCGAGAGATCGACTTCAAGCCGTATCCTCCAGAGGAGCTTGAGGAGGAGGAGAGTTCCAACGTTCTCGAGGGCGACGCGCAGGAGCTCTTCGCGACCCTCCCGCTTGTCACCTTTGACGTTGACAAGCATTTCGCTAAGCCGGCGAGGACGCGGCGCGAGATCGAGGTTCTACAAATGTGCAAGGGTGCGCCGCACTTTGTGCAGCTTCTGGGACGGCTGGAAGATAACAAGCTTGTATTTCCCAAATACCCATATGACCTCCTCCTTGCCGCGATGGGCCATAAATCTATCGACGCGATACGCAAGTGGATGCTCGACATCATCGATGGTATCGCATTCCTCCACGCGAGGGGCGTGACATATCGGGACTTCATGCCGCGTAACTTCCTGTACGGAGATCCCGTCGTCATCTGCGACCTGGAGTGCCAGCTCGCATCCCGTATATGCAAGGCGCCAGAGGTGTTGGCCTGGGACGATCCTCCGGATACCGTGTTCGCTCCCGCGAGTGACATATATGGGTTAGGCATCCTCCTCCAGCTGTTGTGCTACGCGAATAATCCTCGCAGCCCGTATGTCCATTGGCCTGTGCTACCGCCTTTTGACAAGATCTACGAGGCTTGCACGCAGACGAGGCCTGAGGACCGGCCTTCGTTGGTGCAGGTAAAGACTTGGCTGCACGAGGTTTAGGTGACAATCGATGCTCCTTTTGTTTTAGGCTAAAGATGTGCAGAGCTCCTACCGTTCCGAATTTTGTATCCCTCCTCGAGTCTTGACGCGTGTATGTACAAATCGTTACCTTGATGGTGCCGGCAGATCTAGTATGCTCGTTCTACGCACATACGCGTTTTGCTGCATTGGTTGCCACCGAACGGAAGGCGGCTGGTGACTGTAACGCGGAGGTATTACCTATGGTGGCTACAATATATGCAAGAGATGTGCTGGCGCGCATCGAGTGCAAAATCAGAGTGTCACGCATATAAGCGGGGAACGACATTCGCAGACGCTACTATTGACCACATTCAAACGTACTGCGGCGACAAATCTACAACACACAACTTGAACTTTGTATCGACTTCAAACACACTAACAAGTACAAGACAGACGTATTCACGAAGCAACGAAGATATTGCATACCTCTATACTCATGGGAACTGCAGCTAGGTGTGCGAGATCACGAACACCGCTACGAAACCACAGCGGTCAGATCCTAGGCTGCCGTGAGCAAGACATGTCAGGCTTACCATTTTATTACAGAGGGCGATGAGACCTCGTATCCTTGTGTGCGGAACCAGTTCGAGTAATGCGAGTATCACACTCGATCACGCATGCCATGGTGACAGGATCCTTTGCATCCGGAAGCCACGCAGTCGGGACAGCGTCCTTCGTGTTGCCTATGCCAACATCAATGGCCTCGACGATGTTCTTCCTCCCTTCAGTGTGCTCCAGGAGCATCATACCAGGCGTGACGTTGCCGGCGTAGTAGAGCCCGAGGACAGCGGTCATGTCGCCAACGAGCGACCTGAACTCGACAAACAGAGCCGCAGGAGGAACCTCGGTGTGCTCCGTGTTAAACTCGTATGCCTCTCCCGTGGCGAGCCAGCGCTCAGGATAGCACGAGGCATCCTTGACGGGCTCGGATACATTTCCCGATGCAACCATCTTCTCTCCATCCTCAAGAGAGCAGTGGGCATGCACGAGGTAGAGGCCGAACTTGTTGTCGTATTTGGCCAAAAGAGGCCCAACTTTGGCGAAGATGTTAGCACGGTCAACGAACTTGTCATCGGCCTCGCCGAGGGTGGGGAGATTGTTGTACAATGTAGCGAGTGTCGACATCGGAAGGGTACGTGCAGCAAGAAAAACTTCAAGTGTGTTTGAGCGATGCAGTGAACTGGGGCCTCCTAGCACGCCTGGAACAGCATTTTATATCTTTCATCGTGGTACGTATACGGCATCATGGCCGGGATTGAAGATCCACTGTCCTGGAACTTCGGATGCTGAGGCGTAGCCCTCGCGAAAAATGCTGACAACCACCACAGACGCCCACAAATACGAGTCAGACAGATCGCGCTAGTGTGCAACAAAGAATTTGATATATTGCGACCGTAGACCGATAACAATCAGCCACACTCTCTTCCGAGCGGCGATGGGTCGATAGAACCCTGATGGGAATTATTTTTTGATTGGCCTACTTCTGCTGAGGTGGTGCAACATTCGGCAACATGATTTAGAGGCTCCCGACTGAGAGTAGATGACTCGGGCTGGGAGAACTAGTTGCGGTTCTTGCGGGAATCATCTGATAGAATAGTTCAGGACGCAATATGACTGACGATGGCTTTGTCAAATACCTGCCTGCTTACGATGCTTTGCACGTTCTGCAAGAGATCAGTTGCAGGATCACCGGCGGACGAATGGACACAGCATAGTCAGTGTCAGGGGACAACATCCGAATAAATTCCCTTCTGTCAGAAGGAAACACAATGGCCAAGCATGTCCTTCGTCAGCGGTGAGTCGAAATAATGGGACTGGGCTGCGAATATCCCACCGAAATGGTTGCGACAAGATAGTCTGCTAGCAGTCATGACAAGAGATGTAACTGAAGACTCGCTTAGCCGAGAGGTCTGTTCGATGCAGCTGTAGCGCCAAAGTCCAGATCTACTCCGTCTTCCGCAGAGTGACCTGAAGACCAACAGAAGTTCTAGAAATTAGGCAGATGCGCCAGTTGGTTCTCTACCCGGAGGAATGGAACAACCGCAAGACCAGCCCGTTCACGGACGTTCGATATTGCGCACAGATTAAAAAAGCGCATCCTGACAGCGGACAAGGCCCATCATGATGATCAGTACACAGTGTCTCTCAGAAGAGAAATGTGTGTCTTGGAGAACCGGAGCCGCGTGGATGCACGGGGGTTGGATATCTTACTACAAATTTTGTGATTCGACGATCTGGGTTTCACGCGAAAACGGCGCCAGTGGCTGCAAACAGCCTGCGCCCATAGCCCTGAGTCGCAAGTTCTGAGCACAGCACGGTGGGCGGTGCAAGCGCTGAGATCTGAGAGAAGTAGCCTATAGCTAGAGGTTCCAGAAGTGCTGAAATTCAAACGACACTCGGACGTCAGACACGGATATCCGAGGCACGAAGGTTGAAGCAGAGTGGCTACAACTGCCTTTGGGAGACTAACTCGGACTGAGAACAGAGAGAGTCGTCGGTTCGAATTCATCGGATGAATTCGAACCGACGACTCGCTATTTCGCCTCGTGACGCGTGACTACGAAACGGAGAATACGCGTGACCGGTGACCCGAGTGGCAAACCATTTCACCGTCAGTTGGATAATCGAAGGCCAGTTCACGTCTCTACTGCCCAAGGATGCACTTGGCCATTGTGTTTTCTTATGGCGAAGGGGAATCGATTCCGAAATTTCTCTTGATGGCTGACTATGGCCATTCATCCACCGGTGACTGCAACTGATCTGTTATCATAAGTGAGCAGGTATTTGACAAAGTCGTCATCTGTCATATTATGTCCTGAACGAATCCCGTATCCTCCCAGCTCGAGTCATCCATTCTCAGTCAAGAGTGTGATCATGATGCCTCTGAATCACTGTGCCAAATATTCTCGATATGCACCTATTTGCGCCACCTCAGCTGGCTAGTCGAGTCTTCAGTTACATCTCTTGTCATGACTGCTAGCAGACTATCTTGTCGCAACCATTTCGGTGGGATATTCGCAGACCAGTCCCGTTATTTCGACTCACCGCTGACGAAGGACATGCTTGGCCATTGTGTTTCCTTCTGACAGAAGGGAATTTATTCGGATGTTGTCTCCTGACACTGACTATGCTATGTCCATTCATCCGCCGGTGATCCTGCAACTGATCTCTTGCAGAATGTGCTAAGCATCGTAAGCAGGCAGGTATTTGACAAAGCCATCGTCAGTCATATTGCGTCCTGAACTATTCTATCAGATGATTCCCGCAAGAACCGCAACTAGTTCTCCCAGCCCGAGTCATCTACTCTCAGTCGGGAGCCTCTAAATCATGTTGCCGAATGTTGCGCCACTTCAGCGGAAGTTGGCCAATCAAAAAATAACTTCCATCAGGGCTCTATCGACCCATCGCCGCTCGGAAGAGAGTGTGGCTGATTGTTATCGGTCTACGGTCGCAATATATCAAATTCTTTGTTGCACACTAGCGCGATCTGTCTGACTCGTATTTGTGGGCGTCTGTGGTGGTTGTCAGCATTTTTCGCGAGGGCTACGCCTCAGCATCCGAAGTTCCAGGACAGTGAATATTCACCTGGGCGGCACGAGGGACGTTGTCCCGACTGGGCGGCCTCCGGATGCAAAGTATCCTGCCACCATGTCATGCATATGCACAATTGTGTGTGATAGTCATGCTATGCGAAACAATGCGAAACACAAGGGAACGAGGTCTCATAGCGTTCGGAAGTAATATGGTAAGCTTCACTTTTCTTGCTCACGGCAGCGTATGATCTGACCGTTGTGGTTTCAAAATTCTGCTTGTGCTCTCGCACATGCACGCTATCTCCCAGTTCCCATATGCAGCGATTTGCGGTGTCTTCGTTTTGTCTTCGTTGCTTCGTGATTACGTCTCTATCTCCTACTTGCTTGTGTATTTGCCAACTGAAGAGTCGATACAAACTTCAAATTGTACGTTGTAGATTTGTCTCCGCGTTACGTTTGAATGTGATCGATAGCGTTTGCGAATGTCCCGCCCCCTGCTTATAAGTACGCGTGCATGAACCTGACAGTCTGACTTTGTACTCGATGCTTGCCAGCATTTACCATCAACGTGAATCACGCTTTGTACATACAATTGTCGAGACTCGAGGAGCAATACAAAATTTGGAACGGTGAGAGAACTGCTACGTATGCACATCTTTAAGTTATAAAACAAATAGAGGCATCGATTGTCGGCCGCATCACCTAAAGCTCCTGCAACCAAGCCTTAAGCTGCAACAACGAAGGCCGGTCCTCAGGCCTCGTCTGCGTGCAAGCCTCGAAGATCTTGTCAAAAGGCGGTAGCACAGGCCAATGGAAATACGGGCTGCGAGGATTATTCGCGTAGCACAACAACTGGAGGAGGATGCCCAACCCGTAAATATCTGTCGCCGGAGTGAACGCATTATCCGGAGGATCGTCCCAAGCAAACAATTCCGGCGCCCTGCACGATGCGAGCTGGCACTCGAGGTCGCAGGTGATCACGGGATCCCCGTACAGGAAGTTGCGCGGCGCGAAGTCGCGGTATGTCACGCCCCTCGCGTGGAGGAATGCGATACCATCGATGATGTCGAGCATCCACTTGCGTATCGCATCGATAGATTTATTACTGACTGCTGCAAAGACGAGGTCGTAAGGGTGTTTGGGAAATACGAGTCGGTCGTCTTCCAGCCGTCCTAGAAGCTGTACAAAGTGTGGTGAACCCTTGCACATTTGTAGAACCTCGATCTCGCGCCGCGTCCTCGCCGGCTTGGCGAAATGCTTGTCCTCGTCGAAGGTGACAAGCGGGAGGGTCGCGAAGAGCTCCTTCGCGTCGTCCTCGAGAACATTCAAATTCTCCTCGAACTCCTCCGCAGGATATCTCTTGAGTTCGATCTCTCGAACGCTGTTACCGATGATCTCGAGATGGCAGTTGTACCGCGGCAGGTCGGCCTTGTAACGGAGTATGTCTCCGGAGAGCGCGTTCGGGACGTCGACGATGCGGACGTAGTACGGTGCGTCACCGTACCATACGTGTACGTCTTGTTGGAAAAGCGGGAGATAATTCGAACGGAGGGTCTCCCAGAACGGAAACTTGTTGAAGTGGATTTCCAACGCTTCTTCGCGGAACTGCGCGATCTTCGCAAAAAATTCCTTGTCGTTCCAGGTTTTGCCGGAGGCACAGGTATCACCTGGAATGGGTATATCAATGATGAGGAAATACGAACAGCGTGGATAATTTCTCACTGTTCTCTACGCCACAGTTATTGGAACCTAGAGTAGAGATTATGGAAGATGAGATTTGACTTAGCGATGCAGCTGGCAACTTGTCGGACATGGTGTTTGATTGGGGATATTTTTTCTCGTCGAGAAATCAATTCCAAGGGGGGACCTGGACGGGAGAACGCGTTCAAGTCGCTGGTATAAGTTCAACTTGGTCGCTAAATATCCTGGGGGATGAGTCAGCAGCTTCGTGATTTGAGCCGCCATGTTGAATTTGCCAAGCGCTCGAATCCGGAGCGCTCACAGTTACCTGATACCGACGGAGATCGGACTGTAAAGTGCAAGTACTGGTCTGTGTCAGTATCGAGCGGTAGTTGGACCAGAGGTCGCCCTGGCAGGGCGGTCACAACAGGTTAGTGTCATTCTTGAGTCAGCCAACACCCGCAGAAGCCGCATCAGGATGCACAAGATCTGACTCCGGGTCTGGTCATTTTGGCCAGTCAACGCGTAAACAAATCCAGGAAACTCATCCTAGCACGGATCTGTTGCCTGGATAGCAACTGCGTTGTGTGGTCGTGAAGATTCTGATCCGATCGCAATCACGACCACGTGCTATGGGGCGTTGAACTTCTCACTGTCAGCACCTGCCGTGCTCAGAACTTGCAATTCAGGATTATGGGCGCAGGCAGTTTCCAGTCGCGTGCTTGTGCCGTCCTCTCGTGAATCCTTGACCATCGAATTACAGCATTTGTAGTAGGATACCCAATCCCGGTGCACCCACGCAGTCCCAGTTCTCCAGTGACAGCCGCCAGTGCCTATACCGCCCTTCTCTTCTGAATGACGCTGTGTACTGATCATCACAAACGGGGGCACCGATTGTCGACTGCATCACCTAAAGCTCCTGCAACCAAGCCTTAAGCTGCACCAACGAAGGCCGGTCCTCAGGCCTCGTCTGCGTGCAAGCCTCATAGATCTTGTCAAAAGGCGGTAGCACAGGCCAATGGACATACGGGCTTCGAGGATTATTCGCGTAGCACAACAGTTGGAGGAGAATGCCTAACCCATATGTGTCACTCGCGGGAGCGAACACGGTATCCGGAGGATCGTCCCAGGCCAACACCTCTGGCGCCTTGCATATACGGGATGCGAGCTGGCACTCCAGGTCGCAGATGACGACGGGAGCTCCGTACAGGAAGTTACGCGGCACGAAGTCGCGATATGTCACGCCCCTCGCGTGAAGAAATGCGATACCATCGATGATGTCGAGCATCCACTTGCGTATCGCGTCGATAGATTTATGGCTCATCGCAGCGAGCAGGAGGTCATGTGGATATTTGGGAAATACGAGCTGATCGTCTTCGAGCCGTCCCAGAAGCTGTACAAATTGCGGCAAACCCTTGCACATTTGTAGAACCTCGATCTCGCGCCGCGTCCTCGCCGGCTTAGTGAAATGCTTGTCCTCGTCAAAGGTGACAAGCGGGAGGGTCGCGAAGAGCTCCTTCGCGTCGTCCTCAAGAACATTCGGATTCCCTTCCTCCTCAAGCTCCTCTGGAGGATACGGCTTGAAATCGATCTCTCGAACGGTGTCGCCGACGACCTCGAGATGGCAGTCGTACCGCGGCAGATCAGCCTTGTAACGGAGTATGTCTCCGGAGAGTGCACCAGGGACGTCGACGATGCGGACGTAGTATGGCGCGTCACCGTACCATACGTGCACGTCCTGCCGGAAAAGCGGGAGATAGTTGCGGCTGATGGTCTTCCAAACCCGAAATTTATTCAAGTGGATTTCCAATGCTTCTTCGCGAAAGTGCGCGACCTTCGCAAAAAATTCCTCGTCGTTCCAGGCTTTGCGGGAGACAGTGGTATCACCTGGAATGGGCATATCAACGAGGAAATATGAAGAGCATGGATAATTTCTCACTATTCTCTACGCCACAGCTACTGGCGCCTGGACCTAGAGTAGAAATTCTGGGAGAAGAGGTTTGACTCAGCGACGCAGCTGGTAACTTGTTGGACATGGAGTGTGACTGAGGGGTACTTTTCTCGTCGAGATATCAATTCCAGGGGGACCTGGACGAGAGAACGCGTTGAAGCCGCTGGTGTAAGTTCAACTTGGTCGCTACATATCCTGGGGGATGAGTCAGCAGCTTCGTGATTTGAGCCGCTATGTTGAATTCGCCAAGCGCTCGAATCCGGAGCGCTCACGGTTTGGCCTGATATGTACCGATGGAGATCGGACTGTAACTAGTGCACAGTGGTGCTGTTACACTGTACTGGTCTGTGTCAGTATCGAAGGCGTAGCAGCAGAACGCACTGGCAGGGCGGTCACAACAGGTTATTGTCAATCTTGAGCCTGCCTACACGCGATCTGTGCAGAAGCCGCATCAGGATGCACAAGATCTGACTCTAGGTCTGACTTCCACTGGCAGTCGAAGAAAACTGGTCACTTTGGCCTGTACTGACGTTAAAAAATCAGTACACTCTATCGTCCTAGTGAAGACGCACCGAGGCAACGGCCTCGGTAGGAGCTGCGTTATGTTGGCCGTGAAAGCTTTAAAGATTCTGACAACGTCCGATTGCAGTCACGACCACGTGCTACTGGACAAGTTGAACACGACTATCGGGCCACGGCATGGTCTGTGCACGCCTCCTCACCAGAGGCCGTCGAATTTGACCGTTCAACGTTGCAACGGTCACGTCTCTTCCGTCCGAAGGAACTGGTTCTAGTGACATATCCATCATTCCCCATCACAGCTATCTCAGCCACCATTCTGGCTCTCAAGAACCCGAAGCAGCCCTGCTTCTTCACCTTTCATCGATACGCTCGGCTAACCGACTCTGCTCGCAATCTCTCACAGCGTTTCGCCTTTTGACATACCGCAGTTCGTATTTTGTTGTCGAATCTCTCATGCCGAGGGCAAAGGGGCCCGCCTTCTACGCCGTGTCGAAGGGCCGCGTTCCAGGAGTATATCTGACATGGTATATGCCTCGAAGTTAACTCTCCATGAGCCCGTCTACTCATTTGGAGACCCAGGGATGAATGTGAGGCTCAGGTCGTTGGATATCCTGGTGCTAAGCATAAAAAGTTCACCACCGCCGCAGAGGCGGAAGCTTGGGTTGGCCTCCCTGCCTCTGGCTCGGGATCCGCGTCGGGAAGTCGGAACGTCCCTTCGGTGACTACGCACACCGCGCAGGTGATAAAACCACACAGCAAGGTTGACTCTAAAGCCGCACTAGCCCCGTCATCCTCGTCCAAAGTGCCAAGTGCCTCAGACAGCGCTAAGAGCGGGAAGAACAGGATCACGGCTGAGACCCTCAAGGATGAGAGTTTGTGGGACATTGTCTACTCTGACGGGTCATGCAGAGGCAATGGCAAAGCTGGCTCTATCGCTGGTATCGGCGTTTGGTGGGGCAGGAACGATGCAAGGTCTGGCATTGCATTGAATTTCATTGGAGTTTTGATTTTATCGATTATCTAGAAATCTCGCAGAGAGGTGCCCTGGTGTGCAGACGAATAATCGAGCCGAGCTTATAGTACGTACCTCTCTATCGCTTATGTTTTGTATTCGTCTCGCGTTGGCTGGCTGCCCGATGGGTTTTGCATTAGCGTGCGTTTCAGGCGCGAGAAACGTGCGATAACCTTGGTGGATGCGAGATAGGACGCAGGTTTCGCACAATTTTGCCGCTGAGAGACGACCGTAGATTGCCTCGGGTAGCCCTTCCGCATCCATCTACAAAAATTTCCCCGTTATCCTCCGACATCGCTCCTTGTTCTGACTCCATGATTGACTTGTTATCGTGCCAGGCCATCGTGCGCGTCCTCGAGACGGCCCCTCGAAATAAACATCCGCTTTTGATCAAGACAGACTCAAAGTACAGCATCAGCTGTGCGTCCCCCATCCACCCGGTGACCGGATACTCACCTCTTCTGCCAGGCTTCCATGATTGGCTCCCGAATTGGATCCAGAATGGTTTCATAGGGTCTAAAGGCGAGCCAGTGAAGAACGCACCCCTCATCCGCTACATCTCCACGCTTATTGACGAGCGCGGGCTGGCCGGCCAGAAGGTGCGCTTTTCTTCTTGACGTGTCTAACGCGAACAGTGGCGCGGCTAACCAGGGGATGCAGATACACCTTCAGCACGTGCGCGGGCATACTGGGGAAGAGGGGAATGAGGGCGCGGACCGCCTGGCGAACCGTGGTGCGTTGATGCCTGAGGAGCCCGAGCGTGACTGGGAGACACTCGAAGAAGAAGTCTTAAAGCGCTCTCGCGGGAGCGAGCGCGCCGCGCTGGGTGCTGCTGCTGCATCTGCGACGCTGGAGGATTTGGACCTTGAGGTGCGTGGATCCGTGTGTGCATCTGGGCAGTCGGTGAACTCGACTCGTCTTCAATTGTAGGCATACGCAGCGGGCTTGCTCAGCCCGGAGGAGCTAGAGCGTGAGATGATGGAAGAGGGCCTTTGATTGTCGGCGTTCGAACTGGAGAAGTTGATTGAGACTTAGGACATGTCTATTGTACGTATACCTTCTGCATGTGCTACGACTGATATCGCGACGTGAACACTAAGTGCCGAAGCTCATATGGATAACGTGTGTAATTGTACCATTCTTTGAATGTTTATATTCTTGGGTGATGACAGTTATCTGTGGCTCGTTATCCCATGTCTAAACGAGTTGCTTCTGCCCGTGTTAATATCACAGTCGCGCTGGTGAGTGTTGATGCAAAGTACCTTTGAACAATGCACTGACTGCCGCTAATATACAATTGCACGCAGAGAAAGGGATTTGACACAACACGCAGCTTCAGCACTTTTAACTCTTAAAAGTTGTGTGAGTTATATCGAACCATCCTCTGTGTCACCTTTCGTCTACGAGGTCACAAATCGTGGATCGTTGGATGCGAAGCTATGCTACAGTTTCGAGACTACCGATGCGTTCTGCAAATACGCCTGGGATCTTCAGAACAGCCGTTGATGCTCAGCAACGCCTATGTCCTCTCCCGTAACCCCCGCGGCCCCTGAACGGACTGCATCCGAGATTTGCTTGTTACGTGCTGCTTCGTCGCGGGCTTGAGACTCCTGCACATGCAGTGTGCCTGCGTTCAGGTTATCCTCGAGGACGTCGACACCTGTGGAGAAGTAATTAGGTATGTGTCAGCACAGCCGAGCAGTGTAACCCAGTTACGAATACCTTTGTCAAGATGTGCTTCATGTGCAGGCGTCAGTACAAGAAGGCTGGAGTACAGCAAGGTCGAGAGCTCACGTTTCCCTTCTGTTTGTGTGCTCTTCTCTTCGTGGGGGGGCACGAGGAAAGAGTCGGCGCTCGCTTTCTGGTATCTGACATCGCCCTCCTCTTGTGGCGTGTCGAGGAAGCTCGTATGGTCAACTGGGAGACGACTTTGTACCGCTGTGTCTCTCTTCTCTTCTTGAGGCGGGATGAGATGACTCGAACTCATGATGGTGGATATAGTTGTAAAGTGGTACGGGAAAAAGGAGAAGGTGCAGTGAGAGCTTGAATGTGAGTTACGTCGCGTCTGTTCAAAGGATTTTATAGTATCCCGGGTAACACTATTATAGTAATGACATCACGCTATGAATGGCAGACCAGGAGCGGAGCTCAGCTGGAGCTGCGTTGACGAATACACCACCTTCCAAAAGCGGACGTGCGTTCCTCGGCACTGTCACGTGCTGTCGTGTCGCTTGATCCCAGCTGTGACCATCCTTAAGTGGCCATGGCGAGTACGTCTCTTCGTCGCAGTTCTCGACTGGTTTCTGCAGCATGTACGGCGTCCACAAGCGGTCTTTCCACAACTGTTGTGCGTGCCGCGACGGTCAAAGATGAAAGCCAAGCGATAGCGGACAAACCTCCGAAACGCGTTCGGAAGAAGGCAGGAAGTACTACCGAGGTCAAGTCGGGGACCGCTGAAGCTGTGAATGAAGTGGAAGAATCACGTACAAAATCCGTTAAACGCAAGAAGAAGATTGAGGCTGTCGAGCCGATGCCTGAGGACTTCGCACCGAGGGCACTCAACGAATGGAAGATAGGACCACACGTCTCGTCTGCAGGAGGCGTCGAGAATTCTATAGTGAATGCTGCGACGATTGGGTATGTTTATCGTATTTTACGGATTTTTCGCTGGGCTGCTTATAATGCTTGTGACCTGCAGGGCGAACGCCTTTGCGCTGTTCCTCAAGTCACAAAGAAAGTGGGAGTCATCGCCGTTCAGCGCACAGTCTGTGCTATCATTCAAAGAGCGCATGAAGGCATTTGGATATTCTCCAGATCATATATTACCTCACGGAAGCTACCTCGTCAACCTAGGAAATCCGGACGAGTGCGTGTGCCTTTGATCTTCGTGGGACCTCTTGGGGTTAAGCAAATTTACGACTGCATGTAATTTTCTAGAGATAAGAGGGAAAAATCGTATAGATGCTTTTTGGATGATTTGAAGCGCTGCGAGGAGCTCGGGCTGCACCTGTATAATTTCCAGTGTGTTTCTTGTGGAAGTTCACGCATTATCCATAGTGATTTTTTGTTTTCTTAAGCCCAGGCTCGACGGTCGGTCAGGCGTCAACAGAAGACTCCTTGTCTCTAGTCGCTGCATGTGTAAACAGAGCTCACAAGGAGACTGCCAACGTGGTCATCGTGCTGGAGAATATGGTCTGTTTCTTTGTCTTCCTGTCCTTGGCTGGGAGGCAGACTGAGCTTGAGCCCTAAGGCTGGATCGGGCAACGTACTAGGTTCTAGCTTCGCAGAGCTCGGAAGTGTCATCCGCCAGGTAGAAGACAAGTCTCGCGTTGGCGTTTGCTTGGATACATGTCAGTCGGAAGCTTGTTACGAAGTCTGTGATCATTAACACTGTGTGATTTTTCAGGCCATATGTTTGCCGCAGTAGGTTGAAACTTGTGGTTGGTGCGGTGCACGTCTGAAGTCCTGTTACTCAGGGATACGATATTCGGACGAAAGAGGGCTGGGAGTGAGTCCGCTGAGGTCTCGATGTTGTCCATATGACTGACACTTCGTGTGATAGATCGACCAGTATGTGGCCTCCTCGTCCTGACTGTAAACTTGAAGTTGACCGCTTCCTCTGCAGTGGCCGAGTTCGAGCGAGATGTCGGGATACAGTACCTTCGTGGTATGCATATAAACGACTCCAAGGGGGATCTCAAGAGCAACAAGGATCGGCACGAGAACATCGGGCTGTACGTCTTCGTCCGACGTTTTGTGCAACCTCACTTACGCTGTTTCCGCCTGTCTCGGCATCGGTGCAATCATATGCAGGGGATATCTGTCCTTGACGACCTTCGCGCACATCCTGACGGACCCGCGCACGCAGAACCTTCCGCTGATCCTCGAGACGCCTGCATACGACGTCCCCGGCACCGAGAACGGCATGGACGTCTGGAAGAAAGAAGTGGAGGTACTCAATAAGCTTTCTATGACGGAAGAGCGACGAGGAGAGCAGCAGTTGAAGGGGTGGGCAGACGAGATCGCGGACGTGGTGAAGAAGGCGAGTGCAGGGAAAGATGCGAAGGGGAAGCGGAAGCTCGAGAACACGCAGACGGGGAAGAGGAAGCGAGTAAAACGATCGAAGAAGAGTATGGCGGATGAAGATGAAGACGATGAGGACTATGGCGCTGGCGAAGACGAATAGTCGTTTCGCTATTTATGAGAGTCTTGAGAATAGTTGAGTGGAGGCTACGTTTATCTCTTTGTCTGTGCAAAACGCATGATCTTTGAGGAAACCTACACTTGAGACGACAGAACAAGAAGCATCCCGGTTATAATACATACGATGAGGCAGTATGAAGAGGGCAAGATGGATATGCGTCATAACATACCGGCCGGACATTCTACTCTGTCGAGAATAGTAGACGAGGATCTCTACCCGCTTCCCATTTCATGTGCCGCTCAGAAGATGTACTGCCGTACTTGAAAAGATCCTGCAGGCGAGCTTCTATCGGGCTTGGATACAGCGGCGCTCGCTCGCGTACAGCGACCTGCTTCATCACCTGGAACAGCCCTTCCACCTTATTCAGAAAGGGATATGTCTCAGCACTCATCCCTCGAGCATATATCCGCAGGCAGCGGTTGTCGACGCCTGCATTGACCCGTTCCGATGTTGAAGTAGGGAATGTGGACGTAATACTTTCGTCTTGGACGCCTAGATCAAGAGTTATTGCAATATATGGCCGTGAAGTTGAACAATTAATAGAGTCGTGAGTACGGTCAATGAAATTGACATCGCGTGGGCTATCGTTTTCTCCTGCTTTGTCAGAGATGAAAATGCTGGACATCCGATCTTGATCGTTCCTGCCGGAAAAGTCGTCGAAATACATCGGAATCATCTTGTCGGTGCGTGGCTGTCCATGACAACATTGAATTGCACATGTTCTATACCAGTGGCGCAAGATCCATTCGCGGGGACTGTTCAATTTGCGTGATTACGAGAGGACGGATATAAGAAACTACAGCGGGCTCACTTCCACTTTACGCCTTCCTTGGAAATATTATCGGACATAGCGACCCAATGAGAGAAATTGATGCGAGCATTCTTGAATGCTTCTCTTGCGGCGGTTTTCTGCTCGTCATCTGCAGGCCAAAATTTCATCCCAAAGAAAAATTCGAGGAAGGGAAGCACTGGAATGCTGCGACAATAAAGTAGCTCCTGATTCCGTGTGGTAGTCTCGTCGAACGATTGAGTGGCAAACAGATCCTTCCCCAGTAGCCAAAGGAGCCGACTGACCAGCTCCCCACTTTGCCCTACTGCGATCATTCCGCTGTCCAATTTGCCTTCGAGGCAAGCAAGGACAGTGGTAAGTGCCCCGGGTGTTTTATGCAAGAGATGAGCGGCGACGGATGAAAGGTATGGCTCAGATGGGTAGCTCGTGAATCGCCACATCCTATCTTCAGTCGTCGTGATACATACGCGCATGTGACTCGCCACGGCCGTCTCCAAGAAATCCGTAGCTTTGGGGTGACCGAAACAAACATCCAAACAGAATCTCTGGCTTAGCACAGCCAGGGATTGTTCAGAGTCGCCTGGTATGAACTTGTCACTGCTGCACAGCTTTTGGGAAGCAAATTCAGACATTTCCTCGCGGTTGCATATATCGTTTAGGGCATGCCACCTACGCTTCGACGTCATTTCAGATCGCAAAGTATACGAAAGCACTCACAAAGGCCGACCATAGCCAATAATGAATGTGGTTGAATTTCGCCACATCCCTGGCAGAAATTTTCTCATCGCTGATAGGATCAGCGAATTGGTCACATCCTACTGCAGTGTATGGAGGATATAGTAGTTCGCCGCCAACTGCAATGCGGTTGGAATCATCTGTCAACATCAACATAGATCAGATTGCGTAGATCATGGCGAACAGTATCCTTACTGATCTGAGAAGGAGCAGCAAAGTCAGCGACCTTTGAGTTTGTAGATGCAAAGACCACCCATACGGACTGGGTTCGGCCGCGTGTATACGCACTAATGGCTCGACACAATATATGAGATGGCCGATATGTGCTTTGTCAAGGGCAATAATAGGGTCGGTTTATGTGATTTTTTGGGGAATAACTCTAGATGCGCTTCAATCAGAGAAGCGTAGGCGTTCTTCATCATGGTTTCGCCTTCCATCTTTATTTCGTCCGACCCCGCTGTTCCTAAAATTTGTTCAGAGGGATACTTCATACTCAAACGATCAAGGAAATATCCACACATACCAAGATGAGACGTGGATTGTTTGTCATCAAGGGCAAGACCCTCGACGTCTGTAGATAGCTGCTGGATAGACGGACTCTCTAGAATCTACGCACGACAGTCAACGGGGAAGACACCAGTATATAAAGACAGCTCACCACTTTATAACGGCGCTCCAATTTGTTGAAGAATTCTCGATCTGCTGTATCCATTGTACACATTATGCGGTGCCAGAGACGCACGGCATCACTGTAGCTATGCCTCTGGCACTTTTCGGTGAACCAGTCCTCGAGTTGGTTGAATATCGCAGTAAAAAATGCACAACATCGGGCACCGTAAGCCGACGCTGTACGCGGCATGTGTTCGTAGAGCTCTCGATAAGGGTACCCAGACCTGGCTTCACGGATGTTCATATATAACACAAAAACATCTTTGTTTCCTAGCTATGAATGACGTTCACTACAACGTTAAGGATAAGTATCAATGGAAGAAACACCTCGATCACCAATCGAGATTTGCCCGTTCCAGAACTTTGAACAATTGAACAGAATTGTGCGTAGTAAGTTTTGTCCATGGTGTCAAATTTGCAAAATTTCTTATTGTTTTCAGTGAGATATTCGTAGAAGCCATCTACGGCTCCGCCGAGGTAGTGTGGAAGGACCGATGAAGTACCATATCAGCTAAGCATATCAATAAGTCTATCGTATCAAGTAATGCAGTATGGAGCCACCAGCCTACACGGTGACATAGGATCACGGGGAATGTGCTCCTGGGTACGCAGAACCTCTGCCATAGGTGAGTGTGTTAGACAGCAGAGCGTGGATCGGGAACCAACGAGGTGACTCACTCAAACAACGTATCTTGGAAAAGCCACCTTCTATAAGTGAGCTATGCAATACAGCTCGAACGTCGCTTCGCCTGGAGACTTCATCACAATCGTCATGGCGCATGGTATTTGGGCAGCCGAGGACAATCCTCGTAAGGAGAATCTCGGCATCACGGCTATCTGGCGGAATACGCCCAGACAAGACCTCCGGAGATATATTACGCTTCGTTTTTTCGAAGACACGCTGATCCATTTTCCTGTGTTCTTCTTCCGTGTAAAGGTCGTCGACGAACTCCATGGTGGTCCAGTCGAATTGAGTAGACAAGGACTCAGATGCCTGATGTTCGTATTCTGGAGGAAAAGTTGACCTTTGCTGACCGGCACGATGAAAGCTGGAGACAAGCAAACCAACGGCCCACACGGTTTTAGACGCCGGCCATGGACCAATCGCGGCCACGCGGCCCGGGCAAGGCAACAGCAAACTAACCGTGTCATGATAAGTACTGTACGTTTGCAGCGTCGGAGCGTCCGCGTCAAGGCTGGACGCGACTCTTCCACCCCGGAATATATTTGGTGGTGCCATGGTTAAGCAAGAGTCCACCTGAGGAGTTGAAAGCCCGCTGCTCTCCAGGCGTATGACAAGCGTGTGATAGCGTTCAGTGCGACTACGATACTACTTAGCCGCCAACTCGCCGCGTCTCCCTCTTCAAGACCACAATCCCTGCCATATTCCTGCTGAAAAGATATCATTTTTTTGATGTCGGATCTTGCAATGGCCCGGCGTGTACGTCCTTTCGTTGATACTTATATTTACGCTCTCATGACGCGAGCACCAGACTGGGAAGCTGGAGGCCGCAATTCCGCTGATCCACATGTGTGGTGCTGCAAGTTGGGTAAAGATGGTCGGTTGATGGTACATCCCGGCAAACGAGAAAGCACTTAGCATCAGATCCTCGTGGAGAACGCACAGGACGCGGCAAGATTGGCCACTCCAGGCGAGCAGGAAGGTGCACACAACGAGACATCTCACCCCTTGGAGTCAGATCTAAGGACAGCTCGTACGCGATCTCTTCCATTGGCTGGATGCGATAAGTATAGGTTCCATGGAAGACCGGTCCGACAACGATCATAGATGTTGGGCAACCAGTGCTCTCAGGTGCGCAGTGCTCTCATCTCGTGCAAACAGATCTTCATCAGAGTTCACCACAAGCCCGGAGGCTGAATGAGCCACCGTACGTGTGATCACAAGGCGGGGACCATTTCCCATCATCGCCGCAGATTCAATGTCTGAGAAAGAGAACGTATCAAACATTGTTTCTGGTAATACAGTGCCCGTCACGGATCCAATTTACGAATTTAATGTCTGTGAGTATAGTCTGGTTATCTGTCGATTCTTCGTCGCACCCTGAATGTGTTTCTACCGACGAATTGGAGTCGTTTGATCCTGTCCTAACAGTGTTCACGCCTACGAAGTTCCTGGGCTCCTCAAACGGTAGTCTATGCACCGCTGGCTTTGACCAGTTATCTTTCGTGCAGGGCGTCTCCTCCAATCTGTTTAATGCAGCCAATACCTCCGTGAGGACCCAGCTAATTTGAGTCGTACCATCACGCAAACTGATGTGTCTCTCTTATCCAGTCATCTAGCTTACCAGACTATTCTATATATCCGCTTATCGAGCCCCTCGAGAAGATCATCCCGGGGCAAGGATTAGAGCTTGCAGTGGGGCCTGAGTCCGATGATGCTTGCTTTCGGCCGGAAAAGCAGAGGCTACACTTCCGAATACATCGCTTAGCCAAATGTTGGTGTACATATCTGGTTCATTAATTTATATGGCAACGATCCTAGGGAATATATATCCGAGAATAACCTTCAACGCTGAAGGGAGCATGTCAGTGAGCGCTCTCGCACATCTGAGCGACACGGACGCACCTCCGGCGGCAACATGGGCAAGCGTGCTTTGACGCTGACGATCGAGACGCGAGGTTCTCGCGGCAATCATCACACATAGCGAGACATCTGCGTATAACATCGATGTGTAAGAGACCGAGACCTTAGTTTGGAAAGAGACTCACCGACAAGGCCAGCAGATGATGTTCCTAGGCTCGACGGTACAGATCACGCAGTTTCGCCTGCTCTCTGCCGTTGCTGCATCGTCAGCCTCGAGTCTCCGAGCCGCAACCTTCGTATCTCTCCTCTCGCGGGTGAAGTCATCCAATTCGTCGGCCTCCATTGCATCCTGAAACGTTGATGCGTCGGGGGCAATTCTTTGGTACCGTCGACGCGTGAGGGGGGAGGGCGATGTCATGTGCGCCAGGATTAGAGGCGCGGACGCGGATACAGACGTAGACGTGGAATTGTTGGACAAGTCCGCGAAGAGGTTTAGCATGTCATCTCCTTCCGATTCCCCTTCATCATCCGAGAAATTAAGCGGCGTGTCATTGAAAGAGTCGGGTGGCAGCTCGAAGTCCTCGTCGTCCTCATCGTCGCTCAGCGATTCGCCTCGCAAGAAGCGTTCGTACACATCCGGCTCAGCCTCTTGCTCATCTTGGTCAGTTGCTGTACCCGGGGAGTCAATAGCAGGATCCATCTGCTGAGAAACACGCATGGCTTGGAAGCGCCGGCGCAGGATTGCCCACGACGATCGCAGCAAGCCTTTGAGGACCTTCCACACAACCAGGGCGTACACTCTAAGCTCCGCGAGGTGCCACCCCGTACTCATCACGCTGTCCATCCACAGACTCGTATGCCTCGATATCGCCTTCACGTTCGTGATCTCGTTCGCGAATCCATGCTTCGGCTTCCTATGCGTGCCATTCCTCTCATAGGCGGGAGAGATCGTCACAACGCCGGCACGATCGACCTCGACGGTGCCCATGTCCTCAGCCCGCCGTTCCGCGAAATCAGTAGAGTCCGTGTTCGTGATGCCGCCAACTTCGTTGCCCAGGCCAGCGGCACTCGTCGCTTCCAAGCTGGCTGTGCCGAGACGGAACAGTGCGACCCCAAAGTCCTCGTCCCATCTCGGCAAGAGAGCTTCGGCGTGACCGAATAGTGGTCTTGTGACAGAGCCCTCCAGGAGTAGTTGAGTTAACGCGTTCAAGCCAATTGTGAGGAGGATCATGGCGATGAGGAAAGACTCTACCACGCATGACACATAGTGCGTGAGTGGGTATGACGCAGGTGAGGTCCAGACGACTGCATGGAAGTGAATGAGAGTGAGAGCTGCACATAGTGTTGTGGGAATGAGTCGTCGACGCGCCCATCTTTCCTGAACTTCAAACCCGTGTAACAGGGCGAGCTAGATTTATGTCAGTCTAAAGAAGTAACCACGTGGATGACCTTTACTGACCTGAAGGAGAGGTAGTATAACAGTGATAATGACGTGCTTGTCCGGCCTTGATGGGTAATTATCCAGTTTGATGGCATGGGTAGTTGGGGATGTGTACATGTACAATTGGAACGCGAACGAGAACTGCTACAGGAATGAATCATCGGCAGATGACAAGGAGCAGGTTCAATGCTGCATACCAGATTGAATGGAGTACCATTGGTAGTGAGCCCTTCAAGGCCATTGGTGAGCGCTCCGACGGTCAGAGCTACGCACGTGGAAGTGAATGTGAACCAGCAGATCTCTTCCATATGCTTCTGCGCGACCCATGCGTCAAGTGAATGCAACCAACTCCAATTCCACGGCGGGAACAACTCCGCTGACTGCAGAAGAAGCACGGACCATAACAGAAGAGACTTTCCTAGAAGATATAGCGACGGGATCCTGAACATAGAACGGCAGAACGTAGAGGACAGATCAATGGGTAATATCGTGTTCAGGATGAGGCTGCAAAGGGACAACGGGCCTTGAGAGTTTCGGGTGCCATGAATGCCGAGACCTAGCCGGCGTCGAGGAGGTACGACAATGTTCTGTATCCGATTCAGCACCAACGCCTGCACAAACCGGTTAACACCAGCGGTGGGACTCAGTCTCGCAAAATGCTCGCCATCACTATGAGCCCGTAGAAGTAGCCCGACGTCACGAATCCCCATGGTCCTGGCGGCACAAGCGCTGCGCCCGCAGAGGACTCCTGTGATCTTTGCCTGCTGATCGTTTCGCCATTGGTGGTGACATATGCATGCGCCTCAGCCATTACCTCTTCACTCAAGAGCTCGTCCAGCCGACGTATCCGAGCGAGAAGGCGAGAGGGCAGCTGCAGGAAATGTGTAGCCAGCTTCCGACTGGCATTGTAGAAGGATGAATCCTCCTCCGCCGTGTCGAGGATACCCTGAGAGTTCATGGTCTCAGAAGATGGAGTTAGACTGCATGGAACTGTGGTGAAAGTAAGACCCAGGCTGTGTGCTCGATGATGATGAACTACTGAGTAACTGTGGCGCTCATCATTGCGGCCGAGATAATTAAACAGACGCCGAAGATGATCTACTGCAAACGCCGGTATGGGAGTGACCGCACATCGAGACTGACAGAATCTTCTTGCTATAGAAATGACACCACTCCAGGATCAGGAGGAAGGGAAAGAGCGTGACATGCAGCGGATAACTGAATGATCATAAGGAAGGCACTACAGGTACATGACACAAAATTAGCGAGATATAGAAGAGAATGGAACGTCATTGCATTGCCACCCCCCAGAAAGCAGACTACTTAACCTGCTGTACAGAGATACAAATTAATCAGTATCCTAAAGAACCGACGCCTGTACAATGAACTTACCTCCGGCTTCGGAAGGGCATCTGAGAATTACTCCGGCTTAGGTTCAGCAAACGAGTCTGCTTGAGCTGCCTCCACTTTGGTAGGGGTTGGTTCGGCCTCTTCTTCGTCAGATGCGCCCTCGTCGTCTGTCGGGGGAACAACCTCAACATTGATGCCTGAGGTACTAACGCTGGAGGAACGCGACAAAACCTGCTTGATGATGAGGACTACTAGACTCGTTGCATACGCGAAGTAGATTAGACATACCGGAGAGCCACCGTCGTGAGAGACCTCTCTCCAGCGGGGCTTTGCAAGTGTGGATGCTGATTTGGTGCTGACAACGATAAAAGGCCTCATATCACCGTTGTCACCAGACGCCGACGATTCAACATAGCCATCCGTAGTCAACATGATACAGTGTTTCCGAGAATATGAAAGGATATTACAGGGTGTTGAGCCTTCGAACTTTGAACGCAGTGAAGGGTGATGGAGGGAGGTTAAGTAGGGAAGATTCACCCGCCTGCGTTTGAAATACAAAAGCTAGCCTTGAATACCCCATTGTTTACGCGCTGAGTTCGAGCAGTGTGTATGCCCATAGCCAAACTCAAAGCGAAACAAGAGCTTTTGGTTCGAAGTCCGACTTTAAAGGGAGATCGCGATCTATGCTCCCCGTCAGGGACAGGGAGCATAGACTTTTGACAGAAGTATAGGAGCGTACCGCCGACAGCACCGCCATAATAATGGCAGGAGGATCGCCTTGGGCACGGTATTCCAGAGTGGAAAGACGTATAGACATGCTATGCTCACCGACCCGCAAAGCCTACGTAAGTTGTGGTACAAGCATCAGCTCTGGATGGCAGAAGTGGCACAAACTTGATCCACAAAGTTGAGCAATTCCTTACCGGTGCAGAAACATGCAGAAACGCGCAGCTCACGGAGGAAGAATACTAGGAGGAACGGAGATAGACCCTCTGACCATCGTTTTCTCTGCACGTCAAACGAGCAACGTCAGGATCGTCCGGGAGGTACGAAAGTCACCCACAGCAACCAGCACCAATACGACCGATTGTGACCTTCGGCAGCAAAGCTTATGGGCAGCTTCACCTTGACTCAAGGCGGAGCTATCCATGAGCTTCACGACCCGCAACACCATATGCGTAAGGCCAGCGTTAACAGTAAGAGTTCTGAGATGGAAGTGGGTGTTCACACCTGCGACAAAGTCTGACTTCAGGTAGTCCTCATGCAGTATAGATGGCCACATAGTGAACAAAACCTACAAGTCTATAGCGTTAGCCTGCGGTGTTGAGTAACCTCGTGGTGCGGCCCATGTGCACTCAACGCGGCGGGCACCGTAGGCGAGGCGCCCACTACCCTGATCAATGAAAGCGACTAAGCTGTATTTTAGACATTCTATATACCGGACTCACACTCGTCTTCATTCTCTATAGATCTACAGTATTTGTTCAATTCAACAGCTTAACTTCTTTCTTCACCATGTTTTCTCGTCCGGGCCCGACGCCAATCCACTGCACAGGGACGTTGAGGAACTCCTCGATGAACGAGATGTATTTCTTGCAGTTCTCAGGAAGATCAGCGAATGCGGTGACTTGCGCGATGGACTTCTTCCAACCGGGGAGAGTGACATAGGCTACCTCTACCTTGTGTAGAAGCTCCAGGTTCGCTAGAAGAGATAGGCCGGCACAGTGAGTCCACAGTCGCATTGACAACAGTGGGAGAACCCACCTGGGAATCCTGCGAGTTCCTTCCCGTCAACGACGTACTTAACAGCGACCTTGATTTCGGCGAGATCGTCCAACACGTCGAGCTTCGTGAGATTGAGGCAGTCGTAGCCATTGATGAAACTGGAATACTTCACGACGACAAGGTCGAGCCATCCGCAGCGTCTACGACGTCCAGTCGTCGTGCCGTACTCTTGGCCAACTTCTTGGAAATGCGTGCCGATCTCCTAAGCAGTGGATGAAAGTCAGTCAAGTCGTAATAACGCAAAGTCGCCAATTAACAGACGTACGTTCAGCTGTTCCGAGGGGAAGGGCCCGCCACCAACTCGCGTCGTATAGGCTTTCATGACGCCGATAGTGGTGCCGATCAACTTGGGCGGTATTCCGAGTCCGGTGCACACGCCACCGATCGCTGTCGAGGACGATGTCACGTATGGGTAGGTACCGAAATCGATATCGAGCATCAGTGCGTTTGCGCCCTCGACTAACAGCTTCTTCCCTTCCGACAGGGCATTGTGGATGTAGACGACACTGTCGACGACATACGGACGTAACCGTTCTGCCAGGACCTGAATAGCCAATTAACTATGTTGAGTTTTCAACGGGATTCTGCGGAGCAATAACACCGACCTTGTAGCGGATGATCTCGCCCTCGGTGTCATACTCGAAGTGCCCGTACCGCTTAAATCGTCCTTCGACGATCTTGCGGAATTTCTCGGCGAAAGTGTCATGATCGAATAAGTGGTGCACCCGCAGACCAGAGCGCGACGCCTTAGAGGAGTATGCCGGACCAATGCCCTTCTTTGTAGTACCTATGCTGGAGAACAAAAATGCGACGAACCATTGGTAATGTTTCTGCAATCCTCCCAAATGAGAACGAACCTTGAACCTCCTAGCTCAACCTCCTTCAATCCATCCACAATCTGGTGGAAGTCGAAGACGAGGTGAGCACGGTCGGAGATGAACAGACGACCGGTGCAATCAAGTCCTAACCACGGATGAACCACAGTGAATCTTTGTGTAAAAGAACCGGGTGCCAGAAGAACTCTGACCTTGGGCCTCGAGTGCGTCAAGTTCCGCGAAGAAGGACGGCACATGGATCACAACACCTGATCCAATGATTCCCGTACACTTCGGATGAACGAGACCTAATTTGTCGTAAATGAAAAACCCCATTCAAAACTACGATGAGCGCGTACCACTAGGAAGAAGATGAAATGCAAAAGTCGTCTTCACGTTGTCCGGGCCAATTGGCACAACAATGGTGTGACCAGCATTGTTCCCTCCCGCACAGCGAGCACATATATCTATGTCTGCTGCGAGGATGTCGACGAGCTTCCCCTTTCCCTCGTCGCCCCACTGGGTTCCGAGCACGACGGTAACTGTGCCGCGTAGATAATCGATCAGAACGCGCAAAAGGATCAAAGAGTGTGCGCACCACTCATTCACGCTGAGGCATGCACGCCCAACCTGCACTTGGAGCGAACCTAAACTTTGTGCGAGCTGATAAGTTGAAAAATACGAGTCACGACCAGACTGAGCACGTCCTAGTCCGGAGATGGGAGCGGAAGCGGAAGTAACAGCGCTGGGCCGGTCGAGTCCGCCTTCACTCTCACCTCCACCATGCCGCCGTTTGCGTCTCATTCTCTGCGAGCATCTCCCGTTCATCGCACTCTGCGTCGCCATCCATCGCTCTTTGGTGTGCCGTTCGTGCTCATCATTGTTGGCGCTTCCTTCGCCATGCAGAGTTTCACGCAGACGCGGTATGACCTTCACGACCAGAAAATCTCGCAGGTGCGCTCTCCGCTCTTTATCGAGCTCTTTGACGGTGGATGAAACTTATGACCGGCGTGATGCTGTAGGTGAACAAGGAAGAAGAATTGGGGTTGGCAAAGAATCGGAAGAAGTTCGACATTAGGGAGGAATATTACGTGCGCCCCGCTCTACCTCTCTCTGTCAACCTAATTGTCCCAAACGTCTCTTCAGAGGCTGAACGCGGCGCAAGACCAAGACTGGGAGCCGAAACGGATCGAACGGCCAAAGGGTCTCCCCGAATGGGGTGTTCCACCCACTGAACCACCGTCGAAGCCTACGTCCGCTTGATTTCTGCATGCATAACTTATTCTCCTGGACCTTTGTATAACATCCAAGCTTCTGGTTTCACGAATACTCTTTTTATGTGCAAGCACTTCTGGTGCAGCATTCTTTGACTTGTGCCTTTGTCTACTTCGCTCGACACCCCGACAAGATTTCCGAGCCCGTCCGTGTCACACCAGCTCTCAAGAGTCATTTATCTCCGAGGCTCTCTGTAACCAGGACTGCAGGATCTCATGCCGCGCCCAAACTGTGATTGCAACGTGCCGCTACTCCTCGACCTGAAACTGCATAGATATGAAGGTCGATATCATGAACCATCTATGAAGTCTCCTTTCTGTGTTCCCGACATTCCTTTGCCGATATTTGTTAGAAGTAGCACTCATTACCACCGGTACTGCGGTCAGTAATCGTCTCCCGCACCCGGCATTCACTGGCGAGCGTACGCTTGCATTCATGAAGCTTGAGTCGAATTTAGTGCCTCCGTACATACACTCCCACTTCAGCCCGCGGATGGAGCGTGGCGGCGTTTCGGTGCATATATCGTGCTTACAATGGACCTCTATCCTTTGATATACCTGTGGTGTGGCGCAGCATTTGTGTCGGGTTTTCACATGAAGTTGGTGAGTTGTTCCCTGTCTGTAGGAGAAATATCCTGACTTTGGAGATTGCATTCTGTTCGGAACGTAGCACTATGGGAGGGTGGAGCAGGCTCAGCCAACCACATTTCGAGATCTAATGCAGGGCAAGAAAGCCGTCATCGAAAACCAATTCGTTCTTGCCATGACATTACGAACAGATGTGGTACCTTTCGCCCCCATGGATAAACTCCAAGGTTCATTACACTGTGTTTTCCGACGTTCCTCATCTTATCCCTAAAATTGACTGCGCATATGAAACCAGTGCTCGGGGCAGTCGGACGTCAGCTGGAGCACCTATTAGATTTGGCTTCTGCGCAACTCTATGTGTCGGTGGATGTCCTCATGCACACTTTGGGTTGACGCTCGCTGGCGGAGTGTGGCATACATTCGCGGCCTGGTGGTATGCATCGAGTGGATTTTGAAACCCGTTTATCAGTGACAAGGGCTCATATCTATTCCACGGGAGCATACCAAATATTACGTGTCCAACTCCCACCCGAACATCACCTCGCTTTCTTCCAACCGCTCGCACACCAACTTGACCTTCTGGTCATTCACATTTGCGACGGAGAAGCGTATCCAGCGTTCCTCGTCCTCACCTGCGCTGCAGTCCTCGATCTTCGGCGCAAAGATTCCTGCAGGCAGACACACAACTCCGCGTTCCTTTGCGAGCCTTTGACAGACCTCTGTCGCGCGGCGCCCACGAAAGGGGTGGCGCACAAACGCGTAGTAACCACCCTGCGAGCCGATCTTCCAGTGCTGCGGCAGCGCGGCCTTGAACAGCGTGTGTCGGTGGGCCACTGCACGCGCTGTCTCCTGTACAAACGGGCGGAGCGTGGGTAGCAGTGGAGCGAGCGCGAGCTGCGGCGGGCGCGGCGCGCAGATCTGGATGGTGTCGAGCGCGATGCTGACAGCGGTAATGAGCGCGGGCGCCGCGCAGATCATCCCTAGGCGGTGACCCGGAATTGCATACGCCTTGGAGAAGGAGTAGAGGTGGATAAACGTGGAGCGCCAGGAGGGCCGTGATGGGCGCGGGAGGAACAGGTCGTGCGGTGCTCCGGAAAGGATGAAGTCGCGGTATGTCTCGTCGATGATGAGGGCGACGTTGTGCGCGGCTGCTACGTCTGCGAAGGCGCGTATGAGGGAGGGCGGGTACACAGCACCGGTCTGAGGGAACAATCTATGCTGTAGTATACGCGGTAAGCGCAGGACAATAACGACTCACTGGATTGTTTGGCGATACTAGCACTATTGCTTTAGTTTTTGGCGTGATCAGCGCTGCGCAGCGCTCGGGTGAGGGCATGAAGCCATCTTCTGGAGATGTCTCTAAAGAGACGGGCTTTATGCCCAGCATTGTGAGGGACATTCTACAAATCATCGCACATGCTCAGATCGTCGTGCAAGTTCCCGCGTATATTTACTCGGGAAAATACTGGATAGATCCTTGGCCGGTTCTACCGTATATTGCCCCCAGGTGAAGTGAACGGACACGCACTCATGATTGAAATACCTGCACTCAAAGTAAATGAATATTAGGATTAATGACATCAATTTTTTGGACTGAGTACCAAGGAACAGGCAATATCATCTCATCACCTGCGTCCGCGAGGGCAATTGCGACAGAAACGAAAGCCAGGTTGCACCCGGCAGTGATAGCAAGGTCGTCTGGCGTGACATCTGCGTCTGCACCGTATTTCTGCTTGATGTCCTCCACAACTGCAAGTCGTAGAGAGAGTTCCCCGACGTTCCCGACGTACCCACAGCTCATGGGCGAGGAGGATGTTGCCCCGAGCGCGTCAAGCAGCAACTTAGGTGGGGAAACACCTGGCACGCCTTGCGACATGTCGAGCAGGGGCCGATCGGCAGTGGGCACATAGGCTGCTGCCCATTCATAAGCCTGTGGTATCCTGAACGAGATCGCGGCATGTCAGGCCGCACGCACGGTGGATTTAATAAAATAACATACGGAGGTCGAGTGGTGATCTCAATGCCGTGAGACAGACGGAACGCCACGCCAGTATTAGAAGCCCATTCAGCTTTAGGAGAACGCATAGCAAGAGTACTCGACCGGAGAAAGCCGAGACTACCCAGGGAGGTACCCTCGAGGACCTTACTTGGATTTGTGCACACTCACATATTTATGGTCGCAGCTGTCCAAAATGATACTTCCTTGATGCATAGTGTACTCTCGTCGCGACCGGCGGAGTGTCTTCGAAATACTATGCAGGATAAGTGGTTACTATATATTGCAAAGTGTCTTCTCTGCTCCGAATCTACTGCGCCAGCAAATCCTGTATACCCCGCCGCAGCGCCGCACTACTCTACCCATACATGTCCTCCCAAGTCGTCCAAGTCCTCTCCGGCCCATTGCAGTTCCGTCAGTAGCTCCGGGCACGCTGGACATGAAGAAAAGATATATAGAGAGCAGTATGAATCATAACTATGCAATCTTGACTGTCTGGAGATACATCATTTATAAGGAAAAGAGTGGAAGGGAAGGAGCACAAAGGAAAGAGCGGAACGTGGAATGTTGTGGTTTGAAACATTTTGAAACGAAGTCGAGGATCCGAGATCGACAAGGATTGCACAGCAGAAGCGGAATAGCACAACAGAGACCAGAGTGAGTACGTGGATTTGTACACCGGGTTAACGCACGTTACCTTCGCGTACAACGAGTCCACCACCTTGCCAACTTGCTCCAATGTGTCGATCGCGGCACCATACGAGTTCTGAAAACAACATCAATGGTCGACTACAGAAGAGTCACTAATGGATGCAAACGCACGTCAGCTTCTGGTTCGTCGAACACGATGAGACAACCGCGGCCCTGGTCGAGCACACCATGGAAGACCTTGTCCAGAATCATCTGGGACAGCCTGAGCGTAAGTGTATATCAGCCATCCGCGTTGGACTCGTTGAATCAGAATTCATACTTGGTCTCTACTGCCTGTCGGCCCTGGCCGACCTGCTGCGCGACATACTCGACCTCGATGACAGAGTATGGTTCCACAATACGGAGAAGGTTGCCTTCAAGGAGAGTATCATACAATGCCGACAGATGTGTGCGGATTGTCGGATCCGAAGAGAGTTCTAGGGCGCGAGGTTAAGAGACCTGTAATTCACTGGGGAAACAGACCAACCCTGCTGGTAGTCCTTAAGCGCCTTCTCGAAGTCGGCGAGGTTGCGCTTCTGATGCGCCCGTGCGACCGCGCGCATGCTCTCTACATCTCGCAGCTGCGCATACTTCAGCGCGAGCTTGATAGAAAGCAGCGATGTTACGTCCTCTGGCTGCATACACGCATCACTACATGATGTCTCACTTTTTGACCCTCGCCACACTCACCAAGTTCAGCATGACCTTGCACAACAGCATGTATTTGAGCGCGCCGAGCGCACCAGGGTCATCCTGTGTGCTCATGTTCTCGAATGTCTCGAAGAAATATGAGTATGCCGTCGTATAATCCTTGTCTTCCGCGTGAAGGATGCCGGACTGTAGATCCAGGCGGGCTTGTAGATGCGGCGGGCAGTAGATCGCATTCGCTGCTGTTCGCGCCGATGTGAGAGCGGCCTGTAGTGGAAGGCGGAGTAAGACAGGGCGATTCTGTGTCAAAAATACACACCTTGGCCTTTGCGAGGTTTCCTAAACCGCGGTAGACTCTGCTCTCCAGCAAATGGACTTCCGTCAGGATCATTTTGTCGTCTAGCCGCTTGAGCTCCGTCAAGAGCGTGTCAATCAGGGCAAGTGCGGGTCTGTATTGTGATGTTTCTAGCTGACTAGAAGCAGGTTAGCAGGATCAAGAGAGAAGACACGGAAGGACCAGATAAAATCACAGTTTTACTCACAGGCCAACCAATCGTGTCTCCAGACTATGTTTCAAGAATATCCGCTTTTCGCGTTTTGCCCACTGGATGTTTTCAAGGAGTACGTCAATCTGGATCTGCTGACTGTTAGGGATCGGAGTGAAGCAATCCAGAAGAGTCCGGACTGCAACATGGTCTATTTCTGGGGTTTCAGAGCAGAATTAACATTATCCACGTACTGAGCTTAGCGGTTTTAGCTTTTGCAGCTGAGGAGACGAAGGAACGAGATAATGTGATGACCGCTGCGACACCTTTCGCGTTACTAAGAATCCGGCAATATCTCTTGAGCATGTAGGCAATGCAGAGACACTCCCGACTTACTTCTGGTCGCGGTAGAGCTCTCCCAGCTTCACAAGGGCCGTCTCCTGATGCCGGATTTCTCGCTCACGTTCCTCTACATGAGCAAATTGATTATCCGGTGATTCTAAGGAGAGCAGCGACAACAGTTGAGCATACAAACACCTGAAATCTATACGGCCAGAGAACTCACGTAGAACCTCTTTGAACAGTGCT
This sequence comes from Sparassis crispa, assembly GCF_003851025.1. NCBI lineage: Eukaryota > Fungi > Basidiomycota > Agaricomycetes > Polyporales > Sparassidaceae > Sparassis > Sparassis crispa. Next base: position 66,441 of record NW_020939750.1, read on the forward strand.
TCCGCTTGTACAGGATTTGAGGGGGCCAGCGACTCAGCCTCATTTAAAAGCTCTGCTCTAGACGGCATGGCGAAAGTTTATAGAAATGTTAGCACTGTTGGGAATGTATCACCTTTAGAACCATTTATGCAAAGAAAGATATATTTTGAGAGACAAACCTTCTGATTGAATACTGTTTAAAAAATCTCAGCGTGTTCCTTGCTGTCCAATTTCACACGATGCACAGCACAGAGTCGACAAGGGCGAAGAGAAGGTTGTGGACGTCGTGCAAGACGAGGTGAGCGCGACGGGTGACCGGTGACGCGTCGAGGAGCGTGGGAACGGATTCTGCACTGACGCGTCGAGCACGCGTGCCCACTGCACTTACCGTCCGTCTCCCTCTCTCCCTCCTCTTTATTTTTCTGTACAGTTTTCGGTGATCACCATGCCTGAGGACGTCGTGCTACCGATTCCAAACTCTGCCCTTCCACAATATTTCTTTGTGCTCTCCAGGCCATCGCTCTCGCACCTGCACGAGAATGCGCGGAAAGAACTTCTGGCAGGTATTCAGGCGGACCGTGAGTATCTCAGAAAATTAGTATCGAAATAATGATGTATCCTGAGGTTCCGCTGTCGGAAACATAGAGATGGCACCGTATTATCGTCTAGTAACAGCAGCATCCATCCTCCCGCTTGACCAGGCTCTCCTCGAGTCTATGGAGAAGGCGAACAAGGAGGAGCTGGAGAAGCTCGACCTGCGGCTATCAGAGGCCGAGAAGACAGAGGGAGAGTCTGACATTGCAGATGCCCTGCACGCACGGGCGAACCACCTCACAAGAATCGGGGAGAAGGTATGTATGTTGTTACGCCCGCTCAATTCTCTCCAATCTCTAGAACCTTTCCGCCGTCTCTTAGGATAAAGCTATTGAAGCACAGAAAGTTGCTCTGGAGAAAACAGCGGGGCTTGGCTCGCGAATAGATATGGTCCTTACACTGGCTCGCATCGCATTCTTCTTTGGCGACTTCCAAATGATCACGGAGAAGCTCACCGATGCGGAAGAGTATGACTATATTTCTCCACGAGTGAGTCATGCTCACAAGTATATATCTACAGGCTCATTGAGAAGGGTGGTGACTGGGATCGCCGAAACCGCCTGAAAGTCTACCGAGGGCTACACTTACTATCAATTCGGCAGTTTAAGCGCGGTGGCGAGCTACTCCTTGACGCGCTTTCGACATTTACTGCTACCGAGTTGGTTTCGTACAATGACTTCGTCGCCCTTACCATCATCGCGAACGTACTCGCTCTGAAGAGGGTGGACTTGAAGAAGAAGGTATATTTTTCCTCGTCAAGTCGTCGCACTCACAGATTAACGCGTGATAGCTCATGGCTGCTCCCGAAGTAACACAAGTAATCGGAGAGTTACCAACGCTGGCGGATCTGATGAAGAACTTGTATGACTCGCACTACGACAAATTCTTCTTCGCCCTCAGTACGTTCTCCCACGCATATTTTCTGTGCTGTGCCCACACCGAGTGTATCCAGGCACCGTTGAGCAATCCCACCTTCTACCATCGCGTCTGCTCTCCCCACACACGCGCTTCTATGTCCGCGAGATGCGTATCCTGGCGTACAGCCAGATTCTCGAGTCGTATCGCAGCCTCACGCTCGACAGTCTCGCACGCTCGTTTGGCGTGAGCGTCGAGTTCGTAGACAAGTGCGTTCCTCCCGCTTTTTACGGCTTCGCTTGGTATATTGGACTGACTGGGGTTTTGCGTGTTCAAGCGAACTATCGCGCTTCATCGCTTCCGGCCATCTGCACTGCACCATCGACAAGGTTCATGGGATCGTGGAGACAAACCGGCCATCGCTTAAGAATGCGCAGTACGAGACTGTGATCAAGCAAGGTGACCTGCTACTAAATGCTGTGCAGAGACTGAGTAAAGTATTATACTGAGCATGTAGCGCTTGTAGCTGTGGGTTGATTCATGATTTTTTCTCCCTGAGAACGATATGTACTGCGCCCGTCCATACAGTGCCACTGTGGTATCTTAGGAGACCAGTCCATATATCACAAATTGAGTAACACTGTCGAGCCTCCCGTCGCAGCTGTCTTCTCTTGGCCGAATGAAATGGCTCAGCCTGCAGGTTCACCTAATGTGGTGACGACTTGCTCACCAATCCAAGTTAGCTCTTTCCCTAGCTGTTCGTTCCCTAGGAAGACTGCACCAGACGGCGACCGAAGTTCTATAGGCGTCCGATATCTTGATCCTCTCACACCGAGTCATAATTCATCCCTGAATCTCCCTGCGATGTCCTCACCCGCATCGATGGACCGATAATATCAAGGCCGCGGGTTTCAAGTCGTAGAATTGTCAGTTCTCATCAGCGCGCCACAACCACATCGAAGTTCTATAGGCGTCCGATATCTTGATCCTCTTACACCGAGTCATATTTCATCCCTGCATCTCCCTGCGATGTCCTCACCCTCTGCCCCCCTGCATCGATGGACCGATAATATCAAGGCCGCGGGTTTGAAGTGGTAGAATTGTCAGTTCTCATCAGCGCGCCACAACCACATGTTGTTCCAGAAGCGCTAGAATTGTGGGTCCGTGTTGGGCGCGTCACAGCCTTAGATACATTAGTAAATATGAGAAAAATAAGCAGTAAAAATTCGCTTTAGTTATGTTCTAGTAAAAATAAGAGATATAAATGTGGCGGGCAGGATTCAACGGGCCAATGCAGCGACGGCAGGAAGAGCGCTCGTAAAGAGGACCGACGGTCCTACAGACAAAAGACTGTTGGGCAGCACGGTGACGATGGAATCGATAGGCACCGGACACACGAGGCGATCGCGGAGCGGCGTGACCGCGAGGTTGAGCGCCTCTACTCAGTGATCCCTCTCGCTCTGTACTACAGGCCTCAGGTATTAAAGAACAGACTACACCCTCCGACATGGCCCTCCAGTTTTCTCTCATCCCTCTCTTCCACCGTATTCATTCTCAACTCAGACGACTCATGAGCGACCAGCCTCCCCAACAATCCTGGGCCGACAACTTTTCGAAGGAAGGCAGAGGCCTTCCCGTCGATACTGTCATCAATGACTACCAAAACCGGGGCTGGGTCGCGCGCGACCTGTACATTAGCGTGCTTAAATTCTACAAGCACGACAAAGGCGTCGAACACGAGTTCTTAATCGGTACCGTCGTTAACTCTGCTGGGAAGGAGGTCGGATTTATCTTGGTCGAGCGCCAAGGAGCGAGGATTGGTCGGGGTGCTTCCGCGAAGCCATTGAACGCCGCATTGGGTTCTTCCGGTAGTACTGCTGCTCCTCCTGCCCATGACGTTCTGTTTATGGGACGAAATCATGGTGCTCTGCTTAACCTCGCCGGTCGCACTGCCAGGTCTACCGTACACGGCTCATACACAGTGCCACCGGAAAAGCGTGCAGACTCGATCGCCTCCCTCCTTGCGGCTTGTTTTGTCGCTCACGAAATTAAGGAGAAGTACGATGCCTTCGAGACTAACTGCTACTGGTTTGCCGGCGTGGTGTACAATCTGGTCACGGGCGACAACATCAATATCAACTCGGACAGCACGCGCACAGTGCCGATTGTGCGTGATGCTCTGCCCGAGGGTGATATTCAGCTCGAGCCTCGTTCTCTTCCCCAGGCAGGTGGTGCTCAGTCTGAGGATAATATTCAGGTAAAATGACATTCTCTTCCCCTCGTTAGTCGCGGTCTGATTCTCAATTCCAGGTCGCGCAGGACGATTCTCAGTCTCAGGTTCCTCAGCGCTCGAAAACAGGGCACTTTGGATCGCTTGCCATTGTTCGTCCTGCGGACATCAGAGCTGATGCGGATGAGATACGGGCCGACTTCAGGAAAAAGACGGAAGAAATAGTGAGTGCACAGAAGTACTTTGGGAAATTGCCGGAGGAGTTGGCGAGTCAGACGGCCAGGGCGAACATGGCGGACGCGAGAGCGGACACAGAGGAGAGGCTAAAAAAGGAGGAGAGCGCCAGGGCGGAGGAGGAGAGGCTGAGGGCGGAGGAGGAGAGGCTGAGGGCGGACACGGAGGAGAGGCTGAAAAAGGAGGAGAGCGCCAGGGCGGAGGAGGAGAGGCTGAGGGCGGACACGGAGGAGAGGCTGAGAAAGGAGGCGGACGCGAGAGCGGTCACAGAGGAGAGGCTGAGAAAGGAAGAGGAGAGGCTGAGAAAGGAAGAGAGTGCCAGGGCGGACAGGTTGGCCAAAGAGAACGCCGAGATGGCGAAGAAACTTGCACAGCTTCAAGAGGCATACACCAAAGGTGCAGCTGGTGCATCGGGCGTGACAGAAGCCCGCACTACGCCTCCGTCTAGTCGTTCCAGCATGGCTTCCGCGTTTAAGAGAGCTGTGTAAGTGTTTCCGCCTTTTGTCTTGATCTACGTAAGCTGATATCATTGTTGTGATTTTCCAGCTGATACCGTCGATGTGAAGGTATGTACCATGTCACGGATCGTGCTTTCTGTGGTCTCATCATTGCTTAGCCTGTAGTCGTTGATAAGCACGCTCCGCGCTCGTCTTCCTATCTCGTCGAGTTTTCGGATCCCTCTATGATCCCTGGATTCCCTTGACATATATGCTTTCATTTTTTTTGTGCTGCGGATCTTTCTCTTCTACTCACGCTGTTCTCTTCTACTCACGCTGTCTCCGTCAGCTGTACTTCGTATCTTCTACTCGTGAACGTGCTCTCCTTTGTCCTCTTGCTCTCGTCGTCTTAACTTTCTGCTCTGATTCTGTAAAGATATTTTCATCGATACCTATGCTCTTGTGGCCTTCGCGCGTGTAACCTCTGTACTATTAGTATTCCAATGTGTTCTTGCTTAGAATATAAGCCGATGTCTGTCGCATTTGCTGCTGATTGGCATTCTGGTCCACTCTGATTATTCATGATCAGCCTTGCGTACGGCGGGGGGTGTAAATTATCTGGCTGGTCATATAATACGGTGCAACCTGAACCCATTGTTGCCGGTCGGTAGGACGCGACGACTACTCACTGCGTCCTACAATTATCGTAGATAGCATGCGATCTGTGGCATGAGGACCTTATTCCAGATCAACAACAGGCTGTCCTTGTTTCAACATAGATCTCTTCTTTTCTGCTTCCTCCCGCATTCTCCTCGTGTGCTGCAGTATCATTATCACAGCTCCGGGCGACGCACAAGACTTACTTAATTGGGTCGCCATATTCACCGCTCTCCCATGCTCAACACATTTGTTGATTTTGTGGTGCCGTACGTAGAATATCTCCAGCTAGATAGATATCGGTCTCCTCCACTCAGTGCTACTCCGCGGTAAAATATTTGTCCGTCCCGCAAGTGCGTGCCTGTAGTTGGATGAACAACATCGAAATCTGACTCCCATCGCGGAATACTATCGGACTCTGAGGCTAGTTGCCGTCACTTGTCAGTTTCTTCAGAACAGAGTAATTCTCTTCTTTCACATATATCGGGAATGCAGACTGTATGTGCGTCTCCGAAGTGATTGGCAGGTCAACCGTGATCAACTCAGTTCCCTCTTTTTCCCGCACCAGCATCTCCATAGTACTTTTCTTGCGTGTATGCGCATATGATGACTGCTGATCAGCATTTATATTTCCCCTTCTATTGTGTCAAACGGATATTATCGATGATGAACCCGATGAGCCGCTTTGCTGCACACTGCTTCTCAGCCAAGAGACCAACCACCGATGATCATTACCGGCGCATCGATAGCTGCTTAACTACGTCTTCACAGTTATCCACCATTCTCCTCAATGCGGTCGTGACCACAGGCTTCTCGAGATCATCCCGGGACAGCGATGATGGTTTTCGTTCGCTCTCTCGCCTCGCGTGAACCTCCAGAGCGCTGAAGGAACCTGTGCATACGATTCTATGGCGGAATCTTCCATCCTTTTCCCCACTGATAGCCTTACTACCAAGCACTTTCCGTTGGACTCCTCGTCACTTGGATTGGATGATAAGCTGCATTCTTGTATTTCCTCTGTTATTTTCACTGCCACGGCCACGTGGGCCAAACTTTCTCAGCCGGAGGCTTGGACATGTTCGTACAGTGGCACATACCCCAATCTTAGACAATCTTCTGAAGGACGTGGTAACACTCAAGTGTCTTGTTGCATTGTCATGTGCATTGCCTACACGATCTCCCTCCCTGTTTGACCTGGACCTTACAACACCTGACCACACTGGAGCGGCTCTATCTGAGAGCAAGTGATGCAGTGTCACCGCACGTTGGCGAGTGTGTCGCTGGTCTTCTCGCACTGCATTCGGTTCAGCTTTACCTACCCGGCTGCAACGCCTTGACGCATTTCTACATTTGACACGCCTGCAACTCACTGGAGACGCCTGCAGCACCGTGACCGTCGTCGTCCTTGCACATTTGATCAGCCGATTCCGTGTCCTGCACCTTGCCCTTCAAGACGATCCTCCTACTGAGGGTGATTGGCGGGACCTCTGTATTCTTATCAGTACAAGGTTCGCCAAAACCCTGCAGAGTCTGCGTACACGCGTGTCCTCGGAGTTTGGCTACCTCCACCGCTCCGTCAACGGACGCACTAGAATGTATCACTTGCCTCTAACAGTTCTCTCGGCGATGCCGCACCTGAAGTATCTGGATATGATATCCTTGACTCGGTCGTATTCCACGACGGCGATATTGTCCACATCGCGACCAGGTGCCTTGCACAGGAGGATTTCCGTCTCGCTCACGTCGCGCGCTTCCCACATACCGGCTCGAGGCCGTATCAATTTCTCTGGAATTATCCTGCTCGGACGATAAGGTACAGCATGATGAAACCGATACGCGGCGTACCCTTGGCTCGTGCAAGATGAGTCCATACTTCCGTGATGTTATCGATGAGGAAACACTAGCCTTATTCTCTGCAATCTCAATATCGTTCGTGCGCATGTCGTGCGCGTCGACTTATATGATTTCAATCGGCAGACGCCCTCCCCCACACTTCCCCGAAAACGCACGCTTCACATGGCGCCTCCCGTCGCAGCTGTCTTCTCTTGGTCGAATGAGATGGTTTAGCCGGGAGGTTCACCTAAAGTGGCGACGACTTGCTCACCAATCCAAGTTAGCTCTTCCCTAGCTGTTCGTTCTCTAGGAAGACTGCACCGGACGGCGACCGAAGTTCTATGGGCGCGTCCGATAGGACCCGGGCAACTCCACCAAAGCCCTCTCCGGACTTTGCATATTTGAGAGGCCGAAAACAGCCAAGTACTTCTCCGGGTTAGCATATTTTAGGCCCTCGGAGAGCCTCCAAAACCAAAAACCTTATCCGGACTTAGCATATTTGGGACTGTGCAGCGAAGTTGGAGGGTACATACCACTATTTATACAGTGCCTCGGACTTCTTGGCTGGAATGTAGCTCATTGTATGACAGTTAATGCCAGAAGACATGATACTGTTGTGGAAATCATAGCATAAATTACCCTTTGCAGCTGCCCAGATATGATGGTCGCGGAAAAAAATGCGTGACGTACCTTGTGACTACGCGTGACTGCGTGATTATCCTCTTCGACTTAGCATATCTGAGGCCCGAAATTCTGCATATTTGAGGGCGATTTTGGACGATTTTCCGGAGAGGGCTTTGGTGGAGTTGCCCGGGTCCTCGTCGATATCTTGATTCACCGAGTTATATTTCATCCCTGCATCTCCCTGCGATGTCCCCTCTGCCCCCCTGCATCGATAGACCGATATATGTCAAGGCCGCGGGTTTCAAGTGGTAGAGGTGGATTCCGGCGGCGGCTCAAGCTCGGAGCAGGCTGCAATAGGCGCCTCACGGCACTGCGACGGCCCGAGAAGTCAGCGGGCGACCGGCAGCGGAGGGGCGTGGGGAAGCCTGAGCGGAGAGATTTGCGGAATCCATCTTGAGCGTGAAGCGGCGGAAAGTCGTTGAGAACACGGCTAACCACCGCTAGGATGCTTGAATCAACAAGGGGAGGTGGGTGGGATGAAAAGGAGTGAGAGGCTGTAGGTGCAGGAACAGGCTGGCGCTTAAGGCGCCTATTCCTCTCGCTTAGTAAGCACTAGTTTGACTTAGCGCTCGCGAGCTCGCTGCTAAGCCACACTCCACTCTACTCAGTGGCCGCATTCCTCTCGCTCTACAGGCCTCAGGTATTAAAGAACGAATTACACCCTCCGGCATGGGCCTCCAGTTTTCTCTCATCCTTACCTTCCACCGTATTCATTCTCAACTCAGACGACTCATGAGCGACCAGCCTCCCGAATACTCCTGGGCCGACAACTTTTCGAAGGAACGCGTATCTTACATAGGCCTTCCCGTCGATACTGTCATCAATGACTACCAACACCGGGGCTGGCTCGCGCGCGACCTGTACATTAGCGTGCTTAAATTCTACAAGCACGACAAAGGCGTCGAACACGAGTTCTTAATCGGTACCGTCGTTAACTCTGCTGGGAAGGAGGTCGGATTTATCTTGGTCGAGCGCCAAGGAGCGAGGATTGGTCGGGGTGCTTCCGCGAAGCCATTGAACGCCGCATTGGGTTCTTCCGGTAGTACTGCTGCTCCTCCTGCCAATGACGTTCTGTTTATGGGACGAAAACGTGGCGCTCTGCTTTACCTCGCCGGTCGCACTGCCAGGTCTACTGTACACGGCTCATACACAGTGCCGCCGGAAGAGCGTGCAGAATCCGTCGCCTCCCTCCTTGCGGCTTGTTTTGTTGCTCACAAAATTAAGGAGAAGTATGATGCCTTCGAGACTAACTGTTATTGGTTTGCCGGCGTAGTGTACAATCTGGTTACGGGCGACAACATCAATATCAACTCGGACAGCACGCGCACAGTGCCGATTGTGCGTGATGCTCTGCCCGCGGGTGATACTCAAGCCGAGCCTCGCTCTCTTCCCGAGGAGGATATCCAGGTTGAGCCTCGTTCTCTTCCCCCCCAGGCAGGTGGTGCTCAGTCTGAGGATAATATTCAGGTAAAATGACATTCTCTTCCCCTCGTTAGTCGCAGTCTGATTCTCAATCCCAGATTGTGCAGGACGATTCTCAGTCTCGGGTTCCTCAGCGCTCGAAAATAGGGCACTTTGGATCGCTTACCATTGTTCGTCCTGCGGACATCAGAGCTGATGCGGATGAGATACGGGCCGACTTCAGGAAAAAGAGGGAAGAAATAGTGAGTGCACAGAAGTACTTTGGGAAATGGCCGGAGGAGTTGGCGCATCAGACGGCCAGGGCGAACATGGCGGACGCGAGAGCGGACACAGCGGAGAGGCTGAGAAAGGAGAAGATCGCGAGGGCAGACACGTTGGCGAAGGAGAACGCGAGAGCAGGCGCGAGGGTAGACAGGTTGGCCAAGGAGAATGCCGAGATGGCGAAGAAACTTGCACAGCTTCAAGAGGCATACACCAAAGATGCAGCTGGTGCATCGGGTGTGACGGAAACGCGCACTACGCCTCCGTCTAGTCGTTCCAGCATGGCTTCCGCGTCTAAGAGAGCTGTGTAAGTGTTTCCGCCTTCTGTCTTGATCTATGTAAGCTGATACTATTGTTCTGATTTTCCAGCTGATACCGTCGATGTGAAGGTATGTACCATGTCACGGATCGTGCTTTCTGTGGTCTCATCATTGCTTAGCCCTTCGTCGTTGATAAGCGCGCTCTGTGCTCGTCTTCCCATCTCGTCGAGTTTTCGGATCCCTCTATGATCTCTGTATTTCCTTGACATACATGCTTTCATTTTTTTTGCGCTGCGGATCTTTCTCTTCTACTCACGCCGTCTCCGTCAGCTGTACTTCGTATCTTCTACTCGTGAACGTGCTCTCCTTTGTCCTCTTGCTCTCGTCGTCTTAACTTTCCGCTCTGATTCTGTAAAGATATTTTCATCGATACCTATGCTCTTGTGGCCTTCGCGCGTGTAACCTCTGTACTATTAGTATTCCAATGTGTTCTTGCTTAGAATATAAGCCGATGTCTGTCGCATTTGCTGCTGATTGGCATTCTGGTCCACTCTGATTATTCCTGATCAAGCTTGCGTACGGCGAGGTAGAAATTATCTGGCTGGTCATATAATACGGTACAACCTGAACCCATTGTTGCCGGTCGGTAGGCACTGGCAGCGCGGTGACGCGACGACTACTCACGGCCTACATGTTGGAGGTGTGCGGATTAGCAATCCGGCATCTACGGAAAGGTTCGGGAAAGGTCCGTAGGGTTAGGATTAGTAAGGACAATGTCTCGAGAACAGTCTGGTAGTTTCTAGTCTTTTAGTTTACAGTATATAAGGAGCTCAACAGGCTTCTATGTACACTACCAGATGAGCCGGGTACCGGACGGATGACCAGGACCGGAGTTACGTGGTGGATAACCGTCGGGTACCCACCAGAGGGTTTTGACACAGTACCCACTGTGTAAATAATATAGTTAACTGTAGTTTAACCAATGATGGCTATCTCGCAAGTAAACCGGGGATATACATAACGTACCCACTGGGTACCGGACCGGTAGCTGGCTCTGGTTACCCAGCGGGTAACTGAAGCTGTATACCGTGTCGGTATCCGCTGAGCAACTCGCATGTGTCTAGCACGCAACCTGTGGTCCCGGCAGGGGATCACAAGAGGCAGGTTACACTGCCATATAATTGCACAATATTACTACATTACAGTACTGTACAGGAATACACAGCATGTAAATACATGGTTAGAAAACTAAAAGGTAGATAGGATGGGCTGGAAGGCAAGTGAGAGCGATAGCACGTTGGCGGCCCCGGATGGCGGGAGGAGCGCAGCAGGGGGTTCGAGCTTCACAGAGGCCAGCAAGGTGCTGCAAGCTATGGTTCCATCCTGTGAGAAATTCCACTGTAAAGGTACTTCAGGAGCTCACCAGTAGCAAATTTGCAAGCCGAGTCACGCTAAGCCTCACGCAAGCCGCCCTTCCCATTGCTCCCCACTCGCGTTTGCACTCTGCACGTCAATGCAGCTCGGCTGGGATAGATGATGTCACTTCCAGAAATATGGGAATATCATACCTTCAAGATCAAACATCGCAAGGAAAGAGAGGTCGACCGAGAACGCGCGTGCAGTACCAGTGAGAAATTGCTAAGTCCAAACGCCCATGTTGATCTTCAACAAGCCAAACAAAACACAACAAATGACGGGAGCTCTCGCCGCCCGTCGGATTCAAAGTTCTGCTTTCGTTCTTACGTCTTATATTTTGTTGGAGGCTTCGGGATGACCTTATTAGTCAATCCGGAGCATCCAGGTAGTCGGGCGATATTCCCCGATATCTTATTCAGCATCGAAGGATACAGTAGCTACGAGAACTATGTAGTATGTTCTGGACTAGTCTACTGGTGTAGTATATAAGGAGGGACCTCTTGCAGGTCCCACTAATAATATCTCTTCCCTAAATCACTCACTCGGAGGAATTCATACGAGCTGCGCTAATAGGTTATGAGCCCCGCTAGCTTATAGCTTATACTTTACCAGCTTCTACTTACTTGTTACACACTCTGACTATCGGTAGTTACAATGTCGAGTACTACCGAATCTCGTGACAGCCTGTCGTCCTTGTTCCGAATCGAGCAACTTCGCGATGACAACTGGCTCCCATGGAAGCGCCGTACTATGGCGATCTTGAGGGAGCGCGGTGTCTTGAAATATGTCGATGGAACATCGGAGAAGCCGAAGCCGGCAAATGCAACAACACCAACGGCAGGAGAAACGGCGGTGATCACGAAATGGGTTGAGGGCGATCAAAAAGCCCAGACCGTTATCGAGCTGCTGTTGAGCGACTCGCAGATGATACACATTGCGGATGCTACAATGGCTGCGGAGATGTGGAACCAATTGAAGTTAGTAAAGGAGGCGAGTGGACAACTGGGGATAATGGCGTACCGAAGGAAATTCTATCGCACAGTTGCCACGGAAGGCAGCGATATCGCAGCGCATATCACGGAGCTCCGCCGGACACAGGAGCAGCTACACATGATGGGTAGCAAGGTGTCGGATGACGAATTTCGAACGATCCTGATCACATCGTTACCGGAGTCTTGGGACCAGTTCACATCTGCGTACCTGGGTGCAACAAGCCAGAAGGACAAGTTGCCGACATCGCATGAATTGATAGCCATCTTGCTCGAAGAATACCGGCGCCGGCGAGAGAAAGGCGGTGCCGACGAGTCTGCGCTGGCAGCACGCGGGCGGTGGACCCAGCCAAAGAATACCGCACAGGGCGGAACGGACAGGAAGTCCGACGCGGAGTGCTGGAATTGCCACAAGCGTGGACACACTCAACATGAGTGTTGGTCGAAAGGTGGCAACAAGGCGGGTCAGGGACCGCGAAGTAAAAAAGAAGGCCGTGCGCAGGCGCACACGAACCAGGCACAGTCAACAAATGACGTGCTGCGAGATGTCGCGTTCCGCACAGACGAGGCAACCTGTGCCGGGCAACAATTTAGTAGTCAGTTCTCGCGTTATGACTAGCTAGCTGACTCTGGAACGACATCACATGTTACGAACCTTCGTGACGCGATGACAGACTATGTGCCGCTTGAGGCCTCTTCGATTGCCAGGATCGGAGACCAGAGTGTGCGCGCTCTCGGGCGTGGCACTGTGGAAGTCAATAGCAGGATCAGAGGCAACACATGTACTTTTTGCTTGAAAGATGTCCTGTACGCACCGAAAGCGACAAATAATTTGGTGTCGCTGAGCCGCCTGGATGAAGCGGGTGGACACTTTGATGGCGGTGCCGGAGGAATAATGCTGCGAGAAAGCAGCGGCCACATCATCGCGCAAGGCCGAAAAGTCGGCCGATTGTACTTGCTCAACATGCGGGCCAAGGCTGCTATGCCGAGTGAAGAGCACGCGAACATTGCGCGCGACGATAGCGACTCGTGGGAGTCGTGGCACCGGAGATATGGACACCTGGGATTCACAGGGTTAGAGAAGCTCTACAAGGAAAACTTGGTGGAGGGACTCACCGTTGATGAAAACTCGATGCCACTGACACAGTGCGAAGCCTGCATACAAGCTAAGCAGGCGCGTCGTGCATACCCGAAGGAGGCGGAGGACCACTCCCAGATGCCAGGCGAGTTGACGCATAGTGACGTCTGGGGCCCCGCACGTGTAGTATCGATCGCCGGATCGCGTTACTACATATCGTTCACGGACGACTGCACGCGGAGGTGCCAAGTCCTGTTCATGAAACATAAAAGTGAGGCTTTTGAAAAATTGAAAGAATACCTCACCTTTATTGAACGACGCTTCGGGCACCTGCCGAAGATCGTGCGTGTTGACAATGGGTCCGAGTACATCAATAAAAACCTGAAAGGGTGGTGCCGTGAGAAAGGAATTGAGCTGCAAACAACAGCACCATACTCACCTTCGCAGAATGGTGTAGCTGAGCGATTTAATCGCATGCTATTGGAGCTTGCTCGCGCAATGTTGATTGCGAGGAAGCTTCCAAACTTCCTCTGGGCGGAAGCTGTTGCATACACAGCATACCTGCGAAATCGAGCGCCGACGAAAGCACTGCGCGGGAAAACTCCGGAAGAGGCGTGGACGGGCAAGAAGCCCAATGTCGCGCACCTACGAGAATTTGGGTCAGATGTCTGGATTCTGACGGAAGGCCAGAATCTCTCGAAACTTGAGCCAAAGTCGAAGAAACACACCTTTGTAGGTTTTGCTGATGGCCCGAAGGCCGTGCGCTACTACGATGTGGGTGCGCGCTCGATCCGAGTCTCGCGAAATTTTGTATTCGTGGATGCCCCGAACCCAGCAAGCAATGTTCCTGTACATCAGCTTGATGACAGTGACAGGCTGCCGCTTGAGGGGGAGTCAGGGGGAGCTGTCAAGCAGCAGCCTCCCACATCTGCATCAAAACCAGCATCAGTACCTGTCAAAGCTGATCAGTCTAACAAGAAACACGATGGAAACTACATTACAGAGGAAGACTTACCTCCCGAGATACAGGAGAGCATGCGAGAGCGACCGACATTCTTGCCTGCACCCCCGAAGATCCCTCTTCGTCGTACGACCCGCGCTACGCAGGACCACGACTATCGAAGGATGGATAACCCCCGCGCGCAGCCCGCGAAGTCGCGCGAGCCGCCGGGAGTGCCGAAAGAGAACGCACCTGGTGAGAGTGCGAAAGTCGCCGTGACGCCCGAAGAATTTGAAGAGATCGCGCAGGCGCTGTATGCGACAGCACTGGCATCGGGCGACAGAACGGCGAGTGCGGGAGATGAGCCGCGAAGCCTCGCGGAGGCCCAAGCCTCTCCGGAATGGCCAGAATGGGAAAAGGCTGTAAAAGCGGAATATGATCAGTTGCAGGGCATGGGGACTTGGGAGCTACAAGACTTACCAAAAGATCGAAATGCTGTGGGCTGCAAGTGGGTCTTCCAGAGGAAAACCAACAAGGAGGGTCAGGTTGTCAAGTACAAAGCCAGATTGGTGGCACAGGGGTACTCACAGATCCCAGGGATGGATTTCCTTGAAACCTTTGCCCCTGTAGTTCGTCTTGAGTCCATCAGGGCCATCCTAGCATTAGCAGTAGTTAATAACTGGGAAATAGGCCAGATGGATGTTAAGGGAGCTTACCTGAATGGAGACCTCCAGGAGGAGATCTACATGCGACAGCCAGAAGGCTTCGATGACGGAAGTGGACGCGTTTGTCGACTCCGCAAGACGCTCTACGGACTAAAGCAGTCCGGGCGCGAATGGAACTGCAAGCTGCATCGCGAGCTGACGGAGCTCGGGTACAAGCGGCTGGAGGCAGATCCATGTGTATACCTGCGGGAGCGAAAGGAAGGAGAAGTTCAGATTATCACGGTATGGGTGGATGACTTACTGTTATTCACCAACTCTCCGAAGCTCATGGAGGAGCTCAAGCGCGACCTGCAGGACCTCTTCGAAGTCACGGACCTTGGTGAGCCGCAGAAAATTGTTGGGATTGAAATCGAGCGAGATAGGGAAGCGGGAAAAATCCAAATCTCGCAACAGCACTACATCGAGAGCATTCTCAAGCGATACCAGCTTGAGAACGCCAACGCTGTAGGGATGCCGCTCGATCCGAATGTGGCGTTCACGGCAGAGGACGAGAACGAGGAGGCGGACGACCGTTTGGCGGGAGGTTACGCGTCGATGGTGGGATCGCTGATGTACGCAGCAGTGGGAACAAGGCCAGATATTTCCTATGCTGTGCAAACGCTGAGCAAATATACAGCGTGCCCACGACCTGTCCATTGGACAGTGGCAAAACGCGTTCTACGGTACCTCGCAGGAACACGTGACTTGCACGTCACGTACACGCGACGCGATTCGGACGCGCCGAACGGAAATATAATAGGAGGATATACGGACGCGGATTATGCATCAGATCATGACCGAAAATCAGTCTCGGGTCATGTCTTTTACTTGGGAGGTGGAGCCGTAGCATGGAGTTCGAAGAAACAAACAACAACGGCAACATCCTCGACAGAAGCCGAGTATACAGCACTCGCGCACGCGACACGTCAAGCAATATGGCTGCGAAACTTACTGGCAGAACTCGGGTTTGCACAAGAAGAACCCACAGAAATTTATTGTGATAACCAGGCAGCGATCGCGATAGCACGCGACCCGCAGTATCACGCGCGGTCAAAGCACTTTGACGTGCAGAATCATTTCGTGCGCGAAAAGGTGGAAAATGGTATTATTCAATTGTGCTACTGTCCTACAGATGAGATGGTAGCAGATGTATTTACTAAGGCCCTACCCAAGCCTAAGCACCAAAAGTTCACATTGGAACTTGGGATGCTTCCGGCTTGAGGGGGAGTGTTGGAGGCTTCGGGATGACCTTATTAGTCAATCCGGAGCATCCAGGTAGTCGGGCGATATTCCCCGATATCTTATTCAGCATCGAAGGATACAGTAGCTACGAGAACTATGTAGTATGTTCTGGACTAGTTTACTGGTGTAGTATATAAGGAGGGACCTCTTGCAGGTCCCACTAATAATATCTCTTCCCTAAATCACTCACTCGGAGGAATTCATACGAGCTGCGCTAATATATTTACTTAGCCTGCCGGTAAATATTGGCCTCATTGAAACCCAAACATCCAATGGAGGACCTTTTGAGAAGCATGCATAGGGAGGGAGACTCAAACATGATGCCGACAGCGACAGCGACAGCAATATTTGCGCGCCGAATCCCCGCCCCCGCCGACTGTACGCACGCGTACTACGACGGCAACAGCAACAGCGGCATGGGCTGAGAGAGATATTATGAACATGCTTAAGGAAATCTTGACAGATTTGCACCATCAACACCGAAAATATTGTAGTCTGATAGGCAATGTCGTACAGCATGGATGCTTGCCGGTACCACACAGTTACCCAATGGGTACCCAGCGGATAACTGACACTGGGTACCCACCAGTTACCCAATTCCAGTTACCCACCCGGTAACTGTACCATGGCGCCAGCCGGTAACCGCCAGCTACATAGAAAGTAACTAGTGGATGACTACAAATTAACTAACAGTAGGTAAACACCAGGTATCCAAACCATATACCGGATGGTTAGCTGAGTTTAGTTACGGACTATATGCTTGATATGTAACCGGCGGTTACATGCTAACTACCGGCCAAATGTTTTCGGACCCAGTATCCGCCCGGTACCCGCGTCGCCTGGTGGTGTAGTTAAGCCAATTTCTATTCTCTTCTACTCGTAGCCCGAGGCGCAGTTGCTTACACTACAATTATCGTTGATAGCATACGATCTGTGGCATGAAGACCTTACTTCACATCAACAATAGGCTGTCCTTGTTTCAACATAGATCTGTTCTTTTCTGCTTCCTAACTCACTCTGCCTCGAGTATCATGCTCCCGGCGACGCACAAGACTTACTCGATTAGGACGCCATATTCACCGCTCTCCCACGCTCAACACATGTGTTGATTTTGCGGCGCGGTATGTAGAATATCTCCGGCTAGATAGATATCGGTCTCCTCCACTTAGTGGCACTCCGTGGTAAAAAATTTGTCCGCGCTGCAGGTGCGCGCTCGTAGTTGGATGAACAACGTCGAAATCTGACTCCCATCGCGTGCTTCCAGGCAACTCCGCAATCTACGAATTTTCCTACAGGATGAGTCTAAATCTGAATTCCGGCGCATGCTCTACGTGTTGGAAGATATCTCATAAGCCGGCGACTCCTTGCTATCCTGCTTTTGACCGCGTGACGTATCCCACTACTGACGTGGGGGCCATGGGTTTGCTCATTTCTCCAACGTATCCGCCCTACACAACTTAGAAGTCGTAATTATCTACCGTACTGGGTGAGTCTCGGAGGACGTCGAATGTAGGTACGTCACGCGCATTACCTGCCTATATCAATTCAGCTGACCGCAACACGACAGAACCCACAACAGAACGAATCAGCATCGCCACAGCACGAAGCCTGCACAGCCCTATGCGGAGGGAGACACTCGTCGACGCCGGACCTGCCGTGCTTGCGGTGGGATTTCAGTGGCGAACCGACTGCGCTGACCCCATTAAGAGGTCTATCGCTATGCGCACATACGACCCCCGAGTCGGAATCGGAGTAGCACGGAGTTCACGTTTGGTTGAAGGTGGCATGGGATTGCATGTTGGCCTACAATAGCCCTCATCAAGGTTGAAAAGAGATGAGTGGCCAATATCTCAACGGTGTATTCATGCATGTTTGTACACCTTGTTCAATCAATCAGTGCGAGAGGACAGCTGAATCGAGCGAAAACACGATCACGGCGGGCCCCATGCAGTGCCACAGACGAGGATCTTCAAGAGAGTCGTTGCTTGAGTACAACTTAAGCAACAACTGTCATGACGATCCTTCTCTGCCATCTAGCATGACGGAACCCTTATTGGTCACCAAACCTCTGTTCCACTTGGTTGCCGGTGGGGATAGAATTTGAACGCGGTCCCTACTGAGTGAATCAACGACGCCGAGGATCCAAACATGATAATACGCACTTACGCGTCTCATCCGTGGATGTGTCGCCTTCATGCTCAGTGCCCCTTGAGAATTGAACCATCAGCGCAACTTTAATAGATGATTCCGAAGTTGCAGGGCCCATGGCAGCAGCATTTGTATATCTGCGTGCTCTTTCCGAATCAACACTCTTCGGCCAAGGTGCATGATCTCCGGTCTTAGCGGGGTGATGTCTTAACTCACCATCGTATCAGTCAGCCGGAGATTGTGCCATGGCAAGTCTAATCCGCGCGATCAGGCCTGAATCAGTGCTCGCTGCGTGATGGATGACATGTACAGTATCCATATTCAAAGAGCTCACCTGAGTAGGTACCTCTGTGCAGTCCGAGGCACCGAGTCAGCTGCAACTCCAGAGGCATCGAGTCTTACATCTACTCGGCATTTCTGGAGGTAAGTTCTCAGCCATTGCCGCGGGTGACTAAAGTTCACCAGGTCGGGCCTGCGTGCTCCAGCGCTGAACAAAATCTAAGAGACGGTGACTCAGCCGTTCAGTGCACGTGGGCGCGTCGAATATTGCAATACGCGTGAGTCATCGACGCGTTGTCCCGCGTCGGATCTCTCACGATGACGTCGACGAAAGTCATTCGTCCACGTCATCCATACGGTGCACTCACGGGGATATGCACCGTGCACCCAGCAACGTGATTCCAGCATCTAAACACTGCAGGACCAACAACACATCATATTCGGGAGGACTATACCCGCGGCCGTCCTCCCCGCCATGCACGCTGTATGCGCCAACCGCCGAATTCCGTCCTTCGGCCGCGCGTGACGCGACAACTCCGAATCCGCAGAGCGAACGCGAGCGCACGGTGCGCACAGTCCATGCAGTCGAGCCCGTCGGCAGCGGGAATCGCATGGTCGCTTTCCGGGCACCGCAGGTGGGGGAAGCTGCCAGTTGCCCCACTTCGCGCGCTGACCGTAAATACAAATTCTCGAGCAGAATCCCCCACACACGAGTTCCAAGACGTTCCATTCCGTTCATTAGAACACGCGAGGGATGCGACGGGCGTCGCGGTAGACGTACGATACAGAGCACACTCAGAGACGACGACGACGACAACGAGAAATGCGGAAGAGTAGAGAGTGTAGGGTAAGTAGATGCTATTACAGACAGGACGCGTTGTAAACCAGACTACATGACGGGGGCTCGAATAAATAAACGAGCAAACAGCTGCAGCAGCTTCGAGTGGGGCCACGTGAAATGGGGTTATGTGCACAAAGTCGAAAGCGGAGCGGGGGAATGGAGGGGAGCGGCGGGCTGCGCCTCGACCCGCGACGCCCCCGTTGGCACCGTGTACCAATGGCGTGGGCCGAATACGGGCGTGTGGCGCGGGCGATGTGTCCGCGTGCGCAGACGAAGACGCAGGGGAGCGAGGGAAGGCGGACGGTGCGCGCGACGCCTACGCCATCACCTGCGTTGTTATTGGCCGAGTCCCGAACGACTGATGTGGCCGGCAGCCTGTCGCCGCTGGTCCAGGTCTCGACACCGCCGTCGAATGCGAGAACATCGACTTTGCCCGTGGTAATGAGAAGCTCGGAAGGGGAAGCCCGTGGAAGAGGCTCAGCGCGGTCGACACTTGCGGGTGTATCTGCACCGCGTCGCGCTGTGGATGCGAGGGCGAGGGCGAGTGTGACAGCGACGCCTTGACGGGGTAGACCGCGACGTGCGCGTGTGCGGGCGTCCGCGGGCCCGAGGACGTCTCGAAGCTGGATTCCGAGTCCATGTCGACGTCCGTCTCGGAGCTGTTGTCGCTCCACCTCGAGCGAGACGGCTCCCGGACTCGGATATGGTGGTGGTGGTGATGGTGGTGAGGGTGCGCGCCGACGAGGGCGGAATGGTGGGCGAGGAGATCGGCCTCGGAGACGCCGAGCTCGAAGTCAAGGACGTCCAGAAACTCGCGCTCGATCCGCCCGATGTCGCGCTTGCCGAAGACGCCCGTGCAGAGCGCCCAGTGCACGTTCTTCAGCGTGGAGTCGTTCAGATACTGCGAAGCGAGGTCAGCACGCGTCACACGACGTCAGCGAGGGAGACGCACCTTGTTGGCGACGATGAGCGCGCCGAGGAAGACGCGCTCGCAGGCCCACTGCTCGAGCGCGATCTGGATGTGTGGTTTCGCGCGGTGGACGTAGACGAGGGTGGTGAGCAGCACGGGGACGGGGACCTCCGCCTTTGCGATGACGTCCGTGACAAAGCGGGTGAACTTGGTGTGCTCCGTGTGGCGGGAGAGCGAGCGTCCGCGGGATGAAGAGGCTCGGCCGAGGGCGTAGTCGACAGTCTCGACGGGGGCATGTTGTGCGGTGGATGGAGTGGTGAAGAGACGGGCGCCTATTGATCGACGATCGCGAGCGGGTTGACTCGCAGTGTGCTGTGTCTACGTCATAGATCGCGGTCTCTGGCTCAGCAAGTCGCAGAGATTAATTCGAGACTCTGTGCATATAGTAGATACTAGGGGGGCACACTGGGCACACTGTGTACTCGACCACCCGCGGGCGCTTGTTCTCCCCCCGCGCTGGATCGGTTGCCCTCCCCTGCTCTGTTCGTTCCGCTGCTCTACCATGTACATCTCTGGCTACTCTGTCGACCCTCCCTCCCTCGTCCTGCTGGCTGCTCCACCTGCTTTCTCGGTGTGTCACTGCTCCTGCCTCCTCGAGAAACCGGCTCATGACGCGGCTCTCGATCCCCCCCGGACGTCGATCTCCACGCTCGATCGCGCGATCTTCCCGCTTTTCGCGTTCTGTCGCCTTTTCTCTGCTGGGTGGGAGGTGGGGCGAGTGTTAGAGCGCGTCTGGATGGGAGGATAAAGGCTCAATGGTGAGTACTTGACTCCTCTGCGCGAAATGACCTGTACTCACCCACGGTCGTTCACGTGCAGGACGCGCCCCAGAACGCGCACGGAGGGCAAATTCGGGTGCCCTCGAGTGTCGGAGAACGCGGGTGGAGGGCGCACGATGAAAGACGCGCGTTGGCGCTCCCTGTAGCGCGAGGTGCAAGACTCGACCTCAACGGACCACCAGTGCCAGCCAGGAGGTGCGGGCCATCGACATAAGACGGAGGTGTGCCAGTTGTGGCAAAACACGCAACTTCGGCCCTTTGCCCGCCATCTTTCGACATCCCCGGCCTCGCGGGGGCGCACGAGGCCTGAAAACGCGCGGTGAGTTTTCGCATTTCAAGATCTGATCCACCGGAAACTTACTGTATGAACTGCGGGCGTGCGATGCGCTGCCTCTGCGGATGCTTTCAACATCGACGAACGGGCGCTACACGTCGCGGACTCGCTGTCTCGAAGAAACGACGGAGCGGCCGCACCCTAGCTCTGAAAACACACCGTGAGTCTTCGAATTTTCAGATCTGACCGCGGAGCACTCACCCTCTCAGCCGGGGTGCGCGATTCTCAACCCAGGGCCCCGAGCACATACCCTCTGGCAATGCGGATGGTTCTGACCCGGCCCAACTCGGCGTTGTGGTATCGACGACACAGCACAGTGCCGCGCTGTGCATCTTCGTGCACCGACCCTGCAGATGACGATCCACGAGGGAAGTAGTGCACGGCCCACCGACGTGCCCCGCCGGACCTCCCGCTGCTGAGAAGGGCGCGTCAGTGATGACGCGCAACATGGCCTCTCGAAGACACTCACGACGAAGCCCGCCGCGGCCAGGATCACGACACCATGCACACAATCCACCAGGAGACGAGGATGGAATCGATGCGTTCCCTCTTCGAGCGCGGTGACGCTCGCCGCTGGGCCTCTGTCCCGCAAATTCGGAGGCTTCAGGAACTGCAAAATCCAAACGTCGGCGAGATCACGCGGAATTGAACGCCCACGGGGACCCACCAAGTTCGCGAGGCGCGGCGCAGCAACTCAAGCAGCGCTGCAGCATTCATCCACGCAAGATACGCCACGGACAAAAAAATGACCGGTGGACGTGATGCGGCGCTTCGCGCCGCGGTTTGCACACATCGATGACGGCCAGCGCAAGCCAGTACTCGGCCAGCCGTCACTTCACCCATCGAGGCGTGGTGACGCTCGCCGCTGGGCCTCGATCCTGAAAAATTGGAAGCCACAGGACCTGAAAACTCGAACGTCAGCGAAGGCACGGGAGATATAATGAAAACGGGGACTCACCACACTCACGACAAAGAGCGGCCAGCACCGGGTCGTGGTGATACGCACGGGATGCGCGGGCACTCGAACTCGCCCCGCCACCGCGCACGCAACGACCCCTCCAGGGACGACCACGAAGAATAGGTGCCCGTGCACCCGTCACATGCTCCCTCACGGCCTGGTGACGCTCGCCGCTGGGCCTCGATCCAGAAAAATTGGAAGCCTCAGGACCTGAAAATTCGAACGTCAGCGAGGGCACGGGAAATCTAATGCAAATGGGGACTCACCACGCTCGCCATGAGGAGCAGCGCGGTCTTATGGTGATAGACACGGCATAGGCGGGCACTTGGACTCGCCTGAACGAGGTATGTCAAAGGACGGTGTATGGAGATGGGGCGGCGCTTCGCGCCGCCACGCCCGCAACCACTCCTCCAGCGAACATCGCGAGGGATCGGTGCCTGCGCACTCGACAAATTCTCCCTGGTGGCTGCGTGACGCTCGCCGCTGGGCCTCGATCCTGAGAAATTGGAAGCCTCAGGACCTACAATTTCGAACGTCAGCAAGGGCACGGGAGATCTAATGAAAACAGGGACTCACCACACTCACGAGAATGAGCAGCACCGGGTCGTGGTGATATGCACGGGACGGACGGGCACCTGGGACTCGCCCGCAGGAGGTACTTTCCACAAAAGACGGTGTACGAAGACGGGGCGGCGCTTTGCGCCACCGCGCCTGCAACGACACCTCCAGAGAACATCGCGAGGAATCGGTGCCCCTGCTCCGTCGCATTCTCCCTGGTGGCTGCGTGACGCTCGCCGCTGGGCCTTGATCCAGAAAAATTGGAAGCCACAGGATCTGAAAATTCGAACATCAGCGAGGGCACGGGAGATCTAATGAAAACAGGGACTCACACTCACGAAAACGAGCAGCACCGGGTCGTGGTGATACGCACGCGATGGGCGGGCACCTGGACTCGCCCGAATGAGGTACGTTGCACGAAAGACTCTACAGAAGCGCCACCGCGCCCGCAACGACTCCTGTGGGGATCACAATGAAGGATCGGTGCCCGTGCACCCGTCGCATTTCTGCTCGTGGCCCGGTGACGCTCGCCGCTGGGCCTCGATCTGCTAAAATCTTAGGCAAGCCTGCAGCAAAAAAATGAATGTCAGTGTCATGTCCGTGGACCTAAGCCCGTCTCGTACGTACTGCAGTGGATCATGCACATCCAACACACTGCTGTCGGTGTTGCATACTCGGAGCAAAGTTCATGAAGAACACTCTCGTGTTAGATGCTACCAGCATGATAACACTCGCCGCTGGGCCTGTAGCGCACGAGATTCACAGCCTATATGGCACAAAATTGCCAGGTTAGTGACCACGCGCAAGATTTAAATTCATAGGCACTCACGGTGGTGTGTACGCGAGCAAGTATGGTGCGACGCGCCACTGGTCGTGATGACATTTCGCGAGCATCCTCCTGCTGGGAAGGTGTAGGAGATCGGACAAAGCTTACAATGCGGCATCGAGCACATATAACATAGTGCAACAATGCTTGCGACTGCGTCTTGCATCGTCAGATTGTATCTCACCTGTTTAGGTAGGTAGGTATCAGTGGATTTGGACACGACTGGTCCCAAGGCGGGAAAACACATACCAAATCATTGGTGGAATTTGTCGCTTGAAGTTAAAGGAGCAGTCCGCAGTTGAGCACCTGGAGCACTTCACACCATGGGTTGATTTTCCTGAAGGTGAGTGTTGACATAGAAATTGGGGTTTTGTATGGTGGCTAGGAGATCAAAAGTCGAGTTACACAGGAGATGTTGGTATTGTTGGGGATGTTGAAGAGAGAAGAAATGGTGAGAGGATGAAGGGGAGCGAAAAGTGAGGAAGATCCCACGTCAAAAATTGGATGCTGTTTGTAACCGAGATGGACTGATGGCACTACCGCATGCATGGCAACACAATTCCATTCATCTGATGTTCCGTCTTCACATGATTTGCTGATGGCAAGATTGGGTCATCTTGCCGACTTCTGTTTGCAGAGAATCCAAACATCAGGCTCACAGAATCTCCGCCACAGCCTCCGGCTTCTTCAATGGTGCATACGGGATTGTGGCGGCTGACTACAGCGGGTTCTGCAACCAAGCAGGTGAGAATGGACTGATGTTTTGCAAACAAGCCCAGAGTGTCAACATGGATACCGATGAAATATTCATGGTGACACCCTGGGTTGGTTTACAAAACATTCGGATCTACAGCAGCTAATTGTATGTCTACAGGTCTAGATATTTTTATTTCACCCTAGTATGCTTACCTTTGCAACTTCGCTGCACAACTCAGTCGGAGATCAGACCACTGGCAGGATCCAGTGAGGTCAGTGTGTTGTAGAGTAGATAGAATGTGAGATCCAGCCATGTTAGTATTGTAATTTTCGGATCAGACAGTGGCTGGACGGAGAACGACAATGGACATTTTTGCAAATGGAGCCGTAGTACTGCGGCTGAAGTGCATGAGAATGTCGAGGCACATGGATCAGACAAGCACTGCGAATGACAACGACACCTGGCTTCTGTACCCACGGCACTGGTGCCCTCTCACCGAATTCCTTATCAACTCACATGAAAACCTGGGTGGCTCAAGCTGAGAATCTGTCCAGTAATAGGCAATTGGTCACACATTGGATTCAATACAGGCATCCATGCAACTGTTATGGTTCACCGACAGGAATGAGGCTGTTTGCGAGAGGAGCGAGGAATCACAAGATGCACATTTTGAAGGCATCCGAGTGGACTGTAGGTCACTTGAGCCTCCTCGTGTTGCAGGCAATTAAGTATTGTATCCTGTAGTCAGCCATGTTAGTAGATATTCACGAGCACATTATAATGTGCTTTTGAGTTTTCTGAGCAGCTTTGTGCTGTGCAAACACCAAGGTTCAGGCTTGTTCCAGCAGGACTGCTTGGAAATACGGCTCAGAACAATCACCGCATCAAGAACATGACTGGCGATGTTTGATATGGTGCTACCAAGAACATGTAGAATTAAAATATCTGCCAGTAGCCTGAGCCGGCCGATCTGCGGAGGTTAGAGCATACTGTCTGTACACATGTCGAATCGGTCAGGCTGCTATAGATCGGGCACCTACAATCTCGGACATGCAGCCACTTGCGGGGCGCCCAGAGCAAGCGCTAGAACCCAGGCCGACACGAGGCTCCTGAACGCTCAGCATTTTTCACTGCCACGCTGTCAATGTGCCACCTATCTTCTCTGTCGATCCACTGACCGGCACTCATTCTCTTTGCTTTCTCTTCTCTATTTCACAACTTCATGCCTTGGACATCCTGTGGCAACTACATACCCCTCGCAGGCCTTGTAATTGGCCGAATACACGAAATTGAGCGGACAAGCCAGAAGGTGGGTTGAAACACTTCGGCAGGTTCAGCAGTCGGCACGCGCACGAATTGCCTCCGATCACGCGGGATTCGGCTAGAAATTAGCGAAGCACAATTTTCGTGGACTCTCGTTAGGAAGATTCGGAGAGGAATTCAATTGGCTCTTGGGACGGCTGTATGAACAGTGGGAGAACTTAGGGTGGTTACGGGTGTGTCACTCGGATCAGCGGTTGTTACTGATGGGCCGCATGATCTCCCACAGCTGCAATTGGACAAATAATGCAGTCGAACGATGAGGAATTTTGACAGGGCTTGCGCACGGACCACCCGGAGGAGTATAAAGGCAGGCAAATCCTCCACTATTCCCTCATCAGCCTCCCTCTCCACTTCTCCTCCTCTGTCCTTGCTTTGACACCTCTCTCTGCATCTCTCAATTCCGCCGCTCATCATGGTCTTCTTATCTCCCCATCGTCTTGAGTCCACTGAGCAATCTCGACAGTCAGTCGGTCACTGATTTTCACCCGTATATGAAGACTACTCCATGCTTGCAGAGATGTGATGCCGCAGGCGATGCTTAGGTATGATGCTTGTTCATATCAATTTGGTGAATACTAATGCATTCTTCTGTCTTGCTCTAGATTATTTACCGAGATGTGCCTCCGCTCGCCGTGAAATTCCAAGGCAAGATTTATATTGGTATTGTACACTAGGTCCGATCGTTGTCGTGATGCCTTGTACAGGGCAGATTACACTCTCAGAGCATTTGGTGATGTTCACACGCCGCTCTCTCCTGCTATTCCTTTGTGCGGTGTAGCCTGTTTCTTAACTTTGCGAGCAGAGATCCCCGGGATAGTAAGTATTGTGCAATGCCGCTAATTTATTGCCTCACTATTGTCACCATTTCTAAGGACAGTGCGAGAAGCCGCGATTTAATTAGTCTGTAGCAATCTCTCCGTGATCGCACTTGAACAAGGCTGCCGGTACGATACTCTTCGCTGTCACTATATCATGTACTGATTTATTCTTGTACAGAACTCTCGCATCGGTCGACATGGTAAGAGCCTCGTAAGTGAAATTACACAGCTTCATCGTGATATTGCTCTCACGTGGAAATTCCAGGATAATATTCCGATCAAGCAATTGCTCGTCACCTCTTGCACAGCATGCTATCCTACCTGAGAGTGTTCGACAACATCGTGCACCACGTCGTCCTCCCTGAACGTGTTTGACGACACCACACACCGTGTCATCCACTCCTGCTGCTCGACAAATGAGCTCCGCTGCCTCCGAGATTCCGGGTCTGTACCGTATGCACGCACCGTCCCCCTCTTTCGTGAGTGAGTATGAGAGCCGGCCCGTGCACGGGCACGATGACGACACTGGAGGATACCATCGTGCGATGGGGCTAATGCTTGTCTTTTGTAGCATCGATTGAACCGGTGGAGGTCTCACGCAGGTGACCAGTAGTAGAGCGAGGACGAGGGCAGGGTGTGTAGGAGTGAGGGCAAGTCTTCGAGGTGAGGCTGTGATGAAAACAGAGATGAAACGTGTCCATTCGGCTTGAGCACGACTGCTACAGCGTCACCATGCTCAGCGCAGAGCGGCTGACCGCTAGTACCTGTTCGGTGAGTGACCTGGCATTGAGGACTGCTTCGAGGTGTGCGGATGCCGGCGATACAGTCAGTGAGAACGAATATAGCATCCACCACCGCGAACGCGAAAGTGGGTGCCTCGATACAAATGCCAGACGCAACCGTTTGCTGCCCCATCTAGTCTTCACAACGGCCTGGACAATGACTCGGAGCTGCAGTGGGAGAACGACGTCGGGGATGGCGCGTACTGTGATACCCCCCTCGATTGCGGGCGTGCCGGCGCAGCCGCTCTCTGCGAACGAATGCCTGCACGGCGGGTCAGCGTTCAACGAGTGCCTCCCCGCAACTCACCTCTGAGTCATCGCCGCAACCGAATTTGCAGAACATCTGCGCATCATCCCCATCGGTGCATCCTACTCGCCGTTCGCGCGGAGGTGGTGGGTCCTGATACATCGAGTGTAGCCTGCCCGAGCAAAGAGATCAATAAACAATTGTTTACTCATCTGCGTAGAAATCTGAGTCCGTGAGTCAGCTGCGACTCTAAGGGAGGAAGTCTAAATCTGTGCCGTGGATGACTAACTTACTGCAACACAAGACTCACCAAGTCAGGCCGTCGTATTCAGCGAATTCGAAGGGAGAGGGTGACTAAGTCGGTTGCACGTGGGCGCGTTTGCACGACGCGTGAGTCATCGACGCGTTGTCCGCGTCGGATCTCTCACGATGACGTCGACGAAAGTCATTCGTCCACGTCATCCATACGGTGCACTCACGGGGATATGCACCGTGCACCCAGCAACGTGATTCCAGCATCTAAACACTGCAGGACCAACAACACATCATATTCGGGAGGACTATACCCGCGGCCGTCCTCCCCGCCATGCACGCTGTATGCGCCAACCGCCGAATTCCGTCCTTCGGCCGCGCGTGACGCGACAACTCCGAATCCGCAGAGCGAACGCGAGCGCACGGTGCGCACAGTCCATGCAGTCGAGCCCGTCGGCAGCGGGAATCGCATGGTCGCTTTCCGGGCACCGCAGGTGGGGGAAGCTGCCAGTTGCCCCACTTCGCGCGCTGACCGTAAATACAAATTCTCGAGCAGAATCCCCCACACACGAGTTCCAAGACGTTCCATTCCGTTCATTAGAACACGCGAGGGATGCGACGGGCGTCGCGGTAGACGTACGATACAGAGCACACTCAGAGACGACGACGACGACAACGAGAAATGCGGAAGAGTAGAGAGTGTAGGGTAAGTAGATGCTATTACAGACAGGACGCGTTGTAAACCAGACTACATGACGGGGGCTCGAATAAATAAACGAGCAAACAGCTGCAGCAGCTTCGAGTGGGGCCACGTGAAATGGGGTTATGTGCACAAAGTCGAAAGCGGAGCGGGGGAATGGAGGGGAGCGGCGGGCTGCGCCTCGACCCGCGACGCCCCCGTTGGCACCGTGTACCAATGGCGTGGGCCGAATACGGGCGTGTGGCGCGGGCGATGTGTCCGCGTGCGCAGACGAAGACGCAGGGGAGCGAGGGAAGGCGGACGGTGCGCGCGACGCCTACGCCATCACCTGCGTTGTTATTGGCCGAGTCCCGAACGACTGATGTGGCCGGCAGCCTGTCGCCGCTGGTCCAGGTCTCGACACCGCCGTCGAATGCGAGAACATCGACTTTGCCCGTGGTAATGAGAAGCTCGGAAGGGGAAGCCCGTGGAAGAGGCTCAGCGCGGTCGACACTTGCGGGTGTATCTGCACCGCGTCGCGCTGTGGATGCGAGGGCGAGGGCGAGTGTGACAGCGACGCCTTGACGGGGTAGACCGCGACGTGCGCGTGTGCGGGCGTCCGCGGGCCCGAGGACGTCTCGAAGCTGGATTCCGAGTCCATGTCGACGTCCGTCTCGGAGCTGTTGTCGCTCCACCTCGAGCGAGACGGCTCCCGGACTCGGATATGGTGGTGGTGGTGATGGTGGTGAGGGTGCGCGCCGACGAGGGCGGAATGGTGGGCGAGGAGATCGGCCTCGGAGACGCCGAGCTCGAAGTCAAGGACGTCCAGAAACTCGCGCTCGATCCGCCCGATGTCGCGCTTGCCGAAGACGCCCGTGCAGAGCGCCCAGTGCACGTTCTTCAGCGTGGAGTCGTTCAGATACTGCGAAGCGAGGTCAGCACGCGTCACACGACGTCAGCGAGGGAGACGCACCTTGTTGGCGACGATGAGCGCGCCGAGGAAGACGCGCTCGCAGGCCCACTGCTCGAGCGCGATCTGGATGTGTGGTTTCGCGCGGTGGACGTAGACGAGGGTGGTGAGCAGCACGGGGACGGGGACCTCCGCCTTTGCGATGACGTCCGTGACAAAGCGGGTGAACTTGGTGTGCTCCGTGTGGCGGGAGAGCGAGCGTCCGCGGGATGAAGAGGCTCGGCCGAGGGCGTAGTCGACAGTCTCGACGGGGGCATGTTGTGCGGTGGATGGAGTGGTGAAGAGACGGGCGCCTATTGATCGACGATCGCGAGCGGGTTGACTCGCAGTGTGCTGTGTCTACGTCATAGATCGCGGTCTCTGGCTCAGCAAGTCGCAGAGATTAATTCGAGACTCTGCACATATAGTAGATACTAGGGGGCACACTGGGCACACTGTGTGTACTCGACCACCAGCGGGCGCTTGTTCTCCCTCCCGCGCTGGATCGGTTGCTCTGCTCGTTCCGCCGCTCCACTTACATCTCTGGCTACTCTATCGACCCTCCCTCCCTCCTTCCAACTGGCTGCTCCACCTGCTTTCTCGGTGAGTCACTGCTCCTGCCTCCTCGAGAAACCGGCTCATGACGCGGCTCTCGATCCCCCCCCGGACCTCGATCTCCACGCTCGATCGCGCGATCTCCCCGCCTGTCGCGTTCTGCCGCCTCTTCTTTGCTGGGTGGGAGGTAGGGCGAGGGTTAGAGCACGTCCGAATGCGAAGGAAAGGGCTCAATGGTGAGTACTTGAGTCCTCTGCGCGAAATGACCTGTACTCACCCACGGTCTTTCACGCGCAGGACACGCCCCAGAACGCGCGCGGAGGGCAAATTCGAGCCCCCTCCTCCGACGGAGAACGCGTTTGGAGGATGCACGACGAAAGACGCGCGTTGGCGCACCCTGTAGCGCGTGGTGCAAGACTCCACTGGAATGGACCAGCGGTGCCGGCCACGAGGTGCGGGCCATTGACACAAGACGGGGGTGTACCAGTGGTGGCAAAATGCATAATTTCAGCCCTTTGCCCGCCGTCTTTCGACATCCCCAGCCGCACGAGGCCTGAAAACGCGCGGTCAGTTTTCGTATCTCAAGATCTGATCCACCAGAAACTTACCGTATGAACTGCGGGCATGCGACGCTCGCGACAAGGCCTCCCGCGTGCGCGCGCCACCTCCGCGAATGCGTTCAACATCGATGGGCGGGCGCTACACGTCGCGTACTCACTGTCTCGAAGAAACGATGGAGAGGACACGCCCTACGTCTGAAAACACACCGCGACACGTCTCCGTGCATGGACCCCCTGCAGACAACGATCCACGAAGGAGGCGGTGCACGGCCAAATGACGTGCCCCGCCGGGCCACGCGCTGCTGAGAACGGTGCGTCAGTGATGAGACGCAACGTGTCCTCTCGAAGACACTCACGACGAAACGCGCCGCGGCCAGGATCACCACACCACGCACACAATCCACCAGGAGACGAGGGTGGAATCGATGCGTTCCCTCTTCGAGCGCGGTGACGCTCGCCGCTGGGCCTCTGTCCCGCAAATTCGGAGGCTTCAGGACCTGGACAATGCAAACGTCAGCGAGATCACGCGACGTTGAATACTAACGGGAACCCACCAACTTCGCGAGGTGCGGCGCAGTATCTCAAGCGGAGATGCAGCGTTCGTCGACGTGACACACGCCACGCACGAAACAATGACGGCTGGACGCGACTCGGCGCTTCGCGCCGCTGCTCCAGCACATCGATGACGGCCAGCGCAAGCCAGTACTCGGCCAGCCGTCACTTCACCCATCGAGGCGTGGTGACGCTCGCCGCTGGGCCTCGATCCTGAAAAATTGGAAGCCACAGGACCTGAAAACTCGAACGTCAGCGAAGGCACGGGAGATATAATGAAAACGGGGACTCACCACATTCACGAGAACGACCAGCACCGGGTCGTGGTGATACGCACGGGATGGGCGGGCACCTGGACTCGCCCGAACGAGATACGTTGCACGAAAGACGGTGTATGGAGACAGGGCGACGCTTCGCGCCGCCGCGTCCCCAACGACACCTCCAGAGAAGATCGTGCAGGACATGTGCCCGCGCACCCGTCGCATTCTCCCTGGTGAGCGGGTGACGCTCGCCGCTGGGCCTCGATCCTGAAAAATTGGAAGCCTCACGACCTAAATTTTCGACCGTCAGCAAGGGCACGGGAGATCTAATAGAAACGGAGACTCACCATGCTCGTCATGAGGAGCAGCATGGTCTTATGGTGATAGACACGGAATAGGCGGGCACTTGGACTCGCCTGAACGAGGTACGTTGGACAAAGATGGCGTACCGAGATGGGGCGGCGCTTCGCGCCGCCGCGGCTGCAACGAATCCTCCAGGGACGATCGTGCAGGATAGGTGCCCATGTACCCGTCGCATTCTCCCTCGTGGCCTGGTGACGCTCGCCGCTGGGCCTCGATCGTGAAAATTTGGAAGCCTCAGGACCTTCAATTTTGACCGTCAGCAAGGGCACGGGAGATCTAATGAAAACAGGGACTCACCACACTCACGAGAATGAGCAGCACCGGGTCGTGGTGATACGCACAGGATGGGCGGGCACCTGGACTCGCCCGAACGAGGTATGTTGCACGAAAGATGGTGGACGGAGACAGGGCGGCGCTTCGCGCCGCGGCGCCCGAAACGAATCCTCCAGGGATGACCATGCAGGATGGTTGCCCGTGCTCCAGTCGCATTCTCTCTGGTGGCTGCGTGACGCTCGCCGCTGGGCCTCGAGCCTGAAAATTGGGAAGCCTCAGGCCCTACAATTTCGAACGTCAGCAAGGGCACGGGAGATCTAATGCAAACGGGGACTCACCACACTCGCCATGACGAGCAGCGCGGTCTTATGGTGATAGACACAGGATAGGCGGGCACTTGAACGCGCCAGAACGAGGTATGTTGCACAAAACACGGCATACGGAGATGGGGCGGTGCTTCGCACCGCCGCGCCCGCAACTCCTCCAGGGATGATCGTGCAGGATAGGTACCCCTGCACCCGTCGCATTCTCCCTGGAGAGCGGGTGACGCTCACCGCTGGGCCTCGATCCTGAAAAATCGAAAGCCTTAGGACCTGAAAATTCGAACGTCAGCAAGGGCACAGGAAATCTAATGGAAACAGGGACTCACCACACTCACGAGAACGAGCAGCACCGGGTCCTGGTGATACGCACGGGATGGGCGGGCACCTGGACTCGCCCGAACGAGGTATGTTGCACGAAAGACGGTGTACGGAGACAGGGCGGTGCTTCGCGCCACCGCGCCCGCAACGACACCTCCAGGGAAGATCGCGAGGGATTGGTGCCCGTGCACCCGTCGCATGCTCCCTCATGGCCTGGTGACGCTCGCTGCTGGGCCTCGATCACGCGAATTCGGAATCCACAGGTCCTGGAAATGCGAGCTTCAGCGAGGGCGCGGGACATCTAATGCAAATGGGGACTCACCATTCGCGATAAGGAGCAGCACTGTATGTCGCACAGTGAGGACACGCACAAAAGACCGTGTACAGAAATGTGGCGGCACTTCGCGCGGTGGCACCCGCAGCGATTCCACCAGGAAAAACCTTCAAGGATCAGTGCCCGTACACCCGTCGCATTCTCCTGATGACCGGGTGACGCTCGCCGCTGGGCCTCGATCTCATAGAATCTCAGGCAAGCCTGCAGCAAAAATTGACAGTCAGTGACATGTCTGTGCAACTAATTCCATCTCGTACGTACTGCAGTGGATCGTGCACGTCCAATGCACCGCCGTGGGTGTTTCATGCTCCGAGCAAAGTTCACGAAGAACTCTCTCGAGCATTACCTGTTACCAGTGTGATGACGCTCGCCGCTGGGCCTGCAGCGTGCGTGATTCACAGCCTATATTGCACAACATCGCCAGGTTAGTGACCGCGCACAAGACTTAAATTCATAGGTACTCACGGTGGTGCGTACGCGAGCAAGTACGGTGCTACGCGCCGCTGATCATGACGACATTTTGCAAGCATCCTCGCCCTGGGAAGGCGCAGGAGATCAAGGGGTTCCTGCATAAATTCTCGGTCTCGAGAATAAAAAGATGCCTGTGCAGGAGGGAACAATGTAAGCAATTGGACAAAGTTTACAACATGGCCTCCAGCACATACCACACAGTGCAACAATCCCTGCGACTGTGTCTTGCATCGTCGGAGTGCATGTCTCGCCTGGTTAGATAGGTAGGTATCAGTAAATTTGGACACGACTGGTCCCAATGCAGGGAAACACCTACCAAATCATTGGTGGAATCTGTCTCTTGAAGTTAACGGAGCAGTCTTCATGGCGACATTGTTGAGCAACTCAAGTGCTTCACACCATGGGTTGGTTTTGCTGAAGGTGAGTGTCAACGTAGAAATCGGGGTTTGGTATAGTGGCTAGGAGATCAGAAATCTAGTTACGCAAGAGCTGTCGGTATCATCGGGGATGTTGAAGGGAGAAGAAATGGTGAGAGGATGAAGGGGAGCGAAAGAAAAGTGAGGAAGATCCCACGTCAAAAATTGGCCGCCATGATTTGTAACCGAGATGGACTGATGGCATCACATTCATGGCAACACGATTCCATTCTTCTGATGTTCCGTCTTCACATGATTTGCTGATGGCAAGATTGGGTCATCTTGCCGACTTCTGTTTGCAGAGAATCCAAACATCAGGCTCACGGAATCTCCGCCACAGCCTCAGGCTTCTTCAATGGTGCATACGGGATTGTGGCGGCTGACAGCAGGTTCTGCAATCAAGCGGGTGAGAATGGACTGATGTTTTGCAAACAAACCCAGAGTGTCAACATGGATATCAATGAAATATTCATGGTGACACCCTGGGTTGGTTTACAAAACATTTGGATCTACAGCAGCTAATTGTATGTCTACAGGTCTGGATATTTTTATTTCACCCTAGTATGCTTACCTTTGCAACTTCGCTGCACAACTCAGTCGGAGATCAGACCACTGGCAGGATCCAGTGAGATCAGTGTGTTGTAGAGTAGATAGAATGTGAGATCCAGCCATGTTAGTATTGTAATTTTCGGATCAGACAGTGGCTGGACAGAGAATGACAATGGACATTTTTGCAAATGGAGTCGTAGTACTGCGGCTGAAGTGCATGAGAATGTCGAGGCACATGGATCAGACAAGCACTGCGAATGACAACGACACCTGGCTTCTGTACCCACGGCACTGGTGCCCTCTCACCGAATTCCTTATCAACTCACATGAAAACCTGGGTGGCTCAAGCTGAGAATCTGTCCAGTAATAGGCAATTGGTCACACATTGGATTGAATACAGGCATCCATGCAACTGTTGTGGTTCACCGACAGGAATGAGGCTGTTTGCGAGAGGAGCGAGGAATCACAAGATGCACATTTTGAAGGCATCCGAGTGGACTGTAGGTCACTTGAGCCTCCTCATGTTGCAGGCAATTAAGTATTGTATCCTGTAGTCAGCCATGTTAGTAGATATTCACAAGCACATTATAATGTGCTTTCGAGTTTTCTGAGCAGCTTTGTGCTGTGCAAACACCGAGGTTCAGGCTTGTTCCAGCGGGACTGCTTGGAAATACGACTCAGAACAATCACCGCATCAAGAACATGACTGGCGATGTTTGATATGGTGCTACCAAGAACATGTAGAATTAAAATATTTG
Organism: Sparassis crispa; assembly: GCF_003851025.1. Taxonomy (NCBI): domain Eukaryota; kingdom Fungi; phylum Basidiomycota; class Agaricomycetes; order Polyporales; family Sparassidaceae; genus Sparassis; species Sparassis crispa. The sequence continues at coordinate 101,428 of NW_020939750.1, forward strand.
CCGGTAGCCTGAGCCGATCTGCGGAGGTTAGAGCATACTGTCTGTACACATGTCGAATCGGTCAGGCTGCTATAGATCGGGCACCTACAATCTCGGACATGCAGCCACTTGCGGGGCGCCCAGAGCAAGCGCTAGAACCCAGGCCGACACGAGGCTCCTGAACGCTCAGCATTTTTCACCGCCACGCTATGAATGTGCCACCTATCTTCTCTGTCGATCCACTGACCGGCACTCATTCTCTTTGCTTTCTCTTCTCTATTTCACAACTTCATGCCTTGGACATCCTGTGGCAACTACATACCCCTCGCAGGCCTTGTAATTGGCCGAATACACGAAATTGAGCGGACAAGCCAGAAGGTGGGTTGAAACACTTCGGCAGGTTCAGCAGTCGGCGCACGCACGAATTACCTCCGATCACGCGGGATTCGGCTACAAATTAGCGAAGCACAATTTTCGTGGACTCTTGTTAGGAAGATTTGGAGAGGAATGCAATTGGCTCTTGGGATGGCTGTATGAATGGCGGGAGAACTTGGAGATGGTTACGGGTGTGTCATTCGCATAAGCGGTTGTTACTGATGGGCATGATCTCCCACAGTTGCAATTGGACAAATAATGCTGTCGAACGATGAGGAATTTCGACAGGGCTTGCGCACGGACCACCCGGAGTAGTATAAAAGCAGGCAAATCCTCCACCATCCCCTCATCAGCCTCCCTCTCCACTTCTCCTCCTCCGTTCTTGCTTTGACACCTCTCTCTGCATCTCTCAATTCCGCCGCTCGTCATGGACTTCTTATCTCCCCATCATCTTGAGTCCACCGAGCAATCTTGACAGTCAGTCAGTCACTGATTTGCACCCGTATACGAAGACTACTCCACGCTTGCACAGATGTGACGCCGCAGGCGATGCTTAGGTATGATGCTTGTTCATATCAATTTGGTGAATACTAATGCATTCTTCTGTCTTGCTCTAGATTATTTACCGAGATGTGCCTCCGCTCGCCGTGAAATTCTAAGGTAAGATTTATATTGGTATTGTACACTAGGTCCGGTCGTTGTCGTGATGCCTTGTACAGGGCAGATTACACTGTCAGAGCATTTGGTGATGTTCACACGCCGCTCTCTCCTGCTATTCCTTTGTGCGGTGTAGCCTGTTTCTTAACTTTGCGAGCAGAGATCCCCGGGATAGTAAGTATTGTGCAATGCCGCTAATTTATTGCCTCACTATTGTCACCATTTCTAAGGACAGTGCGAGAAGCCGCAATTTAATTTGTCTGTAGCAATCTCTCCGTGATCGCACTTGAACAAGGCTGCCAGTACGATACTCTTAGCTGTCACTATATCATGTACTGATTTATTCTTGTACAGAACTCTCGCATCGGTCGACATGGTAAGAGCCTCGTAAGTGAAATTACACAGCTTCATCGTGATATCGCTCTCACGTGAAAATTCCAGGGTAATATTCTGATCAAACTATTTCTCGTCACCGCTCGCGCAGCACGCTATCCTCCCCAAGAGTGTTTGACAACATCGTGCACCACGCCGTTCCCCCCGAAAGTGTTTGATGACACTACACACCACGCACCGTGCCATCTACTCGACGAACGAGCTCCGCTGCCTCCGAGATTCCGGGTCTGTACCGTATGCACGCGCCCTCCCTCTCTTTCGTGGGTGAGTGTGAGAGCCGGCCCATGCACGGGCACGGTGACGACACTGGAGGATGCCGTCGTGTGATCAGGCTAATGCATGCCTTTTGTAGCATGCATTGAACGAGTGGAGGTCTCACGCGGGTGACCAGTAGAGCGAGGACGAAGGGGACAGTGTGCAGCAGTGTGGGGAAGTGTTCGAGGTGAGACCGCACTGAGCGTGAGGGAAACAGGGACGAAACGCGTCCTCTCACAGCTTGAGCTCGACTGCTACAGCGTCAGCATGTTCAACGCAGAGCGGCTGGCCGCTAGTACCTGTTCGGTGAGTGAACTCGCATCGAGGACCGCTCGGAGGTGTGCGGATGCCGGCTTTACAGTCAGCGAGAACCAACACAACATCCACCGCCGTGAATGTGAACATGGGTGCCCCGATACAAAATGCCAGATGCGACTGTTTGCCGCTCCATCAAGTCTTCGCAAGGGGCTGGGCAACGAGTTGCAGTGGGAGAAGGACGTAGGGGATGGCGCGCAGTGCGATACCGCCTCGATTGCGGGGGTGGCAGCGCAGCCGCTCTCTTCGAACGAACACCTGCAGGGCGGGTCAGCCTTCAACAACAGCCTCCCCGCAACTCCCCTCTGAGTCATCGCCGCAACCAAGTTCGCAGAACATCTATGTGTCGTCTCCATATCTGGTGCATCCTGTTCGTCGTTCGCGCGGAGGTGGTGGGTCCTCATACGTCGAGTGTAGTCTGCGCGAGCAAAGAGATCAATAAACAATTGTTTACTCACCTGCGTAGAAATATGAGTCCGTGAGTCAGCAGTGACTCTAAGGGCTTCAAGACATCTGCTCGGCTTTCCTAGCGGGGAGCTTTCTTGTGGAATGACTAACTTACTGCAACGCAAGATTCGCAAGGTCAGGCCATCGTATTCAGCGAATTCGAAGGGAGAGGGTGGTGGGCGCGTTTGCACGCGTCGATGACTGTTGCGACGCGTGAGTCATCGACGCGCTGTCCGCGTCGGATCTCCAACGATGACGAGTCGACGAAAGTCATTCGTCCGTGTCATCCATACGGTATGCGCCAGGTGCACTCACCGGGATATGCACCGTGCACCCAGCAACGTGATTCCAGCATCTAAACACTGCAGGACCAACAACACATCATATTCGGGAGGACTATACCCGCGGCCGTCCTCCCCGCCATGCACGCTGTATGCGCCAACCGCCGAATTCCGTCCTTCGGCCGCGCGTGACGCGACAACTCCGAATCCGCAGAGCGAACGCGAGCGCACGGTGCGCACAGTCCATGCAGTCGAGCCCGTCGGCAGCGGGAATCGCATGGTCGCTTTCCGGGCACCGCAGGTGGGGGAAACTGCCAGTTGCCCCACTTCGCGCGCTGACCGTAAATACAAATTCTCGAGCAGAATCCCCCACACACGAGTTCCAAGACGTTCCATTCCGTTCATTAGAACACGCGAGGGATGCGACGGGCGTCGCGGTAGACGTACGATACAGAGCACACTCAGAGACGACGACGACGACAACGAGAAATGCGGAAGAGTAGAGAGTGTAGGGTAAGTAGATGCTATTACAGACAGGACGCGTTGTAAACCAGACTACATGACGGGGGCTCGAATAAATAAACGAGCAAACAGCTGCAGCAGCTTCGAGTGGGGCCACGTGAAATGGGGTTATGTGCACAAAGTCGAAAGCGGAGCGGGGGAATGGAGGGGAGCGGCGGGCTGCGCCACGACCCGCGACGCCCCCGTTGGCACCGTGTACCAATGGCGTGGGCCGAATACGGGCGTGTGGCGCGGGCGATGTGTCCGCGTGCGCAGACGAAGACGCAGGGGAGCGAGGGAAGGCGGACGGTGCGCGCGACGCCTACGCCATCACCTGCGTTGTTATTGGCCGAGTCCCGAACGACTGATGTGGCCGGCAGCCTGTCGCCGCTGGCCCAGGTCTCGACACCGCCGTCGAATGCGAGAACATCGACTTTGCCCGTGGTAATGAGAAGCTCGGAACGGGAAGCCCGTGGAAGAGGCTCAGCGCGGTCGACACTTGCGGGTGTATCTGCACCGCGTCGCGCTGTGGATGCGAGGGCGAGGGCGAGTGTGACAGCGACGCCTTGACGGGGTAGACCGCGACGTGCGCGTGTGCGGGCGTCCGCGGGCCCGAGGACGTCTCGAAGCTGGATTCCGAGTCCATGTCGACGTCCGTCTCGGAGCTGTTGTCGCTCCACCTCGAGCGAGACGGCTCCCGGACTCGGATATGGTGGTGGTGGTGATGGTGGTGAGGGTGCGCGCCGACGAGGGCGGAATGGTGGGCGAGGAGATCGGCCTCGGAGACGCCGAGCTCGAAGTCAAGGACGTCCAGAAACTCGCGCTCGATCCGCCCGATGTCGCGCTTGCCGAAGACGCCCGTGCAGAGCGCCCAGTGCACGTTCTTCAGCGTGGAGTCGTTCAGATACTGCGAAGCGAGGTCAGCACGCGTCACACGACGTCAGCGAGAGAGACGCACCTTGTTGGCGACGATGAGCGCGCCGAGGAAGACGCGCTCGCAGGCCCACTGCTCGAGCGCGATCTGGATGTGTGGTTTCGCGCGGTGGACGTAGACGAGGGTGGTTAGCAGCACGGGGACGGGGACCTCCGCCTTTGCGATGACGTCCGTGACAAAGCGGGTGAACTTGGTGTGCTCCGTGTGGCGGGAGAGCGAGCGTCCGCGGGATGAAGAGGCTCGGCCGAGGGCGTAGTCGACAGTTTCGACTACTGTGTCTACGAGATACTCTGGAGGGGAGTCAGTACGGTGAGTTCAGTGTAGGAAGTAATCATTACCGATGAGGTCTCTGGAGATGTCCATGCCGAGCATCTGCAGGAGAGCAGGAGAGTGGAGGGTAGGGTCGAGAAGGCTGGCGGGATGGACGGGGAAGTTGGCAACCATGGCGTGCGGGAGGAGGCAAGGATATGGTGGAGTGAGGAAGGGCGAGTGGCCGGGGTAGATATACGACGCAGCGGCATGTTGTGACTGTATTGGACATCGGCTTGCTGACGAGCGGTGCACGAATGTTGTGCTCAAACGCACCTGCCACTTTGAGCCGGCGTTGACTCAGGCCGTGCCACCGAGCCGAACGCGCGGGCCAATGGGGTGCGATCGCCGGCGATGCCGAGCTTCCGAGTCACGCTCGTGAATTTGTAATCAACTTGCCCGTAAGCTCCCCGACTGCTTCCGTAAGCCGATGTCCAACCTCTCCCGTCCCCGTCGGTCGATCATCACCGCGTCAATGTCCCTTCCCTTTCCGACTTCGTCGGACGGACGCTTACGAGGCGCCCTTCCATCTCTCGTCCATTCATTTCCGCATCGTATCGTGGTATGGATGTTCCTCTGTCTTCCGCGCCAGTACTCACGCGCTGCCAGACGACAATTCCAAGAAGTTCCACACCGAACCTCGCAGCACTGTATCGAGGCTCGAGGCCAACGCAGCATCGCCGACAATGCCCGATGCGATCTCACTGCGCCGCACCCACTGCCCAAGGGCCAACCAACCCAAGCCCACGCCCAAGCCGTACCTCAGTGCCGCAGCCCCCAAGCCTCGGTGATATCTTGTCACGGTCTCCGAATTGCAATCCGCGCCTGCTACGCGTCACTGCCCTTGCGCGCCACGCCTGCGACACGTATCGCGAGGCGCCGCGGAGGTGCCCATAGCTTGATGCCGTACACTAAGTACTACCACTGTTCGCACTCCACCATCTCCCAGATAATTGAAGTTGGCACTCGTCATGTAGGAGGAGACCACAGCCGTGTCGGTGCACGCCAATCGCCGTGCTGACGCGCGGCCCACAGGCGCGCATTCTTTCCTTATATGGGCACTGTTGCGCCCCCTTGCTCGATCCAACGTCGCCCTGTCTCAGGTGCTCGCTCTGAAGCTGAAACTTCCATAGGCCCGCCATTCAGTGCATTGACCGACGCTCCGTGGACGGATGGCCCTCTCGCTTCGCTCTAACGGTCTTGTGTTTCCGGCTCATGATGGATATCCTGCGCCGAAATTGATATCGACGATCCCCCACTCAAAACTGGCCATACGAACGCTGCGCCCCCAACGTAACAGTGTTGCCAGAGCCTGCGTTGTTGTGACTGTGCACGTGCTGCGGCGGCGGTGGCGACGTCCATGTACCCCAGGTGCGTCGATAACTGAATTTGACTTCGCGTTCTGATTAGGCTTGGCGTTCGCGCGGGAGCTGATGCTATTGCCATGGTACTAAACAATGTTGCTAGCATCAAATATACCAGTATCAAACATACCAGTGTCGGTATGCCTGTCAGCCGGGGCCCATAGGTCCCCGTCATTGTTTCGCTCTCCTATTTGCTGGGGCAAGGAAAGTGGCGAAGATGCAAGTCCCGTCGTGCGACGCGATATTAACAGCTCAAACAAGGTGATCTGCACTGTGTCTCGTTGCAAGTCTTAACGCGATGTCGATATGAATATCATATCGGTACTGAGGCCTGAGCACTGAGTACAGGCCTCCGCTAGTGTGATCTGCGTTTCCCCATCCGAGCTGCAGGGAGTATTAGAAGGCGTCTAATCTAGAACTCTGCCCGTGAGTGACCGGACGCGAGTACGCCCAGCGCGACCCTAGCCTAGAGAGCGTTACCACGCGACCCGTACGTGTTTATCAGTTTACACCGGAAGGAAATAGAGTGATGAGTCGATCCGCACGATAAATTATCGAGTTTCTAGTGCAGGACAACGTCGATGGATGGCACGTCGCGGCTTCTTTGCAATGGCCGTCGCTGGTGTTAGGACTGCAGTCGAATCCGATTGGACGGCAGATGCACATCATCCAAAGGACTTGCACGCACGCAGGAGTCTGGCGTGCAACGCCTCGGTCAGGTATCCGGGATGATGATCTGCAGTCGAATTCCATCGGATGACCCGCGCAACCGTATGACAGTGTTGTGCACGCACCGCATACAACATATCGTACGACGCCGCAGGCAGATGAACGATATTCGCACACCATTTCGAAATAAGAAGCGCAACACGAGCGGTGCTGCCAGATATCACAGCCACCTGCAGCCCACTGCGGGCAGCGCGCGACATCCCGAATACAAGGAACATACACATACCGGCCACAATCGAGCAACTTCAAGGAAGAACACAGCGACTCGGACATCGAAGCTTGGACGCCGAGCCAAGCTGTGAGTGTCAAGGTCGCCGGGCGTCTAATGCCTGTTCACTGCGCATGACGGCCTGCTGCTGCTGGCACTGGTAGTCAGTGGGGAGCACGGGGTGATATGCCGCGGGACGGACGCAGCACTCGAAATGCTGCGGCGGTGTTCGTTCGAGCGTTGTGACGGGAAGTAAGCGGGGATGACACGTCGACTGGGGGACGGCACCCACGGTTGATGGCCACGGTCAGTGACTTGAGAAGAGTGGGCACGAGTCTGCTGGAATGCCCCGAGGTGCCAGTGTGCGTACAAGTCTATCAGTCAACGCCCGGCGAGCGTCGAATCCAGGATATCCTCCTACGGCGTGCACAACGCGTGACAGCATGCCGCGGATACGCCGATCGTCGATTCGAGGATGTGTGGGTGAGGGTGTGGCGACCGCGCGCAGATGAGGTCGCACGAACGTCGACGCCGCTGGGAGAGCATCGAGGCATGTCTCGTTCGGGTCGCCTCAGCCTCTCGCGGGAAGGAGCCTACACCTGTCAGATCCAGCGTTGTGGAGATCATGCGATGGGGGCCTCAAGGAGCAAGTACAGGAGGCCTGTCGGCGAACGATGGTCTGTACTCAAGGCGTGTCGTCGGGATCTGTGAAAGCTAAATGAATGCCGGTATCCTATACAATGAAGAATGAAAGCAGAAGTACGCATACTTACCTAGATGCAGGTTAGATTGAATGGAACACAACCTCTCCGACTACCACCACGAGACTAATTGACACTCGACGCGATGAATGAATTGAACGCCACTAACGAACGCAGATTGACTCAAAGGTGATGATATGCAGTGGGGCAAGCCACATGGTGAGCTCTGTGTGCAACATGATTCAGTGAGCTTGAAAGCATGATATGACAGTGATCCGCACTTTGAACATTAGTACCGTAAGGTCAGCGCATGTAGACCAGCCTAGTCTGTGTCAGATGTACAAGAAAGATGTCGTGCAGTGGACCATGGTGACGGTTAAAGTGCATACATCCGAAATAGACGTAGAAATATGGTCTCCGCCACTCGAATTTCTCCCTTCAAAGCAGGCAGTAAAGTAATGGGAATACAGCGGCCGCTGTGGACAGTGGACAGCTGTGGGAAAGCGGTGAAGATGACTGTCAAATTAGGCAGGTTGAACTGTAAGTTCACGCCATTTGCCTGCTGTAATAGCGCTAGGACCAGTCAGGCGTTCTCTCAGGTTTGGAATTTGCCAAAGTCATGACAAAGGCGAAGCTGGGTTTTCGCAATTCAGACGCGGGATTGACTCAATCATGTGCGTCTCTCTCTCAGACAGACTTGGCTGCCAGTGTGGCTTACTAACGTGGCTGGCTGAGGTGCTAGGTCAAGTATTCCTAAGCACGATGATCAAGCTTTAGAGGATGTCGTGCTAACGAGTGCCGGGGAAATACTGCTCATGACTCCTTATGACCGACGGGATGATCACGATCGTGCAAGTTCTCCGCCAACTTCGGTCTTTCTAACGAATGGCGGTAACTTCTGAATCTGCGGTGGCGTCCGATGATGCGAAGTGATCGTCAATGCTCATCCCACATTTGAACATAGGCACAGCAACGCACTCGTCTCTGAGCCTCTGGTGTCGATCTCTTGAAGCTGTTAGAGTTACGCCTCGTTGAGAGGGGCGCTTATTGCTTAAGATTGTAGACGATGAGTCAGGGAGATGCCTACTCAGGTGAGCTCTTGAGAATGGATATGGTCGTGCACTGCCCACTAGTCAATGGAACTGATCGCTCGAATTAGACTTGCACCCGCGTAATCTCTTACTTACTGAAGATGGCGTGGATTTGCCCCACTATACCGTTCCGTACAACGGAGCTGATGGAGATTGATCATCCAAGACTCATCCGAATGGTTGTAGGGAGACCATCAGCCTTCAGACCATGCGCTATAGCTGAATGTTCCACCGAATTCGAGCTACGCTCACAGACCCTGAGAAATTCAACCGTCCGCATCGATTTCTCAGGTGCTCTTGAGTGCAAGACGACAAGTTTAGGGCACAGCACCTGCCAGTGCAAGAGGCTGCTGCATCAGCGTTGTAAGGAAAGTCTCCGGCAGCGGAGCGCCAGTTGCAGCGTCTGGCGTGGGCGATGGACGCTTTTGTCGCGCTCGCATCGGAGGGTTGGAACCTGATATCGGCTTTCATTCTCAGGTCTCACATGACCCACTATGTCGGGTTAGACGTTGCAATGCTCGCGACAATCATGCTAACGGTACGTTCAACTCAAATGCTCTCTTGCAGTGTTTAAGCGCGACTGAAATGGATAGCGGCCGTTGAAATCGTCCTCGTATGCGCGAAACTTCCATTCCCGTCTTTCTCGATAGTATTCCTGGGCTGCAGTAGGCCCGACAAACGAAATCCGATATCACCTTCGAGCGCGAGCGCACCCTGCCGCGACTCGGCCCTGTATTCGTACCGACAAGCGCCTTCGGGGTAGCGAACCGAACGCGATACTGAACGCCCTGGGCAGGCGCTGTCTGCGACCCACTCTCCACCCGGCTAGTGCGGGCGTCCGCTCAGGCGCCATGTGAAGCGTGGGTTTTCGGGCGAGTGGGGGGGAGGGTCTGCCGATTGAAAACGTGTAAGTTGATGCGCACGACACGCGTATGAACGATAAACTTGCAGAGAATATGGTGTTCCCTGATCAACAACACATCACGGAATTATGGACTCATCTTGCACAAGCCGAAGGTACGCTGCGTATCGGTTTCATCATGCTGTACCATATCGTTCGAGCAGGATAATTCCAGATAAATTGACATGGCCTCGAGCCTGTATGCGGGAAGCGCACAACGAGAGCGGGACGGAGCTCCTCCAGTGCAAGGCACCTGGTCGCGATGTGGACAATATCACCGTCGTGGAATACGACCGAGTCAAGGAGATCGATATCCAGATACTTCAGGTGCGGCATCGCCAAGAGAACTGTTAGAGGCAAGTGAGACATTCTAGGGCGTCCGTTGACGGAGCGGTGGAGGTATCCAAACTCCAAGGACACGCTTATGTACAGACTCTGCAGGGTCTTGGCGAACCTTGTACTCATAAGGGTGCAGAGGTCCCGCCAATCGCCCTCGGTAGGAGGATCGTCGTGAAGGGCAAGGTACAGTACACGGAGTGGGCCGACCAAATATGCAAGGAAGACGACGGTATTACCAGTGTCTCCAGTAAGTTGCAGGTGTGTCTAGGAGATCCTTTTATGTTGTCTTGGAGGGTGTTTGTCTGGAAACAATAAAACACAAAACACCGTCTGTCAGCCAAGCCAACTTATACAGCTTCGGGAGTGCGCGATACGCACAATAACGAAGCTCCCACCTGAAGAAACTATCTATTCTTCGCCTCATGCAGCCGGTTAGGTCAAGCTGAACCGAATGTAGTGCGAGAAGACCAGCGACACACTCGCCAACGTGCGGTGACACTGCATCACTTGCTCTCAGATAGAGCCGCTCCAGTGTGGTCAGGTGTTGTAAGGTCCAGGTCAAACAGGGAGGGAGATCGTGTAGGCAATGCACATGACAATGCAACAAGACACTTGAGTGTTACCACGTCCTTCAGAAGATCGTCTAAGATTGGGGTATGTACCATGTGTACGGTTAGGGCTAAGCTCTCCAGGCCCTCGTTCAGGAATAGACGACAAGCCTTGAGCCCATCAACAGTCCTCGCTGTCCATGTGAGTGATCTAAGATGAGGGAGGAAACATGATTTTGGACGCATTTGCTCCAATGCAGCAAAGACAAGAGATGGATCTTGTACGGATTCATCATAGGCGATGGAGCACACATGCTTCTCATACGCAATAGAACATGTCCAAGCCTCCGGCTGAGGAAGTTTGGTCTACGTGGCAACGAGGTGAGTGAAGGATAACAAAGGAAATACAACAATGTAGCTTACCATCCAATCCAAGTGACGAGGAGTCCAACGGAGGGTGCTTGGTAGTAAGGCTATCAGTGGGGAAAAGGATGGAAGATCGCGCCATAGAATCGTATGCACAGGTTCCTTCAGCGCTTTGGAGGTTCACGCGAGGCGAGAGAGCGAACGAAAACCATCATCGCTGTCCCGGGATGATCTCAAGAAGCCTGTGGTCACGACCGCGTTGAGGGGAATGGCGGATAACTGTAGGGACTTAGTTAAGCAGCTACCGATGCGCCGGTAATGATCATCGGTGGTTGGTGTCTTGGCTGAGAAGTAGTGTGCATCTAAGCGGCTCATCTGGGTCGTCCTCGATGATATCCGTTTCACCCAAGAGGAGCGGAAATATAAATGCTGATCAGCAGTCATCATATATGCATACACGCAAGAAAAAAAGTACTATGGAGGTGCTGGTGCGGGAAAAAGAGGAAACTGAGTTGATCGCGGTTGCCCTTCCAATCACTTCTGAGATGCCCATACAGACTGCGTTCCTGATAAAGGTGGAAGAAGAGAATTACTCTGTTCTCAAGAAACTGACCAATCGACGGGAACTAACCTCAGAGTCCGATAGTATTCCAGGTTGCGTACGCATTGCAACAACCCTCAGCGAGACATAGAGACATACCTGGTCACTTCAGCCTGGCGTGGCCGTGTAACATAGCACTGCGAGTACCAAGCCAGAAATATTTCTACTAGACATGGAAGGATAAGACGATCGTTGCCGTACACATGAGACTGTCAACAAAATATGACCTCCACCGTCAATAATTCGTGCGTGAAGTGAAAAGAGAGCGAATTCGCCAGAAGAACCTTGCGCCAGGGAGAGATGGTTAAATTATGTGAATTTCGATGACAGGTCCTAGCAAGTTACTTGCGTGGGAAAGCGGTGAAAATAAGGGCCCGATTTGGTATATGTCGTCATTCAAGCCCACGCCTGTCGACGTGAAAGCCGGATATGTGTACGAAGGCCTGCTTTGAGCGAGTTAGTCACCCACGCAATAGGCTGAGACTTACCTCCAGACTTTTTATATGGATGCTGTCATCCATCACGCAGCGAGCACTGATTCAGGCCTAATTGCACGGATTAGACTTGCCATGGCACAATCTCCGGCTGACTGATACGATGTTGAGTTAAGATATCTCCCCGCTAAGACCGGAGATCATGCACCTTGGCCGAAGAGTATTGATTCGGAAAGAGCACGCAGATATACAAATGCTGCTGTCATGGGCCCTGCAACTTCGGAATCATCTGTCAAAGTTGCGCTGATGGTTCAATTTCTCAAGAGGCACTGAGCGCGAAGGCGACCCATCCACGGATGAGATGCGTATGTGCGTATTATCATGTTTGGATCCTCGGCGTCGATCTAGGAATTGATTCACTCAGTCGACGTCGGAACCGCATTCGGGCGTCCGGCAAATTCTGTCCCCACCGGCGAACAAGTGGAATAGAGGTTGGGTGACCAACAAGGGGTGCATCACGCTAGATGGCAGAGGAGGATCATAATGAAAGTTGCTTAAGGTGTACTCAAGCAACGACTCTCTCGAGGATCCTCGTCTGTGTCACTGCATGGGGCCTGCCGTGATCGTGTTTTCGCTCCATTCAGCTGTGCTCTGGCACTGACTGATTGAACAAGGTGTACAAACATGCATGAATACACCGTTGAAATATTGACCACTCATCTCCCTTCGAACCTTGATGAGGGCTATTGTAGGCCAAAATGCAATCCGATGCCACCTTCAACCAAACGTGAACTCCATGCTACTCCGATTCCGACTCGGGGGTCGTATGTGCGCCTAGCGATAGACCCATTCGTGGGGACAGCGCAGTCGGTTCGCCACTGAAAGCCCACCGCAAGCGGTGGCCGCTTCGGCGTCGGTGAGTGTCTCCCTCCACATAGGGCTGTGCAGGCTTCTCGCTGTGGCGATGCTGATTCGTTCTGTCGTGGGTTCTGTCGTGTTGCGGTCAGCTGAATTGATATAGGCAGGTAATGCGCGTGACGTACCTACATTCGACGTCCTCCGAGACTCACCCAGTACGGTAGATAATTACGACTTCTCAGTTGTGTAGAACGGATATGTTAAAGAAATGAGCAAACCCACGGCCCCCACGTCAGTAGTGGGATACGTCACCCCATCAAAAGCAGGAGTCACTGGCTGATCAACTCTTCCAACACGTAGAGCATACGCCGGATTTTAGATTCATTCTGTAGGAGAATTCGTAGATTGCGGAGTTGCCTGGAAGCACGCGATGGGAGTCAGATTTCAACGTTGTTCATCCAACTACGAGCGCGCACCTGCAGTGCGGACAAATCTTTTACCACGGAGTACCACTAAGTGGAGGAGACCGATATCTATCCAGCTGGAGATATTCTACGTACGGCGCCGCAAAATCAACACATGTGTTGAGCGTGGGAGAGCGGTGAATATGGCGTCCTAATCGAGTAAGTCTTGTGCGTCGCCGGGAGCATGACACTCGAGGCAGAGTGAGTTAGGAAGCAGAAAAGAAGAGATCTACGTTGAAACAAGGACAGCCTGTTGTTGATCTGAAGTAAGGCCTTCGTGCCACAGATCGTGCGCTATCAACGAAAATTGTACGACGCGAGCAGTCATCGCGTCGCGGCGCTGCCAGCGCGTACCGACCGGCAACAATGGGTTCAGGTTGCAAGGAATTATATGACCGGCCAGATAATTTCCACCCCCGCCGTACGCAAGGCTGATCAGGAATAATCGGAGTGGACCAGCATGCCAATTAGCAGCAAATGCGACAGACATCGGCTTATATTCTAAACAAGAACACATTGGAGTACAGAGGATACACACGAAGGCGACAAGAGCATAGGTATCGATGACAACATCTTTACAGCTCAGAGCGGAAAGTCAAGACGACGAGAGCAAGAGGACAGAGGGGACCACGTTCACGAGCTAAGCAACGACGAGACTACAGAAAGCACGATCCGTGACATGGTACACACCTTCACATCGATGGTATCACCTGGAAAATCAGAACAATAGTATCAGCTTACATGGATCAAGACAAAAGGCGGAAACACTTACACAGCTCTCTTAGACGTGGAAGCCATGCTGGAACGACTAGACGGAAGCGTAGTGCGCGTTTCCGTCACACCCGATGCACCAGCTGCATCTTTGGCCAATGCCTCTTGAAGCTGTGCAAGTTTCTTCGCCAGCTCGGCGTTCTCCTTGGCCAACGTGTCTACCCTCGCGATCTCCTCCTTTCTCAGCCTCTCCTCTATGTCCGCTCTCAGCCTCTCCGCCTCTCTCCGCCTCCTCAGCTTGTCCACTCTGGCCGTCTGACGCGCCAACTCCTCCGGCATTTCCCCAAAGTACTTCCGTTCCCTCAGTATTTCTTCCCTCTTTTTCCTGAACTCGGCCCGTATTTCATCTGCATCAGCCCTGATGTCCGCAGGACGAACAATGGGAAGCGATCTAAAGTGCTCTGTTTTCGACCGCTGAGGAACCTGAAACTGAGAATCGTCCTGCACAACCTGGGATTGAGAATCAGACTGCGACTAACGAGGGGAAGAGAATGTCATTTTACCTGAATATTATCCTCAGATTGAGCACCACCTGCCTGGGGAAGAGAACGAGGCTCAACCTGGATATCCTCCTCGGGAAGAGAGCGAGGCTCGGCTTGAATATCACCCTCGGGCAGAGCATCATGCACAATCGGCACTGTGCGCGTGTTGTCCGAGTTGATATTGATGTTGTCGCCTGTAACCAAATTGTACACTATGCCGGCAAACCAATAACAGTTAGTCTCGAAGGCATCATACTTCTGCTTAATTTTGTGAGCAACAAAACAAGCCGCAAGGAGGGAGGCGACGGATTCTGCACGCTTTTCCGGTGGCACTGTGTATGAGCCGTGTACAGTAGACCTGGCAGTGCGACCGGCGAGGTAAAGCAGGGCGCCACGTTTTCGTCCCATAAACAGAACGTCATGGGCAGGAGGAGCAGCAGTACTACCGGAGGAACCCAATGCGGCGTTCAATGGCATCGCGGAAGCACCCCGACCAATCCTCGCTCCTTGGCGCTCGACCAAGATAAATCCGACCTCCCTCCCAGCAGAGTTAACGACGGTACCAATTAAGAACTCGTGTTCAACGCCTTTGTCGTGCTTGTAGAATTTAAGCACGCTAATGTACAGGTCGCGCGCGAGCCAGCCCCGGGATTCGTAGTCGTTGATGACATTATAGACGGGAAGGCCTATGTAAGATACGCGTTCCTTCGAAAAGTTGTCGGCCCAGGAGTATTCGGGAGGCTGGTCGCTCATGAGTCGTCTGAGTTGAGAATGAATACGGTGGAAGATAAGGATGAGAGAAAACTGGAGGCCCATGCCGGAGGGTGTAATTCGTTCTTTAATGCCTGAGGCCTGTAGAGCGAGAGGAATGCGGCCACTGAGAGAGTGGAGTGTGGCTTAGCAGCGAGCTCGCGAGCGCTAAGTCAAACTAGTGCTTACTAAGCGAGAGGAATAGGCGCCTTAAGCGCCAGCCTGTTCCTGCACCTACAGCCTCTCACTGCTTTTCATCCCACCCACCTCCCCTTGTTGATTCAAGCATCCTAGCGGTGGTTAGCCGTGTTCTCAACGACTTTCCGCCGCTTCACGCTCGAGTTGGATTCCGCGGTGGAGAGGGAGGTGTAGGGTGTGTCAGAGAGGATAAGTGATGCCTTCGAGGACACGCGTTTCACCAAGGATTGGTGAAAAGTAGGTGTACTGCCAGTAGAGAACATGCTGTGAGTCCACAGCTGGCGAAAAGTGAGAGATATTTGGAACCTGGAGATCCTGTATGTCCTCACCGAATTTCCAGGATAGCCGGATTATTTCCCGTCACCTCCCGCGGCGCCGGTGCAGATATCCAAGGCCGAGCAAGATGCATCCCGACGTATGTTCGTCTGGAGAAAGCAAACCAGGTATGCCTACACGTCGCGCGAGTCCCGAAGTTGTCGCCGTTGAGATGAGACTCCACAGCTCAGCCTCATATGGCAGGTGACTTAGATCATAAACTTCTCCGGCAATGCATTTCGGAAGAAACCGTAGGGTCAAAGCAAGCTGCAAAACCCGAGTCTGATACAGTAACGTCCACGTGGAACGCGGACGGTTCTTGGTACGAGACTAGAGGAAACCGTAAGAAGAGAAAAGGCTAGATTCAGTTGTAAACAGGTAAAGAGATGACAGTAGAAATAGTATCGCCCGAAGGCGCAATTTCGGACAGGGATAGTCACATAACGTACATGCTACATCATCTGGACCCTGCACCGTGAGCGCAGTGTCCACGCATATCTACATGCACCCAGCAAGTCATCCGGCTTGTACAATACTATCTCCCACACGAGCACATCATGACGGCGCGCGTAGCATCGTCCGTCCAGATAAACCGCAAGGGGAGGCGCACCCAAAGGACGTCCTCAAAAGAGACTAGGCACTTGGGGCACCGGAGACTCCTTCTGTGGGTGCAGTCGCCTTCCCCTTCTTCGAGTTCTTGCTCCCCTTCGGCCGGCCGCGGGGACGCTTGCCTGACGGCTGGCCGTCGCCGCCAAGGTCATCCCCGCCGCGCTTGATACCAACAGCTGCCTCGGACTGCAGGCGGAGCTCCTTGAGGTATCTGCGGTATGGCATAAGTAAGGAGAACACCTAGAAAAGAGGAATGCTAACTGTGCGGACTTCTCCTCTAACGTGCTCTGCAGGCTCGGTAGAGGGGGCTGGCCCAGCTCTTGCCGCAGCCTATCAACGTCTTGCTTCGCGACGGCGTACTCACCATCTGTGATGCTTTGGATCTTGTGGTGGAGGTCTGAACATCTGGCAATTGCAGTCAGACAAGCGCGAACGTAAGCTTGAGGAGTACTAAGGACTTACTCTCGACTTAATGTCGCTTCCAGCAGGTCGGTCTGACAACGATTCATTGGCAAGGCAATCAGCAAATGAGCACGGCTAAACGTGCCTTGTCTCGATCTTCGTTGACCTAAACCACCACGATCTCAACCTCCACGACATGAAAAAATGCATCGAAACGTACCTCCCGTAAGCAATTGAGAAGCCTCAAACGCTCACTCTCCAACCTAGCGTTCCCACTAGTGAGTTCTGCCGCTGCATCATGGTCAGGGGTAAACCGAGTACGCGCCTGTTTCTCTGCTCCTTCAGATCCTGGATCGCTTTGTTCTTCTGCTCAAGCATCGCATGCGAGGAGAGAATATGCGCAGTATGTAGTTGTAGTGTCAAGGCATGCTTTCTGAAATCGTCACAGGGAAAGAGTCAGTTAATGCAGCAGCGATGCACAGCCACGGGTAGAGATCAAGTCGAGATCGGAAAGTGGGAAGGCTCAGGAGCCTGTTGAAGACAGGCTCGACGACAGAAGAATTGGACGTTAACGATCCTGAGACGTAGAAACACGATTGCATCACCACTCATAAAAATCGCCTCAAAGAGCAACAGCCGCAAGCATACATCATGAGCAAACGCGTACTTTAACTCTGCAGTCTTCGCGAGGTGAACGAGGTTCTTTGTCCAGTCGCCTTGAGCGAGGAGCGGTGCGCTCGCTGTCGCGGACGTCGAGGGGGAAGCTGCAGACGCGCCGGACATTGGGACAAGGAATTGTTGGAAAAGACGGGGAGGGTTTTCGGGGACTCGGCGTACTCCGGGAACTGTCACTCTCCAAGTTGAGTGCCAGAAGGCGTTTTGCCTCGTGTTCCCACGCCTGTGTATGCTCCCTTTGCGCGGTCGAATAATCACGAAGCCATGCCTCACAAAATTTCTGAGGAACGCTTCCGAACGGGTTATATTTGAACGCCTCTACAGAATTACTGTCACAATGTCTTCGCACAAATCTGATAGAAGGATGCACAATCCGTACAAAAGTAATCTAGCCACTCCACGGATTTCTGCAAGGTATAGGAGGTTATCAAGGGGAGGACAATGACTTGTTTGGCGCGTACATGCTGCGACTTTGACCCGTTTGCTGCGAGTACTGGCGCGAGTCTTCGTCGGTATCGTGACAGCTCTGGGGGGCTGCGCAACAAATGTACATTTTAACCTGAGCTCCAGGCCGATATCAAGGTGAGCAATGTCTTACTGAACCAGAATCGTCATCGTTATTGTCGTCGTCGTTGGACGATCGACGTTTCCGCTTAGAAACCTAGATATCCGTCAGAATTTGTCAAGTGCAACATACGATGCACGCACTATGGGTTTGGCCTCCCCCAACGCTGTATTCCTCGAGGCCTTGCCTTTCGGGACCCAGCCTTCGGGCTTTTTTTCGACCGGCTCCCTCACCCAATCTCGCTTCCTGTCCAGACCATAGAACGCTTGCGCCTTCGCCTTCGCCATGCCGCCCCAGTCCTGCTCGCTAACCCAACCCCTTACAAGCTCAAGATCCTCCTCCCTCTGTGCTTGTAGCTGTTCCACAGAAAGGTCTGCACGGTCGCGTACACACTTTCGCCAGATTGCACGGGTCATGAGCGCAATGGTGCCTCCAGGGATGCCGTAATCCTTGAACTCTTTCTGAACCGCATCGGTAACGCCGTTGGTCGGGTCTGCGATTCTCCACTTAGTGGGCTTCTTGGTAAGGATGTCCGGCTTGTCTTCCTTGAGAGCGTCGTACCGCAGGCGGACACGGCTCTCTTCGACTGCTGAGAGTGTCATTACAGGTGGTGGGAGTGGGTGAACAGATAGGGAATCGATTCCTGCGTCCTGCTCATCGAACCCGGTTAGACTAATTCTTTCGTCACTAGGCGATCAGCTGTGCGTAAATCCCCCTAAACAAGCTGTAAATACTGCCGATATCTGATATGGACCGCAGTGCTGATAAGGACCTGGTGCGCGCGTGTAAGTGGGCGTGGCGTCGGGCTTGATTGCATTAAGGAATGTCATTACAAGTCCCCGATCAGCTTTGTGGAGTCCTTCTGCACATGTTTTAGCCTGCCGTATACGTAATTGTAGACGGCTTAGATGTGGGTGTTCCGTATACCAGCGCATTCCGCCTTCAGGTGCACCAAACGCTACTTATATGACGCGTGGCTACGCGGTCTCGTGACTGGAAGTCCATTGGACGACATCTATGCGGTTCATGTGGAACATACGGCTGTTAATATGATCTCCTGTAACATAGGCAGACCGACATGGCAGCGAAGACCGAGGAGGATATTCCAAATTCCCAAATGTAGAGTGCGAAGAGAAGTGAGCCATGCGATCGATTCCTCCGGGGTAGGTATGAATGAGGAGGGTATAAACATAAGAAGAATAAGGTATTCACCATTCAATGCAACGAAAAAAAATAGAGTGAGTGTACCGCTATCTCAAAACTGGAAAGCGAGACCATGACATCCTCTGCTACTCTCGCTGCTCACCGGACCTTCATCGCAGCAGGCCTGTGTGTAGCGTCGACGGAGCTCGTGGTCGTACTCGCGCTGTGGTCGGGGCAGTCAGCAACGACTTTACCTGCCAGGGTCGTGGATGTAGGGGTCGATATAATCTGTCGGACACTGGCGATTTTTCCTCGGACGCTGGAGATTTTTCTTCAGACGCTGACAACTTTTCTTCAGACGCTGGCGACTGTTCTTCGGACACTGGCGACTTCTGCTGCTTGAGGGCCACGCGGCGCCAGAAGCTCCGCCCCGCACCCTTGACAAGCTTCCCGATGGACGCGAAAGCATCCTCCGCGCCGAACGGGTCCTCCTCAATGTCCGTGTGCCGATGGCGGTGCCGCTGCCGAAGGGCGCCTTGCTCAGGATCTTCAACAATCTGAACCTCGTCGGACCAGGCGGGCATGGATACGTCGTCTGGGTTGATGCCCTGCTCACGGAGGAGGCGGCGGTGCCGCAGGATGCGCGAGCGCGCGGCGACGCCGAGCGCAATAGTGGACTGCCGTCGGCGCGGCTCGATCATGGGAAGCGGGGCGAAGGCGACTGTGCCGTGCACTGGGAAGATGAGTGATGAGGAGGTGCGCAGGATGGAGGGGACGCTCGGACTGGAGCTGGGGAGGGAAGAGGATGAAGAGGTGACGAGATCGGTGGAGACGCTTGGGGTGTCTAGAGAGGTTGAGGCGGAGGCGGACGTGGAGAAGGATGATCGTGAGGACTCCAGGCTCTGTGAGGGATCTTCTGAGATTGGTGATTCGGTTTGCAGACCTGTTGGGAATTTAAAGGTCTCTTCAGACGATACAGACTCCGCCGACTGGACATCTTGGGTTTCTACGGAGGGCGGATCTCCCAGCGGACGGACGATGGATATAGTCAGTTCCTCTGAAAGTGACGTCTCGCGGTAATCAGGGAGCAAAACCTTTGCCTCCGCGGATGGCATCTGAGACATGGATGGTATTGACTGTGATGAAGAAGCTGTTTAGGACGAATCGGCAAGCAAAGTGCGGACTTCCCGATGGAATAAGATGGTGTAAGGCTGATAATACCAGATGACATACTTACTGTCTATACACTGTCTATACACCACACTACTCTTAACGAACTTCAATTTACGAGGGCTGTCAACGCAAAGCAGATGACGTCGGTCGATACGCTGCCGTCAAGGAGAGCAGAGTTGCGAAGATCTTCTTCTCTGCAGGTGGTGCTTGGTCAAGATACAAGAAGTTGCCTTGGACTGAGACTACAGGGCAAATATACCCTGAGTAACAGATCAATCCACGGTTTTCGGAACACTGAATGGGCACACGACGGGAGGTGATACTGTGACACTTACTTGAAGGTGTTAACTGTGTGTCCTTTCCAGCGGCGCGTCCGATATATCTGAATTATAAACAACGTATTGCACCAACTGCAGTTGTGCACCCCGTAGCTATGTTTCGCCTGAAGATGCCAGCTCGGGGGTGGAATGATTGTCGTGGCGGGTCAGCGGAACACCAGTGTCGCAGAATGTAGCACAGGTGAAGGGGGGGTTACAACTTCGGGTTGTTAGTGATAATGATGAAAGGAGCGTGAACGTTGGCAACACTGGCAGCCAACTGCAGGAGGGAAAGCGACCGACCGTGTAATTGTCAGAGGCGAGAGCACGCCGGATGGCACCTTGCCAGAAAAGGTACTCGAAAAATAGCCGACGTTTCAAGGTAATGAGCCTTACAACATGCACTGTCCCATGAATACTGTATGACTCATCATAGTCGATAACAGCTTGTGCTCTCACATCCTGCCAAAAGAACGAGCCGACTTGCTGTGAAACTAACCGGGCCAAGTATCCCGAGGTTCAGCCAAGGTTGAAAAAGTCTCAATCTTCCTACGGAAGACTAGACGTAGGACATCGGCAGTGGTTGTTCTTCAAAAGTCGTATGTACGTATGTAACTACAGCACTCGGGCGTACCCAATTAACGCGAAACTTGTCAGTCAGACGAGGTGCGGCTGCTTTCCAGCCAGACCAACATGTCCCTGCTAACCGGTGAATCGTCGTAATATCACTGTACAAGAATATTCAAGCCATGTCTGTCTCACGCTCCGAGTCGCAGACTTCGCAATCTGGTAGTCGTAGAAGGTCCAACACCGCACAGTCTGTCTACAAGAGCACGCCAGCGTCGGTGACTCCTCTCAAGTTTGGCGACTCCAAAACCCTGACCACATGGGTGCATGATCCCAAAGAGTCACCGAATGCAATTCTCAACCAGTCGTGGTGGCCAGGTGTAGCAGAAGGCGACATGATCAAACTGTCTGCTAACCCCGCTGAAGGCGCGTCGGGCTACCTTTTTATCGTACAGAAAGACGAGGGTATGGTCAAGCACCAACTACAGGTAGGACTGTACCAAGCACTGCCGCGTCTTTGGAATGACGAGTAATTAGTGTTGCACCAGGTGTCTGTTCCAAGACCCGTAGCGGAGAAGTTTGGCTTGAGGAACTATGGCGAGGTGACGCTTACGAAAGTATGACGGATAGTATTTGCTTATGTCAACGTGCTCACGGATACTTTCAGACAGACAAGGGGAAATGTTGCGCGGAGTATATTGAGCTGACGTTTCAGGACCAGTATCTAGGACGCAACGAAATGTGGCGATTGAGCTCTCATCTCGCAGGCCAGTGTGTATACTCGGAACAGGAGATATCCTTCATCGGGGTCATTGCCGCGAAAGTGCAGGGAATCTATGTAGACGGGAAGCAGGTGAGGAGCATGCGTTATTTGTGGGCATTGCACTGACAGGAACGGTCAGGTCTCCGCGGCTTACGTGACGTCATCCACGAAAGCTATCTATCGTTCTCTGTCTGCGAAGATCACCATCTTTATCCAAGTGTGCCAAGAGCTATGGGAATTCGCGGGCGACGGCGAGCGTTACAATGAGAAGATTGCGCATTCCTTCCTCCCAGCGCTGTTCGCAAAGTGGCGCGAGGCGGGGACCAACCACATCGTGACTATCGTGCTAATCTCGCGTGTGTTCTACGACCATTCGGAGATTGACTACGCTGCCGGACCACTGAGGCAGGATGACGAGGGCAGGTGGTACAAGGACTTCTTCAAAGTTATTACCGATCTGGAGGTGCTATATGACTGGAAACCGACGCTGGTGGGCCTGAAGGATTCGTTCTGGGCGTTTCAGCGTGACATCCTACTGGCACACCACTACCACCGTGCGTCGCCGTCGGAGCTGCCCGATCAAGTGCGCCTAGTAGGCCATCTCTCGTTCGCTCACGATGGGCCCATTCTCGAGGCGATCAATCTAGGACTCAATCCGACGGAAACGCACTATGTCGACCGTTCACTGTCACTTACCGGTTCGTCCACGATACTCATTACGCCTGGAACTGGCTATTACCGCGTCTCGAAACGACTTCTCCGTCTTACAACGACTCGGATGCTGGATCAAGGTTTCGCACTGCACCTGGTGTCGCTCGCAAAGGCCCCTCTGCACCAAAGCCCTGTCTTCTGCTTCAAAGGGACGGAGCCCGACGGGAGAATGGACACCAGCGGAAAGGTCTCTTCGCGGACGTTTGACCCCCTGTGGGGCGGCGATGATGATTCGAGCGAGATGTCTGATCGCGACAAGGCCACGTTCTGGTGGGAGCCGTTCTGGATGACGGCGTCCTTCTGGGACAGACAGATGGATCATCCCTTCAGGGAAGACAGGTACACACCTCCATTTACCTCGTCTCAACTCGTACTAAACAAACTTCGTTACAAGGTTCATTGCCCGGGCGAAGATGCACGAGATAGAAATGCTCGGTCTGCTAGACCACGACGTTCTATCCAGCATTGAGATCCCATTCTTGCCCAAGTCGACGCGCATTCCGGCTGATACGCGCAAGACCGACACAATCTCCCAGGAAGAAGCAGATCAATTCGATATCGATGTCTTCGCTCCTCCTCAAAATCTTGCGTCTTTCCCGACCAGTCGCAATTCGCTGGCCTCATTTGCCAGCGCTGCAAACACCAATGCGTCTGTTCGCGTAGGCGAGGGCTCAAAGAGGTCGTCACTGCAGAGAATATCTGAAGTCTCTAGAATAGGCCTCAGCGAGGAAAGTCCGCGAGGCGCTCCGCTGAACCTGCCTCATGACGGGCTACCATCTGACCTTGAAAACAAGTTCTTGACCGCCCCGATGGGCACGCTGAGTACTTCGCCTTCACAGTCTTCCATCCGTTCCGCCCGATCTGCAAGATCTCACAGAAGTACGGCTTCCGCGAGTTCATCGAAGACTGCGCATTCGCGTCAAACGGCGCAGAAACCTGCGAAGTCAAAATTCACTTCGTCGTGGCTCTTTAGCCCTTTCAGGAGTGGGTTGAGCCAGCCGCAGACATCTGCTGTATCCGCGTCTACAATCAGTAGCCCAACGAGTCCTGAGCACACTACCTCCGGTCAAACGAGTTCTACGGCACCTACCGCGGTACCAATGTCCAAGGCCCGGTCGCCGCAACCTATGACGATCAGACCCCTTCCCGTGAGTCGCTCACCAGAGAAGAGTACAGTTGAGGAAGAACCTCTACTGTCCCACCGCAGTTCTCTGGCTCGTTACTCTCCGATCAACACCCCACCTCGAGATGATTCGCTAGGGAAACGTTGGAGTGCGATCGTGAATAGCTCAATGGCTCCTTCTCTCTTTCCATCGTCTCCTGGATTCAGAACTAACCCATGCAAACCGCTCCCATCGATTTCGTACGCTCAGTCTTCTTTGGCCAGGCGTTGGCAGCATATGTTTCCGCAGCCACTTTTGAAGCACCACATCAAGTGGAAGGGTATGGTCACGCCTGGGTGTCTTCCTCTGACTATTGAGCATTTCCCAACGGCATCGGAGCTGGAGACGTCGTATGATGTATTTTCCTATGACTTCGTCGTTGACCCTCCCGAGATGCGCTCATTTCTCGTGAAACCACCAAATGCCACTGACGGCCCAGACGAACTTCGGCGCGCCTGGGCACTGGTAGTCATGCGAGGTATGGTAGCTCTGCGGCTAGCGCAAGGCTTCCAGTTCGTGTTGCATCCATCTAGGAGGGAAAATAAGACAGATGTTGTCAACGTACTTCGCCGTAGCACGTCGTACGCCACGGAAGATGAGATGAACCCGAAACCAACCGGCGCTGCACAGGTGCTCATATCCACACACGATCACGCACAAGTGCTCAGCTCCACGCGCGATCCAGTGTATCTCAGCATGAGCAGCGAAATTCACCGCATTGCGTACAGCGGTGATTCGATACAAGTGCGCCGTTACGTCCGTAGGATGCCCAGGGCACACCCATTTAAATACCAGTGCCTCATATGGCCGAAGCTCGGCGTTGGCTACACTGAGCTGTCAACTTCGTTCTCGTCGCACGGTTTGGAGAACTACGGTTGGAATCGGTGAGCACATTTGGTGAGACTTTCTAGCCTTTTTAGGCTGATACTTGAAAGGCTCGACATGCTTGTTGCAGGATACGAGAATCAGTTCAGCGAATCTCTCCGCTATTGGCGCACCCGTTTCGTTGTCATACCGACGGATGAGACTCAGTTTAATAATGTGGGTCCAATGGGAGAGAAGATGAATGACGAAGAGGTTCGCCTGCTTGGCATAGACAGGTTGGCAGAGATGTTCTCCAAAGCGCGATGGCAACCACGCGAAGACCGCGGAAAGTCGATTCCTCCAGTGCGATTCCTCCCGACGGATTTGGGTCCTTCATCATGTGTTCTTGACGAGAATCTCACTGCACAGCTCGACGAGATACATGCTGCCGGGCCGTTGCGGAAGAAGATGAAGAGCGAAAGGGAAATCAGCACAATGTCCCTGTCAGCGATTGCCAAAGCGATGCGAGAGGAAGATGGTGTCCCCATCAAGGACTACAGATGGCACGAGAACAAATACGCCAACTCATTTGTTGGTTCCGACTTTGTCTCATGGTTGGTGCGTGAGTTCCGTGATGTTTCCACACGGGAGCAAGGTACAGAGTGGGGAGCCAGGCTGCAAGAGCAGGGCTTGTTTGATCATTGCAGAGGCACACACGGCTTCTTAGACGGGTGAGTAATGATAACTTACGTAGGATGCAGGCTGATACAACTTACTCACAGTCATTACTTTTACACCTTGAGGGGAGAGTATATCGTTCCCATGACGCCACGAGGCGGTTGGTTCCGTTCCGCTCGTCATGTATCGGGAGAAGAGTCAAAGACACAATCGGGGCTAAACTCCCCCAGCGCTGCAAAGCCATCACCGTTCTCTGGCAGAAGAACGAAGAAACGGCTTATCATGAGTCAAAGTATGGTCATAGATATTGATCCTAACAAGGTACTGGCTCTGAACTTCATCTTGAACACCATACTTATCGTGCTCGGAATTGCACAGCGGAGTGATCAAGCAGAGTCAGTCATCCTGCATCACGACATCATTCACAATCCTGCAACGTGTTTTCACTTCGAGCTACAATGGATTGGTACAACTGCAAGGTGCATTGACGACATTCTCCGCCAATGGGGCCGGACGATCGAGCGCTATGGCCTTAAACTGGTTGAAGCCTACGTGACCCAGATTAGCGACATCAGGGAATGCAATCCGTTCCAATCTTGCTTTCCAGTTCCTCTTGCTTTGCCACCGCCCACGCTTCCCGATCTGGACAAGCGTGTCGCTGAAGGAGTCCAGACGAAGCACTACTTCGAGTACGCTCTACTCCGCAAGTGTGGATTTGTGCTAGATATCGAGGCAGCAGACCTATACCCCGATCAGGTGGATGTTGTCTATTCCTATCGCCGCTCGCCGTTCAGGTACTCGCAATGGGTTCATCACTCAGGTGTTGCATTCGTGCAAGTCTTGGGAGGCTGTGAAGGATTTTTGTTCTTGACAAATCGGCTCATGGCTGCGGGTAGGATTGGAACAACACTGAAGTATCAAAGGCCTGCGGCCGCTGCCGAAGATATCCGGATCATGCTGCAGAAAACGTGCGAGGACAAGAACGAGCTTGCCCGGTTTTATGATGAAGAGTTGGCTCGATTAAGTCGTGTTCCTGAAGAACCTCCACCCCTCCGCATATAATGTACTTGCGCTGGTGCATTTTCCTGCACAGATTGCACTTGCTCTCCCCGCGTAGGCGGAAGTTCCCGACGATTGATGTCTTCCCTCTTTTGTCCCTCTTCGCACCCACACTTCTCCTACTTTTCTGGGCATCGGATCACAAGGCTCGATCCTTCTCTCTCTGCTTTCTCCCCATGGCGTACCTGCGAAGGTGCCTCACGAAAGAGGCCTTGATTAGATGTGGGGACGGCTTCCGCGAAGTCGGCCAACGAAACCCGTTGGCCTTTCGGGAGATTGAAATATGGACTGCAGGGTCCCTAACGAGCCTGATGTTGCAAGCTGATCTGTATCTTATGGCATCTACCGTTGTTTTTCCATCCGGATACTGCCAAATTATATCGGCAAATGGACAAAGTCAATGACATTTCTGGTATGGTCTCTCGAGTTTGTCATGGCTTACGAGAACTTACGGTCGAAACCACTCCGTATGATCAGTTGTAGGTTGCTTCGCCTTTTTACTCGAGCTCGGCTCACCTCCTTGTCTCGGTTCCGAGACTTGATAAGCAATTTCCAGGATCCAGCTTATCATGCCGGTATCTGTTGACCGAAACTATCATCGCTATAGTCCGTCATATATGTCTGCTATCCGTGACTGCTACATCTCAGACTTAAGGCGCACAGGCAGACTTCTCCGATGAAAAATGCCCGCAGCCACCGAGGAACCAGTTTTGCAATCGTCCAAGATTCTTGATCTACCTCACGACGTTCTCCTTGACATTATCGCCCATCTATCTGGCGCTGATATTGTTCGCCTCTTTAGCACTTCCCGGATCCTTCAAGCAGTGACAGAAGAGGAATCAATTTGGAGGCATCTATGCGCTCGCTATGGGCTGCACGATGTTATACATTTTGGCGGCCATTCATTCTACAGAGTGTATACGGGGCTGTTACACACCTATGGCCCCATAATGGGTCTTTGGGCGAGCGACGCGCCTTATACAGGGATTATCCTCCAATTTCGTCTAGATCGCGGGAGTGAAACCCGACAAGGAGGTATTGTCGGGGAGATGTGGAAGTTCCGTGCTCTCGAGCCTGAGGAGCCGGAGTCACCAGAAGTACCGGAATTTCCGACATTCATTCGTGTCCTCAGGATTGGCTTCGACGCCCAGACAGCGTTGCCATTTGCAACCGTCCAACGTAGTCCTTTGCTGCGAAGTAGCGCCCAAGTATTCTGCTGTTCTAGCTGGAGTGCAGACCAGATAGGTGTTGAACGCTCGGACATGGGAACTATCGCTGTGGTTTTGGGGACGAGGCAAGGAGTATTTCTGCATACTCGTGTTGGCCAATTTCCACACCCGGACTTCCCTAGTTCCAACGCCGACATATGGCGTGATGGACATCATCGTTTCCCCCGCATACCACCGATACCTCAGCAGGACTTGGATCAGACTGCGACTATCGCCCAAATTCCTCGTCCACGCGTCCCTATCATTTTCACAGTGCCAACGGACGAAGTCAAGCCTGCTGCTATCACAGTAGACTGTCCCTACAGGTGCATTTCTGCCAACTGGCCATTCCTTGGTTTCACCAATCTCATCCCATTCGCGCCACGTTTTTATCCTTTGCGCGACGAACGTAAGAAAGGCATTCACCCGTGTTCGGAATTATGGATTCCGCAGTCTTTGACTGGTCTTTGGTTCGGTACTTATGGACCTCATGGCACCGAGTGCGTATATGTTCACTGGGATGACATTGAGCGGTCCTTATCTGCGTGGAAGATCACTGGAGATGAGAATGTGCCTCGAGGAGCACTGACGTGGACTTTCGCCATGGGTCGTCCGTATCGCGTGCCCGCCTTGCAACGCGAGGTGTGCGTGCAATCGTTTGGCGACCTAGAGAAATGCAGGGTTTATTCTGGTACAGGTACGATCAGTGCTCGCGGATATATGTAAGTCTCATTCTGCTTACCCGAGTTGACTCTGCGTTAATGTGCACTGCAGGCCATATCAGCAGGTGCCGTGCTTCTTGCTGTTGGGCATCGTGGGCCCAGATGAGCTGCGAATCTTTTGGATGGAATCTGAAGACGAAGAGCTGTCCACCTATGTCCGCTATAAAGGCTCGGGATCTCCAGAATGAAGCGTAATTACAACAGCCCTTTTGTCAGACACTACACGGTGAAATTCCTAGTCCCGTGGCAGTTGTATTTTTCCCTTACTTTCATCGATGCTGCACATTTACGGCAGAGCTGAAGATTACTCCTTGCTATCGCGACTTATTTGTCTGCTATAGATACTTGAAATTACGCTGTTCCGAGAGTTTTCGATTCTCCAACCCCAGATTGAAGTAGGCCCGACGTGATGATCGGAATGAACCATCAATTGCTGAATCAAGACCTCCACGTTGCTCACTTGACTGAAACACTACCTTAACAACATCCTGTTAAGTTCCCATATGGAGTGCGTAGTCATACATATATACCATTGTCCTCCCGGTAGGGGCGTGAAGTGTGCTGGTCTACATGACATGATATAGAAGATCAAGGTGGGATCCGAAGTTACCAGGTCCAAATATTATGCGCACAAACTGCACTCGATTGCTTTATCCCCTCCATGGCATCGGCGTACAAGTCACCAAACGGGTGGGAGAGTCCCTCTGAGCATACGACCAATAGAATCGACAACGAGTTTGGTCAACTTGGGGAAAGCGTACGACGGGATGCAACTGCAACTCTTCAAGGGTGAGGCAAGAGGTGGACAGATTCAAGATGTCGTCATCATTGAAAACGAGGGACCATCGGGAGAAGTCGATATCTAGGCATCGCAGATGTGGAAAAGCCGCAAGGTATGTCAAAGGAAGCTTCCGTGATGATTCGTTTCGAACGACGCGAGAATTACTAGGTCCACCCGAAACGCGCAAGATTTGCAGGGTATCGGCGAACTGCCTACAGATGATGGCGCACATGCGTCGCCAGTCATCGTGTGAGAGACGTTCATCGGAAATAATGAGTGTAAGCTGGCAGAGAGGGCTGGTGGCAAATCCGAGGAATGCGCTGATAGACAAGCTGTCGCCGTTAAGGCGCAGGCTGCTAAGCTGTGTAAATTTTCCTCGGAATAAGTGAATATATGTCGGACCCGGCCTGAACTGGCTTTCAAATGAACGTCGCGCAATGGGTGCGTAGTTATCCTCCAATATTTGCCTCCGAGAGATATGGGGCACATCAAGTTTTAGACGGTGTAATCTCGGAAGGGACGAGAGCCACTCCAAAAGGTCCTCGGAAAGTGGTCCGAAGCTATGTAAGGAGAACCGCTCCCATGTCACTATTCGCGATGACACGTCTATGAGACCTAAGGGAGACTCGTGACATCTGATTTTAATGGAGGAAAGGCATTTATGCGCTGCCATCGTGACCAGATAATCGGATATCTCGCCGGAATGCACACCGCCGTCATCCAGTGTCATACTCTGCAGCTCTGGACCCAAAAAATGGGAACAACCTGCGAGTCCTTCGGTAGTAGCACATGTCCAGACAAGCGATGTGAGGTGAGGGAGAATGTATGATGTCGGCCAATTCGCTTGTATCGTAGGGAAGATTGGGGCACGTCGACCGAAGCGGAACTCATCGAATGACATCCCACGAACGAACTTTCCGTACACTAGAATACGTGTCCAATCCTTCGGCTTGGGCGCCCTCACCTGGAAGGCCTGTAAGCAGGATAAACCGGACACTATAACATAGCATATGACATTCACCAGGCCAATCCGATCAACGTCTCGTTTCAGAAGACGGGGAGGGAATAGTAACAGGGGCACAAATGAATCTAATTCGCGCCAGAGAAGTGCTAGTGCGGGCTCCTTCAGTTCCTTGGATACACATGCGAGACGAGATAGAGTACGGCGTCCCGAGGGATCAGCCAGGACTGCCTCGAGAATCGTCTCGGACACATCGGGGTTGAGGAAGAGAGCGAGCAGTGGTGAAGAGTCTGCAGGTGAGAGTGAGCGACGAGCCAGGCGCAACAGTGATGAAGAGACGAGTCCACGAAAGGTGCGATGAGGGAGGAAATGTCTGAAGGTGTCCATGGAAGGAACTTGTGGTGCTGCATGCTTATCAGAAGTTTGGTGGCTGAACATGCACTGCATAATTCGTGACAGGGCGCCAGTATCCTATGTGATTCAGGACAACGTCAATACACTCTTCGATACATGCAGGAGAGGTTGAACTATAGTCGACGTTTTGCCGTCACAGACTGGTATTTGGCGTCAGCTTCAATTGCTACCACAACTGAGGAGTAGAAATGGCTCTCAGCGACATATAAGTTCAAGTTGTTGCTGCTACTTACCCGAAGTCTTATGACGGTGGAAATTACCACATGCTCGAGAGGCACCGCACGCAATTGAGTCAAGACTCAAGAGCAAACTAATAGGAAACCACTCACCGCATCGGTCTCGGCGGGTAGATATCACACTGAATGGTGTTTGGTACAGCGCTCGCCTACGTTTCTAGGTGGCCTTTATATACACTCGGAAAAGTGCTGCGAGAAATACAAATGATCGTATCTTAACTTAATACTAGATGTCCCTAGTGAGATGGCTGTCGAAAGCACTTGCAAATAAGTGCATTAACGATGTAAACGAGGCGAATAGACGTGATGGATACAAGACATAACGCAACCAGATGAGCAGGAAATAATAGCAAATAGTGACGATGATATGCCAACAACATATAAGGAGCATTATGTGGGTTTCGACGATGAAGACGATTCTGGTGGTGAGGAGGATGGATGGAGGTCGGGCTCGGGCTCGGGCTCGGGAGCTGGTGGGGGCTTCTTGCGGCGAAGACTGAGCGGCATTGAGAACCGCAAGACTGATAGTCTCCGTTTTGACGGGGCACGCTGATGACGCTCAGACAGATTGGTTTGCATCCGACGTAGCGCAATGCCATTCTCTTCCGTCGCGAAGTCGAAACCACGATCGACGGACCGGAGGCCAGTGGACATGTCTGTGCGGCTCCCACCGAAGAGACGAGGACGATGGAGGTGGCTATGTCGACTTGCGGGTCGCTTCAGATTGGCCAGGCCGGCCTCTCTGTCTTTCGAGAAATCGTGATGAGGGTCCTCCTTATGGATCCACCGCACGCGGTCGATGTCGTCGGTCTGGAATCCGAATTTGTATGCCTTCGCAACATACCGTGGAAGGAGCGCGAGGACCACTGTCAGGAAAATGCCGAGCCAGAAGTACGGTGACGGCCATAAATAAGCGTTGTTGCCATAGATAGGGGTGGAGAACCAGCCGGGAGAGATGGCGGAGTAAAAGGCCTACAATCTTCGTTAGAAACTCGGACGGATAAACCCACAAGTGTGAACGTACGGTGTATATTAACACCAGCACAATACCAAGGGCAACTGCGAAGAATACCCAGCCTGTCCATACTGCAGTGTTGAGGCCGTTGAATAGATTGGCAGTCAGGACTGCCGCAATTGCCATAGTCTATGTGACATGAGTAAATGACAGACGTAGACCGCGGATCAACTTACCACAGCATACTCATACTGATACACGCCCCACCCATCTGCGCGTGAAGTCGTGGTAAAGTACGCGTAGTTGATGAGGAAGAATATGATGGCAGACTAAATAATAGACTTGAGATAGAACTCATGAACCACCAGGCGGAGTGACCCACCTGAACGACGCCGTCAAACATATAGATCGAGAACAATTTTAGACCGAAGTATTCGCCCTTACGACTGTGATTGTAAAGCTCCGGTAATGCCATGAGCACATGATCATCTGCGATAGAGGTTATAAAGGATATACAATAAATGAGGTAGGAGTAACGGACCAACGACACGATCGAATAGACCAATGGCGATGACAGGCGCGACGGTAAAGAAGGTGTTCCACCACAGGAGGTAGGTATACTCAAAAGCGCTGGAATTATGCGTTAGTCACAAGCCCGACAGTAAGACCGGAAGACTCACTATTGACTGCTCCATCCGCAATAGATCTGGAACCACCACAGGACTCCGATACAAATAATATTCTTGTAAAAGAAATTCACAATCCTGTGTTGATCGTTAATAAGTCGGCAAGCCTGAACCATGCCCATCAGAGACGCACATATTACCATTCCGAGCATAAGACCAGTGCCCGTGAACTAGAAGCAACCTCTTCAAAAACCGGAACTACAATCCAGTCAGCACCGATAACATTCTTCAGACCTCTAAACACACCTGAGCGATGGCGTAGTCCGACGAATTGACAGCTTGCAAACCCTCTTCACCGGAGATACCAACACCAACATCAGCTGCCTGGATCATGCTGACGTCGTTGGCACCGTCGCCGATAGCGAGCGTGATGCAATCCAAACCGTCCTTGACAAGCATGACAATCTGCGCCTTCTGCACGGGCGACACCCTGCAGCAGATTACTCCCTCGCACTGCATCGACAGGCGAAGTAACAAATGCTTGTGCCTATCGTCACCCAGCGCCTTCAGAGTCATGAGCATAGAGTCACACCCAAGCAAGAAAAATAATTACGTCGTGCAAAGCGCTACCGTCGATGACGAGGACGAAACCTCCCGGACGATCGCCGTTGCCTTGCCCCACGAGCGAGGTCACACCGGTGTTCATGCGCTGCAGCGGGTACGCGCCACCAGATTGCGACACCGTCTCCTCGAGGAACACGCCATCCTCGTCCAGGATCCCGCTTTCCGGGAAGAAGTCCTTCACTGCGCCGAGCATCTGTGCGTAGACGGACTTGGCGCTCTCGGGTCCAGACGCCCCGCGAACGATGACAATGTTGTCCTCGCGCCCGATTAGGTTGGTGCTGTGGCCGATGGCTGTAAGGACCGTCAACTAGAGCGATACCACGTCGGTCGCGCAGGAACTCACCGATGGCTGTCTCGAGCTTGTCCCCCGTGGCGACCCAGATCTTGATCCCTGCATCCTTGAGGTCGGCAATGGTTTCCGGAACACCATCCTGCAAGCGATCCTCAATAGCAGTGGCGCCTAGTAAGATCAAACTATGCTCCAATCCCTCGTACAAGGCATCTATCTTGCTCTCACGGTCTTCAAGCGACACCGTGGCCTCCTGGTAGCGCTTGTTCCAAGCCCTATGCTCGTCATCTGGAGAGCTGTGTCGGCCCACAAGTCGGCACTGAGTGAGAAATAACATTGCTCACCTGGAATAATCCTGTATGCGAGGGTGAGCGTCCGCAGTCCCTCGCTGGCAAACTCGTCGAGATCATCCTCCGTCTTCTTCCTCAGCTCGTTCTCTCCCGGTCGCAATCGCTCGAAGATAACGTTATCGGCGCCCTTGGTCAGTAAGAACAGCCGTTTGTCCTCATCGTCCAGTCTCCGCACGACGACGCTCATGCGCCGGCGCGTCGAGGTGAACTCCAGAATGTTCAGTAGCTCATACTTCTCGTACTGCGACGAGAACGGAGTCTGCAGCGTGAGTATCTCACGATCGCGGCGGCGAAACACGAAGCCAACGTCCGCGGCTGCCTGCACCAGTGCCGCTTCATCGGGACTCTGCGCCTTGTACTGAATCGCGCCCGACTGTGGGTCGACGGAGACGAGAGCGGTGTGACAGAGCGCAAGCGTTGAGAAAAAACCATTTAGGATCGGCGCTTGCTCTGACTCCGCCGTACCGGGCTCTGCGCGCGCGGCCGCGGCGATATCGGCGTTGAGGATGCTGTCGTGGAAGTGCATGGGCACGTCCTCCGCCACCTTTTCCGCTGCCGATGGATCTGGGACATCCGAGCTCGAAGGGGTGCTGTTCCTCTCCTTCCCGAGTGGCGTGTGCGAGCCGGACGAGATGGAAAATCGCAGATCGACGTCCTCGGAATCCTTTTGAATTCCGATTTTTGCAATCTCATCGCTTTCGTTCGTCCCTTGATAGCAGTGACCGCCGACGGAGCATCGTCTGAAAACCATGACATTCTGCAATAAACGCCCTTAGGATCTTTAACGGTTTGACATGAAGATAAGGATGCACCTGAGTTAATGTGCCTGTCTTATCTGAAAAGATGTAATCAATCTGACCCAGGTCGTCAGAAAGATTCCAACTCCGAGCAAGCGTTGGCTGGTCATTCTTCTTGTAGTAGATTTCGCGGTCAAAATAGATGAACAGGGCCTGGCATGTGCGCACGGCCTCCAGCGAAATGTATAATGAGATAGGGACAATATTCTGGAACCTGTGGGAAGGAAATTTCAACAATCAACTATTGCTCAGATGGCTGCACAAAGATTCGACGTACGTGATGAGTGCAAACGCGAAGGTGATCACCCCATTGACGTGCGGGTTGTTATTTCCCCGATTATCGTCGAACAGCCAAGGGGCACCCTCCGGATACAATCGCTGTTCCAAGACGGCATCAACGATACCGCACACCATAGCCATCACAGCCAGCAACGCCAAATTAATGAAACTATGAAGATCGAAGTCAAATATGGCACAGAATGGAACAGATAAAGCGCATACACTTGGGGATTCATCTGTCGCTCGACTTTGCTGCGCTTGCTCGGGGCGCCGCCCGAGTTCATCACGATCTTGGCGTCCTGCCCCGTAAAGACCACAATACCAATTGCCCAGCGTGTATTTCGGAGAACTGTTCCTCGCAACAACACGTTCAGAGTATCCACGGACGACTTGTCTTCTCCAACGACCACGGTTGCATTGAATTTGTAGAGGTTGGTGTCTGGCCGGTCGCAGTCGATCCGAAACGCATTGCGGCGATCTGCACACGCGCTTGCGGTGCGCAGGTGCATGAGAGCGGGCGACGCGGTGCGAGACTTGAGATTCGTCTCGCCGTCCAGGTTCTTCGTCTCTACAAACGCCACGTTCTCATCCTCGGACGTCGCACAGATCAGGATGTCCGCAGGGAACGACTCGTTCTCCACGATCTTTACCACATCCCCCACCCGTACGTCCTCCCAGATCGTCTTCTTCCAATGCGCCCGCTCATCTTTCCTCTGAAGGTGAAAGATCCCACCGAGCCCGAGCTCTTCACCAAGCCCGAGCTCCTCGACAGGCTCCTCATCGTCGGCGGAATCGTACTCCTCGGCGGAAGTCTCTACAGCCTCTGGCGGAGCGGCAGGTTCTAGTTCTACGACCTCCGTGTCCATGGTAGACACGGAATTCTTCTTCCGGAGGAATTTGGGCGTAATTTTGGGGGTGATTGCAGGGACGAACGTCTTGCTCTTGCCAGACGTCGCATTGGGGTTCGTCCAACCACCGCCAGTGAGTACACGCACTTGTGCATAGTTGACGTTGCGATCTGACTGATGGCGCTTAACGTCCTCATACCCATCTTTGAGAGCAGTAATAACCAGGACGACCAGCAGCGGGAGTATGACAAGCCCCGGAGAGACAGTAGGGAAGATGGAGAAGAACTGGAGGATGGCAATACCGAGGAAAAAGACATTGGCGACCCTCCTGAACTGCTCGAGCAGATTGCGGGGTACGAAGGTAATGAGGGTGTACTTGGACGTGATGACCTGGTTGGTGCAGTACACGTGCTCCTTCTTCACCCTCTGCTTCTGGTCGTAATAGTCTGCCGGGAGCTCTTGGTTGACATAGATCGAGCGAGGAGGACCTGGTTCGCGCGGTTTGGAGAAAAGGCTCTCGATATTGAAGGCAGCGAGCTTGTCATACCATCCGAGGACGCCATATCGTTTGGGAGCCATGGGAAGGAGTGGTGAGGGGAAGGGGGGTGAGAAAGGTCACAGAGGTGGCATTAGGATGAGGGTATGAGAGGAGCCGGCGAGGAGCATAACCAGTCGGTCAGCGCGATCCTGGTCACGCTCGTGACGTGACCTAGATCCCATTTCGTTCCGGACGTCGGGTCACGCTTTGTATAACGTACTGACTCATCCCGGCTGCACCGCATGCCAAAATTCACCTCTCCGACCTTACCGACTTGCTTAATTCCGTGCAGTTCATCTACAGTTCGTTTTGCGACAGGCAGTGTTGCCCTTTGGAGAGTTTGGAGTAAGTGCAGAGAAACGTAACGTTGCTTACCCCGTATGATGCGCAGCACCTTATCCAGTGATACCGATCCAATGCCGATCGCGGCAGGAGGTTGGTAGTCTGTCCAGCTCGTCGACGGAATACGTCTTGGACTCACAGTTTGAGCAGACGCTGTGACAGCGAACATGCAATTCCTACGGCAGGGTTCTCTTAGAAAACATGGATTTATCGTGTTGCTCGTTGGTCAGAAGTCAGCGCTTCCTAGAACTGGCTTGGCATTGGTCCACGGCTCGGTCAGCGTCGGTCAGGCCATCGCTGACATCGTCTACCCCACCGACTGCACGCGATCGGAAACGACGGCCGCAGGGCTTGCGCGGAATGTCCGGCGCTGGCGGGATCTCTCACCCAAGCCGCGCCTAGTGCGGATTGCCTCGGGCTGCCGCCAAGACGATCATCAGAAGGCCTAGACTTCAGGAACATCTCAGAGTTGAGGTGAGTACATACTATGGGTTACCACTCACTCGGCGGACCCTGTAAGTCGGCAGTTTTCCCATGTATAGAGAGGATTCGGGTCAAATGTTCTAAGCGGGGGAAATTTGACCTGAGAAGATGCACACCTACCCTGGATTATTCCCTTATATGGGGACTTTTGCGGGCTGCCGACTTACAGGATTCGCCGAGTGAGTGGTAACCCATAGTACATATTCAGGAAAATACTCAAGGATAAGATCAAGGCAATACTGCACCAGACGTACAGGTGTCCGCTGTCTGCGATGTTTGCTCGATTATGCGCGGTGTATCCGGATAGCTCTCACCTCGTTCACCCCGTGCGATGATGACAACAGAAGAATTGTGCACGGGATATTCGTGCTCGTCAGGTCGTCTTCAGATATAAGCGTAACACGTTTGCTACTTCGTTTGCGGGCTGTGGCTCTATGTTCCACAGCTGTCGAATAGGGTACGTGCAGAGGTGTAATGCAACTCTCGTGTCTAGGTCGTTTCAACAATGATACAACCATCCTGTCTTCTCAGCCAGCCGATAGCTAATAACTCCAGGCTGGAAAGCTTCGGTTTCCGCCTTGTTATGATCTGGTCGAATTCTCATGTGTTAGACATTCCTGTTGAAGTGAACGGATTAATCCGTATATGTGCAGGCAAACTCCAGGTGAACCATTGCTAGGTCCTCAATGCGAGTGGATCGAAATTTGCTATGCGATCGACTTTGCAATCATGTGCTCCATCTTCGCACATGCATTGCCGATGCAAATGTGCACTGAATGATCCACATTAACTTTAAGATGAAAAGATCAGCCGGAAATCTCTAGCATAGGTTAAAGTCACTCTGAAAATAAGACCTATGATGAGGCAAGTACTTTGCAGGAGCACTTGATTTTTGCAGTAAGGGAACGGTGACAGTGTGCAGTTATATCAACATGCAGCATGCAGTGTCAATTTGACTAGGGTATGTAGCTAGGAAAGACACTGCGGAGTTCAAACACCCCCTTTCTAGCTTGTGCTTTAGGCTGAGTGGAGCAGACCAGACAATTAGCAGTAAGCTTCAACGGAATAGATACTTACTTTGACCGTCGTGCCTCTGGAAACCCCGGAACGCCTTACTGAGATCATCCTGGTATTATTCGATGTTATATTACGGAGGCAAAGATTATAAGTACTATCGATACTTGCTTGGTACGCTTAGTCCCAGAAGGTGAAGAGCTCTCCGGGACCATATTGGTGTTAAGGTGCTGAAGAGGAATGAGACGAGGTCCGAAAATAACATCTAACACAAGAAAAAGAGATGCAGGAAAGGAGTGGGAAGAGGACTGTTTTACCTGGGTACTGCCCCCACTTGCTGTCTGAATCAGCGACAAATCAACGATCTCCTCCTTTTTTACTCCTGCTTTGGAGTCCTGTAGGAAAATCTTCTAATCAGTTCAAAGCATGGTATGCTATACAGTATGGACTGACCTCGGGCAGCACGGGTCCGGTTTTCTCAAGCCAATCATGGATGGATGGCGAAAATCTGCGCTTCAAGCCAACCTGCAATTGCAACAATTATCTAACATGATAAGAGAAGAAGCAGAGAACCTGTACAGCAGGTTTCATGTCGTCGACAGAGTCGGCCGTCACGTCGAGCCTAAGGGCATTCTCTCCTTCAGCACTACCCTCTCCTGCATCGCCGTCCGGTCTCTCAGTTTGCAGAGGATGACCAGGGTAGCCCAGCTTCCTTTCCAATCCGTAAAACTCTATTATCCGTGTCTCGTCATCAGCATTAACCTCGTCCCGCTGGAGGTAGTTCCTCATCCACTTCTCCACGCAAGCTATGTCAGCAGCGCGTTTGGCAGTGACGCCGTCGACGGACAGGCCCTCACGGGAGCCTACGCACTGTCGCCAGATTGCACGACTCTTGACCCCGATAACTCCACCTGGCACGTTTGCGTCGTTGACTTCTTTCTCGAGTTTCAAGGTGATCCCATTCTGGGGATTCTTCGCTGTCCGAATGGTTGGCTTTTTGGCGAGGATTTCGGGAAAATCTATGGCAACGAGATCGTAGCGCAGCCGGAGGCGGCTTTGCTCTTCTTCAGAGCATTTTGATCTAGCCATGATGGTTCGGATGCCAGTGAGGATGCGTAAGAGGTGATCTTCAAGTACCAAAGCAGAATCCTTGTTCGACCTCGACTACACAGCAACTGAGCGCTCACACTAGTGCGTTCGGTCACCTGAAGAGGTCGTGTACTCGCCCAGATGGTCTTACGGGCCAACGTCTGTCAATTACGTCTTAGATGACAACAAACATAATCATAAGTCTAAGCATGACTTACAGGCTGAGCCCACCCTACGACAACTCGAATTTTGTCATTCCAAAGCTAGTTAGTTGAGGATTTCATTTCCCTGCATTATGTCTCTACAGAGTGCACGACTCGGACATAATGCGATGCTGGATTCCAGGACCGAGATGAAGATGCGGCAGAGGAATATTATATCAATTCACGTAGTACCTCGGCTGTGTGAGTGGAATTTCATCACTGCACCTTTTGTTCGGTAATTTTATTCCATGCTGCGAGCAAGCTGCGAGAGCTCGGCTCTACATGATCAAAGTCGATTTATCCGATGAGCGGAACTTCAAGATAAGACCTTCCATATTGGGCCTCGCTCTTCACCGCTTTCCCACCCTCGTTCTCAACTCAACATCTCTTCTCACCACGTTAACCTTCTGTATCGGCACATCTGTCTCCAAAGGCGTGTGCAGTCGAAAACCTAAAAGAAATTCCAAGCGACCACCGCCTCTTGTACGGTCACGGTGACGCAGATGTCATCAGATTGTTCTCAGGCTAAGTAAACACATCTCACAGGTGTTTGGTCTCGCGTGGCGACGGACAGTATAGGATTCGAACATCACATTGCATGGTTTCCGAATTGCGTATCTTGTCTCAGTAAACCGTGGCTACTTGTGTGAGTACTGTCTTACCGATGATTTCTGTTAAAGTCGTGTTCACGTACAGTTACCCTCTCCGCCTACCACACGATCTCAGCGACAAGTGGCGCCCGTTTATACTGTTTCCACCATGTCACACGGTGCCACAGATGGACACTGCAGCTTGACAACATTTCATGACCTGCCGTACGAGATGTTACGAGAAATATTCTCATTTATGCCCGCCGGCGATATCTTCAGCATCATCACCACCTGCCAAGCACTCTATAAGGCTCTTAACCAAGACGAATCGCTTTGGAAGGAGCTTTCTTTACGGTATGGCGTAACCGACATTGCGCTTTTCGAGGGACGCTCATTCCGAACCATTTATACCCGTTTTCTTCATCATTATGGTGCTTTGCTGGGTCTTTGGGCGAGCGACCATCCGTTCAAGGGAAATATTATGGAATATCGTATTGCACCAAACAGGTGGGGACCCGGGAAGTCTCACGTCGTTATCGGTGAGGTGTGGCGTTTTCCACTCACGAGGAACCAGACTGCGACTGAGAAGCGAGAGCCGCACTTGCCGCAA
Organism: Sparassis crispa; assembly: GCF_003851025.1. NCBI lineage: Eukaryota > Fungi > Basidiomycota > Agaricomycetes > Polyporales > Sparassidaceae > Sparassis > Sparassis crispa. The sequence continues at coordinate 141,582 of NW_020939750.1, forward strand.
TATGTCGAGTTCATGCAAGTTGGCTTTGGGTTGGAGGAGGGGGACGATGTCGATGCTGTCTGCGTAACGTGGCACATCCATGCAGAGCAGTCCCTCCTCAACCCCGCAGTGCCGTTCGACAGACATGACGAATCCAGCCATTACTCGAAGCCCGTCATGCACCTCATCACTGCATTCCACGGGCCAATTCCCTTCCATATGCCCTCCGCCCATCACAATGGGAACCCAATGGCACACCCCGATTTTCCAAATTCCAGTACGATTGCGTGGTATGACCCCACACGCGGTTATCCCAACGTGCAATTGATGGCATGTCCCAATGAAGACAAGAATCTATCTGGCAACAATAGGCCACAGCAGTGGCAGAATTCAGTGTGGTCGGACTATGCAGATGACTCGGACCCTGAAGATGATTCGGATCCTGAAGATGACTCGGATATTGAGGATGGGACTGTAACTCCAAAACGGTTCCCAAAGCCTGTAGCATTGTCCTTCTACGGCATCTTGAGCAACGATCTGCTGCAGCTTCATACTCCCATCCACGGTTTCTATGATCCGCGTCAAGACACGGCACCACGCTACTTCCCGATGCGGGGTGACATCGAATTTGGCGACGACCCTTACAGCTCCAGCTGGCGTGCAGAGTCTTTGCGCGGCCTCTGGTTAGGCTCTTATGGCCCCCACGGGACAGAATGTCTTCACCTTGAGTCTGTTCCTAGTCTTCAGGCTGTCCACGCGCGGAAGGTCACCGGTGACGCCAATGTGCCCCGGGGAGTAATCAGCTGGGCTATGCAATTGAATCACCCAGTAACGCACCAGCAGCTAATGGATGATGAGGTCCTTGAAGGCCAGGTTGCCCGTGCCTTTGCGGGGAGAGGAACTACCAGCGGACACGGATTTATGTGAGTAATCTTGTCGGTCGGCAGCAGTTGTTGCTCAGCCAGATTTATTTACCAGCTCTCCGGAGAAGGTTAAAGTAACTGTCCTCATCATTAGCAGGGACGAGATCCGGGTTAATTGGACAAAGTCATACACAAATAAGTACATCAGATATCGTGGGCGGTAGACAGTGAGTGCACAGAACGACGTATGATCTAAATAGACTATGAGAAGGTGCGCTGAAACATGTTCTTCTGTTGCTTCATGCCCACCATTCAGTTTATAGCTTGACGTATGACGCGGAGTGTGTCGATGTTTTCTGCTGTAACAACGTGGCGTAGCAAATGAGAGTTGAATAAAGTTTTCAACAACTGGTACCTCCTTTGTGTCTCGTTCTGATGGTGGAGACTCGAGAACATTGCCAGCGCTATGTCATGTTCGATGCCGCGGGCTTTCAGTTTCGGTCGACGTCTTCTGGGGCCCGTCATACTGTCACTGATTGTCCTCAAACAGGTAGGAGCAATCCCTTGTCAGGAGTCGCATGCGGCAGCTGCACTGCTACCCTCTACCTGCAAAGTCGAAGGAAAGGCCATTCTGGTCTACGCGCGTCTAAATCACATGTTCTTTGAGGCAAGGTGAGTACTTAGTTAATACCTGCTCCACGGAGCTCTCGCTCAGCGCTCAGGACTTGTGTCGTCTGCCCACCTCCTTTCACCATGGATTCAGCATCGGGCAGGCTTCCTCTTGAAGTACACGAGTACATTCTCGATCACCTCTGGGACGACCACAGCACACTGGCAGTATGCAGCCTGACGTGCCGCGTTTGCTTACCGACTACGCGGTTTCATCTGTTCCGCAGAGTCTCTCTGGCGAGCTACGTGGAATACACACGATTTGAACGATTGTTGGATGAGTGCCCCGGGATTGCACACCACGTCCGCACTCTCCTGATATGCAATGCCCACCACGTCGTTCCCATGAATCGCGACTTTACTCGCATCTTGCTTAGGCTGCAGAATGTCGAATACTTAACCCTGAATTGCTGGCGAGCATATCAGATGTCAAACGAGACGAGGAAGAACTTGCAGGTGTGTTTCCCGGCGGTGAAGACAATTGTCCTCGAAGATTCCCATTTCTGCGATCACGATTTCCCTGGGATCATCCTCGCATGCCCCAGACTTACCGCGATCCATCTGATTGGGATAACGTCATCATCCTCCAGCTCTCCTCCGATCTGGCCTCTCGAGCTCGTTCCGGCCGGTAGCTCACCGGAGAGTCAGGTCGACACGCTAGTGTGGTCGTTCTCATCAAATGACACACTTGTATGGTTGCTCAATGGTCCCTCAATGCTGCGTCTCCGCGAGCTCCAGCTGTCTTTCTTCCACAGTGACATACACCCAGAAGTTGAGAACCTGGCGCAACAGCTCCTCCATGCAGCCGGGGCATCGCTGCAGCGCTTATCACTGGGAATATCTCCAACATTCGGTACTCCCAACGTGTCGCACGACACGCTGCATCTTTCGCGTAATCCAAACCTGGAGTGGCTCCAACTGAAGGGCATCATCCTCGATGGCGATCGAGCCATCCATTTCTCCAGCATTCTTTGTTCCATTGTCTCTCAAATTCAGCCTTGCCATACCAAGCTCCGCCAGATCCAGGCCGAGCTCATAGTTGCACGCATCTCTGACATAGCTGCTCTTCGATTTGAACAGTTTGACGAGACCCTGGCTGCGCTGTTGCAGGACAGGCAGTCCTTGGAGGTTCTGTTTCACGTGTGCAATGCCACATTGCATTCTCGTGGGCACGACTTCCAAGCTTGGGCACGAGAGGTGTCGGACGTGATCTCCACCGGCTTACCACGGGTGAGGACTCGGCTACTCGTGGAATGTGCGGATGCAGGATTCCCTCATGCGGGGTGGGGTGGGCCGACGAAGAGTCGCCAGCAAGTTGTATATAGGTACAGTGAGAAATAGCTGTAAGGCTGGTTACGTCGTGAGTACGTCTGGTAGATGAGCAAACTGATTGATGTCATATTTAGTTTTCTGCAGTGATCGTATTCCATTGATGACCCTGCGTCAGATAATCCCTACTGTCCAGCTTCATGGAGACTGAACATTCCCCTTAGTATTTTGGCCCCCTTCCCCGCATGTTTGTGCTGATCTTCTGTACTCTTGTCGAATTCCATTCACTTATAAGAAAGATCTACTCAAATAAGATGCCCATAACCCATCCGTCCGTATCAGGTGAGTTCCATCTTAGAGTTCACATCCTCGTTACATCTGATTGCGCCACCGTGCACTGACTGGTTCGTGGACTACGCTTGCATCTGCTTCCGTCGTATCACGGACGGTCACATGTTTAATCAGCATGAAGAGATAGGCGCGCTTTCACTACCTTTTTATACTGGAATGTTGAACGTTGTGCAGTTAGTTGCATCTCATCATGCCAGTCGCGCCAGTAGACGATCATGGCACTGTGCTCTACTATGAGGACAGCGGCACTCCACCAGCAAGCTCGAACTACACCACCATCGTACTGTTGCATGGAGCGTGTTTTTACGGCCGTAAGCAGATCATCTCCCTTCTTGCCTTGTCTTCGGCAATTAAACATCATTCGATTCTGGGCGCTACAGCAATCTTCAGGCCTCTGCTTCCGTTCGCGGCGAGCAACAATTTGCGCCTTGTTCTCGTCAACCTGCGGGACTACCCAGGCTCAACACCATTCAGCCCTGCAGAACTGAGGGCAATTCGCGAGAATCCGAGCGATGCGATTCAAGCGCGCGGATTCGAGCTCGCCGCTTTCTTATCTTGGTTCGTGGAAAGGGAGAAGATCCCTCCAATCTCCGAGAGTTCGGACGCGCTGCATGTTCGTATTGGCGGCCTCGCGGTCCTCGGATGGTCTGCGGGCAACTACCAGACACTCTCCATCCTTGCGCATGCCGAGAAGTTGCCGGAGGTAACGAGGACATTGCTGAATGCGTATCTGAGATGCGTCATATTTTATGGTGCGTATCGCATTCAATTCGCCGCAGTCTCGAGTAAGTTCTGTTCTCACACCATGCCGTACTCGTAGTACAGACGGCTCCTCATCGTGCATTGGTGAACCCCTTTCGAAAGGGATGTACAACCCCCTGGCCGACCCAAACCTTAGTGACGCACAGAAGTGGGAGCGTGCTCCAACTTGGCTGTCCTCCTATTACACGAAACTCGAGTTGGATCTCGCCTCCGAGACTTCCGCGTTCACGTCCGCTCTAATCGCTCGTGTGCCCCTTCACGAGGCAGTAGTCGCAGGGAGCGCCGATTCACGGTGGACACCCACAGTACAGCGGATGTCTGTGGACGAACTCAAGAGTGTCTTCTATGGTGAGGTCCTCAGGCGCTCACAAATGCCAATAGTGAACATCGATGCAAGAATATACAAGGAGAATTTCGACCGTGCATTGTTCGGTTTTCCCTCCAACTCTTCCGAGGTGCGCAGTGCGGAGGACTTGGTATGGCCGAATGTCAGCATCCAAGTATTGTGGTGTGATATGAGCATGAGCAGTGGTCCGTATGCTGTCCACCATATTGTCCGCCTTCGTGAAAGTACTAAGGGGGGAAGAACGGTGGGGATCCACAGGCTGGAGGATGCAAACCATTTTGTGCGTCGAGCCGTACCTAGAGCACCAGGAAAGCTGACACTATTCATAGGCGCATTGGGACTACCCTGAGAGATTTGTGCGTTTTCTTGCGGGTCTGATATGACGAAGCTCGCGTCATCAGTATTGTCAATGCACGCACGAGCTGCAGTAATGATATTGGCGTCTTCGGCGTGAGAGTAGATGCGATAGAAGGGGAGGAAACGCATGAAGCCAGGCGCGCCTTACAAACAAGCTATCCACAATTCCTCGTCATTGATTCGGTATAATTTTTCCATTTTCCCATCTTTCTCATCTTCACGGATTAATCCGTGCTACCTTCCTACAAATAGAATTCGGTGCCTCTTCGTCTCTCACCTGTCTACCAGTTCGTCTTTGTCCGTCCAAGTGATTTCTCTAAGTAGGTATCGTTTATTCGGAGTATCGAAACGAAAGTAGTACGCGCGTCGTTGCGGCAACGCGCTGCACATGACCCAGACGCGTCCATCATACCTTCCGCGGTAATTGCGATGTTCTCCGTGTAGTGGCGCACGGCTTCCGTGAGGCTTCTGAGCAAGCCTGGTCTGCCCTCCATCATCTCCCTGCATCCCTGCGCCACCATCTTGTCCAGGTGAACGAACCCTAACTCCTGTCAGGTCCACGGGACCACTCCCGTGCGGCAGAACCTCTTGTGCTCCCACCGTCGTTTATAAGCTGAGTGGCAGATCGTAGCGGATGACACAGCGGCGGCGTGCACTAGCGTTCCCGCTTACTTCGACGTGTACTAAAAGCCTATCTGTTCGAGCCGCGCGAAGTTGGGATGGGGCGTTACGATCTGTATTGGGACATTTGTATTGCTGAAACTGCGTGGTTCCAGGATGAGTTCCAGGCTGGCATTCCCCGCGGTATTTATCGAGCCCCTGTGTGAGGTGAGCGTGAGCCTCCCCCTCTCCCCCTCTACACACCTGGATAGCTAAACAGCATGCTGCGCAGTCTTCCCCCGCTGCGGCGAGCGCCCTTGGCTTTCCGCTCCACACTGTCCTTCACCACACCTTCGCGTGCACTTTTCACTTCTGTGCGATCATCAGAGTCTCTGACCGCTAATGTGTATCCTGCGGCGTCGACCCTCATCAGGGGTCAGGTCTTCGCGCGCGGCGTTGCGAGCGCTGTATCGGGCAGGCCAGGGTCGCAGAGTCTTGGCCAGGCGGCACTGAACGTCCGCGAAGAGCTCGGGAACTCTACCAGTGACCTCGCAAAAGTCATCGCTGGCGCGAACGTATATGCGGACTCCGTCATCCCCACCCAGAAGACGTTCGTACGTGTTGTTCCTTTGCGTCACTTTTGGGAACAAGCGTGCATTACGGTCTTGGCATTTTGTTGAAGTTGTCAATCTCCAGGTCGGGATAACTGGCGCGGTCGCGCAAACTGTGCCTACTCCGTTTATGGTCTTGGGCCTTGCGGGCGGTCTCCCTTACCTGGGACTATCGAGTGCCACAATCTACCTGGCATACCAGGCAGGCCTCGCCGTCACAGGTTGGCACCCTCCATCCAGGCGTGTCTCAAATGTGCTGAAAGGTTTCCTGTAGGTGGCATCGGCAGCATGGACCCGGGAGTCGCGATCACGATGCTTCACCAAGCGCTCGACTTCCAGGTGACGTACGGTGCGGTGCTACTCTCGTTCGTCGGTGCACTCCACTGGGGCATGGAGTTCTCCGGCTACGGGGGGCACAAGGGGTGCGTCCCTCCCTCTTTGGTTGCCGCGCACGCGCACTGAGGGTTCACTCGACACTGCAGGTATGCGCGCCTCTTGCTTGGCGCTGCACCCGTAGTGTTCGGGTGGTCCACGCTTGCGCTACCGCCGATGGAGGCACTGATCGCGCAGTGGGTGGGTTACACGGCCGTGTGGTGGGCCGATTCAAAGGCGACAGCAGCCGGGTGGGGTATGTGCACCGACATGCATCGTCGACTCTTCGCTTAATTTCTGCTTGGGTTAGCGCCGAGGTGGTTCTCCCAGTACAGGTTCTACCTGTCCATCCTGGTAGGGACGTGCATCATTAGCTCGCTCGCTGCAACCAGCTACTGGGGGCCCGTTGGGGGGCACGGGCTCATCAGTCATGATCTGAACATGGTGAGTTGCATCTCCGCCCACGTCCCTCGTGTGCGTGCAAATGATGGCTCGGCAGGTCCGTGCGGAGCGTAAGCAGAAGCAACCTGAGGCTGATGGGTCGGTCCGCGGGAACGTCGAGGCGCTGCTCGCGGACGAGTCCGGAGACTCGTACGTCATCATTAAGAAGAAACGCGGGGAGGAGGCTGGTTAACTGAGTCTTGCATATCGGGCGGCCGCGCGCAATATTTGAAGCATCTTTGAGCACTCGAGAATTCCGTTGGCCCCAGTGTTATTGTATGTACTAGGATTTGACTCCGACGTTGTAGCTGGATCTGTCTGCACTGTAGTTTTTGAATGTGTGTTTATCAATCTGTACAATATGCGATGTATCTGATCAGTCTTATGCAGTCGGATTCGATATAAGTAGCGAATTTCCTTGTGCTAGCAGCTTCTGTTCACCTGCAGCTACGGAGGCGAGCAGGACGATCGTCTGAGCACCTCGCAGGAGAAAGCTGTGTCAAGAGTCCGCTGTGCGCTCGAGATAGTGTTACCGCCCTACATCCACGGTGGGAATACCAATTGTGTCTCCAGGTACTGAGAGTCTGTCTGGCTAGATAGGAGAGGCGAACGAAGGAGCGAAGAGCGGTGACCATTTGTCTACACTCAGCGTTGGTAGGCATGTTTAGTGCCCTTGTGACTTGTTCCTGGGCCTTGCTAACCATTCGAACGCTCAAGACGTTTACAACCGCACTGAACTGAACGTCGACAAACAATGTTATTGGCGAGACATTCTGGCCCATGGAGATGCCCGAGTAATATCCAAGGAACTACGCACTTTAGTATATACTCTATCTACTTGCCCATTCCCGTCCATACGATAGAACAGCCGCTCTACGCAAGACTAACAGTGCGAAACGAGACGTGAAACAATTTACACGAAATGCAGAAGGATACTGATACAGATCGGACCATGCAAAAGGTAGCATTTTCAAGATGGCAGACTAAATGTTTTGAAATATGTGAGACGCGCATCGTCGCGTTTGAGACGCTGGTCGAATAAGACGAGCGAGCAGGCTTAGTCCATGGGTGCATTTTTGACGAAGCACCTAGTGGTCACCATGCGCAGGGTTCCGTGAACGTAGTGCACGATAGCTCCGCTTGAACGCGAGTACGACGGTCTAGATATTACGAACTTCAGTGGCGTTTCGCAAGAGAAAATGAGGTACTGGCCTGGATGATCACAGGGACCTTCGCAGAATCTCCGCGACGCACATTGACCGCCACCTCACGTCTAACAGAAGAGTTCAAGTCTAACATGGAGACATCACAATCTAAAATATCGTCGCCAACTCTCTGTGGATGCTATCAACGAGATATACTGCATGAGAAAACAGTTAAAACATATTAATGATGCAACCCACCAACGTCATTGAAGGCGGCTCTTCGAATACCGGCTCTTCGGTGTAGCGGTAGTCTACCGTTTTCTGTGACACGCCCACCACCGCACCCGCGTTGGTGACGCTATATGAGACACGTAGACCTAGCTCACCATCAAACGGTCTTGACATTCACGGCAGCTGGGTGAAGTCGTATTTGCGTGGTACCAATCGTGATAGGTAGGAGCTCGAAGAACATCGCCTTCCAGTAGAGACATAACGAGGGTGAACGACGGGTATGGCGGCTCCAGCCGTCGCATGAAAGGGCAGACAAAGAAGGAGGCGCAAGGCAGTTGAGGGAACAACGAGAGTGAAGACGTGCTGTGGAAGGAAGGGAAGACGAACTCTGCATTTACGCCCACAGCCTGCTCGTTATATGGACGAATCAAAGACTGAAGCAAGCATGTCGTAAAACGGCGAACTGGACCGCTAGATTTGGCTAATGACCCCGCCAGTTCGAACGACGCGACTGCCGCCATTGCTCTAGATTTGCTTCCGCGCAGCTGGCGATCAGTATTCTGCTTCCGCGAATGCCAACTTTGCAACTCCCTGAGGGAATCGTCTGGAGTGTGGAGACAGCTTGTCAGTGTCAAATAAAGAGGTACTCGGTAGACAGCGACGACGGTCAGATTGCTCATTGCTCATTGCTCACGAGCAGAGTCTCTACTGAATGGATATATCGCTGTCTCAGGTCCTCCGCGATGCAGCACACTCAACATACCTCCAGAAATTCGAGAAATTCGCTCATGAAGCATGCACATGACACCCCATCCACCTCGCTCAAGCGGGAGCCTCGCCGTAAGAATGTATGCCTGTGGTCCACACGACCACGAAGGGACACGGTCATCGAGGATTGGGGCGACACTGTTTGTATGTCGCTCACAGACCTCGAACGAATACAACTCCTCCCCACCCTCCAAGTTATCTATCAGCTAGCCAGCCAGGGCGGTGCAGCTAACGCGACGCGCGCCGAGCGTGTGACCCGACGTCACATCACGCGTCACATCCCGACGCCTATTTACGGGGCGCGAAGTGAGTCACAGTCAAACTGTTTCCAATGAACCACCATCAACTAATGTGTGCTGTGTGGTATGCGATCTTCAACACGAAATACCTTCAAGAGCAAGAGTGTGATCAAGCGTCCTCGAAACATGTGCGACACGCTCGCAACCAAGCAGTCCGACCAACGGCCATGATCATCGCAGAAAAGACTGCGCACACCGCCAGACATCATAAATGGGAAACAGAATTCTCCCAAAAATGCACCATAAGGCACGATGGATTGTACGCAGACTCACATTTTGGAATCGAAACTCGCATTGTCCGACCCCTACCCGTGTGACCCCATTTTTGAACGTAACAGGTTGGCACAAAGACCAGTCCGTCTTTGAGGAGGTGGCGCAAGGTTATGACAAGAAGTTCCTGGCAATTCGAAAGAGCCCGTCGCAGGCCGTTGAATCCAGATATCGGTGTGGCCACTTCGCACCATGGTGCAGGAGTAATTCTCCCAGATCCTTGAAGGGGCGACGAGTACCAGCGCGAAAGCCTCAAGAAATATTCAAGAAAGTCGGCAGAAGACAGCGAGAATTTTGTAACCGCAAAATCAAAAGCGAGAATACGAAGCAACCTATCAGCCCGAATTACCGCTGCACGGTCAGTATGTCGAAGTTTACGGTCTGAACGTAGGGCCCGATCATCAGTGAGACGGCAAAACGTCAAGGAAACAAGGTGTGGCAAGATGATAGCGGGGAACAGGTCGAAAATGGGGTGGCCCGCCAGGAGGTGGCCTGGTCCTCCTGACGACGCCGCCTGAAATTGGATCCCACAATGGGGGCGCAGAAACTCAGCCACCATCGCGACAATATTCCTCTCTTTCTCAGTAAACTCGCCCTCCTTCAGTGGGTCCATTTTGGACACTTCTCATGTCTCTCACAAAATATTCCCTTACCTCGGAAAGTCTCACATTTCACTCGGCGATAGGAGCGAGACCACTGCCGAATTGCGACGAATACGACCCGCACTCCGCTCACACTCACACAAGATTTTCTCAATCCTGCGCAAACTCTGAGCTCTTCAAGATTAGTGATACGCCTGAGGGGATTCTGCCTCGAATGCGGCGACAGACGAACTTCGGGGAGCTTCGCGGCGCGTACCAAAGCGTTCATCTTCCTCAAATCTTCTGGTCGTAAATTCAGGCCAAGCGATATACGCCGGAATTAACGACTTGCTGACTCGAGCGGCTGCATTCTAAGCAGGAGAGACTGTTTTGTCTGTCTGAGAGTGGTTGCAGTAATATGCTTGCGGTGAAAGTTCCTGAGGTGAGTGTCAGAGAACGAACATGCGACTAGATTTGACCCTCTGTTGCCTTCTGCCTAGCGGCGAACACAACGTAGACTCGGAAGGAGGGCGATAGTTCTCGCCTGCCTTTCTTTTTGCCTTGGAGGACATCTCACCTTCAGCTACCGCCTTGCAGTGCGGGAATCAACTAAGTCCGATGCTTGCAAGACTACATTATTAAGTTGCAGATCTTCGCTGCAATGTCGTCCTGACAGCACCGGAATTGCCACAAATCTGTATATTGTCTACTCTTTGGATCAAAGTTGACCTTGTCGAAATCTTCCATGTCTAGTCACCACGAACGATGGACGTTCATAAGCCCTGATTCCACTGAGCCCGTCTATTATGGATTGGTGAAAAGGCTAGACGGTGCATTCATCTGTCCTTGGTCTGATTCTCTTGTACCAACATGGCGCACTCATTGCCACATGTCTTGATACTACTTGGATTTAATGAACTGTAGGAAGGGGACAAGAGAACCACAAGATGCATTTTCTTACGTGAGTGGATATAGAGTCTCACACCGTTTCTTATTATCAATAAATCACCCAGATTGCATGAATTCTGAACCAGGTTCGAACGAGGGCTGGATGGAAAGCGATTATCTTTTGTGCACTGTTTGCGTTTGCTGCTACGTCTGCACGATTATGTGAAATGTTTCGAGATGAAGACGCTTATCTGCTCTCAAACACGCGACACCTTTATCTGTCAAGGGCCATTCGCCACGATACTGCGGGCAACGACGTGAAATCAAATGAGTGCATTCAACGGCCGAGAAAGAGTACTCTAGCATCCACTACACATAGAATATCGCCGGCGCACATACGAACGTCCAGTAATCCGGACTCCTGAAAGAAATCACCCTTGTGCCAGTACTTCGCAAGCTCGGAAAACGCAGAAGGCTGAGTGGCCCTCCTTGTTGTTCTCCCTGGCGCCGCGCAAGGCGCTACAAGGGTTCGTCTGCTTCAGGAAGAAAGAAATAGGTGCGGTCGAATTCATCGGGAGCCGGTGCTGGAAGAAATTGAGGCTGCCAGTGATGATCACTGTGGCGTCGTCCATTGACCACGGTATCGCGGCCCGCCAAGCGCGTCGCGACGCCTCGGTCACATGACAATTGGTTCATTCTCACCCTGCCCACTGGCAACGCGTCTACTGCAGCAACTGTTCTCTCTTCACCGCTCGGCAGCATCACGAAGATACCTCAAGCAAGGATAGAGAAGTTGGGAACACTTTTGACAACCAGTTGTTGAGTCCAAGTGAGTGTCAACAGTTACAGTGAATAAGTAACGATAGACCCTCTCCGACTTTCCGCACACTTCGCTCAGGTGATCAACTGTGGAAGGCAAAAGTGTCGGAGAGGATGAGCCTTCCTGTTACTCTTTGAATCTATCCCAATAGCCAGTTTAACGAACGATGGCTTTGCATTACCATGACTTCCCATTCAGCCGAGGACCGAATGTGTGCAGGAGCGGCACAATAGGTTCTGAATTTCGTCTCAGTACATCTAACCAGTTTTTTTGTTAATACAGAACGGTGCACAGACCATCATGCTTGCCGTCTTTACTACAGAATCTCTCATCTGCCTCGATCACCCTGCGCTGAAACGGCCACCGTCCACTGCTCCATCAACTTCTTCATTGCTCTCAGAACCAGTCTGTTGCACTTGGGCGCCAGATAACAGTTCAGTCTTTCTCGCAACGTCCACAGATATCCAGCAATACAATGCTGCTGGAACATTCACCAGATCCGTCCACGTATGCAAATCTGGACAGATTACTGCCCTGGCCAGCAAGGACAAAGGCAACACCGTCATCTTCAGCACTGCGCAGCAAGTCCACAGCCTCGAGGTGCACTCGGACAAGATTGTACAGACGTTCGACACCCACAAGGCGCTGGTGACGGCCCTCGCGCTGTCCAACGATGGTTCCCTGCTTGCAACCACGTCCGCGGCTGCAGCACACGTCCACAACCTCACGCACGGTGCACACACCGTGCTTCGCGGGCTGTCCGCGGGCACGGGCGCCATCGCTGCTTGCGCCTTTCATCCCCACTCGCGTACACGGCTGTTGCTCGGTGCGGGAACAGTTCTGCTCGCGTACGACACCACACGCCCCTCGGGGCCAATCAAGACCGTTCTTCTCACCAAGGAGAAGGGTTGTTCTGGCGATATCATCGCGATCGCGAGCAGCCCGTTCAGTAAGACCCTTGTGGCTGTAGCGAGCAGCGGTGGGACGATAGGCTTGGTAGATCTGGACAAGGAGAAGGGGTAAGCTTTCAGTGGTTATATGCAGTTGACTGAGCTTATGATCAGTCATCTAGCCTCTTCCGTGTTTTGTCAGTGCGCGTCCCGCTCACTTCACTTGTATTCTCTCCGGAAGGGGCTACGATCTTTGCAGGCACGGAGAACGGCAAGGTGCTTGTACAAGAGTTGCGCTCGCTCGACAAGTCGCCAAAGTCCATTTCGGTGAGCGACAGTGGCGCCCGCGTCGTGGCCATGTGCATTCAGGTACGTTACCTCTCACAGTCTTCCTCTTGAGTCCATCCTCACGTGTTTGCAGAAGAAGATCAAGGGCGAAGAGGCACCCCAGAAAGCGACCACCGCCAAACCTCTCGTCCAGCAAGATACGAACAAAAATACCACGCGCCGTCCCTCGGACGGTACACTTGTCAACGGGGACAAGAAGGCTGCCCAAACTACCAATCCCCCAGCAGCAACCTCTCCGGCCCTCACGCGTACTGCTGCAGGCCAACGGACTCCCGCGAAGACCAGAGCAGCTTCCGGTGGGACTCCTCGCCCAGCGCGCACACGAGTCTCATCGACTTCTGCCGCTGCTGCGTCTCCAAGCAGGGTGTCCGCACATAGAGTCGGCTCGGTGAAGTCACCTGCGAGGAAGGTCAGCGGAGGAATCACGAAACGAGTGTTTTCCCCGCCCAAGTCCAAGCTTATGCGTACGGCAGTTACGCCTAAGCTCGCCCCTGCTGCTATGCCGAACACCGAGGACAAGGACGATATGGACGAGCTGCATATGTCCGGTGAGTTGCTCTGCAATTCCTCTGAGCGTGTCTTAGATCTGATGTATTTTTTCCAGTGCGCATAGATGACCTACTTGCCCTGCCTAAACCCACCAAGGCTAAAGAGAATGTGAACCCTGCCGAGAGTGTGCCATCGTCGACAGTACCATCGGCCATGTCTGCGCGCACAACCACGGAGGGTGACACAGCACGCCCCCGCACTCGCACTCGCACAACGTCCAGCTCGCGGTCCTCTGCCTCTGCCTCAGGAACAAGTAGCAGTGGGCCGTCTGCCGCATTCAGAGGCAGCGCGGACGTGCGCGCGAAAAAAGTCGCCAATGGTAGTACAAAGTCACGTACAAGGTCTGTTTCGCGCCCCAAGTCACCAACTCTGCCTGCCCCCAGCAAGGCGAGCACACGGTCGCGTACACCGAGCCCCAAGCTCCCCGCTTTCGACTCGGGAGCGTCCGCGAGGCCTATTCCTCTTGCAAAGGCGAAGGGGAAAGGAAAGGAGCTCATGGGCGGGATGGGTGTGCTAGGGCTAGGTACGCCCGAGGTCGAGCGCTGGGTCCGCGCGGGGGATGTAGAGGCGGCCGGCGAGCGGGAGGGCAAGCACGTCGGCTTCGCGTCTGAGGGAGGCAACCACGAGTCCGGTGATGAGTACATATTCCCGGACGACGAGCACGTGGACTACCTGGACGCGCGAGAGGGCGCACAGCCCGAGCTGGCCATGCAGGTCTCTCCTCGCCGACCAGCGTCGGCCTGGGCGCCCGTCGTTTCCCCCCTCCGGCTTGCGGGTTCACCACGCGCTGGTCAGAACACAGCGCAAGACCTGCTTCAGACGCTTCTTCGCGACGCGATGTATGACTTTCGGCAGGAGACACGCTCAGAGATGGTCGGACTTCACCTGGACCTCGTGCGCATGGGCCGCGGGTGGCGGCGAGAGATGCGTGAAGCGATGGCAGAGTTTGGTGGGGAGATCCGCGCGCTGAGGGAAGAGAATACGCGGTTGAGGGAGGAGAACGAGCGGCTGAGGAGAGGGTATTAGTGGTGGCTGTTGCGCCCTGTGAAACCGACTCGATAGACATGATAGGGATTTTCTGTGTTGTATGTGATATGTATTATATTCACGCATAGTACTATTCCCTTGGGTTGAAACAAAACAGATCGATTGGTGCCTTCTAAATAAATACTCTTAGTCGTACATGATAGCAGGGGGTAACGATGTATAAGGATAGAGGTGTAAAAACTAGATGGAATGCAATTTGACAATCACGGCGATGAAGGAAGGGCTTGCAAGCGCCTCTTCTTCGTAGGCACGGGCGAAGCAAAACTATGAGGAGAGGAGGTGATCACTACCTCTGCACGGTTAACAACCTTGCGGACAGGCCGTTTCTTCGGCGTTATAGGCAGTCCGTCGTTCACGCCGACATCCATCCGTGAATAATCAGGCTCATCTTCAGATTCGACCAGAGGGCGTTCAGCGTCCGAGTCTATCTCCTCGCGCTTCCGCTTGGGTCTCCCGGGGCCCTTCCTCTTGTTCTTCTTGCCCTTTTTGGCCTTCGCCTCTACCTGGGTGCCCTGCTCGACGACGCGGCACACTTCTACGACAATACCGGCCTGGAGGAGGACATCGATCCAGACCTAGTTCGCAAGCCGGTCAGATAGAATCATGCAGGGGTACAGCAGGTATGATAGAGTACCTTCTGGTTCTCCTGGAGAATGTCCCCCGGGCCTTTCACCTCTGCGAATTTGCACACCTTAAGCTCGGGATTGTAGATAATTAAGTCAGGAACGCCCGCGCCACGCCCAGCGTAATCCTCACAGAAGAGGCGGCAAATGATAGCGAGACCCTCCCCGCCAAGATACTAAAAACAGCAGCCAAATAATTGATCAGATGATGTACTTGAGATTATCAAGATATTCACGCACCGTGGCTATAGCCAGCAGGTCTTCCCTCGTGAAGAGATCCCAACGCACGCCCACACACCACGTCCCCTTCTCTCCGTGCGCGGCGAAAACTCGCTCCAGTATCTCTGGCGCCTTCCCCTCACGGAGCTCATCCAACCTCAGATCCGCGAGCTCCTTGCGGGAGAAGTAGAACGTGTCCTCCGCGATGTCGAGTGGGGCAGACTGGAATGGTGTCTCGAAGGCGCCGGGAACAGAGGCGAAGATGATGTCCCAGAACAAAAGACCGAAAAGTGTCGTGACGATGCGTCCTTCGCAGTGAAACCTGGAAAAGTAACACATTCACAACACTATCAGTGCGGAGAAGAGAAGAGGAAGGCTCACCCCTTGTAGCCGAGTGCCTCGTAGTGTTGCAAAGCAAGCATTTCGACAGTGACCTCTTCATTCTCCCGACCGATCCATACCGACTTCCCAGTAGCCTTCTCGCTAACCTGCCCATACTCTGAACTAACGGTTCACAACGCAAGCGTTTGAGTACTCACCTCGACCTGAGGCTTCTGCACAGACGGTCCGACCAGCTGGGACCAGCGAGACAGCGCCGCCTGAGTGAAGACACCGCTTTCGTTGGGTACTTTAGGCCTGCCCGCCCGGTCGATCACCATGCTCGTTCCTCGATGAAGTACTCGCACGCCCTCAACGTACACCTCGGCCGCTTTTTCTAGCTTACCCTCGCATACATGTCGGTCTTCTGGCGGGATCTTGAGACGGTTCTCGAGCTTGGTGAGCCGGCGCTCGAGCATGGGACGGAAGACTGCAGTGTCATACTTAGCGCCACAACACTTCCTTGCGAATTACTCCACTCACCGATGTGTGTGTCCTCATCAAGCAGTGCTTCCGTGACGGCTTGCATGGCACGCTCGTGCGTACCTTCATCCCGTGGACAGTGGGTCATGAGAATAAGCGCTCGTCGGTCGTACCACCGTCCCCGACGCCCTCGACGCCACCGCCGCTGGGCAAGCAGCTCCTCGAGGACG
Organism: Sparassis crispa; assembly: GCF_003851025.1. Lineage (NCBI taxonomy): Eukaryota > Fungi > Basidiomycota > Agaricomycetes > Polyporales > Sparassidaceae > Sparassis > Sparassis crispa. The sequence goes on from NW_020939750.1 coordinate 157,911, forward strand.
TCGAGCTCACGCTGGTGCTCCTTAAGCACCCCGAGCGCATACGAGCCCTTGCACACCACGCGAGTCAGGATATGTCCTGGATCGTGCATCAGATACACGACCTACGGACAAAGACAGAGAGCCATAACCCACCGCAGTCGAAACGCTCCAATCCCCTCTCCCGCCCGTCCTCCTCACCCTTAACGTTCACCATCGCCTGCCATCGCGGAAATACCTCCTCGAAGATCGCCTTGACCGCCCGCGCATTTTGCACGCGCGGACTCTCCGATGGGGCGTATCCGTCGAGCATATCGGCGTCTACATTGCCCTCTTGCTTGATGTTGGCAATCGCGAATCCTCCCCTTTCCTGCTTAACCTGCACTGTAGGCACCTTACTGGCAACGGAGCGTTCGCGCAGGGCAGCGGAAACCGCGGATCCCTCCAGGAGCGCGTCCACCTGCGCCTCAAGCGCGAGCGCATCTTCATAGGCCAGTAGTGCCTCGCGCGATGGCCAAACGTTTGGCGTGCGTCTGTGTTGATATGGTGCGTAAGAGCGTTTGTGTGCGCGGGACAGGATCGAGGGCGTCAAGAGAGTAGGCGTGTGTTGGGTGCTGCAAGCGACGTGAGCCTCCGGTAGTGGATCGATTACTGGTAGACTAACCTCCGGAAGTATACTAAGTTGATTCGGCGGAAAAGAATCACTACATCTTCGTTGATGCGAACGCATTTCACTAGATCGTGCGTAGGTAGGCGTGCAGGATGCATCATGGAACCAGCTTACCGAGCATGTTCATGACCATCTCGCGTAGTCGATCTGCCTGAGTGTTCGGTCGGCCCGTCCGATAGGTGAACGTCAGTTGCGTCTGCTTCATGGGCTTGCCGTTTTGCTTCGCCTTACCCTTCGATTTAGAGGAGGAAATGATGGGGAAGTCCAGCGTGGCTTGAGTGGAAGAAGAAGACAGGACCGCGTTTATGAGCGGGTCGCGCTAGCACAGCCTGAGCGTGAGTAGAGCTGAGGAAATAAGTCCAGAACTCACCTTCGTCGCGGGCTTGACCTTCATCTGCTTCGCGATGGCCTTGAGTTCGTCGGTCGAGAGGCAGTCCAGCAGCTCGCGTAACGAAGCGTGCGCCTCGTCTTGTGCAAATATCGAGTAATCTGGCGGGCCATTGACTGCAGGCGGCTCAGGCAGCCTTGATGGACCCGCGACGGGCTTCTGGCCCTGCTCGTCGAACGTGAGGTCAATGAATTCCCGTTCTTCCACCTTCACCTGGCCTCGAGGATCGCGGCAGAGCTCCTGAATAGCAGGAAGGATGCCGTCCCCAAGCTCCTCGCGGTAGTTGAGCGCGCTGAGTCTGTGCCACTTGTCGGTCTTGCGGAGACAGAGTCGAATGAGCAGATATCGCGCGTTGTCTGAGGTGGATGAGGTGAGGTAATGGAATATCTAAGAACGCGGAGTACGTACAGGACAAACCGTCGTATTGCTTGATGCAGCCAAGCTCGTCATGGGAGAAGAGGTGCGCCTCGGACACCAGGACCTCCTTGAGCATGTCTGCTCTACTATGAGTTGCTGTCGTGGAAAGACTTCGTTGAAGACCTACCTTCGAATAAATTCACATACATGGATTCGCGTTTTGCCCCGACCTCGCCATCGTCCACAGCTGACGATGCTGGCGATTCCTCACTCCAAAAAACCAATCTGTCTGCAGCATTCGCTATAGGGGACCCGGGTGCCATGTTGTAGATGTAGCAGGTAGAAATCAGTACGCGTCGGAAGATCCAGGGACGTATATTGAACTTCGGCGATAAAACGGCGTTAGCCCTGCAGCGCTTTGACCAAAATCGAGGGACTCTTTGGTTGCAATTCACTGCAAATACAGACCTGAGGAGGTGATAGGCCGATGAGTCGAGGACGACACCGACAAGCAGCGGAGAGAGCGCCTGAGCTCCTTCCCTCGTGATCGATACAATATCGACGTGCGTGACCGTGTAGCACCGCTGCTGCATGCGAATTCGAACCGAATCTATACGTCTAGTATACCACATTCATAGATGATCATCTATACTATCGTGCTACATAAAACCCGAGGATAGGAGAGCCTCATCTACCCATGGCAATTAATTCTAAGATGAACCAATAGATACGACACACCTCGGAGCACTGAGATATCTCAGTTGCAACAAACGCGTCACCTTCCACCTTTAGATGCAGGAGACGCACAGCGACCCCTTGCTCTGGAAACCCACCAATCGGCTGGTCACAAGCTCACGCACCTCCTCCCGGATATCGCCCCAAATATCCTCGCAGCTCACCCGAAACACCACCATAAGCCCCGCAAACTCCTCCTTCGACAGCTCGCGATCAATGCGCTCCCAGTCGAGTCCAAGCAGGTCGCGAACGGCAGTGATAGCGAGCTCGAACGTCACCTCTTGCAGCCGCCGCGAGCGTAGCTGGGCGAGCATACCCGTCACCCACGGGAACAACCGCCGCGAGACGAACGAGTGCGATTGCGCCGCATTCAGCCCGCCAAAGTGCAGCGACCGCAGGCAGGTGTTCGCCGCGAGACTCAGGTGGTCTTCCAGCACGGCTGCACACGTCAAAGTGATTGGTGAGTAATGAAATATTAATGGATGAGGAAGACGCTCACCTTCCTCGGGAACGCCCGCAGGGAACTCGACTTGCAGCTGTTCTAGCGCAGCGCCGCTCGCATACAACAAGTCACCGACGGCCTTGGTGTTCTCGATCTCGCGCCAACAGAGTTGGATCGTGCGTAGGCGCTGCTCCGATGGGTGCCGTAGTAGCCACTCCGTCACCAGCGTTGGCGACGAGCGCGCGTCCAGGAACAGGTATGTCAACCGGATATTTCCCCGCACGGCATCCACCGCTAGTGACAGGGCAGTACTATCTGGCCTCGTATCCATGGAATCCTGTGCCCATGACACGGCATGAAAGTACAGCTCCTCGAGGGCTGGGAATGCCGAAAGAAATTCAAGAACGTCGTACGCGGTCGCGAATCGGACCTCGAACAGGAATAGTGACCGCACGGACTTTGAAAGCCGAAGGATGGTACTCTGCGTCTCAGGGTGCAACGCATCCCACCGGATGCGCGAGAGGCCGAGCGTTGTGACGCGCGTGAGCTGCGCGAGCAATGGCGCGGCGGTGTCCACCCACCCGTCGTCCTCCCATGCGTGCCCGTCCGCATCGACGCCCCCATACTCTGCGCTGAGCGAGAGTCGCCGCACGCATCGCGTGATGCTGGGCGACGCGGCGACGAGGGCTTCCAGCCGCTCGCAGTCCGCTGAGTCGCGCAGACGTACGGTGTGGAAGAGGTGCAGGCGACTGCTTGGTATCCAACTGCGGCAAGTGAGGCTACACGCCTTAAGCGACGGCGGGTCGTCCCACAGATGGTCGATTGTCTCGTCGAACAGCTCGGGTGGCAGGACTGCCGTCATCGCAAGGAGTGACCTCTGCGGGGAAGGTACATGTTAGTCTTCTGCGCGAAGGAGCTGCTGATGTACGCACCAAGGGTAGCACAGATCTAATGTTCGCGGTCTCGATACAAGTTGTGAACTGCTTCGCAGCTTATCAATGATATATGGCAGAGGTCTAGCGCCCAGCGCCCGCCGGCATGACCGTCAGTTTCTTCAGTCTGACTCGAGCAAAAAAAACTGACACGGTCCGGTCGTGGCGGAGCCCGACTCGTTTAACCCGCCATGTCCGAGCTCCTGGTCAGCGTCCATAGTGCAAAGCGGGCCTGGCCGAGGGTGAAAACAGCGACGGCGAGCAACGGAGCAACGACGGAGGCAAACTTGGCTTGTGACAAGAATGAGATATGGGGACATGAATGCGAGCTAGACGAACAACAACCTGAACAAACAGAATCGCGAGCACGTCGCCCGAGACGACGAGGTCGAGCAAGACGATGATGACGACGACGGCGATTATATTATTCGGCACGGCAACGAGGACGGCAAAACCCGGATTGGCATCCCTGAAACGGAAACACTCCCACGACCACCTCAGAGCGTCTGGATCAACGTCTAATTCGCCGCGTCTGCCTTTTCCTTGAGTTGGAGCTCTCAGGTCGACGACACTATGGCCGTATCAAACGCTGCTCTAGTATCCTCTCTCCGGTCGCTTTCGCTGCCCAACTCGAGATGTACTCTCGGCCCTAGTAGAGCCCTTAACGTTCCTGCACGACCGCGGACGCAGGCGTTCGTGCCCTCGCGCGCCAAGTCCACCAAAGCAAAGACGGACCCTGCTGCCAGCAGCGCAGCCAGTAGTGATACTGCAATGGCCAGCAATGGGCCTGCGAGCGGTGCACCGGGAAGAAGTACATCGACGAAGAAGAGTCCTGTGACCTCGGAGCAGCAGGAGACGTTGCCTTGGGCAGAGTACCTTGCGATCCGGAAGAAGAAGCGGAGATGGGAGACGGTGCGCATATTGATGGAAATTGTCGATCTTGTGTATGCTGTGCTCTGAACAACGTGCAGGCGATGACAATCCCTCTTACGATTGCTGGCTTCGCCGGTGGGGTTGCGTACTTTGGCAACCTGGATGTGGATCCCACCAAGCCAATTTTTGTACGTGCGCAAGCGCGCCCTTTGAATAGCACGATTTTTATGATCCTTTTCTTGTAGAATGTTGACCCCATGTTCGTGTATGGCTTTGCGACTCTGGGGTGCGGAGGTATGCTCTTCCTGCTATTCCCTGCGTAGGCGAATAATCACGATTCCCTTGTTTTTGCGGCGAAGGTTTGGGATACCTGTTCGGCCCCATTGTCGGCTCGACGTTCTGGAGGATCACGCACCGCCGGACGATGAGACTTATCGAGGAACGCGACAAGCAGTTCCACCATCACATCGTCAAAAACAGGGTTGATCCCGCCGCGCAGAGTGCCACGAATCCGGTACCGGACTACTACGGTACGTGCATGTCTTACACGGCTTGGTGATAATGCTTGACTTCGACTGGCAGGGGAACGTATTGGCTCCTTGCACGATTACAGACAGGTATTTTTTTCTGCTAGCGTCTAGCTGTGCAAGCTGACCTGTTTTGTAGTGGTTGAGGGATCAGTCGAAGTTCCGGCGGAAGGCGTTCCTCCCGGAAGATTAGTTGGCGACTGTACGGACGGGCGTTAGATGTATCTAAAAGTAATTGCGTACGTGAATGGTACTAACGTCGAACAGTCGAGAATATTGTATGCACAGAGCATCTTGGACGACAAAGTTGTAACGGGCCATTACAACTTCGTTACCCGCGACTTGTGACACACTTGTAAAAAGTTGTATTCAAGGTTTACAGCCACTAGCGCGGGCGAGTGACGTCGATGACGTCAGTGTCTATGGTCGCATGGAAGAGGTGCAGGAAATAAGAGGCCTGCCCGAAGTCCAGCTGACGCCTCATTCTCTCCTTCTTACCACGACTTACTGCAGACTGTTACAGGAAACATTCGTATTCCGAAAAAACATATCCAGTTCCGAGAAAACATGTTTTCGACATACACCCTCCGTCGCGTGCCCCTTCTCCTTCGACGTCTCCCCTCCTCGACGACCCCACGCTCTCTTTCAACTTTCTCCAGATCTGCGTTCATCAAGCCACCCTACGTTCCCGGTGTGGTGTCGTCGTCGGTTCTACGCAGCCAGATCTTTGCCCGCGGCGCCGCGAGCACCGTTTCTGGCAGACCTGGCTCTCAGAGCGTCGGGCAGGCCGCTACGAACATCAAGGAGGAGCTCGGCAACTCCACAGCTGACCTTGCGAAAGTCATCGCAGGCGGGAATGTATACACCGACGCGGTCCAGGCTCGGGAGCACACCTTCGTAGCTTTATCCCCTGAATCATGCGGTCAGGTCAATTGACTATCTTCATCATCTAGCTCGGCATTACCAACGCGGTAGCCCACTCTGTGCCCACGCCCTACATCGTTTTCGGCCTCGCCGGGGGACTGCCCTACCTCGGTACCGCGGTCACGACGGCCTACCTCGCGCGCGAAGCGGGGCTCGCAACGGCGGGCATCACCACGTACATCGACCCGGGCGTCGCGATCACTGTGCTCGACCAGGCACTGCACCTGCAGGTGACATACGGCGCGGTGATGCTCTCCTTCCTCGGCGCGCTTCACTGGGGTTTCGAGTTTGCCGGCTACGGCGGGAACAAGGGCTACACACGCCTCCTGCTCGGCGCTGCCCCCGTCGTCTTCGGCTGGTCCACCCTCGCCCTCCAGCCCCTCGAGGCGCTGATTGCGCAGTGGGTCGGCTTCACGGGCCTTTGGTGGGCGGACCTCCGCGCGACGAACGCGGGATGGAGTGCGTTGACTCTCGCGTGTTGAGGATGTTGTGCTGATGATTGATTCTCCAGCGCCCCAGTGGTACTCGCAATACCGCTTCTACTTGTCTGTCCTCGTCGGGACCTGCATCATCGGCACACTGGCTACCACGAGCTACTGGGGCCCCGTCGGTGGTCACGGGCTTGTTAGCCACGATCTGGACATGGTGTGTACGGCGCATCATCTGTTTGGAAACGTTACTGAGGCCTGCATTAGGTCCGCGCTGAACGCAAGCAGAAGCAGCCTGAGCAGGAAGGGCTTGTTGGCGGAGAAGTTGAGACCGTCGCGGGCGGCGACGATGCTGACACGTATGTCGTAATCAAGCACAAGCACCATGAGGGCGAGCAGGGCGGAGAGCAGGAACAACAGCAGCAACAGCAACAGCAGTAAAGTGATTGGTACGACGCGGGTCGTACCTGCAACCTCAAATACTGTAACTTGTATTTTGGTGTACAATAACAGCATTTGCTAGTGTACAATATATTGTAATTTTCAGCACCGGAATCCCTGAATACAAAAGGTTTCGTCAGGAATAAAAGATAGGACAGGCCTGCGAGCTTTCCTTCGACGCCATGAGCATTATCGGTCAAAGCGAAGGATCAAACGGGGAGAACGCAGCCTTGAAGGCTTTCACATCTGCCTTGTCCTCATCCTCGGTCTGCACACAGGCCTTCCAATCGAAACGGTCAAGCATGTTGAGCAGATTCACCAGCACTTGCCTGCGAGACAGAGCACTATGGTCAGTACCGCGCCTGTACGAGAACAGCACTGAATATATGCGCCGTACCTGCCAAACTGTATGCTAAACGGTACGGTGTCGCGCAGGAGGTGTACCATCTTCCGCCCGTCAGGGAGGTCGACGCGGAAGTAACTGCCCCGGCCCCTGCTGCACGCGTCGAGCGCGCCCTCTGCGTCCGCCTCGAAGTCGATGCCGTGCGCGCGGCCCTCGGAGACGAACGCTTCCTCAACGCGGTCCTTGAGCTTGTCCGGTACTGGCACAACCTGGACGTGCGCGTGCCCGCCCTTGGCGCTGAGCCGCCCAACCTCGAAGGAGACGGACGCCGCACCGTGCTTCGCGTACATCGCGCGCAGGGCGGACTTGTACCTATGTATCCCAGTTCAGATGATTCATTCGTTTGAGAGAATATTGCACACTTACCTCTCCGTCTCGTCGACTATTGGCCCGGAGATATCTGACGGTATTGAACTGTAGGTAGGGTAGTGCGTGATAGGCACGATCAGGACGTGTCCCCCGCCGGGAACAGATGGCGCGTTTCCGTGATCTGCCGCGGTGTGCGTTGGAACAATCTGGCCTTTTGGCAGCGTTACATAGCATTCCGAGCCGATAGAGACGATCAAATGTTTTCTACAGAGTCTGTTAATGCGCGTTTCGGGAAGATGAAGACAAGAACCCACGCAAGGTTCGGATTCGACAAACAGAACCAACATTCATCCGCTAAAAATGGACTTGTCAAAGTTTTGTGGGTGGAATCACAGAGACAAACGTACGTCCGATCTCTTTCGGAGGCCCACGGGGGCCTCGCGCGCCATATTGGCCTGAGCTGCTCTGGTTCGCGATAGGGCAGTCCTGGATGTAGTGCGCCTCGCTTCCACAGGCCCTGCACACGTAGCCCTCCTTGGGCTTGCGCCCGCCGGTATCGCCGACTGCATTCTTGACAGGACAATCTCGGACGAAATGCCCGGGCTAGACAATGGGCGATAAATGCAGAACGCAACAGATACAATAAATGGGGAACACACTTCATGGCAGACCTTGCAGATGTAACCCTCTTTTGGTTTTGCCCGATCCGGACAGTCGTTGATGAAATGCTGAGATGGATGAGTGAGGACGTGGTCGTCTCGAGAATTTCGTGCACATACGTCTGGAGACTCGCAGATCTTGCATTTGTACCCAGGGGGTGGCTTCCCTTCCTGCCCGTCTGTAAAGTGTTACTGGTACGACAAAGATTATTCACCAGAATACTAACCTGTACGTGCGCGTTTCCCTGGTTGCTGCACGTTCCCCCATCTGAAATTCACGCCGTCGTCCGCATCTTCTTGCAATGGTCGCTTGAGTGGTCGCTGCACAGCCTCAGTGAATGGATTCTTCGTCGCGTTTGCAGGCCGTGCCAGAGGTGCCGAATCCAGCGCATTTGGCGCAATCGAGAAGGCGTAAAACCACTGACCTAGTCGTCAGCAAAAAATTGAGTGGTTCACAAACGAAACACACCCGCTGCTTCTTGCCTGCCGTAACTTCACCACCAAATGCGCCGAGACTGATGAATCGTGTCACGCGGCCACCGTCCTCGTCCCAAACGAATGGTTCGCGTTCCCAGAATTTGGGCGGTTGACCTCCGCCTGCAGAGAAGTGATACCGTGGCTTTGTGCGACGCATAATTTCGGCGACTGGATCAACCCCTATGGAGGAGAGCTCTGGAGATGGGAGTGGAGCGGATGAATACTGGGTGATGGCTGAGGGCCACGCGTTGCTGATGAAGATGTCAAGGTGCTGCGAAGAAGTGGAGTTGGACTTGATTGCAGCGAGCGAGGTGTAATTCTGGTCTTGCGGTTGAGAATTTGTTAAAGTATTTGCTAGCAGCTTCTCAACGGTGTGCGAAGTAAAATACGGCGACGTAAACCCCTACGTCAGAAGCTGAGTGCTGCTGGTTCTGGCGTGATTACGCGACCAAACATACGTGGGGGGACTCAGCGGCTGCGTATAAATTGGAATCGTATATTCCACCTAGACATCCAATCCGCAAGCCATGCGAGGTTGTCAAGACTCCTGACTTATCTGGCCAAAAATTGTCACTCCACACAAAATTCACAACGCGACTTCAGTGCTCACGAAGGAGGAAGACGTTCTTCGCCAAGGTACTGCCTGTCTTCGCAAACTTCTCTATGACGAGCGCAGGGAGCGGGTGCTCGCCTTGCATGATATAACAGTCGACCGGGGCTGTACGTGAACGAACATATTGAGTAAACTTAGACATACTGCAACATGGGCGGTATACACCTTCCAGCCGCCCGTCCAAAAGCTGCACGATCTCATCGTCCTCTCCCACTGTCCCTCCGTCAAGCAAAGGCCCAAAGAAGTCTCCTACGCAGAGAACAAGGTCAAACTTGCCGTGTTTCGCGTCAATGGCCTTAATTTTCGCGAAGAGTTCACGGATTGAACCTGCAGCGGTTCCGATTGTGAGACTAGGTCGAACATGAGCAGTGAAATCAAAAATAATTATACAGCGTCCGTACATTTTGGCTGACATCAAGTAGCCTGCCCGAGTCTAGTTGCTCAGAGAGGATGCGTGGTTCGGTAGAAGCCGAAATTACAGCAGCCGCGTTGAGTTGGAAGGCACGGTTCACCTCGTACATTCTCAGGCCTTGGCAAACTTCACCGTAGTGCCTACGCATTATTGTCCTCTTTCACAATGTCGACTCAGATGATTGCCATCACCAACTCGTTCCAGGTGACCCGCGCACCCCGCAAGCGATACATGCATTATGATGGTACGTGCAGATCAGCTCATCAGTCCCTGTGCGCACATCCTGACGGGCTTTTGTTATCAGTGTGTAAGTATCAGTGGATTAGCATTAGCACGTCTTAGGTGATTCACTTGATATGCTGCAGTGATCATGAACAGAGCCCAGCCGGAGCGCACGGAACCATTTCCTCCTCGCCGTGCTCACGAGATTATTCAAAAATTGCAGACTGATCATGTAACGGTCCTCGGAGGTGCAAGAGTAGTGTACGATGGCAGGGCAAATCTCTTTGTTGCGGCGGATATTCCATCTGGAGAGGCAAGTAGGACTTCCATATCCTATGAATATTTTTTTGACAAGCTCCTTAGTATGCCGTTCACATGGGTCTCAATGCGAATCGCGGGCATTTTGTCGTCAAGCTGAAGAAGACGGCTATGATCGATCCAACGTACGTATCTTGGTGATTATTGATATGCTACTATTGAAGCCAAGGTGCACCAGGGACATTCTCAACTTAACTCGCAAAGGAGGCTTCACTCCTCATACGAGCTCGATGGCTGTTAACCTGGTGCAACTTATTGTTCGCCAGGAAGCCAATTTGTATGTGCTAAATCATCTGCATAGACTCGTATAGATTCGCATTTTGACTCGAGTCATATTAGGCGTCATGGCTTCCTTGCTGATGCTCGGTCATTTTATGTTCGCACGGGTGAGCGTGAATTAGATAGAGGCCTGAAAGCATGGAGGGGTTTTTTCCAGTGCGTGTCTGATTCTGCCCGGCTTGCTATAGATATTCATCGGCACTGTTGCAGGAGCGTTCGTCCAGTTCTTGGCAGGCTATTGATCAACGTCGACACGTCAACGGCTGCAGTGTAGGCTTCTAGTTGTGACTTCATGTTCTTTCTCATGATTTTACCTAGGTACAATGATGGTCCGCTGACCGCCTTGGCCATGAAATACCTTGATATACACAATTTGCGGGAACTTGAGAACTTGAAATCATCAAATATGAGGAAGTTGGAACAATTTCTCAAGGGTGTGCTCGTTGTAGTTACACAGCCGCAAAGGTCCTCAGCACAACGACGAGCCCGTGCAATCAGCGGTTTGGTACCTCAGGCAGGAGAATACCGGTTTGAGAAAGATGGCGTGACTACGACTGTTAAGGTATCGCTCAATGCATTAAATTACATCCATTGTGTTGATCTCCGGAATGGATAGAATCACTTTCTCCAGCAACACAACTATCGCGTCCGGAACCCCAATCTTTTTGGTGTCAGGATAGGGAAGACTGCGGTTTTTCCAGCAGAAGTGTGCAATGTCGTTGAGGGTCAAATTTATCGAAAGAAGCTTTCTGTGTCTCAGCAGACTGCGTTTATCAAGTTTGCAACACAGGCACCTGCAGACAAGCTGAAGGCAATTGGAGATGCAACTAAAGGGGATGTGAGTGATGTCAGACAAGGAATGCAGTTCCTATAGTCTCATATTACATTATAGGCACTGGACTATAAGGTGTCACTGAGCATGCAGGAGGCTGGCATGGAAATTAGTACAAGTCCTATCCAAGTCAATGGACGACTCCTTGAATCACCACCAATTGAATATGGTAGGAATGAAACTGTGGTGTGTATACATTTTTCATTGTCCTTGGTTACAAATTAATGTATGTTCAGACTATTAACAAGAAAACAGGGTCGTGGAATATTGTACGAAAGCAATTCTTTGCACCTGAAGCAATTAGGTGTTGGGCAGTGGCATGCTTTGAAAATGTACCTCCCCATGTGGTTGAGACGTTTGTATCTAAACTGTATGCAAATCTGACTAAACTTGGTATGTCATTTATCTGTGTGGAATAATGCAAGATACTATGGACTTCTCATTACAGGAACACGTAAGTATCTGGCTTTTTGTGTAAGAATATGCATCTAATTATGAAAATAGATGTTCATTTGTCATCACCACCTATTGAATATGGTAATCCTGCAGAGGTGAAGAAGGCAAGTTATTATTTCTTATGCTTGCTAGTCAATGACTGAAAAGTTGCAGACTCTTGAAAGAGCAGGAGAACTTGCACTTCAGAACTCAAATGTTCAACCTAAGAAAGTTGATTTTATACTTGTCATTCTACCTCAGAATGCTGCAGAAGTTCGGGCTCAGGTGAAGTATTGGGGGGATGTCTTTCGTGGAGTGTCAACACAGTGTGTGGTAAGTTCTTATACTTGATTAATTCATTTATAGATATTAATATCTATATAGCGTGTTGGCAAATTTGAGACAGCGGGAGATCAATATTGCAATAATGTTGCACTTAAGTATGTTTTCTTTTTAATTTGCTTGTAAATTAGTCTGAAGTACTGAATTACTGATTTATAGGATCAATGCTAAGATTGGAGGTATCAATTCAGTGTTTGTATCTCCAGATGCAAAACAATTTCTTGCTAGCACTATGGTTGTTGGTGTGTATTATATTATAATAGTTGCATAACTATTGTGATTCATTGATTTTTATAGGTGCTGATGTTAGTCATCCTGGACCTGGTATATTCAATAGGCCATCTATTGCAAGCCTAGTGGCATCTATGACACCAAGCATGTCAGTTTATAGATCTCAGATGCGACTCCAGGAACCACGTCATGAGATTATAAAAGATTTGGAGAATATGATGTTGGTAAGATTATATATATTATTCAGTGGTTGCTGAAGTTACTGATATCCGAGAACAGGTTGCACTACAGGAGTGGTATAACTTTCGCAAGCGGTCTCAGTTACCTAAGACAATCCTGTTCTATCGGGATGGGGTTTCTGAAGGTGAATTTGAGAAAGTGTTTAATGAAGAGATTGGATATATTAGGAGTATGTTTTTCATCTGTAGATATACTAACAGATGAACTGACATAAGGTATAGATGCATTGAACACTGCAATAGAGGGGATTATGCATGCTGCAACAAGAAGTGGTATACAGCGAAGTGCTCCTGATAATCCACAGTTAATCTTCATTGTGGTTGGCAAGAGGTAATCTCCTCTTTCTATGTTCTTTTATGAACTGATCCCAATGTTACAGACATCATATTCGGTTCTTTCCGCAGAATCCGTAAGTTATCTGTTTATTCTCATAATTTATCACTAACCTTCTGTAGTCATGACAGTGATAAGTCTGGCAATTGTCCCACAGGCTTTGTGGTTGAGGATCAAGTCACAAACACGGAATTATTCAGCGAGCACTACAAAGACTTCTACCTACAGTCCCATAGTGGGATAATAGGCAGTAAGTACATGCTCATCAGTATTCCTGTCAGTTTAATTGACTCCGGAATAGCAAGCCGGCCTGCACACTACATTGTTCTGCAGAATGAGACAAGTCTCGGTCTACAACAGTAAGATATTTTGTACAGCCAGAAACCAGTTTTTGAAATTTCCGAAAGTCTTCAGCAGGTTTCGTATTTGCTCTGCCATGTATATGCCAGTGCTACGCGCGCAGTGTCTATCCCTGCCCCAGTATACTGTGTGTCCTTTCATTACGTGTTGAGATTCCCATTCTAATACTATCTCCGCAGATGCAGATGTAAGTCAATTTATTGTCTTTCTAGGAACATACTTACTCTTTGGAAAGCGGGTCTGTTCACGTGCAGCATACCACTTCCATCCCGACCAGAACCTGCACTTGGAGGAGAATTCGTCGTCTTCGAGCGATGCTTCCCGAGAATTTGATCTGGCCAAGTGGAAGTCAGCGTTCAAGGAGTCGGCTCTGAGCAGACAACTCTACTTTCTGTGATGCTCCCTCTCCGTGCTGCAAGTTTCTTGCTCATATTTGATGATTTCACATCTGCGTCACTGTTGCACAATACCATGGTGACAGAGTAGTTGTAAAGGATCATGCTGGTCAGAGTCAGTTGTACGATATCATGTTGGTCATTGTTAGTTGCGCTGTATTGACCGGGGGTGAAATTGCACGTTGTAATACTGTGCCTGTCGAGTAGTCTGTTGTACGATACCTTGCGGGAATTGCACGTTCATCAGGCATTGCTTAGCCCTATAGCACTATGTGCGTTAAACATATATTCATCGTGGTCCGTTCCGCATTCATGACCAAAGCTACCTAGACGGACGATCCGTCACCAACAGAAAGAGCACCGGCTGTCACAGTACCTGCACTGATGCCGATAACTCACCGGCACCCAGACTCATTACATACGTGACATACGTGAAAGTACATTGGATATAGCGAAATAGGATGCGGAGAAAGCGAAGCAGTCAGGTGGTGATAGGCAAATCGGCAAAGCAACATACGAAACATCCCTCACATACATCCCCACGGCCATGTCCTCAATGTTGGGCCCAGTTGATGGCGTTGATATCGATACCCTCCTGTACCATCTCCCACAGCGGGCTGGAACAAACGTAGTCAATTAGTGGTCAAGAGTGTTGGTCGGGACGGCGTACCTCATGTCGCGCAGTTTCTGGACCACCGACACGATCTTCGCGACGACAAAATCAATCTCCGCCTCCGTCGTGAAGCGGCCGATACCGAACCGCAATGAGGAATGTGCCATGTCCTCGGCGGCACCTACGACAACATCAGTAAACTGGGTCATCTTCGATCAGCATAGATCTTACCAAGCGCGCGGAGGACATATGATGGCTCCAGCGAAGCTGATGTACAAGCACTGCCGGAGGAAAGGGCAACATCCTACGTTGATATCAATCAGCCTTCGACATCACCAAGAACGAACTCGAAAATTATACCTTGAGTGCCATCAGGAGAGACTCTCCCTCAACGTACGCGAAACTGAGATTCACGCAGCCTGGGTAACCGTGAACATCGCCGTTCCGCACGACGTGATCCACTTGAGTGTTGATGCTGGTGATGAGGCGGTTGGAAAGTTCAGTTATACGGGCATGATCCCTCTGCAGATCGAGAAAGATCAGTATCATGTGGATCGACGCCAAAGGAGCAATGAAACCAGAACTCAGTATCCCTGCACGATGGGTCTTCTTTCAGTCGGTTGCTACGATGGACCAGACATCGCCGCAAAGCTCACATCCCAAAAAGAATCGTGTACGATGTCATTGACGGACCTGTAAGGAAGGATACTCACCGCCATCTCTTGCTTAGCGATCCGTGCAGCCTCGCCCATGCCCACGACGAGGGCGGCTGGTAGTGTGCCGCTGCGCAGCCCCCTCTCCTGTCCACCACCATTGATAATCGGCTCGAGTCTGACCCTGGGACGCCGGCGGACATATGCAGCACCGACGCCCTTGGGGCCATAGATCTTATGTCCCGACATACTCATGAGGTCGACGTTCATCTCATTCACGTCCAGTGGTATTTTGCCGGCCGCCTGTGCAGCATCCGTGTGGAGGTATACACCACGGTGCTTGCGAACCAAAGCGCCGATCTCTCTCATCGGTTGGATGACGCCGGTCTCGTTGTTCACTGTCATGACTGACACCAGGGAGGTGTCGGGGCGGATGGCGGCCTCGAGCTCGGCGAGATCGATGACGCCGTTGTGTTGGACGGGAAGGTAGGTCACGTCAAAACCTTCCTCCTGCAGCTTGCGGCATGAATCGAGCACACACTTGTGCTCCTGAACCGAGCCGGTGTGAGCAATACGGTAGATCGAAAAATAGCGGTTGAAACGCACTGTTTGAGTGGTGATAACGTGCTTTTTGCGATCCTTGTGGAAACGAGCAACACCCTTAATGGACATGTTGTTTGTCTCCGTTGCACCTGAAGTAAACACGATATCTTTCGGGTCTGCGCCGATGAGATCTGCTACGTGCTATGCAATAACAATCAATCGTCCGCACAAAATCCGACTGCGTTGCGCGCCTACCTTGCGTGCGTCCTCAACGGCCTTTTCAGCTTCCCAACCATATGCGTGTGTGCGACTGTGGGGATTGCCGTACTGGTCGGTGAGGTAAGGGAGCATCGCATCGAGGACCCGCGGATCTACGGGCGTCGTAGCCTGTACACATGAATGAGAGCCAGCCTGAGGATGAAGAGATACAGCGACAAACCTGCATGTCGAGGTAAATGGGCCGTGCCTGTGCTCCCACGGCGCCTTCACGGCGAGGCATCTCAACCTTGAAGCCAAGCATATCTGCAATGGCACCAACATTGTTCGAGTAAATCCAAGCATGGAATAAGAGGTCAAACGTACCTGCTCGTGGTGTGAAATGGTCCTCGTAGGTGGAGGGTACATCGACGACGCTCGCCCGGTCGGCACCTGAAGGCTGCACTAAGGTTCGGCGAGCCTCCCTCGCCACCGCCAGCCTGGACGCGGCACCGAGGGCAGCGCGCGACACGGCCCTTGTCGCTTTTGTCGACACTCTGGACAACATGGTGGGCGGTAAGCAGGAGGGAGCGACCACAAAGTGAAGTTATCAGATAGACCGAGCAGCCGAAGTACTTGAGCGTTTCGTCACGCTTCCGCGGAAGGAGCGTGTGTAAGGAAGTCACGCGCAGCACCCAATTGGAACAACTCCCACGCCAGCAACCAGACTCCCGTCCAACGATGCCGTCCCAGTCTCCGCTGCTTTCCCCAAAAGGCAATTCCCCACGCTGCGTGCGCACGGGCCACCGCTGCGGTTGCATTTCAACCGTTCGAACTCAGCCAGAATTCTGAACTCTCTCTCTCTCGTCTTTACCCCCACTATGGCTAGAAGACTTTATCTCGGCAGTAATGTTGTTCACCTCCTATTTCAAGCCAGAGGTTCTGAATCGCGTTGTTTTTGTTAGGACTGCCCCCCGATTCCCGTGCAGAGGATGTCTCTAAATTCTTCGACGGCTATGGTCGCATCGTCGACTGCCGCGTGATGACTGGCTTTGGCTTCGTCGAGTTCGAGAGCTCGAGGGATGCTGAGGATGCTGTGCATCACTTCAATGGCAAGCCCTTCATGGGTGCCAAGTATGCTTGCTTGATACTATTCATTGTTGTTCTGGAGGTTGCTGACTTCTCACGAAGCATCGTTGTTGAATTTGCGAAGGAGAGCCGTCCCCGTAGGGATCCATACGAGTCCGAACGTGCTCCTCGTGCCAAACGTCCCCCTGGTTTCCGTCTAACTGTCTCTGGAATCTCCCGTGACACGAGCTGGCAGGTATGACATCCGACTTTCACCTTTCTCTGGTCGTCTGCCTCGGCTTCGAATTCCTACGTGGCACGAGGACATGGGACCCATATCACAGTGGCATGCTTCTAGCTTCGTTTGTTGGATCACGTTGGATCGGACCATTTTTCCTGACCGCTATTGGCCTCTGACTGGATGGACCCTGACAATGCCCTTCCTCCGATAGGACCTGAAAGATTTCGGTCGCGAAGCTGGAAGTGTGTCGTATGCCGACATCGACCGCGACAACCCTGGCGATGGGTCAGTGTCACCTTTCTTGTCGATATCGTTGTTGACGCCGCTACAGAATCCTCGAATACCTTTCGCGGGAGGATGCTGAGCGAGCTGTCAAGGAGCTCGACGGCAAGGATCTTCGTGGTCAGGCCGTCCGTGTCTCCTTGGACCCCGAGGTAAGCGTGCATATGTCATTCGTTATCGCCATACTCACAGCTGCTTATCAGCGTTCTGGTCCTGACAACTATCGTCGCGACACTCGTCGTGACGACCGCCGTGACGATCGCTACGGAAGAGACGATCGTTATGGTAGAGACGATCGTGCTACCTATCGCCGAGAGCGGTCCCGATCCCCTCCTCGCCGCGCCGACTACGACGATCGTCGACCCCCCAGGTCTCCCCCTCCTAAGAAGGATGTGGATGATAGACGGCCTGCAGGGTACGATGACCGGCGAGGAGGCTATTATGATGACCGAAGAGGCCCTGACCCTTATTATGATCGTCGCAGGGACGACGTCGATAAGCGTAGGGACGACCGCCGACGGGACGAGAAGGATGACCGCTACGACGACAGGCCCCCGAGGCATTCGAATGGAGATAGCGGTTGGACGCGCTGAGGAGGCCATGCTGTCCGGGTATCGTCCGTTGCATCAGTGGACCACGAAAGGTTCTCCCAAAATCGTTGTTGGACATGCTCTCGATAGGTTGAGTTCGTTGTATCGCACCGGAGTCGTGTACTTGTGGAAGGGTTATCCCGCGTTGGTGTTTCGTTCCTGGCCTCAGGATTCGTCGTGGTTCTCGAGGCCCGTGATGTCCGTGCAAGTCGTTGGACCGACGCATTAGGTCCGAATACTACGGCAAGACCTTTGAGTGTTGTTCAAGTCCGAAGGTTCTCAACGTCGCTTGAAACGAGTGGGCGGCGCTCTTCGAGGCAGTGCCGTACAAAGACAAGGATAGGCTGGATGCTGGGCGCTTTTGAGGTCAATGCGACAATATGGGCGTTTGTGGATGCATACCTTTCTGTTCAATGGTGGCCTGCGTACCTTGAGGCGTTTATCAAAATCCGCTGATGCTCAATGTCATTCCCTGGGCGTTGGGCGCTGTTGGTGCTGTTGCTACGTGCAAGAATTTCGGTTGGCTCGTACGGGATCATCTGGAGGAAGTGCTCTCAGTGGGATAGTTGGGGATCGTTTCATCTATGTTGCAATCGCTATTTTTGTTGTAGATTACGTGTCAAATTGCATACAGACGGCTACACACATGCAGGTGGCACGGAGTGACACTTACATGGAATCCAGGTCGAACGGATATCGCCGTCTCGAACGTTGAAGATGTCGTATGCGCTCGGTTCGTCGACAGTTGGCGAGATGCGCACAAGACCTTCATGGAGCCTGCATTGGACACCCTATGGGAGCCTGACGCTGAACCACCCTGCAGCGTCACGTATACTTGTTGGGGACTCTCCTGGCCCGATCAGTGCGTAGTGACGAGTGGGTGCGGCTACTTGCAAATGCAAGGACAGGTTACCTCCCCTTGGACCTCGAGGTTGATCTCCCATGTTAATGGCGAATTTGCACACACTATCCAGCTCCGGCATCAACATGCATGGGTGGGACCGGCTGCAGTTCTACGCACCGGGTGTACGCAGAGTGTCTTCGGAGCGTGGCTAACTTCTTGACCTCCAGTACGTGATTCGTCGCAGCGGGATGATACTCCTTCACATCTGTTGCTTCGCGAACTGAGGTCGAACTTAGCAGCAGATTCTTCGGACTTGGCTTTATTGTCATCATCGATTTGCTGGATAGCTATCCAGGTTGACTTTATAGCACAAATCGTAGCATCATCTGAATCCACTACTCCCTGCCGTGCTGTCGCAATACCGCTCCCCCAGGACGTGATTAACGATTTCAACGATGATATTTATCTTCTCTTAGAGAGACAGGGCAAGTACCACTTGCGCAGGACCGTCCCGTGAGTCAAGCTTCTCTCCTCGCTACCATCCATTCCTGCCGCTGCTTTTGAGATGCTTACTTCTCGCGGCCGTTTCACCAGTTTCCAAATTTTACAGGATACAAGTAAATCTGAACGAAGTGAGCCCGTCTTACTCGCCATTCCTACACCACAGTTTCGTTCTCTCGGAATTCATCCTCATTAGTGAGCGCTAAGGAAGACAGTGGACCCGTGCTCAAGATCACTCTGTCTACGTTGTGCAGTTTGCATGGTACTTCGTTGCACAGGATCGAGTACACTAGGCTACCTCGGAGTTTTGTTATTTCTTACCCAAGGTGGACTGCTTCGTCCGTGGGCGGTTCTCGATATTGGACAGCGACCTACGGGGGCTGGTAGCGGCCTGGCTGAAATTGCGCTCGCTCGAAGTTCAAATCGTGACGGAATCTCGCACACTTTATGTTACTGTATGGTTGAACCTCGCGCGCCTCTCGGGATTTTGTGTTTGCCGTGGGTGGACGCGCGTCCCCTGCTAGTCCGCGGAGAGATGCTTAACTTGCATCGTCTGCCAAGAACTCTTTTGGCCCTCTAGGGGAGAATGCATTGTCTTTGTGCCGTTATCTCGAATTAATATTTCCGCATCTTGACTGCACGCTGTTCATGCCTATGATCCCACAGAACAACGGATTTCTTGTCCCTGATTCTGTGATAGCGAAGGCATAGGCTCAACTGCGGTCTGCAAGATGGCAGCGATCGGCGCTGTAGAGAAAGGAAGGTCTTATCAAACACAACGTTCTCTACTCGCTGGACGGTCAATCTATGGTCCGGTGCACTAGGTGATCCGTTGACACACCCATACGTAAGGCGTTCCGTCCTCATTCAACGTACATGACGATAGTGGATCCGTCTTCCAGTCCCCACCACGCCAGATCACTGGTGTCGTTATCCATTTCCACTACATCTCCGTTCATCAAGCTCAGCCAAAGCCGCACGGAGGAGTGCTGCGCTCTCGCGATCTTCAATGATTTGATGACCTTCATGCGGAACGTCCGCACAGACATGTTTGGCAGGACACGCAGACGCGTCGCATCGGCACTATCTGGAGACCTCGGCATTGACTTCTCGTTCGTCGGCAGTTCAGTGATTTGGCGGACATTAATTTCTGTTGGACGTCGGAATCATATTCAAGTACACAAAGGATTGGCTTACCGATCAGACGGTTGCTGAGGGTATCTTGTCGTTGTTGAACCGAGACTGGCGCATTATCCGGTTTGCCGTGTTCTAACATCGATGGTGCACAATTAGTACAGACTGCTCTCTACTTACACCGGAATAATCATCCTGGACGTACTAAGACAGAGTG
This sequence comes from Sparassis crispa, assembly GCF_003851025.1. NCBI lineage: Eukaryota > Fungi > Basidiomycota > Agaricomycetes > Polyporales > Sparassidaceae > Sparassis > Sparassis crispa. The sequence continues at coordinate 178,345 of NW_020939750.1, forward strand.
CTCTCCATCTTGGATGTTCTCGTTCTCTCTCGTTCTCGTCTGTTGGTCCAAATTTTGCTATGTGTGACATGTAGAACAATTCACTGTCTGTTCGTTCCTTCGCGGTTATCTGGGAAAAGAGGAGTTAGCACACAAACATAAGTGCTAGAGATAGCAGAGTGCGAGATGTGGACGCACCACAGCTGCATCCAGTACCAGTAAGGAAGGTATCTTCGCAATAGCGAATTGTCTCGCATTCTTGCCTGTTACCGGATCTGCGCGGTACGACATGCTATAAGCACTACGATTTCACCATCTCGAGGTAAAATCGGACCTTCTACCAGGGGGTTGCCCGTAAGTGTCAAAGACTCTAGCTGGGGACACCACAGTGTTAAAGTGTCAATGTCTCGCCAAGAATTCAGAAGGTTGAAGGAGAACGATATATGGTTCAAATGGGCAACAGGAGATTTTGGCGTGTCCAGAGGAGGAATGGTTTCAATACAATTCGACCCTAATACGACGCGCTGCAGCCTGTCCCCCTTTCTCAGCGATCGATAAATGCGCTGTGCAACCACTTACCCTGAGTACGGTCCTACAGCCTGACATGTATTGGACCAGCTGCGTATAGCGTTGCTATCTAAATTGATAACTTCCAAAGTGGCGTTGATACCCGACGTTGCAGACGGATCGGTGTGTATCGCCTGTAAGTTGTTGTACCCCATCTCGATCAGCCGGAGCGCAGGCATGTAGCTGATCACTTCTTGCATTTCTTCCCAGGTAGTCATAGTCGAGCTCAGCTGCAGCTCGCGCAGGGCTCTAAAGGCGGCTGCCGCAAGGTGGATGTCCTGCGGTGGTCGCAGTCGGTTCTGGCTACCACGGGAGATTTGTAAAGACGCGGTAGACGGGGAGACGCGCGGGCGGTGCGTACTTGAGTGCCAGCCTCTGAAGAAGGGGCAGCTCGGTGACTATCGACGCGACAATGTCCCAAGTGGGAATCAAGTTCTTGGACATGTCAAGTCCACGTATTCCTGCGAAGAGAGTAGCGCTCAACATGAGAACACACATCAGAAACAAATTGCGCAATTGTTCGTCTGGACGAACATGCAGCAGATGACTGACATACATAACGCATTTCGACGAACATTGTTTGACGGTCGTTTAGAGCGGAGATTATTCACTTACCTGGGCATGTCCGTCTAATCGCCCAAGGTGGATCGGCAGATGAAACTCCTTCATCATCCAAGCTCACCTCCCGCAACCGTTCGAGATTGGCAAGATTTCCTCTAATCTTATCCAGACCGACGGCCTCTACTTCTATCGCGCCATGGGAAGATCCCAATACAACAGTCTCCAGAACATCGGAATTTCGCGGCAGCTCCACGTACTTTGATACCAAGGCTGTCAAGAACGATGTTCCATATGAGATGGCCGCAGATGGTCTGATGAAAGAGCCGGAATTTGGTACTCTGCCACGAAGTTATGGGAATACGAGCTGTGGATTGAACAAACGAACCTACATGCAAGTAAAGTAACGCGACCCGTCCTTCACGCCATCGTGTTTCCCCCGTTGTGGGTCGTCCCATTCGACACCTAACCAGACGCCTGAGGTCTTCCCTACTGCTCCCACGAATCTGACAGTCCCTAGAAATCCCAAATGGTTCAAGCGCGTGCCGACTTCAGGTAACACCTGCGTTGCCATTCGCGTAAGTACTCGATAATTCAGCCAGATGCACTGGATTTCTAAGGACAAGAGAGGTTAGAAGAATATTGATTTGAGTCACGGTGGTTCAGCGCTCAGCGCTCAGCGTTGAGCCTGAGATTGAGATTGTACAGTATACAAGCCGAGTCGCGCTGCGGTGATCACGTGGAACGTCAAGGCGCGTCTGCGATGTCGGCCGGGTCACTCGGCAAATTCACGCCCGCCAGCACATCCCCAGGCTTGCTTCCTCTGCCGTATGTTGTTGCGACGCCCCACTTTCGCAAGGGGCTTTCATTTTGCGCCAATGTCGCGGCGTAGCCTCTCAGCGGCGCGGAGAACTGAAGCGATCAGGCTGCATTTGATGTCCACGTCTAGCGCACCAGTCGAGGAGGTAACGTCAACAAGCGGCTCCTGGTACTTCCTCGGTTCTCATAATTCTTGCAGGCACCGGTGCTGTTCAAATCAGATGGTGCCCTGAGAGCATATATCCTCAATCGGCCCAAAAAATTGAATGCTCTGGATGAAACCATGCTGAGTATTCTGCGACCAAAGATTGAGGTGAGAAAGCACTCTTCCTTCGGTTCCATATAACTTCTCATGAATATCTGACGGTAGGAATGGGCTCGCAGTGATTTGACTGGCGTTGTAGCAGGCACAGCTGTTGGACGTGCATTCTGTGCGGGTGGAGACGTCGCCCGTAAGTTTCCGTTTCTCTCGAGTTTGCGATTCTGCCTGCTATCAGGGAGATGCCCCGTTTCGGGCAAGGTATACGGGTCAAATGTTGCAGATGAAATGTTGCAGCAGGTGATCGAGCACCGGTGCGGAGATTGTTACTTTCCAAAAGCTCCAAGTTCTCTGAGTTCTCCAAATTCCCCTGGAGCTCCGGACCTGAGGGCGGGAGAGCTGTGGACATTGCTCGCTGACGAGAAAAATTCGCTGTAACTCGGCATGTGGATGCGAGACGAACGATTGATGATAACTTCCAAGTCTCCAAATTTAGTTGTCAACTTTTCTTTTCTCTCCGTTGCCATCTAGCACGATTTACAGACGGTCACAGGCATTGTCGAATATTCCAAGAAGGTGGAAACACTCCCCAAGGCCGTCGATTTCTTCCACCGAGAGTATGTATGATGTTCACTGCAGGCTCTGCGGATATTCAATCTGCATCAGGTTCGAGATGGACTACATCCTTGCCGCGATGCCGAAGCCTTACATCGCGTTCATGGACGGAATTACCAGTAAGTGATGGTGGTCACCCGCTGGAAGCCCGCTTATTCTCTGTTTGAAGTGGGCGGGGGCGTTGGATTGTCGGTGAACGCCCCATTCAGGATCGCCACTGAAAACACAGTATTTGCCATGCCGGAAACCAAGATTGGTTACTGTCCCGACGTCGGCGCAAGCTACTTCCTCTCAAGAATAGACGGCGAAATTGGCACCTACCTGTCATTGACGGGTGAAACCATCTCAGGCAGGGCAGTTTTGTGAGTGTCGACCGCTCCTTCTCGCCGTGCTACACAAATTTCTAACAGAGGCTGTCAGCGAACATGGTTTTGCGACACATTTCATTCCTTCGCGGCGCATTCCCGGACTGCTTGAGCGGCTGGCCGGTTTTGAAGACCCGACGTACGCGCAGATCGACATCCTCCTTGAGGAGTGTAGGTCGGATCAACAGCCTGGCCAACTGAACAGCTTACTTGTGGGCAACACGCGGATCGCGCTGGACAAGGCATTCCGGCACAACTCGGTTGAAGAAATTGTGGGGGACCTGAGGGCGTTCGCGGAAGGAAGCGAGAATGAGGAGGTGGCCGAGTGGGCTAAGCATACGCTGGCTGCGTTGGACCTGCGTAGTCCGACGAGTCTGAAGGTCGCTCTTGCGGCCGTCCGCAAGGGAAAGACGATGTCGCTTCTTGAGGCTCTGCAGATGGAGATGAATATCGCTTCCGCGTTCTGTGTGAGTAACGTTCTTGATGACCGTCCTCGTGACTATATTCATCTTGTTTATCCAGCACGGCGTTAGCCCTGACTTCCGCACTGGCGTGACTGCGGTGCTCGTCGAAAAGCTTAAGGGCCGTCCAGACTGGTTGCCATCGAAGCTGGAAGACGTGAACGACGAATTCGTGGAGAAGGAGTTCTTCAATGCTTTTACCCCGGAGGATGGCACCTCACCGAGAATCACACCTCCAGATTACCTCGTAGACCACACGAGGCTGATGGACCCGATGCGCTTCGCGCTGCCGACTGAGGAGGAGATTGGCCAGCTAGTCGCGGGCAACCACAAGACCAGCGGAGGGTTCGCGCTCGACCTCGAGGACCTCCTGGAGAAGTTCAACGACATCAAGAAAGGCAAGGCCGGCGTGCGGGAGAAGGTCCTAGAGGTCGTGGATCGGCGATGTACCTTCGAGAAGGACTCGGACAAGCAGTGGCTAGAGTGGAAGCACTGAGTATGCTCACCCAGCGTCTGAACCAGTACACTGCACTCTTTCGGATCTGCTTATTCCATGTATCTCTTAATTCAAACATGTATAAACATTCATTTAGCGCCTCTTTAGAGTTCGTGTTGGCATGTTGGCACTGACGTCGCGCTGGATATTTCTCTCAAGCCTAAGGCCCGTACTGTGGCGTCCACAGGGTTCCGGCGGCATGGCAATGTTCAGCTGACCGCGGATGGCGAATGTCTTCAGCTTTAGCAGCTTGCTGGCGACTAACTTGAACTTGCTTAGGCCTGCTGATCAAGCTTGCGAAAGTACGAACAGAAGATCTGCAACCTGTTGTCGGGGTTTGGCCTTCCTAGTCCGCATGCGTATTCACCTTCGAGTGAACCTCCCTTACCGCACAACTTCGCGCCAGGCTTTGGGCGAGAGTCGGTCGTTACACACTCACACATTCAAGCAGAATACCATGGCCCCAGGAGAAGCCAAACGCACCCCTGCGATCCCTAGACGTTCGGCTAGCGTTATTGTGGTGAACCCACAAAACGAAATATTGCTCGTCCATCGGAACCCTAAGTCACAGTCCTTCGCAGGTGCACACGTATGTCCCTACATCATTCTTGTCATAGCATGAACGCCAATTAGGTCTCAGGTATTCCCAGGCGGAAATTATGATTCGCAGCAGGATGATAGTCTCGAGATAACCGCTATCAGAGAGCTTTTTGAAGAAGCGGGATTGCTGCTCGCGTCGTCTGCTTCGCTCAAGCTGCCGAGCGACACTGAGCTCGACGAGGCCCGGGAGGCTATCCATTCTCAACGACGACTATTTCGGGATTTTCTCTCCCACCACAGTTTGACTGCAGACGTCTCGTCTCTCCTGCCGTTCACACAGTGGGTCACTCCGCCCACGATACCAAGGTAGTGTACACTGTGTGTAAATGCATTCTAAACCGTCTTTTACTGACTGTCACCCTGAAGACGATTTCGCACGCAGTTCTACGTCGCGTTCCTCCAAAGCGCACCCTCCACCGGCTTCTCCGCGGGAGGTAAGCAAGAGCGGCTCCCTACCCCAGACGGCGGACAAGAAGTCATCGCCGCGCGGTTCGTGCACCCGCGCACCGCGCTCGAGGAGAGCCGCACGCAGCGCATCGTGCTGATGCCCCCGCAGATGTACCTTCTCAGCACACTCGCTGACATCCTGCAGGGTGGCGAGAATACCCTGGCACAGCGCGAGCGTGTCGGTGCGCTCTCACGCGGCCTGTTTGGCAGGATGGTCGTCAATCCGCGTCCGCTTCCTGAGCGTGACCCTGAAGGCCGCACGATCTTGACGTACGAAGGCGACGAGACGCGTGGAGGGAAACCGGGGCGCCTACACAGGTGCCATGCGAAGTTTGGACCAGGAGGGGTGAGTCCTTATTTCCACCTTCATAATTCAGGCGTTGCTAACACTACTGCGATTTCAGACCGCAACGGAAGTTGTGATACAACGTAACTTCGACATATTTACGGGGATTGAGGGGCACTTGTTTGAGGCGGAAACAGCGAAACTCTGAGTGTCGCCTTGTATGCTGTATACAACCGCCTTGGACTGCGCCCTTGTCAACCACTGCCATCGGGATGTATTGGTTTCTCCCTCGATACCCAGTCGTAACAATGTGCATTAAACGCGGAACTATGACAATACATCGTAATCAAGACATCTACAAGGTCGTTGAGATGCTACAGAGGTTAAGCGCAGTGCAAGCACAGGCACCGAAAGTTCGAGAGACGTGAGTAGTGCTACAGAAGGCAGTGAAGCGTGGCGATAGCAAGAGAAGGGGTCAGTAAAACAGCCGCAAGAAAACACAATTGGTATGCAAGTGCGAAAAAATCCCAAGAGCGAAGAGAAGATGCGAAAATGCGAAAATGCTTCACTGATTATATGCGAATTGGTGTTCCAAAAAACAGTAACCCGTCGAAGTAGAGTAGAACGTGTGTCATCGTGAAGAAATATGTCGTGAAGCCGGAATGTGATCGAATGAAAGCGCACGAGGGGCGAGACTTTAAGGTGCCGTGTTGGAGAGGTTCTTCTCTAGATGTCATAGACCTGGTAGTCATACGGCACGTAGTCACCCCAGTATCCCAAATAGCAGGCACCGACGGGGTAAGAACCCGATCCGCCAAGCTCAAGCGCAGTGACATTTTCGCTAGTGGCAGCAGTCCACTCTGCGTATGACCCAGTGTTGGGGTTCCCATTGTGCAAGAACGCGCTGTAACGCGCTTGCACCTCCGTGACCAGTGCGGACTGTGCAGATGTCGGGCTAGGTACGGTGCCGAACTATCGGACCGGAAATAAAGTAAGCTAGCTAATCAGGAACGAGTTGAGTATAGAATGACGTACCACGATCTCGATGTCATCCTGGTGGCAAACGGCACCAGGCTCCGTGCATACGGAGTAATCTTCGTTGCCAGGATACGTCGCACCGACCATATACATGCCGACATACGCCTGCCCGCCGTTTGCAGCCCAGTTCCGCGCAAACGTCCATGTCGCACAGCGCCACACCTGATCCGTGCCGAGGATCTGCAGCATAGGCCGTGCATCCTGCACACCGTCCGCAGGTGTCGGAGGCGGGACGTAGAGTTCATTCGCAAGGAGGCGCTGCGCGCGAGGCTCGCCGAACGTGAGGTTGACGACATAATCATACGTTGAATACTCCACAGGACTGCCGAACGACCCGTAGATCGTCACTGCTGCCTCGTCGACAACGTTGGAGATGAGGACTGGTTTAGAGACGCTGGGGAAGGGAGTCGTCGAGTCCAACGTCGTGGTAATGAGTTCTCCATCGACTACGGGCCGGATGGGTTCTGCCGCACCAGCCGCGGGCAAATTATTGGCACTGTAGGTGATGGTGTTTCCCTGAGCGGTCAAGATAGAATCGAGAGACAGTGAGTTGATACAAGAATTATCGGAGTCACTGCAGCCAATGTTGGACACGAAGTTTGACAACAGTGTCTCCTGGAGCGTAGTATTCAGAAAGCCGTAGTCCTGCGGATTGCTAGAGTCAACAAGCGTGCGCCTCATTGTAGCAAGGCCCTCACCATCGGGTCCGATTGAAGAATTGCAGACTGGAACATTGATGATGCAGAAGGAGTGGCTAGAAGCGCTCTGATCATGTTGGCACCAGAGCTCTGTCCCGCTAGGGTTATCTTCGATGCGGAACCTCCAAAACTAGGGACCACTTTCTGCAAGAATGAGAGCGCCGTCATGACGTCCAGAACTGCAAGATTAGTCTCGCCACTAGGCGCCATGAAACCCAACTGCATATACAATGAGGTTTCTATGAAAAGTTGAGATAAGTAAAGCTACTCACTGCTCCTAGACGGTATTGGATCACGGCAACGACAGAACCAGTAGCAGCCGCCAATGCGGATCCGTCGAGGCCAGGGCCAGTGGCTGAGCCGCTGATGAAGGAACCGCCGTGAATCCTGAATGTTCCATGGTTTTGAGTCCCACAAGTAGTAAAGTGATGCAGCTGCACTCACCACACCATGGTAGGCGCACCACTCGAAGAAGAAATAGAATCAGGGACATAGAGTAGCATGGCCAAGCAATCCTCTGAGAAGGTCGAATCAGCAGCGTTAGGCTGCGGGCAAGCCAGAGGAAGGCCCGAGGCATTAGCTGCCCCAGCACTATGAAATACGATTGTAAACAGGCTCCCAGAAGACACAACGAGAGAACAAAGCATACGGGAAATCCCACGTTGTTACTACCTCCGATTGTTGCCAGCGTTCTGCGGATCCATACCTGACCGCATAACGAACAGCACCATCGACATCCGATGTACCCTGTGCAGTCCCAATTGGGGTTTGGGTGGTCAACGAATTGACAGTCGATGTTGTACGGGGACACAAGTTCATCCACGAAGCAAATGGAATGGAGCAAAACAAGCCCTTGTGCGTGATTGGAGGCAACCTGAGCGCTGGGACTCCATCAGGATACGAGCGCGAGAGTAGAGGAAATCCCCATGTCGAGGAGACGAGCAGCGACGCAAAGACGAAGGATGTGAAGGCGACCATGATGAGCTTGGAAGTTATTACAAATATTATATGGAGCCGCTCAGACCCAAAGTCTACGTCGACGAGAAGGTCGTCGCTGCAGGTGAGAGAGCGGTAGAGCCGACGGAAGGGTTTAAGTAGTGGAGAGAAAGGTGCCGCTCGTTCCTGCGAGCCAGGGGGAACTGCGTGAGACTCTAGAGAAAAAGCGACAGGAAGATGATGGTAAGGAACAGAACGGTGTAATGTCTGTGCGGTCGAGGACATATTGGATGCAAACAGAACAATGACCCAGAAATAGCGCTGAACAGAATAGCTACCGCACGAATACCTCACCTGCCTTATCGGGACAGTGTCTTGTTCCCAAACAGGAAGGCTTGCAACAACTTCAGGTCCTCCTCCTACGCCCGTACCTGGCGGTACATATCAGAAGAGAAGGTCAAGGTACGACCAGCTTTCATGTGCGTGGTGGCGCTCTTCAGCAGTATGAAATTAGCCTCGTTCACGCGGCGGGCCGTCTCGTGTGGGATATCCTCAGACCCGTGCTCCCACTGCCGACTGGAAGTGCCTTGCTCGAGCCTTGCTTACTTGACAAGTAGGACTGTGATGAATGGATATGGATATGTATTAGATTCAACATCACATCGCAATGACAGGCAGGCGGGATCAGAATATCATGACGATTCTACCAACCGAGCCAATCTCAGCTGCCGACAACGTGACAACGTCGCAGGTTGGAGGAATATTTTTTGTTCATGTATACTGGCTCGTCCAACTTGCGTGATACTGTATTTTACCTGAACATTGTACGTGTACACGGAGGAAAATTAAATTGTCCACCGCCCCGTTGAGAGCCGGACCTCCAACATGCAAAATGAAAGAAGAATCCAAGCTGATTACGATCGGTATGCAGGCGGATTAGCCGTGCACGCCCTAGATCCGAGCCATAACCAAAGATTTTCCGTCGGATGACTTAACGCTCGCCGCGTGCCTGATAAGATGAGTAAGTCCCGCGAAGGTTCCAGTACAATGCTTATTTGACCCGCCTCGCGATTGCAAGGAAAATAATGAAAAACGCACCACGCAATATTTTTCTGGACAAGGCAGCATCGTCAGTTGTGCAGGCACGAGCGCCAGAAGACAAGTTGAGTTTGCAACAGCGAAGCTACAGCCGGGACGAGTGTCCATAATTATCGTCAAACCATGGTGGTGTGCGTGGAGGCACCCTTATTGTTTGCAGCGCGGAAACTGAGCGCTGTTCTCACGCTATGCGATTGAAATGCAAGAAGTAAACACGTCTTAATGACTGGTCATCGTCAGGCGCGTCCCTGGAGATAGCGAGAATGGACTACGCACCGTAGATTCCGCTGGAAAATGCACGATCCGACGATTTTACAATGTTGGTCACTTCTTGTACAACAAGAAGATCACCATATTTGTGAAAATGGTACCAGAGTAATCCTGCAGAACGGACGTATGAGAGAGATCCGAGTTTCGCAGTTGAGCCGGCTCGAAAGTTTGAAATTCGTGCCGGGACAGAAACAACACTGAGACAAAACATACGGCAATATTTCAAAATCAAAACACAAGCCTGAAACAGAATCTTGGCCCGTAAAAGTCACCGTCAAGCATGAACATGATTCATTTCAGGGGGCATCTAGCTGCTACACACAGAAATAGAGACTGCTGTGCGTATGCGTCTGCCGAAAAATCTGATGAACAGCCGGTAGTCTGTCTGAGGTCTGTACCCGTAAAGGTGCAAGCCAGACACAGATATCCTAAGGCACAAAGGTCGAAGTAGAGTGTCTACTCTGCCGGGGGAGGCACGTATATCCAGAGGCACGAAGGTTGTCTACAAGTACTGTCTCAGTGCCTGAGACTAGACACACGCGAGGCGGGCCGCGGGCCGTGGCCACAGTCACATGATGGCGACTACAGTGGACTCGGAATTCCTGCAGCTGAGAGGCACCGTCACCAAGCACGCTCCAACTGAGCCTCAGGTAAGTAATTGTGACGCCTTACGAAGTCGTGTCTACAAGCCGGATCCTATATTGTAAAATTTGGATTCATCGTTTGACCTCAGGCTCAACTTCGAAGTGGTATGGGTGAGTTATCATTCTCTTGTACACCGGTGATATTACATGCCCACTGGTCGTGCGCCATCTGCAGATACTCTTCGCACCTAGCACAATATGTCGAACATCAGTTTCGTCTTCATGGAGCCCAAGCATAAGAAAACGACCGGTCCTACTCTATGCGAAGAATGGCGGACTCGCATTGCCCAGCTTCTATCTCCAGAAGACCAACCACGTTTCGCAGTCGTGCAGAGCACTCTTCAGAACCTTGAGCCCCCGAATTCTCTCTTCGACTGCATCGTATCGCCCGCGAACTCGTACGGCCTCATGGATGGCGGGTAAGTCGCAGTTCCCCTCTGACGCAAGGATTCCGTCGAATCGCTGCCAAAATGATAGCGTCGATTACTACATCTCCGAGGCTCTGTCGCCCAAGAATGACATTATGGTGCTCACGCGCACTGCTCAGGCGGCGATCAAGAAGCGCTACTACGGCCTTGCGCCCCCAGGGTCTTGCACTTTGGTCCCGCTTCCTCCGCTCTTGCGTAAGAACCCGCGCTTCCCTCGCTGCCGCGTCCTCGCCGTCTGTCCCACCATGCGTCTTCCCGCGGAAGTAGACTGGCACCGGGACCTCGTGTACAATGTTATGTGGAGCTTGCTCACGGAGCTGGAGCGCTGGAACGAGCGCGCTGCACCGGAGGACCGCATCACGAAAGTGGCGATGACGGGCTTGGCGACGGGTGTGGGCGGTTTGCCAAAGAACGTGTGCGCGTGGCAGATGATACTTGCCATAAAGCACTTCCTTGATGTCAGGAGCGAGGCGGGAAGGAACAGATGGGCCCAAGATGGCTACCCTGGCTGGAATGATGTCCTGCCGAGTGCAACGGAAGTTGAGCACATTCCTAATGACGATGCGAAGTGAGACGCGCGCAAGTCTCGGTGTAAAGGTGGAACACTGATTGCGTGGGCGGGGGAGTTTCTCAGGACGCAAGCAGGGTTTCGAGTGTATGAAATATATTTCCGATTTACTAGCATGTAGTATTGATTTCTGGCGAATGAAAAAGACGTGGGTCGCGGCGCGATATACGGTACCAGCACGATCCCACTCCCGCCCCCTGCCTTCGTCGGCGACATCCCCCCGCCGTAGCTCTTGACACCGGAACGGCCGACAACACATTCTCCTCGTCATTCACACTCCCGTTGTCTCACCCGAACCTGACCAGTACAGCACCGACGAGATCAAGAGAAGGTAGCGTCCCAAAAAAGCGCCTACAGGCGTCGGGATCGTCAAGGCGGGCGCACGCGAGGAGCTCGAAGACGGTGCACCGGAGGTGCTGCGAGAGAGTAGCATCTCCAAAGTGCTCCTACAGCATTGACGCGTCCATGGGTAAGAAACTCGGCCAAGGGCGGGCACGACTCACCAAGCCCGCGCTCGCTAACACAGGCAGGCCCATTAAGCTCGTGCTCGCAAACACAGACATGTCACTGCCGTCGTGATTCCGTCATCGATATAGATCGTCGGCATCGATATGGATGGGCGGCATCCATGAAATGACCTGGTTCGCGTGTGGGAGGGACAAGATGTGTCGATCACCGCCTGACGTCGCAAGCGATATTGCTCGGGCCTCTTGAGTGCGTGAGCAGGAAACGTCGGGCGGCAGGCACGTACCTGACAAAGAAGCCGTCCTTGCCTGGAGTGCAAGGGTATGACGTCTCGAGTTACACTCCAGAGTACGAGACGGCGCCGAGCGGCGCCGTGATATGACACCAGCACCTGCACACACTCAGGAGCACTGGAATAAAATAAACTGTAAGAACCAAACTCGCACATGCCTTGCAAAGAGGAGGCGCACCGACGCACGCCTCGCAGGACGTCGAGCTGTATGTACTTGTTCGAACGTCCACCGTAAAGAGGAATATGAGAAAGACCGTACATGTAGATGGAAACGCCTGAGCGCAAGGCAACGATGACGCCGTGAGTGGTGTGATGGTGCGATCATATCCACTCAGTCAGCGGCCTTGAATGTGTAGAGCGACAGCATTGACACGCACCGCACAAGGTCTCTGCAATGCCCTCCGCGGGGCGTCGACTCCATAGGTCCGATGTGGGTCGTTGACGGCCACGGATACCGCGGCCGTGCTGAACGGAATGGCCATGGTAGCGACACAGTGAGCAATGTCAAGGACACGCGGTACTCGGTGTCAGTGGTTGACGCTGTCGTTGGCGCCCATTGACATTTCTTTGACGCGTATTTCCGTCTTCGTATTTTTCTCTTCAGCGGTTCCGGGGGAAGCGGGGTTTATTTTCCCGCGGGGGATTTCTGAATAGACTCGTCCGATAATACCGCACTTGTGTGCTTCTAATACATTAATATCGCCCAGGAGGGCACCGCCGCGTGCCTCGGAGAACAGCGCCTCGCGGGACGTCGATCAATTTAATAGTCCATCCCTGTAAAAATGGACAGCGCATGAACGTAAGCGGTGAATTAGTGGCGTACTGCACTGGATCGGGGGACAACGACATCTACGACGCCTCTCGCCTCGCGATGCACCGACGCACCGATTCTCCCGGAGGTCGATGGACAAGGAGAACAGAAGTCAAGGTCAATATCATCGAGAGCAGGTGCGCGCTCAGCGCTCAACAACGACTGAGCACGAGTTGGCGAATCTCTGCCACGCTACACACACTGACACGCTGAATCACAGGATCCAACAGCTGAAGACACGGACACATGTGGGGCATAGCCTCCCCAACGATTCTCATGTGGAGTTGACCGTCCACATAGAACCTGGTACCCAGCAGACATGGAAGACGACGATGGAGCACAGACACGATGTGTGGACGAGAGACACTGCAGTAAACGAATAGTAGTACTCAGCCTAAGTACTAAGCACATTGTGCAAGATGGGATACATACATGAAGACTATGCGCCCCTCGCGGGGCTCCAACCCACACGGACGCGATCGTTCGTGCAGGAAATGACATGCGAGATCGGGCGCGGCAGGCGATGACTGCCGCGCGCTCTGGCAAGCTGCATCGATGGTGAAGGGCAGCGCACCGGCGAAATATGCGGGACAGAGGCACACGAAAACTCGCACGCGTATGAAGCCTGCACTGATCACGAGGAAGAGCCATCGACATGCATATGGGAAGCCTCCCTGAACGAACGAGACATAAGGCGACGACGCGAAACTTGACCGGCGGCAATTCGCGACGCGACGGGTCACGGGCTCGCGTCGTTCATTTTCGGCGCTTGACGAAATATCGTTTTCAAGACATGCTCTTCCCCAAGGCCGGCCATACCGTGCACCGAATGGCCTGGGATTCGCTCCACAACTCTGTCCGCCGTATCGTCTGGGACCCGGAGAGGGCAACAATATTTAAGGTGCGAGGAAGGCAACTGGCAGTGACAAGGGAGGGCGTGCAAAAGGGAAGCCGCGATATTCAGCGATGTCCGAAGAATTTTGCACCGGTACTGCGCACCCGTAAGAAATGCGTACCCAGGCAGATTTTCGCACCAGCGATGCCGGTGCCAAGTGCTTGCCTATGTATTTAGGGTATCATTGCGCGAGTGGCGAGGCTCATGAGCTCTACCACGCGTAGCAAATGCATCAGTCTTTTGGTATCAGATATTTATGTAAATCTATCAGCTAACATTGTGGGAGGCGGTCTGTCGACGGCGCGAGGTGTAAAGTTTGGACGGCATGTGGATATATACCTCTGTCTCGATTGTCTGTATACAGAGTAGTCATTGCGATCACCAGCATGAATTTGAAAACGAGTTGATCGCACCGTTGACGTATCGAACCGGACATCGCTCATGCACTTTCAAGCAGAAAATCCACAAGTCGACGATGATGCTATTCCACGGATATATGTACAGCGCGTCCATATAACGACACGAAGATCTTTTCATCTCTTCCTCGGTGCACTCGGTGGGGGTGGTAGTAGAGGCACAGCCAAACCGCCGGATGAAGACGGCTTTACGCCGCCAACACCACCCAGTAGGTCGCTTGTGCTCGTGGATTCTGCCTTAGCACGGCCAGGAATGGATATGGAGAATGTTTGACCCTCCTTCAGCGTATAGTCTTTCTTGGGTCCTGCAGGAATATGGGGTGAGGGCTTGTCGTCGGTCCCCGCCTCCTGCGGGTTCACACGAGCGCGCCAACGCCTATCCAGGGTAGAACGATGTCAAGGCTATTTTAGCGAGATCAGTATGTGGAACATACTTTGTGTAGTCTTGCAAAGTTACGTCTTATTCAACCAACATCAGCTGGCAATATTCACGGTAATCTTTAGCGGCTAGGACTTACTAAAATCAAAGCTATCCGAGCGCTCAAGGAAGCCCATGCCGATATACGCTTTTCGTCCGTTGTCCTCCACTCGGACCACGAAGTAGCGGGACGAGTCGAGCACTGCCTCGACGCTCGGTTTGGCAGGATCGTAGTCCGCCTTCGCGAACACTGCACACTCAATACACCTCAGCATGGTATGAGCGCAGCCGCATCAAATAGACGTACATTCTCCTGTGGATGCACCGCAACCCAGATAGCATCAACTCTCACGCCACTCACCGCGAAACCCACTCACCAGTCGACGGGTCTTCGAATTGCAGCGTCAACCCGCTCGATCGCTCGACAATCCGCAGCCTTCCCTTCCAAAGTGGCTGAGCGAGGTCACCCCACTCCTGCGCACGATGACCCTCGTTCTTCTTCAGCGGCGGGATCTTGTACACTGTTCTATCGCATGAGCGGCGTCGTGAGCACATGCAATGCAATCTGAAACCAACCTGACACTTCCCTGCCAATGTACAGGATACTCTCTATCTCTTCTTCACGGAACTCCTCCATTTCAAACCGCAGACCGCAAGGAAGTGCAAGGATGAGAAAACTTGAGAGTTGAAAGCGATGCCGCCGCAGGGAACAGTGGGCGGTGTAATTGCGCGTGCACGTGTTCAGTAGACGCGTTCTACGGGCGCTTGCCTTGTGCTCACCACCTACGACCTGCATTCGGTGCACTACTATTATTTTCAACACCTGTTGTATCACCTTACCTCCCACAAGCCCCACAAAATGACAGGACCTCCTACGCCTCCCCTGACCACCGCTACAGAAATTGAAGATGCCGCCCGGTGTTCTGTTTCACCACCATCGGCACCGGCAGTGCCAAGCACAGAGCCATTGACCATGCAGGTAGAAGAACCTTCACAGGTAGCAGAGCCCGCACCACAAACTGTGGCTGCGCCGGAACAGCAGAAGAACCTGTACGAACTGCTGTTCCCCACCTTGGCTAATCTCGCGGCGAAGGGCGACTTTCAGGAGCTCATCAGAGTCGCGGAGCACTGGGACGTATCTGTATGTTCTTGTAATGAATAACGACAACAATAATGACACTTCTACGGATAGGCCGAGAACAATAGTTCGTACTCGCGCCTGTTCCTGACAGCACCACTTGTTCTGTCCTACCTCATCGTAGACGAGCTGTACGTCCTTGGATCCGACAGATCGTGCCAAATGCTCAGGAAATTTTAATCCGACAGATCGGCCGCACGCTATGCTCTTACAAGACTTCCGGACAATCTAGCCTCTCTCCCGATTACCCGGGGGCTATTCCATCTGCTTTCTGCGACTTGGGATCGGAAATACCAAAGTGTATATTCCCGTGCAGAGGACGTTTTCAATCTCTGCCATCAACCCGGCTTCCCGGATGATGCCCTCGCATCCATGGTCACCGGAATGGTCACCACCTTTGTCGGTCAGTGGTCTGCGCAGCCTCATCTTACGTTTTATTGACGTGCTGCAGACGTGTTCCGGAAGAAAACGTTTGTGCTGCTGTCAAAGGCGTACACCTCAATTCCGCTGTCTCTCTCTCAGACCTATCTCGGACTTTCGTCGGAACAGGTCATCAACGGTCAGAATAATCAGTATGATCGCGTGTGCCGTGCTCCTGATCCATTTGTGTAGCTGCTGGCGCCCATGGGTGGACATACGATGCGTCTACTAGAGTGTTTACTCCAACTTCGGCGACCGCCGGTACCTCGCGTCTGAACGGCGCGTCTGCAGGTATGGGATATTTTGCAACATTCTTGCAATTTTTCAATAAACCATAATTTTGACAGCACAATCCACGCTGTATACCTTCGGCGTGGTGGCTGATAGCATTGTACGGCTGGAGATGTAGTTTGATCTCGTGTTCACCTTCGCGCTGTAGAGCAGATTTTGTAGGATTAGGCACTTGTACTCGAATCTGATACGTATTTTCTGCGTTCAACAAGTCCTCTCGCATTCTCAGGCTCGGGCCAAATACCTGATTGCCGAGGTCATGTGGGCGGCGCGTATTGCATGAACGCGTGGCTGAACGCGTTTGCAAGTTCTCGCAGAGTTGAACTCTTTCGTACTTCCTGTACATCCTGCTGAAACTGTCCAGATTTGGCGCAGAAAGTGTCCTGTTGTCAGTGTATAATCTCGGATGGAATTCGCCAGACCTTCGTCTCCTAAGCGCATCAAACTCGTAGATGGCGGTACTATAGAGACCATCCCAAAGGCAGACTCGGTAACAGACGGAGAAACGACGATACTAACGGTCGTGGTACGATGCACAGTTTCGTATTCAGGGGTGTATTAGAAGTTGAAAGAGTTGTTCCCAGGTTGATGTCGAACCCACCGACGAGGCAGAGCGCTGGATCCACTTGCTCTTCACTTGGTCGGGAAAATCACTCGCTTTGGACATTGCTGAGAGCGACAGGTCAGTCGTCGCTGTGTTGATTTATTCATTGCATCGCAGACCAAGGACCACTCTAGGGTGTATGACTTGAAGGCTACTCTACAAAGCCTCACTGACGTGCCACCAGAAAGGCAGAAGATACTCGGCCTCGTCAAGGGAAAACTGCCACCTGACGAGGAAAGGATGTGAGTTATCGGCTTTCCCTGGCCTTGTGACGCTGAACTATTATATGCAGAGGAGATTTGAAACTAGTGAGTGGAAAGAAGTTCACGCTGGTGGGAACTCCAGAAGGCCACGAGATCAAAGATCCATCGCGTATGTCTCCCTGGTTCCAGCCGTTCGTCTGCTCACACTTCCTGTTCAGAGCTAGAATTTCTCCCGGATGTGGTTAATGACCTCGACATCGACATCTCCGCGAATCCCGCGGCGGCGGCAGCGTACATCAACGACCAGCGGAACTTGCGAAAAATCCGAGAACATACTCGAAAGCTGCATATCAACATCATACATCCTCTCAGGGAGGGCAAGCGACTGCTCGTGTTGGATATCGACTATAGTAAGATGCGCTTCCCACGATTTGACGAATCAACGTTGCTATGTGTCTCCTGCAGCCATTCTGGATACGAAGCCGCTCACGTCGGGTGCGCTACCTCCGCGAGAGTGCGCCCGGCCTCGGCTCCACGAATTCCTGGAGGCTGTATATCCGTACTACGACATCTGCATCTGGTGCGAACGATGGACGTCTGGTTCCTGATAATGTCTAAAGGTCATCGTAGGTCACAGACGAGCTGGGTATGGCTCGAGACGAAACTGGTCGAGCTAGGGATGATTGGTGGCGGGCGAAACTATGAGGTGAGTGGCAGAATCCGGCCCGATCTCACATGGTGAACAAAATGCCCCGCGAAGTAGATATCCTTCGGTGACGTAGCTCCTCTCCTTCGCATGCAACATAGCTGATCGGACCCGTGGGTTGCAGTGCTGGACAAGACGTGCATGTTTACCGTGTTCTCCACACGGGAGGGCAAACAGTACAGGCACTCTGTGAAGGCGCTCCAGATCATTTGGAATCACTTCAAGCAGTTGTGAGTCATGGCTACCTTGGCGTGGATTTTGACGTATTGACACACACGATGATTTATCATCAGCAACTCCACGAACACCCTCCATGTTGACGATCTGGCAAGTTCCGAATCTTCCATCTCGCGCTCCCGTCTCAACCGTTCCGCGTCTAGAGCCGGAATTTTGCGCTGAACCCTCGCCAGGGGCTCAAAATTCTCGCGTTCAAGGATGCGCACACCCTCCAGGCAACGTTGGATCGCGAGCTGGACAAGCTTGCGCGCTACATGATTCACATTGCCAGGACACACGACGACTTTCGCAATGTCGATCATAAAGTGCGCGTCTCCTTTCTCGCTACTGTTCTACTTTGCGGACATCTCATTAAAATATGTACCATCCGACAGCATTGGCAGGACGTCGCTCGCGCTCTGCCTCCATGACATTTGCAACTAGACGGGTTGTAAGTTCTGTGGCATATCATTAATTGTGCTGCGCGATACCGAAATCAACGGCCCGCTCACCACTACGCCGCAATCCGGCAGCGAATACTTGCTGCATTCTCATGCTGGTCGTGGTCCCCTTCAGCATTCCGCTGTGTCATCGTATTAGGATCGTAATCAGATGTGTTCCGACTGTGGATGGATTTCGTTGTCCTGGTGGTTAGGCTTAGGCCGTTCGCAATACCATGTCGTTGGCAGAGCCGACCACGGGTCAAGTCACTGGCTCTGTCAGCGCGGACTGATTAGGTCAAGATCTGATTCGCTGCCTTCTCGATTCGTTAAGGTCATCTTCAATTAGGCAAAATGCTACCCAAATTGCAGGGCTCCGTGCGATTCTACATGGTGATGGGCATGTAAGAGACGACGGCCCGCATGGATGAGAGCGCTGCGTTGCAACGGTGCCGAGATGGTCGGAATGCTGCACTGTCGACAACATCAGACGGATCATCATTGGGTATGCCGCGCAAGCTTCTCCCACGAAGGAAGGCAGAGTAACACGTACCGAATCTATACAGTTAGATACACGCAGAGTTCCGGCAATGAAAAAGGTAGTATGAAAACACGCGTCTCGAGCTCCGATCAAAGGCAAAAACTAGGGAGATCCGACACTGAATTGTCCCAGCTCTGAGATGCAGTCACTTAGCGTATATACCAAAGACAGAGCGTCATGGAAAGTCGTGGATCGCCTCATGAGCAAAAGGGTTGCTCTCATCGAGCACACGTCAGGTATGGAACATTGTGTGTGCGCCCAGGTCCATATGATTATTGCCACCGCACCCACGAAACTCCGGAAGTGTATCAAAAGGTCTCCAAAGAAGTGCAGGTAAATCCTCCTGGACGCCCTTTGTGGAAAGAAAATCGGTAGCCGGGCCAACCGACTGAGCTCTCATGACGGTTCGCCTAAGAACCCTAGACGCGGAGCCAACGCGGAGTCGAGAGTACACCGCAGACCCCGTTGTTGTCCGTCAATAATGTTGCATCTGGAGCCCTAGGTCAAGTGTATACGAGACAATATGGTTTCCGGGGTGTCAAGCGCACTGGCGTGCATTTTTTTTCCCAGGGAGGAGTAAGGAAACCACTGAATGTACTCGGGCGTTGTACCCATGTGCCAGCTTCCGCGGGCCTAACAGTAGACGCTGGAGGTTCCAGTGTTGAGATGATGACGACCGACAGATGGAAGCGGAGTGCCTGCCGCACGTGGTTTCGTGATAATCAGCAGCACGCCACTACGAACGCAGGTTTCACTCCGATTCCACGCTCAGAATCTCGGGTACAGCGGTGGTCGCGGGTTTGCCCTGTACCACACAATATTGCAGGACTGTTCCTCGTACACGGCTGCCACATGTGAAGGCTTGGAGTTATTTGGCTGTCGGATCTCACGGAGACGCGAGCCCTAAGTCCTGCTCTCGCCGCAAGTGAGAACCCGAAGGGCTAGGTGAAACGAGACATTCTGCCGGAACAGTAGATAGGTTTACGAAGTGGGCTAATTCTCCGATAAGAAGAAATGGGGCAGGAAGTCGGTGAAATCGACATGAATGCGATCGGCAGCGGTTTAGAGCATCCCTGACACATCCAAGCAGGGGGTGCCGGAACAACAGATGTCACACCCTGAACATACCGTCAACTAAGGCCATGAGAGAGATGGGGGTGAGAGGTGTTACCTTTGAACCTTCGTCGCTCCGATCCTGAGAGATCTTGAGATGAGCAAGTTGCCCGAAACGAATGTCGAAGTGGATTACAAGGATATAGTGGAACAGCCATGGGAATGTTCAGCGAGTTTCGTGTCAGTCGAGCTGGCGCAGGATGCTGGAATCGCTATAAAATGGCTCGTTCCATCCACTCTCCATTCAACGTAACAGATTTCTCGACATACCTCCTGCAGAGACATCCCGCTAAAATGCACTTCCCGTCCCCAGTACACATCTTGAATCGTCTCTCCCCTACTGTCATCACCACGACACTCTCCAGCATCCGCGAAACGACTACGGTCAAGCCGGACGCCATTCACCCAAAAGACCTTGATGTCGACCCCAACACAGGATTCTTCCCGCCTAAACCACTTCCGAGGCTGCCACAAAAATTTGAACTATGGGAGAGGGCGCTGGAGGACGCGCGAAGAGTGCTGACATTGGCAGAGGATCATCGGGAGGAGTCGATCGCCAAACGACCAGAAGGAGAGCTCTGGAGAGGTACCATCAGATCGGTGAGTATAATTCATCTATTGCGCCGACAGGGATCTGGAACACTGACCTAATTATGTCCACAGTGGCCCGTCCTGAACACGTCCATCCTTCATGACGATATCCGGTATCTGCAGAGGGCGCACATGGTCTTGGCAACTATGATGCACTTTTACGTGCATTCCATGCCTGCCGCTCAGATTGAAGGCCCCATCCACATTCCACAGTCTCTCGCCGTCCCCCTCGTCGAGGTCTCCACCAAACTTGGGATGGCGCCGGTCCTCACTTTCGCGGACACGGTTCTGTGGAACTGGGATCTTATAAATCCCGAGCTTCCCCTGTCCATAGAGAACATGCGATACGTCAACATTTTCTCAGGCACCACTACGGAGAATAATTTCTACCTCACCTCAGCAGCGGTTGAACTTAAAGGGGTGGAGATGCTGAGGTTATTCGAAGGATTGGTTCACCTGCGCGACACCCAGGACGCGTTCACGATAGCAAAGATATCGCAAGACCTCAAACGGCTCGCAAAAATCATCGAGGAACTTATCAGCATCTTCCAGTCTATCCGCGACACTGTCGATCCGCACGAGTTCTACTGGGCTTGTCGTCCGTGGTGGTCTGGCGCGACATCGAAGAGCTCATCACATCCAGGTTGGGTGCTCGACGGAGTTCCGGATGCATCGAACCTCGACCTCGGTGGCGCGTCTGCTGGCCAGAGCTCGGTGATGCATGCCCTCGACATCTTCCTCGATATCGATCACAAGCTGGAAAAGAACCGGGTCCCAGCGCCGTCGCCCGACAATCAGCGGTCAGATCGAGGGTTCATGGAGAGGATGCGGCGGTACATGCCGGGGAAGCACCGACTATATCTCGAGCGCCTTGCGTCCGCTCAGTGTTCAGTACGCGAGGTTGCGCAACAGATCCCGAGCCTGATAGCACCCTACAACACGGCCGTGATGGCATTGAAGAAGCTCAGGGACGTGCACATCCGCATTGTGGTGCTGTATGTGGTGACGAAGGCCGATAGCCCTCCAGAAGGATTTGGTTCCGCTGCTGACGTAGACGGGGAACGGAGACACGGGCCTATCAGAGGCACAGGTGGCAGCGACGTCTGCAACTTCTTGAAGGCAGGGAGAGATGCTACCCGACGCACGGTTCTGATGGATGCTATTTAGAGGATACGGTGTTATCTTGGACTTTAATGCATATTGGACTCGCACCCTTGAAGGGCTGGCTCAGGAATATCTCAATTTCTTGCTCGTCGTAGTAGTACCGCATCAATGATAGTTCGGACTCACATTAAATTTAAGACAATGGCTTCAAAAGAACCACGATTCCTTAACAAAACATCTGATAGATACTTGGCCTGCCCCGTGCTGAAGTTGAGCTACAAACTCTAGATACAGTCAGGTTTTTCCAACTCGAAATCACTGACCTGAGCTGACAACATCACAGGGTAAAAATCACAACAACGCAGAACAACACGAAAAAGTGGTGGGACGAGAGACTCAGAGAATGGGGTAACACAGGACCTGAAGTCTCCGAGTCGTTGCAACATGTAAACCACTAGAGGCTGCCTTGTTTGGGCTACTTACGTACAAAACGCGGTACATAAGCAGGTGTCGCGGGAGTCGCGTGACCTCGCGACTCATTTGTTGACCACCACCGGCTGCTCGCCATGGCCCACCAACTCACCGCCGGGTTCTGTGAACGTATTAACAACCTCACCGTCGAGGATGATGCACTCTACAACTCCAAGCCCACCGTCCAGTTTCTCTCCTTCAAAAAGGTTCCACCCGCGTCGGGCGCGGCCAACGCTAACGTAGATCGCTACCGTATCATCGTGTCCGACGGAGAGCATTTCCTCCAGTCAATGTTGGCCACCCAGCTTAATTACCTGATTGAGGAGGATCAGATCGCTAAACAGACGATTGCCGTCATTGAGAACTTCACTTGCAACGTGGTCCAGGACAAGCGGTAAGATGCCGTGCCTTTTCTTTGTCTTTCCGACTTACGCGTATTTTTCTTTTGAAGCTTGTTGATAATTCTTTCGATGCAAATTATTGCGAAGACCGCGGACAAAATAGGCACTCCGATTGGACTGCAGCCTCCGGCGGGCTCTCCCACCTCAAACGCTCAGACCGCTTCTCCAGCAGCAACAGCAACCCCGGCAACTCCAGCGGCCTCCACTTCTACCAACCCTACCCCAGCAGCTCCAGCTCCACAGCCTCAACGCCAGGCCAACAGAGCAGGACGCGCTGGCGCCATTCACCCCATAGAGAGCTTGAGCCCCTATCAGAATCACTGGACAATCAAGGCCCGCATCACTCAGAAGACGGACATCAAGACCTGGTCTAATCAGAGGGGTGAAGGGAAGCTTTTTAGCGTTATTCTGATAGACGAGACTGGCGAGATCAAGGCGACGGGATTTAATGCTGCCGTCGACGAGCTTTATGACAAGCTCCAGGAAGACCATGTGTACTACATATCAAAGGGAAGGGTGAATCTTGCGAAAAGACAGTACTCCTCCCTACCGAATGAATACGAGCTCACACTTGAGCGGAACACCGAGGTTGAGGAGGTCAGCTTCTCACTGTGATGTTTGTTGTTCGCTTACGAACTTTAGATCAGTGCCACGATTTAACGAACGTGCCCACTATCAGATACAATTTTGTCGAGATCGGCAAACTGATGGATGTAGCGAAAGACGCCAGCTGTGGTGTGTTAGAGCTCGCATCCTTTGCTATTATATCAAAGCTAAACTCGGCACCAGATGTCATCGGGATAATCAAAGAAACGAGCCCTCTTGCAACGCTGACTTCGAAAGCCAATCGCACAGTACGCAGAGTAATCATCCGGTCCGCTCATTGTACTTACAGTTTAACGCAGCTCATCAAACGAGAGTTAACGCTGGTCGATCGCTCTGGATTCTCCGTCCGCCTCACCCTCTGGGGAAAACAGGCTGAACAATTCACTGCCGACGACCAGCCCGTGGTCGCTTTCAAGGGCGTCAAAGTCGGTGACTTCGGTGGTACGTCATTTCTCGTCACTTCGCTTCTGAGTAGCTGAACCTTCTGTGTAGGCCGCTCGCTATCCATGTACAGCTCGAGTACCATGGCGGTGAACCCTGATATCCCTGAGGCTCATGCGCTTCGCGGGTGGTACGATGCGGCTGGAACAGAGCAGTCGTATCATGCCTATAACAATATGGGTGCGGGCGGCTTCTCCACGTCGAAGTTCGATCCGGCGGAGATCCTCTCACTGAGCGATGTGAAGGCGCGCGAGCTCGGAATGCAGGACAAAGCGGATTCGTTCAACGCGCGCGCGACGGTGATGCACATCAAGGCGGACAACATCGCGTACCCCGGCTGTACTTCGCAGGACTGCAAGAAGAAGGTCGTCGAGACCCACGACGGCTGGCGCTGCGAGAAGTGCAATAAGACTTACGAGAAACCTGAATATCGGTTTGCCTGCAATTGATACAGTGTGGTGCAGTTCATTTTCTGACACCGCGCTGTGTCTAGATACGTCATCTCCATGGCCGTCGCGGATTACACCGGCCAGGCGTGGCTGCAGGGCTTCAATGACGTTGGCGAAGCAGTCTTCTCAATGAAAGCTGACAAACTCGTCGAAATTAAGGTCAGCATCAAGGCTTTTGGCCTGTGACTAGTTTTACTGA
This sequence comes from Sparassis crispa, assembly GCF_003851025.1. Classification (NCBI taxonomy): domain Eukaryota; kingdom Fungi; phylum Basidiomycota; class Agaricomycetes; order Polyporales; family Sparassidaceae; genus Sparassis; species Sparassis crispa. The sequence continues at coordinate 202,708 of NW_020939750.1, forward strand.
TGGATAGCCTCAGCAACGCGACGACGCCGAGTTCAATACCATCTTGCAGGGCGCCACCGGTAGCACTTTCAACTTCGTGTGCAAGGCCAAGCAGGACACGTACAACGTGAGCGTCGCGCTCTCCTTAGTTTATTGCGCTGTGCGCCCGACTGATACTTGGCTTGTCTTTGCGATAGGACCAGGTCCGCGTGCGGTACTCCGTGCAGCACATTACACCTCTGAATTATCGTGAGGAGGGGAACCACCTGGCGAATTTGCTCCGCCGCTCGGAATGGGGGCGGTGATTGCGCGTCAGGTTCAGACTTTCATTTCTCATCTATTCTCACATTCACGTGTCGATGTTCCTCGTGTTTGCTGCTCCGTGATGCTCTGCTAGTGTGAATTTTATAGTGAATGGTATTGTTTGAAATAACCTACGACGACCGTGGCAGTTCTCCAGGGTTGATTCATGAAGCTCGCGGTGAAGTGATATAATCTCTGGGAAAGTGCAGGCATATCGACGGTACGTATGCCTGCCCCTCAGGCAAATGAGGCGGTGTATACAGCCGCGATTTCTAGGCCTCGCTCAAGACACAACCTCTCCCTTCTCCGATTGGTGGAAAGCTAATGATCTTCCCTTGACATTCCGTGCAGTACCCTCCAGACCGTTGCGTAGGCCCTGTCGAAGTGTGACCTCTGGGAGAACATGTCTGAAGATCGCACAGCTTGGTCTGAAAGCGAGTGCCAGAAACGGATCCTCGGCCAGGCGGTGAGAACGAAAGTGCTGTCATTGGATCGGTAGGTTCAACATCGTACGCTCGCAGACGCCTAGACCGTCCCGATACATCCAAGATGGACGCAGACACTGCCATAAACAGGTATGAGGTGAGAAGCAGAGAGTCATTGTATTGCAGAGCTGAAAATGTGCATGTCCATCTTACTCCAACGCGGATAACATATCAACTAAGACCGGCAGTGTGTCCCGAGAGAGCACCACGATTCCAGGCTTCTGCACCAAGTGCGGAAGCTATCCGCGACGGCGATGCACTTCTGTGTATGCCCGATCCTTCGCATCGAGACACAAAGGCTCGTACAGGCTCCGAGATCCTGCAACTCCGTCTAGCGAGGCTGCACTCTCCAGTGAATTGGGTGCTGCCCTCGTTCTCACTTTCGCGGATGCGATTCTGTGCCGTTGGCATCTTATTGGTCCCGCACTTTCACTGCCTGTCCGTGGACGTTATGCGATACGTCAGTGTTCTCTCATGAGTATTGAAAACAAGCGTATACCTCAGCCTCCAGGGTGGTGGAGCGTTTCCAAGTCGAGAAATGCTGAGAGTGATAGAAGTAGACAGCATCACCTTGAGCTTCCGTGATAGCAAAAATACCGAAAGCCCTCACGGGTGCAAGTATCGTTGAGAAATGCAGAAAATTTTCCATACGATGCGCAACGCTATCGGTCCTGCAAACGTAATGAGCCCGTCGACCGCCATGCTCTGAACGCATTCCATCAACCTTGATGAATGTTCTGTTCGATAGAATAGACTACTCAGGCTTCAAGCCATCGGGAACATAGCTGCCGCCAGAGCCCTGGAATCCACGGTCTGTATGAGTATTCCTGAACGGCGGTCAACATCCAGACAATGAATCTCTTGCTCCGACCTCTCCGTCGATGTTCCAGTGGACAGAAGTTGAACGCTGTAGCGACGGTACAGGCCGGGGAAGCACCATTGAATTGTCTCCAGCGCCTTGAGAACGCCTCGAACGTCTTGCATGTTGAACGTCTTGGCATTGCGTGTCCGAACGTCAGTGCTTGTGCGGGGATATGCAGGACATCCCCAAGTTTGGTGACGCCCTGACACGTTTCCGCGTTGGCGCTGAAGAAGCAGGAGACCGTGGGGAGCCTAACAATTGGTTGTACCGAGGCAAGGACCACAGGGAAATAAAGCAATAGATACTGGCGATAGACATATCTGTGCGCTGCTCATGAACGTAGTGAGAACACATAGGAATAGAGAGGCACATGCAACTCTGAGCTGGTGTGAAACCTCATGTGTCAGTACGGTGGTACACCAGTTCGGGGTCATACAACAGTCGCATCTGATTGTCGTCGAGAACTAAAATAAAATAACATGATATACAGCTACCACGACAGTGAAAGAGGAGAGCCTACTACGCAGAATTCGTCCGCAATCATGAATCACGCTCCGACGCTCTGTCGAGCTGTTGCCGCTTGCGTGAGTTGCCACTGCAGGGGACAACATGAGTCTGTGTCTCGCCACTGTGCAAAACGCTACTTACACTTCGGTGTCCAAGCCCCGTTTCTTTCCGGTCTTCGCCTCATCCAGGAACTTGTCAAGTCCGAATACGTCGCCGGTGTCCTTCTCGAACTGCACTGGACCCTCCCTAACCTCCTGATCTTGCGACCCCTCGAAGCCGATCCTTGCCTGACCAAGGCCGAACCTATCATTGTCCAACGCTTTTCCAATACCTTCTTCTGTGCCCTCCCCATACGAGTCCTGATTGCCCTCCGAAATGTTGCCCCGCGCCTTATAGATCGCAGCCGCAGCAGTTGAGCCATGGAAGAGAGGGCGGTCGTACAGATTGTACGCATCGTCATCCGCAAACGAACCAGAGAGCGACTCCTGGTTGAAGAGCCGCGAATCGAGCATCGACTCCTTGGTGAGCGTCGGTTTCGCCAGCCCAAGAGCAATCTTCTCTGAGATGTCGCGATTCTGCTGCCGCGCAAGCATCTTGGCGCGTTGCTCCGTGCCCATGTTGCTCATGCGCATCTCCCGCTCGCGCTCTATCCGCTTCTCCTGCCGCATCTGGTCCCGTACGCGCGCCGACTCCTCGTCCTCCTCTTCCTCCACTTCCGCCTCCGAGCCGCTCCCGTTATCGCTGCCATACGCGCCCAGAGATGACTTCATCGCTGCCGTGCGCTCTGCCGTCGGTGCGGCTCGCGCAGGAGCAATGCCGGCGCGCTCTTCACGTGCGCGTTGGGCGAGCATGCGGAGATTCTCCTCCTTTTGCGCCTTTTCCTTCTCTGCGAGCTTCTGCTGCATAAGAGCGCGCTGGCGGACTTCCTCGCGTGCATGTCTATCAGCGATAAACAGAGATTCTGAGAACTTCGCAAAGTTGTCATTGATGTGCACCTGCATATTGTTCCGTGAGTTTGCTAAACCCATAATTGGGGCATGAATTCACTCACATCCTGGAGACCACGACCATCGGCAGCAAGGCGTTTGTCGAGTGGAATTGTGTAACCCTTGTTGTTCTTCCAATTGGAGATGCAAGGTGGGATCATCCATTCTTTTTGCTCCTGCGCAGTGGCCTTTCTTGGTGGACTCCGCAGCACGGGTGGTGGTGGACTTGGCGGACCTCGAGGAATCTTCTTGTGTTTGAATCGTGGGGGCTCTAAGGGATCCTCCACAATCTCCGTCATTTTGATGATCCGCTGCTTCAGTCCGTCTGAGCCATTCTGTTGCCCAGGGGTGTATCGGATGAAGGACGTCTTGCCCTGACTATCCGGTACATTCTTTGGCTGCGCTGCTTTGATTTTACCGTTCACAAGCTTCTCCAACGCTGCACGCGTCCTATCTGTGGTACTTTGCACCTCATCTTCAGACGGTCGCTCCATCTCACGCGCACTATCGTCCAAGTCTTTCCGGTGGGAAAGGGGAACGAGGTCCTTGAATTGGGACTGCACAATTTTGCCTGGACGTTGACCCTGTTGTGCAATGACATCGTAGCGTACATTGCCTTCGCTATCGACTTGTAAAGCGAGAGTGTTGCCTGAGGAAGCCTACGAGATGTTCAGGCGAGTAAGGTGGAGAGGCCTTTCAGCGCAACTCACCTTCTTCTTCCCCATGTCCAAGGGATACTGCGCGACATGACACTCCGGATACGAACCACCATCACCTAACAAGACATCAGAGTTCAAGCACAGATCTGAGTGAGTATAGCAACGTACCGAAGTCATCCGGAGAAGTTGGTTTCCAACCTATCCGCTGCCCGTATGGTGGAACTACGTTCCGGACAATCACAGACTGAGATGGAGCTGCCTGGGGTAAAACAACCTCCTCCTCATCGTCTGAGATAGTGGGGGCGTAAATGGGCTGAGGTAAAGCTGTAGCGAGAGCGGCCATGGTGGAGATGGATGTTAGCGGAGAAACTTTAGTCACTGCACTGGTCAATGAAGAGCCTGTATTTGCTTGTTTGGTTGGTGGCACCGGGATCGGCCTTCCCAATATGGGCATGCAGTCTGGCGAAATAAAAGTTTCTGGTTTTCGACGCCGTGTCTGGCGATGAGCTCGAGTGGCGGCGACAGCGTCTTCCCTGTCCCCAAGCCACCACAGTCCGGCGTAAAAGCTGCTCTGCAATACACAGGGATACCCCCTTCATGGCTTGACAAGCGGCCCTCACTACCTTCGCGCAACTGGCTCATCTTCCTCGGTGTCACCTCCTCCGTCATAGGCTACTACATCTACGACAGGCAGCAAAGCAAGCAGATCCGTCAGCAGTACGTGGACAAGGTCAAGCACTTTGCACATGTGCCGCTACATAGCCTCGATTATCCCCGCAAGGTCACTGTCTATGGCTCCAAATGGCCCGGAGACGAGGACCATGACCGGAGCATGAAATACTTTCGGAAGTACGTCAAGGTCCGCCAAGTGCTTTCCTGTATTCTGTCTACAGCTTTGACCATGTTTCTAGCCCATTCTCGTAGCGGCTGCAGTGGACTATGAGATGATTGGCGGTAAACGTCACGGCGATCTTGCGAGACGAATTGCAGAGGAAATCCGGTCGCAGCGCAGAATTGCACTCGGGCTGGATAACCCACCACAAATGCCTGTGATCCTCCCCAATTCGTCGCCAGAGGACAGGCGGCGGCGTGCATTGGAGGGCGGCATCATTATCGTCGGCCGACCAACGCTCAAAGAGTTCATGGCTGGTCTTAAACAAGGCTGGAGTAATAGCCTGGACGTGGTAGACAGGGAAGAACAGCTCTCCAAGGAACTCGAGAACGATGGTAGGTTCGACGAGCCAGAACCTGAACCAAGTGCGGACGGTTCGGACGTGGACGGCGAGCCTATCCCAACCGCGTCACGACTCCCTTCATCCATACCCGTCTCCCCATTCACTCCACTACAGTTCCGTGGGCCCGCCCCACCACCACCCTCTGACCAAATTCCTTCGTCTATGAACAGCCCGCCTACCCAGATACCCCCACAACCTCCAATTCTTTTCGTCCCCTTCCTAAATTTAATTGGTTTCACGCAGATCCCACGCATGATATGGGACTTCTTCAATGAGCGCCATAAAGTCCGCGCTGGAGCCGAAGGCGCCTACTGGCTCGTCATGAACCAGACACGTCCGTTCACTGCCCCACCTCCAGAGGACCTCCGACAAAATGCCTTCGCGGATGCCGACCCCACAACATCCTCAGGCCAGCCCGATCTCTCTGAAATCACTCCTTCTGATCTCGACTTTGACCGAGGTATTGAAGCCTACTACAAACAGTCTCTCATTAAATTGTTCGCGTCGGACATCGAGAAGGTGCGCGCGGAATACTACTCCGCGCTTCCTGCGAAGCTGGAGACTGCACGTGCCCTTGCGCGGGGCGCCCGCGAACCAACGAAGGAGGAGCGGAACTATCCGCCACCAACCGAGGTGGAATTGCGTGCAGAGAGGATGAAGAAGGAGTTGCGGTGGCGGGGAGACGAGCAGGGTTGGGATATCATCAAACCAGAGAAGGATGCAGAATGGGATGAGAGGTTCAGGAATGTGCTGAAGGTATTCGTAGCGCCTTCGTCCGATGCGGACGACACGATAGAGAGGAGCACGCCATCATGATCTACATTTGTTTGTGGTTGCTACGCAGAGGGGGTAAACATCATCTTGCATAACATACAGTACTAATCCTCTTAGGGCATCGTGTCTACGATCTTAATCGCGCCGCTTTGGAACCACTCGTCCAGGTCGTCCAACTCCTTCTGGTACGCGGCGTTTGCCCGTTCTATCTCTTCATCTTCGTCCGACCAGTTTGCACGCTCCTGGGTATGCGACTCGTTCTGACCACTTTCACGGGACTGTGGCAGCTGGGATGTGGATGCTGTGAGGGGAAGTTGACTGCCGAAAGAGGTAGTATTGTCGATGTTCGGAGTCGACGTAGACATGGCCGGAGTAGGTGAGGCTGGGGTAATATTGATGAGGTCAGGATTTAGCACGAAGTCATCTTGGTCTGTGAAAGAGTGATGTGAGAATGCTATTGGCCAGTCTGGTGGAGTGCTCTTCCCGGTCTGGTCTATGTGGTCTCCTTCGTTATCAGACGAGAGTTCTGTGAACAGCGGCCCTTGGTTTTCCGTTTGATTTTCCTTCCCCTCCCGCAGATCCGGAAGATCCTGTGGTGCATGCGTTCAGGACAGATAATCATGGCGCACAAAGACTCACCTTCGAGGTCGAGACGGGCAAGGTTGTATGGAAGGAAGTCATTTTGCGTCCATCCAACATCCTGGAGCGCTTCGACTGAGAGGGGATGGTGTCCGTCTGGTGCTTCCTCTTCCGGCTGGAGGAAGGAAGCTGAAAGGCATTTGAGACGCCAGGATCATGGTGCACGGAAGTGGTATACAAGTCCTCTAGCTCAATGGGCGCATCTGGAGCAGACACAGGGACAGCACGGACGAGAGCGTCGACTTCTGAATTCGAGTAGTTCGTCTCCGAAGGATCCGATGGAGGCTGTTTCTGCCTCTTCAAGTGCGTCGAATAACCATCAAGAATATCCCGAGCATCGGGGAGATCGTCGTCAGAGTCATCAGTAAGTTCAGTGATATCCAATCTAGCAGCCGCTTCGTCATGCAGGCAAGAAAATTCCAGATCGAAGTTAGGCTTTGCTCTACGCTTTCCCTTGTCCCTGATATCCGTAGAGCACTGGCTATCAAGCTTGATCCGTCGCCCCTCAGGTAGCTTTAAGTTCTCTTTGACATTAGTTTGTTCGTGCAAGGAGTCTAACTGCTGGAGTCGGGCATCCGGTTTATCGCAAGGTCGAACCTTCGGTTTCTGCTTGGCCTTCGGCTTTACAACGTCTTCATCCTCCACTTCGTGTACTGAGCCTGTCTTCGGATGCTCGCATGACTGCACCGTGGACTCTTCAGAGGCGCACAGAGCCTCTATACGTTTCTTTGACATCGGAGGAGGCTTCTCGACACCATCTCGGCAGCTTGCAGCCAACTTCATTCTAGCAGGGCTCGAATGAACTCATGATAACGTACCACATATGCCGACACTTGGTCTTGTCTTTGCACGCGTGATTACATCTGGGGAAGAATATGTGATGAGAATCCCCGTTAATAGCACCGTGAGCGTACTCGAAGTTTCCGTTGGACAATCGCTTGAATCCGAGCTGTACTGTGGAGGGAACAGCTGCACCTCTTGACTCTGCTTTCTCTGGCCTCAAAGGTGTTTTGCGGGTGTTCCCCCTCTGGACAGCGTCTTCTGATTCTGTAGCAGTCGTCAGTTGGTAGTGCTGCATTTGATAGTCCATGTACAGACTTCGGTGTTGCGTCAAGTCTTTCATGGGAATGTCTTCATCGTTTGGACCCATGTTCCAAAAGTCCGGATCGTCTTCGAGCCCCTCGAGCATTAGGTCCTAGAAAGGATCACGGAGCCTTTTCCTGGCTCGCATAGAAATGATTACGTACCACAGCGTTCTGAGGACGAGTATTCATTGTAGGATAATACTTCGCCTCAAGGGTCGGTCTGTATGCCTTCGAAAGCGACACACCAGCAATATTCGTCTGATACGACGTTAGAGGTGTCGGAAGGAAACGCCACGCAATTGCATTACCGAAGCCATTTGCACAATAATAGATTGACTTGGCTTCACTAGCTCTGCCGAAACTGTGAATGTCTTCGAGTTCTTCAGTAATTTAGTGCTTGAATAATTACCGTCAGAAAATGCAACAGCATGAGGACATTAAACGCACGGAACACGGCGAAAATCGATAAAGTCATTGTCGGACGTCAAGGTGAGCACAACCGTTGAATCAGCTGACTTTCCCTTGCTCTTCTTCGACTTCAGTGAGATACCCTCTTCGACAAGCCCAACGTCTATCGATAACTCCACCTCCACGGGTTTGGAACCCCCTCCTCTAGTGACAGACAACTCGGTGATGCTAAGCGTGTATTGAGGGAGGCTGTTAACATGGGCAAGAATTTCGTGTCCGAAGGGTGGTCGGCGATTCAGCAACTACGTGAGTGATTAGTATCCTTTCAGTTGAAATAGATTAGAGTAATATACCGCTTCTAGCCTCATGGGGTCCTGTTTCCGTAATACGTCGAAAGAGCCGATATTATACTCGGCCAAAACCTGTCCAAAAATGAGAAATCGCCCTGCGCAAGAAAGCTTTAAGGAAAGACCTTCAGTCTGTGGGCAGTCAGATTCAGTATCTCCTTTGCACTTGCGAGGACGAAGACTTACGATTTCTCTCCGATCTGTTCGATCTGCCGCAATACCACAGGCCGATCTTCCCAAGCTTTCGCGGTTAAGCAACGAAGTCTGGGACGATGTCAGATCACGGACACTTCAAGAATGGACTACGAACGTTTCAAGGCTGTTCTTGAGCTCAGCGCCTGCCCTCCTTATGATAGCTACTTCGACCACAGCTAACCTACCGTGTCAACGGAAGGGACGTGGACATCCTATAGGAAGTACCTTTCGCAATGCGTGCAATATGACGAAAGACGGAAACTGCCTCCAACGTTGGATTATTGTCGCCATTTTTATACTCATTATCAGAAAGGCTTAGACCACCAAGCACCGCCTACGTGCCAGGAATTAACACGAATTACCCAGAGAACAAATCGTTGTACCTGTATTAGCATGAACACTTTGTCGGCTGGCTTCTCGACCTTCTTGATCTGGAAGCGGATGTCGTTGTGTTCGCGCATCTTGTTGTAGATCTAGGGGGAGCTCGTCCTAGAATCAGCTAGAAGGCAACACACATCTTACCTGCTTTTCTCCGCCACGGAGTTTGATGTCCGAGAACCTGAACAACATGACGCAATCTGCATTTCACTAAGCCTAAGACATAGAACCCACTCTTCTGCATTTGAGATCGTCTCAAGCTAGTCGACGAAATATCAGAGGGGCTCATTACGCTAGGAGAAGACTTACTATCTCCTTCATGGTCGCTCGATCCGAAAGCTTGAGTATCATACTCATCTAGGAAATGTCAGCCGAAGTACACGGTCGCAAGGCTGCAGGAATGTACCGTAGATTGCCGAATGTAGAACTGCACATAATAAGAAACAAATCGCAAACAGGGTTAAATCTGAATACCTTGCTCATGATGTCGCCAAACTCAGTAGAACTGAGCTGATGGTCACCGTCTTCAGGCCGAGATACAAGATTGTTGTCTTGTAGGTCCGTAATGCTCTGCGTGACCATTTCGCCAATCCTCTCCTGCCAAGTCTGAGCCCCGTCCTTTCCAATAGCATAGTGTCTCGGGTTCTTTTGTATCCTCTGAAACAGGAAGGAGTTGTGCAGCCATTTCTTAGCGCTGTCGAGGTCGGTGATGGTCCCGAGTCCGATTTCAGAGTTGATATGCTCCGACAAGTTGTGGTGAAGGCAGCTCTCCAGTAACATCTGGCCCTGGACAAGGGCTTTATACTTTCCCTCTAGCTCCGTTTCGCACATAATGATGGCGACACCTTCTTTGTCTGCGATACGACTGTTAGTCATCCAGACCACATATTATCAAGCATCTCACCGAATTGCGGACGACCCTGGTGGAGAGAATACACGATCAAAATCTTTGGTCAAACCAGAGTAACAGTGGTACGCACTGCGCGCCCCATCATCTGCATAATGTCAAGGTCGGAATATTCCTGCATACTGTTGTTCTGGAATAATTTGACACCCTTGATGATAACGGTATGCGCAGCTGAAAAAGATATGGCGGAGCAAATCATCCGTTAGAGTGAAGAGACGTACGCAGATTGACTCCGACAGCCAACGTCTACGATGACTTACGGTAAATTTTGATTTTGGAGAAGAAGCGATGTTACATACCGAAGTTGCGAACAGGATACGCAATATCTTCTTGACATAGAGATCCTCAGTAAGGCGACGGTCATCCATATTCATGCCAGCATGATGAACTCCGATGCCGAAGGATGCGAGCTCTAGATGATTCATTAGGTGGAACTCGAGCGTTGAATTGGAGTTCAACCCACTTTCGAGCTTTTTGTCATGAAAAGTTCGATCAACGCTTAGGAACAAGTCAGTGACAATTAATTGCGCAAAGGTCAAAGGATCACCTTGACGGCTTCGTCCAGGGCAATTTCGCTCTCTTCTTCATCGCTTCTTCGTAACATTTCAACATCTGCTCTGCCGTAATCACCACGCCTGAAGGCAGTGTTCACCGTTATGATATATGCCTTGAATTGAGTGTGCTCACCCTTTCGGGTAGTACCAAAAACCAGCATCGGTTTGTCAACGGAATGCTGTTCTAGGATACTGTATAATTTCATATCTAGCATGCGTTGGAACGCGAAATCGTTCAGGTCTTTCTTCTTTGAGTACGCGTGGACTATCTTCGTCAATTTGCAAGGCCGAAATTCTTCTCCAAACTGTGCGAGAATCAGACGCCCGAGTGATGCGACTTTCCAACATGCATGGAGCGAAAGCGTACCTGCTTGATAGCGGCTGATCCGCCGGGCAGCCCGTTCCCGATCCAACTGGCGACATCCTCGATGTTTGGAACTGTAGCAGAAACCACGATGAATCGGACTGACGATCCACGGGTCTTCATACGTGAGATTATGACTTCGAGGGTACTTCCACGAGACTCGTTGAGGATGTGCACCTGGGGAATGACTCAGAGTCTATAGCGCGGGACCGAGATGAAAACAGGATTTACCTCATCGACAAGGAAAAGTTGAATTTGGGAGAGTATCTGTCCGTAGTCACGCCTAACCAGGTTTGCAGAGGTACTAATGTATCACGACGAGGAGATGTGCTCACCAATGGCGAGTCAAACTATCCCACTTTTCACCCTACACAAAACGACAATAAGGTATAAATGCAAAAAATACGTTCGTATGACCCACCGTCGTAATTCTAGACCAACCAGGTATCTGTCAGCCAAGCGACAAAGTCATTCGTTGAAATCTCACATCACGTCAGCATCCTTCGCATTTCCCCATGCACCCTTGCCAAAAACTACCGTATCACCTGTCAACTCACAGCCTGTACACAGAAAATACGTCGGCCAATGACGGTCTTTCTGCTTACGAGACCACTCACATTTGATACCTAAAGCTTGAAACTTTGTCGTCCAATCCCTACATTTCTCCGAACAGAGTGCCTAAAAATTGATCAGATGTGAAGATATGAGGTCATGTACTTAACGAAGTCACGTTTCTTACACGGAGTAACCACCACAAAACTCACCTTCGTGGGTGCTACGTAGATGCACTTCGATGTTCCGCTATTACCTCCGACCCGCATGAGCATTCTAACGATCGCGAGCTCAAAAAGAACGGTCTTTCCGCTTCCTGTCGGAGCTATTGGTGTGGGGACGTGAGAATAGGTATACATGAGAAACTACTCGACGGACCGCTGATGACCTGAAGGTGAGGAATGAGTGCATGAATAAGTCATCTATATCCCACGGTACGTACCATACTTTCATCGGTGTGCATGACCTACAGAGGATGAGATAATTGAAAACATATTGAGTTAATGAAACGTACGCTGTCAAAACAATGCGACTGCACAGCATTGAAAACTCCGAATTTGAACATTCCTCGGTAAACATCGGCTAACATCGAATAAGTGCGCATATATGCGCAAAAATGTCAGCAACCCGTGGCTCCAGCGTATCAGAAACAAGTAACGATGCATACGGAGCTCAGAGACAGGACGCAGACGGATACCGTGAGCATTACGTGGATTTGATCCTCTAGTATGGACATCTTCCTTGTACAATTGAGGATCGTCGAGGAAGACTTGTCCAGGCATAGAGGGCCTGGGTTGATAACGCGTATGCTGGATCGGAGCTGTACGGGATGATTCTCTAAAGGCTATATCTCCGATTAATGGCGATGAACGTTACATCAATATGACTCTGCTTACCAAAATGATTTGTGGTAGACTCGTGTCGATTGAGGTCAGAGATGCGCACGCCTGAGGGTCCAGTAATCGCGGCCGGAAACGGCTGTCGTTGACTCTGAGGATAATTGTGAAAGCTCTGATCCTGGTGTTCATAATAAGGCTGATCTTGAAACTGTGTGATTTCGTCGTATTGAACATTATCTGGATGGTCTTGATGAGGAGGCTGCTGACTGAAGTTGTAGAAGGTTTGAGATCTGATCACATTTCTACGCTCAGGAGGTGAAGGAGACGAATTTTCTGGCATTATAATAACGTTAGTGGATAAGATGCCTACACGAAGGTGCATATAGTCACCAATCTGGTCCAGAAGCTCGTCAACATCGTTGGGATACTCGTCATATTCGGAATGAGCTGAAGGTGCAGGAAATGCGACTCCAGAGTCGTCGTACGAATTTCCATAGTCTCCAAAATCAATACCGCATTCGCGTGCAAGACTCTCAAAGCTCATGCTAGGTGCAAGAAGGAAAGTAGAGTCGATGTGGGGAGGGTGCAGCTCAGTGTCTCAGATGCGCGGGGTTTGAAAGGGAGGTTTGTGTTAGATCATGTGATCGTATTGCTCTGTCACGATGTGACGACTCGCGTTGACAGTGACCACCGTCTGCAGGATCTCCGTGACTGCAGGCTACATGAGCTCGAATTGACTTGTGTATACTATTACAGCTCTCACGACTCGCATCTCTTCTCCACGCTCTAAGAGAGTACTCTGTCCCAGGATGGCCACCAAACAAAGCCAGGAAGCAGCCAGCGCAGAGGCAGCGAGGAAACTGGAGGAATACATTGAGAAGTCCGCTCATCTTTCTCCTCGAGCGTCGCAATAAACGCTCATGCGATTCGCTCCGCGATAGGATCCACTACTCTGACCGCTACTCCGATGACGAGTACGAATATCGTCACGTTATCCTCCCGAAGCCGCTCTTCAAGATGATACCCAAACAACTCTTCAATCCCGATAAGAGCGGCACCCTCCGGCTGCTAACGGAGCAGGAGTGGCGGGGCATCGGCATCACACAGAGTATAGGTTGGGAGCATTATGAAGTACATGGTGAGCAGAAACGCTGTTACCGGATCTCTGTCTGGGCTGAAAGAAGGGCGCCGTGGTGCACCAGCACCAGAGCCTCATGTTCTTCTCTTCCGTCGCGCCAAGAACTTTGTTGCTCCCCAGCAGCCCGCACAACAACAGGTGGTAAATGGGAAAGGGAAAGCAAGGAGGAAGTAGAGGCTGTTCTCTGTTCGGCGCTCTGTACATCATCTCGTTCGTTCGTCCTACCCGGGTTTCCTTCTGCTCCTTTCTCCATCAGTGGACATCTTTATTTTACAGTGTTGTGTTTGTGGAATTGACATCAAAAGCTCTCGTGTCGCTCTGTACTGCTACACAGTCTGTAACCTGATCCGTACAATATGATCTTCGATTCACCAGATCCATTCATACAGCCGCAATCTTGAGCAACGGGATCTCCGTGTACCCGAGTCCAAGACAAAGATCAAGCAAACAGACAGCATCGCGATCACAGTGTACTACGTACGCGTGGACAGATAGATACAAATACTTTATAGACCTCAGTATATTCAGTATTTAGATGTCGGAAGGTCGCCCCAGTCGACCAACGGCCTTGGTTCATCCGATTTCCTCAAAGACGCCTTGAAGGCCTTCGGGTCTTTGATCATGGTCACACCCTCCTTGACATTTTCTTCCTCCTCTTTACTTTGAGTGGGATACCTTTCCATCAGCGCCGAAAGCGAGGACATTGCATCTTGGGCAAGCTCCGGGGGAATAGGTGAGATCCCTCCGAACGTGTCCTGCCAGTACTGGACGAACTGGCTCACAAGAGGCTCGCCATCTTTGGTGAGTTCACGCCATCCCTCTGTGTCTGTGATATGTATCCCGCGTTGTGTAAGTATGGCTTCGAGCGCCTTCATTGCGGGAATGCTGATCCTTTGCACGGGCTTCTTCTGCGAGCGAACGTGAACGGACAGTTTCGCCCGGGAAGGGGACGAGTGGTGGACACGGGACATGAACAGTGACAGGACATCTTCCTTGGTGATGCTCTTCACAAGGAGCGCGTCGCTCTCACCTGCAGCAGAAGGTCAGATGAGACTTGAGAACGGGATTATCCAGCGTGACTCACGTCTCAAGAAGTCCAGGTATCCAGAGTCGATGTGCGTCCAATACCTGCCCGTTTCCTCGGCCAGGTTTTTCACTCCTTCTCTCCAGCGGCGTTCCAGCCCACCCTTCTGCTCCTCGAACTCTTTCTCCGGCATCTCTTCTATCTTTTCCTTCATCTCGTCAAAAAATGCATCCACGCGTTCCTCCAAGTATACCGGACTCCGCTCGCTTTGCACGACTATTCGCAGCCCGGTCTCTCCGTCCCCAGAGGAGGGCCATTGCGAGCACGAGACAACGTAGCCAAGCTGCTCCCTCGTCCGGAGGACATTGAACGCAGGTTCGCTAAGAATTTGAGTCAGAAGAGCAGACGTGACACGAGAGCGAGGTTCGATGAGACTGCCGAGGTGCAAATAGTACGTAAGAGAGGAGTTAGGTTCGTTGGTGTTGGGCACATCCATGGTCCATGCATGGTTTGCACCTTTTCAACAGTGGTCAGCAAATGAAGGAAGCATTTTCGTCGTGGAACTTACCGCAGGGAAGAAGGAGTGCTCGATCTAACATCTCACAAGGATGTATGGGAGACGATTGCAGAATGTTCTCCGTCATCTCCGCGAGACGCACGGCATCCTGCTCAGATCGTCAGTATCTGAGCCAGGCAAGGGGTCAAGGAGTCGATGTAACGACGCACGTCTTTGTGCATGTTGCCCACAATCAACATGCGCATATAAAGCTTTGACAGGAGCTGTGGAACATGGGCTTGAAGCTCCTCAACGGTGATTGCTGACGGTTGATTTTCAGGCCCTCCAGTTACTCATCGTTAAGATGAAATAAAATGGCGTACATTCAATCTCCTCTAATTTCTCTGCAAACGTCCATTGCTGGTCCATCGTGAGATAGTGAGCAAAATAGTCAGACAGACGATACGGTTGGCCAAGGAAGAAATTCTCCCAGTCCCTCTTCGCCTAAAAACAGATGAAAGGTGAGACGACCCCAAGCATTATTGCAATGACATTACCAGGTCCTTCATAACTTGGAGCCTATCAGCCTTGATATGCAGGTTCTTAACCCGTTTAACAACATCCCTGGCGAGAACATGCAGCTTGTCGTTATAGCCAGACAAGGTTACGTAGACACCAAGTGCGTGTGAGGAGAAACTGTAGCTGAGCCCTGCTAGATCTGCGTCGTACGCGAACTCGGTCAAAGAATCGTTGACGAGGTCAGCAAACAGACTACAAACCGATCAGACAGGATGATCAGTAACCTGCAAGCGTATTGCTTACCGCGTCAACACACATGCTCTTGCTGAAGTGTTGGATGCAGGGCTAGGGAAGTTAATTAGCGGCCAACTCTTGTGGAGCTAACCTCGCCATAGCCGTACCTGCGGATCTCCATAACAACCTGCGCCTTGGGTACCCAGAATTGATCATCCTTCTTGTGCCAAAGACTGGAAAGAGGTGTTTCTCGAATCAGGCGAGGGCGCTTTGATGGCTGCACAACAAATGAGCACAGACAGCATGTTTGGAACTTTGACAGCTTACTTGGTCCACAGGACGTTTCTCTACATCTAAATTGGCGGGAATGAACTCGTTGGGACCTGGGAGGAAAAGCTCTGGTATGTCGTTCGGCCTTTCTGCCTATAAATTGTAAGCGAACATCAGATAAGATCTCAGAAGATACGGATCAGACCATACCTCCGCAACAAAGGCGCTATTCAGTCGCTCGACCCTGTATGGTGTCCCATACCACGACTCATGCTCCCACGTTAAATCTTTGCCCATAACCCTCTCAAATTCCTCGGCCTTCGCCATGAGGACCGCCCGACCTCGAAACGCCCTCAGCGATTCCAGCACTTCGCGCATCTCTCCCTCTCCTCCATTCACAGGGTCGGAGTCATCCCACTCCCACACCAATTGCGGAGCGCTCAGAAGAAGCTCAGGCGGTACTGGCCACGAGAGGTGCTCCGCCACCCACACTGCATAGTCGTCTGGCCTGCGCTTCTCTGCAAAGCGGAAGCGTGTGGCTCTGATTTTACTCTGTTCACGTTGGTTCCATGCGGGAAAGGGTGATGCGCGAAGTAGCGACAGATACTTGAATACCACAAGCATTGCAGCACGATAGTTCTCTGCAGCGAACCGTGTCAACACTGCACGTTCAGGTTCAGGCTAGATAAGGAGAATGCGTACCGAAACCTTCCGGAGTCAAGTGCAGCGTAACTTTCATCATCGCGAAATTTCTTGCGAGGAGCTGTGGACCTGCACTCAGAGCACTTACCCAACCTTTGTTCTTTAAGTACGAATGGAGCGAGCCAGGGCCTTCGTGTCCGAGGAAGTGTGAGAGAAAGTGCGCGGGTTCATGTTTCCAATGCGGGGGCTGATAGTCCAGTGGAAACGATATCTCAACAGCGTGGAAGGACATGACAGTCTGGACGGAGACAAGCGTCTACAACATCGTCAGAAGGGCATTCATGGAGAAATTGCGTAGAGCAGTCTCACCCCCATCTCCTTCGGTCCGAAAGGATGCTGGCTGATCTTTGGAAGGGGATCCTGTGCACGATTTGGGATTGGCGAAAACAATTCAGCGACCATATCCGCGAGTTCGTCCAGAGGCTCTGTGAATCCATTGGCGCTCGTAGCACATGACAAAACACGGTCGTCTCACCTTTTCCGATAACGCACAACCGCATCCTGCTTGCACAATACTCTTTGCTCCACCATTCGACCAATCGCCGTCTCGTCTCGCGACCCACCACACCTCCGTCGCCTTCCAGCTCTGAGCTGGACGACGGAGTAGGTGAGGGGGCGCGAGACGAGCTTGGCGTCACAGCGAGACTGCTACCGGCCGATTCCGTTGCCCCATTCCTGTTCCCGTTCCCGTTTAACAACCCCTCCGCCTTAAGTTCCATGCCAACCCGCTCAAGACTCTCCCGGTTTCCACTCCCAAACTTGCGCCAAGGATGGCCGTCTATACTGAGGTGCTTATTTACCTGAAAGATACGCCAGATGTCCGACTGATGGTTTTTCTTGAACTCAGAGTCTACCGCGTTGAGCTCACGCGACGTGCACGACGGTGAAAAGAGAGGAGAATGGAAGAACGCCGCAAACCGTGAGAGCGCCCCTGGCAGCGCAGCGGTGGCCACACTGAAGTAGTAGTTTGTGTTGGACGTGCCAGTGTATGCATTTGAGCTGCCATTGTTCCTGGCGAGATACTGGGATAGTCGTCAGAGGTCTACAAAGAAAATGGCCAAACGTAGGGTGCACCTCCGAATACTCGTTATCCTTTGGGTACTGTTCCGTCCCCTGTTATCGACTGAGCACACGACCTCAAAGCTGGAGGGTGCACGACGCACCATGAATAGTAAATGCTCGCAAAAGTGGGCAAGACCTGGCATATCATCCTAGTGAGTCTGTAAGCATTATCTGTTGAACTGCAGACGAGATGCACACGTACTGGGTCGTACAGATGGCCCACGGCGACGTCTAAGCTTGCTGCTGCCTTGTCTGCCTTCGGATCGTGCACTAGCATGGATTGGAGACCGTTCTGGAGCTGTATGAGTCTATATTCTCTATCATCTTGCGGGGACTTCTGTATCGATTTCGTGAAGACGGTATACGGGTTAGGACCAGAGATATGCTTCCATTCTGGATGCTTCAGAGACGAAGCGGCCATTGAAAAGTTGGAACGTGGCAGAGGACGACGGAGAATTACAGGAGCAAGATGGTGGAAGAGTACAGGAGTCGCTCTAAGCAAGAAGTGGGGTGAAGATGGGAGAGCAAGCAGAGAGTTAAAGGACCGTGCCAGTAGCTGCATTCAAGTGACTTCGAAACCGGGGACAATTACGCCCCTTCAAGTTCTAATTCCGGCACAATGGCTGGAAGTCTAAGATGCCCACGCAATATACAGTTCAGACCCTCAGCACCTCTTACGAGACGAGGGAATGGGATTTTTAGAAAGAAAAAAGCGCGCTCTGTGGTGAAGGAGTCCAGAGCAGTCCTCAGCGAAGCACATACCCTCGCAGTAACTGCCAAGCGCCTACGTCCCGGTCTTCCGGACTGCGAGTGTCATTGAATATTGAGACTCGGAGATGATTTCTTTCTATTAGCTGCTGTACATACATACATACACCATATGCCACCTAGGTTGATAAACAGCAAGTTAAACATAACCATTATCAGCAAAGAAAACAGGCCATTAGACAAAGCACACGTCACGGAGGGTCCAAAGGATAGTGCAGTACTTTTCGGAATATATGCCATACGGCCCCTAATCCGTTTATGAGAGCGTCCATAGTGGCGCGGGCAGTTTCCGGTACTTCAGGCAGCTTCAGCACTGGAAGCTCGAACCGTAAAGTCCAAGCGAAGGACTCATCGGACAAGGAGAGCAGGCTGTGTGACTCTCCATGAGAGACAGACGAAGCCGATGTAGACGGGGTTAGAACAGGAATCCCGGTCATGGTCGGCATAAGTGTGTCAGTAGAGAGTTGTGATGGATATTGCGACGGGGATTGCGTTCGGGCTTGTGATGTCGAAAACGGTGGGGTGGGTGAGTCTAACGGCAGAGTCCCTGTACTTGCGGAGAACCACCACTTTTCTGTCAAGATGGTTGTAGTGACGGTGATCGTCTCTGGTTCGTTGTGGGGGTAATCAGCAGTGAACTCGGGAGAACGGTTGGTAAGAGATGCCCGCATCTCATGCAACTCGGCAGTCTTGAGGCGAAGATCCATCAGGAGATAGGAAATCAGCGCGATAGGCAGCAAACAGGCCAGCAATATACCCAGCCTCCGGAAGGTAGGACTGGGCATAGAGAGTTTGCGCGAAGTTTGCTGAGGAGCAATAGCCATGTATAGCCGAGGGTAGTAGAACTCGTCTAGGGAGAATTGCAGCAGTCTCAGGGCTGGCGAGTTTGACTGTTGATGAATCAGGTTGGTACGCATAGCAGACACTTCATAGCCTGGACAAATGCGTGAGTGTGCATACTTTGTACGCCAAAACAATCCGACCAACCTGCTTGTACTTGTACATTCACCTCCAAGCGTCCGACAGGAAGAGCGAAACTCGGTAACAGTATGTCAAACGGGATCGCATTATCTGCCTTCTGCTTCCCCTTCGTCGGTTGGCTCTTATCGCCCTGCGCGATCTGCTCCTTCAGGCCCTTCACAAGGTAAATCACCTCAACCTTGCCGCCTCCAGCTTGACCCACATGCACGCCGACCCAGGTGATCCACTCCTTCGCACTCGTCTCCTCAAATGCCAAGCTGAGACCCAGGCTGCCATTCGGCTTCGAAACGGCGCTCGTCTGGAAACGCACGGGAACTCCTTCCACGCTTGCGCTCGCAATGTCAACGCGCGGAGGGCTGAAGCCGTTTGAGGTCGTCGCGTCAGAATTGGAGGAAGAGGACGGATCCGCGGTGGGTCGTGCCAGCCCAAACTCCAGCCACTCCGAGTCGGTATCAGAAGGAGCAGGGAGAGAAATTTGCACAGCGTAGCCGTTGTGGAAGGCCGTGCCTTCGCTTAGCAGCGGGGTAACAGTCGCAGTAACGGAGGGTATCATCAAGGGCCCATCCCTTCGTGGTTTAGTGCTGGACATCATGGACGCATACCGTGTGGAAGACGCAGCGAGATAAGATCGCGTCCCGTTTGGCTTCCGGGTGCGAGTTTGAGGTGTATCCTCGCTCTCCATGCTAAGCTCGCGGCTGCCGGAAGGAACTGGGGATGCGCTCAGTGGGAAAGTTCGTAACGCTACGTGAGCACCGTCGGCACCGCAAGCGACATGATCGCCTTCTTTCAGAGTCATCTTCAGCGTTTTCCCGTCTCGCAAGTCCCCAGCCGCAGCGAGCACCTCCAGATCCGCTCCATCCGCTCCGTTCCGGACAATAGTAGATGTTTTTTCTCTATCCTTATAGAAGAGATGGAACATGGGTACAACCGTAGGACCAACGACAACATCGTCACTGGAAGGATGCTTGGATTTGTTTGGCGGAGATTTGCGCCTTTCAGGAGTTATCAGCGGATGTCGGGGGGTCACCAACACCGTACCTGAGATCCTAAAGGTGAACGGAGCTTTCGACGGAGGAAGGAGCTCATTCATGTTCACATGCACGGTGATGGGCGCGTCTGGTGGGCGCACATCTGGCTCGAAATCGGTGTCCGTGTCGGTATAAGGGCCGTTCACGGAGGACGCACGGCTCCTGCGCTGCCGCTCCGGGCTCGAGGGTAGGCCGACCGATGGGAGAGACGATATCGTACCCGTCGGCGTTGAGACTGGTGAGCTCTCAAACGAGTAGTCTCCGGTGTTCTGATTTGGCAACGGCGCGCGAAGAAGTGATGCTGAACTTGTGGACGTCGTTGACGCGGCAGAATTCTGTCGTGATGGTGGAGACGATGTACCATGCAGAGCACCTCCATCGGGCGAAGACGGCAATACGTATATCGGTGGTCTCACCATGGACGGTGGTGGCGACGGGGTTTGCGTAGGACCTCCTACAGCGAATCCTGTAAATCCAGGGCCTCCGGTGACGGTCCATTTGGGATCTGTCCCGAGAGCCCAGGAGACGTCGCAATCACCTGCTTCCAGACCCACGTCCATGCCGACGAGAGTCGCAACACCAGGAAACCAGACGCCCTTGCAGGTGGCATTGTACTCGAGCTTCATCAGCAGCCCCTCGACACCTCTGTCTCTGCCCTTCCCCTTCCCGACCATCTCGCACGTCATGTCCCCCTTCACATCTTTGATACCTACTCTGCGCCGACCATCCTCAGTCTCGGGCACCTGTCCCGCTTTCGCTGGAGCTGCCCACCTCACGCGTATTCGATCCGTGCTAGGAAACGTGCCTTGGATCCCACATCCTTCTGCAAAACCCGCAGAAGACGACGCGTCGCTCGACTCATCGTCCGCAAAGTGCGTATAGGACTGTGAGCGCGAGATGCGTGCCGACTGGCTACGCGTTACGTGTGGCTCAGAAGCAAGTTCCAACGGCCCCATATCTTCTTCTACAGAAGAAAGTGACGCCATAGACGAAGCCATCGAGGCCGGACCAGGAGAAAAAATGCTCAATTTGATATGATTGGAGAGGCAGCGTGGAACAGGGATGGATAACTATTACGAGCCATCGTGAATTGCGTCTGAAAGACAAACGCGAAGGGACTTACCAGAAAAGGCGCAAACGGAGGGCGGGTCAAGAATGGGACCCAGATGTCGATAGCTGCCATAAACTGTGCGACAATCGTCCCGCGTCGAGTGCGACTGTCACTTTCTCTGCGCGGGAACTCCTTCGGAAGAATGTAAGAGACATGATATCCACTCACGAGCACGTGCCCCGTATACTTGTCTTCTAAAGGCGCGCCGCTTGACGAAGATGCGGAGTCAACGACAGAAACATATGAGTGAGGGGATCTGGCAGGTAGATTCAGTGCACGAGCTGCCTTGTGGATTAACGGGCATGTAGTTGACGAGAAATTGTACGGAACGGAGTTATTGTCAAGGGGGTGGACCTGGGAATCCAGGATCTTTAGGTTCTCCTCTAAGACGCGTCAGAACTCAAAGTGAGAGCCAAACGCGTATGATTCACCTGGAAACAGTGCAATAGTAGCACCTGGAGTGATGCTTTCCCCCGGTAGCGATATCTGTGGGGATAAAAATGTTCGCCATTGATTTCAGTGTCGGATACGAATGCTCACCTTCAAGTACACCTTGATCGAGGCGCCATCCCACCCCTTTTTCGACTTCCCTTCAACAGCAAGACGTGTCACCACATTCAGTCTTTGATTTCCAGTCGTGAAAGCGTTGAAATGACCGTTGGTCGACAGTGGAGGGCTCAGGGTCCGCACATGACGCGAAGAAACTGACATTCTTCACGCGAATTGTGGTGGTTTCTCGGACAACAATCTGCACGAGGAAAATCTGCGCGTTTTGGAACGTGAAGTAGGGAGTGTGAGACGTGGAATTGGGTGTCGCCGGCAGTGGCATGGGAGGAGAGGTTTGCACTCGTCTTACGGTGGCCCATGGTGGACTAATCTGGAATGGCAGGCCCCTCCCCAGTGCCCATCTTCAAGCTCCGAAAGCGGATGGTTTCTATCAGGCGGAGTCTGAAGCTCAACTAGACTAGTGGCCCCGCAATAATATTAGTGCAATCGGTACAAGTAATGCAATTGATATCGAGCCAACAATGAACGATACTCAGCCAATCCGATTGCTTCATTGGATTGTTTTTTTATTTTATTTTATTGACTCCATCCCTACACGGCAATGAGAATTGCATGGCTCGATACTGATTGCATTAACTGCGTCACTTCCTCCCGCCCTAAAAACACAAATAAAGCATCTTTAATACTATTTTACTAGCTGAAAATGGCTATGAATTTTGGTAATCACCGCGGGCAGCGGGAATGGGCTCAGTCATCAGAACAGGTTGCAAAACTGCCTCAGCTTCGGCAGACCTTCTCTTCCATTAAATCACTCCGGAAAAAGTTTCATGGCACTCTCTGTAGTATCTAAATGCTCCACAAAATTTTCCGGTACAAGACTCTGTGAGGATGGAAGGGAGACAAGATATTCTAGCGAGGCACCAAAAATGGTAAGTCGGCTACCTGCTCAGAGAAACTGCAGTTGCAATTGCATTACTGTCTTGATACTTGTTTGCTCTCAGCCACCCTCAAATCATTGCCATTGTGTTTGAAAAATTTTCCCAAACCAAGCTTATATAAGAGACTTTCTATGAATGAAATTTTTGAGAGGTTGCAGGGAATTGCGGAAGAACGGGAGGCCAAACTCTGAAAGAGTTGTATTAGTGGGCCACTGATACCAGTATGTGTCTACCTCCGTTCACAGGACACATAACAACTTTCACTGGAAATAACCTGGAAAAAAGGATGGAAAGCAATAATGTATTGATATTTTTGGAGGAAAAACTCCCAGGAAAAGAACAAAACATTCTCATGGTTTTCTTCCTTAGAAAGAAGTTGCCTACCCTCAATTGCCAGTGGTTTTGTTGACATGGCATTTGCATGTCATTCATTAACACTTCTGATGTCTTCAAAAAATCAAATTGATCCAATATTGCACTCTCCAGAGCATGCGCATCCGTTTGCACCGTTCGGTTAGGAAATTCAAGTTCTCGTTGTCACTGCACCGTTGGATTGCTTACCAGAGTTCTTTCAATGGAGAGAATGTTCGAGTGAGCTGGATGAATGCAGTTTGATCTCTGTGGCTTGCCCTTTTGGAACACGGTTGGCTCCTCGAGATGTTGGATACTTGATGGTAAGTGAGTCGTCCTGACTTACCAAGTTGAGCATTTGTGTGGTATCTGGATCGGAATGATCGACTATCGAAGATCTGGGTACGTCTGCCGAAGTCGATTACGACAAGCAACTTGCCGACTTATCAATATCATGAATGGAGATCCTCGCCTGCTGAGATATGGATCGCTCTCACCACCGCGCTCTCACCACTGACCGCTCTCGTTTCCAAACGGTGTCGAATTTCGGACCATCCTAGAACGTGTGAGGTTTGTATACACACATAGGCTAACATATTGTGCACTCGCGCGAGCGTTCGTCTTACTCCGTGAACTGTCAGCGAGAGGTTGGTGGAACTCAGTTTTATAGCTACACTGCTGAGGACAAGGGTCGTTATCCCGCAACACCGTAGAATGAATCAACGGAATATTTAGTCAAAATCCAATCCCACAGGTACAAACAGGAAAAAAACAATTCCAAAACACTCTTGTTCAGCGACGAAGACGTTTGCCGCATTTCTCCGGATGGAGCACAGTGCAACTATCATAATGCCGTCTCAGGGAATCGCTTCGCCCCCCTGATATTCTACAATGCCAACTCAGTCACTGCCTAAACCGTGCACAACAACCGACAGACTTACTCTTTGTTACAGTGCTCGCAGTGCAGCTTTGCCGCCTTTGAAAGCTCGTCCCTTATTTCGTGGGGTAACTTTTCAAGGTGCCGGTTTGACTGGACGTGGCGCACTATCGCGTGAGCTCCATTGGCGAAGAACTTGTCGCAATAGGTACATTCCTGCATGGAAAAGATATCGGTAAGTTTCCAGGTATTTCTTGAAAGTTAATCAAACTGACCAATTTCTTGCCCCCACGGTTGATGATGCCATGAACACCCAAGTCGACCTCGTCCTCTGCGATTTGGTTCCCTTGGTCTGTCGTCCTTTTTGGCTCCTCTTCACCTTGGGCGCCCTCCTCATTTTGTGTGCGCCTCTTTTTCGTCTCTCGCTTTTCCACCTCCACAATCTCCTCTGTCCGTTTTCGTTTTTCCCCTTGTGATGGTGGTGGAGAGCTTGACGACGATGGACCGTCGGGTGCACGGTCTGCGGGTGCCACTAGTACTGATCGCGTCGCGGAACGTTGTGCGGAAGGCTCCACAGTCCTCTGGGAAGAAGAGCGTGGTGTGCGCCTCGGCGGTATTCGTTGCGCATTCTCCACTCGGGAAGGGAATAGAGGACGTAAAGATGATGCACCTTCATGTGCATCGTCCGCAGGTGCAGCCAGCACCGGTTCGACGGAGGAATGGTCCACCTCCGCCGGAGATGAGAGGGTGAGTGTGTGATTCGGAGACATCTGTTTCGCGTTCTCGACTCGGGGTAGTAGTGGTCGAGGGCGTGCACATGATGGTCCGTCATACATATAGTCCCCTGGTATTCCTAGAACCACTTGCGGGGGAAAAGAAGGGTTCGCTGCCATGGATGTGAAGTCATCGGCAGGAATATGTTCGAGGATAGAACCCTCGTCCCAACCTCTAGTGATCTCTGCCGGTGACTCGCCTCCGATGGACAACTCCTCATCAGTATCGCGGCTCCCTCGCAAACCGCACCATGGGTTGATGGAGTGGAGGAGGTGAGGGTGGGCACGCCTCAGAAGGCTCTGAATGTGGTCGCTAGGTTCAAAGGAGAGGGAAGTTCGTTCGTTCGTTTTACTTGCAGCCGCTTTTGCGAAAGGCAACGGTTCCTCCTGATGGTGCAAGTCGTGCTGCAGTTTGGATAGCAGATGGGCAAAAGGATCATCTCTCCAAGGGTCGTATAGATCGTCGTGCGTCAACGGCCAGTCTGCGAGTGACATAGAGAACAAGAAGGGTGAACAGAAGGGAGGCGAGCAATATTGGAGGTGGGGATGTTTGAGAAATGAAGTTAGCCGCCTGTGGTTAGAAAATCGAAATTCGATATAGTGACTCGAAGACTTCCGTGTCAGGAGCGATGCTGAAATTGATGGTGGCAACAGTTGAAGTGGAGGGCGGCCTCAAGTCAGTTGAACTTATGGGCAGCCCCAAGTCACCTGATCTTTTGTTGGTCCCTGTGAATCTTCAAGATGATTGGTTCAATAAGCAAACAAAGCTTCGTCCATATATGTGCAGATGCGCCAATACAGTCTGTGACGAACTAAACAAGGGTTTCTACAACAACGTCTCACCTGCAAAACAGACGTTAAGTGATGTTACCGAACACCTTTCAACGAGACGAACCTAGAGCAGCACGTGCAAGAGAGCATCCTATAGCAACGGTCTGCTGCACCGACTGGACGTCCGCGAGTGACGGATTGACCTCCTGCAGCACACACCCACGTAAGCAAGGCGAGAAGTCCATAAATTACTATTGTATAGCACCATGATGTCAAGTGCAACCAGGCAACCCGTTTCATATATGGCCTCGCAGATGTAGTGTCCCTCTCTGAAGGTGAGGCCGCCTCGAACCTAACGGGTCGTGAGACTCGCACCCTCGGCAATGAACATTATCGACCTACGGGCGTGCCGGTCGAAGGGGCAACCGATGGATCCAGCGCATCCACGTCGAAGCTGAGGTGGATTGGCAGAACCCTCTTCGGGTTCACATGGTCTAGCGCCATGTCGACAACCCTCCCAATCCCATACTTATCTACCTCGTGCATGCTGAATGCACGAATACCGTTTTCCTTGAGAATACGTTTCTCGCCGGCATCGACGTCGCGCAGGCCGATGTATACCAGGCGAGACGGCTTCAGCAGCGGCTTCACCCAGGAAAATTCGGAGACCTTGGGACCGATTCCAAGTAAGAATGATACAGGCATCCCGTGGATATTGCCAGAATCGGTGGTCTCCGCAGTGTTAATGTCTGCGTGCGCATCTACCCAGATAACACACGCGTCGGGGTATTGCCTGTGCAGCTATTGGTAGGTCATTCTACCAAACGGATCCGGTACTTACTCCAATGTCCCAGAGATCGTGCCCATGGCCTGCGAGACTTCGTTAGTGATGGCGCCGCGATCTGCATATGTGACTTACCAGAGAATGGTCCCCGCCAAGGGTTAGCGGCAGCTGACCATTCTTCGCATGCGCGCCAACGACCTCCGAAACAGCCTTGCAGACACGCGAAACGTAGCGAGGATTTTTGAGCTTGCCAATTGGAGGGTCGCTCTGGGCGTCGATCTCTTCGAATTGATGGTGTCCGTTGAACTTGACGTTCCACCCTAACTCTACTAGCTGCTCTGGAAGTCCAGCTTCGACAAGGCAAATTGGACCATTGTCAACGCCTGGCTTCTGCTGTGGCGAACCAGCGGAGAGTCAGTGAGAATCCCACGAATGCTGAGAATCTTGCAGGTATACCTGACCACCGCTGTTACCGAAAATTTTGTGAAATTTTAAATCTAACTGAGTGGATACACTGATCACCTGAAAGGACAGCCAACAATCTGCCAACGTCCATTAGTCTTGAGGGTGTTCCCAGCCGATCTAACGTGAAAATGCTACTCACTGCTACGGTTTTGGGATCTGGGAGAAAACGAGATACACGAGCCTCTGCCATGGTATCTTCTAGAGGTATAAAGGTAACTTGTGGTCGATTCCTTGGTATGCGGAGTTCGTACTTGGCGGTTCTGCGGTGATGGTCACAGGCGCTGCATTTCACTGAGAAAACATTCAGAGCGGAGAAATATAATCTTATCTAATCAGGTTTGACACAGTCACGATCAATATGATTGGCTAGGCCGCGACGTCTCGGAAAGGCCAGTCTTGCGATCGACTCGGACTTGAGAAAATTGGTCTCATCTATAGTCCCTCGGGCAATGGCTGCTGAATAGGTGACTGTCGAAAACATACCGAGCTGTCGTGCGGAAGGTTGACCCTACGTTCTAGACGCAGAATTTGATGAATTCACGGATTCTACGACGGCTTCAAACTCAGTGAAGATCATAGCAGTCACTAGTATCTCTATGGTATGCCTCTGAAGACTATATTTGGGCCCTAACCGCAGTCTATCAGCGGAGCCTGAAGAACTACAGATTCCTTCTAGTCTTCCGGACGAACGATGATCGTCACGGATTTCGTTCTCTGTACACTACCCCGAGCAACACCCTCTCCTGAAGAGCTTGCTCACTTTCGTAGAAGGTCGATGCAGATGGCCCATGTTGATCTTTAGAGCGCGTATGAACACTCTTCCCGGAAGAGGGAAGGATGATCCTCGGACTCACAAACAACGTACTTGATGTCTCATTGAATTGCGTGGCATTCTCGAAAATATGTTCGTCCCTTGTATAATCTTCCGCAAACTCTTCAGGTCTGAAAAAGTGACTACGACTTATCAGATACGTCCTGTAACAGCTGGCCAGAAAAAGCATAGATCTCTGTAGGGGATGGCGGCGCTTGTGTCCTGGGACTGCAGGCAGTGAACTCCTCACAAAATAGGCGATATTTCGGAAATCGGGATGGGAACTCCAGTCAAATGTCTGGCTGGCGATCGATAAGAAGTAAGTCGACTTCTTGAATTTGTTCTTTCTCCGTAGTCAACACGCCATGTTCACAGTAAGAAGTACCATGTTGCCACGAAGGGCCTGTCAGCACATGCGACCGAGCTGCAGAATCCCGAGTCCTGAGAGAAATTTGGATTCCTGCAGCGAGTACGCAACTCTGCTGCAGCGGCCCACCATCCTGACGGGTTGCATATCGTCACGTAGTTCGACAGCATCAGCGTCACTAATTAGCATGGGTATCATCTCTGCTTTGCCACAGAAGTACTTGAATCTCGCTCGACATCGTACAGCGTGCACTTCAAAATCCCCAAATCCTAGTGTCATTGGTAAAGGACGTCACAAGACGAGTACTTCTGGCGTTAGACTTCCTACGCAGTAGATGCTAGATCGTGCACTCAGGTGGCTATCGGGACTTCTGGCAACCGATTTCCTAACCCGAGCTTGGTTATCGCCATATCAGACAACAGCCAAATTGCCATCGATACTACCAAGATGACAGTAGGCTGGGACTGTATAGGCCAAGAATCGTTCTCAAGCGGAAATCGTTCCGGTACGCCACCGATCAACTGCTTTGCCTATCGTGGCCTGACAGTTTCGTAGTCGTCTCTTTCACCAGTCTCTATTTGGAACGTATCCGATTTCATGCTCTCCGTGCCGTTGAGGTGAGTAATCTTTGGCCGCCATGTGAGTAAGGTGCTAGAACCTAGGTTATGCGGTACGCCAGTAAGGTCACTTGAAGCAGCTCATTTGCAACTGGAACGAAATATTTATTCTCTCTGATGGATGGCTTTTTTCCGCGCGGGATCTGCAGTTGTAGTCCTTCGGGTCGACGCTGCGTTTTTCCCCTTCCAACAGAGTAACTGCTAGTGAGACGAATAGTTATGCGCCTAGATTTTCCATATGGATTCGAGTTTACAGATGCCGCCGGTCATGTATCTGGACGTTTCCGCGTAACTCTGAGACCACAGCTGGATACATACCCCTTGTCAACATTCTTCATGTTTGAACGAGATGTGCGGACTGCGCAATTGGACAATGTTGGTACGGACTGCTCTACGGATGGTCCCAGCGACACTGATCTCGGAGTTGAGTGCATCCCTGCTACGCCTGTAAACCTTGTTTTTACACAAGGACTTGATGATACATTCGAATACTCTAAAAACGAGATAGCATACACCATTTTTCTCAACCAATTGGTATATCCCGAACCAGAGGCACTCAAACCATGCGCTCCAGGTGTATAGACTTTTTCGCGCTCTGCTTGTAGTTGTGTCCAAAGACATGCATGCCCTCCCTCTTTGCCTTTCTCACGATACGCTCTATGGCTGCCAGACCTTGAATGGAGCATGTGAGCACAGAGCGAGCAAATCAGTAGAGATGGTGAATACGCACCCATGTCAAGGTCCTTGAGCGGCGGACCGAAAGACAATCGCACGAAGTGGTGGCAAGACGAGTTGAACAGGTTGCGGCGGTGAGCAGGGTTGATGTCAAAGAAGATGCCAGGAATGACGATCGTCTTCTCCTTCAGCAGCTCTTCGAAGAACGTCTGTGGGAGTCATTAGACTGTAGTCGAGGACAGGCGGACAGTGGATGCTCACCAAACCGTTGTTCAAGGGTGCCGGGAGGTCCTCCAGGTCGAGCCAGATGTAGAACGTCGCCTTGGGCGGGCATTTCACTTTGAGACCAAGCTGCTCCAGCCTCTTCAGGACGTGGTCACGCTTCATCTTGAAGTGCCTTTGCAGCGCAAGCTTCTCCTGTTCGACGCGGCTGGGTTCCAGTAAGGGAATAGCTGCCAGCTGCAGACTAGGCGGTCAAGATTCAGTATCTACACCGGACAAGCAGGATATAATGAAGGCTTACGGATGGTTAGCTCCACCGTCCAGGAAAGAACCTGCCTGGGACAAGGCTGTAATAAGGTTCTTGGGCCCGAGGACCCAGCAAACACGCCAACCCGGCAGACGCCAGTTCTAGCCAGCTATCAGCTATGCAACCTACAGAGGCTGCATAGCCCTATATGTACCTTGGTCAATCCATCGACGATAACAACCGGGTCCTGGTTGACATCGTCAATGTAAGCCGCAGATGAAACTGACTTCCCATAGTCCTCGTCTTTCTCGGGATAGATGTACCACGAGTAGAACTGCAATATAGATGGGCACCTTACCAAGTGCAATAGGACAAGATCCCACTCACCTCGTCAAGAATAAGTGTAGTGCCTGCCTCCCGGGATAGATCGACGAGCGCCTTCAAGTCATCGTCTCGGATAACCTGCCCTGTGGGGTTCCGCGGGTTAGATGCAATGATCACTTCAAGACCTTGAGTTTTGATGTCTTTCTGCATCCAGTGCGTCGGTACCAAGGTCAGAATGATACAAAAATTGACGTACTCGAGTTTGCGCGAGGTCCAGACGGTAATCGTTCTGTACCAGAGTTAGTGCCCAACACAACGTTGCAAGAGAGACGGCCGCACATCAGCTTCAAGCCTGTTGGTGATACGTGAGCGCTGCTTGTTCTAAATTGAAATGGACGTACGCTGTGGGAACCGGAACCAGGCGCCTGAACGCACTCAAGACTTGATCATATGCTGTGTAGTCCGGGACCTGGTATGACTGAAACAGGACATGCGTAAACTACGCGCGTACATGTGCCAGAGGTGATTACGGACACAATACACATTGCCAATCACAGCAGCAACGCGAGACAGGCCGGAACGACCGCCCGGAACTATGCAAACATTTTCGTATGTGTACTGGCTGAGCTTACCCCGGCGATACGTCTGATTGTACAAGTTTGAAACGGCCTCGCGTAGTGCTATGCCGGAGTGCATAAGCACTATAATGTAGGCCGTTCAGAGGTGCGGGACTACCTTTCACACCAGTAGTGGGTGCATATTCGAGCGAATCCTCCGGAATCGGGATGCTCTGTGGTTTTGGCGGAGCATCTGGTATAGGGCCCACCTCCGGAGCACCCTGCCCAAGGTTGGCCCATTTATGTGAGGATGCGTATGAGAAGCCATTGGCCATGGCACGATCTGAGCAGTAGATCACACCAGTGCTGCCTGGGTGCCGAATACCCGGGACTGTTTCTTCGTCCTGTATCGCAATGTTGGTTATGTGCGCTAAACGGTAGACAACGCACAACGCAACGTACTGGGTTTATTGTCTGGGGTAATATACCCTTAGGCTTGTGTCCTGCAGAGTCACGGAAGATCTGGTAGCAGAGACATAAGTACATCACTGTTGAGACTTGAGACCTTGAATGTACTTACTCTGTGTGCTTCCGACTCTTTCTCGTGCTTGTAGTGCTTCATGACGTCGTGAACCTGAGAAAGCGTTCAGGTGGGTTTACATGCAGTAACTGCTAACCTACGACGCCTCTGAAGGAAAGGGGGGTGGACCTGCCAGACGGCGTGTGGGACATGGTTGCTGGATTGAAGTGTCAGAGCATCACTGCAGCTATAAATAGTGACAACAATCAGTGCGTCCTGCAGGCATCGGCAGGCGGCAATTGCGGCAGTGCATGGGGCATCGCCTGCACTTCCGACCATGACGAAATGGAGATGGCGTAACCTGAAATTTGCGCCGTGCAGGCCGGCCGAATATGTCTCCTTCTTGAAGTTCGGGCCCGGGTCCGACTAATAGACTGCTGCGGCAGGACGATGATAGATTTTGTAGGTATGTAGCAGAACGGCTCCGTCTCGTGCATTTACGACAACCAACATGGCGGGTTAATTACACGTCACAGCAACTTTCGCCAGGAATTGTTTCTCGATTTTTGAGATTTTCTGAGACAGTCTGAAAAAGGCAAATGTTCTGGGCCAGGTTGGTCGTAAACGCTGCATCATGATCTTATACTGGCGTGCGTATCGATCCTCTAACCCATAACTATGTCATTTCAAGATGACAGGGTGATCTTCTGTACAGTCACGAGTGCACTTGCAGCGACTATGTGTCCGGAAGGTCTATACTGCCCTTTCAGAGCGGCGGGCGAGCTTTGCTGGGTCATTCCTAGCTAGATTTTGATCGACGATCAATAAAGGTGCTTAAGCCTCGTGCAAGATTTCGCTACGTCAGGTCAAGCGTCCAGACCGCCCGGCACAACGCACGAACCACTGACTCGGACTCACTACTAGTGGGGATACGGTCAGTTTCCAATCCATTCTGCAATAAGCCATATGTTTGCTCATCGTGAATTGATTCGTTGACCGAGGGTCAAGGGTATGTCATCTACGTGGTCGGACGACCGCGATTCACGGACACACACTGGCACACACTATATATAGGAGGTGTACGTCTGCAATTGCTCCAGCAGCATAAGCGTCAGCACATAGAAGGTCGCATACAAGGAACGAAAAATTACTCCGTGCGAGCACCGAACTCGCATACTGCCCGGTGAGACTCACGTCGTCAGTCATCGTTATTGTCGTTCCTTGTGAATTGTATTATTCACCGTAGACGAATATCTTGCCCTCCTTTCCTTCAAGAGAACTGACTAGTCTAACATCTCTTGTTCGTCGGAGTACTGCGAAGTGACGTTGCGGATTTCGTCATCTCAGTGGAATCGCAGTCTTGCACCGACTTGTCTGTGAGTCTCACCTTCCTTGAAGAGACGACACATTGATCTTGGCGGAGGAGTTCAGCGAGGGTATTGCTTGATGTACTGTATAGGATTCTTTCAAGTGGTGAACGACCGGACACCGTTGACATGGTACTGGCTAACCCACGGCGGCCTTACAAGCCTGGAGTGCTACCGTGTTCGCTGTTATAATGAGTAGCCAGGAAAGAGTTTGACACCAGCTCCCGAGGGTGCGGCCAAGGGATGTTTGGTTTGAAAAGCCAGACGGACACGAGTGCAGATATCAGTTTGTGGTTATGCCGAAAACGAGAGTAGGTAAGTGGCATAGTAAAATTTACATTGCGACCCGACAAATTCCTGTGATGTTTTCTTTTCTGCCACATCACAATGGCTGCGCTCCATTGTGGGCATTCGTTGCAGGCCCCGTGGCGTTTGGATCGCCCTCGGAAATGAATGTCACGTTCACATCGACAAAGGAGCATCCCTTTTCTGCCCAATGGCAATGCTCAACGAACACGATGCGAACTTCCGTAGATCCGTGGGCCCTATTGTGCCTTCGCAGGCTCAAACTTTGTCCAAGTGATCGGGGCACAATGTGAGCACGTTGCGTGAGGGGATCCGGACGCAGATATAAAGGACCAGCATTGCACGGGCAACCACCAATCCCCGCCCACCCAGATACTCTCGCAGTACTACTTCCCTTCTGTACTCCTCCTTACTCCACTACACTCGCTGCTCATTCGATATGTCCTCAAACAAGGAGAACGATTACATACTCCCTGGATTCGGCCTTGGCCAGTATGGTCAAGATGTTGGCGACGGCAGAGTAAGCTTCCTAGCCGTTTATTTATTCAATGTGGCTAACATCATTTACATTCGCAGTACCACTGCACGTTGTGCCCGAAGACTTTCAATGGCGACTTGAAGACAAAATACCGCCATGTAATGTCGGATGAGCACCTCAAAAGGTTGCCGCCAATCTACTGCCAACAGTTGCTGTTGCTCAAGGACAGCGATATGGCTCTGGTGTGCCCTAAATGCCAGAAGAAGTGAGTAGAGGTGATTTTCTTTGAGGACACGTTCTGACGGCGAGCAGGTTCAGTCGCGGTGACTCCATGAAGAAGCACGCCGATACGTGTGGGGTCCCAAAGAAAAGGAAAGAACCGCGGGCTTCACGGCCGCGTAGGAGGCCTGCGCAGGTCGTCCAAACCCCGGCGGTGGTGGAAGAGGTCCCTCCACCAGATCCCGACTTCCCCGAACTCAAGGGCAACCCGCGGTTCACGGAGGCGGTGCGGGTGGCGGCACAGCCGTTCAACTTTGACAATCTCATGGGGGATCCTCTACTCCTGGAGTTTGTGCGATTCGTGGTGTATCTGAATTGCTACATCATTCCGACACACTATCCGCACCTAGTAGGCGTCTACTAAGCCGCTACTGCGGCCTGCTCCCTTCTCACCGCTATCGTTATTGTTATTTATGGCCTCTTCGTTGTAGTCATTCTTCTGGATACATACCAACTACCTACTTAATCTCTGTTTTGCCGTGGTACTTCAAATGTAAAGTTAATTGAAGTGCGATCAACTTGTGTGGCCTCGCAACTTGAACACGTGGGCGGCCCGGATCGCTGGCGTGCTCGCTCTTCTCCACTCGAATACTCAGTACTCAATTCCTGCTTGCGACATGACACAAACTTTGACACAAGTAATCCTCAGGACCTTTCTCTCTGTATTTAACGTATGAGTTGCCTCTTTCGAATCACGGAGACAGATCCGAAGGACTGGAAATATGTGTCTGAAGGCGGTTCAACTGTGGTCTTTTCGTACGCCGGCCCTGCCAATCCTCAATTCGACAGGACGGTCCTACGATTACAGAAAGTTGGCATATCTGATTCCATAGCTCGAAGTTCAGAATCTCCGGCGGAGGATCTCGTCGACCCTGGCATTATCTTCCACCACACTGTAATCTCTAAGCTGGTTCCAGCACAGTACCTCCCGCATCTAGAGCCAGTGCTTGTTGGGCGGGGTTGGTTGCTGCATCTGGCTCAGCTATGTCAAGCCCAGAGGCCTCAGGATAGGCGCGTAAAGGATTGCGTTGACGTGCGATGCAGGAAGGCCGTCCTTGCCACAGACTTCGTGGGCGGGCCAGGTTGGGCCGTTGAAATCAAGGTATGTCTGATGCTTGGCTGTGTGGTCGGTGGGTAGGCTAATGATTGATTTTCCAGCCAAAGTGGGGTTTTCTTCCGTCTCCGACCTATCTCTCGCCGTCGACGCGTTCGATCAAGACGCGTACATGCCGTTTCTGCATGCATGCTCATCTGAAATACACGCGGGGTGACATCGTCGCGTGCGGTTATTGTCCCCTTGATCTCTATTCCGGAGAGCAGACACGCGTCAGACGCGCTCTCCATGCCTTGTGGAATGCATGGATCGGTAGCAGCGGTCGCATTAACAATTTGCGAGTATTCGTAGGAGGAAAATTACTGGAACCTACGTTTGAGGCGTGTAGACATCTTCTGGGCATTGAAGTACTTAGCTGACTGCGCCGTTTTGCTAGCCCTCATCTCTCAGAGAGCTGGCGCTCGAATTCGGTTCCGTGTCCTTGTCGGATAACTTTGTGGCCATTAATCAACTTCGTGATCAATTCACAGCTATTCTTCTCCCAATCATTCTTGAGACCCCTGTCCTCCACACGTTGTCCACATTGCAGCGGACGCTCGATGAGCTAGACATTGAAGGGCTTGCCGCGCTCTGGACGCGCGCTCGTGCCAATGGGGTGGACAGCCCTCCCCCTGCGCTCGGCGATGGCATCTCCCAACCTACCATAGACGAATGGACGCGTTTCATCAGCGATTACACGAGCAAGATACATACTCCAGGGCAATTCGGGAAGGAACCACAAGTGCACGAATTGCGATACTACTGTCTCGCCTATCTCCTGTCGACTACATTCAAAGACTGTTCTATTATCCTTCGCATGCGGCCTCTCAAAGAGGGCGTGCACCACAGCTGTGACAACTTCGACAGCTCAGTCACGGTCATCGATCTGGATGTCAAGAGCATCTCTCGAATGCAGAAATGGGCGAAGCAGGATCGTGAGATTGTGGAGACATACGCCAAGACGGAACGGCATGAATGTCAAGACCGATACAGATGGTAACAGTAAGAGAGTTCTACTCGAATTAAGTTGAATTTTCTTCATTCGTTGCAATACTCTCCAGAACCCCTTGCACCAGAGGCAAGTATGTGCACTGGCGGTGTTGGACGGCTCGATAGACGGCAACCCTTACCGACCAGAGTGTTGACATGATTGTGCACTGTACTGGCTACTACAGTATTTGCACGCATCATCTACTTTCGATTAGGCATCATCGCAGATGAGCTTCGATGCGCCCGCGCGCAATCGCAGCATTGATGTGCCCCTGGCAAATGCAATTATCACACATTTCAAACGAAGTGAGTCTCCCAAATTCTGCAACTGCATCAACTCACATAATTAGACAAACATGCATTAGAACGTAAAGAGTACGCTGAAGCCAATCAAGAATATGCACAGATACGTCGCTGTTTACTGCGCTGTCTACGGCGGTGGTGGACGATGGTGTAGTGACGTATTGACTGGGCGACGTGTCCTCGGTGGGCGTTGGCTTCGACAAAATGCGGTGGGGGCACATCCTGTCGCAGATTAGCTCGGAGGGGCAGCGGTGCATATAGCGCATGTCGGTCTGGTGTACATACTTCATCGATAATGAACTAGCTTGAACGCACACGCGTACACACTGAATCGGTACTTGTAACCTTGAGAGGAGATGACCACTTTGATGTATTGGACTCACCATTTGACCAAACATCCCACAAGGACGGCCCATAGCAAAGGAGGTTCTCTTGAACCGCCTCGCGAGTCGCACTGGCAGCAGCAGGACGATGTGAAGTCAGACTTTTTTGTAAGACGAGTACGCACCTCATCTAGGACGTTCGCAGTGACGTAACCAGCAATTCCGTCGCTGTGGGACCTAGAAGCTCAAGGTGCTCTGTAGAAAAAGACCAGTGACCCGAAAAAAGAGACGAACGAAAGCCGACAGAACAGAGAAAAAATTGCGAGACCAGAGGAAACGCAGAATAAACGCAGAATAAAGACCGAGACGCTTGTAGAACCCAGGAAAATTGGACTGAAACGGGTGTCAAGGAAGAGACGACCGAGAGACGAGACATGAGAAGAAGGAAACCGAGACGTCAAAATTCCGGACATGTCACAATAACAGAGAACCCAAGACAAGTTCCAAACCTGCGCGAAAAGAAGAGGAAGCTGAACTATTCCAGGATCACAAAAGGCACATGACCGCAGCATCGACGTACGATGCAGAAGCGAGTCCATGAAAATTGAAGAAAAGGCGGACGGAAAACTGCGTGCACTCAGCTTCCATAGCGATCTCGCTCCGGGGTTCAGAAGCGAGAGTGTATAATTGGTATTGAGACTGCGCCTCAAGCATCCGGCTCGCTTCCAAAGATTTCCACCCACAGCGCTTTGAGGCTGTTTGAGGGTGGAATTTCTGCAGCTGTGCCAGTGTTCGAGGCTTCGGAACAGTCAGTTTGAGCCTCTGCCGGCAGCATCCAACCGTCAGGGTGGAGGTAGTCGACATCGAGGGCAATTACGGGCATAGGAAATTTGGCCATGCATTCCTGGAGCGCCGCTTCCATGAAGCCCGGAAGAGGCCCCTGAGGAATAGTGGCAGATTCGCTCGGAATTGAAGCTTCGGAGGAAGTGAAGGAAGGGGCAGTGGGGAAGAAGTCACGATCCATCGGCAGTTCCTGGTCAGGCTGGAAGATTGGCCCAAGGAAGCCGTCAGGGTTGCTCTCAGCATGAGGCTGTGCGATGAGGGACACCCCAGCATTGAGCATGCCGGCGTTAGGTTGAGCGCAAGCGTAGGACCATGGCGGTACAGCCAGCAAGTCCATACCGGAGGTTGTGCCATTGGAGGACAGCGCGCTCAAGTTCGAGGGTATCGGGAGGAAAAGTGCGTCTTGATCACCGTCGTCTACGCCAATGGCAGCCAGCTCACGCTCCAGCTCTTCAGCGAGAGCCCGCTCCGCCTCGAGTTCGTCGAACGCCGTGGGGGAGGCGCCCTGAACCGAACTCGAGGAGGAGAGGAACTCCCGCGAAGCATCCGGAACTTGCAAAGAGCTTACTGCCTGAGTCTCTGAGACGACAACGGCATTTTGTCCAGCATTGGCACTGGAGGGAGCGAAGGTCAGGCATCTGAGTAGAAGAGGAGATCTATCAGCATTTATTTTCGACAACACGTTTGAATGAGAAGTTCGGATGTCGTTATGGTAGGAGCGATATGCTGACCGGCCATCAGACGCTGCTCCTTACGCACGGACAACAGGCGCAGAATACAGAAGGACTGTATTTTCATCGCAACGTGGTTAAAAGGACTCACTCGACTGGGCCGTTCGACCCGTTCGATACGCTCCGCTCCGCCTCCAACAGCACGAAAGACGGCGAGGATCCCCACGCCGACGAAGGCTTCATGGTCCACGTCGACCGCGGTCTCGACGAACCCTGCTGCGACCTGGAAGAGCTGTTGTGCCTCGACCTAGACGAGCTGTTCGAAGAACTATGTCTCGAGTACCCAGGGCGCGACCACTGTGTCCTGCCCGCGCCGGCCTGCCCCAAAGCGGGTCCAGAGGAAGACCGAGAGAAACCAGCTTCGAAGGGGTTCACATCGAAGTACGCAGGAGCAGGCGGCTGGGGGAGAGCAGCACCATGAACCTCTAGCGACGGTGCAGCAGCTTGAGGGAACGAGTACGGAGAGACCTGAGACAGGTTGTACGCGTCGTGTACTAAGGGTAATGCAGCCTGGGCACTCATAATCTCGCTCATCGACGGCATAGGCTCTCCGGCGTAGCCATAGACGGCATCGGGGACACTGTAGGCATAAGCCTCCGCACCCCGAAGCTTGGTCTTCTTGGCCTTGATCCTGTTGTTCTTGTGATCGAGTACGTACACACACACCGCTCCGCTCTTGAGGCAACGCTTGCAAGTGGGGCGAGTGCCGGTGCACTACAAATATGGACGAGAGTTAGTGACGTCGGATCGGCCACACCGCTGGACGTACCTTGGTCTTGCGCTCGCGGCATCTCTCACAAGCTTGGGGCGTACGCAAGCGTTCGGGGACTAGGGACCGTATCCAGCCAATGCGCTTGCCAGATGGCGTCGCCTGTGGCGGGAGAGCGCCAGTCGCGATTGATCCCGGGAATTGGAACTGCTCGGGGTACGTGGGCGGCATGGATGCTTCGAGGAATTCAGGCTGGGAAATGCCCACGTTGGGGTATCCAGTCCTGATGACCGAGTTATCGTATTGGATGTGGTTCTCAAAGCCGCTCAATCCGAGTCCCTTAGGAACCCGCGAAGTGAGAGCACCGAGAGTGGGAGACTTCTGGGCGATGAACTGCTGCAGACGCGAAAGACGCGACTCCGAGGGAACCCGCGACCTGGCCAGCACGTCGCGGGGGAGAGTAGGTTGGGCATGGAAAGGAATCTGAGTAGCCAGCATTGTTACAAATAATAGAAGAGTGAAATGATGATAATGATAACGGCGTTAAGGGAAAAGGTAGGGGAGGCTGGCAACCGACAACTGGGGCTTTTATAGGCGTTACAACAATCTCAACCGTGGTCGAGGTCAGAATCGATACTTTGCGATGCTCCACAGACCGGTCTAACATGAAATATCCGAGGAAAGGTATCTTGTCCTGGCAGTCAAGTACAACAAGAAAATCTCTGCAGCTTACCTCGGCATGCTTGATTCTTCCTCTGAAGTATATAGACGCAGCATGCAGTAGCATAGCCCATCAATAGTTTCATCCAATAGATCCAGTATCAGTACAAGAACCTAGATGTTACAACGATGCACGCATAAACAGCAGTCGGTGGAGAAGCTTTGAGTGCTCCCATGGTCGCGAGTAAAACAGCCGCATTATGATGTGCGCCGGCGGAACTCCTCGTTAAACTCGCGACCAATGAGCATGCGCCTAATTTCCTGGGTCCCTGCTCCAACCGTGTAGAGTCTGGCGTCACGCAGGAAGCGTCCTGTGGGGTAATCTGCCAGTTTCTACGTCAGTGAATGAACAGAGCGACATCGTTGGCAGACGAAGCACCGTTAATATAGCCATTTCCACCTAGACATTGCATGGCATCCATTGTAACTTCAACCGCTCGGTCCGAAGAGTATAGGATCGCGCCGGCACAATCCTGGCCAGTCATGAACAGAATGCCGCGGAAACGACGACATTGTATACGCACCCGCCGACTGACCCTTCCCTCGTCGGCTGCCTTCGCAACAGCATAAACGTACGCTCGCGTCGCGTTCAACTTGGTATACATGTCTGCGATCTTGCCTGGTTCCTTCAGTCAGAACATATCCACAACGCAAAGGAAGTGAGAAAAAACCTTGCATGAGCTGGAACGTCCCGATAGGCTGACCGAATTGTTTGCGATCATGCACGTACTCAATTGCGTAGTCGAACGCAGCCTGCATGAGACTGGCGCGCATCATGGCCGTTAGCAGACTACGAATTACAAGTAATAGATCCTCACCCCAACGGTCCACCGCAGAGCACAAGGCGCTCCAGGTCGAGACCAGACATAAGCACCTGGGCTCCACCGTCTATCTTCCCCAGAACATTTTCTACAGGAGTGTCGGAAAAGGGACGCACAGGGACAGGGGACGCGTACTCACCCTCAGGCACGAAACAATCCTCAAACACGAGCTCGCACGTGTCGCTGCCGCGCATCCCCACCTTGTCTAGTTTCTGGTGCGTGGAGAACCCAGGCATACCGCGCTCGACGATGAACGTCGTGATGCCGCGCGACCCTTTCTCTGGTGAGGTCTTGCCATATACCACGAGCGTGGAGGCAACCGGGCCATTTGTGATCCTAGAACGCGTCAATCTACCAGCGAAGAACGTTGCAAAAGGGGCGAGCCTACCAGAACTTGTTCCCGTTCAGTTTGTAGCCCCCGTCCACCTTGTCGGCACGCAACCTCATGCTGATCACGTCGCTGCCACTGCCCGGTTCGCTCATCGCGAGACTCCCGACCTTTTTGCCTGAAACAAGATCTGGGAGATACTTCGCCTTTTGGGCTGCCGTTCCCCACCGATGAATCTGCCATTTCCTCAGATAAAAAAGACTACTGGGCCTGAATACGCGTACCTGATTCACGCACAAGTTTGAATGTGCGCCGTACGAGAGTGCGACGGAGCCAGACGCGCGCGAGAGCTCCTCCATCGCTAAAGTGTGGTTGAAATAGCCGAGGGCAAGTCCACCATAGTCCGGAGACACGGTGACCCCAAGGAGGCCCATGGAGCCCAACTTCTCCCAGATTTCCTGCAAGACAAATACGTCTCAGCACAACTTCATCCCTCTACAGTATATTTGCATTTGTGCGCTAACTGCTTGGAAATTGGGCGTCTATTATGTAGCAGGAGACAATTCACCATAGGGAACACATTGTTTCGGTCTATCTCTCCAGCGATCGGAGCAATCTCTCGTTGGGCAAACTCAGTGACCGCGTTTCTGAACTGTGTCAATGGGTCAAGTCACAGTCAGTCCAGGTTCGTGCATCACACCGTACCTCAGCCTGTTCTTCCGTCAGACCCGCCACATCACTGTTGTAAAACGACGCATTTCGACGCTGTATCCTGCCTTGTGTGGGCAATGAGCGTAGAAGGCGGGTAGACGGATGAGCGAGTGAACGGAAGGACAACATGAATCCGGGGCCGATCACGAGCCTGTGCGGGGAAGGTATTTAAAAGTATCTAAATTACGTAACGAATCTAACGTTGTAAGGTAAGCGGGCGAATATGAAAAAAAACCAACCTGTTCAGTCAGACTATTGGTATCTTCAAAACTCATGATCGGGGAGAAATCGACCTGAGACCAACGACTTCGGAAAATAAACTGCATGCAAGATGCGTCGCGGTGAACATGGTCTCTAACCCACATTCGGTTATACACCTTCCCTATATAGTGTAGGTGTTCGTACCCCTACAATCGACGCCCCGATGGTACTGAGAACTGCTATAAGTC
The DNA here is from genome assembly GCF_003851025.1 of Sparassis crispa. Taxonomy (NCBI): domain Eukaryota; kingdom Fungi; phylum Basidiomycota; class Agaricomycetes; order Polyporales; family Sparassidaceae; genus Sparassis; species Sparassis crispa. Next base: position 244,356 of record NW_020939750.1, read on the forward strand.
GTCTCAGGAATTTGTAGCTATGGACGGTATATACATCCCGATCGAGGCGTGGGCTATATGCATACTAGCTAAGAATACCGGCTCAACGTTATCATGACCACACTGTACATAACGATACACCAAGAAGTTGACCGTCCTTCGGTAGATACTAAGGTGACTACTCACTCGATTGGCCATGACACCGTAGATTGAGTACTCGAGGCCTAGAATAGAAGAGAGGGACCTGATGCGTCGCCTTCGGCATCAGGCTCCTTTCGCGCCTTCTTCGCCCACCGCAAACCACACGCGTTGCAGAGCGTCTTGGGTCCAAGAGGACCCTGAGTAAGAATATAATGAGATGAACAGAGGATAATACGGTAACGAATATCCTGACCTTGCGCCATTCAGGCGAGTCCGTGCGCCCACATGTTACGCATACATACTGTTCCGCGGCATGCATTCTCTTGACCTGAGAAAAGGTTCAGATTCAATTGAGTTGCGCCATAGATAAGGGCAAACCTTCTTTCGCTGTGCCTCGGTCGTCTCATCATCCACACTGCCAGAACCGGAGGCAGAAGAAGGAGCGGCATATCCACTCGTGTCGAAACTGCCTCTAGTGTTGAAGCTAACTCTGCTCGCCATAGGACTGGGTAACACCTCGTCGTACGAACCACCAGATGGAATGCCATAGTACGAGTCTTGAGGCAGAGCATTCGGGGGAGGAGCCGAAGACGTAGATGCAGCGGGACTTGCCTGTGGATCGAGAACCTGCTGTTGTGCACGCAATTGGAGGAGGCGCTGCTGCAGGCGCTCGTTCTCCACCTTGAGTTCGAGGAACGTGTTGAGCATGGCTGTGTTACGACTGGGGTATGGCTTGGCCGTAGCGAAAAAGCATTGGAATTTATCGGTTTGGGGACTGACGTGGGGCTGTCCGGTTATCTCGAAGAGGACTTCGCGAGGGCGCGAGGAGTAGTCGTGGGCGACGCAGAACTCGTTCTTGCACTGCAGACGCGCGTATGCAAGAAGGGGACGTCGGGTGTGTAGGCAATCAGCGAACATTGTGCGGAAGCTCGCGCGATCATCAACTGCCAGCACGATCGGTCAGGTAGGACGCTCAGGAGACAGGAGGAGGACAAACCGTTCATGAGGTTGACAAGATCGCCATCAACGAGCTCCTCGTCCCTCCATCCCAACAATTCTGTCACTGCAGCCCCGCAGTACCACACCTTCCCTGTCGCATTAAGCACGAGGATAATCGCGTCGCTGAGTTCGGTAATGAGCAGGTCTGCCCACCGCTTCCGCTTGGTGAACTCAAACGTCTGCGGCTCCTTCTGTTTCGGCGCCGAGTTCGACGGGCCCGCCTGGGGGATTGCCTGCGCAAGAGACATGGAGGAAGAGAGCGGAAGAGAGCGAATGCATGAGGATGCGCCAAAAGTGTACAACTAGGTTCTGTCAAAGAGGCCTGTCCGCAAATGGCAGTTCCTGACATACCTATGTTGTCTTCCGAATTTGGCGAATTTGACCACCATCAGATCTATCTGTGAATGCCGCTGATCTTTCGTAGACAGGTATTTAGGTAAGTAGTATACCAGGCTGACCAGCACCAGCACTGGTCTCAACTCCGGTTATTCGGCGGAAGACGACGCTGAAAGATTATCATATTAGTTACCTATATTGTGACCGTGCTCCCCACCTCAATAAGGTCACTATTGGTTTGCCTTCGGGAGACTAATTGGTTACTAGTCTCTACGCAGGACAACGGTTCACATTGAAGGACGGTCCAGGACACAGCGGCCAGGCTCACTCTCAAGATCAACCGATGTTATCCTGTATATCCACTGGCACACCCAGTTTTATTTCCAGCGATATACCTCACGGTGCCCATATTAACACATCGCACCACCCCTGGCGCCGCAAGCAAATGACTACGGAGAAGGGAGGAACCTTGTGAGGTGAGGGTTTTACTTACTCTGCCCTACAATTCTAGCACAGCTGCTTTGGTTACAATAACTGCTCGCTCATTTTCACCCTTAAGAGTCCCTCTTCATTTCAGCTCGCAGATCACTCACATGGGAAAAGCAACTGCGCCGGAGAATTGTACGCAGGAAACACACTCCCCGATGGTGATCCGGGTGCTTGTCTAACCTTTGCATGACGCTGTTGATTCTCTCCTTCTAAGCACATCTTATGCACGGGCCCGGCGATCTAGGAAGAGGCATGCACAGATCACGTCTCTTCCGCTGGCTGATCTCTTCTCGCCCAGGTGTTCTTGCCTACCCCACCGCAGCAGTCATGCACCATGCTCCACGTTTCGCAATTTCCCACCGATATTCTCTTCTCATGTTTTTGACACTTCCACTCCACGCTTTGATTCCTCCTCATGAAGCGGTGCGAACAGGCAGTGCTTTTTCATAGACTTGCTCGTGAAGTCAACGAATTAGTAAGTAGGTAAGTAGTATACCGGCATTGGTCTCAACTCGGGTTGTCCGACGGAAGACGACACTGACAGATTATCATATTAGTTACTAGTTTCTACGCAGGACGGTTCGTATTGAAGGACGGACACAGCGGCCAGGCTCACTCTGAAGATCAACCGATGTTATCCTGTATATCCACTGGCAGACCCAGTTTTATTTCCAGCGATATACCTCACGGTGCCCATATTAACACATTGCACCACCCCTGGCGTCGCGAGCAGATCACTACGGAGAAGGGAGGAACTTTGTGAGGTGAGTGTTTTGTTTACTCTGCCTTAGCAATTCGAGCACGGCTGCTCTGCCAGGTTGCAAAAAACTATTCATTCAATTTCACCCTTAAGAGCCCGCAAAATTTCTCTTCATTCAGTTCGCAGATCGCTCACATGGGAAAAGTAACTGCGACGGAGAATTGTGCGCATAAAACACACACCCCGAGGGTGATCCGGATGCTTGTCTAACCTTTGCATGACGCGGTTGATTCTCTCCTTCTAAGCAGCTCTTATGCACAGGCCCGGCGATCTAGGAAGAGGCATGCACAGATCACGTCTCTTCTGCTGGCTGATCTCTTCTCGGGTGTTCTTGCCTACTCCACCGCAGCAGTCATGCGCCACACTCCGCGGTTCGCGATCTCCCACAGTTATTCTCTTTTGATGTTTCTGAAACTTTGACACTTGCGCTCCACGTTTCGCTTCCCCCTCACAGAGCCGTGCGAACCGTCATTGTTTTTTCATAGATTCGCTCAAGATTCGCTCGTGAAATTGGGAGTCTCGCACTATCCTCGGACCGACCCCCGCGTCACCAGTTCCCCTGCTCGCTGCCCCCCGCTGCGAAGCTGATTGACTCAAGAAGCAAGCATCCGCTTTTTCTTGCGGGGTAGGCTTCCTTCGTGGAAGAACTTCTTCTAATCGCGTGTCCACCGTTGCCGGCAGACTCTCGTAACTCTCACGAAGGCGGAGATTCTGCACGTATTCGTGCGACACACCGACACAGACGCGCGGAAAATTTCACCATACGAAATAAAGCAGCTGCCATGCCGTCCCCAATTACATCAGGGAGATTCCTCGCGCACAGCTCCAAGTGCTCGTGTCCCGGACCCGAGCTCGTCGGCCCACCGAAATTAGCGTCCGCTCGATCCGTGCACTCATGCTGAGAATGGTGACACACAAGATAATCATTAAGCTGGCCTGCTATAAACAATGCGCCCAAGTAAACAGTACACGCAAGACCGGTAATAATAGCAGTGGATATGAGATAAACGTCAAGAATGAAGCACGGGAAAAATGTCCAAGGGAACAGATAGGATGTGTATGCTTTATGGTGTAAGGTACCTCTACGTTTTGCGGTGTTCGACGACTGATATCCCAAGAAAGAGGAGAGGACGCGGAAGGACGACGAAATGAGAAGGTTAGGAGTGGATAGTTTAGATGATGCAATAGCCTCCGTCTACGCGGATTTCAGAGCCGGTCATGAATCGCGAAGCGTCGCTCGCAAGGAACACGATGGCGCCCTAGGGGGGGGTCAATACGTGCATGAAACGCAGAAATCGTGCAATACACACCGCAAGGTCTTCTGGTTCACCGATCTAGAGAAACGGACGTGAGCCAAAAGTGCTGGCGAACGTGGTAACCGTAAACTCACCCTGCCCATGGGCGTGAGGCTTTCCCACGTTTTCTGAAATTTCATCGGCAGGGCATCAGAAAACCAGCCACGAAACACGACGCGAACACAAACCTTAAGCTCCTGGTCATGCGCGAGGACGGTTCTCGTCAGTCTGGTCAACATGTATCCCGGACTGGGCGCCAAGGACTCTGGTCAGCGCTACGCTGCCTATGACGTAATGGAACCCACCTCAGGCAGTTCACGCGGACACCCTTCTTGGCCCACTCCACGGCCAGACTGGCCGCCATGTGTTTCACAGCTGCGTAGACGCAGATTCAGGTCATCTGGTGTCACAACGACAGGAACATGGCGCGAAAAAGCGCGATGCGTACCTGCTTTTGCGGCATTATACGGCGTCTGTGGCTGGGGAATGTTGACGATCTAATTCCAGAGATAGCGCGTCAGACATTGTGTCATGTGGGGTAATCAGAGTACTCACGTTGGCTGACATGGACGCGACGAGGACGATGCTTCCTCCGCCCTGGGGGATCATGTTGCGCGCCGCCTCACGCGCGGTAAAGAACGCACCATGGACATTAATATCGTACAGACGCTTTATGCGGTCAAAGGGATAGCTGAATTCACACGGGAACGTCAGAAAAAATCATTCACAGGGACCCGAGTACGTACTCGAACGCAGAATAGTTCTCAACGATACCTGAAGGACGAATGAGCGCGTGAGCACGCTATAAGGCACGTGACGTACCAGCTGATGCAACGACCGAGTCGATGCGGCCGTACGTGTCCATCACCTTCCGAAAAGCTTGCTGCACAGAGAGCTCGGAGGACACGTCGCAGCCGACGCCCATAACGTTGTAGTCGCCGGGTACCATGTCACTGTCAACTTCACACCTTATCAGCAGTCTGCGCAGGCACGAAGGGGCTGGGATCCTGACCGCATGCCGCCTTGACGACTTCATGCGCTGCCTCCCCCGCCTCCTCTTCCTTAAGGTCAAGGATAGCGAGGGACGTGCAACCCGACTCCACGAACGCGCGACAGAATTCGAGGCCCAACCCACGCGCGGCACCCGTGACCATGCATACCTGGGAACGGTAACGCGAACGCTGTGTAAGCTCTGTTCCGCACCACACGCGCGCGCGCGCGAAACGCACCTTGTTTGCCATTGAGAAATCAGGCAGTGATTTGAGGGCCCTCGCTTTCGCTGCCACCGCAGCACTCGGCAGTGCACTGGTGGCGGCATTGGTACTGTTAAATCTTGTCTGAGGGACGCATGCCCGAGTCCGTGCGACAACGACAGCCTGAGTGGATTTGATTGCCTGCGAGAGGAGTCGAGTAGCCATAGGATGAGACAGAGGAGGAAGAGAGTAAAGTTGGAGAGGGAGAAAGATAGGTGTCGAGGACGTGTTTCGGAGGAGAATTTATTGGCGGACGCAGCAGGCGGATGCCTAGACTCAGGAGGGCGGTCCGATCAAGGCAAACTGCGAGCCCATTTGCTCTCTTGACATAATCCTCTGCCGTCCAATCGTATCGACCATCCTCTGGTCAGCGGACGATGGGCAAAATTCGCTGGGCCTCTTGCGTTTCCGCTCACCGCCATCTGTCTGACAGCGTCGGACCCAGTCTGTCTCGGACTATTTTTAGACTCCAGTAAGACCGGCTTGCGTCAAGCGGCAGCACCGCTTTTGGCGTGCGGAGCACCTTATCCAGCGCGGAGAAAGCTCGTCCAATCGAATCGGAGCCCAAAGATCTAAGGAACAGACTAGTAGACCACCACTCATCCAGAACTCGCCAAGACCGCGCACCGGAAGTGCCCGTCTGCAAACCTGGATGCAATCTAGCGGGAACTGGAGAACCGGACGTTGCACAAACGGAGCGAGACCAGTGGAGGCCTGACGCTGTGTACGAACGGGCGGATAGGAGTGAAGGCGAACAGAAGTTCTTTGATCTGGATTTACGAAGCCCCTCTGCATAGAGGAGCATCGGACGGATGAACAATCCGCTGGCGGGAATTTCGCATCTCCTAGTGATCTTACACTTCCCCTCCATAATGTCCTGTGTGTGACCATAGAAAGTACGTCGTCCCCTCGAAATTGGAGACAAGTCACAGTGGAGCGAATATTCCTTCTGGATCTCGGGCCGTCAGCCGGTGTCCTCCCCTTTCAGGAACCTTCCTCCCATTCCGGGCAAGTGTGAATTAACAGAATCTCATTCAGCAGAGTCGACTGGAATCTGTGTCCTATCGTGACAAATTATTTCAGCACATCCAAGAATGCGGCAATATACTTATCATACGGCAGCATACAGTGACTCAAAGGACAGCATGCAAACAAAATGACTCGTAACTGAATAAACAATGGTGACATGGGGCTCGCTGCGAAATTGGAAGGAGAGGAGCGGAATGAGACAGATGAGTCTCTCTGATAGACTCACCACTGCCAACAACAGGCCAGGAGGAGTTAAGGTGAGGCCAGCTATCAAGCAATAACACGGAGCTATAGAGACTCGAAAAAGATGAGAGTTATACCGACCGGCACAGCCCACTGCAGCTCATCCATCCGGCTGTCCATATGTACCTCAACCAGCTTCTTCTGCTGCTGCTTCTCTTCCAACCGATGCTCCAGCAACTACTTCTCCAAAATCGAGCGCCGCACATTGGCGCGTCCATTTCACGACCTCGCTTTTCGCCTTGTGCAGCGCTGGCCAGAAGCTCATCACCTGTGAGCTAATGTTATTCGTTCTCGTGCGAGCTTGGTGGCTTGAATACGAGCCCTGCACACTGCGTGGGCAGGACAATTTGTCGGAGATGGGATCAGCCGGGGGCACAGGGGAAGACTTATTAGCCTTCTTCGCGCCGGTAGAAGAACCCGACTTCATACTGGCACAGAGTGGGAAGACCACGTACGGTTGTTCTCAGAGTATCCGAGTCACGACTCGGGCATTGCGACGCGGTCCATGTGCGCCTGCAGGTCACTCTCACAGTGTGTCAGTTGCTCGTTCAGCGTCGTGATCATCACGTCCTGCTCCTCGAGCTGTTTGGTCTGCTGCTGCAGCTGTGCCGTCAGCTTTGGATCAACCGCAACCGTCGGAGTGCGTAAGCGTGCGATAAACGCCACGGGTGTTGATGGAGACTCAATAGGAGTGTCAGCACTTATAGATTCAGACACCGCAGAGCCGGGGTACATGCAGATTGAGCGATGCCACCGGTGTTGACCAGAATCATTGCTACCTCAGTATCGTGTTTCGCGAATGCCTCTGGAGACATGAAGTGAGACTATGGAGGCAGACAGTCGAGCATTGCATGAAGACAAGCACCGAGGACGAGACCCATCAGAAGAGGCACGCGAAGATGCAGGTAGGGCCGCAAGGTCAATCACGGATCGGCGACTTCAGCTCAAATTTGCTCATGCACGGCTTCGTCATCAAATTCTATGTTGTATCACAATCTGAGCCCAGTATATAGTACGCACACAGAATAAGCTGGCCAGGAACGTTTCAAGGGATCCTCGCAGTACTGAGGGCAAAGTGCTGTATATCTATGGGCGCCTCGTGATGTCAGAGTCGAACAGTCACTGCTATCCCTTGACAGACCATCCTGACTCTCACGAGATGGATTTCTCCACAGCTCGTTCAGTGGGAAGTGCAATCATATTCACGAGGAATGCTCTAATCAGAGTTAGTTTGGGAATGAGAAAGCGCGCATGAGTGATGATTCTTACTGGACGAGCGCTGGCGCCAGACCTCAATAGAACACATTCGGGCCTCCCAGGCTGTAAATTTTCCGGAATGTGGACCGAGTAATGCTGAAAGGTTTATCGCCCTCTGTACTGTGGGTACTCTGTATGTGTGCCTTGATGACATCAAAGGGATATGTCGCCAGCCATGATGTGACACCGGCGATACCTCCAGACAGCATTTGAACATGCAACGAGTGCGACAATGCACGGGAACCCGCCTCAGAGATCAACTCGGCGGAGTGGTTGGACGGCAGTGGTGAAGGCGCGAAATAGCGCAAGATAGCTGCGGCGGTGACAAAGTATACACCAAACGCCGTGTCTCGCAGTGCTGTCGCGGTGATGCCACGGTATGGTCCTCTGATACCGTGATCTTTGAACATCAAATGCGCAACCTCAGAAGCCGTACTCGGCTTTTGAGATATTGTAAATGCTGTCACTAACTTGTTTGATGCAGGCACCACCGTTGACTGCTGATGGGCCTTTACCAGCTCTGTAGGTGCTGCTACGAGCCTGTTCGAGAAGAGTAATGCAGTAGTCACATTGACAAATGTAGCTTATAAGGGACGTACGAAGAAACAACCCCGGAGCAGGCACCAGCAATATATATTTGTGTCAATGTTAGGCCTGCTGCTTTCTCAGCGTGCAACTGAGACTTCAAGAAGTCGTTCAAAGAGAAGATTAGACCGTTCAACGGAACACTCGCGAACTAATAGCCACCGACACAGGTGGTTTTGCATTCAAAGAAACTATGATCATGCGGCATGAAAAGAGAACTTGATATGACTTACAAGCGGATAAGCTATACCTATGAACAAACCGCTCACGTGTTCCGCGTGCAATAGTGTACAAGGCATGGAACGTGGATCGATACTCCAATACCACTTTTGGGTTCTGAATCCGTACCTTGACTTGACACGAGACAGCAAGGTGAGGACTTATACATGTCGAGCACGGGAAGCTCACTGGTGTCAAATGGGAATCCCACTACCAGTCCAGCCACCGCTATTCGAACGAAGTGTATTATAAATTCAAGGACAGCGATCGAAGAACACCAGTCCGAGACAGCTGCGGCGAAGAAGTTTACAACAGGGTGTGTCTTCACTGTTGTTCAGTGTCAGTCTCCCGTACAACATGGCTAAGATTGGATACACCTTCGGTGTTTCTATCGCTGTCATCCTTGTCTACGGCCATCGCGCGCGTTTGACGTGTTGGTCCGCCGCAGCAAGAGTCAACAGGTGCCTCCGAATCGGATAGAAACAACGGTGTTGAAATGGCTTAGGAACAAAACGGTGTTCTGTAGAAGCGACGACAGAAAATTTTTTGGCAATGAGATGGTCCTGAGTACATAGGACATGTTCGGGCAACATATAGAACATGGTTTAAAGTGAGTATGTTGTGACACGTTTCTGGATGTCTTCCATTCACCTTTTCATGTCTTCTCTCGGTAGCTTCTGCAACTCGACCACAATTACTTATTGATGCGGGCCGTTCATATTCTCACCTTATCTCTCCATCGGATATTAGCGTCAAGCAACTCACCGTTACGAGAGTCGATTTTCCGAACCGTAGCAAAGCTAGGCTATCTTGCCTTGGTAGTACCAGAGCAGTTTTAACTTAACGAGCATGACTAGGTTCCGGAGGGAGACTCTGAAATGCGTCAGACTTGTCAACATCGTGTCGCTAAGGTGTTCTGTTGTTCTATCCGCGCGTCTTCAATGTGAGCGACGTACTGCGGCGAACAGGCCCAAGGCTCGGGCGCGCCGCTCTATGCCGAGGGGGGTTATCGGTTCCGGGGTCCTCCCACATACGACGAAGACGACAGGATCATCGTTTATAGGCTGTACTGTTCGCCAATTACAAGTCTGCCCTAAAATGTTTTCCCCGTGTGAAGCCGCTGGAGATTCCGTGAGTCCGTTAATCATGCGCATAGATTCTATATAGCGTCAATCATCTATACAAAGCAGCGCCGTATGTTTTTGGCAGTCATCGATTGTCTCTTCAGCGACGACCTAGATGAGGCAGACTTTTATCCGTTCGAGCTGGTTCAAAGCTGGCCTTCGTGGCAGTCTCTCGCCATCGCACCGTCGTATTGAGCATGGCTTCGTAAGTCGTGCAGCGTTTTGTGAACATCGCTAACCGCCGCGTAATAAATCGGGATACCGCAGAATCGATACCAAGCGACTTCTATATCTCTAGAAAATGCCTTAACAGAAGTTCCTGCATCTCGTTTTCTCTCAGACCCCAAGACTGTTGCCGTGAGTCTCACTTTCAGGTCACCGGTAGGTCACTCATGAGTCATGACTACTGCCCTCCGGCAGATCGTTGGCTGTCCTTTCGGGTGAGTATATTCGCCTGGCCAGGTTCAGAATCGCGTTTAACAAACATCCCGGTAACAGTGGTGGTCAGGTGTGTCGCCATAGTGCAGGTCATCCATGGTGTTTTCAGACTCTCCCGTTGGGTCACCATAGCCCAAGCCAGGCGTTGATAAGGGTCCAATTCGCCTGGTCAATGCTAAGCTCCCAGAGCAGCTCAAGGGACTAGGATGGAAGGTCGAGTTCAATGGACATCACCCGTTCGAAGAAATCGACGCCCAGAGCGATCCCCCAATAGGCCTACTCAAGAATCCTCGCTACGTGTCGCGCGCCTGCAAGGCTGTTTCCGACGTCGTTGGCGCCCATGCGAAGAACGGCCAGCTGCCGCTGATGCTTGGTGGAGACCACTCTCTTGTAAGCCGCATATGAAGATTGCGCACTGTCGCTAACGAGTTTTTGCAGGCTATGGGCTCGGTCTCGGGGACATTGAAGTAAGTACTGGATACATACCGTAGAGCCTCTCACCAATAAGCGCAGGCAATACCCCGACGCATGCGTCATCTGGGTAGATGCGCATGCAGACATTCATACCGTGGACACTACTGATACCGGTAATATTCACGGGATGCCTTTGTCATTCCTGCTTGGACTTGGACCTAAAGTCTCTGAGTTTTCCTGGGTGAAACCGCTGCTGAACCCGTCTCGCCTGGTATACATCGGCCTGCGTTCTGTCGATACCAGTGAGAAGCGTATCCTGAAGGAAAACGGTATCCGCGCGTTCAGCATGCACGAGGTGGATAAGTATGGCATTGGTGGAGTTGTCGACATGGCGCTAGACCATGTGAACCCTAAGAGGGATCTGCCGATTCACCTGAGTTTCGATGTGGATGCATTGGATCCGTGGTATGCTCCTTCAACCGGCACACCCGTACGTCGATATGTTCTATTACGGAGAATGTGACTCTCACAACCGTTTAGGTTGCAGGCGGCCTCAGCTCCAGGGAGGGGCACTACATTTGTGAGGCCATATACCAAACAGGCTGCCTCGTTGCACTTGACATTGTGGTGCTGTACATTGATAATTTGCTACTTCTTGCCTGGCTTACTAGCTGCATTCTGCAGGAAATCAATCCGTCCCTTGGGGATGTCCGGTCGGTGGAGAAGACCCTTGCCGTAGGGTGCTCTCTTACGCGTGCCGCCCTTGGTTCGTCCCGTTCAAAGACGTTCATTGCCGTGTTCACTCATCAATTTTGCGCAGGTGAGAGATTGTTGTAGGACCATTCTTCAGTTGGTAACGAGCTGTATTGGTGCACCTGCACATATATGGACTGAGTTTCCTTTGTTCTCGCTTACTGCACCGATCGTCTTGAAGATTCACAGATACCAACGAAAAATCAGGTGACTTGTGGCCGCCCATAAGTTCAACTGAGTTGCTGACTTGGTGCCACCGTTAACTTCAACCTTTACCACCATCAACCCAGCATCGACCCTGACTCTCGTGGGGTATATCGAACTTCAAACTTCCAACCACAGGCGACTAACTTCATTTCTCAACCATCCTCATCTACAACGTTGCTTGTCTCCCTCTCTTCACCCTTCTACCACATACTTCCTCACCATGTCGTTCGCACACTCGCTATCAGTGCACGATGACCTTTATGACCCCTGGAGAGAAGACTCCTTTACCCATTTGCTTCCCAAGCCGTCATACGACTGGCTTGATCAGGAAGAACCATCGCCTTTCGCAAAGGCCACTGCTAGCAAAACCAACCGAACCACCTCCCTCCCTTTCGAACCGAGCGACCACATCGCGAGCCTTTTGAGGCGTGTCCACCCTAACCTCGTTCACGCTATCAACCCATGGTGCGGTTTGCGAGGGAGCCGTGACACTGATGAGTATTCGTCCCTCGAAGGCGAACCATGGGCAGAGACCGCTAGAGGTTGGGACGAGGGTTCACTCCTCGAACAAGGTCCTGCCGACGACTTCACCACGTTTGGCTTGGACTTCACATCTGTGGAGCACGACGAGCAAACATCGGTGGATACCCTGGGCTCTGCTTCCCCGGAGGTGAACCCGCCGCAAGCAGCTCTAGCGGCGCCGGCGGACCATGCACGCGACGGATCATCATGTTCATGCCCTCGACAACAACTATCCCAAGTCGAGAGCACGAAACAAACGCCTCAGAGTGCCACACCCAGTTCGGCAACCTCAGTGGCGGTCAACTGTTCCTCCGTCGAAGCGCTGCTTGCAGCACCTCTGGACAATGCACGTGAAGGTCCATCATCTTCACGTCCTCAATCCCCACCCCGAGTGGAGAATGCGCAACTAATACCACCGAGGCGCACACCACGCTCTCCTTCCCAAAGGACTGCGGAGCCTTCCGCACAACGTTCCGCGACGCGATCAGTGCTAGTGGCACCTGCGGACCGTGCACCCGTCGGTCCATCGTCAAGCTCTCCACCATCACAGGGGAAAAAGAGAAAACAGACAGAGGAGATCGTAGAGGTGGAAAAGCGGGAGACGAAAAAGAGGCGTACACAAAATGAGGGCGTCCAAGGTGAAGAGGAGCCAAAAAGGACGACAAACCAAGGGAACCAAATCGCAGAGGACGAGGTCGACTTGGGTGTTCATGGCATCATCAACCGTGGGGGCAAGAAATTGGTCAGTTTGATTAACTTGCAAGAAGTGCCTGGAAACTTACCGATATCTTTTCTATGCAGGAATGTACCTATTGCGACAAGTTCTTCGCCAATGGAGCTCACGCGATAGTGCGCCACGTCCAGTCAAACCGGCACCTTGAAAAGTTACCCCACGAAATAAGGGAAGAGCTTTCAAAGGCGGCAAAGCTGCACTGCGAGCATTGTAACAAAGAGTACGTCTGTCGGTTGTTGTGCACGATTTAGGCAGTGACTGAGTTGGCATTGTAGAATATCAGGCGGGCGACGCGATTCCCTGAGACGGCATTATGATAGTTGCACTGTGCTCCATCCGGAGAAATGCGGCAAACGTCTTCGTCGCTGAACAAGAGTGTTTTGGAATTGGCTTTTTTCCTGTTTGTATCTGTGGGATTGGATTTTGACTAAATATTCCGTTGGTTCATTCTACAGTGTTGTGGGATAACGAACCTTGTCCTCAGCATGGTTGGCTATACCACTAGTAACTTGAAGTTAACGCTTACTTTTAAAGTCGACCTCTCGCTGAGGGTTCGCGGAGTAAGTAGGCGTGGCATGCAAAGTTACTCAATGAAGACATTCAGTCAGCACACTCCAAGCAAGTCGGAGAGAGTGACGTTGATCCCATTTCGACGAGAAGAAAGGACCAGCTGGCTGTCCGTATCGATACAGTACAGGCCTTAGCCGATCACCAATAGTCTCTGCAAGACCTACCTCTCGTTTTCGACGTTGGATGCCATACGCAGATCTTCGATAGTCGATCATCCCAATCCAGATACATCCACCAGGACCCCGGAATATCGCCTAAGCCATACTTACTATCAGTTACCTCGGCATGTGTCCAAAATGTTCAACACTAGTGAGAAAAATCCGAAAAAATAGTTTCTAGTATTCTATATGCTACAGGAACATTTCTGAGATGCCGCGGACAATCGGGCAAGACAGCGTGCGGCGGGACCAGAAGTGCCATGTTACATCCGGGTCATCGATAGTACGGATGGCCAGTTTATTCAAGATTCACTGGCCTTCAGCGGAGCCTGCAAGATGGGGGGTTATTCTCTGGGAGACTGGAGCTCGTAGGCATTGTGACAGAGTCGACCGGAACTTGTATCCCATCACGATAAGTTACATCCGAGAATGTGGGGCGCATTTAGCATATGGTGGTATATGAAGAACTTGTAGGACATAGGTATGAGATAAACACGAGTAAAACGAGGGTGTGGTATCCGCACGCAAAGCAAACCGACTCGTAACCGAATAAACAGTGGTAACATATGGCGCGACCCAAAAGGGGAGGAAGACGAAGGAACGTAACGAGACACGGGTAGCTGGGAGACCACCGCCCACAGCAGCCGAAAGGGCAATTAGGCGAGACCAACCATTAAGCAACAACAACACAACAACAAAGAAGGAATGAGAGTATACCGACAAATTAGTCGCGCTCAAGCCATACGATCATAGACAGGCAAACTTGGATTTTCTCCGCTGCAGCTCGTCCATCCGGCTGTCGAGCTGCGCCCGCGCTCGCTCCTTCTGACGCCGCTCCTCGTCCAGTCGGTGCTCCAGTGACTGCTTCTCCTCGACAATTGACCGTCGCACATTCACGACCTCGCTCTTCGCCTCGTGCAGCTCTGCCCGGAGGCTCGTCACCTGCGAACTGACGTTGTCTCGTTCTCGCGCGAGCTCCGTCGCTTGCATACGGGCCTTGCGCACTGCGACGACAGCAATCGATAAGAGGATGCACGGAGTGGGAAGACTACTCACGATTCTTCTCAGAGTCTCCTAGCGACGACTCGAGTGTTGCGACGAGGTCCATGTGCGCCTGCAGGTCACCCTCACAGTGTGTCAACTGCTTGTTCAGTGTCTTGATCATCGCGTCCTGTTCCTCGATCTGCTTGGTATGCTGCAGCAGCTGTGCCATCAACTTTGGATCGACCACAACGCTCGGAGTGGGTAAGTGTGCAATAGACGTTGCGGGCGTTGATGGCGACTCAGTAGGAGTGTCAGTACCCATAGATGTCGTGTTGGTCATCGCGACAGACGATGCAGAGCTTAACGTAGGTTCGTGCATCGAACGCGGTGCCGGAGGGATCGGTCCACTCGGTGGTGGGGTCAGAGGTGGGAGCTTCGTGGGTGACATGCCATTGATGCGCGTGATTGGGAGACCACGCTCTGCAACTGCCCGTGAAAGGGGGTCTCCAGGGGATGGACTTCGCACAATTTGGGACTGCAAATCGCGGAGAAGTGAGTCTTGCCGATTCTTCTCTGCTTGTAGGCTGTCCATTTCGTCCTTCGTCCGCTGTAGATCCTCCTGCACCTCGGCGAGCGCTGATCGATGCCTTTCGAGCTCTTCGACGAGCGAATCGCGCTTTGACGCCTGTTTGACTAGCTCGGTCGTCTTCTGCCGTGTATCCCGAAGTTCAGAACGGAGCCGCTCTACTTCAGCAGCGAGCTCGCCTCTCTCCTCGTGCGCGCCGCTGACCTGCAACTGGAGCAATCCGATTGTTTCAGTCTTCTCCTGGAGTGCCTTCTCATGGGACTGCCGCATTTCCTCCCGAAGAGCGACGTACTCGTTCGACGCGGCCTTATGAGACTCAAGCTCCTCCAACAGTAAGGCATGCTCTTTTGCTAGAGCCCCAAGCTCTTCTGAACTCTTCGTTCGTAATTCACGGACTAAGAGATCATGATCTTTTTGCAGGGTTTCGCGCTCTGCAGCATGCACGCTCTGCATCTCAGTAATAGATGCCGTAAGCCGTTCCCTTTCCTTGGCAAGTCGGTATTCGGTTTGTTCTCTAGAATTTTCTAGGTCTTCGCGATGTTGCTCTTGGGCAGCAATAAGACTGGATTCCACCTGGGTAAGGGCTGCAAGGTGCTCGGTTCGGAGTTTAGCTAGCTCCTCAGTATGAGACACCGCAATCGCCGCGAGACGATCCTCGACCTTCATTTCGGCGGCGGCGACAGCATCTGCGAGCTCTTGACTATGCTGCTTCTGAGCTGCACTCAGACTTGCCTGTACTTCAGCTAGAGCACGCCGGTGCTGGGCGTTTAGCTCTTTCACGTCGTTGGTATGAGAGGTAGAAAGTGCTGCGAGCTGTTCTTGCGCGCTGCTCTCCAGAGATGCGATAGCAGCCTTGTGTGCTTCCCGTAAGCGCAAGACTTCGTCCTGCTGGCTCTGCTCGATCTCCTGCAGTATAGTTGCCTGCTGCTCTTTAATAGCCTGCACGTCTGCCTCCATCTTCTCGCGAAGGTCTGAATTTGACGAGGTAAGCTCAGCCCGGCTGCTCTCCAGTTCGGCCGTCAACCTAGCGATATCATGAGTGAACTCTTCCCGGAGCTTCGACAATGCGGCGGAGTGCTCTGTAGCATTCCTGTCTAACGCCGCCCGATGTTCGTTGTCTTTGGTCGTCAGAGCACGTGCGTGCCCCGCTTGAAGCTTCTCCAGTTCGTCCGCATACGCAGCCTCCCTTTCGTTGAAATTGGCAGCATGGTCGGCCTTCAATCTCTCCACCGCTGAGCGATGTTGCTCGAGTTTCGCAGAAAGGGCGGCGACATGTTCATCCTTCAGCTTTTGCATATCGACCGCAAACAGCTTCTCCTTGTTCGCCATAGCGGATGCATGCTCGTCCTGCAGCCCCTTCATCACTACATCGCGAGCAGATTGCGATTCCGTGAGCGAACCCTCTCGCGCAATCTCCGCCATCCTCATGTCGCGAGCGTGTTCATCCCGGAGACGTTCCATGGCAGTGGCCGCCTCTGCTGTCTGCTTCTCGAGTGCCTGCGCATGATCTGTTCGCAACTTGGTGAGAGCATTGTAGTACTCTTCCTCGGTCTGAAGGAGGGTAGCGGCTGCCTCCTCTTCCTTCTTCTTGATGGCTTCTTCATGCTCTGCGTTGGTTTTCGACAAGGAAGCTTCATGCTCCTGGCGAGTGTTCTCAAGCATCTCGTCAACTGCCTCGCCGCGGCGACGTAGCGTTTCTTCGTGATCAGCCTCCAGCTTGCCGAAGGCAGCCTCGTGATCCTGTCGCGCTTTCTCGAGTGCAGATAAAGCCTCGACAAGTTGATCGCGCAAGTCGTTCAATGCGCCCTCATGCACCTCCTTCATTTGAGTGAGTATCCCATCCACTTCGGTAGCTTTCGCCAGCAGCGCCTCCTCGTGCTCTGACTTCAATCGCTCTACCTCGGTGGCATGCTCCGTTTCAACCCGATTTAGGGACTCGAGAAGCTCAGCCTCGCGCTGCTGCACTTGCTCCAGCTCGTATGAAATATCATCTTCGTGAAGTCGAGCCTGTGCCAGGGACTCCACGAGCTCCACTTCGCGGTGCTCCAGTTCCTCGAGCCTCTGCAAATCCTCACCGTGCTTCGCCAGGTCTTCGTCACGCTTGTTCTTCAGTGCTTCCAGCTCCGTGGACATATTCAAAGCCTGGTAGTTACTTCAGTCAGTGCGTAAGTCAGGCGAAATAGAGAACGTACCTGGTCGCGCGACAACACGGTAAGCTCCTCGAACTGCCTCCGCACCTGGACGAGTTCAGAATTGAGGCTGTCTACAGTCTCACGATGACTGGACTCCTTCTGGGCCATAGACCTGTTTGATAAAAATGAACACCGATCATTTGCAAGAATGGAACATAACCCACCGCATGAGTTCATTGAGCCTCACGAGTGATTCATCTGGGTCTTGCACGTTGCCATTCGCTGCCTGGAAATCCAGGCTCCGACGGATCTCCTGGAACTGGCCTATTGTCTTCGGAGAAAGATGCAGGGTAGGACTTGTGTCGCCGTTGCCATTTACTGACCGGATCCCTGATGGCTCAGTGGAATGCGTGGAGGGCACCTCCTCGCGATCCTTGCTCTTCAGCGACTCTTCCAATACCGTTATCTCTGCCTCACGTTCCTTCAGGACCTCCTGCAATCTCATGATTTCCTTCTCTAGGCTAGCAACTGATCGCTCGTTGGCATTCACATTGACAGAAGGTAGAGAGACGGAGAGGTTGGGTCGAGCATGTCCTAATGGAGGGCTCAGAGAAATAGAGCTACTGGTGCCGTGACTTGAAATAGAAGCTTTGCGCGACCTGGCCGATGATAGCTCCTGCGATAGCGACAATGACTGTGAAAGCGACCTGGGCGACAGGGGACATAAGTCTGGTTTCGTGAAGATTGTGTTTCGTAGAATGGAAGCGATCGAACTCACCCAGAATGTAGAGACTCCACCGATGCCGCCTGCCTGAAGAAAAGGCGTTTGCCAGCTCCGTTAACTGGTGTCTCAACACCGTCTCGTGACATCCCTCGGGTCATCCTCCGTCTCGGAGAGAACTCTACCGTTCGCTCAGGGGTCTCTGAAGGTGGAAGGAGAGCATTGACTTTGGCTTCCTGGAGCTGAGCAGCCAGATCAGCAATCTCGCGGAGGGCGTCACGATATTTCTCGGAGACGGAAGAAAGGTCCGCAAGAGTTGCTGTATGCGTCTGTTGGAGCGCAACTAGCTGGCTTTCGATAGACCCGTCTAGCTCAACGAATGATCCCGCAGCGGACGAAACGGTTTTAGTAGGTGACGCCCCTTCTAAATCCTTGCGAGCCTTGGCGACCTCGTCAGCCAGATCAGCCAGCCTTTCGCGTCCTTCTCCGGCCTCTTTCTTCTTGGCTAGCCACTCCTCCATCTTCAACTCAAGCGCGTGCACCTTTCTCTCCCTCTCCTCAAGGTCAGTTCTCCAGCTCTGTCCGTCTTGTTTAAGACTTTCGAGGCGAGATTGCAGGACCTCAGCTTCCTGCCTCCGCCGTTCGCATTCGCTCTCAAGTTTCTCGACCGTCTCGCGCAAAGCAAGCACAGATTCGTCAGATCGAGCAAGGCGTGCTTCCAGATCGGTGATGTACTGTGAAGAGTACGACTCGGTGTCCTTGTATCGTGTGATCTCACGTTTCAAGTCCGTGATAGAGCCACTCGAGGTGAGAGAGGACTCATCGTATTGCTTGACTTTGTCCTCCAAATCGCGAATGTACGCCTACAATGAAGCTTAACATAAAGATCGTCCAGTGAATCAATATGCACTGTACCTCGTTCGACGCCTCCCTTTCAAGAAGCTTGGCAACTCGCGACTTCAGTTCTTCGAGATACGCCTCTGTGGTAGCATGTCTTGAAGAAAGTTCCGTATACTCGGCCTCCTGCTCCTCATACAGCTCGTTCGTGTGTCTCAAGGCTGCCCTGTTCAGGCTAAGCTCCGCTTCCATAGCACCGATCGTCTTCTCGTATTCTTCGATGACGGGTCCGACGATCTCTTCATATTTGGCCGTCCCACCAATATGACCACCCTTCGAGCTGCGCTGCTTCTCCGCAAGCTCCCGACGAAGCCTAGTGAGCTCCTCTGTCCGCTCGACAAATTTCTCCCGAAGGTCTTCGTAGTTATTCTGCAGCTCCGACATCTGTGCAAGAAGGACCTTCTTGCCTGATCCCTCCGTTCCTGCGGGAGCTCCGGGGCCCACGCCGATTGTCCCCGGTGCGCCGTCTCGCAAAGCCTTCGTCTCCTTCCGCAGCCGTGTCACCATGCCCTGCAACCACTCGACATCGTCCCACCCATCCTCCTTCTCATTGACTACCGCTCGGTTCTTAATGTTCCGCGCCCTGTTTGCGTATTTCAGCGTGTTGATGGTCTCGCCGAGATTCCACTCTGAAGGGCTAACACAGGCGATCATCAACGTATGCGCATTTCCGCCCAAAGAGTCTTGCAGTAGACGAGTGAGTTTCGAGTCACGGTAAGGAATGTAGGAGGCGGTATGTGATTTCGCTCGTGATGGGTCGCCCAGAGCAGAGATCACGTTGCCTAGTGCAAGCAGACCACTATTGATCGAGATACCTTCCTTGATTCGTTCTCCAGCAGCAGCAGTTCGCTTCAGCTGTACAAATATTATTATCAGCCATCCCGAGTACATGAACACAAAAAACTTACCCGTTCAGAGCCCGCCAAATCTACGAAGTGGAACTTCGAGACGACTGTGACCCATTCCCCTTGTTCGTCGTCTCCATCTGCGTGGTTGCGATTTCGTCCTATGTCGGGTGACAGCAGACCGATGGAGCTGGGGGGTCTGCCTCCGCGAGACATCGCCGTTTGGAAACTGGGAGTGCCCGGTCTACCAAAAGTAGGTGAGGATACTCTGGAACCACCGACGAATGCTGAGCCAGGCCGAGCAATACGAGATGGTGGACGGCCACCCGGTGGTAGTGGAGATGAGGAACGAGCTGGAAGTCCGGATCCAGTGTACTTCTTCTGCGTAAGTGTTAGGCTGAAGATGGCATGCGAACGAGATGATTGGGCGTTCATGTCCGTTTCGTTCGTTCTTCGAATGGCAGTGCCTTGGCGAAGGAGGCTGCGATAAAATTGAAATAAGTCAGGAATTGTCGCATAATAACAAGTCATGACCTGGAAGAGATAGTAGCATCCAGCAAACTGATGGTATTCGTCTGCTGATCGAACTAGCCATGGTATGGCATCAAATGCCTAATCTCGCGTGCACCTAACAGCGTGCGCACAATGCGCAACACAAGGAAGCTACACGCACAACGACAAGCCTTCGCAAGCCACCGATTCACACCGCACAAACAATGGACTCCAAGTCCATGGAAATTCTATCTAGAAAAGCGCAAGACTTACTTCATGACCTCGTTGGAATTCTTCACGGCTACTTCGCGCAAGCCTTCCCAAATGATATGCCCCTGTTTGTCTTCCCGTATCTGCACCTCACGTCTGCCTCCCGTCTCATCCATACTAAGCAAATCAATGAGATCTTCGTTGTAAATCTCGATGAAGGAACCCTTGACATTGTACTGCCACGCGTTCCCTCGTTCATCCTTCATCTCTCTACAGCGCGAGAAGACGGTAGAGACAGCTCTCGGAATGATGCCCATGCCATTCGAAGGATTCGAAGGATCCGCGTCGAGGTCAATACCAGTCATAGTAAACGTTTTACCGCTGCTGGTCTGGCCGTACGCGAGGATGGTGCAGTTGAAGCCCTCCGCGAAACGAGAGATGAGGGGTTGTGCTGTGGATGTGAAGAGAGCATGCTGTGTAGCGGTGGGGGGATGCACCTGGTCGAAAGTGAAGAGCTGCTTCTTCCCTGCATTAGCAGAGACGGCGGTTGCTCCCGCCGCGTTCGAACCAGCAGGGGTAGTGGAATCGACGGAGACACTGGTGGGTGTTGCTGCAGTAATGACTGACCGTTGAAAACGAGCTGGTATTGAGTTAGTGTCCTGGTTGTTGGTGGGTCGAATGCGCAGAGCTAGAGGATTGTGTCATGACTCAGCCTCTCGAATTCGAGATCGTCGTGCTCACCAACTTGAACGGAAGTTGTCGCGGCATTCGACGGCGGGGGCGGGGGCGGCATAGCTGGGGGCGATCAGGAACGTCGACGACGGCGTCGACGGCCTGGTGAGTACAGCGCCAAGTGCGGTGGAAAACAACGGAGACCGGGTTCGTCCCAATTTGGCAGCTCATCTATGTCGCGATCGTTTCAGTCACGTTACGGACCCGCACCGACTAATAATCCGAGAGAAGATATACATTGTATATAAGTCCGTAGCGCCGCGCGAGCACGGCAGAGCCCGCTAGCTTATTGGGAGAAGGTTGTTTGCGATATGATGATTCGACATTAGACACCACAAATTGCAGGTTACACAGATTTCAATATACAGATTTCAATTCTCGCTGCATACAAAGTGCAATGGTGTCGGTCTCAATGCCATGTGCTTTGGCTGTTCTCACCAGCAGGTCCTCATTGGCATCAGTTGTGAACAGGGAGGATGAGGAATGTATAGGAAACATGATACTCAATGTATATGCAATATTCGGACTCAATGACGGGAGACGATGACCGGTAGATTCGCAACCTTGCACAAAGACAGGTTGCGATGACAAAGGGGAACCACCCGCGACATGCGGGTCAGAACACGAAGAACTGCCCACACCGTAGGCGCACGTACAATGAGTAGAACCACTATCCGCCATACGGATAGGACACAGAGTACTACCGTTCCGAGAGGGAACAGCCACAGACGGAGATCCAACTTCAACGAGATGACTGCCATCGGCAGTGTCGGCGTACGGAGAGAAAGAGGTGCTCGCACCTTCTAAAACAGCAAAGATTTCATCAGTAACGTAGACAAGTGATAAAAATGCGAGAAATACCATTGAAAGGGTACCGGGGAGATCAGAGAGACGGTAGGCGGTAGACCATGCGCCAAGGCGAAACGAGTAGACAGAGCTGACTCCGAGCAGGACACATCCAACAGAATTGAAGCGGGTATTTCTGCGTATGAGCCGCGTAGCGATTGAGATGCACCTTTTCAGTCGATGGTGGATTACGTGTGCTGTTGCGCCGTGACCTGTTGTGACATCAAACACGTGACTTTGCAAAAATGGCGGGGAGCACGGACAGGTCGATCACCTCTAAGAACCCACTAGCAGAGCTAGCGGGAATATCACTGGGGAAACGTAGAAAAACCATCATGGGAGTCTACCGTGTAATTTCAGGATCGCATAACTTGTCAAAGCATCGGTGTGATTCGAACTTTCTGTGCTCGGTCAACCTAAAGGATACCTAAAGCCTGTGCATCACGGTGTATGATAAATCACTTGAATCTTTGACATCACAGTGATGCATCCAAGTGCTGTGGAGATTGCGCATACATGTTTATTTACAGAACCAGTGACAAAAGGCAAGTGAAAGGCGCCACTAGGATCGCACCAGTACAATGCCGTGCACGGCCATGTGACTAACCAATTCAATCCTGGAGGGTAGCAAACATCTGTGGATGACACAGGTCTCAGCACTTGTTCAGATCTGGCATACCGTCGAAGTTCACATTCGAGCGAAATTGCTCAGAAAATATAGACAGAGACGAGTGGAGCAACCAGTCGAACAACAAGCGACGTAGAGAAAGCACCGACTCGGAAAGGTCCTTAGTAGGGGCACGATAGCGGTTGATGCACATTCTTCAGGAGCAACAGAATCTCGCGATCCGTTCAGTGACGATCAAGGATATTCACGGGGAATATTGATCTAGAGGTTGCGTTCTCGGGCAACTGGCTGAATGCTGTTTTCACATACTTATGCCTATTAGTGTTTCGGACAATAGCCGCGTGTCCACCTCCCGGCGTCGCATGAACACCCTGAACATAGGTGCTTGTCTTCTATTGAGATCGAAGAGTGTAATTGAAACCATGAAACTCGGACAAATGGACAATAAACGTGGACAATAGCGATCTGATCAGTACTGGGATTATCGCACATGAATTCACCCCAGGTACCAACGTGCCCTTGATCTCACCGTTTATGTCTGTTACATGTTCTGGCTGTCATACCTCACCGATCATTATGTGATATAAACCGGTAGGCGTTCTCCTGCATTTGTTCGCAGATTATTGTGATTTGCCAGTGGTGAGTATCCATAATATACGGCAAAGAAACAAAGACCGTTGAGATCACCGCCTATGAATGTCTCGGGAAGTGACTCACCTGCAGAGAAACTTGGCACCATCTTGTAAGCAGTTGAGAGGAATATCACCTCCACAGCTGTAAAATTGCATCTGTGCAGTCTAATTGCAAACTCGTCGCCGTTGAGACTTGGCTCTCCAGAAATCCAGAATGACATAGCAGATATCATTACTACTAGGTTTGCAGTGACAATAAAAGGTCCGGAAAGGAAACTAGTACATGTACTAGAGTATCGTTGTCTGGGTCAGATCATTAATGTCCAAGTTCGTCTCCAGGCGACTCGCCTATAAGGGCTCTACTCCCCTCCACGTCCAACGGAAGGATCCCTTCTTGCCCGTGGCAGGATCCCGTGCATGGTCATCCAGCATGAAACCGCACCGCCTATACAATCCCTCAACCGAAGGGTCCGCAGCATTTAGACAGACTTCTGCTTTATGTCCATCAGGAGGTCCTTCCGACGGAGCACCTGCGAACCCCAGAGGCTGCACGCCAAGATAGTAGCGCGTAACAACAGTGACAAGTGCTTCTGCAATACCTCTGCGGCGGCATTGTGGTAGCACGAACACGCAGCGGATGGCAATAGTATGAGGCGTGGACCGCCCCACCATTACATATCCCGCAATTCCTCCGTCAATGCGTGATATCCAGATCTTTTGGGCTTCAACAGCCTCACCCATGGCCGCTCGTGCCGTCTCTGCGGTGGCGCGATGGGGACCATGAGAGGAGAACTGCATGTTGAGTGGAATAAGATCTTCAACGTCATCAGGACCTGCTAGCGAAATATGGTAATCGGCTAGGGTCGAGCAATGTGGTGGCAAGGTAGATCGAGTCGCATGGCATCCACGCGAATTGAAGTATGGAGGTAAAGCCTTCAGATAGACGCCTCTGGAAGCCATTAGCGTCACCCAAGACACGATGAAGGCGTTGACTGCGCCTTTGGGACCAATTACTTTGTCCACAAGGGTTGGATCAATGATGGTGGGAAGGTACGATGCAAGAAGCTTCGCGGCGGCAGATATATGTAAGGCATCTTGCGAAGGGTCAATGCTGCTCGGTGTTGCCATCATCCACGAAAAGTCTTTTGCATTCTTAGTGAGAGTGAGTCTGAGGGCACCGAAAGCAACACAATAAGGACAGCGGTTTGTAGACACCTCACAACCCAGATCACTCACATTAAATCATCTCCTCGGTAGACACTGAGTAAGATTCTTGTCTTCGGACCCCAGTGCGCCTGTGAGAATTGTAGATTATCATCCATATTATCAAGAAACGATCCGAGTGTGAAATTGAGAGAACTGTCATCATATTGTTTCATGGCCTCCAGGAAATCTGCGGGGCTATCGAACTGGACGAGACGGAGAGCGGACATTTTCCCAAAACACACAGAACAGCAGCCGCATGGCACCTTCCTCAGTGATGCTTTTATTGCAGATGCATTGATATTGAATCAAATCCGGATCCAGGTCCATATGCTGCTGCATGATCGGTGATAATGACCTATGCTTATCGGTGCAATGATGAAATCGTGAGTGTCGTCACCACTTCACATGACGTTCGGCGTCCAACCAAGTGCTGTCGCAGGTAGAACACGTCCAACGCATATATCAGTGAAGTCTTGACGCCCAGTCGTATCTCCAAATGATGAGCACAATGTCTGCAATGACACCAGTCGCACGCTCAATTTTGTGATTGCGCGTTGCGCAAAGAGTTCTCGGGATTACGTCGAAGAAAGAGTGTTGTGTTGGACAATTGGGTTTCAAGCGTGTTCAAACACGTCCGTAGCGCGGGGGCCGGATAATGATAGACTTCAACTGAAGTGACACCTCCCGGTCACCGTTTCCTCGAAGATAGGTAAGGATCGAGGAACACGGTCCGGCGTTGCGCGTTGACACACCAGGAGCATAATTTCAACCTATGAGCGGGCAAATGAGCGAGAGAAGTCTGGGCATGAGTAAGATATGCATATATGCCAAACCATTGTGCCTGAAACTGTGCACCCTCCAGTCACTCTTCCGGTATCTCATGCATGGCGGGAATGTCACCCGCGTCATCACCATCGTGACGTCGAGTAACGGATCTGAGCACAATGACTAGAGACTGAGGATTTAACACTCTTGTTGACGAGTCATAATCAGAGCGAAGCTACAGCCAGGATGACACATGCAAGGTTATGACCGGAGACAATACGATGTCAGGGCGAAGCTGTGTTCCGCAGTATCCGTGAGTAATAACGAGCAACACCGGAAAAAGTATCACGATGCCAGTGATAACGGGATAGTCTGCTTCAAGAGTAATGAGCCGAGAGAAAAATGAAGGCAGGGGGAAGGAAATACAACTTGTGAGCCAACGGCGCTTATACTGACTCGACCCGTTCCACTCTTTTAAACGTCGCTCTATGGTACGCTCTCAAACCAGTCGCTGGAACCCTTGCATCGTCGCCCACCATGAAACCGCAACGCTTGTACAGCCGTTCCACCGCGGGGTCCGCAACGTTCAAACAGACCTGCTCCTTGAGCCCGCCCTCCGGTCCCGTCGCCAGAGTTCCCTTCAACGTTGGCGATGGTTGTGCGCAGAGGTAGTAACGCGAGACAGCAGTCACCATAGCCTCGGTGATGCCTCTGCGGCGGTACTCCGGAAGTACGTAGACATTGTGAATAGCAATGGTGCGCGGTGTTGGTCGTCCAAGTAGAACCGTATACGCAGTAGGCGTTCCGTCAATACGACAAATCCAGACTTTCCCGTCTGATACCTGCCCATGGCAATGCGTGCACTCTCTGCAGTCGAGCGATGGGGCACATGCACCGAGAATTGGACAGCGAATGGTATAAGGCTCTCGACGTCATCTTGACCCGCCGCGAGCGATATATCGTAGTCGGTGATGTTGGGAGGTGGCGGCGAAATTGTAGAACGTGTGGCGCAGCATGCGCGGACATTGAAGAATGGTGGCAGAACTTTCCTGGGTATGCCTTTCGACGCCATGACGACTGTCCAAGCCAAGATGAATGCGTTCACTGCGTCTTCGCGCCCATTCATCTTGTCTACGAGCATGGGATCAACGGTGGTGGACAGATGCGACGCGAGGAGACCCGCAGCGGCAGATATACCAGACGCGTCGCTCGAGGGGTCCACTGTACGCGGGACTGCAATTAGCCATGGACGGTCTTGAGAAATTTTGATGAAAACCAATCTGTATAGTACCAATGAGTAAGCGGGAACAGATCCAAAAGCATGCCAGGTCATTCACAGGACATCATTTCCGCTATATACCGCCAGTAATATCCTCGTGTCTGGGACCGGCTGGGTTGGTGACTGTGTTTGGGATTCGTCTATGTTTTCTAGAAGCGGGCAAAATTGAACGCGCTGTCATCGTATGGCTTCTCTGCTTCCAAATAGTCGCCTGCATTGTCAAAATGAACAAGACCGAGAGCACCCATCTTGCAATGACTGAGTGTGCGCTTCCTACATCGATGCCGCTACATTGCCCTTCGTCCGAGTCACCTCGAGTCATGATCCAGCCTTATTATTACCGTGATGACATTCCTGTGAGAGAGACCGTGATCTAACATACATCTAGTCTCCTGTGAGTCGGAGCGCTATGGAGCTTTATGAGCATACGCACTTCCTCACGAATGTCAAAGAGAAAATGTTTGGCGAGAAGCGCCTTCACGGACAGACATGATCAACATGGCTAGCGGGTACTGACACCCCGCCCTCGGGAGTATGTCCTACTCAGCATCAAGCCCCTCCGACCAAGACTCATACTTGTCTATTGTCTCAGTGAGACCGTTCACTGAGTCCCTCGCCATAGCTATGCAATCGTTGCCCAGTGGGAATTGGAGCGGCGGCTCGGGGATCCCTGCCACCCTATAGATCACTCCAGCCGCTTTAGTCGGATCCCCGGGCAGCTTAAAGTTCGGCTGCGTCAGGAATCCACGCGTGAGCGCCGGTACTCCGCCTGGCTTGGTATACGCAGGATGCGCAGGAAGGCGTATCATGCTACGCTGAGCGCCGTCGGTATTAAAACCGCCAGGTTCAATGATCGTGACCTTGGGCGGGGGCGATCAGCAATGACTAAATACGACATTGCAGAGACTGTACCTTGATGTTCCACTCTGGATCGAGTTCTGCTGCGAGCGACTTGGTAAAACCCTCGATAGCTGCAGATTTCCGACCATCAGTGTACATTTACTCCTCCCGTGAGTACCACTCACCTGTCTTAGCTGCCACATAGTATGACAGCACCGGTGCACCTCTGAAAACAGCGATAGAACCATTCTGCAGTATTCTACCCCCAGGAGGACTATTCACTTCGCGGAAGACACGTACGGCCTCCCTGCTGACATTCGCAGCACCCCAGAAATCGACGTCAAACTGGGCCCGGACAACTTCTTCCCGCGCCCCCTCAGCCTCGCTCAGGACACCGTAAGCAGCATTGTTGAATACGACATCGACTCGCCCGAATGCCTCCACGGCCTTTGCAAACGCGACAGTGATTTCCGGCTTGTTGGAAACGTCAAGTTGAACGACGAGCAACTTGCTCGCAGGGTATACGGCCGAGAGGGATGAGAGCGCGTATGGGTTCCTGAGAGTGGCGACAGCAATGTCGCCACTCTTGAGGACGTACTCTACTACAGCGCGCCCGAAACCGGACGAAGAGCCAGTGACTGAATATTCCTCGGTGAGTTACATATATGTGTGATGAAAGCACACTCACTGAACCAAACTTTAGGCGATGACATCTACAGGACTTTTGACAGACGGATATCTGTGCCAGTGACCAGATCTTGAGCAAGGATACTCAGCAGATGCTTCTCTCTGCAACATGACGGCCATCTTTATACTGCGCTGGCCATTTCCAAGCGAGGTCACCGCTGCTCTCGTATTGTGCGAGCTGCGGACATGGTGGGTTGAGTACCTGGCTTATACAAGCTGTAACGTGAGGGTATATCCGGTAAACCGGGCTTTGAACGCGTATTTGTCAGGCTCGTCGTACGCTCCGCTTGGAACGTCGGTGACTGCGATCAAGACATTGCTGTTTCTGTCTCGGTGACTGTCATAGCAATCTGCGATGCCGTTCGCTCTCAGCATGAACGCGGTCAATCCCCGGGTTGCTTACCGTCTGCTCCAATTCAATGCGACGTTCAACAACGAATCGAAGATCAGCTGCGCGAGCTAAGAAGGTGCTAAGATCCCGGGCGTCTGAGTTGGCCATCAGGTCGTATCATGCTCATCAGCGAACTGACAGTCAAAGGGCCTTCACTGGCAGTACAGGAGGGAGCAGGAGTTGTCGCTAGGCTGGTGGTTGTCGAGAGTGAAAGGAACGCGTCGCGGCGCCGGCCATGAGCGCAACCTTTTCTGTTTTGACCGGAGTCGCCCGCTCAACGCTCAGCGCTCAGGCCCATAGCTCCATCGGCTGATAGAATTCGGAGGTTACATAGTCTCCTAAAGGCAGGTTGTAGATACTCAGGATATCTGTATCTGACAAGGTTACAGGTCTTTGTGGCGCATCAGTCCAAACCATCATGAGCACTGCGACGCCCAGCATCGAGCTCTTTGGAACCAACCCATACGAAGGACACCCGAACCTTTCGGAAACCGAGGCCGAGGTCCTATGGCAGTACGCGAAGCTCTCGCAGAACATTAAAGAGGTCGGCTGTCGTGCATTTCTGTCTCATCTTGCACTGACTGCAGGTTGCTGCAGTAGCTCATAGCAGAAACGCGCAGATTGAGTGAAGCTCCTGACGAAACGCTGCTGAAGCGATTACGGGCATTGGAGGTAAAGATGGGGCTGGTATTGACTTTGGTGCGTATAACAGTGCTCGAATGCAGGCGTTCGTTCAAGAAAATGTTCTGTTCCAGTTCAAGGCATCTGTTTGGGCTGTGATCAACGAGCAGCCCGTCGGGGACGACTCAGGAGCGTACACAGATACCACCGCAGACCACAGCAGCTTGTGATCAGGTAATGCAGAAGTTTACTGCCTTGCTAGGCTTGTATTACACTCGATAGGCTTACTATTGTACACGACGCGATGTATCTATACCTCTACTTCAACTGCAATGCGCCCAGGCGACCAGTAATTCCACCCGCCCCAATAGGCAAAACCGCATTCACGTCCCATACGACTAGCTTTCCGTCAACACCAGAGGTGCTCACCTTAGTAACGTTTCCCGGGATACCGTCGTACGGGCGCACGCTGGTAATCGTATTTTGGTGCACGGTGAACAGCTCCGACTCCGTAGATGAGGACGCGGTCGGAGACCCAGGAACGTTCGAGATACCGCGCGTGTCGGCGTTTCGGAAGGTGTTGAAGGCCGCACTATTAAGGCGCCCGACAGGGGACGCGCCGCCGAAGCCAGATCGTCCGCCACCCGACGATTTACTGGCGTTCGGATCGTCAAGAGTACCGGCCAGCTCCCATCCACCATTGCTGCCGGAGAACACCAGCGGCTGGCAGTCGTGCCCGGCAGCGACAAGTGAGTTCTCAGTCGTCCAGGCCAGCGTGACCAGTGGCAAGCCGGTCAACTTGATGGTATAGATTGCTGGTCCCCCGGGATAGACGATACTGACAGAGCTATCGTGACCTACCAAAATATGCATCACAATCACGGTCTGCCATTGGGGCACATACACTTACTAGTAAAGGCAAGAACATCTCCGGAGGAGGAGAATGCAACATCGTGAACCCAACCGCCTGTTGGGCTGGTGTACTCTCCGCAGATAGTGTTGAATGGCAGTTTGTCTCCCCAGACGGTGGGCGCAGGTCTGCGAAGATTGTCACTCTAACATCCTTCTTTTGGACACAAGATACCAGCCTTTTATCCACATCCTTTATGTAGGCTGAGAGGACGCGTGCCTTCATGTCCGCACTCCCAGCAGCGAGGAGAACATTGTTGGGATGCCAATCCACGGAGAGGACAGTAGACCTGATGGGCTTCTTGAGCAGTCTCGACACCCACCAGTCGCCCTCAGGGTCAAACGAACAAATGGCAATCGCACTGGGACACGTCATTAATTGTTGAGAAACATATATTCAACTACTCAACATACCGAGCACCGCTTGCAACGGCGAACTTGTCCTCGTTCGGGCTCCATCTGACATAGGTCGCAGCTCTGTTAATTCGGAGCAGCACCAACGTCGGCTTCCAGATCATCTTGCCCGTCTGTGGATCCGGACTCTGCTGCCAGACGTATGCATTCCGGTCTTGCGCAGAAGTGACGATACGATTTGACCTCGGGGCCCAGTCGATGCCGGTGATGAGTTTGTCGTGCTGCATTACCAGTAATCAGGACACACTCAGTGCAGTGCACGCACTTAGCGCACCTCTGAAAGTGTCTCGGTGGGCTTCCAATCCTGCCTCTCGCGGGAGAATATCTGCACATCATTGGAGTTCAAACTCACAGCGACCTCTACCAGATCTTGTCAGTTTTACGAAGTGGGTCCAGACATGTTGTTCTCACGGGATCGGTCTGCGTTGAACGAGTGCGAGGTAATTGCGGTTTGCCCAAGTGAATACACTTCAGGAGGAGCCATGGCCTATTATTTGTAATGCAGAGGACTCTAGCAGTCTACAACTGCACTTGGGATGCAACGTGGATATGCTGTCGTTAACGGCTGTAGCGACCAAGCAGCGACTGCGAGTAGCGCAGGTAATTCAGTTCGGATCGGTTCGCTTCGTGTCACAGCCCCATCCGTCACGCTTCGTTTCGCATGTTCGGATATAGTACTGTTCGGATTCATTCATGTTCAATTAGCCCATCATACATAGAACACAGTCACGATAGAGGTAGGTTCAACCCAGGATGCGTCGGCTGAGATCTGTGAACTTTGACAGGGAGAGAAGAATGTATTTCTCTTTCCGGCTGTGGCACCTTTACAACACGTGGACAGTGCAGACCAAGAGCAGTCCCCAAGTGCGTATGACAATACCTCTGCTTGTATGGCTCACCGGTGCATTTCGAAAGTAGAGTTAGCTCCCTGTAAGTTAGATGACCCCAAGCCAAATTTTTACACCTCGAATCATGGCCATGGTTGGGGCTGCAATCCACGGCCGGGTCATTTGCGGTGCCTCCTGGCCCTGCCAGGCGCTGAATGTAACTCGGGAACCAATCTCATGACTCGCCTATTCCATGCATGAAGACCTTTGCGGATGGGATGCTACCTCGATAAGGGTCTCCACAGTCACTCAAGCTTAACAGCTACTACCTCATGGATGCGTAAGGCCGGGAACGCTCTAGTTAGGTTCTGCCACTTGCATGTTCCTTCGCGCTCCGGAACTCATCAGCTTCTTCTCGGCCACGCTGTAGGAGAGTTCCGAAGCAATCAGCCGTCGATGACGTCGCATTCAATTAAGTTCAGAGGCTAAGCAATCTCGTCTTCAATTCATTATATCGCACGCCACTCGCCCACCGGAACCCCAGGCCAGTATATCCACCACTCATTTGTCCTGTAGCAAAAGCTCGATACCAATGTTGGCGCTCCCGACGCCGCTCACCAACGCCACACATTCCGTATCTGCATGACATATGTTCTCGGAGCGCTGCTATTGCACCACTTGTCTTATTGTCTTGTTCGCAATTCATCCGCTGCGGCTCTGTCCGCCGTTCCGGAGATCTCTTGCCTCATATGTCTTGCACGACTGTTCTCTTCCATACCATCATTTCACACGTGTAGTGTTACATGCAAATTGGTGTGTCTTGTTCTGTGTTTCCGTGCGCCTGCTGATACCATGGGTTCAGGAAACTGTGAGTAGTGGGCATAATCGTCCTCATGTTCCACATCATGTTGCATTATCTGCACGGCTCTGCTCTAGTATGCGCACATCCCCGAGGACCCACCGGCGCCCACAATCGCTTGTGCACTCTTCTGGTATTTTTCATATTAGTAAGCGTTTTGTCGCCCGCGCTGCTGAACGCCTGGACATTTCTGGCGCACAACGTTTTCCGCCTTTACATCACTATCTCCATCTCGCCTTTCAGAATTGCGCTTCTGCGCCTGCCGTTGGCAGGACTCGTACCTAGCAGCGGCGTATCGTTCGGCACACTGCTGGCGCTCTCAGGGTGAAGGTGAGTGCACATGCCCATGGTTGATGATACCATCAGTGATAATGTGCCTCGCCACGGTCTTGTTAACCTGTCATGCTCACTGTTTAAGATTCCATGGTATGTTTTGCGCGGTCTCGTGCGCGCCTGGTCTGCGTCTGAAGGACTGATTTCTCTACAAGATTATCAGACTCCCATCTGTAACACGTTTCCATCACTCTCACCGCCCCTGGCCGCTCTGCCTTGTCCCTTCACAATACTTGTCATCTAAGATACCTATGTCGGCGTTCGCCGACGACATAACCTCGGGAGTAGCCCTCTGGTCGGTATGAACTTGCTATATGTCTCTGGCTCCCGTGATTTGCAGTGCAATTTCATCGAGCTATCTTCGGCTCTGGTGTACTCGGAATACGGATATTCTACGGGTCAGTGGTCCGAGAAGACAAGATGTTCGCCCTCCAAGATAGGTTGCTGGGAGTCGCCATCTCCATCGTGTTCCACCCACTGCCATCTCTGTCCTATAGCTGGACCCATGTCTATCTCTGGGGCGCTGGCCCGTTACCTATCAAACAGACTGCGATTACGCTATGTCACTGTGTGTGATCCGTCCATGGGCTCGCGCTTATAGGTTCCAGCGCTCCATGGACGCCTCATGAAGCATCTCTCTCTCGGTTGGTAGAGACTTCCAAAGTCCGTGAGACACTTTTGAGGCAATGAAATAAGTTCGTGAGCGTTTCGAGACGATTCATTGCCTCGAAAACGTCTCACGGACATATTCCATCTCGTCTGCATATAGAAAGAGAGACTATAGGGGGCCAGTACTTCCTGTCATCAGTGCTTCATCGTGGAATGCAAAGAACCGGAGGTTCGGCTGTTCATTTTAAGGACCACCTGCAACATGACAGCGAGCGGTGCGAGGTCCATGCCATCGCAGTAAGTGCGTTCCAGGTCTTGCAAGCGAGTCACGATCCATCTGTGGACCGCTGTAGACTCGTGTTTCTAGCGCGCTGGCTGTTACGTCCCGCCGAATTGTGACTGATTAAGGCAGTCAAAGACAAGGCACAAATATGATGGATGGTAACATGAGTGAGAGGTGGAAATTTCATGTTCTCTGACGGAAAGAGCGATCTACGAAGAATCATGCCAAGGCCACGAGGCTCTCAAACTGGGCAAGGAGAACAATAAGACAGATCGGACACATCGCGGTCGCAGAGGACGCACGCACAGAATTCGATTCCCCCTCTCGACCGCTTACGACCGGGCGGTGTTGTGTTACCGTTTGCAGTTACCGTAGTACCCTCGTCGCCTTGTCGGCCGTCACTGGACTCGGTTACTTTGAGCAATGTCCGAATCCTCCCTCTATCCTCTCCTCTATCTCGCGTGCTGGGAACCACTATATCTTTCGTCTTTCTCTCGCAGCTTCAGTACTCATTCTTTCGCTTTCTCCTCTACGTCATCTGATCAGTTCAGAAATTGTTGATCTTCAATTCTTACCTCTTGCCATATTCTCCGAGCTTCACAATTGTCCTAGGATTCCTGTTAGCCTGCCTCACCCCCGGAACGAGGCTGCTATATTAGTTGCAGGCGTCTGGACGTTCGCATGAACACACCGTTCGAACACAAAAACAACAATTACACTATGTCTCCGGAAGACAATAGTCGCGCGCCGAACCCTAAAAGCCTGCATCAGTTTCCCCTCCATTGCCAGAGCTCCCGGTTTGGCCGTCCTACGCCACAGTCCTCTCTGGTCTCTTCCGTTTATTCTCTTCGCCCGCCCCGCCGGACAATGCACACGTTTACCTTTGTTCCCCGCCCTTTTCCGCCTCCCGCTCTCGCCGACGTTCCCCTTGAGTACATCATTGACCAGCTCCGCCGTCTCGCTCCTCATTATTGGAGCAAACCTGAAACTTCGGATTGTACCATTCGTCAGCATCTCAGTGTTTTTTGTTGCGGATCACTTCTGACTTCCGCCTTCACATTTCAGTTGTTCCACTGGATAGCTCCTGTAGTCGTTCGATCATGACCGACACAGTTCCGGGATCGTCTGTCTTTACATTAGCAGAAACACTATCTCAATCTAATGCGCTCGACATCTCAGAGGTGTCAATCCCCGTTCCTCGCATGGTCATGAAGGTGCGCAATACCTCGTACTATTTCGCGAAAGTTACCGATTCAATTCTGCAGTTACACATGGATTATCTTTCAGCCCATTCCGCGCTGCTGAGAGGCCTACTCAGTGGTGCTTCGCCCTTCGACCTGATTGACAGCGCACCAACCCCTCCGATTGCCTCACACTCTTCCAGACACAGTCCCACTGGTTCCTCTCGATCAAATCGCTCTTCAATGTCCGTACCGCTTGTCCCCTCTCTGCTGCCCTCGCTCCCTACACGGCCCACCATATTCCTACCGGTCCCCGACCCACCGTCCCTACGCCTACTCGTGCATTATATCTATTTCGGTTGCACATCCTTCATCGAGGACGCACTAGACCGTGGGGTTCTCAGTTGGGAAGGCCTTGCCCGCAACGTCGAGTATCTCGGCATGGGCCCTGAGATCAAAGTGTTCCTTGGGCAGTGGTATGGGCGCTGGCGTCACGGTCATACCGCATGCGCTCAGGGTGATGACTACAACAGCAGCGACTCGGACAGTGACAGCGATTCTAGCGCCGAAGGCGATGACGACATGGACTCCACTGCGAGAGATGAGTCTATCGCGACGTCTGTGACCCTCACTGACCACGAAGACATTTACTACGCCGCGAAGGAATACGAAAGGCCCGAGGAGCCACCTCGAGGACGCAGAACTGCAAGGCGCTGCTTGGGACACTCTACGTCCGACCCCGAGTTCACCCGCCTTTCCCGTCTTAGCGATATCGACGCTCGCCGTCCGCCCGTCCCGCGCGGACGCAGCAAGTAATCCTGCGCTCTTGACCTCCGAAGATCTTCCTTTATTTCGACTTCTATTTTGCCTGTCAGGCGAACATTGTGCGCAATCCGTGCTGATTCCGGATGCTATCTTCGCTTTCGTATAATATTATTCTAATTGTTATCTGCAACACACCCAACCACTCGTGGGTACTTTCTCGAGCTTCGCTGTAACCTGCTGGCTGATGCATTCTACCTTAGGACCTTCTCTACTTGCTGTTGTTCCGTTGCTTTCGTCGCATTTGAACACTGCTAGCCGACCCGAACAGGACAGCGACGCTCCTTTCCCTTGGGCAGTAGCCCGATTCCCTCCTTCTCATCCCCCCGTTCAACCGTACATCATCCTTTAAATCGAACAGGGCGTCGTTGCAGTCATATGCTGCAACTGGATCCTGGCAATACGTCACGTGTACTACGTTACGTGTACCTCTAGTAAGTAGCAATTGTTTTTGTGGGAGCGTGGTATGACTAGCAGAGAAAGAAGCTTATCCTCACAGTACTCGCTGGTAGCTACTAATGGCGCCGTCGGTACTGTGCATGTACTACCATACGTGGGAAGCATTATCACTTCTGTGTGCCTATAGAAGCATCATTGACAATAGAACAAATACAGAAGGTCAGTGACCGTAAAATGTGCGCAGTCTCGCATCACCAGCACCTGAGTGCACTCGGCGGGAAATATTTCAAGGACCCATTTAACGCAGATGATAAGAAAGGAAAGCGTGTTACGAAATTGGTCACTGCCACAGTGTGCAATATGGCCGGGCGTCGTTACCGTTGCAACGAAGCCACGAGAAAAAGGCGTAGGAGCTCCGCGACGATCATCCGCTAGACCTCTCTTATTGTCCATCTGGGAGTGCCGTCGTGTCTGGCAATGCGCAAAGGCCTTGCATCAGAAGAAAACTCCAAGCGATCCTCTATTTCCTCAACGAGACTGTCGGTAATTATACCCACTTGTCGCGCGTGGGGCATTGCGCTCAAGTTGACATCCCTGTGTGTCTCTAGATCTTCCCGCGTCCCCTGGTGAGCGGAGCGATCTTTTCACTGGCATCTAATAGTTACAGCGAACAAAAGGTTCGGGCCGCAGCAGCTACCTATGGCGAGAGGCTAGACACATCATCAGCTTGCGAGCGCGATATTGACAATCAGTCTTGGACAGACTAGCCTACGCACAGAACACATGGTGTAGCCTTGCGTCGAAGTTGTTATCGATGGGAAAAGGCACATTGCTGTGCAGATATCCCTTCATAAGTCTTGCGTCATGGTGATGGTGACTTGTGGTCGATACAAGAAATCCAAACCTTGGGTGAGGACCAATCCACCGGGCGGTCACAGTTGTTAAAGCATTGGTGGACATGTGACCCCCGTCGAATTTTGGGAAGTACGGAGCCTAAGCAGGTCATATTAACAATGCAAAAGGGTGACGCCTGACAAAAGACGTACCTCCCCTGCCTCTCGGAGATCGGAGGGTAGTTCACTCTGCTGCGAAGCCGTGGGTGTCTGCGAATCTCGAAACCCCTCCTGTTACCGCTGTTTTCACGAACGAGGAAGGCGCCAGAACGTTCAAGAGGATTCTTCTTCAGCATCCTTGTGACAAGGTCCTTAATGTGTGTGCTAGTAACTGGATTTTCTAGCCAACATAATTCTCCTGTGTTGATTTTTTGCCCTGAGATTGATCCTACTCATCCCATCCCACAGTTTGCAATAAGAAGCTGAGCGTGGTGTTAGGTCGCAGCCACCAACAGCCGTATCAGTGCCTTCGTTAATATCTTCTAAACCGTCACTCTCCCCGCCAATCAAATGATCTTTCTTGGACTAATCGGATGTGGGTTGAATTTTTCGACAGGCTCAGGCACTCTGTATGGCCATGTGCCAACGTGAGCTCCAAAGATATCAGCATGGTCAGTATCATGGAGGGCACTACCAGGTTCAGCCAAGCTTAGTCGCCGTCTGCACCGACTAGCAGGTTTTCTAGATTGATATGGCCGTCATGCGAATGCAGGAATTCCTCTGCGATTGTGATGTTCGCAAAACGAACCTGCCCATCCGAGTCGGTGAGACGCGTCTCTTCGTCTATCACATTTTGCAGCGAGCCACATAGTACTAGTTCAAGCAAATAGAGATTGTGTTCGTCCGCAGACGAGGATTCCAGGGCAATTCTGTGCGAAACTGCCTCTCAGGATTTTGGCCGGTGTCCCTTGGAGATGCATCGTGATCATTCTTCAGTGAGACAGAACAGGAAGAAGTGACCTGGCGTAAGACATACTCTGCTGTTACTCAGCTGTGCCATTTTCTTGCATCTCATGTTTATGGCACAGTAAGTGGCAGGACGTTCCAATGGGTGAGGTAACCTAATATATTTGGCGAGTCTAACCAAAAGCATTGTCCCATTAACTCCACAACCTGAGGAAATAAGCCAAAACAGTGCACTGGCACGCCAATGAACCTAGTGCTCGTATGTATTCCAACTCTTTGGACATGGACCGCACCCTTTGGACGGGCGTACGGAGTCGATCTCGGTTTGCGATATGCACCGCAGCCTGGTTCACGAGCCCGGTAGCTTTCAAACACATTTTGTAGTGGGTTCTAACTGTGAATTTGACGTTCTGTCTCTGTAATTTACACAGCTGGAATGTTAGACATTCCTACGGCGACAATCAGATTCTATCTCACGTTGTCGCTCGAGACGTTCTGAGAATACGCAGACAGAGTCCAGCAATGGGTTTGGTTCCTTGCGTGCAGATATGACATCCACTACAGTCGTTCCTGTCTCTACGAGGAGCATCACTGAGGGACAAGAATCACTGGGATCGTTTTAGCACATACACCGTCGCAAACTTGAAATTATTCTTCTTTTGGCGCTACACTCGATCCCTCGGCAAGTCCCCCTAGTGGTGCTCGGGCGGCTCGCCACCACCATTATCCGAGCTCTACGCCATGGTTCCGTAAACAACCCAAGTTGTTCATTAGCCCACACAATACACTGAAGGCTTCTACATACACACGTCTATTATCACACTACAAGAGAATAAATTGAGTCTAACAACTGCCGAACATAATGTCTAATTGTCTGGCAACGCACACCGGTGTGCGGAAAGGTTGTAGTCTACGATGAAAAAGGTCAGGATTCACGAACCAGAAAGACTAGATTCAAGAAGAATTGGCATACCGTCACCCCACTACTCAGGAAAGGTATACGCATTCCCTGATGCTCCGAAGACAGCCTATGTATGAAGTTCATGATGAGCATCTGGCAATGTCTAATAGAGAGACTGGACGCACAAAGTTTAAGATGAAGCTGATGACTTGTGTTCCACCGTCCAGGGCAGCAGCGATGATGTAGCTAACCGCACCGCAAGTTACATGATCTCCAAAACAGAACAACGAGGATCACGCACTTGTACTTGGTGAACCAACGAGGATAGCATGTGCGCACCCACCATTGCGAGAAGATACCCAATGCCATACCGAGGCTAAGGGTATCGTACGCCAAGTCAGTCGCCAAATATATATATATATGAAGGGATACTCACTTGATGGAGGAATTGATCCTCATATAGCAAAAGCACTGAATATGCCATGAGTGACCATCACTCGTACCTCAGGCATCCACGGAACGAACCTACATGATGGCAGATGTTTTTAGTTCTCAAAGCCTGCCTGCGGGCAGATACGGTGCTGCCGATGAGATAAGCTAGATAGAATGGACAGCAACTAAGTTACCGCGAGATAGAATAGAAATGGAGGGACGACGCCGATGGCGAGAGAGAGTGGTACCATATGGTATATCCCGCTCGGCCCAAACATTCGTGGCTTGAGCGCCCCTCATGAGATCGCGTTGGCTGAAGAAGGACGTCACCACCATCCAAAGATCTGGATACACCTGTGGCACACTCACAGTTATGCTGCTGTGCATTCTGGCCAGACCAGAGCCTAGACATGGGGTGAGCTACCTGGCACATCGTAAAAACTACTTGTGTACATACCGAGTACCCGAGATTGAAAGGAGAGCAGTCTGGTTGTACTGCGACCCGTTTGCAGACAGGGCACAGAGTAAATAGAGGTGCCCTTGTACATCATGATGGACCAACAGTGGCTCACGAAAATAGCCTGGCTCATGAATGGGAAGTTCTTCGCCTCCCACACATTGCCGTAGTACATGGATGCCATAAGGATGTACATGAAGCAGATGCCAATGTCTTCATTGATCTGGAGCCAGAGCGAGCTGTACAGGCAGGAGCTGCCGATCAAGTTCCAGCCTAAGCACCACGAAAGTAAGCCCATGTCCTCATTGTTGCTGGCGCCCCCTAAAATGGAATACTTCATTGGTATTGTTGGCCATGCAAAAGATTGAAATTCCAGTGAGCAGAGGGAATATCCCTGGGATAATCGATTGATCAGCTAGTCTGAAACCTCAGAACGGCGACAGAACGCACATTGCAGAATGATTTCCCAGAAGAGCACGACAGGAAAGTCCAAAATAACCGAACGCGCTTGGAAGTCATTTGTCTATCATAGTGGAGTACTTGGAATAGATCGGCAATTGAGAATGGAAAAACGCGATGACAGGGAAGTCCAAAACGTGGTTGTTAAACAGCGTACTGTTAATAGGCCAAAAACACTTCGTGGGCTTAACGAGGGCGTCCTGCAATAGACCAGCATATCCATGGCCCAGTAACTGCGAGCTTATGAGAGTGAAGATCGCGACACCGGGATTCTGCGAGTACAAAGATAATTACTGCATACCATCTTGCTTTTGTAGTATACTGAGTGCTGGAGATCCGTAAGCCTGTGTAATGCACGCATTGCAAAATCTGCATAACTTACAATCCTGAACGGAAATGACCTGAATGGCAACTGCAGAATTGGCAGCAGTTGACGACATGATGACAACAGCAACATGCTCCTTGACTACAAGGTTTCAACAGGAGAACCATCATGCAGGGGAGTAGACATACTGTTGAAAGGACCTGGATTGATGAACCGGAAAATGCCCTCCGACGGAAGAAACATGTGCATGACACTACCAAACCAATACGATAGAACCAGGAGGAGCAGCGTCGAGACAAGAATGGTTTGAGGCTTAAAGTGGTAGATCTGAGCCAGAACTCTGCAACAGCAAGCTACGTCAAAACACGATTCAACGATGCCACAAGAATAACTGACCCTCCAAATGCTTAAAAGCCAAGGCCTAAGAAGACGGTACGGAAGGTCAAGGCCTGAAGCTCAGGATCATCTCTAGTGGATAAAACCTGCGAATCGCGAGATCACGCGTAGTATTCAGCATCTATCTAACACGCAGGCTGTAAGATAGCCTCGTACCTTAACTGCAACATCGCATGCATTTTCGACGCGGTATTCATTGTCGCTAGCTTCGTCATTACCAAGCCAATTCTCAGACTCTTCGACGTTCTTCAGTTTAGCGGTGTCACCGACATGATCGAAAGGTTTCTCAAGGGAACCAGAAGAGTCCTTCTCACTATCATATGGTGGTTGTTGGCCGATGATGTCCGTCATAGTGCAGGGGGTTGGGTCCTTGTAGGGCCCCTACCATACCTGAGAGACGCATTGATATACTTATACTCAACGAGTCATTGGTGAGGCATCGTCAGCTTCTTATCATTGACTCGGCTGAAAGCGAAAAAAATCGACGGTCCGTCGAAAGCATGTGGCTCGCATCCTCGAATATTTTGGTCAAGGTTCGATGAATGGCGCAGACGGCAAGACACCTGAAGGCCAGGCGGGTCGCTGGGCCGACGGATGACCCAATCCGTATATATGTTGCGCCCAAGAACGCACGTCTCTACAGCATGATAAAAGCATTGAAAGTCATTGGCCTGAGCTGCAAGGCGTCAACAAGGAGCACAGGTTAAAGGCACGACAGGATGCTAGTTTGACTGAGGCATACTGGAGTGAAATTCTTGTGGCTCGAATCTTCGAGTCATTCGTATTCACCGTTCCATGTTTTTGCTTTGCAGATTTTGCTTGCAAGATCGTCTGCACTGACGAATCTCAACCAGAGATCCACCTCGACAACTAGATGCAAATGCAGCACAGGGTGATGCTATGGCTCGATAACGACAGTTGCCTGGATGGGAAGAAGAATACAAGTAGTTCTTTATATAATCACGATGATGTGGGTATGCATGCAGACTAGAGTCAAGGAGGGTAACAACGCCAGAGCAGGAAAGAGCGTGAGGACATTAGCGAAGTGCAACGAGTAGGGATCATCCGAGGAGCAACAGATTAACACGAATACAATGCTAAAATCTCTGATAGTGGCGAATTCAGTGCTGTCTGGAATTATCTCAAGGACGCCACTCACCAAAACAGAGACATCCAAAGGGAACCGCAAACACCGTGGGTCTAAGATGTAAGTGAGTAGCGAACAACACGCAGAGCATACAGCGCGAACGCATGGCTTGACAGCCGAACACCGCATCTCGTCCGGCGAGACTGGGATTATGGTAGCCATATCTTGATAGTTTGGTCAACGCAGCCAGATGCGACAACATTGACAAACTTCTCGGCTTCGGCTGCTTTACCGTCTGCCGCGGCACCATTCACCTGGGTGCCATTTGTTGAGCTCTGCGCTGGTGCCTGCCGTCCCCAAGCTAAACACGTCACAAAGTGCCCGTGCGCCTCGACGGTCTTGACACAACGCCCGGTTGCAAGTTCCCATACGCGTATCTTGTAGTCGTCCCCAGCAGACAGAAGGAACTTCCCGCTGGGATGGAAGACTAATGCGCGGACCCAATTATCGTGGCCGGCCTGTGCAATGACGTCGCGTAAATGGTGGATCAAGAATATGCGCACAACTAAACCTACCAAACTTCGGATCATCTGGCCGGTCTGTGTGTCCCAAATCTTGATAGTCTTGTCTCGCCCACCCGTTACAGCATATGCACCAGGGCGTTTTGAACGGTCTCGGTTCTGTATTGAGAGATTGAGACTGCGACTCATCGGGACCAGAATACGACATACTGGGATGCCTCCCAACTCGCGGATTGCTGCATAGGCATTCACAGGAGCGAACACAACAACTTCAACAGTGTGCTCATGGCCTCTCAGCTCCATTTTCATTTCCCCTGTGAGCGGGTCCGTGATGCGAGCAGTCTATCGGATAGTGGTCAATTCACTTGTTTTAATATACAAGGGGGTGGCACACTTACTTGATCATTGCCACAACTGGCTAACAACCGCCCGTCTTCTGAGGGCTCCACACACCGTACCCAATCTGAATGTACCGAGATGGTTCGAATCAGATGTCTACAATCAGTAGATGAGTACACTGCGGGGAAACAGATGAGAGATACGAACGTAGACGCGACATCGAATATCCGTATCGTTCGATCTCGACTGGCACTGACGATTTGTTGATCACCCGGCATGAATCGGACGGAGGAAACTGTATGTTCGTGGCCAGGAAAGGTCTTGGTGTTCTTCCAATCGTTCTGCACATCCCATACCTTGATGAATAGGTCCGAAGAACATGTAACTGATGCGTTCATCAATGTCATACACCAGCGATACACACCGCGACAAAGCCCGGGACTCACCCAGCAGATTTCCCTTACTATCAAAGTCGACATCATTCACCGTCCTCGTATGCC
This sequence comes from Sparassis crispa, assembly GCF_003851025.1. Classification (NCBI taxonomy): domain Eukaryota; kingdom Fungi; phylum Basidiomycota; class Agaricomycetes; order Polyporales; family Sparassidaceae; genus Sparassis; species Sparassis crispa. The sequence goes on from NW_020939750.1 coordinate 287,206, forward strand.
CCTTCAGCGTGCGCTCGAATTCGCCGGTCTCCCAGTCCCAAATCTTCACTGTCGCGTCTTCACTTGCTGATGCGATGAGGTTGAATGTCGGATGGAAAGCCACCTTCAGCACTGAGCCACGGTGCCCCGTCAGTACATATGCTGCTGGAGCTCTAGGCACCCAATCCGTCTGCAATGCGGCGCGTTTGGCTGGAGATAGCGAGAGCTCTTCTTGCAGTGCCGCGTTCCGGTTCTCCAAGTCCATAATCTGTGCACATACAAGGTCACTCACCACGTACAGACCGTGTCTCCATAACCGTACAACAATAACGCACCTTCTTTTGCAACCGTATGACACTGGTCCACTTCTTCTCCAGGAGCCCCGCATACTTGGACTTCGGGTCCGGTTTGTATTCTACGCCCGCGTCTAACTTGAGCGAGTCGAACGCGTCTGTGAAGCTGTTCGCATGCAGATATTCGAGGATAGATTTGTGGCTGTAAGGATACGGAGAAATGAGCATGTACATGCAGGCGCTCCGGACAACAGGGCCACTCACAGTTCCTCCTTCTGCCGGTCAGATAGCAAGGACATTGTTACCGTAGGTCTCGCCTACCCAAATTCCCGCTCGTAATAAGAAAACGTGCCGAAGTGAAAGAAGGAATGGAGGGTGGTCGCGTCGAAGCTGGAAGTGGGGTGGTTCGAGCAGCGGCGACCCGCCTCAAAGGTCCATACCTGCCTGCCCGTTTTGGCAATCGTGGCGGCACCGACGACCTCGCAACTACATTTAACAAAGCCTCATTGAATATTGTCGCAAGGGCAAAGTAACACCATTATTGAAGATTAAGTGATAAACATTGCATATTTTCCCGGCCTTCTCGCTGCCAACACTCCACGAGGATTCCAGGAATGCCTAGTTATTCGCTCCGATAACTCCAAGAAATATTTTCTGTGCAGACATACAATATACAGTCCGTGCTTAGATCTGGGCTTGACATTACATTGAACACCTATATATTACCAGTCGTCATCGTCAGACATGTTTGCATAGATATCTGATGTGGCTGAAGGCCCAGGGGCTGAGCCCTGCTCTTTCGGGCCCACCATATCATTCGGGTCAATCTCATCATCCTCGTCGTCACAATTCACTTCATTGGGAGCCTGTGGTGGATCCTGTACGTCTCCTGCTGAGTTGATGACTGGCATGACCCACCGGCAAAGCCTTTGTTCATCAATGGTAGGGCCGCGAGCCATAGAGTACCACATTCTGCCCAATAATCTGGGTTACACAGACTATCAGCCATGTACCAACAAATTGGGAGTGAAAAACTTACCCGCTCTCATTCCCCGCACACCATCCCTGCTGTGCAGGGTCATTTACGTCTGATCTACCCTGCACAGAGAGATCATGTGCGTTATTAGGGATATTGGCAGATGGTAGAATAGCCTGCTTCAATTTCTCGTGCATGAGATGCACGTCAATAACATAAACGCTTGGCTGATGTAAAGATGGCTGCGGAGAGCGCGGGCGGGGACGGGAATCACGGTTGGTATCCCGGCGAGGTGATCTAGAACGGAAATCTCTCCTGATGCAATGTAAATGAAGGTAATGCTGTAAGCAAACAAAATGCACATACGAATCATGTCCCCTCATGCTGTGATATAGAAGGCGGAAAATCCCACTTTCCCACTGGGAAGTATCAACTCCAAAGGCCTGTAATATTTTCAGAGCCTTCTGTGCATCATGAACAAGTAAAATCTTTGGTGGGACAGTATCCCCGACAGTGGAAGGTGCAAAAAACTGTTTCAGACGAGAACAGATAGCTGTCTTGTCCATTATCTCTGTGGTACCATAGGAGAAATTCTGTCACAATTTTCAGACCATGTCTTGTCAGGAGAAGGTATGAATAGCCTACTACGTACCAGCCTCTTCATGCGAGGGTTCTGTAACAACATATTCTCTTTGATGCGCAGGTGGACAGAGGATTCAATTGCCAGATCACCGTGCTCATCGGGGACAGTAAATTCGGACCAACCAAGATCAAGGATATGAGGATTTTGTTCACGCTCAGTGAGCGAGCGTGTGTCTGCAGTCCAAGTGTTACATGCAAAGGAGAATACCTTTACATCATGCAGCCATGGTGCAGGTTGTAGTGCATAATTAGACAGATTGTTCAACTCTCTGCGATGGAGCATAACAAAAACACTGGGAGTAAATGGATTAAGCCAGGTTCAAATGAACGTAGTTGTAATCCCTACCGCTGATGTTCAAAGGTTGCTCGTGCAATTCCTACAGGAGATGAAGCTTCACCACTAGTGACATATCCCGAATTCGCTTTGCTCCGATCTCTAGGAGCTCCATTCTTTGTCTTCTTAGACATCAGCGTATGGAGCTTCTTGACTAGCTCTGTCGCACTGTTGAACCGAATAGGCGAGAGAGACATGAATCTCTCAGCAGGCCATGGATTCGAGACACGTCTTCCCCTCCATCGGTTCTCAGGCAGTAGAAGATACGAGGCTCCGCATGATCTTATACCTGGTTGAAGAACAATTTTGCCATTGTCCTAATAATGGGTTCACCGAAACAATCATACCAAGAACAAGCTCGATACCCGTTTCTCCAACGCGAAGAGCTTGAGCAATTGCTTCTGGGGCATCTCTGGAGACCCATTCGAGAGCATTCAACAGCTAAGTTTGAATGGGACTGACTTCATGTGTCCCATGTAACCTCCAATTTGGACGTATCTTGTCGACTGCATTGAGTCTTATGCCAAAATGACCTGCGTTGATCCAAGCGGTAGATGAAGGAAGGTCGTCAGAATCAAACGAATGCGATTGTCACACTGGCGAATCATCTCACGGACAAACAACACGCATCAAAACATATTCTACCAACCGTAAAGGCGACGAAACGAATTAAATTGATGAAATCGCAAACGTAGAGAACTACACGCGTATCTACGAGACATTGCAGAACAAATACATGTGAACATCCGATACGTACGTCCGTTGATCACCGTCCCGCGTGTACTACTGGTGCATTGCAGTTCTGTATATCTGTGTCAAGTACTTAATAAAAAGGAAGAGGGAGGAGCCAGGCTTCATATCAATTCGTTCAATCATTATGGTAACTTTACGCTCCAAGAGAAATAACAGATAAAGCATCGCTGCCAGAGGATGGAAGAGCATGGTGATACAATGGTGAGTGAATAGAGAACAACAGAGGAGGATAATGCATAATACAAGGTATCAGTGCAATGGACTGTACCAATTCCCTTGTGTTCCAGAGAGGCCGTTTCTATATCCAAGACCGAAGTATTAGATCGTCCGAAGTATCGTTCAGTGTTCCTGTCCCGAAACTTCAGAAGCCGGGCATACCGCCCAAGCCCATAAAGTTCTGCCCGCCAACGACAGACATGGGTCCGGGGCTGGGATGCCGCATGACGCTCTGCATCGCATGCGGGTTCGCAAAACTGCCCATGTTCATCTGCATCTGCATGAGCGGGTTCATACCCATCATGTTCATGTTCATTTGTTGCATGCCCATGTGCTGCGCAGCGTACGCAAGTGCAGCAGGGTTCGACATGGCGAATGGATGCTGGCCGGGAGAGGTCGAAGTGGAAAGACCTTGAGACTGACCAGTCGACTGCAGTCCCATCGGAGTTTGAGTAGGTGAGGAAGCACCCTGCTGTACTTGAACGGCCTGGACCTTTTGCATCGATTGCAGTTCATAAAACGCGAAGTCTTGCAGGAGGGAAGTCCGTGCCGGGTGGGTGTGGAAGATGCGTAACATCTCCTGACCAGCATCAGGCAGCAACTCCTGAGTGTCGCGCGAATTCGTAACGGGCTTGCGTTCCTGCGTATTGCTGCGGAAATAACGGGATAAGTAATCAAAAAAGTGGACAGGAAAAGCCGATGCATACTTGAGTCTGATATGCCTTAAGTTGGAGTTGGGAATATCGCGGACGAAAATCCATTTGACTTTGAAAACGCCCTTCCACTTATCTGAGGCCCACACTGTGCTGCTGCGGCTATAATCAACCTGAGATAGATTCAACGTCAGTGACAAGACACCACAGGAGAGATAGACTTGCCGGCGTCAGCATCTCCGCCATTCCGCAGAAATGACCGCTGTCCAGGGTCATTCAGCATCGGGATATAGTATGAGAGGCATATTAAGCATACCTAGCATTGACACTAAAGAAAAGGTAAATGGGGCCTCTGCCGGAGCACTCCTTGAACGCCTTATCAAGTCTCTTGTTGCCAGGATCGGTGGAGCTCCAGATCTCATATTTAAGAGACTTATGAACATCGTCTTCCGTGTAAGACTTGATAACAAAATAGCGGGCCTGCACGAGAAAAGACGGTTATTATTATGACATGCAGTCTGGAACTCCATACTCACGAATAGAGGTCGGGTATCGAAATCGACAGGATTGTAGCCTTTAGTAGCAATGAGGGTCGGGACATCGATGGGTGAGCCAATGTATCCCTCGTTAGATCCACCCTGGGAGTCATTTCTGCCATGTCCACGGCTGGCAGACTGGCTGCTCTGAGTTCCTGTACTACCGGCGGGACTAACGACGCCCAGGCGCGGCCCTTGGTTGAGGTACTGAGAAGGGATAGGAGGGACGCTGGGAATACCGCCGTTCCCGCCACTTCCGATTTTGCCTGATTGACCTTGATAAACATTGTGCAGACTCGGCTGCGAAGCGCGACCTGTCAAGACACGGTCCTTATTGGAATCCCAAGTTGGTGTTCCTGAAGCGGTGAATGCACGCTCACGATTCCCGTGATGCTCCTCACCCCGGTCACCACGTTGACCAGAGGACACTCCATGCCCAATCGGCGGGATGTAGGCCGATGCGCTTTGGACCGACCCCTGGGCGGTTGGGGTGCTGCGCCCATCGACATCGGTGTTGAGTTGCAGTTTACGCGCGGGACCACTGTTACTGCCGCCATTGCGCATGCCACCGACCTGCATGGTCTGCGACGCATTGAAGCGAGGCGGGTGCGACGACTGTCCCTGCTGGAAATTACCCATATTGCCGTACTGCTGATTGATCTCCAAGGCAGACAGTGCACGGGAAACGTCATCGATGCCACCGTTACCGCTGGCAGAACCCCCAAACTGAGGCCCGCCGGCTTGGCCGCGCCAATCATTGCCGGGCGTGTTCCAGGGAGAGGATCTGCCCATGGGACTGCCAGGGTACTGTCCTTGTTGCCCAGGTAACCCGAAGTAGGTATCCTCTTCGGCATGAACGCTGTCGTCGTCATATTCCTCCTCAGCGTTGGTGGGACTAGGAGTCTGTGCACCACTATAGGCAACGCCCTGGTGTCCTTTGCTGCCTACTTGTATGGTGCCGGCACGCTTGAGACCCGTCATTTGTCTCATGTTGTGGGTGACATTGGGATAATTAAGACTCTGGTGTCTGCGGACGCCTGCACCGCCACTACCAGCGGGAGGCGGAGACGGCCCATGGGGAAGTCCACCCGCAAAGTGCGGCGACAGAGGGGAGGCGGACGACGACGCCGGGTCGACCGCCTGATGGCCGTGATCGGAGACAGACACTCCGTGCTGTGCAGGAGATGAGAGATAAACTCAGAACGAGATGTATTGAACATACCTCCTCGTCCCGGAAATCCCTCATCTCTCTCTCCCATTCTTCTTCCTCACCCTCATGGCCTGCGATGGCCGATAAACTATTCAGGGCTCTCGGAGCGTGTGATCCTGGTTGACCGCCGAATGCTATAGCCCCGCAAAGTTAGACAATCCAATCCAGAACTGAATCGCAGCCCATCTACATGTGCGCTGCAGTCACGAGTGCTTACCACGGTGGTACCGAGTGGGCAGCGAAGCCTGCCTGTGCAACGAGGACTTTTCACCGACTGCACCAATACCTCCAACCCAGTCTTGATCAACAGGCTCGTCGTCATTCCATAGCTGTTCTGCTTGTGGGTCCTCCAGTTCCGAGATGTCGATTTTTGAAGTCGGCCGGTTCGCACGAGATGAAGCGGAAATTGTGTGGTGCCTGCGGACGCCTCCCCCAGAATTAGTGGACGAGTCTGGCACCGGCGGAGGAGAAATCGGGTAGCCAGACTGCGAAGACATGACTGAGAATGGAAGAGAGTAAAGAACTCAGGAAGAAAGACAGGGAGGAAGATTGCAAATGAGCAGCACTGCGCGCGGCAATGGCAGACACTCTCCGCCGTGGTCTTCGCGTTGTCACGCTCCCGACCGCGGCCGGCCCGGCCGACCCTCCGACCGTGGCTCGGTCTCGGGCCCGCAATGTCCTGCGCGAAATTCGCGTTTATGTTGCGGCCAATTCCTCCCATTTCCATAGAAGAGTTTTTCCAATCTCTGCAGCGATGCATGCCTCCAGGTGGTTGGCCCGAGACACTGGGTGCGTTATCTCATTTCCAAGGTGGACCGCTCCACACATTTCCTCCTTGCAGCGGTCGGAAACTCTGGGGGGCCTGATTCGACCTGCCTTCTGTTTCTGCTTTCCTCTGTCCTTGAACAAGCAAAAGGCAGCTACGGCCTACCCTTCAAACTCTATTCGATACACATAGATCATGATTTACAGCCTGCAAATCGCGAAATGGCAGACTGGGCTAGACGAAATGCGAATGCTTTCCGCGTCCAGCACCACACTTACGAGGTCCCATGGGGCTCCTTCCCGTTCCCCAAAAGCCCCCATTCAAAGCTTGAGACGTTTGAAAAAGTTGCGCGTGAAGCGCGGCAGAACAGGCTCTTCCATGGGATGTCTGTCTCGCATGCCGATGCTATCGCGCTCGCTCACCACGCCGACGACCAGGTGGAAACCGCTGTCATGCGAATGGCGATGGGAAGCGGTCTTGTAGGACTGGCCGGCATGAGACCTGTGAGGCGGTGGGGTATGGACGTCGGACAGTTCGGAGCTTTCGCCGGCCCTGAGGGCATGTCCCGATGGATTGTGCGTCCTCTCTTGTGGTTCTCCAAGGTAACGGCTTCACTGTATATTTGTTCGGTATATATTTATTCTAGTGATAGGATAGGATTCTCGAGACGTGCGAGACCAACGAATTGCCTTATACAAACGATCCGACGAATTTTCAGCCTGCCATCAGTATTCGCAACGCCGTTCGCCATTGTCTGGCCGAGAACAAGGACATCTCCGAAGTGGTAACCAAGGTATGTTGTAACACCAGAAGGTGTTTCTTGCTCATTCTGTAACAAAACAGAAGGACCTCAAGGATGCTCCGGGAGCGCAAGTCGTCGTGGAACAAATCCCAAAATTACAGGCTGCCCTTGAAAAGCTTCGCGAGCAGGCTGATCGTATGCCGGACAGCGCGATCTTTGAAGGCCGTGACCGACTGCGAGAAGTTGTTAGACGTTTCTCTACACGCCTCGAGGCGCTGGATTCCGAAGGTAATTTTCTGCGCCACCTCGTTGATACGTTTCTCATGCGACTTAATCCAGTTTCGAATGTTCTCATGCCATGTCTTCTCCCATCTCCTCCTTCCACGCTCTTACTGTCCATCCCAGAACTTCAAGAGATTGGGGATCCCGACGTCCGTGTAGGAATTGCGCGCCGCATATTGCGCTACCTCTCCCCTCGTCCATGGGGTAGTTTGGCGGCAGAAGCCAAAGGGGACAGTGCAGCATTGAACAACCTCGTGAAGAAAATATGGTGTATACCTTCTCGGATACCTGAGTTGGACCCGGTACCGCTGCCGTTTAGTGCGCCAAGCACTGTTCAGTTCTGGCCCATGGTCGTGCGCACTGATGAAATGGTCAGAAGACGGAAGGTCCTTAATTTCGGCGAGGTGCCTGTCTGGTTGGCGCAGCGTGCCCCTCCCCATTCCGCAAAGCAGCTTGCCAGGGAAGGTCGTGCCAATCCTTTGATAAAGGACCTCAGCAAATTCTTTGTCGGCTTGCAACGAAGGGACAAGATACACTTCATGCTGTACGATTGCAGGTTTCTCTTGACCTTCACCTTCGAGGACATGCCGAGCGATATTTTCGTTGCAACACTGGACCCCACCACGAAATTCTTGGTCAAATCTTACACCTCTTGGTTCTTACCTCAGGTGATAATGCAGCGTCAAGGCGAACAAGACCAGGTGTTAGCGAGGTTTAAGTATAAGCATCCTAGGTGGAGCGAGACACAAGAAAGGGAGAACAGTAAAGATATCAAGGAGAGAGAGGATGATGTTCTGGTAAGAGGAGACGGTGATGCATGGATAAAGATCGAATTCATTCGGACGTTGGAAGCTCTCTGATGTTTCCGCCCTTTTTTAATCCATTGAACCTATTGGACTTTCGTGTCCAGAGTCAACTAATCTACAGTTCTGCCAGTCTCGAATGACACAGGCACTTCTTGTCGACCACAAACTCGATAGCTAAATTACTGTGAAGGTATGTGTACTGAGGGGATAACGTATATGCATAAGATATCAGAATCAGGAGACGAGACTGTCTCCTTGAAGCTCTTCGAACTTCTTGCGAGCCAGACGGATGTTCATCTTCAGCGCCGCCGTCTCTATCGAAATAGACCCGATCAGACCATGGTCAGTGAAACGAAGTACGTTAAATTTACCTATTGTGGGGTCGTGGACGACGATGAGGACGTATGTATTTTTGGTGAGCTCATCGAGCACGGCAGTAAACTCGGCGAGCTCCATCTCAAGGGAACGGAAATCCTCTCGGACACGCGAGCACGCGTGCTTGAACGCCTTAATGAGCTCCGACGTGCGCTCATACCGGGTCGGCGCGAGCTTGTGAGGGTCTGAATCGTCCGGTGTATAACGCGCATTCGAGCGGGTGTGCGAGGTACTCGTCGGTGTGAGGAGGCCGTTCGAGTGCATAGAAGACGGTGTAGAGAACAAAGGAGTAACCGGCAGCGGGATGGATGCGGGGGAGGGCGGCGGGGAGGAGGTGGCAATAACAAGAAAGGTCGTGCGCTCGAATAGGATGACTTCCGTCGCGTTGCACGCGTGTGCGAGGGTCGTCAGGTGCTTTGAAAGCACCGCCACGTTCGGAATCAGCGTGTGCACGATTCGAGACCATGCCTGTCGAGTGAGAATGAGAGCTCAAAGGTGAGGGAATTGCGATGGTGACTGACCTTGTACAGGCTCTCATCGTAGATACTCGTCCCGAACACAGTTACCCCCATGCCGTCGCTCGCCTGCTGCAATTCTGCCGTCTTCCTGTCCAGCGTCTGGCCCCTCGGCTCATTCACGAGATCCATCTTGTGCACAAGTAGGAACACCGCAGCGTCAGGGCTGTACCGACGGAGAGCCGCAAGACAGTCGCGGTAATACTCGAGGTCCTTGCGCATGTTACGCGACTGAACCTCGAAGACATAGATCATGACGCCGACGTGCTGGAAGATCGTGGACTGCTGGGTCGAGAGGTAAGAGTCCATGAACGCGTCCTGACCGCCACAGTCCCACAAGTTCAGGATCAGGTCTCCCAGGAAGCGCACATGATTCTGTTCGACGTCGATGGTCGCACCCAGGCGAGCGGTGAGAGAGGCAGGGTTATTAGAACTGGAAAAGTGTTAACTCGCATCTCTTAACGCTGAATGGTCGACTCACAAGATCAACGACCGCATCGAAGTCTTCCCGCTCCCAGACGCCCCCATGAGCAGAACCTACATAATAAGCTCGTTAAATTAGCCTACGTCGCCACTATGTTACTCACCTTTTTCTTCATGGTCGCTGGTAATTTCTCCTGAACAGAATTCTAATCGGTACGCCGCCTAGCCAAGCACCTCCTTCCGACTTGAGTAAAATCTCTGCTGTTCTCCGCCTTCAGGATACTAGTGGGAACGATTCGGTCAAGAGGAAGATATGTAGGTGGAGAAAGGTGTATGGACACGACGGGAACCATGGCAGTATGAGGTAACTAGCAAGACGCCGAGACCGCGAGAATATTCCGGGCAAAAGAATCAGCTCGAAAATTCATAGGTTGTTGCAAACTACACGACAGTACATGTAAACTTCAGCAGATGACAGAAGAGAAGAGTCATCAGCTACTATCAGGTGGTTCCGTCATGAGCACTTTGGCGAGTGTGGAATGAATGAAGACGTTGGCACTATCGTAAAGAGAGTCGGAATGGGACCATATTGGAGATGCCCCAGCTGAGAATGAGTCCCAAATGCACAAGTTAGCCTGCGGGCCGCACCTCGTGGCGAAGAGTTCTGACAGTTCTCAGTAGTCCAATTGAAATTACATTCCATATGTTTACTTCTCCATACAAACCCAATGACACGTCGTTTAAAACTTGCCTTCAGTCCATCTCCTCGTATGCGATGCCATCTCTACTGCAGCCGCTGCCCAATCCTCGCCATGGTTGTGTCCTTTTTCTGCACCTCTGCCGAGGCCGGCTCTATCCAACGCCTGATCATCCGTGAGCGCCGTGAGGACACCGAATATGACTGGGACACCCGTGTCAAGTTGAACGCGCATCAGCGCGTGCGACACGCTGTCGCAGATGTACTCGAAGTGCATTGTAGAGCCCTTGATGAGCACACCGATGGCGATGACGGCGTCGAATGGCTGGCTAGGCATGTTTACGAGTGCAGGCGCAGGGGTAGAAGAGCGAGATGGTGGGCGCGGTGAAGTGAAAGATCCTAGGTACAGTCCTCCCAGGAGGTCCGTCGCGGTCGCGCCAGCCTGGACATGCGAGCCAGCGATGACCCTACGCACCATGCGTAAATACTCAACACTTGTCCACAATTCACGTACTTTGAACACGCCAGAGGCAACTCAAAGCTTCCCGGGACAGACTGGATTACAATATTGCTGTCCTTCACGCCCTGCTCTCTGAGCTTTGTGACGGCGCCAGTGACGAGAGCATCGATCACAGTCTTGTTCCAGCGCGAGTGCACGATGGCAATTCGAAGCGGAGAGCCATCAAACTTGGCATCGGGGGCGGCAGGTCCTTTAATTGAGCTCATCGTGGTATAGAGCGTGGTGCTCGTCGGTGCAGACGATCACCGACATATTTGCCTCTATTTGTATTGTGGCTGATGTCGCTAAATAAGTCTGCAAGTTATTTTGGACTTTGTCTCGGCACCTGTGGACGTTCGCCGTTCACGTCAACTCTACACTGGAATTACTTTGTGGGTATCGCTATGGCCGTTGAATCCAGTAAGAAGACAGGCAGTGTCACTGTAGATGGTAGTCTGGCGTGTATGTGCAAGACTGAAGTGACTGCTTTCTACTGACATCGCAGTCGCAGCAATCTATGGACTCGTCTACTCATTCCTCGCGAAACACTCGCACACAAAAGCAGCGGAAGCTGTAAAGAAGGCTGCCCGGGATGTCGTTGTCCTGAAGGCCGATGTCGCGCCAGCGGGGCCATTTCTGGAAGACATAGTGAAGCAGTGGAAGATTCTAAGTAAGAAGCAAACCAAGAAGTTGACGTTAGACTCGGCCTCAGACTCTTCGTAAGTACAGCTATCCGCGCTTTTGCTTCGTTTCTTGTGCTAGAATGCGAAGCAACAGTGATAATAGCAGCTCTGATTCTGATTCCGATTGTGAGTCGTTTGTGCTCGCATTTTCTATGTTATCTCGACGCAAACCACTTTTGTAGCATCAGCGGACGCTTCAGGCTCTTCATCTTCAGAAGATGGTATATACTCCGTCTTGTGCTCCTAGCATCAATGGTTAACACATTCTGCCAATGTTACAGAAGGAAAGAAGATTTCAAAGACAATAACGGCCAAAGAGCCGACTGCCGCTGCTAAAGTAACATCACGTCCGGCTACCTCACCGCCTCGCTCAAGCAAGACAATATTGAGCCAGGATGGTGATATCGAGGACGATGATAGTGACGATGATACCGATTCTCAGTCCCCTGATGCCACACTCAAGGCGAAGAAGGTAGAGAACTCTGCTGGACCACAGGCCAACAAGAAGTTGGAGAGCAGTGACGAGGACAGTAGCAATGAGGAGAGCGGCGAGGATAGCTCGAGTGATGACGATGAAACAGAGAAGGAAGTGGTGAAGAAGTCAGCGAAGAAGATCTCGAAAGGCAGTGATGAAAGCAGTTCAAGTGACGAGGAGGGAGAGAAGGTAGCAAAACATTCAGCACAAAAGGCCGTCGCAGTCAAGCAGGCTCTGAAGAAAACGAAAGGCAACCGCAGCGATTCTTCTGAGGAAGAATCATCGAGTGATGGTACATCGAGCTCTGACTCTGACTCCTCAGATTCCGACTCTTCGAGCGCGGCGACAACAAAGAAGCCCCTCTCTAAACTCGTGAAAACTCCCAAAACTCTTGCCAAGGTAGCTGCTGCACCGACAGCTGAGCCTGTGGTGGCTGATGTCGATGTCGATGTCAAAGCCATCAAGAAGCGGCGGATATCAGAGAGCGGAGCAGCCTTTTCGAGCGCGACTGCGAGCACCGCCCGTCAGGAGGACGAGGCAGTGTCCAAAGCGTCTGATCGCACAAAGACGGGCGCGAGAGTTCCTGTGAACGGTAACGCGCAGAACGCCAATGCGAACGGAAACGGGCAGGGAAACGGGAAGGGCAAGCCGAGGAAGGCCAACTCCCCATTCCGACGCATAAAGCCTGAGACTGTCCATTTCCATGACCAGCGTTTGGCGAACAACGGCTTTGATGCGAGGGTCAGTGTCCATAATTGCGTAGGTGTGTTCACTGGACGTGCTCTTCCACAGGGCGCAGGCGCAGGCGATTATGGTGAGCGTGCTGCACGCGACTTAATCGTCACCCGAGGTGCTGGCTTCCGGAAAGAGAAGAATAAAAAAAAGCGGGGCAGCTATCGCGGGGGAGAAATAACAGTTCGTTGCCTCATCTTATTCATGGTCTCAGATTTTTCTGACCCGCATATCAGTTGCAGAGTCACAGCATCAAGTTCGACGACTAGATTGGATTGATCTCGTCTAGACTGGTCAGCAATGCCAGGGCACTCATGTCTGCACGGCTGCTGTTATGGCGATCCTGTATGGACACGATATCATACACTAGACAACCTCTATTTACGTCTGGTAAGTTCATGTCCGCAGCAACTCCAAGTTATGACTTGGCAGTGGGAAGTGACAGGCACAACGCCGACCGAGACTACACCGCAGGCAGTGGGCGCGAATTTCCCTCAGTCGCAGCGGCGAGTGGAACTCAGTGATTTGAACGCCATGGCAAGACATTGACAGAGCCTTGTAACTCCGGAGTGTATCGGGTTTCGTTCCGACGAGTTTGCTCGACGCATAGTGGATTAGGGAGTAACGTTGCACGTAGCAAGCCTATGGCATTGAACAGATCTACAATCCAGATGCAAAGAGCTTCCTACTCGTGCGGGTTCGAAATTGAGTCGGACCAGCCACCAGTACGAAACAGAAGACGCGTGTCTCGCAGAAGGATAACCCAGCCGGAGTACATGTACAATAGCAGGGTCACAATCTGCAGATACATGGGCAATCGGTCCATCTGCAAGATGATGGAAGGGGGGGGGAGATTATAGCACGGCAATAGAGTCTTAAGGAAAAAGAGTATGGTACGTCTGTTAATATGATGGTACCGCGAGATGTTGACTTGAGGGAACGAACGCGTTAAGAGACCCAGACTGCACGTGTGACGGGTCAGGGGCAAGCGCGAAATGAAGCATAAGATGGAACCTACACGCCAGAGCAATAACCAGGTACAACGCTATAAGCCTGAACAAGAACGCAGGCTGGATTAGTAAAGCAAGACTCCGCTTGGTCGTTCTACTTACATGAGCCCCTCCATATAGTTGGACTTGCCATCTCTGTAATGCAGCTGGTCAGCATCGCGTCAACCGAACCAGTTGTGATACACTGACTGGACCAAGAATTGTACGAGAAGCACAGAAACGAAGAGTACTATGGTCTGTCATAGTTAATGTAAGCACGATTAGTCGTCTGCAATAGAGGCTAATTACCTCGAAGTTAGCGAAGAAGAGTGTAAGGTTGTGGCCCGTTCTATTCCAAATAAAACTATTAACGGACCTCGAACATGAAGACGAGAATAGCACTTACATCCAGCCGACTATAACGAGGAGCGGAATAACAAAAGCAGCAATTTGCTTTGGTGAACAGCAGGGCGTGAGAAAGATAAACGGTCACAAACGGGCAAAAAGCTCACAATTGAACTTCCTACACAAATTCCGATGGTGAGCTCCATTTTATTCTTCAATGCCATCCACACTGATGTGACATGTTCCGCGGCATTGGACTGAGCAAACACCTTAGTAATACGGAACAACCGATAGTGCGCGAAGAGTACCTACAACAATGGGAAGGAGAATCAAGCCGATGAACGGCTTTGGAATGCTGTATCGCCTTGCAGTCTCTTCGATTGAGGCAACCACTAATATAGAGCACAGTCGGCAGTTGACTGTCTAGAATGAATCTCGGGTACTCACGGTAATCAGCGCAGAATGAAGTGACGACGGTGACCAGAAGAAGTCTACAAGATCTCTGGCGTCAATGATAGAAGATCAGTACTAGGGACGGTCACATACGCAGATGCAGCCGCTGGCACGCTCATTTTTGAACGCTCTCCCTCTTCGTCTTCCGCATGTGCATCTTTGTACAGGTACGCGTGTGTCTTAAGCTGTAGTGTCATCCATATCACGCGGGAACATCAGACCCAACACCTTATGCTCACTGACCTGAAAGAAGAGGTACACGACATAGACAATCAATAGCAAAATCGCTGTGCCACGGGAGAGCGTAAGCAAGCCCTTCTGTGACTCATCGTCCAGGTCACTGATTTTGCTACCCATTCGGTCAAAGGTGATAAGGAGAGCATCCGTCGTGTCGTTTCCAGTGGGCAGCTTGGAGCTGTGATAAGCCGCAGGAATGACCAAAGCTTGAGAGCAGTAACGTCAGTGTCGCACCGTCATATAGCTTAAAGAACGCACTGAGACATGCCAGAGTCATAAGCTAGGAGAAACTATGAGTCCGAAGGCTATAACATTTAACAGAAAATACGTACCGAACTCGAGCTGCACATGTACAAAATATAGCGATCAATATATGGAGGAAAGTTTGGGCTATATTGCTCACGTTTGTGCAGCTGTCACCTGGAAATTACTTTCCGGGTATTTGAGACCGCCTACGTGGAAAATCAATGACACCAGGTCATAGGATACGGGGAGCACACGCACCTGCCAGGAAGGAACATCCGAGAACAAGCAAAAGATTGGATAATATAGACCCAAGCATCTGCCAAAAATCAGCGAATCACACGATATTGACATGGAGTGGCCTACGGAAGTCTGTACGATACGCAACTCCCCTATACCAATGTTAGACGGCCACTAGAGTAATAACTGCAGACACACCTTGCAATAACGCAGCTATTCCAACAATAATCTCCACAGCATTACCGAATGATGCATTAAGCAATCCAGAGAGGGTCTGCCCCAATTTCAAAGACATCTGCTCCGTGGCGGTTCCGAGGAGCTGAGGCCTGATGTGTCAGATAATTCATATATCACGCAAATTAGGCGTACCGCGGCGAGGGGCATAATGGCAATAAAGCTAAAGGAAAAGCAGAGTGCAGCGTCCCATTTCAAGAAGTGGGCCGCGAAGCTGAGTGGCACAAAGATAAGCAGGATATTTAGCCAAGAGCCAAATAAAAAGAAATGGTAAGAGGCGGTCCATGACGGTTCTCCCTCTGGTTTCAAGACACTAATGGTTCGGCGGTAGAACGAGGGTTGAGCATTGTGCCCATTCGCCAGGAGGGGTGTAAGGTCATTGGTGGGAGACATGAGGGTAAATTGGCACGAGTGGCCCGGGTGGACTAAGTACTTTCGAAGCATCGTACATAGCCTCAATCGAGTTACGTAATACTTGGTGTCTGATAGCAAATCCAGATCGACCCAATCTGTCGTCTTCAAGACGGACTCAACACCCTTGATCTCTCTACGCCAAGACGAACCAGAGAATCAAGAGTACTTGCTAGGGAGTGAGCAGCTAAAGTATACGAGAAAAGGAAGTCATCCACTTTACCCTAAGTCTGAAGGAAAGCCACGTTTTGTTAGGTTTGAGTTGAAATACACAGCATGACGTGTGACAGGTGAGAAAAAGGCAACTCCAGTGTTGGCTTGGCATGGATCAGCCGCTGTCGTTCAATCCCTGACGAACTTGCATCTGTGTTCGACCGCCGTTCAAGATCTCCATGCTCTGGCGAACATGCAAAACTTCAGCGATTACTGATTAGTACGCATCTCAACTCATCTCATACTGAGAATTCCAAAAGAGACTGCAAGACGTAGCGTCTGCTGCAGGATGAACGTAACCCTTTCAAGCAGGCATATAAGAAGCAGAAGGAGAAAGAGTTGACCCGCATACAAGGGGATTTGCGCAGGAACGCCGAAGTGGAGATCGCGCGGCAACGAAACGACTTGATATTGCGGGCATCCAGTCTGCAAGAAAAGTTGCAGGCAGTCATTTGTGAATTGTCCACCCAACATGCGAGGGTTGAACAGCAGGCGCACGCCTTCGAGGATCTCGAGAAAGTGGCGGTCTGATGCGACTCGTTACAAGAAAATGGTGCGTGCTTCACTGTATGCGCAGTCTGGTGAAAACCCCGACATTTTAATCTAGTATCACGTCCTCAAGACGAACGTCATTTGTGGGATGAAAGCCTCCCACGATAGTTTTGCGGACAATTTGCTTGTGATCATCTGATAGCCTATGTTAGTGAGTGTTTAGACAACGTACAGGACCAAGTCCAAATATTAAAAACGCTGAAGATGATCATCTCTAAGGAGACTGGCGAAGTTGGGAGCTTGATGGCAGGGCCCCCATGAAGAAGAGGCTGTGTAAGCATCTGGCTCTCTTGTGTATTTGAATTCTGCTGCTTGTCCAGCACCGTCATGGCCAACCTAATACGTTCCGCGAAACCTGCGAATGACTAGACCCCCTACGATCTGTTGGCGTATAACATCACTGTCGTGAACGAAGATGTGACCACTTTTTTCGGTGATCCTGACTTGCCTGCGTCCGCAGTGGACCTTGTCCCTCTCGATGTCGAAATGCCTCCTGGACGATCAATTAAATCGAAGCGACTTTTCTTCTGCTACTTGAAAGACCTTTTACGATTTCCCCACGGGGCACCATCAGGTTCCGCGGTCAATGATTTCACCCTTACTCTCCTTAATTTGCTCGGCTATGACGAACCCGACCGTGTTCTACATCAGTGATTGGAGATCAGCTTCCTAATGTGTGGTGTGTACGTTGAGGCCATGCCAGACGTCTGCGTTCTAGACGGCGATGACTTTAAGGACTTTATTCTTTTCGTCCAGGCGGTCAAGGTGCGCCGGTACAGTGTCAGGACCCGATGTTAATGCTAATAACTCTCAGGTGTCGTGACGCGCTCACCGACGATCCATGCTAATTGCAGACACTATTGCCGCATTTTATGAAAACAATAATTGTCGCCCGCCCTCTGGCCGACGATATCAGCCAAAGTATTCGCTGGGATCATCATGAGTCAACCGTTCCGACATTCTACAAGATGCCCGTCGCGAATACACTCCTCAACTCCATTATAAATGCGCAGCTTCCTCCTGAGCAAATCGTCGTCCATGCGCTAACTGTTCCTGTGCCAAACCCCATGGTTTTATTTGGGAAGGAATGCGGTCTTTGGTGAACAGGTGTATTATTCTGCAGTGTTTGGAAGCCTTCAAGCGATTTGTTTAGTAGCGAGCTTGTTAATCATGCCCCTGCGTCGCTGCAAATCGACATTGTTCTTGCATAGAGGCCATCTCAAAATTAGGTTTCTTTGTTTCATTTCGTGAGATGTGAATGCAGACGAAAGGAAGGCGGACAGACGACGAGGGCTGTGATCTGAATCAATCTGGGCGCCAGTCGTAGCCATAGAGTAGTACGAGTAAATCTATTCCCTCTCTCGTGGACTTCGCTGGGCTCCGTAGTATGAGCCCTTACCTTCTCACTGTGCAGCGGTTACACATCAACATCAATGTCATCATACCGTCTGCCAATTTGCTATTTACTGTCTACAAGTTCTGGGTAACAAGACAATTAAATGCTTACACCAAGTTGTTGCGGAGTATGACACTTTGTACGACGGCGACTATTGAAGGGGGCGGGAAAAGCTGCCACCGCCGGGACTGGGAGCCTCCAGATATAAGTTAACATAAGAATCCCATATCATAACCCTTACACGACTAGAGCGAAGTTGGTGAAGCAGCGTCTGAAGACACTACGATGATAAGCACGTTCATCACAGACTGCTGTCTCGGGTGGAGTAACAAGATATACATGTCGTGTTGTCGCAATGGATGAGATCTAGATATTTACTCTGGATTACATTACTGGTACTACAGTACTTCTAGTCTATAGTAACACCCTTTTCCGAAGGGTCAACTTGCATTCCATTCATTATGCAAACCGATGGTGTCGTCGGCGCCATTCGCCGGTCCACTGCAGCCCAGAGTGAGTTCTCTGCGCGCGTACACCACACTTGCCAGATCGTCCTGGGCAGGGTTCGTGCGTGATGAGTGAAGGTGTTGCGACGCCTTGACATTGTCTGCGCGCAGCTGTTCCAATCTCCCGAGGTACTCCTCGTCAACTCCTCCTGTGACATACTCGCCCGTGAACACGGAACACTCGAAGGCTGTGACAGACGGATTGAGTTGCCGTACGGAGGCGACCAGGTCTGGCAGGGTCTGGAAGATGACAAGGTCCGCGCCTATCGCCTCTGCTATTGACTCCGGCGTACGGTTGTGTGCTACCAGTTCTGTCCGGGAGGGCATGTCGATACCGTAGACATTCGAGTAGCTGGAGGAACGATGAGCGCCAGTAAATATTTACCTCTCACGCGGACCTCACCGTATTGGAGGTGCGCAGCTCGCGACGATCACCTTCTTCGCACCCACGTCTTTGGCCATCTGGATAATCTCCTTTGATGTTGTCCCACGCACAATGGAGTCTATGAAGCGCGTCAAGGGGTGATCAGGAATTATAATGGGCGGGCGCGTACCATCTACGATGAGGATGTTCTTCCCCGCAAATTCGAGCGCCATCGCATTCAGTTTCCGTCTGACGTTCTTGCGCCTGCATCACTTCGATCAATATCAGAGTGATCAGGAGGGAAAGAGAAGCTTACCTCATCTGCTGGCCAGGCATAATGAATGTGCGCCCAACATAGCGGTTCTTGATGAACCCTTCGCGATAGGGAAGCTGCAGCTTTTGTGCTAAGTTTAGAGCTGCCACGCGCGAAGTGTCTGGAACCTGCGTGACAGACTATGAGCACGAGACACGCGTTGCTCACGGGAAACTCACAGGGATAACCACGTCGACGGACAACCCTTTCTCTTTCAAAACACGTTGGACTTCAATTGCCAATGCGTCACCCATAGCCATGCGGCTGCGGTACACACTGATACCATCCAGTACAGAATCGGGTCGCGCGAAATACACATATTCAAAAAGATCAGGAGCAAACGTAGCGGGCTGTCCGACCTGGCGACGGCTCACGGAGCTGCGTGTGATGATGATAGCTTCGCCTGGCCGCAAGTCAGAACACGTTCCCCGTGCAAAGCGACACGGACGAAACTCACCGGGACGGACATCTTCCCAGTCACCGAAACCGCTCGCATCCGCTACCACGCTCTCACTGGCGAAGAGGTAGTCCTTGCCTGGTCCGCCACCGAGGGCCTTCCGGGACCCCATCCCGACTGGTCGGATGCCGTTCGGGTCTCTAAACGCGATAATCCCGAAGCCCGCTAGCATGGCGACACAGGCATAGGCGCCCTTGCACTGCTGCATGAGCTTTCCAATGGCGTTGAAGATATCCTCCTCGTTGATTCGGAATTTCCCCGTCTGCTGCAGGTTGTCTGCAAATATGTTCAGCAGCAGCTCAGAGTCTGAGGACGTGTTGATGTGCCGGTGCGCTGTGGCGTCCATGAATTGCAGGAGAGGCTCTGTGTTGATGAGGTTGCCATTCTGGGAGGGTGTTAGTGATTTAAATGCAGACGCAAGACGCGCTTACGTGTGCGAAGACGATGCCGTAGGGTGAGTTCACGTAGAAGGGTTGCGCCTCGGCGTGATGTGAGCTGCCTGCGGTCGGATATCGCACTACATGGCATGGGGGTCAGCGATACGTCCTCTTGTATGGACTGAAAGGTGCACACCATGACCTATGCCCATTCCACCGATCAACCTGGATACCGCGTTGGGATCGAAGACGTCCCTGACCATGCCATTTGCCTTGCACTGATAAAACCGGCCTTTGGGACCACAAGTGACAATCCCGCACGCATCCTGCCCGCGATGCTGAAGCAATGAAAGACCCTCGCATATTTCGGGAGCCGCGTCAACCGTCGAATCGTGCAGCAATAGACCTAGAATGCCACACACTGTTTTGGGGACGACCAGTCAACGCTGGCGAGAACGCGAGAGTCTGGACACTTACTGCTACTCTTCGCGATCCACGCAACAACGCAAGTTACGTAGGCCCTGGAGGCAGACCGTGAAGCTTTCCTGTACTGAGTGTATAACGCAGGGACTCATCCTTGCGCTGAATTTGACACAGCGGATTTTTTATCATCTTCGGGCAATCATTGGTACAATGCGGAGTCTGGGGTCCTTGTCCCCCAGTATATAAATTCAGAGTTCATCATCATAGCTTAGAGTTGCTCACCCGTCGGAGAGTTTTCTGTCTGTTGTGGTTCTCTCCGCAACGTGCACAGAGGAACAGAGGTATTTTTTCCGTGAAATACGTACAGATTCCACCCGCTGTTGGTGCGTTTGCGGGTGTACGGCGGGGAATCCGGCTCGGAGGAAGCCGGGGATTGTCGGAGTGCGAAACTGAACTTTATTCAGGCCGGCGTTGCTGTCAATCCGTCTCGTCTATTCCACCTCTTCATCGTCCACGTCGTCGACCATGCTCACCTCGCGCGGCGTCCACCGTCTGTCTCGCAGAGCGCTGAACAGCGCGAGGAAGACCAATGCGCTCTTCTCCTCCGCTGCCGTTGCCCCCATTCTTTCTCGCGCAGCCGCTGTTCCTTCTTCGTCACATCGCGCGCAGGCTCGCCCCACTCGCGTCTCAGCACCGGCTGGTTGGTTTCCCTACACCCTTACCTGCGTGGTAACAATGTACTGACGTGTATCTGATCCACCGTTTTTTTCTTTGCCTTTTTGCGATTTATTCTCAAATTGTGACACGTAGCTCGCACATATGCGACCGAGGCAACGGGCACGATCGGTCAAGTAAAGACCGTCATTGGTGCCGTTGTTGACGTCCAGTTCGACACGGAAAATCTTCCCCCCATTCTCAATGCGCTTGAGGTCACTGACTTTCACGGTGGTCGTCTGGTCCTCGAGGTTGCTTCTCACCTTGGCGAGAACGCGGTTCGGACCATTGCCATGGACGGTACCGAGGGTCTTGTCCGTGGGCAGAAGGTAGTTGATACCGGCGCTCCCATCAAGATCCCCGTCGGAACCGCGACGCTTGGCCGTATCATGAACGTCATTGGTGAACCCATTGACGAGCGGGGTCCCATTAAAGGTGTTAAGCTTTCCCCCATTCACGCCGAGCCGCCCCCGTTCGTGGACCAGTCTACCACTGCTGAAGTGCTGGAGACCGGTATCAAGGTTGTCGACCTTCTTGCTCCGTATGCTCGTGGTGGAAAGATCGGTCTTTTCGGTGGTGCTGGTGTCGGCAAAACTGTATTGATCCAGGAACTGATCAATAACGTCGCCAAGGCGCACGGTGGTTTCTCTATCTTCTGTGGTGCGCATTTTGTACGGACTCGGGTTTACTCCCACGTGACCTGGAAGGACAGGTGTCGGCGAGCGTACCCGTGAGGGTAACGACTTGTACCACGAGATGATTGAGACCGGTGTCATCAATCTCGAGGGTGACTCCAAGGTCGCCCTGGTCTTTGGTCAGATGAATGAGCCTCCGGGCGCCCGTGCCCGTGTCGCCCTCACAGGTCTGACCATTGCGGAGTACTTCCGTGATGAGGAGGGTCAGGATGTGTTGCTCTTCATCGACAACATCTTCCGTTTCACCCAAGCCGGTTCAGAGGTGTCTGCCTTGCTAGGTCGTATCCCGTCTGCCGTCGGTTACCAGCCGACGCTTTCCACGGATATGGGTGGCATGTAAGTTCATACGCCCCATTCAAATTTGATCGTCGCGAGCCCACTAACTTATCCATTTTTATAGGCAGGAGCGTATCACTACCACTAAGAAGGGCTCGATTACGTCCGTGCAGGCCGTCTACGTGCCTGCCGATGATTTGACAGATCCTGCTCCTGCCACCACCTTCGCTCACTTGGATGCCACGACTGTGCTGTCTCGTTCCATTGCTGAACTTGGTATTTACCCTGCGGTCGACCCTCTTGACTCCAAATCTCGCATGCTTGATCCCCGTATTGTTCGTCATTTTCTCCGATCTTAGTAGAGCGCTTTGATGCGACGCTGTCGCTCGTCATTTACAGGTCGGCCAGGAGCACTACCAGGTCGCGACCGCTGTCCAGAAGATCCTTCAGGACTACAAGTCGCTGCAGGATATCATTGCTATCTTGGGTATGGATGAGTTATCGGAAGAGGACAAGCTGACAGTAGGTGATGTTTATCACACGCCATACATAGCTCTGACGACTTGTGTGATCCAGGTTGAGCGTGCTCGTAAGATCCAGCGTTTCATGTCGCAGCCCTTCGCTGTTGCGCAAGTCTTCACTGGTTATGAGGGTCGGTTGGTTCCCCTCAAGGACACGGTTCGGTCGTTTAAGGAGATCCTTTCCGGTGCCCACGACAGTCTCCCTGAGTCCGCATTTTACATGGTATGCCCTTTTACACGCATGGAGTTAGCTATTTCGGTGCTCACTGTCTCCTGTACTGTAGGTTGGTACGATCGAGGACGTGAAGACGAAAGCTGAACAGCTTGCGAAGGAGATGGGTGAATCATCATGAGCGAAGAGCGATGGTGCTTGAGCATGGATGTCGATCTGGGATCTCAAGTTAGACTGCATCCGAAATAAAATTCTCTTCGCGATTTTCTTCGGTATGCAGGCAAGGACTCTGTGAAGCTTCAAATTTCCATTGGTTCTTCGCTATGCATGCCTTGACGCGTCGTGAGCGCGTGTGGGCCGCCGCTTGCCTACATCATTTAAATATTCACCATCGTTCGTTACCTCCCTTGCGCCATTTCTCAGCGCTGAGTGGCTTTTGTTTCACCATTTAAGCTGGTCTTATGCGTAGAACGTGGACTAATGCTGTCCTGGCTTAGACGGAACAGTCGACTGAAACCACGAAGGACGTACCTACGCGCAGGTACATGGATGCCTAGCTGTGAAATTTTCACAACGCGCGAAATCTTTGGCCTTGTGCTTTTCTTCTTGAAGCTTTCCGTATGTTTATTGTCCTTACTGCATGCGAATAAGTAGACAGATCCTCCGAGTTGGCGTGGAAGAGTGTTCTCGTAACGAAATGTGATGGCATCGTACCGTTCATTTACCAACCCGGCCAACCTTTGCTCTTTTTCGGACGGTCTGAAAAATATCAGGTATCTGAAAATCGCTGGGACCTCTGGCCGGCCGGGTTAGTCGTAAAAGTATATGTACACCCAATTTTCATACAAAAGTGGTGAACCATGTTCAAGTATAGAATGCACTTTTTTCCGCAGGCTCGGTGGCTACTGGAAAAACACAAGTGCTTGGGGATGTTTTTGGCATTGGTTTATATACTACGATATAGAAGGCAACTTCCTTCTTCAAGAATCAGGCGCTATAGCCAAGTGGTTACGGCGACAGATTAGAAATCTGTTTCCCTTTGGGAGCGCAGGTTCGAGTCCTGCTGGCGTCGCAGAGTGAATTGGTCTTTGTTTTGGCTTGTACTTTGAGTAGGCTTTGTTTCTACGGGACACGCGCGGCGTGCCCATATCGGGAAGGTCGCTTACGTAATGCGTGTCCCGGGACGCGCGCCCACCGAAGGCGGGCGGGCGGAGTGTCGAGCGCGTCCCACACGGTGAGCGGCAGGGGTGGGGCGTCGAAATTGATGGCTGTGACATACGTGCCATCTAACCGACGGGCGCCAGGCGCCACACCGGCGCTGATTGGCTCACGTGCTCGGCGAAGTGAATATGTTCGCAGAGGATTGCCATATCGGGCTGCATGTCCCATGAACGCCCCGAATCGAAAATCGACTTGGGACACGCAGCCCGCTGGCCCGCCAGCCAAAAAATGCATGTCCCATGTAAAGCTCAGGCACGATAGTCTACGTGGGACACACCGATTTCGCCTGAGAACCGCTACGGGCTTGGCTAGTAGAATATCTTTAGGTAATTTGGCTGGAAGGGACACCTCTACTCGAATCCCCGGCCTCCCGTGCCCTCAAAAAATCGAAAACAATTATCAATTGTACGCTACAATACCCCTGTACATGCATGCAAAAATTTCCTGCTCATGAATGGGACGGGGACAGCTCTACAGTGCGAACACTGCTGAGCGCGCTCGAAAACGTGCGCGCGGGCACCTATCTCGGCGAAGGTGGATGGGCGCCTATCTCAGCGAAGGCGGAGCATCACACGTCACATTTAAGGTTCGCGTGTCCCGCGTCGATCTAAACGTTGCTTTGTTTCTACCCACGGCGTGCCCATATCGGGAAGGTCACTTATGTAATGCGTGTCCTGGGACATGCACTTGGCGCACCCACCGAGGGCGGGGCGGGCGAGCGCGTCCCACGATGAGTGGCAGGGGTGGGGTGTCGAAATTGATGGTTGTGACATATGTGCCATATAACCGACAGGTGGCAGGTGCCACACCAGCACTGATTGGACGCTCTCGTGCTCAGTGAAGCAAATATATTTGTGAAGGATTGCCATGAGCTGCATGTCTCATGAATGCCCCAAATCGAAAATTGACTTGGGACATGCAGCCTGCTGGCCCGCCAGCCAAAAAATGCATGTCCCATGTAAAGCTCAGGCACGAAATTTTATGTGGGACATGCTGATTTCACCCAAGAACTGCTACAGGCTCGGCTAGTAGAATATCTTTAGGTAATTTGGCTGAGAGGGACACTTCTACTCGAATCCCTGGCCTCCTGTGCCCGAAAAAAATTGACAAAAATCGATTGTACACTACAATGCCCCCGTACATGCAGGCAAAAATTTGCGGCTCAGAAACGGGACAGAAACACCTTTGCAGTGCAAACACCACTGAGTGCACCCCAAAACGGGCGCAAGTGCCTATCTTGGTGAAAGCGGAACATCACGTGTCATGTTAAGGTTCGCATGTCCCGGGTCGATCTAAATGTTTCTTTGTTTCTCACCTGGATCTCACATGTTCCTAAGGTATTAAGCTTGTCAAGCGCCCCCAGTACGGCAAGCTAATAGGCTTGATTGGCCTATGTCCTGCACACTGCCAGTAACACTGGGAATATTGTGTGCTCAATGCTCAAAGCATCGAGCTCACATGATAGTGCTGATAAGACCTATGTCATCATTGGCACTAATGTATAGATAGCACATGCCACCTCACTGGTTATCATCAGGTACTGCTGGCTATCAGATCCCACTTCTGCACCCAACGCCGCCCTTATTGCTGCTGATACAACAACATTTCTCTTATATCTTCCTTAATTCTTTTGGTTTTTTTTTGGTTTTTTGATGTTCTATGACCATGTAGCTGTACTGTAGCTCCACCACAGTAGACTTTTCAGACACTCACTGGTAATTGCACCTAATGTTTCTTGAGACAATGATGGGCAGGCAAAGGGACCTAATTCCATTGAGATTACAATTCCTGAGGTACGAAGGAATCGTTCTTTATGGGATAGGGCTTCCGCTGACTTTTGGGGGATACGCACTTTCTCCCTAAGGTGTGAGAATGACTTTTCAATACAATTTTGTGTGCATGAGCTGCACCTAGTCCTGGGTTAGGTCTAGGGTTTAACTATAAACTTTGTAATGCCTGTTCTTACTGTACTACAGCTTGCATACAGTCGGTCTTTCAAAGTGATTGTAGTGAAAACCAACACGACTTGCACAAATAGTGATTAATAGAAGTGCCACAGCAGTCACAGAGGGCCAATGCATCATAGTCAGTGAAATTATATAAGCACATACTAATTTCAACATATAAAAAATTGTACGATTGAAATCTGTGAAGGAAATGAAGCGTAATGCTCTCTTAAACCAAGTAAATCTGAGTAAAACTGGCTGAGATATCTCAGTTTTAGACTAGAATGCTCAGTCTGAAGTGCAGGAAAGTTGTATAAATGCCAGAAAAATTTGAGAATGACTCTAAGATACACATAAACATGTCAGATAGGGCGTCTTATTTTTTACAAGCAGTGCACATTAAAGAAACAAGCAGAAATGAGATAAAACTGAGAAAATGGATTGTAGCACTCCAGCAATTGATGCTGATGTTTCAAGAGTAACACCATCAGATTCAGCTTCAAAATCCGGTCAGAATGGCTACCGGGTTCATTCAAATCTGAGCAGAATTGAGTGAACTACAAGTCTGGCAAGTTTGGCAAGAAGTGCTTGAAGCCAAAAATGTCACGTGCCACCTGGGTCCGTATGAAACGTTAAGCACCCTAGAGCGCTTAACATTTCATATGGCGGGAAACGTGACTTGCAGGCCATGTGATGTGTGGCTGAAGACAAACATGCAGAATAAAATGCAAAAGAAATCGCACAAATATCAGGAAAATTATGGCATGGCCTTTTGATAGTGGACTTGTAGAACTAACTAGACAATATTATAAAGTCCTTAAAAATCCATACTAGATGGCTTTTCAGACTACTGTAAGCCCTTTACAAATACATACTAGATGACATATCTAGACATTATGAGGCCCTTACAAACTGATACTAGAGGGTGTACTAGAATTCAATAAACAGTATAATAAGGCATTGTAGGAGGCTTACTAAACACTACTAGACAAACTACCAGGAGTCAATATAACACTTTGTAGGCTATTGTAAGGCCTTT
The DNA here is from genome assembly GCF_003851025.1 of Sparassis crispa. NCBI lineage: Eukaryota > Fungi > Basidiomycota > Agaricomycetes > Polyporales > Sparassidaceae > Sparassis > Sparassis crispa. Next base: position 314,130 of record NW_020939750.1, read on the forward strand.
ATCAACCAGTGGTCAGTGGTCTACTAGACTATTGTAAGTATCGTAAACATGTTCACTAGGACACTTATAAGAGATTGCTAGAGACTATTAAAAGTTACTGAAGATTCTTACAAAGTGATGCCAGATAACATTTCTGACTATTGTAAGCTCATTACAAACTGATACTATAGGAGACATTAGGAGTCAGTATCATAGTGTGTTGTTGACTTGCTGAACATTACTAGACAATATATTAAGAGTCAGTAGGTGACTTTGTAGACTATTTAATAGTACAGCCCTTATCAACTCACACAACTTATTAAGATATAGTGGGATGCTGTAGGACACTTACTACACATTATTAAATGGGACACTAGGAGTTAGTACAGAATACAATAACAATTTCTTGCATACATTTTAATATATTGTTATAGGCACATTTGTAACAGTTTCCAGTGTCATTCTTTGTAGTGATTCGTATAAGCACATCTGTAACAGTTTCTAGAGTTATTTTTTGTAGTGATCCTCATAGGCACATTTGTAACATTGTTCAGGGTCATTTTTTGTAATGATGCTTATAGGCACATTTGTAATAGTTTCTAGTGTCATTTTTTGTAGTGATTCTTGTAGGCACATTTGTCACAGTTTCTAGCATCCTTTTTTGTAGTGATTCTTATAGGCACATTGATAACATTTTTTGTGGTATTTCTTGTAGGCACATTTATAACAGTTTCTAGTGTCATTTTTTGTACTGATTCTTATGTACTAAGAGTCAGTAGATGAATTTGTAAACTATTGTCAGGCTCTTATAAACTCATACTACTCAGTGTAGTCAAATATTGTAGAATGTTTACTAGACATTATTATATGACATACTAGGAGTCGGTAGAGAATATAATAGACTATTCATAGTTTCTTGGTGGTATATTGTTACGCTGGGGTGTACCACCAAGACTGAGTATTGATCGTCGAGCACACACGAAGCCAAAGACTAAGTGTGGTGAGTCGCGAAGTGTCTTCATACTAAGGCTGAGTGGAAAGCCCGTGTATTGAAGGTAAAAGTAACCAGATCGAGACTGGCGTCCCAGTCAACGATCTCAATCTTATATACTACTAGTACATGCTGAGTAAGACATGTCAGTAATGGCTGAGTAAACGAGTACCCTCACAGTGAGGGATGAGTCAGTATATATCTAGGCTATGATGTCATAGTCTAGTATCGTCCTGGTCGAGTCAAGAGATGTCCGGACTGGAGGTCTCGGAGTAATACACGTAAAAGTACAATGTAATCAAAGAAAAGATAGGTACACAGCATACCATTGTAACATAAGCCCCCTCCTATACCGTCTTTGCCCTTAAAGATGTTTCCTATGCATCTCCTGCTTCTGATGGCATTACACTGTCCATCAGAAAACCTTCAGTATATAGTGACCTCATTTCATTGAAGTCTGCAAATCGCGGATCTGTTTGGGGATCAGGATGGAAGAATAATGGGTCGCGATCTAGAAGCAATAGATCTCAGAGAGATCTTACTCAACTGAAATCCTTTATGTTTTGAACTTTTCAGTTTAAACTATTGCTGCAAAGAAAACACTCTAATATATTTTTTGGTTTTTATATGCGTGGCTTCTGAGTGTGATTCCATGTCAGTCTGGTCAGTAGAGATAAGTCTGTGTCAGTGGAGATACTACTTGTTTTGCAAGCATATAGAAAGAAGAAAAGAAAGATATTTTAGAATGCTACATTACCTACAGATGTATAAGGTAAGGTGGCAGAAAAACTGCATGAATAAGGTCGACGTCATACGAATGCAGCACGTGATGCAAGTGCAAGACACATCTTACTCATGTTATTCCACTCAGTGACCTACTCATGACATGCATCAATGATATATATATGCAGAATTCAACATCACAGATTGCAAAGATCTCATGCTCATGAATAGGTCATTGTCTTGTCAATGCGAGTTCTTAAAAGTGTAGTGGGTATCAGAATGTAAACAGAACTTACCTTGCACTTCTTAAGTTTGCTCAAGTGATGCTCCTCCTCTTTGCCCTCTTCATCAAAGATGGCAGCAATCTCATCTCCAAAGTCCTCACCTTCATTCTGATTGCTGAGGGCCTTCTTCTTGGTCACTCACTTTTTGGCTGAGGTCTTGCCCTTCTTCTTAGCAGGTTTAGCAGCAGCCTTTTGCCCATGCTTTCACTCATCCTTTTCTTCCTTGGCTTCCTCTTCATCCTCCTTCTGCAATGTATGATAACAATTAGAATGACACAGAGAGAACAAAAATAAATACTAACATCAGCCTTGGCCTTCTTTGCATGTGACTGCTTGAGCTTGTCAGTCTTCTTGACATTGTTCCTGTCTTTCTTGTTCTTCCTCTCTGCTGGCACCTTCTTGCTAGTGTCGACTGCCTCCTTAATGCTCTCATTTTCATCGGAAATTGTGTCCTCTTTCCATGCACAGTGCACCTTCTCCTGTTTGGCCTCCTTGAGGTCTGACCAGCCTTTGATCTCCGAAGGTTCACTATATGACACCTTCATTGAGGTGATTATCTTAGATGGGGTGCAACTCCAATGGTGCCAGGTGCTGTCAATGCAGTAAGCATTGGCTATTGGAGACAATGAAATAAAACTCACTGCGAGATATTACTGTGAAATGCAACTTCATTCTCAACTCTGAAGGAATTCTTGCCAACATTTTCTAGAAACATTTTGTGAGCACACACACAATGCATGTAGACTGACTTTGCACTCACTATCACAATCTAGACAATCGATGACAAGGTCAGATAATCTTCCAGATGATAAAGCAAGTATAATGGGGGGGCGAGACCTTATCACACTGAACCTCAGATACAGTGCACCAAGCTCTATTCTGGAGCGTTGTGCGTGTATCAAGGTTGTGGTGTGTAAAGTCTCTGACTTCAACACACCAATGCACGCTCAATACACGCAGAGCACATACAAATAGTACACAACAGTTATGTAATACATGATTAGATTAGATAAGATTAGGGCACAAGTACCGCTTGGTACTTGTGCCTCATAATACAACAGTGGCACATTACACCCTCCCCCACTGGACATGTTCCACGGGACCATAACACCGACTGTGCCATTGAGTGGATGATGCAGGTGGCAACATGAGGCGGGATGGCATGATGAGGCAAGATGATGGATGAGGATGATGACAGACACAGCCAGAACACACAGGCGGGTTGTGGGCACACGGAGGGTACACATCACATCCCCAGCTGTGGCCCACAGCGGCACATCAATGGGAGGCATGCCAGCATAAGCTAGCGGCCACCCATGTCGTGGTCAGGGTCACCAGCCTCGGGGGTCGCTCCGGGGTTAGGACCCAGCTGACTGCTGCCAGCAGGGGCATTGCCAGTGCCGGATGTGAGTGGTTTGGGATCTGGCGACTGCATCGTCACGTCCTCATTGATGAGTGATAACAACTCATGGGTCGGAGGTACCGGTCGAGCGCGTCTGTCACGAAGGTCTGCTGGGAAGTGTCCCTTGAACGGGGTCATGTCTTCGAGAACCCATTCGAGAATGTAGTTGTGATGTCGACGGTGGAACTCCTCGAGAAATCCAATCCGCATGGGATGGAATCTGCGGGCAGCATACCATCGCGCGACATTGTATATGGACAAGTTTTGTGCGAACGAGTGGGGAAATGGGGCCGGCTTGTTGTTGTTTGCCATGAGGTAATGCCCGACCTGTACGATACCATGCGTACAGTCCAGGGATGGAGAAAAGCTCCGCAGTGTGCTCGATGAACACATTGTGGGCCATTACGATTTCTGAGGTACAAAGAGAATCGTTCTTATAAGCGGTGGGCCTTTGGAGGCTGACCTGAACCGTGATGAACTTTTCCCCAAACTGTGGGAAAATCCTAGAGATAGAACTTAGCTACAAACATTTTAATGGCTCTTCTTGCCCAACCACAAGTTGAGTATAGATGAGCATTCAAAACTGTTGTATTGAAAATCGGTGCAACTTGTACAAATAACCATCAATAGATGCATGGCTGCAGCACTTTAGATTAGATAATAGATAATAGCTCTATCTCAGGGAACATTAAAATTATATTTTATGCAGTGTTGTACTGAGTTTAATGTGTTGTAACCATCATTATTGAATTAAAACCAAAAAATAGACCTAAGTAGCACTAGAAGGCCTGCTTAGTCAGTTTTCTAATTTGGAAACTGGCTTATTAAAGGTACCCATGATTATCTAGACTATGCCTCTAATTTTTCCGCTTTTTTCTGTCTTTTTTCCAGATTTCTAATCTCAAAATACACTTGCCCAAATTGGGAAAGTCAGGAGCCTTTAAAGTTACAATCCTTGAGAAACGAAGAGAATCATTCTTACAAGTGATGGGACATTGAGGGCTAAAAAGGTTGGCTAGTATATGTGTGTAATGATTATATAATATTTTTAAAGTGTAATTAGTATAAGTTTTTAAGAACCTTACCGTGCCTGATGATATATCTAATTATCTTTACTAGATGATGTAGTATCATATATGATGGCCCACTTCAAAAAATGTCACTGAAAAATGTTACCAACATGCCTATATGAATCACTACAAAAAAGGTTACCAATGTGCCTATAAAATCACTACAAAAAATGACACTAGAAACTGTTACAAATGTGTTTGTAAGAATTACTACAAAAAATGTTACCAATGTGCCTATAAGAACCACTACAAAAAATGACCCTAGAAACTGTTACAAATGTGCCTATATGAACCACTACAAAAAATGACTCTAGAAACTGTTACAAATGTATTTATAAGAATCACTACAAAAAATGACGCTGAAAACTGTTACAGGTGTGTTTATAAGAATCACTATATAAAATGTTACCAATGTGCGTACAAGAACCACTACAAAAAATGACACTAGAAACTGTTACAAACGTGTTTATAAGAATCACTACAAAAAATGACCCTAGAAACTGTTACAAATGTATTTATAAGAATCATTACAAAAAATGTTACCAACGTGCATATAAGAATCACTACAAAAAATGACACTAGAGGCTGTTACAAATGTGCCTATAAGAATCACTACAAAAAATGATACTAGAAACTGTTACTAATGTGCCTACAAGAATCACTACAAAAAATGTATACAATAAATTGTTATTATATTATCTACTAACTCCTAGTATGCCATCTGATAATGTGTAGTAAGTGTCCTACAATGTCCCACTATACATTGATAACAGTCTACAAAGTCGCCTACTGACTCTTAGTATATTGTCTAGTAGCATCCAGCAAGTCAACAATAGCCTATTACACTGGCTCCTAATATACTCTTTAGTATCGGTTTGTAATGAGCTTACAATAGTCTGAACATGTCACCTGATGTCACTTTGTAACTAGTAACCTACAATAGTGTCTACTAATCTCTAGTAAATGCCCTAGTATGCAAGTTTATAAGGGCCTTACAATAGTTAGATATGTCACCTAGTGTCAGTTTATATGATGCTTACAATAGTCTAGTATACCACCTAGTATCAGTTGATAAGGGCCTTACAGTAGCCTACAAAGTGATATATTGACTCCTAGCATGTTGTATAGTAATGTTTAGTAAGCCTCCTACAATGCCTTATTATACTGTTTATTGAATTCTAGTACACCCTCTAGTATCGGTTTGTAAGGGCCTCATAATGTTCAGATGTCATCTAGTTTGTGTTTGTAAAGGCCTTACAATAGTCTGAAATGCCACCTAGTATGGGTTTGTAGAGACCTTACAATAGCTCAGACTTGCAAGACCTGTTACAATTGTTGTCATAACCTGTACTTATACCAAAAGTCCGAGCTTGTAGTGCTTTTAAGCTGCCCTACAACAGTTACTAATGAAGCTAATAACCTGAAAGCCAAGCTTTGTAGTGGTCCCGGGTATACCTGGTGAACAGCTCTTTAGTCCAGAAACAGAAGTGCTGACTTTGAACATTTTGCTGCATTTAGTAATTCTTCAGCCACCAGAGCGCTGAGAACGAAAAAAGTGTCGATGCGCTCGATTTTTTGGATCGCATCGACACTTTTTTCGTTGTCCGCTCAAACCTTATTCAATTTAGGCAAGTCTTTAGCAACTGGTTCCCACACTTTCAGCCAAACTTGCAAGGCTTGTAGCTCACTCAGTTCTACTCGGATTTTGATAAATCCGGTAGGCATTCTGACCGGAGTTTTGAGCCGAATCTGATGGTTTTACCTTCAGAACATCAGCATTACTTCCTGCAGTGCTATAATCCATTTTCTCTGTGTTCTCTCACTTCTGCTTGTTTCTTCCAGGAAAAACAAATGTGCACTGCATGTAATAAATAAGGCGCCCTATGTAGGATGTTTAGGTGCATTATAGGGTGATTCTACAATTTAACTGGCATTTGTACGATTTTTCTACACTTTAGGCTGAGCATTTTAATCCAAAACTGAGATATCTCAGCCAGTTTTACTCAGACTTCCTTAATTTAAAAGAGTATTCTGCACTATTTTATGCATAGATTTTAATAATACTCAGGTCTACATCTTAGGTATCATTACAAAAACTGGAAGTGTCTGGTTTAATGATGGGGTTACAACTGGGCAGACTTGTATACTAGAGGGACAAATAGAAAGTATGGGATCAACAGCACTGACAAAGTGTAGATCAAAGATTAGTTCTGTTGTAGTATATGTTAAAGCATGACTGTATTAGATTATAATGTAGCAAAATGAATGTTTAATTATAAAAATATACAACTGTAATACTTTTGAATGATGAGTGTAAAAAAGACTAAACACATATATCAGAAGTGTAGGCCTAATAGATATTAAAATCAGGAATCGTTCTTGCCGTGCATTAGCATCGGCTCACTCCAAGCAAGTTGCAGGTACACTGGGTGAGATGATGAGGGCCATGCGGTGTGCAAGCCACATCGCCTCCAGGTCCTGGTGTAGTGAGGCCTCTGAGCAGTTATTGTTCAAGTGTCTTACAGCCCAATGAACCTGGCTCGGGTTCTGCATGTATCATGCCACCCACTCGTCGAACATCGATGAGCTGGTGGGGTTGGTCATCCTGCAAGGAGGCAGAGCAGTCGGCGGGTAGATCACTCCGGAGCTGCCATGACATTGCCACAACATGAGTAAGTTCATCATGCCATGGGATGCGGTCAGGCATCCGTCTTGCTGCATCTGCCAGATGAGGTCAGTCGCCCGGGTGCATGCACCATCGTCACCCTCATGTGCTGCATTGATGAGGCGCTGCAAGTCGCAGATGTACTGGGGTACAAAATTGTACCACTCGGTCGCCTTTCACAGCTGCGTGTTGACCGGTAGGGGGAACGTATCAGGCCAGTTGTGCAGGGTGGGCGAGACATCATTATTGGTGTCCGATGGCTGCGGCACTGTCTTCCCCTTGTCGTCGCTCCTCGATGCTCCTTGCCTGGGCAAGTTCATCAGGCTGTGGTTCCTCTGACACTGCTTGTTGAGCTGCTGGACCTTGGCTTCATCGGGCTCATTGTCGCCATCTGTTATGGACAGCTCTGACTCCGACTCCGACTCATCATTGTCAATGTGCTTGTAGGCCCGCTGTGCATGTGACTTCACAGGGGTGGGGGCAGGACCAACTGGAGGTCGAGGGGCATAGCCAGCCAGCGGTCCAGGGGTAGGACCAGTCAGCAGTCCAGGGGCACCACTCCTTGATGGTGACCCTGGGGGCATGTGTCTCGGTGGTGGGGGCATTCCTGGGGCATGGTGTGTGGCTGAGCTCGGCCTACTCACCACAGCATAGGGCAAGTATCGCTGTGCTCTCTCAGTCAAGTATTGCACCAGGGATCGACATCGCGATCTGCTCGTGTTCGACGGTGGTGAGTACTGGTGCGAGCTGCTGTTCATCGATGGGGGGAAATACCTTCACTCCCTCGGGGGAGGTAGGTATTCCAGTGGGGATGGTTGTCTACGTGGAGCCCCACTTGGTCGCCCTCGATAGTCCGTGGGCAATCAAGGTTGGGAACTCGACGCAATCTGCCTAAGGAGATGTTCGTGCTCCCTTAGTAAGTCATTGACTTGTCATCGCTGTGTGGCTGCTTCTGCTTCTGCTGCACAGAGTTGTGCTTGCAGCTCCATGTTGCATTGCTGAGTGGGAGCGTCACCACGTCCTCCCCCTTCCGAGGCCATGTAGGTCTGGAAGTGCTCCCAAAACAGGTGCTGCTTGGCATTGAGCACATTTGTGTGGGCTTTCTGGTAGGGGGCCATGTTGCGTGCCATTGCAATATGTTGAAGGTAGGCGTAACACACGGCACATGCCTCCATGTGGTACAGTGTGAACTGGTGAGTCTCAAATGAGACCCACCTCTCCACCACTGTCGGGATCGGCGGTGGTGGCATCATTGTCAATGCGTTCTCAGCACCTGTTGATGCTGGATTTATTGATGTCACTGCGATCGCTGGGGCTGCCATCAATCGTATTGTGATCAGTGGCGGTGGTGATTGCAGTGGGGCCTGTGGCATCACCATAGTTCCAAATTGGAGCCACGGAGATGTCGACCTTTGTCGGCCTTGCTGTTGTGTTGCTGTTACGGGGGCCAGTCGTGCCACCGTACATCCGGTTCGTCGTCATCAGTGACTAGGCCTTTGCAAGGGCTCAAGTCAATTGTGAGGGGTCCGACCTCCAGTCATAGCGATGACCAGAGGTCGGCCCAGTGGAGTAGTCTTATGAACGCTTGGCTGCTGTCTGCGGACCAGTCAATCTGTCGCACAGATGTAGATGGTAAAACTGGTTGATGTGTAACCAGGACAAGATGGGGACTCCAGCTTGTCCTGTCGGTCTTATATACAAGTACAGGCGTCTGTCTACCTGTAATACTAGAACTACGATTGGTCCATCGGTATCAATACAAGGGCACAGGGTTCGTATACCTGTCCCACGGTCGTGAGAATGCTGAGTCAGTCATGACTCTGCATGAGAGACAATCTGTCCATATGGGGAATAGGTCGTGCTGCAAAGACAAGGCAGCAGCGAGGTCGTCGTGCGTCTAGCGCATGTATCAGGGTCTAGGGTCATGCCCATAAGGTTCGGTATCTGTATCATAAAGGTAAGGCAAAGGTGAGGCAAACATGCCTTTGTCGTGTGTGTGATAGGAAGTGCGTCCTAGGTCTGGATCTCGCACATGAGGTAAACATGCCTTGAGCACAAGGCACATATCATCAGATGATCAGGTAGATCCGTGCCAGATAGATAAGGGTGATGACCATGATGACATCATGGTCATGTGGTCAGTGACATCATTGTCACATGGTCAGTCTAGGCTCTGTGACATCATTGTCATCACCCTTATCTATCTGGCACGGATCTACCTGATCATCTGATGATATGTGCCTTGTGCTCAAGGCATGTTTACCTCATGTGCGAGATCCAGACCTAGGACGCACTTCCTATCACACACACGACAAAGGCATGTTTGCCTCACCTTTGCCTTACCTTTATGATACAGATACCGAACCTTATGAGCATGACCCTAGACCCTGATACATGCGCTAGACGCACGACGACCTCGCTGCTGCCTTGTCTTTGCAGCACGACCTATTCCCCATATGGACAGATTGTCTCTCATGCAGAGTCATGACTGACTCAGCATTCTCACGACCGTGGGACAGGTATACGAACCCTGTGCCCTTGTATTGATACCGATGGACCAATCGTAGTTCTAGTATTACAGGTAGACAGACGCCTGTACTTGTATATAAGACCGACAGGACAAGCTGGAGTCCCCATCTTGTCCTGGTTACACATCAACCAGTTTTACCATCTACATCTGTGCGACAGATTGACTGGTCCGCAGACAGCGGCCAAGCGTTCATAAGACTACTCCACTGGGCCGACCTCTGGTCATCGCTATGACTGGAGGTCGGACCCCTCACAATTGACTTGAGCCCTTGCAAAGGCCTAGTCACTGATGACGACGAACCGGATGTACGGTGGCACGACTGGCCCCCGTAACATTAGGACAAGATAGTTATTCACTGCTCAACCTCCTATGGTTTAGAGCTGACCTTGACGATTACAACTTGTCCATGTTCGCAGACAGCGTAACATTAGGACAAGATCTTTTTCCTTGGCTCAAGCTCCTATGCTTTAGAGCCTGACCCCGACCTCGACCGGTTCACAAACAGCGACTGTGTCCTTTGACCTCTTGACCGACCAAGGCGACGGTTACCTTAGGATGACACTACCCGACCTCGACTTGTCCATGTTCGCAGACAGCGTAACATTAGGACACCTGTGATGACAGAGATGGAGATACCGTGATTTGACACTCCATTCTCTTGACCTCGACCTTGTCCATTAACATTAGGACACCTGTGATGACAGAGATGGAGATACCGCGATTGACACTCCATTCTCTCGATATCCAACATTGGAACGATGAAGAAGACCCTCGTCTGGTCATTCCTAGGTGAGACCAGATTTTCATAAGACAATTTATTGGCACCTTGTCCGAGACGAACTCTCAAGAGTTTACCCTTCATTGGGTGACTCTCAGGGGTCGAATCCCCTCATGCGAGGAAAGCTATGACATGTGTAATAATCAAAGACATGTACGAGCTGCATGTGACTGCGAATCGGAAAGGTTTGGCCACCGTAGAATTAGTACCGATTCTATGGACCGTGATGAACTGAGGATGGTGCGCAGCCTTTGACGAAGGACTTAAGTCGCACACTTGATGATCATGGCTGACAACACCGAGTGCGGCAAGATACCCATGGTGCAGATTGATCCCAGGAACGGCAACACGTATAAACTGTAGACTCTTAATTGAGTCCAATCTGATGACCATTTGATGATTGTGATCCCTGAATGGGAGCTCGGACTGAGCAAGTGGACACTCGCTCTCCACTATAAACAAACGATAGATCTTGGCTGAGAACACCCTGCATGGCGAGTTACCTGGGGTGCAGAAAGATTGACAACTCGATGCCATTACGAGTTGATGACCATGGAATGTTTGAAGACACCGCGAGTTGACACTTCAAAACCATTCCCTGTCAAAGAGGCTCTCGACGTTAAAGAAACCGACAATCCGAAGAAGATCCTGATGTAACAAAAGGATCTGAATGATGACCGTCGATCACAGCTCTCGACGATAAAGAAACTGAACCTGGATGAACCTTGAATGACATAGTAAAAGGTTCTGATGGAAGACGGATCCTGGCTCTCCGTATAAACCAATGATCCATACCGAATCTAGGCCGAAGGTTTGACAAGGCGACGATTAGCCTGATGATTGAACTTAACAAGAGATCATATCACCGAAGAATGACTTAGAGTTAACAGTACATGACACTCCAATCCCCGATAACGACACCTGATATTAGGAAACCCCTAATGGTCCTTTGTTGACCACCACGATGATGACTCGAGCATGATCAGACAGACATGACTCATTCGATGATGTCTGGAAGTCCCACATCTTTGTCAGTTATGAAAGATAATCTTTTCTATCAATAAGTAGCAAATTTTCATAAGAATTGCTACTTTTAAGTAGACTTATTTGTAGGTGCATAGATTAACTCAGGATAATCTTAATATAATCTTTCAGATAATCTGAGGATAATCTTCTGGATAATCTGAGAATAATCTGAAGATTAGCAACAAAATACAATTTTAACTTTGACACCAGCCAGGATTGAACCCTAGACCTTAGGTTGATTTTATAGAATATAATTCCAAGTGACACTTTAGACCACTTGACCATTAGGCCATACATCACAACTATCTTATATTAAATTAGACATCTTTTTCTTGAAAAAGACTTAGCCAAATTCTGTCTATTAAAAAAGAGTAAGTAAAAGACACTTGACTTTTATCATAGATAGACAAGACTTATAAACAAACATTACTCTGAGTCTTATAGTCTTTTCTAATGCTTGCAGCCTTCATATAATGTAGTATAATATGTAATTAATAGAATATATGTTTCTACAGTTACTTCAGCAAAACAGAACTTTGCTATACAATTAGAAGATAGCTATAAAGATCTTGTATATATAAGTGCTCAGTCTATAATATAATAGACTCTAGAGTATAAGCCTAAATTGAACAAATAAAATACTGTCTCTCAATAACTTGTTATATATTATAGATGACTATATTAAGATACTCTATGATACTGCATGATAGTTTATAAAAACTGTAAGCTGTAGAACAAGACTATAATAAGATGCAGAGTACTGTTTGTCTATAAGTCTTGTCTATCTATGATAAAAGTCAAGTGTCTTTTACTTACTCTTTTTAATAGACAGAATTTGGCTAAGTCTTTTTCAAGAAAAAGATGTCTAATTTAATATAAGATAGTTGTGATGTATGGCCTAATGGTCAAGTGGTCTAAAGTGTCACTTGGAATTATATTCTATAAAATCAACCTAAGGTCTAGGGTTCAATCCTGGCTGGTGTCAAAGTTAAAATTGTATTTTGTTGCTAATCTTCAGATTATTCTCAGATTATCCAGAAGATTATCCTCAGATTATCTGAAAGATTATATTAAGATTATCCTGAGTTAATCTATGCACCTACAAATAAGTCTACTTAAAAGTAGCAATTCTTATGAAAATTTGCTACTTATTGATAGAAAAGATTATCTTTCATAACTGACATCACTGAGTCCCAGATGGTCCTTTGTTGACCACCACAATAACGACACCTGATATTAGGAAACCCCTAATGGTCCTTTGTTGACCACCACGATGATGACTCGAGCATGATCAGACAGACATGACTTATTCGATGATGTCTGGAAGTCCCAGACGGTCCTTTGTTGACCACCACGATAACGATACCTGATGCTAGATGCCTAAATAGGTCTAGCAACCCTCGACGATCAGACAGATCTCGATGGGCGAAACTACTATGAATGACAGCCTTCGATATGGCACTTTTGATGACATGCGTGGGGTAGTTCCCCATGGATAGAAAGGATACTGGGTCACGGCCGATCCTTGGATTTGATGTAGACTGTTGTCTCATCATCTGGAAGAATAAATTTGACAAACAAACGAAATTCGATATATGACACAGCGATGAATAGGGCATCCATGGAATATGGATGGAGGTAGTCGATTTCGTTCGACACCAACACACGACAAGACCCGATATGAAATATTCGATAAAGTATCACGCTAGGCCGGGGTAGTTCAAACCTAGGCTGGGGTACTTTAATGATGAAGACATGAAACTGGACATGAAACGTGAATGGGAGCTATCGCTTACCATTGGATATTCGATCTGAACCTTTGCTGAGAACACCTAGTAGGGCGAGATACCCAGGGTGCAGAAAGGTTATCAGAAGGACGAACGACCTTGATGAAAGCCGAAAGGCAGGATTATGGCATTCATGAAATGTGAAGGGAGATAACCGACAAAGTGTGGTATCAACCCAAGATAAGGCCACAATTATCCCGATGATTAGAAACATCGAAGACATGAAACCTGAATGGGAGCTATCGCTCACCAGAAGACGATTAACCATGCTGGCATTGACGATGATCAGCCAACCACGATACATGTCCGCAATGACTTAAAACTAGAAGACGACATTTGTCCGTAATGACTTAAAACTAGACGATACTTGTCCGCAATGACTTAGAACTAGAAGACGATATTTGTCCGCAATGACTCGAAACTAGAAGACCCTTGCTGCCCACCCTCTTTTTTCCCTTTACGATTTGTTATCTGTTTTTATCGGTTTTAGATCCAGGGTATCTGGTTTTTTTGAATGGGAGCTGATAGGGGATAGTAGGTGAGGATGCATATCCGAGCCAAAGGAATGAGCCCGAGTGCCCGGGTGACGAGGAACGAATGGAATCGAGGAGTGACGAGCAGAGTCGAGGAACTGTGCAGGCCTCCAATCACGGTAGGTATCTGTAATTAAGTTCAAATGGGGCAAATCCTGTGGTCATGCTCGTGGCTGAGTTCAGTGCGAACTCAACCATTGGGATCTTGTCTATCTAATCTAATTGATTGGGAGACACAATGGATTGTAGGATTTGAGATACCGATCAGATGGTCCGCTCAGACAGCCCGTCAGTTTGCAGACAGAACAATGTTGACATGAATAACTTCGCACCCAGGAGTCGATGTAGTTCACATCGAAATTTCGATGTAAACTTCAAGTCCCAGTCCGAGATGATAGACCCAGGCATCCCATGCAGTTGCACAATCTCTCGGACATATAGTTCAGCTATGTCTGAGGCCGTGCTCGTCGTATTCACGGGGACCAGATGTACCATCAATGTAAGGTGGCATTTGACTACCCATAGGTAGTCATATCCCTTTGATCGCGGAAATGGGCCAATGAAGTCCATTGCTATTGAGTTCCACGGAAACTGTGGAATCGGCAAGGAATGAAGTAGTCCCACTTGCAAGTGATTGTGAGGCTTCACTGTTTGGCAGGCCCTGCACATCACGCAGAATTTTTCGATATCACATCTGATCCTAGGCCACCAGAACCACCGTCGGATGTATTCCGATGTCTTCTGTGGGCCATAGTGTCCTATGGTCATGTGCCCTCTATCGATGATGATCTCGGTCATCATTCAATGATGGTACAGGACTCTCGGGATGCAGATAACTTCTTCATCCTGGTGGTTCTTCATATATATTGTCTTGTCCCGGATTACAAAGGCGCTGAATTCCGTTGGGGATTCAACAACCTTCCTAAATAGCAGGTTCTCGCCGTAGCCCTTTTGGACTGTGGCCAGGAATGGGGTATCCTGTTCCAAATGGACCTTCAGTGGAGGTCCGTTGGTACGTGATTCAGCTATCATTGGGTCCTCGCCCTTTGCACCTGGAGTTGGTGTCACTAGAGGCAGGTGGAAGGCCATCTCACTGGCCTCCTGATCTCTTGACTCTTTCATGTCCTTGGGCAGCTGTACTGAGTGCTGAATCGTTCCAGCGCGCAACTCAGCAATGCAGTTGGAGGGTAGGTCATCACACTCGGGGTCTAGATGAATGTCTGTGTTCACATAGTCCTGGATGAGTGCGAATTCATCCGCATTGTCATTCTCATAGTACCTTGATAGACAGTTCGCGACCTTATTGGTCACGCCTTCTACATACTGGATTTTGTATTGAAATCGAGACATGTACTCATTCCAATGAATCTGTCAATTTGTTGGATTGGTTACACCTTCGAAGTACTTCAATGCCAGATGGTTGGTCGCAATCATTATCGGTCGACCGAGTAGTTTGTCCTCCCACTTGAAGAGAGCTTCCAGTATCGCGAGTGCCTCATGCTCATATGTTTTATAAGCATGTTGCACACTCGTGAATTTCTTCAACAGGAAGCCAGCCAGGTGACAGGTTCGCCAGTCTGGTCCCTGTCCGTACATCGCTCCAACACTGTATAACGATGCATCGGATATCACCCAGATGGGTTCTGGTTGATGTGGGTCAATTGGCTTCAGGATGGGTGCCTTGCACGCCAGAGCTTTGATCATTTCAAAGCATTTGGCGTGCATTGGGCACCACACGAATGCTCGGTCATTGTGAGCCATGTCTGACAATGGCGAGGTGTACACCATTACATCAGGCATGAAGTGTTTTAGGTAGTTCACGAGCCCTAGGAATCATTGTATTTCTTTGTAAGATTGAGGTATTCGCCATTTGCAAATACGGCTCATCTTGTCTGAGTCTGCGTGGAGTCCTCGGTCATTGATTAGGTGACCTAGGCAGTCCATGCTTCATGAGTATAGGTCGCACTTCATTTCGCTGAGGTAGAGCTTTGCCTCCCTCAGCTTATGGAATACGATTTTCAAATGACGTTCGTGTTCTTCAATTGTATCGGAGAACACAAATATGTCATCGAGGTATATGTGAACATATCGTCCGATGCAGTCACGGAATATCAATGTCATGAGGCTTTGGAATGTCGCTGAGGCATTACAATCGCCTTGTTGCATGACGTGACTTACAAACATACCGGATGGGGTGGAGAACGCTGTTTTCCAGATGTTCTCCGCTGCCACACATATTTGTTCATACACGTCAGACAAGTCAATCTTCGACCGGTATTTGGCACGAGACATGTCCATGCGTATCTGGTCCTGGTCCGGGAATGGGGTTATGTCCTTTACGGTGTTGTCATTGCGTTTACGTGCATCAACAACCGTCCGTAATTTTCCGCTCTTCTTCATAATGCATATCATGAGCGCTGCCTGGGGAGCCTGCTTGGACTCCCACCAGCCAGTGTCCTGGTATCGTTGGATCTTTGTTAGGAGCAATGGCTTCATTGCATCGGCACATCTCAGTAATCGCTGTCGATACTGCTCATCGTTATTGATGAGCAGTATTCGATGGTTAATTTCACAGAACGGTGGAAGGATTAGGGGTGGGGGACACATTATGTCTCTCATCTTCTCAATCCAGGCTTTTCGGTGTTCTTGTAGTTTCTCCTCGGATGCTATTGCATCTGAGGATTCTACGACTGTGGCGTGAATTTCTTCATTGAACTGGTCCCATCGTGTTTCGTTCATTGAGTGTCTAGTCAGTGTGAACTTCTCCGAGATGTCAGGGAAACAGTCCTTTTTGGGCTGTTTCCTGTTTCTCATGGTTGATTTTTCTTTCGCCTTGACGTTTCCATCATTCCCCTCCCCTCTTAGGACTGTCCCCAGTTTCGCACCACGAGACTGGGGTGGCTTCATGGCCATTGGTCTCGTTGCGGGGTCCTATTGCAGGTTGTCCGAGGTGATGGTGGTAACAGTACCAATGTTGTTGTGTATGCAATAGTGTGAGTGCGACATATCCTTGTGATTTGCAATGATTGTGGCCTCGTCCACTTCCGCGTAGGTCAGTATCTTTTGCCGTTGGATCGATATGGTGCAGTTCTCGAAGTCGAGGACCATGTCATATTTATGCATGAACACTGTGCCTAGTACGGTGTCGTATCTATCGATATCGACGACATTTAGGTAGTGTTGTGCCTTTACTGGGCCTATGGAGATTGTGGGTCGTGCACCATAATTGATGCACGTCCTGCTTCCCTTGGTGCCCAGTTGGAGACCTATTTGGTCATCCAGGTCAATTCGGTCCACCTTCGAGATGTACGTCATCTCTGGAGAAATGGAGTCTGTTGTACACCCCGAGTTGAATAGTGTATAGGTCTTGATCCCATTGATCAAGACCTCTGCACATAGTGTTTGTTGTGTCTGTGAGTTTCGCTGAGGCTGCATGGCTGGATCGGTCAGGCATTGTACGTGTGAGTTGTACAGCCATGTGTTCCTCAAGGATCATGCATCTGTTGTGGGTTCACTAGCATGGAGGTGTACAGTCTGCATACACTTTCCGGGCTTGTGTTGATGCATGGCACTGAATCTCATTGATCCCAGGCGAATGTCGTAGTCATCATTCCAGCCATCGTCTTCAGATGGGGGTTCACGCTCATCTGCCGATGAGTACTGTGATCTCTCTGGAGCCCAGTCCGACTCAGGATATGTTTGATATCCTGTGTCATTCTGGTATGGCCCTTCATTTCTGTCAGTTTCGGGAGTCATCTCCTGTGGAGCCAGCTCCTGAACTGCAGCCTCTGGTTCCGCCGGTTCTTGGTTTGCCTGTTCCTCATCCTCGGAGTGGTCATCGACTACATGTTGTGCGTGTAGTCGTGCTGGCCGAGGTTTACCATAGTTCGGGCACGTCGGGTCTGTCGAGAAGTGGCCCTTGCCACCGCAAGAATAACAAGTGACATTTGCATTTGTCACCTTGTTATTCGCTGGTGGTCTCAATCCTGAGACTGCCGGGTTTGTAGTAGGATGACCACCCCCATGATGTTGTCTGTTGCATGGGTTCGTCATTCTATGGCCAGCATTACCAGCCTACCATGCATGTCCTGGGTGTGCCCCTCCTCATCCTTGTCCTTGCGGGCGGTAGGTAGGTCGTGTATCTCTCATCGATGATATCATCGGTGCGAGGAATGACACGGCCTTACTTGAAATCCGGGCCCCCGTATGGTCCCCAGTCTTCTGAGGCTGTCGGCAGTCCTTGTATGTACAGTATTGGTCCAGCCATCTGTTGCCCTGTTCAATCACCAAAGCCGATTGATACAGTGCATTGATGGTGTGTTTCTCAGGCAATAGTAGGTGGGCTAGATGCACTACTTCTACCATCGGTAGCAGTAACACATCCATAAACCTCTTCCGGAATGTGTATTCCATTGGGTATTGCACCATGCAATCCGTGTGGTGTAATAGCCTGTCGTATAGCTCACTCACACCACCACGTGATAGACTGTATATCGCCTTGTCATACTTCTCAGATGCTATTAACTCCGAGTCCTTGTGTAGGAACCATCAGTGGAGGTGCATCACTGCATCCTCGAAGTATCACTGTCGTACTTCGCAGTTCAGTGACTGCACATTCAGGAAAAACCAGTTGGCAGCATTATCTTTAAGACTTTGCCCCAATATTCACAGATGATCTGCATCCATGGTGTCGCCAGTGATGCGGAGAGTCTTGAAGTATTCCAGTAACTTCTGTAGCCAGACCTCGAATGCATCAAGATCATCCTTCCCATCGTATTGCAGTGGTGGAGGCATCTTGGTGACTCTGAGGTATGCTGATGGTTTATTGATGGGATCTCTTGATACCGTCTCATCCACCGTTGTATGGATCCTCTCAATTGCGGGAGACGTATCTGAAGGTATCACTCCTGGGCCATGCAATCATTGTATGGTTGCATGGCCTGTGTGCATACCTGGTGCAGCTGTTATATTCATTCCCGGGAATCGAGGGGGTCGGTTCACTGCGGTAGTGACTGCTGGGTTTGGCTGGGTTACTCCTGACTGGGCATCAGTCCTGCATGTCGTGTGTTTGTTCCCACCGTGGGCTGCCATTGCAGTCCACGGTGGTATCCAGGTCCTGCAGGTCATGTTGGTCAAGGAGGCAGTGGTGGTGGGGTCGATCCATTGGATCGCAGTAGCCGTTGTCCTCCAGGTTGGTGTCCCCGAGGTGGTGTTGCGGGCCTTCGACCATTTCTCCTGAAATGGTCGAAGTTGTTCCCACCATCTCCGGGGTAGGGCTTGAGTCGTCTGAATCATCGCTTCCAGGGTTGCCTTCAGGAGCTGCTACTGGAGCCGTTCCGGATTGGAGCAATCCCCACATCGCGCGAGGTGTCGATGATACTGGCAGTTGTACTCCGAATGCCCTCAACACCCTTTTGGACTCTGAGGCCATGCGGTCCAAGTATCTGGTGTATATTAACACCCTTCAATTGTAATCCTCGTCCAGCTCTCCCTCTTGCTGCAGTCGGGCCAACCGATGGTACACGCTCTCGATAATTATATCAGGAGCACCTGCCATCAGGTCCTCGACCTCTGAGGAGTATAATCCTCGCTCTACCGCTATCTCTTCGATGGAGTTCCTCGTTCCTGAGGGGACAGGTTAATCCATCAGGTCAACTTTATCTCCTAAGGAGTTTTCAAGTTCATCCATTATCCTTTCAAACTGCTCATTCTGTGCTTGGTGAGTCTGTTTGTGTGCCTCATGAATGCCCTGCATCTTGCATTCTTGCTTTTCTTGCAATGCGTCAAGTTTGCAGTTCGCCTCTTCTCGAGCCCACTGGAGTGCCTCTCGGGCTCTCTCTCTGCACACGTGTTCTGACGAGCTCATGCTTGCAGTGCTTCCTGGGGCTCTATCCTTGGCATGATGTATTTCATCCGCTAGGGAAGATATCGGTTGCGCTGACAGGGCTGAGGACGGAAATCTCTGCGAGTAATGTGAAGGATGCCGTGGTGTCCTTCTCATTCTCGTCATTTCCATTTCTTTGCTGGCCTGGTGAGATCCAGTGGATCTCACCGGTGTTCTAACATTACGGTCAGAGGCAGATTCCTGCCGCTGCTCATCCGTTTAGCCTCCTCATGTTGAGCATGGGGGTTCGACATATGACAGTGTAGGGGATCGTGAGGCTGGTGATGCCAGTTCTTGCCCATGGTCCATTATTTCTGGGGCTGGCGTGCTAGTGTTTGCATGCACGCCATCATGGGGTGCGCTCTCGGCCACGTCTGCCAGAGCTGCGTGCTCTGCCTGTCTTGACTGGAAGTGTGTTATCTGTGTGTTTTTGGGGCCTTGACTTGCCATTGGGTGGCAAGTTAAGGTTTTTGATTTCTTGATGGGGGTCTTCGCTGTTAAGTAGAATTTTTCGCAGGGTGAATTGGACTGTAAAAAAGTGTAATGGGGGGCGAGATCTTATCACACCGAACCTTAGATACAGTGCACCAAGCTCTATTCTGGAGTGTCGTGCGTGTATCAAGGTCGTGGTGTGTAAAGTCTCTGACTTCAACACACCGACGCGTGCTCGATACACGCAGAGTGTGTACAAATAGTACACAACAGTTACATAATGCAAGATGAGATTAGATAAGATTAGGGCACAAGTACCGCTTGGTACTTGTGCCCCACAATACAACAGCGGCATGTTACAATTGACCTCCCCTAGTCTATGGTAAGATGATTATGGTGATGCAGGTGGTAAGGCAATACCGTATGTTGCCTGCGAGCACCGCAGCCTGTTGCCACAAGGTCCTGGCATCTGCCCAGCTTCACCACAGCCTGGACGGAGCATACTAACAGTGGATGGACGTGAGAGTGCTGTGCTGATGTAGGGACTAATGAAGGGCTCTAGAGTTTTGTCAGGTTGGCTGAGTGCTCATAGGCATGTAATGAGGTCAGTACATGTATCCGTAGCCTGGAGGAGTTCCTGCATTCGGATCACTCTCTCGTTGCCATAGTGAGAAGTGCTGCCAATGTTGTGGCTGTGTGTCGGGGACGGACTGTTAACTGTCAGTGATAAGCCCATAGAAAGCGAATGAAGACCATCAAAAAGATTAGAGGATACTGAGGAATCTGAAGTACTTTCAGATGGAGTTTCAGCACCAGGAGATGACGAGCTGGAG
This sequence comes from Sparassis crispa, assembly GCF_003851025.1. Classification (NCBI taxonomy): domain Eukaryota; kingdom Fungi; phylum Basidiomycota; class Agaricomycetes; order Polyporales; family Sparassidaceae; genus Sparassis; species Sparassis crispa. Next base: position 335,047 of record NW_020939750.1, read on the forward strand.
CCTGAAGCTGAGAGCATGTTGATAGGCAGATCTGGGAGTATTTGAGATAGGTCCATGGCCATGTCCTCTCATAGCTCATGAGATCCACATGTCTCAAGCCCCTGGGCATCTTCAGACATCGGAGAAGGACTGTGTCTCGTAGTTGAAGCCATAGTTACAGTGAGGGACCAGTCTGAGTTGCCGGAACATAAAGCCATCTCTGTTTCTGGCTCAGTCTGGGCTGTGTCATTAGTCCTCGAGTCATCCGTGAGCATAGTGTGTAGCAGGTCAGCTTCATATTCAGTGAGAGATTCTCCAGCTACAGATTCGGAGAGAACAGTCGGAGCAGGGTAAGCTAGGCATGCCTTGGGGGCAGTACGTAGGTAGTCATAGTGATTGCACAGTTGGTCCATGTTGTTGCGGTGTGCAAAGAAGTCGGGAATAACCTGCATGATGAGAATGAATATCCAGACATCAATGCATGAGAGCCGACCACCGTGCTTGTGATCTTGGAAGTAGTCACCCTTGAGATGGTTATTGTGAGATTCCAGATGATTTGTCATTCTTGGCACATCTTCAGGACGAACACCGAGAATTTCAGCAGCCTTGATGGCACCTGCATGAGACCACTGAAGCCAATACTCCTGTGTCACCAAGTAGGAGGACAAATAGTTGAGCAATTTGAGGCCACCAACAGATTTCTTCTTGTCCATCTCGCTTTGATGATGTCCTAGGGATACAAAGTAAGCTAGCTCTTCCTGATAGGCTGCCTTCGTGGTATCGTAGTCGACAATGTTTTTAATCCGATAGAAGGGCCCATCAGTGTTTTCTGCAAGTATCATTAAATACAACACCGTACAGTTGCATGCATAATCGGGCGAGCTGTGAACAAACTTCTTGGCGATGCTCACCATTTGGTACTCCAGCCAAGCAGTGATTCAAGCCCAACTGCCAAGACTGCCAAGTATGATACAGACACAAGATCAGGAATATGTTAGGCCAGTGTGTTGTCATTGCCGTGCACTCTCTAGTATCATTGTCGCTGCTGCCAATCAGCGGGGCAGACTTCTCGCCAGATGCATTAACTCCCATGCTGTCAATCCAGTGGCCCAGTAAAGACTGTAGAAGCTCTGTGTTATAATCAGCATGAACTCCTCGAGACAATGTCTCCTCCTTCACAAAGAATACAGCATAGGCCACAGGTACACCCTTCTTGTTGTGGTCTATAGCCATCAGAATCCAGACGTTGGCACGAGCTGATGAGAAGCCAAACGTGAGATCCATGAGGATATGTTTCTTGTGACCATGTTCCCATGCTGCAGAATGTTGTCAGGGAGTTGTGATGATGAGTATGAAGCGATCGGAGATTCCCTCAATGAACAATTGATAAAACAGGCAAGACTCAGTGAGACGAGGATCAGGTGGTGCTGGATTGCTAGCATGGAACCAGAGATCAATATTCTCATGCGCAAGGGATCGCTGTGGTACCCCCATCTCGGCAGCTAGGCTGCGGTAGATTGATGAGGTGTCGTAGGGCATGTAAGTGAAATGATGGTGCTTGTCGAAAGCCACTTTGATTGGAGGCCAATGGAGCTTTAACCATGTGTTGATCTGTGTGTATGCAGAGGCTGCTGGGACGTGATTCTTTAGTAATTCATGTGCATATATGCAGATATCGGGGTGCAGAGGGAGGTGTGGATTTCGTGACATTCGCGTGGTCAGCATACACTTCTCTGTGTGGGCGAATATTCCCACAACTTCATTTATCACGAGAACATTTTTGGCTGCATTTATTTATGTTAGGCATCAAGCCAGTTCTGCATGTAGGGAAGAGCATACTTTCGACATCGTACGTCACAGTTATCTTGATGAATGCATCACACCCAACATTTTCATATGGCATCTGTCTTGCTGTGGCTGGTTGATGACCGGCAGTGTGATTCGAGCTGCAGATACACTGAAAGACATATGTACCATGGGAATATTTGTATTTCGATGCCACGGCCTTCAGAGGAGTAACATTTGATGTCTGTATTGCTCACTTTGAACTCGCATCCCTCTGTATAGTACTGGGAATATGTAACCGGAGGTCAGCCAGAAGTTCGAGAGCTTTCTCTGTGAAAATGTTAGTCTTGCAATGGCAGGCTATATGCATCAGAGCGCACTTTGGTTATCATCCCCATGCTTAAATCTCCTCTTCTCGCACCCCTCAGTTGCAAGCTTCTCTCATAAGGTCCTTCGCCTCCCATCAGACAATAGAAGTTTGTCAGACACAGCTACCTGATCCTTTGTCACATGAAGAGATGGTGCTTCAGCGACTTTCTGCCTCAATTGAGATGCAAGCAGGTCAATGGATAGCTCAAGAGTAGGCAGGGACATTCAGATTAATATCAAGTACTAGTAACAGATTACTGTAAAGACGTGCAGGGGGGGAACATGTGTCAGTAAATGATGCAACTCAATGTGCCGAGCAAGACACGTCGATGTATTTCAAATTACATACTGCCTTCCATATCTGTTTATGGGTGTGAGTTTAAATTTCCATGCATTTAGACCACTCATGCTTTCCACAGGTTGAAGGGCTTGATAAAGATCTCGATGTAAAGAAGACCTTTTGCAAGAGTGTATTTGTGAAGGATAATACTGATATCCATAAATGGGAGATTGAGTTCAGGATGAGAGATATGCCTCCGAGGTGGGCAGGTCCTCATTAGGTGCTCAGGCAGGCCTGGTGATGGCCAACCCCTCAGATCGAGTAGGGACATGAGTGGATGAGATGGCAAGGTATGGCGTGATGGGTAGTGATTCAATAAAGTGATTGTTAAGCAGATGCAGGTAGTATCAGGAGGGCAGAAAAGGTCAGGACCAGTTAAGTATGATGGCAAGGGAGAAGGATGGGTAGAATGAAGGTATGCATGTGAAAGCCTTATTCACATCTCCATCTCATTCAGCTTGTACATCTTTGAGCAGTTTGGCATTTTGTGCATTTCTGAGCAGTCTTGTGTTTCCACATTTCAGTGTTCTCCTTAGAGCAGTGTGATTTTACCTCTAACGTGTTTCCAGCAACTATTGTGACTACAGAGATTTGCTAGCTACACTATTGAGCTACCCACCTCATACTTCTGGAATAGACTTTCCTCCTCCCCTGTGCTTCAGACTCCATGCAGACTTGATTTCACGTATACACCACCTTTCTGACTTGTGACAGAACTTGAATCACATTAACGCATGCAATCCAAATTTAGTATTCACATAGTGCTCCCCCTCATGTAGCATTGCAGAGACATGTTGTAAAGCCATACAAAGTATAGTGTGATTCTCTTAAAAACTAATATAAATGTTCTGGTTATGAGTGCAGGATTCTGAGCTGCAAAAAATCAAGTACTAGTGTGACACATCAACTTAGAGACTTGCAGGTTGAGAGTAATCTGAGAGTGAAGATTAGATAACTCAATGGTCTATTGATTGAAATTTTTGAGCCATGCCATGCTCCTATGCTCTAAATCAATATTATTACACAAAGAGGAGTGTACAATGAGCATTATGTAAACACCAAATTTGGATTACATGCATTGCAGATAACAAGACCCATGCTAGAGTTTATTCAAGATTTCTTGCAGAAAATGCTAGGTGTGCACACTCACCATATCCTTGGATAACCAGTTTGGCCAGCCATTCTTTAGCAGTCTCCTCTTCTCATTCAGCTATCCTTTCTCAGCAATACTCTCTCAAAAAGGTAAGTCGCATAAAATATATATCACATGATCATCTAAAACATATGTTGAGATATAGAAGTAAGAACACTAATATAGAAGTAAGAACACTATAGCAATGGATGGTTTTAGAAGCCTGGCTGACCACTGGATTATGTCACATCAATGTTGTCCAGTTTTTGTGATGTGCTCTAAGGTTATACTCATGCCTTGCTTCTCCTTAGAGATTCAAGAAATATTGTGAAATTTCTGCTTACTCAGCATTTTTTTGTATGTTCTGGCTGCAGATAACACAAAAAATTACGTTTTGGTATATAACCCAGGCAAAGATAGACAACTATTCAGTTTGCATGGCCGGAAGTCCCACCCGTGCCGGAGTACTTGATGAAGGTAGCCGCACTTGACTTTTGGAGGCGCTATAGCCAAGTGGTTACGGCGACAGATTAGAAATCTGTTTCCCTTTGGGAGCGCAGGTTCGAGTCCTGCTGGCGTCGTGAGGGTAGGCCATAGAAATTTTTTGGCTTGAAGCTGGTGGGTTTGGGGTGCATGTAAGTAAGTGGTTTATTTAAGCTTATAGTAGGGCCCACAGGTTTATTTTATGAAGTCAAGGAATATTGAGGCCATCGATTTTAAAGTTGCCAGAAAAGGGGAAGGGTGTCTGCTCATTGTCTAGCGCTCGTGTGCTCCTAACTTAGCACCGATGGACGACGACATGCCGACGACGCTCGAGCAGATCGAGGAGTACCTCGAGTCGCTCGAGGACTACTTGTTATCGTCGCTGCAGGCTGTTACTCCTGACCTGCCCCATGTGAACGAAGCCATGCATCGTCTGTGGGAGGATGTCTCGCGCTTCGGTCCAAAATCACTCCCTTCCCTCCCGGACATCCACCTTCCTGGCATCGGTCCGTTCGAAGTCCCACCACCCCCGCCGCCTCCCCCGCCGCCCAAGAAGTTCTGGGAGGAATCGGCACACTGGGTGTCCGAGCACCCGTGGACCACGGCGGGCATAGGCGTCGGTGTCGTTGGCGCCGGCCTCCTCGTGGGCTACGGCTCCTTCCATATCTTCACCCGCAGGTCCCGGAGGACAAAGGCTGCGGTAGGGACGGCTAGTACAGAAAGGAGACAGGTCGTGGGTGAGTACCATCGCATTGCGAGTTCGTCACGCCCTTAACCCATCGATGTAGTCGTCCTCGGGGGAGACCATCCGTCTGGACTTCCGCTCGTGCTCGAGTTGGAGCGGAAGGGATACATAGTGATCATCAGCGTGTCTACTCCCGAGCGCGTGGATGAGCTCGAGAGGAGATCTCGCGGATATGTGCGCGCCCTCGTCCTCGATCCTGCCGATGTGAGTAGCGTGCCGCTTGCACCGTCCGCTCTTGCTTACGGCCTCTAGCCCGAGACCATTCCGTACTTCCTGCGCTCGCTGGCTTCGACTATGTCCCGTCGTTTCCCTGTCACGGCTGCGGGCGACCCACACTTAGCCCCTTCCACGCACCTCTACGTGCACTCGGTAATCTCCCTGCTCACGCTACCTCTGCCTGCAACGGTACCCGCCCCGGCGCCGCTGGAGCACCTATCTCTGCGAGACACATACGCCTCGTACCTGCAGACGACACACATCTCACCGCTGCAGGTGCTGCAGGCGATGATGCCGCTCCTGCGCACGTCTGCTGCGCGGGCGCGCGACTCGGTCTCGCAGAACCTCGGCAAGAAGAGCATCATCGTGTGTCTGCCCGCGATGGATGGCCGGGTCGGGCTGCCGTTCGCATCCGCCCAGGCTATGAGCGCAGCCGCCACGCTGCGGGGCGTCGAAGTGCTCCGCCGTGAGATCCGCGTGGCGGCTCTTACAGACCCGACCGAGTCCATGAAGAATATCAAGGTCGTGGTGGTCGATGTTGGTGCCATCGGAACGCAGGGTGCAGGGGGCAAGGCGTCGATGGATGAGTGGACACAGGGCGAGAAGTTGGCATACGGACCGGCGTTCTCGTCCGTCGCTCAAGGCGGCTTTGTGTATAGGAAGCCAACGAGCACTGCCGTCTTCGTGGATACGCTCATTAATATAGTTAGTAACGGCCGCAAGAGAGGCAATGTCTCCCCGCTGAGGCATGCTCTGGGTAGGATTTTAGAATGGGTGCGGGGCGATCGTGTCGCCGTCGGCTCCGGGGGTGCATTTATTTGTTCAGTCTCGTACGAGTGTTACTGATCAAATTTTCCAGCGGGTACGTACACCTTGGCGTCCCAGCTTCCGGCGCTCGTCCTCGACGCATTGCTGAACATCCCGCACTTCCTGGTTTCTATTCGAAATGCGCTTCTCCCCGTGCCTCCGCGGGTGGCGCCCGACCCGTCGGTCCCTCCCGTCGTGCCAGCTACTGTTCCTCCCACTGCGGCCGTTAAGAAGCCTGAGACCGAGGAGTCGCCGTTCAGTTCCGATCAGGAGCATCTCCATGACCATGAACTCTCAGAGACAGGCTCTGAGGCAGACGTAGAAAGCAACGAAGGAGATGCTTCCGGTGTTGGTGAGTCGTGGGTTAGTCTGAAGGGCAAGTTGCAGGGCCATGGCGGAGAGAAGTGATCAACTCGGTTTGGCGCGAGCAACGACATGGAGAGACAGTCGGTGTAATAGTGGGGGATTTGTATGTATCATATGCTTTGTAAAATTTAGTGTTGTAAATTGACTGAACCATCACTTCAACCCACTCACGAGAGCGCTCAACGTGTGGAACGGCGCTTGCGCAATAACATCATCGCTTCGTACCGCGATACGACTATTATACTGTAAAATTCATCTGGAATCTACATTAAATGTATTGACATTACGTAGGGGTCCAAGTTGATTGCATGGGATTCACTCCAACTTGACTGAGCAGCTCTCTTCCTTCACCTTGACTAGGGCTTCCTCTTCGTCCTTGGCCCGGGACGCCTCCTCTAGTTTCATTGGATTAGACCCATCCTTCACCTCCAATGAGGGTGATCCTGCCCTCTCCACCGGTTGGGATCCCTCCGCATCAAGCGGCCGGGGCACCTTCACCTTGACTTGGCGGATCATCTTCACGCCCGCCCTCACCACCGACCTCGCCGTGCGCCATCTAGATCGAGCTACCCGCGACCTATACAGACGATGGAGCTTGTCCCTGAGAGTATTTTTTGCCACTCCCTCCACTATCCGACACCAGCCATTCGTCGTGAGCCGCTCGAAGTAGTAGTTTTCGTATGCTAATTGGGCGGCACGGGCGAGCATGCGGGCTTTCGGGTCAGCAGGCATGCGCTTGGAGCGTGGGTCGTAAGAGACCTTTGCACGCTTCAAGGCGCGCATGGTTCGCAGGTATTGCTTCTCGTACGGAAGCAGTCTCAGTTTGCTACTCTCTGTGTTGCATTTGTACCACTTTTTTGTTTCGGCCTTCGCGTCGTCCTCTTCCTTCTTTTCGATCTCTTTTCGGGATGCATGCCGGCGAGGTTCGTAGCTGACTCTACGGTGAATTATTCAGACACTGATGTCATGTGGGAAGGGCTCTAGCCATACCTCTGCCTCTTCGGGGGCGGTAGTTCCTGGAATGGCGAGAGAGAGAGACTGCGCTTCCTCTTTGCAGCTGCACGGGTACTGACGATCCTTGTTAGTTGTGGCGCGAGCAGCATAACGCAACACTCACAGAGGTGCCATGATTAATGAATTATTGGAACGGAACGTGTATGATCGCAGATCAGTAGAAGCCGCCTAACCAGAGGACAGGCAGTGTGTTCGTGAACAACCAGGTTAAGGCTGTCATTTCGTCGTGAAGGTCTTTAATGATACCAGCGGCGCCTAAGAATCAGTCAATACAACAAGGTCTAATTGGATGTTATTGTTTTCTTGGTTTCGTGTGCCGGAAATGTATTTGTTCCGTAGCTCGACAAGATATACGTAATGAAGGTATTAGAACACCGCACAACAATTTTCAGCGGCTTTTTGTCTTGCGGCTGAAGGTTCTGAACAAGGGTCTCTCAATCTCTGCATACAGTTGTGGGTCCTTATGGATACTGCCACGTGCTACTCAACGTCCGCTGGATCTAATCTTATCTCTTGCGAAGCCGCCTTTGGAACGCACTGCGTGCAGGAAACATCGTATAAATCTGTGCAAGAAGGATACCCTAACACGATTTCCTCTGCGCGATCCCTTCAAGTTAGCTGTGTATCCGATCGTCTCGTGAGTATGGTTGTTTCAACTGAGCGGGTTCAAGTTGGGCTAAATTGGCATGCAGGCAGAATCTACTACCTCTGCGGATCTGTTAACAGGTCTATACGATGGGTTCGTGTCAGCGTTATCATCAATGCTTTGATCCTATGCTTAAGGCGGGCGACCGTCAGGCACATCTTTGTGGCTCGTACCATCGTCAACCATCGCATCGAAGATCGAGAGGTTGATGAGGATATCTCCCCCAAGCGCCAAATCTCCGTCTTCATTCCCCAGGTTTGATCCTCACATCACCCTCACCACTGTCCCGCCGAGCACAGAACTGTCCCGCCTCCTCGAAGCGATCCCGGAAGCGACAAGCGTCATACCCGTCCGCTTCAAGTCGTTGGATGTCGGCGACAAGTACTTCATGTCAGTGTATGTGTCCGTGCATGAGTCCCCGGAGCTCATGGCGTTGCGGACACATCTACGGCAGACCCTTGGCGAACGGACGGTACCTCCCATCTCGCACATGTCACTCTACTACATCGACGATGCCGATCGGGAAGAGCGTGCGCATGTTGCAGAGACATTGCGATCGACTGGGAGTGTAGTCGAAATTGCAGATGGTGTTATGTTAAACTGCCAGCCGCTTCCCGTTGAAGGATCTGCCGCAGAAGACGGCAACGGTAATGGGCTCGAAGGCTTCGATGGGGCCGAAATCTGGGTTGCAAAGTGTGATGGACATCCTCGAGAATGGGCAATCCTTCACAAGGTTCCTCTTTGCCCTGCTTAAGGATGGTACGAGAGTATGTTGTCTTTTCGAAGTTATCTATTGATCCTAACAGTTTCCACCAATGACCACTAGTATCTGAACTAGTATTTCTTGTCTAGAGGATACATTACTGGATAACAGTACTATGGAGAGAGCATTCATACACTTGGACTAAGTGATAAATCGACGAAACGAGCGAGGCGACCATGATGCGCACATTGAACGAAACGAACGTGATGGAATACAATAAGGAGGATGACGAAGGGTACAAGCTGTGGAAACAAAGCCTCACAGCAGCCAAATAGATCGGAGAACAGTAGATACAGAGATGCAGAAGACCAGCAAGTCGTCGCTATGCATTGGAGAACGTGTCCGATTCGAGATCCGAACTATGGCTCTGGATCGAGGCGAAATCCAAGCTCGACAACGATGAAGATGAATACGTATGACATGGGGAAGGGGGCGTATACGGCGGCAGTGGAACGGAGTAATCGATCTTTCTATCACCATTGGGATCAAACAGTTGCGAATACGCAGGCAGCGTCTGCGCATACGGCATGCTGAGTCCTGGTGGTGGCATATAGTCTTGCAGCAGGAGTGCATTGCTCCGCACAGAATCGATAGATGACGAGGGTGAATGTCCAGAGAGAGAAGGGGAAGGTGTAGTGTCCCGCGATATGACACTAGGGCTGCCTGCAATGACGTGTGCGAAGCGAAGAGGGACCTGAAACCGCAGGCGCTCTGTAATCCTCTCTGGATTCTCACCCTCTGTGATATCGTATGTGCACAGAAGGGAAATATGGAGCCGGTGTTGTACAGCAAATAAGGGACTGAAACAAGACTCCCGCAGCTTGTAGGTAACAGTCCCCTTGCTGCTCTCCGCTGTCATCGTATGCGCTACTGGGACCTGTGTTTGTACAGAGTACCAGACGTTGCCGCGAGAAGGGTCTGCTTCTTGGGAGAAGGCGTAGCCATCACCCGATATTGAATAGTGACCCGACGCGTCAGACGGGAGCAAAGACAGGCTGCGTGTGCACGAGCGCACAAAGCTTCTATCTCCGACCAGACCAAGTTCATAAACGGGTTGCAGCGGGTGTGGGTTGAGTAACGGCTTCCTGGGCGGCTGTCCCGACGCGGGTGGTAGAGGAAACTGTGATGTATACGATGATATAGGCGAAGAGCTAAGAAGACAAATCAGGGGTCGCGTTACAACAAGTAATGAGTCTACGCTTACCGATAACGCTCCATCTGTTCGACTTCCAGGTCAAACGAAGCGATCCGCAGGCGCTTGCGTTCTTTCCCAGGAATATCTGCAACACGGATGCGCAACGAAAGCCCGAAGGAAGTATCCTTGGGGTCTATATACTGAGGAACTGAAGCCAGCACGCGAAAGTTTGTTAGGATCTCCATGGGTATACGATCAACTGTCCCTTCGCCGTGAGCCGGATCAGCAGCCTGGGCATAGAGACTGTAGATGGGGTGGGTAACAGTAGAAGGGAAGGAAGACTCAGACGATGGCCCTGCCTGGGGACACATGAAGCGTTTCAACGGAACGTCAAAGATCGGGGCCGCGACGGTGCGCCTGGAGGGTCGGAACGGGAAGCAGAGTGCAGACAGTAGAGACGGCCCTGCACCATCATTGAGGTCGGAGAATTCCGCTGTAGCATGCAGAGCATAATGCGTGCCAGCCTTTTCATCCTCATTCTCACCGAACACAGCAGTCTCTGGTAGCCACCCCGGTACCGCGAGGTTAAACACTACATTCCAGGTACTTGGGTCGGAGCCCTCATGGCTGAGCTCAACGGGTTCGCCATGGATGAGCTCCTGCGATACAGAACAAAGACGGCAACCTGTATAACCCATCTCGTGGGAGATCATCTCGGTCTGTCCCTCGAACACAACAGTGAGGGAATTGAGAAGGAGACGTGAAGCTTGGTGCTGCGAAAAATAGCCGGGCGATGATGAGACTTTAACAGAAATGTGGCCAGAAAGCGAGTACGCGGTACTAGAGTGGGTTCAACATGAGAACGAAATACGATGCGTATTGAAGAACTTACGAGCGGTCTGGCTCCCCGTACATGTCTAACGACTGCGAGAAGGGTACTATATCTAAAGAAATAGTCATGGCGCATCCGAGATTATGGAAGATATCTGGAAGGACGTGGAGGGTAGGCCTACGACGGCAGAGCACAGGATGGCAGAGGAAGGCTGATGTTATATACCCCGCCTGAGGCAGTGGATACAAAGCGACCTTTGCACAAGGGCCTGATACGCATGTTTCCCAACATCATGGCGAAGCAGCAGCCCTGAATATTGCAGGCGAATCCTTGGTATAGCATTCCTTTTGTCCGACAGGCTTTTGTCGGCTGAATCAGGAAGAAAGGCAACGAACTGGTGCCTCAAATGGCCGCTGACTCAGCAACGCCACCGAGAAGTGATTGTCCCAATCGAGATCCTGTCGTCGCAAACAATGGACTCGGTTTTCGGCCTTAGCTACTATCGTTACCCCAGTATTGCAATCTGGTCTAGTTATGCAATTTCGCTGTTTTGTCGCATTTTGCTGCACTAAAAATCACAAAAAAATATGCAATAGATGTGCACAGTCCCAAATACCTTGGCTGTGCAACTTGGGAGTCAAACTCGGAGGGGAAGAGTGCGAAGTCTCTGAATTGCAAGTTTGGAGGACTCAGGCGTGACAGTGAAATGTGCCATTTAAAACTCCGACTAGAGGGAGAACAAGGGAACGGCACGTCGGCAAGCGTGACGATCTGTGACCGATTCGGCGCTCTTGCGTGCAAATGAGTCTCTTCACTGCGTTCGGTCTTGGAGTCGCACAACATCAGGAAAAAAATTGGCAGTCACACAGAAGGTAGCTTATATGTTGTATATTTGATCCAAAGAGGTTTGAAGGAAGACGGGCCCAATTTGAAGGAACGGTGACAGAGATGCAATCGCAATTGCATTACTGGGGTAACGATAGTATGGTCTACTTACTACAAACGAGACAATGGTTTCTTCAATCTAATATTAAACGACTAATGCGCGGAGCCATCGTGATTGACAGCATGCATATGAACCAACATATATATTTGCAACCGCGCGGTCAGTGGCTTACGACTGGCCCTTTCTCTGCGGACCTCCACTTCACTTCAAAGTGAGAAATCTCACACGTTAGGAGTATAAATATATCAAGATTTATTATGAAACATAAAGCCAATCATCGTAAGGTCATGTTCCTTCTCAATAAGTTCCCCGTCAAAAACTCCTGCAGGTCGGCGCACCGTCACTCGATTCACATTTGGAGGGTACCGGACCTCGCCTACTGGACCTGCCCAATCGAAATCAATAAGCTTGACATCAATCAGCCCTCCTACCGCCACCAGAAAATTGGCATCGCGTAAGTCGCCGTGAACGAAACCGCCCCCGTGTAGAGAACAAATCATATCCTCAACCGTGCTCTGAATGAGCCCCAAGTGTTCGTGTAAATTGTCCCTAGCGTCATCCAGCGAAAAATAGAGAGCGGGGTCCAACATGTCCATGATGACCATGTGCCATGCTCCGGGTATTTCTTCGTAGCCGCGTAGGCGTGGAGAGACGCCGCGATCTGCACAATAGATATGCGCTTGTTTAGAGTACCTGCGCGTAAACTTAATAATGATTGGTTCTTCGCTGCTTGTTAGCCCCTTGAAAATTAATTTGTGCGGGATGACGCCTATATATCGAAACGAGATGTCGACAGCGGTCGTCAGGCAACGGTACACGGTGGGATACGGATACTCCACACCGGGCAACTTCGACTCCAGCGAAAGAATGAGAGGTAGCTGGACAACGTAGTAGGAATGGAGTCGACTAATAGCCGTTTTTAGAGCACCAAAGATTCGCGCTGCACTTGTGATCATGATTTCATCTCTGGGCTCCCATATCAGAGGAAGGACTGGGGTGAGAACGTCCTGACGGACGACACCCGTGTATGCTGCACCCGCAATACCTAACCACGGTCCTGCATCGAATAACGTGTTGATCAATGCTCCAAGGGAGGGACGAAAACACTGACCAAAACAATATACAATCAGACATGGTAGAACTGTCCCCTTCAACGTTGCCTTCATCGACTTCACGAAGTGTGCATAGTGGATTCCGGCTCGTAAGTAAGGGTCAGCATTTGACGATCCGATTTCATTATTTGCTTGGCCTGTCACAGCACAGAACGCTTTCACGCGATAATTGCCATCGGTGATAGAGTTGGACAGCGGCTCTCCTGTCTGACCCAATACAATCCCGTAGTATTCCTTGAAGACACGGCGGAACGCATCCACGCGCGATGCTTCGTTCTCGTAACACTGCGCCATAACATCGCGCAGGGCTATCGCAAAATTGTAATCTTCTGCCGCAGGCGTCAACCGCATCGAATCGTCAACAAACTGACCGAATACGAGGTGGAGAAGGGTGATAGGAATACTGTCAGGGCGTGAAGGGCGGTTGAAATCGAACAAGTCATTTTTCTCCTGCTCAACTTTAAACACCGCCGGTTGAGCAAGGGTCGACGGCGCCTTTTGAGGCAATAACTCTTCAATCCTCTTCTGGCGCTTCTGTAGCGGAAGATCGGATGACGACGAGCGTGACCTTTTGTATACCCCTGCTATAGTATCACTGTCAGAACGTGCGATCATGTGCACGAGTACGGCAAGGACCTACATGGACGAACAATGATTATATGGAGATTATCTGTGTTAGGAGGACCACCGAAGTAAGAGGAAAGCTGCGACGTCCAGTCGAGAGAATTCTTGGAACGCGGGTCAAATTCCCGTACTCTGTCCGGAAAAGGACGGCCGGCCAGCGGTTGGTCGAACTTATACACACGTAAGACTTCTGAAGGGCAGTGTGTTTCCTCTTTGATTGCAGCTACGAGATCGAAGACGAATGCTTCAGGGCTGAGCTCAATGCTGAGGATCGACAATGGCTCGTGGGACTCGACACAACGGTATACAACCTTGGGCTGGGCGGTGGCCATGGTGGGTCGGAGGAGAGACGCAACCAGACGCAACCCTGGGAAAGAAGAAAGACAGGTATTACGTAATCAAGTTGTTTGGTCTCATAAACATCCTCCTATAAGTTACGGTGTCCATCATCGTCTGTCACGGTGTGCTCGACCCTTTCGTCGTCGTCCAGCACAGCGACCAGCAGGTGAGTCATGTCTCTCGCAGCTCGATGCCTACTTCCTTCCCACGTCTCCCTCCTCACCATTCCCGCTGCGTCCCCCAGAACCCATCCACCATCCCGAATCCTGTCCCAAGCCTCTCCCCGTGTCTCTTGCTGACTGGCCCTGACACGCACCGTCTGTCCACATAAAATCCACTAAATTTGCAACCATGCCAGAAGCCGACTCGACCAGGAAACGTTCCCGCTCGCCTTCGGACAACGAACAACAAAAGCACCACAAGCGGGCCAATACAGGCGCTACGTCCTCGGATGACTTGCGCAGCCAGGCTCTCCAAGGTTCCGTCCCATCCGCTGTCGCAGCGTCGATGACGGGTGACGTAAATATGACCGAGGTCGTGGTGTCCGCGGACGACACAGCTGCGTCTACCCCTTCACCCTCTCAGCCTTCCGACAAGCCCGCCTCAGCTGAAATGCCGGAGACCTCTGTTGACGCCACTTCTTCTGGTGAGACACGCGAATCTTCTGCGACCACTTCTGCTGCACCCGCTCCCGCGTCTGCACCCCCTTCGGCGAACATACACATGCGGTGCTTGATTGTAACCCAGGATGCCTCAATCATCATTGGCAAAGGAGGTTCGCATGTGAACGAAATCAGGGAGAAGAGTGGGGCTCGGGTTATGGTGTCGGAAAGTATTCCGGGCAATCCTGAACGTATTTTGAATGTTAGTGGGCCATTGGACGCGGTATCCAAAGTGAGTCGCGATGTACACAAAGGCGCTTATACTCTCTCAACGTGATACAAAGGCATTTGGCCTCATCGTGCGGCGGATCAACGACGAGCCGTTTGACAAGCCTTCCGTTCCTGGCAGCCGTGCTGTCACTATCAAGTTCATGATCCCGAATTCTCGCATGGGTTCTGTCATTGGTAAGGGTGGAACAAAGATCAAGGAGATCCAGGATGCTAGTGGAGCCCGACTCAATGCCAGCGAGGGTATGTTACCTGGTTCTACTGAGGTGAGACACCACGTCCGTGTCCTGGGACTGTTACATGACATCCTACATGCTCTAGCGCGTCCTAAGCGTGTCTGGCGTGGCGGACGCGATCCATATCGCCACTTACTATATTGGGAACATCCTAATCGAGGCGAACGAGCGTATGCCGTCGTACAACAATTCGTCGTATCGCCCATCGAGCTACTCACGTCGCCCGGCATATGGAGGCTCATCATATGTACCAGGCTACTCTGCGCCGCCCTATGCTTCGGGTAGCGCTTCGCACAATCCGCCGCAGCAACTGCAGACGCAGCAGATTTATATCCCGAACGACCTCGTCGGGTGCATTATCGGGAAGGGTGGCGCCAAGATCAACGAGATTCGGCATATGAGCGCTAGCCAGATCAAGATTATGGAGCCAGGCGCGGTCGGTGTGGGGATGAACGGCGGTACTGCACCTGCAGGAGGTGAGGGAGAGAGGCTGGTTGTAATCACAGGCCAGCCCGCCAACATACAAATGGCGGTGCAGCTGCTGTACCATGTAAGCCTTATGCTAACTTCTATTATCGGCGCCTCGATTGATGAGGTTGAATTAGCGCTTGGAACAAGAGAAACAGAAGCAGCTTCGAGCACAGTCTTCCAGCTCGTGAACAGGTTACTTACCGTAAGTAGGCAGTCAACATCAAGCGCGAACATGTTTTCTGCAGCTGTCTTGTTATTTATGCGCCTTGTATGCATCATATTATTGCTCAAATACTCGACCAGAGTCGCGCATTCGGTTGTATCCTGCTTTGCAATCTCCTCTGCAGAAAAGATTGCCCTCCCTGTATGTCCTCTTACCCGCCTTTCCCCTCTCACCCCTCTGCTGTTGCTCCCGACAAAGCATTATAGCATAGCATTCGCACTTTTCGGTGTTTCCCTAAAAATTTGAATTCTGGTCCTGTACGCAGTCAATCGCCAAACTAAGAGTGTCCTTGATCAATCCAGTGCGAGCGATGACAGCGGTAAATAGCAAGACGGGAGGGAGATGCGATATGATAAAATTGAGATTCATGCTATGGCTAGGGCGCATAGGAAGCCCTGCGACATCCACGAGGGAATGAATAAGTTGACTCGTACTATATTCATCGAGGTCTCAACTGCCGCCCAGACATTTAGATCACACCCCTCGTCATCTGTTTGCTTTCTTTTTGTCTGTGCTCACATTACACAAAATGGTACGAAGAAAGGAAATTTGATATGCAACGAAGTTAGTCTGCAGTGACGCATAAGTATGATTAGGAAGCTCACTCCTAAATGAATTGTTTAAAGGCTTCAAAACGCTGTAGAATAATACGCCCGTTCTCCAAAGACCGCACTCCTTCTAATAAATCGGAACCGTTTGGCACAGGAATTAGCGCATGGTCGACGATTTGCTAAAGAGGGAACTGCGCATTTATAACGGAGTTGAGGAGTGTATTCGTGACGGGGATCTTATAGAATGTCGGAACGGTTCCCTGATGACGATCCCAGCGAATACTTTGGCTGGTATGGTCAGCCGTCCAACCAGCCGGCGACGATTATTGTTTTCATAAAATGCGTCAATAGCGTCTACAATTAGCATGGTTTCAGGATCGTCGTGTCACGACACTTGAGAGTTATTAGCATTAACGTCGGGTCCTGACACTCTACCGGCGTACCTTAACCACCTGGAAGAGAGGAAATTCCTTGAAGTCACCGCCGTCAAGAACGCAGACGTCCGGCGTGACCTCAATGTACACACAATACATTAGGAAGCTGATCTCCAATCACTGGTGTAGAACACGGTCGGGTTCGTCATAGTCCAGAGCAAACTAAGGAGAGAAAAGGTGAAATCATCGACCGCGGATTCCGATGGTGGCCCGTGAAGAAGTCTTTCAAGTAGCGGAAGAGTCGCCTCGATTTAATTGATGGTCCAGGAGGCATGTCGACATGACAGGGTCCACTGCGGGCCCAAGCAAGACAGGATCACCGAAAAACGTGGCCACATCCTCGTTCACGACAGCGATGTTATACGCCAACAGATCGTAAGCGGTCGAGTGTTTCGCAGGTTTCGCGCCATGGCGGCATCAGACAAGCAGCAGAATTCAAATGCACGGGAGAGCCAGCCTCTTCTTGATAGGGGCCCTGCCCCCCAAGCTCCAGTCTCCACGTACACCATCACTAGGCACTAGAGATGATACTCCTCAGTGTTTTCAATATTTGGACTTGGTCCTGTACGCTGTCTAAGCACTCACGAATCCAAGGGTATCGTTTATATCCAGCGCCAACGCTACGCATAACAACATCAGGACCCAACAAAACACATGGTATCAGATGACCACAAGCGAATCGTCCGCAAAACCATCATGGGCGGCTTTCATCCCAGAATTGACGTTCGTCTTGAGGACGTGATACTAAGATTAAAACGTCGGGACTTCTCACCAGACTTCGTATAAAGGGAACCACGCACCTTCTTCTTGTAACGTGTCGCATCAGACCGCCACTTCAACACCTCCTTCTCGAGATCCTCGATCGTGTGCGCCTGCTGTTCAACCCTCGCATGCTGGGTGGACAATTCAGAAATGACTGCCTGCAAGTTCTCTTGCAGATTGGATGCTCGCGCTGTCAAGTCGTTTCGTTGCCGCGCAATCTCCACCTCGGCATTCATGCGCAAGTCCCCTTGTATGCGGGTCAGATCCTTTAGTTTCTCCTTCTGCTTCTTATATGCCTGCTTGAACGAGTTGCGTTCATCCTGCAGCTGCTGCAGACGCTCCACGTCTTGCAGTTTCTGTTGGAACTCTCAGCGCAAGACGAGTCGAGATTGGGCGAGTACCAACGGAGCGTATCTCGTTCAGCATAGTTGTCAAGGATCTCAGTAATCGCTGAAGTTTTGCATGTTAGCCAGAGCATGTAGACCTTGAGCGGCGATCAAACACATACCCCCACATCAGATGCTTCGTGCGACAGGGACGATAGAGACAATGTCTCTACAAGGTTCTCTGATCTAAGTAACATGAGCCAAGAATTCAATAATATGTCTCCACGTACTTCGATAACGCCGGCGCGAGCGCGTCGGCTCCGTAGTCCCCGCTCTTGAGCACGACCGCACACGCATCGATCACTTCCCGCCCCATGTCAGCATTTCTACCTCGTTTGGATGACGATGCCCGCTGCTCTGTGTCGTCCCCGTAGTCAGGGTAGAGTCGGATGAGCGTGTCCAGAGTTTGCGATCTCCGGCAGATGGCGCAGAAAGAGCCGGGTTCGACGAAGTTGTAGGTCGCACAGTCAATGCAATACATATGGCCGCAGGGGGTAGTCATAGGACATTTCTCTTCACAGAGGCCTTCAAAACATATGCTGCACCTCATTGTAGATCGCGAAGGCGAACGACGTCAGGAAAAGGGGACGTAGCGGTGCACGGCGCGTCCGCAACGCGAGGCTGTTATATCAGAGTCACGTGCCTGAAAGTCCAGGCGGTGGCTGAAAATATTAGGCATCTTTCCTTCTTAAAATCATGGCATCTCTTCTGAAGACACAAAAATTGCAGGCAGACGTGAAGGGGAAGGGAAAACGTAAGGCCGAGGAGGTAGAAGATGAGGAGGTGGTGGAGGCTGCGGTAGCAAAGAAACCGAGAAACAAGCAGAGAGTTCTACTGCTCTCTTCTCGTGGAGTAACTCACCGTATGAGGCACTTGATGAACGATCTTGAGGCTTTATTACCCCATGTGAAGAAAGGTACGCGACGTGTCGCTCATACTGCTCATTTATAACCCAATATGTCGCGTGCAGATGCAAAACTTGACTCAAAAAATCATCTGAACCTCCTTCCCGAGCTTGCCGACCTCAACAACTGCAATAATGCACTCTACTTTGAGGCACGTCGCCATGAAGACCTGTATTTGTGGGCCGCGAAGACGCCGAATGGCCCCAGTATCAAGATGCACGTCCAGAACATGCATACCATGGACGAGCTGAAGATGACGGGAAATTGTCTCAAGGGCAGCAGGGGCATCTTGAGCTTTGACAAGGCATTCGATGACAGCGAGTGGGGGCGGCTTACCAAGGAAGTGTTCACACATGCAAGTGATCTTTTTTTCTCTACGCTCAAGTGACACGGCGTAACACTGCGTTCAGATCTTCGGCGTGCCAGCACAAGCACGCAAGGCGAAGCCTTTCGTTGATCATGTTCTAACATTCTCCATGCTCGATAACAAGATTTGGTTCCGGAATTTTCAGGTTTGCATGGATTTGCTCCGCCGTACTAGAAAGGCCTGACAATGATACAGATAATAGAGAAGGATCCACTACAGCCCAACGGACCACCTCAAACCTCGCTTGTAGAGATCGGACCACGTTTCGTCCTCACACCAATCCGTATATTTGAGGGCGCTTTCAGCGGGGCGACGGTCTATTCGAATCCTGGTTCATATCTCGACTGCCTGATCAGGTTTCGGATATTGCTAACGTCTTGTTCAGAATTTATCTCTCCCGCTGCGGTACGCATGGCGCAGAAGAGGGAGAAGGGTAACAAGTACAAGAGCCGGAAGCATGCGCAGTTGGAGAGGAGTAGCAGAAAGGAGGGTCGTAGGAGAGAAGAAGATGAGTTGGCTGTGGCTAAGGTGTTCTCGTAGGTATAGATTGTAGCAATCATTTCTCGTTCTCCGTTCATTGGACCGTCTTACCACATGGCTCACGAGACTACACTCAGAAACTGTAGGTATGGAAAATCACTTTGAAAAAAAAAAAGGGGCGGGGAGGGGGGGCTCAGGCCAACTTCAAATCAATCTACACTGTACAAATGGTAGTAAGCCAATTTGTAAGGACAAGCTAGGGGCATTCGGTAAAACATATAAGGGCAAGACAAATTGCGAGAGCATACGTTCTAAAGCTAAATTTCGTCGAGCTCCCGTTCAATACACGACACAGGCATGATCTAGGGACTGAGCCGGGTTATGCTGTCAGAACGTTAGGTACTGGCAACGATACGACGCATTACACTCACAGGACAAAGATGCAGCTTAAGCGTAAAAGATCCCCTCGCGGATAGGCATCGGTACTTGAGCAGGATTCTCTTTGTTAATGTCGACAAAGCTTTGCGCCAGCTTTTCGTGCGAGCCGGCTGGCAGAAGGCCAGCCCTCTCCCAGTCCTTCAGAGCGACCGTGCACCAATACCTGCAACCGCTACCGCTGCCATCGTAGCGGTACTTGTCACGCTGGAGCTCCAACAACACGGAGATGAACTGATCGGCGGTGGTATCAGACCGCGCCGCATCGACGACGACAATGCGAGTGCTGCTCTGTGACGTATGGTACTGATGGCCTGTAACCATCAGCAATCCGGTAATACTATCCGAGCCCGGGGTCATGTCGAAGCGGATAGAACTGCGTTTCGGAAGAGCGAGGAAAATCCTCCAGTGGAGGATCGCGCCGGGATCTCTAGATGGAGGGGAGCCGCAAATGTAGACGGTGCTAACGACGGACGACCTCTTTTCATCGTCACAATCTCTGTAATAAACAGTACTCATAGTCTACTGGGGGACAAGATGTGAGTATAAATAGCAGGATGAATTGCTGACATACATCTGACGATGTGGAGCAGTGAGGCGTTCGGCAGGGTTGAGAGGAGTGAAGGAAGACATTCAGTCGGTGCCTTCTTATGTTTTTGGATTCGTTGATGGGCAAATATCAACACAACAGTCATACACAAGTGGGCGACATGCAATTTCGCCGTCAGTAATCATGCCATATCTCCGCGACCATCATTTCAAGCAACCCGAAAAGGCTTCTGATAATCGAGGCCACCGAATCCACATGCCTATAGATACAGCTGTCAGCCCACATGAGTACTTAATCCCCACGAGTGAGAAGATTAACCAGATGCATTGCGAGTATGAACCACCAATTTAAGGACGACCTTGTTACAAGAATGACCGGATAAAGTTTAACATGCTATCATTTTAATGGTGGTGGAAAGAAACTTGCCTTGGGTGACGAGGGCAGGGTGTATGACTCGAGCAGATCAAATGATTCACCTGGGAGGACATAACAGAAGTTCAGTGATTCGCAAGCGCTACATGAGCGCTGTAACGAACATCCCCTATCGATTAGAGACACGCTTCCGGAACAATACCGTGGACTCGTCGAGAGTGCACTCAAATACAAGGATGGGAGACACCGATATATTAGACGCCGTCCACAGTCGTTCCAGATTAGGCAAGTCCTGTAAATGACTCGTCTACTCTAGTCTGTTTGACCAAGAATGTGCTGCAATCGACATGTCGTAATCTCAGACCCAGAATCAGATGACACTATCTATTATCCTATCTACGACTTAGGCCAGTCAGAACCCTACTATCGTCGGATCTTCCAATTATGCTTCCGTCCGAAGAGCGAGTCGGCGAGGCGGAGAACAAACCGTAGGCGTACATAGGGCCAGATGATGCCCAGTTTTTTGTCATCTATTAGGCGCTATAAGATCATCTATCATAGCTGAGTCTTAAATGGGCGCTGTGGGAAGACCTCTGAACTGAAGCATCTGAACAATACCATCGGCGCACGAAGAGCTCGAGCTACTATTGTGCATCTAACGTAAACCGAAAGAACAACCATTTGAAGCACCGTGTTGGTAGTAGACACTGGAAATTTACCTTTAAGATATCCGACATGACTCGTGAGTACGGTGGTAGTATAATTGAAAAGGTATGGTCGCAGAAGTCCAGACTAGTTGAAATGCTTCTTTATGGGCGCATCAGGAAAAACCTCTCGGGCTAATAAGCCTGTATACTGCAGAATACTGACCTTATTCGCCGTCATCTGATTAACCGTCATTTTTTCTCCGAAACCATCCTTATTAGTAGTAATTACAACGGTTTGAATGTGATAACGGTGCACCCGTCATAGCCATAGCTTATTCGCACTTATGGCCTGAATTCTAGTATATGCTCCGCTTACTTTAGGCATCTCGTTCCAATGTTGTGCACTTCCAGAATTACACAAGCAAATTGGAACAGCTGTGATTTCTGCAAGTACATAAATACAATTCACGGTCACTACCCTTCCTAAGTCCCACAACATTGCCTTGTACATACAGCACCCTGCTCAAAGATGCACTGTTCTCACTGTGACTCTCCTAAATGCTGGACCCTGCAAAGGGCATTCTCAAAGCCTCTGAATTGAGAAGTAGCCTGGACAATGGGAAGGATGATAAAGGACTATAATTTATCACTGAGAAACATACATACCCTAGGTGCTTCCACTTCCATCCAGCAGCAGAGAAGGTAACTCAAAGACTTCCTGTTTGTGCATCGCGTGGGTAGTTACCCAGGAACACGAGAACTTCGAGAACAGCGAGGACGGGCTGGCAATGAGAGATGTCGGCTACCTTGTCATCGGTAGCCAGAGTTATGAACACATGGTGAGGTAGTAATTGAAGCAGTTCACGAGGCGTCGACGAGACCACCTCAAAGCATGGTGGAAGTGAATATCGACAAAACTTGACGGTGCATGTGCACTACACGTGACATTGTTGAGAGGAACAAGCAAGCCCAAATAGCGTCCGTTTACTTAGCGAGCGCCAAGTTGCTGCGTCAACGCGCGTGAACCTCGAAGTCTCTCCGAGCGGAGAGACTCCGACTCTCATCTTATCAACACTTGTACCATCTTCATACCTACGGTCTGCAGGCGACGTCTTGGTTTGCACAATACATATTCTATCTGGTCCTTGTCCTTAACCTGTCTTACTCGCTCTCCCATCTCAGTCGACAGCTTTCACCTGTTCATCACCGGCATTGTCTTTAAGCGTCGTTCCTCTGTCTGCTACATGTGTCTGGCTCCCTTCCCTCTTATGTCACTGTAGGTCAATATGCAGTGAGTGTATGATTGCATAGAGATAACATGGATGCTCACCATGTTTAACTGCCAGCGACAGTTGACACCAGTAGTACAGCATAGCATCATCTGGTATGTTGTTACCTTTTGCTGTGTTGTGTCTCCGACGACTCACCTTAGTCCCACAAGTATATCCCTGAACATTGAAGTGCAGCCATCAATGTATTGTGTGTGATGTTCCTCCTGTTCTTCTGGTAATGAGGTATGTTGTCACATCTTTGAAGTGTCCACCCTCCCGTAAGCACTTTGACAGTCGCATGCCTGCCTTCTTACTGACATTCTTCTACAGGTGCACAGCCATCATGGTGTACAATGCGCTCATGGGGCTCAGCCCGCTCAAAGCCGGCGACACCGTGCTCATCTAGGGCACTGGTGGCATGCCCATCTTCGGCCTCCAGTTCGTTCATGTCCGGCGCGACGGTCATTGTCACCTTGTCCTCCAATGAGAAGCTCGAGGTCGCGCGCAAGCTCGGTGCGAAGCAGTGTAGATAGGTTCAGGCTTTCAGGAGCCGATGAGACTGGGATGTAGCTATGGCATGTACATGTACCAATGCACTTCAGTCAATATATCTTGTTATCCTACTGCCTTGGTTTGAACTGAATGGAACTATCATATGTCCTTAAGTGCTCGAATCCATTGGAACTTGTGCTGAATGATGTTGAATAAGTGTAAATAAGTGCAGATGATTTCCACTAGGTGAGGGGGACCAGCCGATTCAGCATTATTCCACAGTATCGCCCTAATGAACATAATAAACTTAATTCCGTGAATTCGACCAAATTCTAACTTTTGTTACCATATTAGCACAGGAGGTTTTTCCTGATGTGGTATAGGGTCTATCGTCGCATCAGCAAAATGGGCAATTTGTCTTATCGGTCTTACCGCTCTTATCAAGACGTTCAAGACGTTCAGTGCCCAAGACGGCATGGTCTTGAGTAATGAGGTTCATTTCTTGAAAAAGCGGCATCAAGTCATTCTCAAGCCTGTCAATTGCTATGCAAGTCTGACTCAAGGTCGATTCAACACACAAATAAGATGCAAGGAAGTCTTTCAATCTGGGTTAAGTACATACAAACTGTAACTACCACAATATAGGA
Organism: Sparassis crispa; assembly: GCF_003851025.1. Classification (NCBI taxonomy): domain Eukaryota; kingdom Fungi; phylum Basidiomycota; class Agaricomycetes; order Polyporales; family Sparassidaceae; genus Sparassis; species Sparassis crispa. The sequence continues at coordinate 358,799 of NW_020939750.1, forward strand.
ATACATATAGAAGCAACTAATTCCATATCACGAGTAGCATAATACAGTCTCTGTCCACCACATAAACAAAATGGTAAGACTCACTGCACAAATGATCTGACCCGATTCTTGAAGTTCCCACGAGCGACATGCACAGTCCCACATATGAAGAAGGGCCTGGCCGGCCGTTGATCAATGGGACAAGCACAGAGTGAGAATCTGTATGGGACGCGATGAGTATCGCGATCAAAGCACCTTAAAGGAAAGCACATACTTGAATGTCTGTCCCTTGCCACGGCGGACTTGCCCTACAAGTGCTCGCGCCCCTCACATTCTGGGTGCTTACAGAGGCCCCGTCACCTCTCCGATGCCACATTTCTAAACTGTGAGTACTGCATGTCATCCTGCTGTCTCTTCCAAGGCATACACCCCATCCTCGCATCGTCTCGCTGTCGCTGATGTTCTTGCAATTGCAGCGTTCAGAGAGCATCGCGGTTTTCACCCCCCTGTTGCGCGGGGTTCATCGATGCACGTTGGATGATTCGACCCGAATTTTGGACATCCTGCAACACAGTCAGCTTATAAATGCAGCCTTAACAATCATGAGGGACATGCCAGATGTGATGCGAAGATCTGCAAGGGCAAAGGTCAGGATCAGAAACCTCAAGACTATGGCACATACCTCAATGCTCTCCCCCTGCCTCGGCCGACACTTCAATAGGATATTCCGTGGTCCCGCAAGCAGCGTAACGTGCGTCCCCTGAGTATTCACGTGCTCTCCCGCCTCTACACCATATTTCAATGTGCTATGAGCAGCACACAGTGCTATCAGTGCTGCATGTCGTGCTGTGGTCCATTTGCCCTGTTCAATTATGTCCCTCCCTACTTTCCCTACTCTCGGCTTGGCACTCATCATGATCTTCGGCATTATGTAAAAGATGTGCCAAAAATATCTCAACACTTTGTATGCAAGATCATGCATGCATTCTTCATAGGAAAGGTTCAAGTGTTCTTTGGGGCATGATTAGCTTTCAAACCATCCAGAATTCAAGCAAAATGAGGGAAGCCCGCATCCACAGAGCAGAGCGCGAGCAACCGCAAATTCCGATCTAGCCGAGATGCGGGTCTAAAATAAGGCACCTGCCGAGGCGATCAAAGTAGGGAAATTAGGGAGGGACATAATTGAACAGGGCAATTCCTATGTTCGCGTCCCGTTCTCGCATCTTGTCTCGCCGCTGCTGACATTTTCGCATCTTGCCTCGCGTCCGCCGAACGTCCAGCGAGCAATGCTGTCTTCACTCTTCACCCCCTGTTGCGTGAGGCCCTTCGTCATGCTGTCGCAAAGCAACGGGCGGTCAGCTCATCAAAGCAGGCAGTGAATCAGAGGAAGTACTTGCAGCGACATGGCGATGAAACTCAACCATTGTTAGTGTTTGTTCTTAGATCACGTGCCCGCCGGGCCGATACATGACTCGGAGTCTCGGAAGCTTTGAAATCTTGTCCCTCCCTTCTATCATCAGCTTGTGCGTGTATATTCTAGAGATCATCTCCTGAGGCCTGAGGTCTCGAAGCTTGATGCAAGTTCCTTTCAAGTCTCGGGTGCTCTGGAAGACAATATTGTTCATTACCTGCCTTACTGCCATGATGTACACACATACCACTTTGTAGGTGAGCACGACGAGGTGATGTGGGTTAGGAGACATGAGCAACGAGGAGGACGAGGGCGGACCCTGGCAGCCTGCCCAGTATACTCATGCAGTGCGAATGACTCCCCGCATGTGTGCAACTGTACGGGGAGCACGATTGAGTGCAATGAGGGCAGTGAGCACTGCTGAATTCACTGTACCACACAAAGTACAGGTGATTCAGAGGGTTTTTTGTGTACTCTTCTGAATATAGATAATATTTTTAATACTGCGCGCTGTCTCGAGATAAATACATCGGTCTCTGCAAGTCTAAAAGCTTGAAAGTTTGAAACACGAGTATTAATATTGGAGTGCTTGAACTGCACTTGGCAGCATTAGGGTGCTCAAATGCTCCGAAAGATCAAGACCATCAAGATGGAAGCAAGACTGTAAGTGCACCAAGCCGCCTTCAACATGCCAAAGACAGACCAAGACGCGTGACCTTTTGCTGATGTCCACGAGGTGATTGGAATGTATACTATCACGTGGGGGGAGTTGCAAAATCCAAAAAATCGGCAACACTGCCGTCGCTGCTTCCACACTCAATAAATAAATCAGATAAAATTGTAGGACGATACTAAACACCAGTAGATGTGTTCTACCAAGCCAGGGGTTCAGGCATTCCGGGATTGCTGAATGAGACGTCAAATACCACATTTGCAACTATGGTAGGTGTACTAATATCAAAGATCTCTCTTGATACTGAGAATGACTGACCCAAGTGATGTTTGGGTGACAGCAATATGTGCTACAGCACTGTGTTCCACCATCCCGATAAGTGTTTTGGGCAATCAGACATGCTTCAGCCTGCATTTTGTAACACTCCCGATGAAAAGCGTGACGACGTATAGCCCGATATGGCAGCCGCGTGAGCGCTCCGTCCGCGAGATGAGCGTGACATCTGTGTGACAAAATCAGCAACACCACCCCCCGTCAACACCCACCACCGGCATCTTGCCATCTCTCCCTCCTCACCACGAGAACATGTAAAAAAATTTGCAAAATGTAATGTGGAAGTGCATACATCTGCCCATGTAAAAATGAAGACAAAGCATCCCGGAATACAGAAGAGGAAGCCCGAGCGCTCAAAGATCGGTAACTCCCCCCTCATGATAGTAAGTACGCCGATGCTGTATTCGGTGTGGCGTGTGAGTTGCGAGATGCGGCATTCAATCGCAAGAGGTTTCCGATGCCTTCACTAATTGTTCACCTACCCTGCATCGTTAATCAGGAAACTACACACCATCTTGGGTGTCCTGCCCAAGACCATTAACACCGAAGACAATTTTCTTAGCCAAGACGGGTCCAAGACACACAAGACGATCTACAAGTCATATTTGATAGTACTACAGCAGGTGTTAAGTAAACGTTACAAGTATGACGCCGTGCCACGATCTCAGCACGGATTCCGGTGATCTTGCATCCTTCTTTAGGGGAAAAGGGCTTTGCGGGTTGGTTTCAATTCGGAAGACTCGGACGTGAGAAGGAGAGGTGCAGAAGTGCGTTCAGCTGGCACCCACAATGATCAGGCCTTTGTATCATTCATGACCATGAAGATGCTCGGCCACTGGTGCCATTCAAGATTGGGACTCGCTAATATATCCATGTGACTATGAGGATAGAGCAATACTCGCATGTAAATTGACAGTGAAAGCCTTAATATAACAGTAACTCTGTCGGGCTGAGCAACTTGAAAGCAGTGAGAAATGTAAGTAGGTATGATATGACCTTAGAGGTGTAGTACACACTCTCGAATAACGGGGGCGATCAGCCACAGACTTGTTGTACCGACAATGATCCCTGGAAGGGGGGGCCCGAACTGTCGAACTTCTGCCCGGAAAGCTCATGGAGGTGCACAACTCAGCCATTCCTGTGCAATCCGAGTTCGGTGCTCACGTCAAGTGTCAGTACTGGCATACCGCATCAACGCGAGGAAGGGAAGTGATAGTGGAGGTGCACCGGATTCTGGCTGATGACAGGTTGAGGGGTAGGACCGTAGCCAGAGTCCGCGGAAGGCAAGGCCACACCACACACGTTCGCGTGGATGCCGGTAAGTTAGGTCCATCGCAACACTGCATGCTACGTGAGTTACACCAGGCGTGCAAAGAGCATGGTAATGACCTTGCAGAAGAGGAGCATCTGGGCACCGCGGGAAGGTCAGTGGAGCATCTGATCCTCTGGAATGGCATGCACCCCGTACTTAGAAGAGGTGGAAGTGAGGTGGAAGTGCATATCGTGGACGAACCCATACATATCCGCTGAGATCTGCGGATGCAGAACGTGCATCAGAATACATACATAGAATAGTCATTACACTCGCTCGTAAGGCCCGAAAGCTTGTGTCGTAGTGGATGTTAGCTACCCCTACATTTTTTGGTACCAGAGATGTGTTACGATATGGCCTGCTTTTCCTAGTACGACGGTGCTTGTCACTTTATATAGTCTCCCAAAGGCAGACTGACACTCTGCTTCAACCTTCGTTCCTCAGGATATCCGAGGAGTCCGTGTCTGGTGTCTGCTATCAATAAGGTGGTCCTTATCGGTAGGTTGGGTATTTTCATCTCCGCAAATCACGTGCACACGCGACGCGTCAAAACGTGTTCTCATCTACCCATGCAAGTCTCGCATTTCTGCCGCATCCTCATAGCTCTCTGGTACACAGGGTGTTCTCCTGTTATGTACTGTCTGTAGACTGGATGTATTTTTAGAAAATCTATGCCTCAGGGCCCTCAGAACAGCTAAATCCACTAGTACTGTATTTTAAGTGGGGGATATCAATATGTTGCACTGTTTACAACCATGGTAGTGGTAGCCAGAGTGACTCCCAATTAGTCCTCTGTATTTCTTCAACAGTCTTATGCTAGAAGGAGGTACAAAATTATTGGGATGTGACTGTCCAAGTTCAAGCCAGAACTTTCACAACCCATCCTCAGTAGTTGCTCCTCTTGTTACCCTTTGGATGTGCTTCTTTTGCTTGTCTCCTACAGCTTAAAAGGCATGCCATTTGACAGAGATATCTCGAATGTAACAACGACCGCTTCCCTGGAGTATGTAGTATCTGTGCCCCGTGAGCTTGCGGCGAGCGCTTGTTCTGTTATTTCCAGCTCCGACTCATTCTCTTGCAGTCACGCAATTCCGTCCCTGCGAGTCCAAGCTCCGAACGAAATTGGGGACCTACCGATAAGCCCCCGGCGTTAAAAACTAGACTATAACTTTATACAAAAAAAATCATCCGCGCACGCCACTCCCCACGCACGAATTGCAATTCTCCCACCCACAAAATGTGTCTCGACACACGAATTGCCGAATTGCGGGGGGAACGTATGACGGTTACTTCGTACAACAAATCATTTCCGCGCATTTGCCGTCTACATGTCCAAACTCGGCAGTTCCCACGGTGGACTCCCAGGCTCTTCAGAGAGGAACGACTCTCTCTTCCTATCTACTACGTGCTCGTTTACGAGGCTACCACAAATGGGCCCTGCGACTCCAAGCAGCCTCATGCCTTATTTCGACCCTCCTCTACCGTGTTCATTCGACCACGAAGGTTCAAAACCAGAAGTACGTTTGAGCCACGATGTGGACACTGTAGGAGGAACTGACAAATACACAGTGCTATGCAGAACATGCAAGGGTGATCCCAGCTGTCACAAATTTCATGCCACCTAGTTCGGTCGTCGAACTTACCGAAACGACACCTCCCTTGTTCGATCCCATCAGCGTACATCGCATCAGTTCAGATACGATCGTTAAAGTGGAACACTACCATCATTACGTCGAAGCTCTCAATCTCTCCATGATTCGGGCGATGACCACGATACCAGTTCCCGAAGTGCGCCAAATCGTTCAGCACAAAACTTTCACATACCTAGTGATGGAATACATCGAAGGGCGTACATTGGACCAATGTTGGTCGGAGCTGAGCCATATTCAGAGACTCCGTGTTGCGCAGACACTGCGGGGGTACATTGATCAACTGCGTACGCTCACACGCGCTGTACCGGGTACTCTGGACGGTTCGGCCTGTGTGGGACCGTTTTTCTCCGCTATTGATGCCGAACCATTCGCGAGCTACGATGAGCTCGTCGACTGGTACAATCACAAGGTCGATGTCGTCAAGAAGATGCGGAAGGCGCCTCCCGATATCGGCACCTTCGACGACTCGGCACCTCTAGTATTCACGCACCAGGATCTGAATATGAGGAACATCATCCTCGCGAATGACGGGACTCTCTATGTTATTGACTGGGGTTGGTCCGGGTTTTACCCTGAGTGGATGGAATACGCCTGCATGGCGAGATACGATGATGCACCACAGTCATGGAAGGATCTGATCCCCTTCATTACAGGCAAGTATCTTTCGTGCTTGCCAGGTCTAGCGCACGCTGACCCTTCTTGATAGGTCCCCATGAGGATATGTTCAATCTCCTGTGTGACATTGGCTGGGCTTTAGAAGTTGGCTATATGATGTAATGCACTTCGGCTGTGACATAGTACCAGTCTGCGTGTGCCATGTAGAGTAACCAGATACCTGTGAGTACATCGGTCCTGTGGATGATACGTTCTCCCTATACCGATATTACTGAATAAGTTCGCTTCCAGAGAATTCGAGAAGGCTTGATGTCCACTAAAAATTTGTCAGATAGAGCCTAACGTGTCCAAGTGTTTTTTCACCTTCGAGTCCGATAGGGAATATTTCGTACTGCAGCACGCTGCAAGCAAACTCACGATGATGGCAATTGAACTCGTTGCGCGCTAGGAAGATCAAGGTTCCACATCCAAATATGCAATTTACTCGTGCGACGACGGTAATATCAGTGACACACTGTACGCAGATGGCGTTTGTGGTGCCAGAAGGTAGTAACTCTGCCTGTAATATGGTACGATCCACTACACTCCGCCGGTAGACTCTTCCTCGACCGCGTTCGTCGCAGTCGCGTTTTGCACCGATCCATACAAGTACGAGTCTTAGGCGCTTCAGCAGCGGAATAATCCCATTCGAATCCTGATTCGTATCACAACATCTATCCGTAGAGTCTGGATCTCATTCGTGAGCTTCTTGAAACTCATCACCTGCGGTACGTATAGGAGAAGGATGGCAAGTAGAAGAGCGTGAAGGACGCGCAACTGGATAAGAAAAAGGAGGAACGTAGGAGTGAAGAATTCGACTCGTTGACTACTTCGAGGACCCACCAGGTCCAGTTGCAAGACAACACGTCAGGGAGTTACTCGATTGGTGGAAGAGGTGTGTTCACAGTAGTTTTCCGTCTCACAACATTTATCTGATGATATGAACTATGCAGAAATATATTTCCGCATCATTGTCGATCGAGCACAGTTCAGGTGCAATCGGGACAGCGAAACGATGGGTCGGTCGCTCAGCGTGCTCTCCAGCGGTTGGCGAAGGAGCATCCGGATGAACAATGAGTCCTTGAGCAGAGCCGCATGTGTGCGGGCGGTAATGTAACAATACTTATTTGTATATATTGAACTGGGAAGAATATGAAATCGGACGTACCATGTACATTGGCTAGGATGGTCGGGCCTCAATTGAATATCCGGAGGAAAGAGAAGTAATGCCCCGGCGTGTGGCGGCATATCGAACATACATTAGACGGTGCTCGAACGCGACATAAACTTTCACTAAGATGTCATTGATACAATTGTTATGAGGTATGTAACCACAACAACCTTCAAGTATATTACATAGGGCGATACATGCAGACCAATTCTCGAGCGCGTTGCGTCACGTATGTATGTCGTTTATACACGCTCAGCGTTGTAATGTATCGTAAACGAGGCTACAACTGTTAGACCTATTACATGGTATGATCCCGTTAGAACCGCTGTGTAAAACCTTCCCGGTTTCCGTGATGGAGGAGTTGCAGCCGCGGCTGTCGTTACTGTGCCTTGCAGTTGGATTCCTGTTTGGCCAATATTTTTATCCTAGGCCTTCCGTTCTGGGTGACAACAACTTCGGAGTGATCGACGATCTAGACAGCCGCGGGTATCGTTCATGCATCATGCACATGATCGTCGTGCAGTCCCCTTGTAATAAACGCGAACGATGGTATGATTTCGTCTCTTAACTTTGTCGGAGAGTGATCTCGCTCACGTTATTCAGACAAAAGAGCCTTCAACGCGAGATAGAATTTCTGTGCCACCTACATACCGTGTTCTTTGTGCCTCCTTCGAATCCTTTTATTGTGCATGAGCCCATCTGTCTACCTTGTCGATGACTTCCACCTCAGACTCAGAGGCGGCCGCTCCCCACAGCCTGACGCCTCGTTTCGATCCTCCTCTGCCGTCCGCGTTCGACCATGAAGGTGCCAAGCCAGACGTGCGTCCTCAGTCGTGTTACAATTGACCTAACAAAGGTATTGAACATCGTGCAGTGCTATGCGGAACATGCGAAGTTGGTTCCTGCCGTCCAAGACTTCATGCCCCCTACGTCGGTGGTCGAGCTTGCCAGAGCGACGCCCCCACTGTCTGACCGCGCCAATGTGTACCGCATCGGCCCAGATACCATCGTGAAAGTGCACGAATACTACCCGTGCGCCGAGGCTTTCAATTTGTCGATGATACGAGCGATGACCACCATACCCGTTCCCGAACTACGGCAAGTCGTCAAGCACAAGAACGACACGTATCTGGTGATGGAGTACCTCCGCGGACGTACACTGGCTCGATGCTGGTCGGCACTGCGCTCCTCCGAGAGGCTCAGGATCGCGGAGACGCTCCGCGGCTACATCGCCCAACTGCGTACGCTAAGACGCGCCGTCCCTGGCGCGCTCGACGGTTCAGCCTGTAACGGACCTTTCTTCCCGCCCGACGGCGCGGGTCCGTTCGCGAGCTACGCCGAGTTCGTCGACTGGTTCAACCACAAGGGCGACGTCGCTAAGAGCACGGGGAAGGCGCCATCCGACCTCGGCACTTTCGACGACGCGTCTTCGTTAGTGTTCACGCACCAGGATCTGAGCATGCGGAACATTCTCCTCGCGAACGACGGGACCGTCTACCTCATCGATTGGGAGTGGTCTGGGTTCTACCCTGAGTGGATGGAATACGCTTGCATGGCGAGAAATCAAGATACCCCGCAGACTTGGAAAGATTTGATCCCGTTCATCGCAGGCGAGTGTTCTCCTGGCCTGCAACTCGTGTGCAACGCTGACTGTTGCTGATCAGGCTCTCATCAAGACATGTTCGAGCTCCTTTGCAATGTTAGTTGGACTATAGTAGTAGGCCGTGATATGTAGCTGCGAGCCGTTCTGGTCGTGGCCGTGTATGTTTGCGTGGGCCGTGTACAGTGTTCAAATCGCCATCCAGTAATCTGGTGGTATGTGTAAACTTCCCTAGGAATATTGGTGAACTCGCGGGAATTCTATATCCGCGTTGCAGCGTTCATGGCCTTCAAGAGGGGGATATCGCCTTGGTTTGGCTGGTCATTGATTGGTGTTGGGAGCCGAAGCTAGAGCATGCAATCCTGTCAAAATCGCCTCCCCGTTTTTGATGAGCCATATCTCGCAGATGGGCCCAAATTCAATAGGTGAGTAAGTACACGTTTGGATAGCTCATGAGAATACGACAATATTGTATACAGTCTATGCTTAAATCTGCGTGCAAATGTGTAGCGTTGCGAGTGATAGGAAGATGTCAATGGGATATGCAGGGGGAGGAACGATGATGCAAGGTGGACTAAAAGGGGCGAGCGATGCGGGTGTATGCAAGGAATGCAGAAGTAGAAGCAGCACAGCTAGAATGAGTAGGTCGGCCAATCCAATACGCGAAGTCGCGCGGCTGCCGATTCATATCAACGTCGGCGCCGACGCCGACGCACTACTGGGTCTGTACTCGTCGTCCACGCCGTTTCCGTCCCACTGCTGCTCGCGGCCCTTGCCCTTGCCCTTCCCGTTCTCCTGCTCCAGGTGCTCGGTGGAGCCCGCCGGCGAGCCCAGTACGTCCGTGGGCGGCGCCTCCCATATCCGCACGGTCTTGTCGTCCGAACATGAGGCGAACATCCGCTCGTTCCGTGGGTTCCAAGCGACCGAATTGACGCTCCCCGCCCCGTGTCCCGACAAGGTGTGCAAGAGGGTTCCGGTGTCCCGGTGCCAGATATACACATTTCCGTCTGCGAGATCAAAGTAGAAGCACAGTATACAGCGATCAGTCAAAATTGTACTATAACTGCATAGCAGACGTACCTTCGCTCCCGCTAGCGATAAAGTTGCCATCAATACCACCGAAACAACTCCGTATGACGTGTTTGCCCTGGCTGTGGCCAGTATACTTCCGAACGACGCGTTCCGTGGCGAGGTCCCATAGTTGTATCTCCTGCAAAACCAAGTGACGCAATAAGACTCAACGAGCACTCCCAACGACAAGCACACTCACACAAACGAGTCCGTCACCCGCGCGGTTAATCAGCACGTACTGCGAATCCTGCGATGTCTTCACACTCGTCAGCTCTCCCTGCAACCCGAGGGACCTGTGGCAAACCAATATTCAGATATCACACTAACTAGAATGTCAAACGCACACATACGTCTCAGGCTGCTTTGTCGCCAGATCGTAGATGATGACCCGATTCTCCGACGTCCGCCCGCCCGGCGCGCCAGATCCACCCGGGGGCGTTCCATCCTCCGGCGGCGTGACGTTCGGCCCTGTGGGTGGTATGAGGACGTCGCACATCCCCACCGCGATGAGGCGCGTGAAGTCGGGCGTCACCGCCAGGTCGGTCACCCGGATGGGCGTCTGGCCCCACGAGTCACGCTGCTTGCCGTCCGCGTCCTGGATGTGCCAAGACGTCAACCAGGGGTATATTAAAAAAGAGCATGGCTCTTGCTCACCCAAAGAATGATTTTGCGATCCAAGCCGCCCGAGATGAAACCGGTACCATCGGGCAGCCATTCCAGTGCCGTTACGACATCCGTATGTGCTTCGAGTGTTCTGATACACTGCCCGGTCTGGAGCGCATACGGTATATTAGAGAGCGTTAACATAGGAGAGGTCGATACTTACTCTCGCGTTCCACAGCTTAATAATCTGCTCTGCTGCTGTCAGCAGTATTGTGTCGTCTAATGACCACGCTACACAGCCCACGGGAAACGGGTGATCGCCCAGAACAAACACGGACGAGTATTCTCTGACCGATGGCTCTTGGTCGAACTGCGCAGCGAGCGAGACGTCAGCATTCCAGTCAGCGCCGAGACAAGGATAGGATCATGGACGGCGTCTCGGGTAAACACGTACCTCGACCCGCCAGATGATCGCGGACTTATCCTTGCTCGCGGTCGCCAAGTAATTCCCGCTATGGCTCCACTCGAGATTCCACACCTCGTCCTTGTGCACGTCGAGAATTGCGGTGGTGACACGGGGGAACGTGTTCTTGTCGCAGCGGTGGTCCGTGTACAGCGAGAACGTCCGCGAGTTCAATGGGGCATTGTGGAAGAGACACCGGCTTTGCTGCCATGTGCGCGCCTGGTCGAGGAGAGTCGCGAATCGTCGCTGGGGTATCATTACCGATGATGGGATATACCCTGCATTGGGAGAACAACATAATAGATCAGGAATACATGAACATCACCCTTAGAAATGAACTGACGTTGAAGGTTAACGAGTAGTTGTCGTCGTGAACTTCCTGACGCGCCATCCCACCCTGCTCGCTGTCGAAGGTCGTCCGGATCCGAGCACATCATCAAACTAAATGGGTAGACCCACGTCAAAACGTTATACACAAGAGGTAAACGCAGAACACACCTCGATAGTGTATGCAACTGATCTGGCTCGACATTCAGCGGCGCGAGCTCGTTCCGCAGCACCTGCAACGCCGCCGTCGTTTCTTGTGCCTCCAACAGCTCCAGATATTTCTGCTGGCTGATGAGGAACTTCGCTTCCTGCAAGGCGGAGTCAGTAACCGACGCAAGGATAACGATGAGATAGACGAAAGACTTACCCAAAGCCTCTCATCGTCCGCTACTCCCAGACGCATTAGCGCAGCTTCCGCACTGTCCCACGACGCGTCCAGTATGCACTTTCTGAACTCCGACACTTCCGGCGATTCCATGGTATACCCCGACTCCGCTTCTAGTGTAGCGGCCGACTCGCTGGGCATGGCGACAACATGGTGAGCCCAATCGCGCCACAGGACGAGAAGTGAGAGACGCACATATAGCCAACATCCCGCAGACTCTGTATAACTAGCCTCACGAACTCCTCGCGGTCAACATACGAGTCGTCATAGAGCGTCGAGCCAGGCAGGGATACCCTCGCGACGGACGTGCCATTCCTCGCCGCTCTATGTTCTTCTAGCTCAGCAGACAGTAGCGATTTTGAGGAGCCGTTGGTGAATGGTTGCGAGAATCCGTTGGTCTTTGCGGCACCGTTGTGTCCGTTAGACGCGCCCACAGCCGACGACGGGCCGGCAACTGGGGACGAATCGAAAGAAACCGAGAGCGCAGACTCCTGGTCAGCTTCCGGTGGTCTCATGGTGGCGCTGTCGTAAATTAGCGAGGACGAGGAAGATTCGGCGAAGAGAGCGCGTTCGATGGCTGTGAGTGAAGTAGACGCTGACGAGCTGAGACTGTCGATCCTTTGTCGCTTGCGCGCGCGCGAGTGTTCTGGGTCAGGTTCTGGCTGTGTGGCTGTGACAGGGGACGCAGGGCGAGCGACGTTGGCTCCAGAAGAGGATGGGTGGAGGAAGGACAAAGGGGCGGGACTGGAAGAGTGTGCGGCGAAGGATGGCGGAGCGCTGTCGCTCTCAGAGTCCTCTAGTTCTGCGCGGGATCGAACAGAGGGGACGAGGGTGGCGGGCGACGTCGAGCTCCTCGATGCTGTGTGAGCAGTAGGCGACGGAGAGGCGAAGGAGGGGGATATGGGTTCGCTGGGGTCCAGAGCTGCCGCCTGGTGCGGTGTGGTGTACCGCGTCGGATTGAGCTCGGCGAGTGAATCAATCGTGACGATGTTCGGTGCTGGTCGACGCTCAGAGTTGGTGCGACCGAACTGAGGATTAAAGGATGGAAACGGAGCAGGAGATAGTATCAGAAAGAGAGAGATGGCAGCATGTAACCTGGTCTGCACGACTGCACGGTCCTCAGACTAGCATCAGCCACGCGTCTGCCGACTGTCCGCAATTGTCACGCTCGATATATTCTCTTCTCATTTTCTGCTGGGTCGTCTATCCCTCTTGGGCTCCCTTTATCTACCTCAGATATTCGAGTAAGCAGCCTAATTGCCAGCAGAATATTCCGCGCCGCTCTCAGTCAGCACAGGCACGAATGTACATCATCGTAACGTCCTCCGAGCCGTGGCGAGTTGCTATCGTCACCTCTCCGAATATTTGCAATCGATTGGCTCAGTCCGTTGGCCGCTGCGGTCCGAGGGAGAATACGGAAGAGACCTTGTTATCTGCTCGCCTGACGTGCACTTTCCCCGCATTGCTCGCGCAGGCGCAATGCAGATTGAGCGCGATTGACAGGAGTGCTGGTCGGCAGACCATATCGCACGCTAGATCACCAACTCAGCACGCTCTAGGGGACGTTCACGAGCCTAGTTCAGTGGACCGTGACGTGGTCCGCCAGTGGTCCGCCGAGCGGACAAGTATGTAAACCTTTCCTGCAAATCCCATGAGCCACACGAGCCACCTCAGTATGACTCGAGCTAGATTCCGACTCGAAGCGATGGTGAGCTGTCAAGTCAATCACTCCACACTCATCCCAATTTTGTACCAGCGATAGCCATCTCACCGCGAGCTCTGGCGAAGAATGCCGCATACATCTTTGTTGTCTACTTCTCGAGGCCCATCCCATACTAGATCGCTTGCGGTGCCTATTTCGAATATAACTTTTCGTCTAGACATCAATCCATTACGGAGAGTCGTATACCACCACCAGGGAGAACCAGCTTGGTGGCGTCCTTCTGCACTTCCAGGGTTACATCGCAGGGAAAACGAAGGAGCGACGTCCCAAATCCAGAGAGTCACATCAAACCCTGTCCCCATCCATTCCTGCCGTCCCATCACCGTCGACCGCTATTCTTCCGGCCCTCCTCCGGTCGGCACCCTCTACAAGTGCACCGCCTGTCCGGGCATCTTCGCGCAAGTTCTCATCTGAAACAGACCTGAATATGTGACCCGGGATGAATTCGTAAGCACACTATAGTACAGCGCTTTGCATAATTGCGTGAAACTAACCAAAACAAATCGCGTTATTTGGCGGGGACAAACAAAGCCTTAAACGAAATTGGAGGAAGCTCGTGATCGAGTTCTACCATCCTAGAGAACCTATAAGAACATCTTCGTTTTCGATACCAGAACCTCGCAGTGGGAAGCAACCAGGAGAAAGCAATATTCTCGGAAGCTCTGAAAGGCGTCGGGAAGGCCAGACATAGAGGAAAGCCCCGAATTCCCCGCTCGGCCGGCAACCTCCCCACCTACCTGATATAGGTTTATTTGCGCGGGACAAATAGATGAGAAAAATCCGGGAGTTCCACGCAATTATGCAAAAGCGCTGTAAATTTGTCAACATCCTTTGCTTTTTTTTTCAGAACTGAAATGAGACTCAATTGAATGATTGGATTTGTGGGGTCTAGAAATTCAATATTCAGGCTTCCTGTGGACCAGGAATTGTTACAGTGTGATAGCGCGACTCATCTACCAAACGTGCGGTCCGAGTTGGTCTCAAGCGTCCTGCGCTGATCGTTACAGCAGTTCTGCGCCAGGATCCCGTGCACGCAAGAACCTCTCGGATTTTACACACACCCGCCGGCAGAACGATCCCCACATAGTGACATACTAGGTTCGAAGTGCGTGACAGGATATGTTGGCACCCACGGAGTCCAGGCAGATGCAGTGGCTACGCCCGCGGTTTCAAAAATCCTGCGGGCGCGAAGACCTCCCGGACAGCGCTCCGAACACGCTCAAAAAATGTCTGCAAGCTCTGGTACCGGCGAAAACTGAAGGAAATTTTTGGAGACGCTAGCGTGCACCAAGACGCCCCCGTCAAGATTCGTGCTCATACAGCGTGGCATCGCTGGCAGACGCATGCCACGCGCGTGTGCACGCTCGCCACCTGGCCGTGCAGACAGCGCGAGCGCGCACACGGACCGAGCATCTGCGCGTCCAAACGCCCTGGAGCTGTGCAGTTGCGTCCGTAGTAATCTTCTTCGGAGTGGGCCCAGCGCCTTAAGCTCAATGGCAGAGACACATGGCCACGGACACAAATACAGACACAGGTATGTGCTCCAGAAGAACCTCATTTAAATTACCTCTCGTATTCGCACTGATACAGATCTCATTTTTTATCATGCTGCGGCCTGCCACCTACTCGCCGAACCGCATCACACGCAGCCTGACCCAAATTTTCCAAACGCGTGCGCAGCGTACAGCCACTGGGCCTGGCGCCTCGAGCTGCCCAAACCCGTCGTCCTCAACCAACCCCCAGCGTCTCAGCGTCGAGCGTCCCCGCTGTCACAACGCCTCTACCGAATCTACTCCCTCGAAACGCAAATGCGGATTTATCCGCTGCGCGTCTGTCGGTGGTGTCACCGTCACAGGCCCACGGTAAGTTTTCCACATTAATATTCCTTTCTCGACTCGCGAGGCGCAGGAACCAGGTCCAGTGGCGGAGGGTGGCTGAATTCAGTCATATCTGCGGTAGACTAGGCACGCGGTGGTCCGCCTTCAGGGAAGGAAGGGGCGCGTTCATGTTCTTGGCTTCCTCGGTCGACTGATACACTAATATTAAACCCACCTATCCCTCTGGATAATTCTATTGAGAAACCCCCAGAAACCCGGAAACCCCAGAAACCCCCTTAAGTTGCTCAGCAACCTGGTTTCTGTGCAAGGGAGACCGTTGACAGCCGGCCGGTTTTGATGGGGAGCCGCGCTTGCAGTCTCTTTCTGAAAGTGAGTAAAGTGCGGCCTCCCCGTAGCAGAGGCCTCGCTGCGAAATTGTAAGTTGATTCGGGGCTTACCGATCACACAGGAGCTCGGTACACTCTATGTACGTGAACAGGACGCGTCGGGCGGGACTGACAAGGCTTACGGCGGGAGCCAATTTTCCCTCTCCCTCTCCCATTCTTGCGAAAATTTACTTTAAGAATATGGAGAGTGCATGCAGGCAAGGTCTCTCGATCTTTCGTCAACTGCCATGAGAAGCTGTGGAGTGAGTCTGCCCTGCCTTCCCGCACAAACGATGATGCCAACATGGCCGCCCCAGGAGGGCGTCCGGCCGGAGTCCGAAACTTCCTCCGGAGAGGGAAACCCCACAAGTTTCCAAATTGAGGGGTTTCTCCGAGCAGCCTCAGAAACCCGGGGTTTCTTGGGGTTTCCGGGTTTCTGAGGGTTTCCCAATAGAATTATCCTATCCCTCTCGAACGGATCTTCACACCGTTAAATAACAGAATTCATCTATCTCTTCATTTCTGCCTTCGCTAGCGCCTCATATCATACACGGTTCTCCATCACAGAAAAATTCGAGTGGGGCTGTGCCTTCGCGTTCCCAGTACAACCCACCACAGACATATTGGACAACCTAGCCCATTCCACCGTGCGAGCACGGCCGCACCCATTGGCCAAGCCGCGCGAAGACCCTCGCGCGATCGCCATAACTGGTACGATGCTATAGCTACTAGCGCGCCGAACCACCTCCTTCAGGTCAGATGGTGTGCAAATGTGACGCAGCACGGGATCCGCGCTTCGCGACATTCAATTCATGTACACTGCGGTCTGCCCGCCGATAATTATGCGCTGTGCGAGCTATGGGTAGCGTACCTGTAGTTCACCAAGATATATATATGAGACATGTGTGATAGGGCTAAAGTGAGGGTGTGAATGGGTTGCGGATCAACATGTGTGGGCGTGTGTGTACGAAAAAAAATCAGTGCGTATTGTGAACGAATTGAAGAGACAGGAGAAATGAGACGGAATTGTGTGTACTTGTACTTGTATTTGCTAAGACTAATGCTACGACCTGTCAACCGAAAGTCCCTTTTGTGTGCTGAGGTGAGGAATAGGTGTGTGCGGGCGAGAAGCGCGATTTTGCAGATATGTACGTGCGTGGGTGAAAAGCAGAGCCAAAACGAGGAGACGATGTGGGACTTTGGGACATTTTTGCGACCCTCGACGCTGAGGATATGCATGCGGGGAGACCATGCTCCGATAGATACGATAACGGGACTCGGACGACAAGCGTCGAGAGACTGCTCTTGCAGTAAAAGAGCTTTTGCGCACAGCGGCGAAGCACTAGAAGCGGTGGGGCGTGCCCACGAATTTTGAAGCAGCCGGAGATATGTTGAATCGTCTCTGGCGAGGCGAGGCAAGAAATGCGGAGAAAATAACGGCGAGCAGCAATGCAATGTGACAGCAAAATGCGTTGAGTTGGATCGAGATGGGAGGACGAAAAAAGAGAGTCGAGGTGAGGGGATCATTGGGAACGCGCCGTTAGTTCGCGTTAGGTCGTGTTATGTTTCAGCTTCGTCGTACGTGTGTCATGCCAGAGACAATTGATCACCGCATCGGAAAGGGCCGCCCACGCTCGCGCGCCCGTAACCCGCTGCGCCCGCTGCCATACCCCGGCGCAGACCTGTCAACGCCCTGCGGGATATTGTCGAGCTCCTCCGCCCGCCTGCGCCCTCGCCTGTCGTCCCCGTGCTCCACTCGCTCTTCCTCGACCCGCACATGCAAGCTGCGCGCGAGCGCCTCCCGCAGGTGATCAAGCTGGCCGCCCACGTCCGGGTCCAACATGGCGTCCGCAAGCAACATCTCATGCCGTGGTTTTGGCGGCGGCGAGCTGTTGCGCCGCGTGAGCGTCCGCCCGCGCACCTGCGCGCCCACAACCGGGCTGTTCGACACCCAGTCCGCGACTTTTTCGACGCTGTCGAGCCGTGCGCGCATCTGAGCTTCAACACGCGTGTGGCGGACGTGACAGGCAGGAGAACGACCGGGGGACCGGTGCGCACAGGAGGGTGAGCGTGCATTGGGGTCGCGTTGGCGTCCGCGACCACGCGGAGCCGCCTCTACGGCGAGCGCGCGGGTGTGCTGCGCGTATGCGATCGTGGGGTCAAGGATGGGGTTCGCAACACGCGGCGTGGGCGGGGACGACTGGAGCGACCGTGAGATCGCCGTGAGCGTCTGAATGGACGATGGGAGCCGCTGCGTACGGACAGATGTCGGAGAGGCGGCAGACGTGAGAAGGGAAAAGTATGCAGGCAGGCTCGCACGGTTGCGCTTCGACTTCGCGGTGATGGTCTCCGGATCCTTCTCCCAGTCCCCCCCTGCGGATTTTCTTAAACGCCTGCCTTGCGAACGGGCGGAGGACGACGAGGAGATCGAGGCAGAGGGAACGTCCGAGTAGTCGTCCTCTGCGGAAAAGGTGGGTGCAAAGGCACTCTGAGCTGCGCTGTCGTCCGCGTTCGACGGGCTAGATATCGAAGATGTTCGTCTATGGAGTAGTGGGATGGTGGACCGGTTGTTCGTGGAGGACGGCCTGCGTACATATGATAGTTGACCCATAGGGCCTGGAGACTTTGAGCTCCCGACGTCGGCACTGAGCATCTCCGCATGGTGGAAGTCGTCATCACCGTTACTGCTGTGTAGGCCGAAGTTGGACGGATCCTCGTCGTCGTCAGTGAAGGTGTCCCAGGTAACAGAGGAGTTAGACGACGAGGATATAGAGAGGCGGTTCTTAGCGTGCATGAGGGCGCTTCTGCCGTTGACCGACCGACCAAGGGCGGACGGTACAAGTGCAGGCACGTCCGGGAGGATACCTGTGCCATTCATGGAGTGGAGATAGGGAGATGTAAAAGCACTACTGGTAGCGGAATCCGAGCGCGAGGTGGTGTCAAGGCTCTCGCACTCGTCGCTGCAGTAGGCGCGCCTGTCGGGGTCGTTCAGCAGAAAGTCAGCAGGTGAGCATTCAGACGGCGTACCCATCGACGTTGACGGGCTTGCCGCAGAGAAGGCAGACTTCCTCGTACATGGATGAGTGGGAGAAGGATGTGAGCGAGGTCGGAGAAAGGAGGGTGGGCGGTTATATAGGGCGGAATGTGCTTGGTGAAAGAGGTGAAGGAGTCATGATATGATGGAACAAAGAATAATATAAGGGGTCCTGCGAAAGCGACGTGAAATGGTGCAAGACAAATTCGAGGCACGCCATTCTCCTGACTCGTTCCGTGACAGTCACGCCCGCCTTCGGCATCTTCCAAATCGGGGTGGTCTGCACCATGCAGTCACGCCGACTGTCACGTTCCCCGCAACGCGAGACGCACGTTTTCCGCCGTTGGCTTTCCTCTCCCTTCACGCTTCTTCTGTCAATCCGCGAACGTGTATTCCAGGCCGACCACGACCTCTCTTCTCCCTAACAGCCAGCAGTCTAGTTCTCTGTATTTTCCCGCTCTCCTCCACATCGGGCCGTGTCGGTCAACAGCCTACACCTTCTGCTATCTCGCGACGTTCTATCTCGGTACCGCCGATACCGCCTTATCAATACGTAGCCTTCGACGCGGCCCGCAACGCTATGTGCATGCCTTAGGTAGTCGAACTGCACGTCGCGATCTGCTATCCACTCTTCCGACCATGATCCCAGTGTCGCCCGCGTTCTGCGTAGTTGCGCTTCTGCGCATGTGCCCTATCGCCAGCGCCCCATCTTGGCTTCTGGTGCTCTACTTCGCGAACGCACGCGTCTTCGATGCCCATCTCTCGCCTCAATCGTGCCGACTC
The DNA here is from genome assembly GCF_003851025.1 of Sparassis crispa. Lineage (NCBI taxonomy): Eukaryota > Fungi > Basidiomycota > Agaricomycetes > Polyporales > Sparassidaceae > Sparassis > Sparassis crispa. The sequence goes on from NW_020939750.1 coordinate 378,176, forward strand.
CGCGTTATTGCTGCTAGCTCTTCAGCGTGGCTTCTCTTACATCTTCCAGTTGTTTCCGAATCATTCATAAATCTCTGTCTCGCCGTGTATATCACATCCCTTATCAACGCGATATTATTTTCGCGTTCATTTCGCATATCCAGAAGCGCGTCCAAAACCTAAATCCGAGAATGGTTATCGTCGTTTCCACTTTCCGCAAGTGTGTGATCTGCACGGTCACTCTTTTGAGGTCGGAAGTTTCGCTTTGCACGGATGTCACCATATTTTCGAAATATCGTCTGCAGGCATGACACCATATACCGCGGAGGAGCGTGTCACGCTGCTCGGCATATGTTCTTTCGCGTTCTGTCACCATCGCCGACGCAATTACAGAAGCAGTGCGGCCACCGCGAGGGTGCGTGTTAGCGTCATGAGGATTGCGCACCCTCGCAGATCTCGTGCGTCGCAGTGATCCTGCACACAGTGATACACAGTGACCGTGATGTATCACCCACCTGCCAGGTGGAAGCACCTCGAAAACGCTCGCCGGCAGCACGGCCGACGATGGCGGCATCATGAGCCACGTTGCTTGTGACGCCCGCCTACGTCATACGTCATCGCGTGACGTGATGAGGCGACGCGAGTGACGCGACGTGTCCGTCATGTCACGCTTTGCGGTCACGTTCGTCTGGCCCACGATGCGCAGCGGCGCGTGCGCTGCCGCATGATACGGGGTGCTGACCGCTCGGTCGCCCAGTCCCACCGGCGATGGAAAAGGGTACTGTGCAGGGCCCGCAGTGATTGCGAAGCGACTCGGAGAGATGACGGGTAGATCTGTCATATCCCGGTGGCTGCTGTCGCGGCAATTACGGCGGAACAGAGACGCTGTGACCGCCGCGCAGAATCCGCCACCGTTGGCGTGTCGACGGTAATATCGCGCGGAGGTGGAGCGGGTACTGGTCCTGCATCCCGGGCAGTGGGAGTCCCGCGTGCCTCACCTGGGCAGACGACGCCTGACTCGAGCGTTTGGCGCGCACGGGCCCCACTGGTCGCGGAAGCAAATTTGGGGGACGTCCACGCGGACGTGTCTCGGTCCTGCGAACTTCTGCGACGCCGGCGAACGCCACAATCCTCTCGCGTAGCGCGCCAGGGGATAGGTAGCAACGTTCGCTTGCTCCCGGCCCAGGCGCGTCACATCGATGAACCAGCGGTGTGTCCTTGTCGCTCTTGTCAACGCGGTGTTCAAGCCAACGTTCGCATCTGCGCATGCTTCATTTTTTAATTGCTTGCCTGTTTGAAATGGACCCATAGGACTCTACAAGGCAGGTCTTGTATAGAAAGTAGGACAGGGACTTCCCTTGTACTCAGACTAGTGACGTTGTTCAGTGTCCGGCTCGAGCGACTTCCGGCGTCGATGCCACTGGATGGGAATGCAGCCTGACTGGTGACGAGCGCGTCGAAAATGAGTTTCGATATTTTCGAGGCCCGTCACCAATCAGCCTCAGGCCTCGTGGCGTCGCCACAGTGGTCCACATCGAGCAGGAGAGCAACTACGGACTGTACATCAATGCATCACGCCTCGCCTCGCCGCGTCCAGATCTTCCCGCCGCCCATCCACATGCGCGACCTCTCAAACCGGCGAACAATACACGACAATAGACCTGCATTGTCCGCTCGATGCGTCCGACGATCCCGCTGGTGGCGGTGCGAACGTAGAAGAACTCTGGGACAGCACCTTATCCCCGCCTCATCGTGAGTCGGTACCACTTCCAGTTATTCGGGGATCTCACCGCGCTGTGATCGCATTCGTCTTGCGAAACCGTGACCGTGACAAGGGTCATTGACTGCGTCCTGTTATTGTCGGGGTTGTCACTTCCGCAGTGTCGACCTCTGCGACCTGGACCGCCACCGTCAGCGTCGTCTCAGGCAATGGGCAATCAGAATTCCCGCCGTAACGATGCATTTTCAAAACGTCTGCCCAGCGGTTCTCGACCTCGAGCGTCGGCCGCGAACGCGCCCTCTTTGAAACTGTCCCGGTCGCCAACCCGCGAATCATGACCACATTGCGTCACATGCCTCCGTTCCTCGCCCGACAACATTGACTGCCGACACATCTCTCCCCCAGATTCATAATACGCGCAGTGCGTTTTTAGACTGGCCTTGGCCCTGCATATGACCCCGCAGGCCGAGTCACGCTCGGGGTCGAACCCCAACGCATTCAAATTCCCAAAGTCATATTTGTCAGCATATACGATCCCTACATTCTGACTCCTGAGCGCGTGAGCATTTGCATATGTGCGTGCGTATAGCTTTTCCCAGGGAACGAGAACGCGTCACGACGCGTCAGGCGGGCCACGGCCAGCCGCTGCAACTCTGGCGGGATGCGGAGGGATTCCGATTTCGTGCGCCTGAGGCCCAATTGCCACTGAATTACAATATTGAGCACGGGCTGGCCCCTCTCCACCGTGAGGGAGTGGTATTCGCCTGTAAACGTTCTCGCGTATGCAGCGAACGTTGGGGCGAACTTGGCAGACAGGAAGAGTGAGCCTAGTCGCTGGCGCCGTTCAGCCAATACAACTGCCTCTTGTCACGTTAGTTGCATACACTCGGTCTGCCACAAAGGCCTTGTTGCCTCTTGTTGCCGCGATGCAATTAACGTGCATGCCACTCCGTCGGTCGCAGGCGCCAAGCGATCGATCACGCATTCTTCAGGAAATACTTTCAGGTTTCACATTCTTCGGAGCGTCCCAGAACTTCCCCTTGCAGCATCTCGAGCGCTGCGACAGGACTCAGAAATGTTACCAGGCGCGTGGCGACATCGCTGCCGGGGCTTGTGCACGCGTCTCGCCGAGCTGGTAGCGCACGTTTGCGATGAGCGACAAGCTGCACATTTTTGTGACATCGCAGTGATTTGGTCCAATGGGTTTACTTACCTTTGCATGCCGGGTACACAGCGCAAGTTGTATTCGGAGGACCATCGCAGTGAAGCCCCGAAGGCAAGCGGAACTATTAAGCCTGTCAAGAACAGAACGTCTGACCACGGAGAAGGCGGATGTACCATTGTCGAAACATTTACACCTACTGCACAGCCAGCACGCTAGGAGACGACGCGCAGACAAAAGCGGAAAGCATCCATTGAGCCACAAATCCGAACAGTTATGTATCAGTTTCAAACTGGTACGAGCACCCGGCCGGTGTGTATGGGAAAGCGAGGCGAATCATCGAAGTTCTGCGAGCCGCTACTTCTCAGCAGACAGCGAGAGCCTAAGCAAATAATATAGGAAGATGATTTGCAGTGCAGGCGTGGTCGCCGGTCTTCCCATGGCACCAATCCCATCCCTTGCAAATTTGCTCGTCTAACCTACTAGGAGAGGACTTCGAATATATTTCATCAGTTCTTCGCCAAACCTACTGCGAAAGTCGACATTATAGAATCGAGCGATAGTAGACTCCCACTACGCCTATTTACCCATCAGCGCACCAGGAAATAATGGCCAGTAGAGGAATACCTTTTCATCTGGCCCACTGCAAGCATGGAACGACGTGCCACAACTGATAGTTAGCTTTCGAAGTCTCGGTAACGCTTGAGCGATCATGTCTACCAGCTCGGCGTTAAACACCCCACTAGGCTCTACGTAAGCGTCACTGCCTCATCAGGTGAACCTGATCACCTGACGCATTCAACCCTAGACTCGTCACTAGGCTCGTTCCCAGCCGTTCTGGCGTGACAAGATACCGTTCACCGAAACACCATGTTGCCTCGTTTCATTTTCATAGCTCCAGAACCGCGTCCTCCTCGCAAGGCTGGCGTCAAACCCAAGACATCGCTGTGCGCCTCCTGGAAGCAAGCCATTCAAGAACATTTATCCACTGACGAATCCTTCATCACTGTCATCGAAGGGAAATTTAACGGGATTGATGCAGAAAAGCTACGATGCGACTGCATAGTATCTCCGGCTAATTCGTTTGGCATCATGGACGGAGGGTAAGTGAGCGACTTTGTGCTTCAACGCGCGGCATTTGACATCTTCTTCAGCTTTGATTTAGAACTTTCGCGCTATCTCAAGGGCACGGGAGATATGTGGAGCCTCACAAATCATTGCCAAGCATACATTCGCGAAACTTGGCATGGCTTCGTGCCACCTGGGTCTTGCACCCTTGTACCTCTCCCCGACGACGTAGCTGGCCCAAATAACGCATGGCACATCCGCGTTGTGGCCATGGTGCCGACCATGCGCACACCCGAGGATGTCAGCTGGCATCAGGACATCATTTACAGCTGCATGTGGAGTTTATTAGTGCAACTGGAGCACTGGAACAAGACAGCACACGAAAACGGGAGGGAGAAAATTGAGAGCGTGCTGATGACAGGGTTGGGCACGGGCCAAGGTGGGATATCATCGGAGAAGTGCGCACAACAGATGATTCTTGCTGTGAAGCACTTCCATGAAGAATTGCCACCACAGCTTAGATGGGTGGATGTTCGACAGCGTACGACGGAAGTTGAACGCAGTACAGAGTTGTGATATATAATGGCTCTATCAGTATACACGATTGAAATTTATAGAGATGGAGGCTGCACAGCGTTGGTAGGCGTGGCGGCAAACACCGGACATGGATCCTTCTCCGATCGGATCGGGAAAGCAGCGATATTCCAACCAAATCCAATTGACACAAATAAGTACCGCATCCCGACGCAACAAAGTCGACTATTAGTACTAAACATATGTATCCTAACGACCACTCAGACATCACTTTGCACTGGATGAAGTTCCGGAGGTGCAGCGCCATCAACACCATTCACAGCGTCCCCGTTCTGGACAGAACTCTCCAGCAGTGGTTTCTCCGGAGCGAGCACACTTGCGAGAGACGGGTACAACATCTCCGCTTTAGGTGGTGTCTGCGGCGGTGGCGGGTCCTCCACATCTGTCCGACTTTCCCCGTCCACCGCCCCGTTCGCCACCTGCGATTCAGCAGAAGTGGACGTCAGGGACGGGAGGCTCGGGAGGTCCGACTCCCGAGAATCGCCGGATACGATGGTGGAGGAGGGAGTGCCAGGCGCCGGCTCTGGCTCGTGTGCGGCCGGCGTGGGCGGTGGGAGTGCTTTCTCCACATGGGGAGCGGGCGCGCTCGCCTTCCTGTGGTTGAGGATGCCTTTGAACCGGTGTGCAGCGGGTGTCGACGGCGGAGGAGCCGGAGCAGGCGCGGCGGCTTTACGTGCGATCGACTTCTCCGAGACCACGGTCTCGAGCATCGCCGTGGGCGCGCCAACGTTCTTGAGCACAGCAAGCTTGTCGTGCAAGAACCGTGCGTCTGCGAGTAGTCTGTGGCGAGGCGCCGTCAGGGGTCAGTAGTACAAAAGAACAAGCTACGTTTGGACGCACCTGTCTTTAGCCTCTTGCGATGGGAGTTCGATCTTAGTGTACTCTTCCGAAAGTCGATGATTAATCCCAGCGAATACCTGGGTCATCACATACTGCACACCCACGCTGTCAGTGCCACTCGCACCAACCGAGTATGGGCAAACTCACTTCGACAACGGACGTAGAAAGGTATCGGGAAAGCACCTTATGGAGCGTGACCGTATCCTTGACTATCGTCTCCATATAATCGTTTACCCCGTTCCCCTTTGGCGCATCCCACTTCACCTCCTGCAGGCGAGATAGCACCGAATAGTCTGCTCAGCTCTTCGGGCATCAATATAGAAGAGCAGAGACCCACCTGCAGAGTCTTGATATGGACACTCAGCCGGTCACCCATGATCGCAATCAGCTTCGCATGGATCTCGTTCTGGTGTTCTTGGAAATCCTGTGCGCAGCGTCACACTCGGCATTTTGTAGAAGTAGCACGGCGACGTACCCGCTTTAGCTTGTCGAACTCCACCAGCATGACCGCCTGCTTCTGGCTCAAATGCCGGCGAAACGTCTCGCGCACGTAGGGGATAAGCGAAATCATAATGGACAGCGACTGCGATGCAAGAGCTGCACATGAGACCTGTCAGTAAGAACACCACAGCCGCCGGCAGAATGCATGATTTCTCACCGAGATGTCTGGCGGTGATGTTCTTCAACCCGGCAGAGCGCATGGCGCCTGCGCCGAGCACCACCTGACATGTCCGCGAATTGAACGCCTTGAGCAGCTCGATGACGCGGCTCATCGTCTCCGTAGTGAGCATCGGGAGGTTGACGATAATTTTGAGGTAGTCTGCTAGCAGCACTAGCACCTCTTGCGTGGCGGATACCGCGAAGTACGACCGGTCCTCGATGCGCAGGTGCTTCGTTGGCGCACTGGAGACCCGGCGCGGAGTCGCACGCGCTGCAGCCATCCGCGTCGCCGGGGAAGCAGGAGAAGGTAGAGGGGAGGACGGTTGGTGCTTGATGAGTTCGCCGTTGACTGCGAGAGCGGGAGAAAGTAATGGTGAAGATGGAAGAGGCGATGCGGGAACGGGTCGGTTGAGGATGAAGTCTAGCGGATCTTGGATGGAGGCATCGACGAGCATGTCCACTATCCGCTGAACTGATGGTGCGACTTCCGCCGCGTTCCACTGCTCATCTTCTACCAGTTTCGCGGAGTGAGTGATCTGGCTCTGGTGGAAGGTCTGGAGGAACGTCTTTGCCTACGCACCAGCAGGGTTAGGGACGGTCCTAATGCGTCAAAACTTACACACCTGGCCAACCATCGTTCCCCTCAGACCGACAATCATACGCCGACAGATGACTTCCGACTTGACCACAAAGTCCCATGACTCATTGAACAGACTGCAGAAACTGGGCAGATCCAGGGCCGTATGTTGCTCGGAGCGTAGCGCAATCACTTTAGATGCTCGTGAATTAGCCAGCTCGGCCGCCGACGAGAGAATATCAGACAATGCTTCTTGGAGTGCGGGTATGTCTATCATCGCCTTCGGAGACCTTGCGTAGCATGGAATGGCATTAAACGAGAGCTCAAACATATCATTGCGGAGAACATACCGTATCGCCTGGAGAACTTCTACGACGACAGCGCCTTGCCCTTGCAATCCCTCGATGCAATTCAAGAGGCTGCGATACATGATGCGCGCAAGACCCACGAATGTAGGATGCGACATGGCACGGAGCTCGTCGACTAGACTAAAAAAAATCGATTACACCAACGACGTGTGTGAATGGACGGCCGACACTACCTTGGCTGAGTCTTCGACTCTTCGTCCTCGAGGTCGAAAGCCGGTATCCGCTGAACGACTGTGAGTAAGGGAGCATTTTGAATGGCAGGGTGTCCACTCACTCGCCTGAGCGTACCCCGCACTTCCTTCAGAACCGCGCTCTTCCAGGACGTAGCCGCCTCATTCACGCCTCCCGTTCGCACGAGATTCTGCAGCAGCGGTCGCAATCTGTCCTTCAAGGACATGTTGGGATCGTTCTTCCTCTCCGCGGAATCTATGTCCGCGTCAATGCGCTCGACCAAGTCTAATCGCAATATATTGACGAATTCCGAAGTAAGAGAAGAGGTGATCTCCATCGTGAGCGTCCGCAAATGGTCAGGTAGTGACGCGAACGCTTGGAGAGAGGCAATGGGGACGGAGATAGCGAGTTTCCGGGGAGTAACGGCAGCGGGGGTTTCTGGCGGCGACTCGAGTACGGTTGGGAGGGGCGAAGTCCTGCCATCTCTCCGAGGTGTCGACGGGGACAACACTGGCACAGGAAGGTCATGTAGTGGTTCCGAGCGACTGCCAGCATTCCACAATCCGTCGAGCTCGTCAATCACATCCAGAGCCTCACCCCACTGACCTGCAGAGACGAGGCTCTTCGCGACGCCTGTCATCTCCACGATACCTCCAACAACTCGCACTCCCTCTTTCACAGCGTCCATGTTGCGCAGCTTGTTCTCCCTGCGGACGATTTCCAGGCCGCGCTTAGCACCTTTCTCATCCACTTCCTTGAGCAAGCCCCGCAACTTCGATATTCGGTCGAGGCACTGTTCGGACTCCGTCTGCAAATCTTGGAGATTCGACAACGCGGCAAAGAATGATGTTGAGCGGATAGAAATCTCGCGGATGAGGTGCTGCTCAATCGTGTCGGCATAATGCGATAGCTTCTCAAGTAGCGGCAGGGAATGCGAGAGTGAGGAAGGATCTGAGGCGTCATCGTCTCCCCCATGCTGTTCTGCGACCACATTGAATGTCCGTGGGTCACCGAGGTTGAAGTTTGGGTCAAAGAAGACAGAGGGAACCGTCTCCAGAGGGGGTAACATCTTCCCAGGTGATGGTCGTGCCGTCCTTGGGGTCGAGGCGAAGTCGTAGTCAGCCAGTTCCAAAGCAGCGCTCTCTATCCGCGCGACACCTTCCCTACCCTGCTCCGCGTTCTTCTCGAAGCGTTCCCATTCTGTGCCGATAGCATGGAGATACGAATCGAAGTCCTTACGCCGCACTCGCGGAAGGTCAGCGGGGGGTACCGCGGGCAGGCTGGAGTGTGCCTTCGGCGGTGCAGACCGTTTGTGTGGGTTGTTCAACACGGTCGAGATGGCTGTCAATGTCACGCACATCTGCATGTCTGCATACACTAAGACGAGGAGAGACGCACCATTGAATCCATACTTAGCGCTGCTCCAATCTGGCGGCATGGTACCCGGTGGGAACGGGCCCAAGGAGGAGTTTTCGTACAGGTCATCTGGGGCTGCGTTTGCTACGAAGTAGTCGCCGCGCCCCTCTGTAGTCTCCGAGACGCTCCCAGGCCCTTGCTTTCGATGAGCTGCGTCCCATGTGAACCTGTAGGAACGGGAGGTGGTAAAATTTGGTAGGTCCCCGACCGGCGAGGCTGGACGAGAGGGTGTAGATGCCTGATCAGACATACTAGTAGATAACTAGTAGATGCAAGTCAATAGGTCCAAGAAGTGTTCAGACAACCAGAAACGTCCGCCACAAAGGTGACACGAAGTCAATCTGGCACTTGGTATCAGGGAGCAGCGCTAGAGACCATATAGTCGGCCCTTCAGAAATACGAAGTGAGGCCCTAGCACAGAGATATTGGAGCAGAGTCCAGCGATGAATGACTGCCCAGCGACCAGCTTTCCTGGGTGCATGTCATTTCGGCTTATATCAGCCGTTCTATACGAGCGTTGATTGCCGCATCCGGGAACTCCTCCATGACGAGCTCACTCTCGTTGCCGGCGTCTCTCCGCCAATTCTTCGCTCTTTTTCCCCTCTACACCCATGGCCCCGTCTTGTCCCCGTACACAGCGAAGCCAGTAAGGTCGCCGACGCTGTGGATACACAGCCCGTGGGATGCCGAGGCAGACGTTCTCAGCAGCGACGTCGAGTGTCTCAAATGGCAGGCCTACCTCGCTCTACGCGGGGTCACCGATGTCGATGTCCGCTGGGATATGGCATCAGAGGGTGCAATTGATGCGCGTCTGCCGAACCTGCATGTACCGCCAAAGGAGGGAGAGGCTGGGGGTGGAGACTTGCTGCCCGCACACCTGATCCGGGAGTGGGTTGACGGACGCGTCGGAGGCGGAGAAGGCCCGCTGGAGGGATACGTCGACGAGGCGGCGCGTGACGAGGGTCGTGCGTGGGTCGCACTGATGGAGGGGAACGTGCACGCAGCGCTGGTGAGCTGCCTTGCCGTTCGCAAATCGTCTCGATTCTATCGCAGAATGTTTTTAGACAATCAGCGAACCTCCGTCCTTCAACCTGTGGAACATCCTCTCGCCGTACTCTGAGAAACCGCGTTCTGTAGAAACGATGATTAACCCGCCTCCGGCGCCTTTCACCGGTATCAGCTCCCTCCTTCCACCGTATGGCAGTCATGTCGACCGAGCTACCATCGAGCTGCAATACAGAGAAGCCATAGCATCGCTTTCTGAGCGCCTTGGCACGGACAAGTGGTTCCTCGGCTCCACGTACGCTTACACCTGCCTTTCCGTGTACTAAGCTCACGGGCAGCATACAGTGGTCCTACTGCACTCGACGCGCTCATCTTCGCCTATCTGCATCGCATCCTGCACGCGAAAGATAACACGATACGCTTCGAGGTCACCCGACGCGTCAACCTGGTTGCTTGGGAGCGCCGCGTCCAGAGCCAAGTGCGCGCTGCGTTCCAACGCATCGCTCCGTGATATCTGCACCAAATCTGCACACATTAACAGCGCCGGTGCCGGTGCCCATCGTGTAACGAAATCCGGAGAGCATGCAGATGCACTACGTCAGTCATCTGGTTGTAATCTTGTTCTTACAATACAGTTGAAATAACTCTGTTCGTGGGAGTTGCGTCCAGACGAACCGCAACTTCGCAAAACGCAATGTCTCTCAACGTCAGGGGCGTGAACCGGTACCTATCCACGAAAATTAACACTGTTACAACTACTGCCCAAACGCATATCCAAGCATGACGAATCAAGTACAGATGTATGAGATCGTCTCCCCTCTCCCGACTCCTCATAATCAGTGAATTCCACCCGCTCACTGTCCACCACTCACTCAGCCTTGCCGTTCGCCTTACCGTTGGCGTACCCGTTCGCTAGTCCCTTCGCAGCGCCATTAAGTCCCCCATTAATCTTGGCAGTCCCGTTGGTGTGCACCTTCGGCTTCGAGTCAGACCCATCAAACCGCTTCTTCAGTGCCAACACCATCTTGTACATCCTGAACGAATCATTCAGCATCAGACGACACCATGCCGCGCAGAAATATCGCGTGATAACTCACCACATCGCGTTGAGCGAGTGTAGCGCAGAGCTACCACAGCCGTAAATAACGAAGTAACCTAACGAGATCTCGTCCCGCGCGGCGTAGAGCGTCAGGTAGAGGTCCACGGTCTTGTACCACCCCCACACGATGCGCGCAAAGAAGAACGTGCCAAGGAGGAACGCGCCGTTGACCGCCTGCGCGGTGCTACCCGTCCGTCCTGTCCGGTCGAGGAAGCGATGGATATTCAGGAAGATCGTGCTGAGCTCCCAGGAGAGGAATCGGCACGCATAGTAGCCAAGAAAAGGCCGCTACACGAAGATCAGTGCGTGCGATGCGCGACGACGCCGTACGTACGAAGATCCCCATGTAGATAATGAAGCACGATACGCCTGAGCTCGCGACGTGAGCGCGAGCGCATGCGTACGACAGAACCACGCTACGCACCATGTACTATGAACCCGACATCGTCAAAATTGAGGATCCCATCCACACAGTCCCATAGGAAGTATCTGGCGGACATCGCGTCGATCAACACGACTCAAGGGGACAAAGACGTACCCACACGCGACTGCGACAGTAGTCCCAAGCTTGTCGTCCCAGCCGAACGCCCTGTCTTCATTCAAGCTCTCCGACCACAGACATCGCGCAGCCAGCGGGACCACAACAAAAACATGCAGGAACGATACGACCTGTATGTTCCTGCGCTTTCACCATGTCAATCGCTCTTATTGATGGACAACAGCATGAACGCACCAATTGTTAATCTGGCGCCGCGTAGCGAGTTTGCCATAGCTCACAGGGAAGAGCCGTGCGCTCAGCAGCGGCGAGACGACTAGATGCAGCACGTAGAAGCCCAGGAACGCATAGACGAGCGCGGGGAAGTGCGGGGGTAGATACGGCAGGTCAAAGACGCGGGCTATGGGGTGCGCGAGCTCCTCGAGGAACGCGTTGGACTGCCGCAGAAGTGCGACCATGGGGAGCTCGTGAGTGCGTCGACTCTATGTCCTGCATTCGCCGCGTACTTATGTCGTGATGGATCGCGTGAGGAAGACCGCCACTGGACTTGAACCAATTGATAGCTCGTGCACTTTGCACGTTCTCTAGAGCCGAGGGAAGCACCCTGATTCACCTGTCTTGATAAGTTTATCGGGGAAGGTACAGAAGCTGAACTCACCTTCAGTCGAGGAGCTTTTAGGTCCGAAGTGGGATCCGGTCTGTCATGATTAGGCGATCTCTCTCCTCCATAGCGGAGTGCTATTCTGTGCAAGCGTCTGGGCGTTACAGACCAACAGCTGATGAACAACAACTTGGACTTGGAGTTGCTGCACTAGTACGCTTACGTTATTCCGTATGCACGAACGTGCGCAGGTGTTGGCGGCTGTTACCCGCGGGGTGATAACGATGAAGACGTCACAAGATCGTCGTGCAGGAAAGAAACAGCGCAACAATGCATTTGGCAGGGTGGATACAAGGAGGGTATAACAGGTAGAGTAAAGGTACAACAGAGAAACGTACATCATCTAGGGATATAGCGAATGTGCTGAATTCCGAACTTGAATGAGCAATGGTCTAGGAAAGAGTCATGATCTACGTGACCCATCGAGTATCGAGATGACTGCTGCACTCACGATTAAGACCGTGATAAAAATAAATCCACGAGACCTGCAAGACGAGTATTCAAGCAAGCTTCTCGAGGATCCCGCGGAGCATTTTCTGCTTGGACGCCGCACTGCTCTCTTTGTCGAGCTCCTTGCTCTTCTTCTCTAGTTGGGAGACCGTGTGATCAAGTTGTGCCGAGAGCGACTCCAAAGCAGAGGTAGCACCAGCAGCTTGTGCGGGGTCAAATATCAGTTGGTACTTTGCACACACGAATTCAGGGTAAGAGCGGATAGATACCGCGAGCGTCCAGTTCAGTCGAAACCGTGGAAAAGAATTCGTCGCGGCGAGTATATGCGGTTTGCAGTTGCGCAAGAAGAACTTGGATCTTAGTCTGCAGAAAGTTCCTTCCCTTGTCATCCCAAAAAGCTCTCGGTAGTCCCAACGATACCTGAGAGTCCATATATGCGGTCTTGAGCTCGTCCTCGTCGCGAAGCGCTATCGCCTCGAGCTTTTTGCAGACTTCATCGAAGGCCAGGATGCCCGTGCCGAAAGCGAGATCAACTGTCGCGACACCATGAGATTGGTGAGGATTGTGAGGAAGCGCAATGCGGTACCATGATCTTCCATAGTCTCGTGTGCTTCTTTCATGCGAGTTATAACGGGGAGGAGGGTATCGGCGAGGTACTGCTTTAAGGAGACACTTTGCGCCGACATCGGTGCCTTGAGCTTGTTCACCAGCGCGAGTAGAAACTCGTCTTCATCGTCCTCAGGCGAGCTACAGAGGAGGTTAGCTTGTACAAATAAAACATTATGGGCTCAACGCACGCGTCTTGAAGCATGGCTACGAGCGTCGATTCGTCGTCCCAGTCCATCGACTCATCACTGTCACACCTGCGCATGCGTCGCCCTTCACGGTCAGCGCGTCCCAACGCGTCCAGTTCACGGAATAGATCTCTATCAAACGCATGCACATCTTCCTCTGGTTCACGTAATTTCCGAGGTCTGAAGTGGTGGCTTGCGCCGAGTATTGTGTCCGTTCCTTGCAACCTCGGATCCTTTGGCGGGGCCGGTCTTGCCATTCGTTGAGTTGGTACCCAGGCAGACTTCTGTGCCCTTGCATACATAGACATCTTCTGAGGTTGATGGCGAACCATTTTCCGGCAGCTGTGTGGTAGGATTCTAGGAACTTAAAGAACGTTGTGAAGACAGACGCTCGAGAAACCTGGATTTACCATCACATGATCGCATTTTATCGAACTTTAATGAACGGAAGCAAATGAATACGCCGAAAATGCCTCCCCGAAAAGGAAATCATTCTACCCGACATTGAGACTCCGTCAACCTGAATTTGCTCGTTCCGTACCTGTTCGTGATGCGACATCTTCCTTCCTCTCTTCTTCCGTTGTAGTTCTCTTCACGCTGTTGGAGGGGTTGCACGGAGAGCAGTCCTACCCAGGCAACATCACACTCCTCTTATTTTGCTGTACCGCCGAAATCACATCATTTTTCGCCCTAACCGCTTGACGAACCTGTTCTATCATGAGCAGCCGTATCCAGAAGATGTCCACGTCGGAGCTGAAGCTGCGTCGGCTCTCAGAACATAATCAGCGTCTGAGGGAGGACCTGGCGAGACCGCGTATTCGAGTGAGCGAAGCTAGTGTGAGGTATGTCCTGTCCTGGTTTATTATCATCGATTCGACTTTTTAATGACGATTCACCCTTGTAGCTTGATTCGTTATTGTAAATCGACGAAAGACCATCTCGTGAGTGTTCGTTGTCTTTGCAGAAGTCCTGCTATCCTTGTCTGGATGTCCGTCATGTCACTGTGACTGGTTATGTTTGATATGATAGCATATTTCTACAGAAGTGATTCCATACCATTCGAAGCTGCCTCGGTGCTGTATACCGTGAGCACGACTTCCTGCATTCGCGTGGACAGCTATGTCTAGGGCGACCAGCTTCTACTTGGCCTCAGGATCTCTCACCGGGAGATACTGGCGCGCCATCTGATAAAGCGTCGCAAGGTGCATGTGGTTTTTTGATGAGATACGACCAGTCATGTCAGGGGCACGCGTGACAACCGCAGTCTGCTCGGTGCGTCAGAGGAGCGGTGGCTAATAGTTAATTTACTTAGGTGCCATCTGTATGGGGACCAGTCAGCAAGGCGGAGGACCCCTTCGGAGCGCCTACATCGCAGGGGTGCCAGTGCCTTGTCATGTAGGGCACATGTTGGCATTGGTACAGCCCATTTTCCGCAAATCCACTTTGCAGTACATTGCGCATTCACTGGAGGGAATTACAGAACCGAGAAAGACAGCACGACCAAGATGGGGTTTCTCCGTCGTGCTGGTCTTCGCGCGACCTCCGCATCTGTGACGTTTAACCGTCATCGACACCTACCCCCACCCCCGACGCTCCTTTGATCCGCTATCTATATGTTTACGCTTACCTATCGTCCTTGCATATCTACATGTCCACATGGAACCATTTTCCGGAATTCACTTCACCGTTGCTGTCCTGTTTCGTATTTTATTTCATTGTACACCATTACACAGTTTCAATGGCAGGTGCCGTTGTTTGTTTTCCGTACTGGCGTCCTGCCATCTTGTCCTTGGTATCGCATATGGGGAACAGACCGGATTCCGAATTCGAGAATATTTCGTTGTGTGCGCTCACGTGAGAGAGGGAGGATAACTCTGAGCAGTTGGTCGCGGCAGTGCGTCTTCCTGAGTATCAAAAGCTGGCCCAGCAGCCATCTGCCAGCTTTCCGCTGTCCATCTCACCCTGCTGTTCTTATTATCTGTTGTTCATCCATTCTTGCGCAATTTTCACTCGCGTGTCGTACCGAGGGAATCCATCACTGACCCCTCGGGATCAGGCGCTTTCTCCCCATCCTCCACCACCTCCTCCTTGATCGTCTGCAGGCATCCTCTCAGGCACGCTCAGCCATATATTCTGTTTCCCTCTCGCCGCTGTGCTCAACCATAACTCCCTCCATAGCACCAGCTCTAGACAGCTCCAGCACACCGTTCGGCTTCCGGCATTCACCACGCCAACCCGTCTTCGTCCTCACTTTCCCGCCGCCGGCTGCGCTCTCCCCCCACTACACTCTCCACCATGAACGCGCGCCCACACAAGCAATCCATGTCCGAGCTCAAGCTCCGCCGCCTTACGGAGCACAACCAGAGACTGCGAGAGGACTTGGCGAGGCCACGAATAAGGGTGAGCGAGGCTAGTGCAAGGTGAGTCAAACATGCGTCTTTTTCGTGTGCTCTCTGCGGAGTGCTGATGTTACTGCGCCCCTGTGCTTTTCGTACTTTTTTCGATATGCCCTCTCGCGATTGACATGTTAGTTTAATCCGGTACTGCAAAACGACAAAAGACCCCCTCGTGCGTTGCCCTTTTCTTGTCACGTCCTCCTTTGGTGTCGTTTTCATACGCCACCAATACAAAGGATTGGTCTTGTATGTCCTTATGTACTGACTTCTTATCTCATTTCAGGTACCATCGGTGTGGGGCCCCGTAGCAAAGAACGAGGATCCTTACGCGAACCCAGGCGGAGGGAAGGGTGGCTGCTGCGTCTTGCAATGATCGTCTCGTCCCTCATATCCTTTCATCTTGCTCCCTTCTCTTAAACTTATACCATCACTCTTTTGGTCATCCATCCGAACGTCATCCTCATTCTCATCATCGTTATCGTATTTCCGTTTTTGCTGCTTCAGTATAACAAATCACTTTACATGCTCAGGTTATGGTCACCAGGAGCACGAGCGGGAGCGGAGGATGCTGCGGGCGCGAAGAATTGAAAAGCAGAGTACTTTAGTAGTTGTTGGCCCCCTCCTCGCTACAAAGTGCCAGTCTCCACAATTGTCCTCTGTCGCCGCGCAACTGTCATCGGTCTGGTCCGCGTGCCGCTTAGAATGTCTATCAAAATATGACGTAGTATCTCCGCCGCATGGTATGTTCCTGGTATTTGGATCCTGGGCATCCGCCTGCACAGGGCCGGGCGCTGTGGGGCGGTGCGCGTTCTGTGTGGTGCGAGAGCTATAGCTCGTGGTCATCGTCATCGTATGTCTCCTTGACCAGCCTGTGTGCACCGTTAGTGGCTGTTTCTCTCTCGATACGGGTTGGCATACCTGTAGACCGATGAAGGGGGGTGGTCGCCGCTGCAACGGGATCAGCTTCCAGCAGAGCTATTGCAGCATGCGCTACTCACTCATTCGTGATAAACACATCGACGAGGTCGGGGCCTACGTAGTCGTAATATGGGTTCAGCACATCGACCTTGTCGACCAGATTGCCCTCCTCGAAGCCCAGCACGCTGCTCGGATCAGCAAAATCGAGGGCCCCGTAGTCGTGATATAAGTTCCACAGCGGCGTGAGTTTGAACTGTCCCGCACACACGACGACGGGCGTACTGTGGGCGCGCGCCGCCGTCGCTGCGAGCAATGTACCGGTGATGGCAAACATGCCGCCGTTCGCTAGGATGGCGTGTGCGCCGAGGATCACTTTGTTAACGCGTGACATAATGGCATATATAGAGGAATCCGGAACTAGGAAGGTGGATATGCCCGCGGCTGAGAGTGAACGCGCCATCTCGTGTCCATTGTAACTGACGAGAAATTGGTAAATCTGACGAGAACAAGTACAAGACCGCGTACGAAGGTCCGGTTTCTGCAACGATGACAGTGTAATTTCGGTAATGTTTTGCGGATTTAAGGAACGCCTCCACCGTGTGTGAGTGGCCGATTGTGAGGATAATTTCGCTAAGATGACGATCAGTTAGAGTATCACCACAGTCCATGATTGAAGACTCACTCTGAATGTATGTGGTCCTTCGCATTCTTCGATACATTGTCGTATACCGTCTCGAGCTCGTCCAGGACCTCTTTAATTGCTTCTATTAGCACAGGTTTCAGCCCCTTGGCGAACGAGTCCGGATCATTGGGATCATTCTCCCTTAAAAACGTCGTCGTCTCCGATTTCGGCGCAACGTTGTGTTTGCGCGGCTGGCCCTGCAGCACAAACTTGGAGATCGTGAACACATTCTTGGTCGACGCCGATGCCACATCTCCCCTCGTCGCCGTGTTGTACTCCTCGCGGATGTTGTGCAGCACCTTACGCACAATGTTGCCGACGGTGTGCTCTGGCGACGGTCTGCGTCAGATTTACCCGCACTACTTTCCGCACAAAAGGAATAATCGCACCCTTTGGCTGCGCCTCTGAAAGCCTCCGGCCCACCTCTCGGATCAGCGCTACTAACTGGTCGAAGTTCGAGAAACGGGCTTTTGAGACGACTTCGCGGAGCACGAGCACAGTTTCCAACGCCGCCTGTCGTGAGCCTACTACCTGCCTGAGGGTGCAGCAGTTTCTGTAGTGAGATTATAGTAATAATTTTGCACGAATTACTCGCCTCCTCCGTAATTTGGCGACGAGAGTTTCAACAGCACGCTGTGCTGGGATGTATACTTCTGGTGCCATGGCGAGAGGCAATACTGCGATCGAAATGAAGGTATACGACCGTCGAGAAACGTTCAAGCTGGTTGAAAGCAGATCGTGGGGAATGAATTATTTAAGCCTGGTGTGCAGTTGAATGCGAGTGGAAGAAGTCCGGAATGAGTCAGATATCCAGATATCCCTACTAGGCTTGCTAGTACTTAGCATGGCATGCAGGTGCGGTGCGGCAACACGAACGCAGGCGCCTTACATTTGGCGATGAGAAGAAAACACAAGCGGATACATTGTCTACTAGGTAGATAGTCTACAGATTGTTGTCCAGGTCCTCCAAGGCCCACCGGGCCAGCATCTTTTGGGTTACTTCTATCGGATCGTGTCTCCCTTACGCGGTCACATGCCAGTCGAGGATGTCCTCCCACTTGCCCGGGAGCAGCTCCGAAATCTGCTCGACGTCCTTGTCGCCCCGACCGGAAAGACACTGCAATAAACAAGTGAGTCCTGACGAATAAATACAGAATGGAAGATGTATCACGATAACGAGGTTTTTGTCCTTGGGCAAGGTCTTTGCCACTCGTACACCCTCCCAGATTGCATGAGATGACTCCAGAGCTATCGGACGATACGGGTAAGTGCCAGAAACCCTTGATGCGTTTCAAGAGAAGAGACACACCCGGGATGATGCCTTCCAGCTGTGTGCACATCCTAAAGCCTCTCAGGGCTTCCTCATCAGTGGCGACCACGTACTTCGCCCTCCCAGAATCCTTCAACCAGGCGTGCTCGGGGCCGACACCGGGGTAGTCCAGGCCAGCACTGATCGAGTGCGTCTCCAAGATTTGGCCAGTGGAGGATTGCAAGATGTACGTACGTACACCGTGAAACACACCGGCGTGCCCCATGCTTAGCGTAGCGGAGTGTCGCCCGGTGTCCAAACCTGAGAGCGTTTGAGCAACAACGGAGGACCGAGTGCAAGTGATACACACCATCTCCTCCAGCTTCGACGCCAACTAATTGGACGGACGCTTCCGGGATGAAATCGTAGAAGGAGCCAATGGCGTTGCTTCCTCCGCCGACACAGGCCACAACGACATCTGGTAATTTCCCAATTTGTTCGTGCAGCTGCTCCTTGATCTCCTTGCCAATGACCCGCTGGAAGTCGCGCACGATAGTGGGAAAGGGATGCGGACCTATCGCAGACCCGATGAGGTAGTGAGTGTTGGAGAGGTTGGTGACCCAGTCGCGCAAGGCCTCGTTCACCGCATCTTTCAGAGTGCGTGAGCCAGACTCTACAGGGATCACCTGAGCGGAACAATATTAAATCGTGCAGTGCAGTACTCATTAGGAGTGGCGTAAAATTCACCGTAGCTCCCAGCATCCGCATCCGGAAGACGTTGAGTGCCTGGCGCCTCACATCTTCGGCACCCATGTAGACGACGCATTGCAAGCCAAAGCGAGCACAGACGGTGGCAGTCGCTACACCATGCTGGCCCGCACCAGTCTCAGCTATAATGCGTGTCTTTCCTAAACGTTTGGCTAGGAGAATCTGCATACTTGTCAGCTGCAACACCACAGCATGAACAAACATCAGATCCTTACCTGACCTATTGCATTGTTAATTTTATGCGACCCTGTGTGATTCCTGGAAAGAGGTGAGAAACGTCATTTCTGTGAAATCACACAATGCACGCACAGGTCTTCGCGTTTCAACCAGACGGTGGCTCCGCCCGCATGTTCCGTCAATCTATCTGCTCTGTATAGCTTAGAAGGACGGTTCATGTAACCATACAAGCCCTCGAATTCCTTCCAGAACTCCGGGTCCTTCATTGCAGATTGGTGCACGGCTTCAAGCTCCACCAGACAGTCCCAGAGGGCTTCCGGAACGTACTGTCCGCCAAACTCTCCAAAACGTGGGGGAAGCAAGTTGTGGTCAACGGCGTGACTCGATGCACTCTGGCCGGATTTCACACTCGCGTGAGACTTTGCATGAGAAGACGTCAAAGCCGATTTTTTAGGAGGCTGACCCTTCAGGCTGATCTCACGGCAGAAGTCCTCCACAGCTTTGACTGCCTGTGAAGGAGGCGACGTCTTGATAATGGACACAAGCCGGCTTCCGACGACAACGCCGTCTGCACCAGCTGCTGCAACCTCTTCGAAGTGGGCCCTAGTTGCTACGCCGAAACCAACTGCAAGAGGGATATCTGTGTATTCACGAACACGGTTGATCAGATTGGGCAGAGCGGTGTTCATGTGTCCGGTGATACTGGAACCTGTTGTACCCATCTGGAGCCGTTGAATTTCACGACAGAGTAGCATCGTACTAGGAACGAAAGCATACCTTCGAGACAATGTAGATAAATGAATCCGCTATTGAGGCCAAAAACTCAATTCGATGAGCGGAAGTAGATGGGGCGACAAGAGGGATGTACGAAACACTACAGTTCCAGAAGTCAGCATATGATAACAACGCGTGTTGAATTATCTTACGCGGCTTTTGTACATTTATCACGGAACGCGATTGCCTCCTCGGGCGGAAGATCCACCACAATGAAGCCGTTCGCTCCTGCCTCTGCGCCGTCCTGAATTGCCTTCTCTTCACCATAAGCAAGAAATGGGTTGTAATATCCTGATCAAGCGTTCAATCATACTACACAGAAAAGAGCTTAGACAGAGATGCTCACCCATCAACAGGACGGGAACCGTAAGTCCATTATTCCGAGCATCTCGTAAAAGTCCTAGGCATGTTGCATAATCAACATTGTTCTCGAGAGCGACCTGGTATTAGGAGTGTAAACAGAGGTCAGGCTTTAGCGTGGGGGTACGGACGTACGATATTAGTCTCTTGGATGGCAGGGCCGTCTGCCATGGGATCGGAGAAAGGTATGCCAAGCTCAATAATATCGGTACCACCCTCTTGCATTGCAAGAAGCATGGGCACAGTGGCCTCGACGGTGGGATAACCTGCCGTTAGGAAGGTCACCAATGCTGGGCTGCTCTACATTGGTCTGAGCAATCGGGTTCAGCAGATGCATCGCGGAGGTCTCACCTCCCTATTCTTTGTTTCAAAAACCTTCTTGAGAGCCTCCATGTTCGTACTTTTTGGATACCGTGGCTCTGACTACCCACCTGAGCACCTGTGTTTTATGATGGAGGTCAAGCAATCGAGTCAAGTCCGAGAGGCTCTCCGAGTCGGAGTCGACAACTAGGATCTAGTGACTTCAAGATAAGATAAGATCAAGGTGATGTCTGACCCGGCCGCGGCGGCGGTGTCGACTAGCTATACCTCCACTACGCAGATACAACATGGACCTCTTACAACCCGCAGACGAATCGAAGGTTCTTATTTTGAATACGGGGGGTACCATAAATATGATTCTAAGCCCCCGAGGTTACGTTCCCGAACCATATTTCCTGACAGAAACTCTTCGCAGTCAGCACCGCTTTCACGACCCGCGGGAGGAGTCTTTGTTCTCCCATTCAACATCTGTAGCGGGGTACAGGGAATGGCACAATCACAGTGGGCGGGTGAGTCCAGTTGGTGGCTCATACAGAAGTGAACCGGCCAGCCCTGGCCCACTGCCTCCGCAATACCATCTGCCAACACTGCCAGTACGATCATCACGGCGCATAGGTATACCTGCTCAACTGGCTCCAACAGAGCAACCTTCTTTGGCAAATCAGCCGCTATGCACCAAAATCTCAGACAATGTGTATGAGGCGCACTTACCCAGTCTGATTACACCGAGAAGTGTTGCCCCGGGAGGGAACCATAAGCGTATTCGTTATGCTATCCTTGAAGTGAGTCGTGCGTCTTTGAAGTAAGCGGCGACCGTGTCCTCACCAGGACGACAGTGGCATCCTCTGTTAGACAGCAGCAATATTGAGATACAAGGTGAAATTTATGCTGCGCGTTTCTGCATCGTGATCAACTGTCTTCCTTCATAGCACAGATTGGATCAGAATTGCCACAGAGATAGAGTTGAATTACTCCACTTTTGATGCATTCGTAATTCTGCATGGCACCGATACCATGTCCTACACGTCGTCTGCCCTTAGCTTCCTTCTGGAAGACCTAGGAAAGACAGTGGTGTGTTTCCTTCTTATTCCCTTACTTGTCAATTCTTAAATTCACCGCCAGATCGTCACTGGCGCCCAGATTCCGTTGTCACAACTCCGTAATGACGCTGTGGAAAATCTTCTGGGTGCATTAGTGATCGCTGGGCATTACATCATTCCAGGTAGGATTCCATGATTAGTTCCGCGAGGTTGAATACAAATGCAAGAACAGAGTGCTGCCTCTTCTTCAACCATACATTATACCGCGGCAACAGGGTCTCTAAATTTTCCTCCTACGATTTCAATGCTTTTGTCAGCCCCAATTTTCCTCCTCTTGTCAATGGTTTGTCGGCATGCAATTAGCCCCTGGACTCCTGAATAATCGTTTATCTCCGAATACAGTTGGTATCGACATCGTCGTCAATTGGAACGACGTCATCAGACAGACAAGTCTTCGCCGATTCAGGTCGCACAAATGTATGCAATTTTACTAGTAATAGACTAGGTTACTAAGTTGGATTTGCCAGACATGAGTCCTCATGTAGGTGGGGGCAATCATCATAATTTCCCGCTATGCAGCCGCTGATCTCGGTTTGACCCTCCAGCTACCCTGCGGCTATTCCCAGGCATCACTGCGGCAACGGTACGAGCATTCTTGGCCCCACCCACGCAAGGCGTTGTATTAGAAACATTCGGCTCCGGCAACGCCCCGCAACGGTCAGATCTGATAGATGCCTTGAAAGAGGCCTGCGACCGAAGAGTCGTGATAGTCTCCATCTCCCAGTGCGCCAAAGGCTCCGTATCCGACGCATATGAAAGCGGAAGGAGTCTTTTGATGTCGGGAGTCCTGCCGGGGGGAGACATGACGCCCGAGGTAGATTGTTCGCGCAGTCTAACGGCAGGGTCACCTTTCTCACCAGTCGTTCCAGTGCGCACTCACGAAGCTCAGTTATCTCCTTTCGAAACCGGAACTCTCGACAGTAGAGGTCCGGTCGCTCATCAGCATGCCTCTGCGCGGAGAGCTTACTCGACCCGCAAGTGCGCCTCCTCCGAGTCTCAGCAATGCCACGGGATTGGATCAGAATCTTGAGAATATCCAGGGCTTACTGTCACAGGTCGTCCGCCTATCGACCACGAGACCCCAAGTGCCGAGGATCTGCATCGCCAGCGAAGACAGTGACAGTAACGATAATATGGCAGAAGCAGCGGCACCGTGGTCATGGACCGCGTCAGAAGCGGCGTCGACCGAGAGCGCGCTCTTTCCATTCCTGATCCACCTCGCTGCGGCCCGCGACGACGTTGAAGGCATAAACTTTTGCCTCTACGCAGGGAGTGGCAACAGCACGGAGATGCCCGTGAGCCCTTCGCCAGAGTATCAGTTCAAAAGTGCCGTCGCCATCGGGGGCGGGCTCGTGAACTGCCTCGAGCCTGCGTCCGGCCGCTCCCCGCTTCATGTGGCGGCGTTGAACGGGAGCGTCAGGATTGTCAATGTGCTACTAGAGGCGGGCGCGCTCGTGCACCTACGCGATGCGCTCGGGCATACTCCATTATATTACGCTGCCAGGCAGGGCCACGAGGACGTGGTGGATATCCTGGTGAAAGCGGGAGCCATCCTTGGAGGATCAGATGTAGAGGGAGGGTTTGCAGCACTCGCGACTAAGAAAGCGTCGCGTGCAAAGGATGAGCACTTGCTGAAGATCTGGGAGAAGGCGGGGATCACGACGGGGCGACATGAAGGATAAACCTACCGTGAAATACTATAGACTGCGTACTGCACATGAGTTGTTGAGACATGCCTAATTTTGCTGAATTACACATTCCAGACTAGTAGAGTGTTAGATACGGTATCAACCTACTGGTATCACTTCGACCACATCGTCGTCGTCGTCATCATCTTCATCTTCATCATCGTCCGCGAGCTGGTCTCCCTCTGAACTTTCCTTATCACCCCCTAGCTTGCCAGTCAGTGTTTTCAAGAATATTGGCAGTTGTCCATGCGAGAACATAAATGGATCCTTGAAGAAGTCGAGTGCGTCCACAAATTTTGGTGATTCGTTCTCGAGCATGAGTGGCTGGTACTTGACCTTGTCCTCAAGCTGATCTTTTCGAGTAATCACGACGTTTGGCTCGAGACCGTCAGGTCGCTCCCAGGTATGGCGTAAGGAAAAGTTTAGACCTGCAGGACGGCGGTCCGTATCAACTGACTGTACGTTGGCATGGGCGCTGGACGTACTGGGTACCGCACCCTGGTCCTCTCCCTTCTGTCGGTGTGTGTATACACAAGCGAAAACGGGCTCATCATGATTCAAGTAAGGAGACTTTTCGAACTTGACGCCGACGACGAGCAAGTTGGTCATGTCCTCGTACAAGCTGAGAACCGCGGTGTTCTTTGGATCGTCCGCAACCTTGACATGGGGGCGAGTAACTGGGGGCGGATTTCGCGCCGCAAGGGACTTCCCTCTTTCTATCTCAGCGTTGAGATCGGATCGCAGCACCTTTTCTGTGCTATCATTAGTTCAGCTAGAGGGGAAAACACGGTAAACACTTGCCCTGAGCCTCCATCTCAGCGATGCGCTTATCCTTTGCGGCCAACTGAGCGTCTTTCTGTTTCGCGATGTCCTTCCAGCGGGTCATCTCCTTCTGCACTGTCTCCATCTCCTCATCCGCAGCTTCTCGCGTAAGGAAGTGAAGCATGTAAGACTTCTCCGTTCCTGCCAAAGCCTTCACGTTCGCCAACTGAGAAGTTAGCTCGCGGATTAGTGTCTCCTGGGCTGGGTTTCGACATGAGGATGCTATCGCCACTCTTTCATGGAGGCGAGGGCTCACTCTGGACACGCGCTTCGTACTGCTGAACACACTGCTCAAGCGCTTGTTCAGGCTCCGTGTGTCTGACCTGGAACAATTCCTCAAGCTGTTTAGAAAGCTTGTCCCTGTCTGACATGACCTATCTGACACTGAGTTGAAACACAACAAATATATGATAAGATACACACAGTTTCCAACTGTTTTTGAACATGTTCCAAATCGCGAAGATACGAGTCTTCCTGGTGGGCTCGTTGGGCGGACGTGTTGACCTTCGTACCTTTGAAGTTACTGCGCACGTGAGTGCTGCGTTGAGCTGCCCCTTCGTCTTCTTCAATACTAGTCACCTGTTGGTCGTCCACCTCCATATGATCGTCTTCCGGAGTAGCACTCCTGGCAGCTTTAGCCTTGCCCTTCGCGGCCGGCGCCTTGCCCCTCCCATTCACTGCCGCTGTTCTACGCCCAGTAGTCTTCCTCGCGGTTCTGCTCTTCGGTGGCGCAGGAACTACAACGACTTCCTCCTCTTCTTCCTGGGTAGCCTTGAGTTCGTCCTCCGATGATGATGCGATGACTATCTGCTCCTTGTCATCTGGGACATCCGCCTGGCGTGAATGGCCATTCTTCTTGGGAACTGCAAGGGGTTTGGACGATGGACCGGCCACAGGACGGTTGTTTGCTCGGGAAGGGCGCGCGGGTTTCTTCGGCGGCGGAGGCTTGTACGGCGTTGTAGGGTCGTAGTTTGCTGGTAATATTTATTGCACATGTTTTCAGGATGTTTTACCATATTGCGGGACAACGAAAACATACCAAATTCGTCTGGTGAATCCGACATGAGCGTCCAGTGAAGACAGTGGGTGTGACTTCAGCGCGTAACACGTGAACAGACGCGTTCACCACTGCGGCCCCTTCGTGGCCGAGCGGTGATCCTTGACCTTATTCTACCTACTACCACCGGTCGAGGATTCTCCCACCGCTTCATTGGGCTCTATGCACCTTGGGACCCAGGGAATAATGACGACGACCTCTCCTCCTTCTGGACTTCGATATCCACCCTATGTCGAGATGCTCCATACTCATGGTGTATTATGGGAGACTGCAATGCCTCGCTAACTGCACAGGAAACTCTCTCTCCATCTCCAATCCTTCCCCCGTCTCGACTCTTCTATACAACATTTCTCCACGATGTCCATGCAATCGACCTGTGGTCTCTACAAGGTGATGCAGATGCTCACTCTATGTACACCTTCAAGAACCACCTTGGCCAATCAATCATTGACCGAGTTGCCCATTCAACACAAGGATTTCTCAGTGGCTCCGTCGCGACTATGAACACCTTCATCCCTGCTACCGATCATCGCCCGATTACTGCATCAATGGTTCTGACTTCTCCCCTTATGCATGCAGCATCACTGCACCTTCCCGACTCACTACCACCACCCGATGTCCCTCCCAGGCATTACTATCCTTGGCGCCACGAGAAACACCGCTTCCGCACTTATGCTGACAATGTTGAGCAGCTAGTCCATGCTGAACACCTTGATGACCACGACATCTCCGATGATGACTCCTTTCAATTCTGCTATGATGCACTGACCCGAATTTTCCATTCCGCAGCTGATGATGCTTTTGAACTACCTCGTACCCGAATGCAACATGTGCACCCCTTATCCAGTCCTAGCTTGCGCCAACTTGTAACTGAGATTCGCCGCATCAATTGCCTCATCTCCGCTGAACGTCAAGCACGAATTCCATTGCTCGCTGCACGCGCTCCCTGGGCCTCTACCTACCTCCGCGCTTTCTCCTTCACCCAACACTCCGACGCCCCAACTTGTCATTCACTACTGGTGTTCCTCACCTCCATATGGTGCACACTGAATAAGCTCAGATACCGTGAAGAACACAAGGAACTTCAACGTCGCGCCACCCAAACAGCGAAGCGGCAGATCAATAGCGTCCTCCTAGGTGGATCATCGAAGAAGCTCTATCAAACGGCTCATGACACCTCTGGTCCCCCTCTCGCTGTGACACCAGATGATGACCCAGACTCATTCATTACGGCACCAGATGAGGTAAAGATGCACACACAAGCTTACTTTAATGCTCTTTTTTCCCGACAGCAACGACCACCAATGGCCAAACCGTGGCTTGACACTCCATCTGTGACAGATATTCGGCAGACCACTGCAGCCAATCCATTCCACTGGCCACAGACTATGTCTCTCGACGATCTCTGCCTTCTCCTTTGCCGCGGCAAGCCTCGCCCAGCTCCTGGACCTGATGGGTGGGAGAAGTGGTGTGTGAAAGCACTTCACGACTCATCTCTCCGCCTTGTCCTCAACCTCTTGAACTATGAAATTTCACAATCTCATATTCCTAACATTGTCAAACCATGCACGCTCTCCATGCTGTTCAAGAAAGGACCACGCACATGCCTCTCCAACTATCGTGGTGTCTGCTGCAACAACTTCCTGCTCAACACTCCTTTTGCATGGCTCAATCTCCGACTCATGCCATACCTAGCGCAACACCGCATCCTCCCAGAAGGACAAGTTGCCACTCAGCCCGGCACTCAAGGACGCGACCTTACCTCCTTCCTCTCCCAATTGGAATGTTGGTCCAATCGCACATGCACTCCCCTCTATATTTTACGTCATGACCAGCAAAAGGGATTTGATCACCTGGAACCACAAGGATTTTACGATGCTGTCACTGTATACGGTCTTCCATCTTCACTTGTCCAATTTGACATTTCGGCACAGTCTGATGTTCCCTATCGTATCAAGACTGCATTCGGCCTTACAGAACCGATTGTTATTTCCGGAGTAACCAAACAAGGCGGTCCTGTCTCATCGCTCAAATCTACCCTCACAACAAGCCTTGGCAACCACTGGCTACAGGACACCCTGCTTCAACACCATGATGGCATTATTGTCTCCTCCACACAGCATCATGTGAACGGACCGCACATTCCGGACGATCACCTCACACTGCGTGTCGCCATGGTGGAAGCAACAGATGACTCCGCCATCATTGCAACCTCTCAAAATTCCCTTCAACGCTCCTGTCTCATGATGGAGCGATTTCAGGTTGTATACAGTTGGCTAACCAACTGGCTAAAGTCTCTTCTCTTCCTTCTCAACGTTTTGAATGCTCCCCCTCTTATGTGCATGCCTTCTATCTCTCCCTTTCAGCCTGACTCCGACCTTGTTATCTGGCATGATGTTCGGGTTGTCACTTCGCATATTGATTTCCTCCGTGTCTGCGTAAATGACCCGCAGCATCAGTATGAGAAAATCCGTGATATTATCCTGACCTTTGACCTACCCAATCTTTTCCTGCGTCTGCCACTAACCGCCCTCCGGCGTATCTTTTCACAGTGTCTACTATCTCGAATCCGCCCCCACCTCGCCTTCCAACCAATTTCCCGTCGACATGCAGCCCAACTCGATCATCTTCTTGCCTCATGCATACACCATTACTTCTCGTTTCCCTTTCGCTTCAACTCCCAACTCCTCACTATCCCCATTCGCCACCATGGTTTTGACTTTCCCTCCATCGCTCGTCTCAATGACTGTGCAGCCGTTACGGGCCTGCTACGTGACCTCAATCACCACAACCCCACCTTCCGCAATATGGCGCGCATCACCCTCGCTGACTGAACATGCACAATCAACCACTGCCAATTTCCACTCCACCCACAATCCCCTCAACGCTCCTTCGCACGTCAGACTCGCAACCTCCCATCCTCCTGGATCGTCGCCTACTCCGTACTCTCCGATCTCAACCTCTCCATCCAGATGACAGATCAATCACATCTATATTCCGGTGATGTATCTCTCCGTCATTTGCTTAGGCTACTACCCCCTTCCTGTCATTCACCATGCCCTTCCATGATTTCTAACCTCGAACGTGCGGGACTCACACACCTATGTGATATTGCTTCGTGGCCCCCACTCTCTCTCGATGCCCTTCCACCCCTTCCACTCACTCTCCGCCCTCATCACCATTTGAGCAGCTTACTCCGCTTCACGCCCGCGGCACCTGAATGGCACGCGATGTGCGACTGGTTAATGTCACTAACCCTCCCACAGCTTACGGCGGCACCCTCTCCAAACACCCGTGATTGGACACTCACCCTACCTCGACCCATGCGGCAATCCTTTGCGGAACATGTCCTCTACGCCTTCTTCCTCTCATCATTCCTCCCCAAATTCCCCTCCACATCCATGTCATGCGCCTCCGACGGATCCATGGTACCAGCTGCACCGACCTTTCGCCAGCCTCATTCTGTAACCTTCGCCACTGCCAGCCCTTTTTCCACCACTGTATGGTCCCTATCGACCTTCCGTAATGCGGCCTCCATCCTCTATGCCGAAGTCTACGGCCTTGTCGCAGCATCCCTGCAAGCACACTCTTTTCCACTACCGCCATCTCCCCCGCTTTACACTGATCATCTCAACTCTGTTCGCATCATTAATGACTCCTTATCCACCTCCTCCCCGCTCCTCCCACATCACTGGACATCGCTTCCAGCCCGCTCCCTTTACCGATGGCTCAAAAACATCCTCACTACCTTCCCATCCTCCTGTACACCAGCAGTAACCTACACAGCTGCGCACACCTCCTCAGACACACCACCGTCTCGTGCCAATGCGTTCATTGATGCTATCGCTTCACAGTCTCATGATCTTCCCTTACCTACTCCTCCTATTCCCACTTTTTCCATGGACGACTACACCTTATTCTCTCCCTATGACGGATATATTGAATCCTCTCCCACCACTTATATCTCACACACCCTCGTCGCTGCTGTTGTCCAAGACCGCTCGTTCAAACCCCTCCGCAACATCGTCCTGCCCCTTTACAACTCTCAGCCACCGCCGGACTACCCCTACACACGCGCGTCGTCAGCCTATTCCGCACTCGTGCAACTATATGCTCGGTGTGGACAGCTTGACACTGCATCTCTTCGATCCGCGCGCTTCGGCGATACATCAGAGTGGTGTCACTTCGGATGCCCCGTGCTGGAGACCCCATATCACATATTCGTGCAGTGCCCTCGCTTCAACCACTTGCGTGCCAATGCTCACCGCGATGTCATTTCGGAGACGTCCAAGCTTCTGACCGGAGCTGAAACCAACCGACAAATCATGGAGGTCATCCTGCACAGCGCTGCATCACTCTTCGTGGACCACGAAGCTTGGCCACAATTCACATCATACTACTACCTGGGCATTGTACCAAAAATTCCCGCTCTCCAGCCATCCAGGAATCCGTCGCACCAATGCCTATCCGCACGTATCACGCACACATGGCATACCTCCAGCATACACCTCGCAGGCAGAATATGGGGGGAATACAAACGATGCACGTCTACAGCACGGCGTATGGCCAACTCTGATGTATATACTCCCGCTCATCTCCCGCTTCACTTATGCCATCTTCTACCAACCGATTAACCCTACCCTTCTTACTCTTTTTATTTATCTTTCCTCATAACTCTCTCTACCTACCATATACAGTAGTTGACGAGGTACTCCTTACGTACCTGAGCTGTGTAATCGGCGTAGTCAGCTAAATCTACTCGTCTCCTCGTCTCCTAGTGTCGGGGGCAGAACTAAATTAGTGAGTTCTGCCGGCAGAACCGGCAGAACGGCAACTGCCAGAGGTGGCAAAACTTGGCGAAACTCCTGGCTCATAAATTGCATGGTCTGTGATAGAAGGACAACATACAACTGGACAGAAAACTAGAAAGCTTACAATTGGTCAATTGAGACTCTTGGGCTTTGTATGAGCGAAACTGAGTTCATTTGCGTCCATTTTTACGCTTTCATCTCCTAAGTTAGGGTTAAAATGTCAGGTGACCATTGTTCGGAGCATGGAAATGTCCCCAATTTGGATGTTTGTCGGACAACCGGAAGATTCGTGTGTCAGTGTCATGCTCACACTGAATACAGGAGATAAATTAAGCCTTAAAGTCTTTCCCGTTGATTATAGCCCCAGTTTGACTGGTACTTCTGCCAGGTTCTGCCCAAGCCTGCTGGGCAGCTGCCGGCAACTGCCGGTTGGGCAGAACAGGACGGCAGAACGGCAGACTTCTGCCAACAACACTACCACTGCCGCCTCGGGCTGCACTTTTCATCCAGTATTTTCAGCTTCTGCGTAGACATCTGCGCAATGGCCACTCTCTTTACCAAAGGTCTCTCTGAGGTCGACAGGTCGGCCGTTGTCACCAAGGTCCACCTCGCATGCTCTCCTGTGGACATCAGCAACCCTGATTCCATTCTACACTGGGCGGTGTCTCTGGAGTTGACTGAAACATCATCCGTTATTATGGATATGATCCCTGCAGGTATTGATGGAAGGACAGGCGTCCTCGTAGTCTCCAGTAGTCAGGAGCGCATCCTCGAGCATAGCGTCGAACCATTCACAATTTCCACCGCCAACACTGCGACTGTGAATGATCTTCTTTCCGTCATCATAGACAAGAAACGGCACCAGTACAAATACGATGATTCTGGAAGTGGATGCCGTTACTGGTGCACCGTAGTTGTGGACGATTGGGAGCAGCAGGGCCTAGTCACCCCAGGCGCTCACAACGAGCTCGAGAATCATATCTCTCAGCTTAGTGGGAAGAACCCTGCTCGGGTTCCCATGCCAGTTCGGAAAGGAACTTTCTACTGAAATATACGCGGAAGGTACTGGTGTGTAATAAATACTTGATAGTCAGTTTGCAATGCCTGACACGCACTTTCGTTTGTAATCAGACTCCATTGTTTTATTCTCGCTGTCCATGCTGTCGTAAATGTTTGATGTCCCACCGATCTCGTTAGTTGTTTTGTGTCAGATGCTAGTATTGTCGTCATGATTCGCTATCTGTTGGGAATCCTCATTGAAGTGATATTGATAGATTCGTTGCTCATGCGGGTGGTCAATCGTAGGCACCGTAGCCCAATATTCAACTGCTGAACCAATAGCCTGCCGGTATATTCGACGGAAAAGGATGACGCCGCATGGTCGGCGGACGCAAATGCCAGTCGTCGACCACTAAGATCGTCCATGTCCACGCCTATGATTACTCACACAAATTATCGTTGCCGCAAACAGAATATCGGGTTTAGCCTTGACCACAACCGCAATGTAATTGCCTTTTACCTGCGTCGAGCTCACCACACTGAAAGACGTCTCCGATATCCCTTCTCCTTGAGACCAGGTCTATGACTTCGCGGAATTAATTGCACCGCGACTTGGCTGCGTGGTGACTGGTATGCAGCTGACGAACTCGACTGTGCGATGGACGCTTCCTGGCTGGACTCGTTCTTGCGAACGAGAAGCCTCTTGATGGAAGAGCGAGGTTGTCCTCATATTTGCTTACTCTCCCAGCCGAAATTCATGCGGTCAATTTTCTCGTTTTCCGCAGTAGCGAACTTTGACCGCATGATACTGTAAGAAATCCATGTAACCGGTCAAATATTAATGGGTCTTGAAGCAGGAGGCGGTGCTTTCTTCACTATCCATGCTTCACGCGTTCTTGGAAAGCTCTTTCGCGGAAGACAAGAAAGTGGTTCTAGACAACGTGTGGTTCAACCGACCTTTCTCCAACTGCCTGCATCAGCCCCGTTCGCGAGAAGCCCTGGCCGTTTCAGTGAGCGGCAGGAATGGCCTGTACTTCCCTCTCGTCGCAGCGGCCTGTGCAGATACCCTCCTCCAGACGACGACCCCGATAGCACCATCATCTACTTCTGGGAGAGCAATATCAGGAAAGTCAATAAGCT
The DNA here is from genome assembly GCF_003851025.1 of Sparassis crispa. Classification (NCBI taxonomy): domain Eukaryota; kingdom Fungi; phylum Basidiomycota; class Agaricomycetes; order Polyporales; family Sparassidaceae; genus Sparassis; species Sparassis crispa. Next base: position 410,498 of record NW_020939750.1, read on the forward strand.
ACTCGTCCCGGGCTGCAAGACTTTTCGTGGCACTGCTGGCCATGAGACCACCGGATTGACGCCAAATTACGGCGGATCCTATCCAATATTTGTCCACTTCGAGGGGAAGAGCGAGGTCAATACGGTCTTAGACGTCCCAAGGCGGGATTGGTCAAAGAATGCGCTTGGACGCACGCTCCAGCCCCTACATCATCGATGAGTTCACATCTCCGTCCATGTGTCGTCATTAATTGTTCGAACTGCATGTCCAGCCTATCACTGTAGATCGACCGTCCTCACTGTAGCCGCTGAATGCACTCCGCGATCTGTACTGCAGGACACCTACGTAGACGATCTGGCAAGAGCTGACCTACGCCAATGAGGCGATAACACACCTTGAATTTTTGCGAGCTTGTCAACCTCTTCCCGTGCATAACGCCGCTCTTCGACCTCAACCTGTTTTCGCGAGCTTGTCAAACTCTCCTCCTGCATAATGCAGCTCTTCGACGTCAACAAAACTCGTACTATTCCCGAATTTGCTAATTTGAAGGGGTAAGTGTGGGGTACAGCTTCTGTTGTGGTTCTGAGTAATAATGCCTTATACTACTAACAAGTCTCGGGAGATTGGCTCGAAGGTTATTCAAAAAGTCTACCAGGGACCATTGGGCTGTCAACGTACCCACGGTTTGCAGACTATCTGTCAGATGGTGCGAGACAATCGCATATCGTATACGGATTATCTCGTCGCTTTCAATGAATCGAGCGTCATCCTCGACCCGAAGTGTATCGCCATGCGACGAAGAACTTCGTCGACGCACTTCCAAGCGCTTGTGGCACGCCACCGTTCCGAGTCGTGTAGGAATATCTCCACTATAATCCTTACGTCCCCTATGCTTCGCCACCCATTCAGGATATCCGCTGGTCGAACGTCATCCGTCGAGCGGACAACCTTTCTGAATGATTTCTTGTCGACTGGGACTATGCGACCCTGCGCGGCTATGACATTGCCGTTGCCAACCGTCTCAACTCGCAGACGTACTACAAGGCTGACAATGGCGGCGAGGTGACCGTATGGGGTTTGGGAGGGTCGAACACCTGATGCTCGGGCTGCGGAATGCATTTGCAATTTTACCGGCCGTCGTACGCAAACTGACATGGGAATGCGAAGAAATGCTCGAGAACTTTGTCTGATGTAAGATCGTACAAGGCCAGGTGTGTCTGCTTCGCGTATAGTAAGTGTACATTCTGTGGCGTACTTACGAGATGCAGGGACAAGGTGCAACCAGCGCGTTGCAGCCCGTCTGACCGGACTACGCTTGTTGGATCTAAGTCGGCTGCCGTGGCGTTCTGCAGGGGAATGTGTCGGAAGATAGCTGTAAGACCACCGATGTGCGAGTCATGAATACATGACGGATGACGCTGTGCGACGGTGATAGTGTTGCGAGATACTCCACTGTGCTGGGACGATACAATCCGAACTCACATGTCGTCAAATTGAGGACCGAAATAGCTCTACTGTATTCCTCGACATGCAGGCTAGGTAGAAACTCATGCACTAAACTCGATTGTGCAAATGATAGTTGCCTGCGCTGAAGCGCCAGTCTCACCACCTTGATTGTACAATTACAACATACTAATCCAGATTACGGCTCAAAAAAACCCTTCTCTAGCTCTACGGGTAAAAATGTGGCTACTAGAAATGATGTTCAGAGAATTAAGTGACGTGAGATGAATGGTACAGTGCGACGAGAATCGAGTCAATGCGAGCAGTAAGTCCAGTAGTCGGTTGAATCATGCACGAGATCGCAGGTCGTGACGGGAAGGCGCTGTTTGTGACGGCAGTTGTGAATGTGCACGGTGTTTCGGCATAAAAAGAGATGCCATTCGGTCCTTCTTCGATATTGGTGGCTTCGGCGTGATTACAAGTTCATCAGCCGGAGAAGACGGTGTCTGCGGAGATTTCACTGACGGGGGAGGCGGTGCTGTGCGCTTGACTGTGTTCGGCTTCAGTGCAGTGCGCGAAGGTACTGGAGGAGCGTGACGGGCCGACGACGTACTTGACTTCGTACTAGAACTTGCCGTGCGACGGCGAACGGTCACAGCCTTAACGGTGACACGACTGCCTTGGGGGCTCGCAGATGAGGTCGACGACGAGGATGAGGGAGGGTGGTGCATAGTATCAGCCGCCAGAGTAACAGTATTCGGCTGGACAGAGTAATTCTTGGTCGTCGGCATAGGAGGCGCCATACGCATGCCATATATGCCCTTCTGCATACGGGCAGCCTCCGATCGTGTCTTCTGCAGTAATGACTTCGGCATAGTAGGGCCCCCTTGAGGACAATAACGATCGCTATTAACCACACAATGTCCAAGACGTTAGGGAGAAAAGGACTTACATCCACGGGCTCGCTTAGCCGTAGGTACCTTGTCCGTAATCTTAATCTGTGTTTCCTTCTTGCGGTCCGCTTCTTCTTGACGCTGTGTTCGGAGACGGGAGGTTACTTCTTCCAATCGTTTGGCTTCCATGTCTTTCAAAACCTATGTCGGTACGTAAGCCAGCAGCGGCTACATGTAAAATTGCCTACTTACAAAGAATGCATCTCGCCATGATTCTGGCTCTCCGGGGCAATCGGACTGATATTGTTCTGCAGCTAGAGGGTAACGCTGGAAGCATAGCTTTTTCCAGATTCCCTCGGTGTCCTTCTCAATGTACTGCGAGAAATTCGGCGGATCAGCTAAGATACGTGCATCGCCTCTAGCAGAGACAGACAGACCGGGCTAGCTTGCTCGAGTCTGAGCAGTGTGTCCGGAGAGCAATTCTCAACCACAGGCTCGATCAAATCGTACCGCCAGCCATCACCTAGGCTGCATATGCCTACAACACAATGAGCATCATATAATAGCAGGCAAGCTTCGGAAACGTACTGTCTACATGAGCTGCCGCCACTAGCCGCAGCAGATAAAGACATTTGAGGTCAGTGAGTAGCTCACATGTAATCCTAGACTTCTCACCGCGTTGACAGATCTGAACAAGAGATGGAATGCACTGGTTTGAGTCGGCCATGGTTGACACACTTCAGAAACAAAGGCTGCTAGAACGCGCATGTATGAGGACGGAGGCAATGCGCAACGACTCCGAGACGCTCGGGGACCACCTGACTGATTCCCACGATTGTATCTTCATTTGGCAGTTGCATGCTTGTTTCCATGGCACTCTAGTCTCGCAAGCCAGACGATCGTGTGCCGCTCCTCGGTGACGCCTCGGAGGCTGCCGGAAAGTAATATGTCGGACATCGAAAAAACCATTGTCGCCTCTAGAGGCAGTGGTTTTTCGGTGTCCAACATATTAGTTTTTGGCAGCCTCCGTGCGGTGAACGTCTGGAATACTCTCCGGTTTGGTGGCAAATGAAAAAGGTGGCACATATTCGGAGGCTTGACCACAATTTTTCTCAGTTCACTATGCTGTGATACTTATCCCTGTCTGCAAGCATAGTATGCGCTCACAGGTCATTGAGCGACGCGACATAGAGCAATATAGTACAACTCGCGGGCTGCGTGTAAGTACCGATTGGTAAATCTTTATGTCCCTTTTCGCGCCTCGATATATTGTCCTGTTCTGTACGTCGTCAGACCCTCCACATCCTCGTCTTTCTATGCTTTCGGACTAATTTGATATCCGGGAAGCAGGGTGCAACTTCGGCCAGCTCACCAGGCGCGGCACCCGCAATTTACTGTCTTCCTTGACCTCGCTGGTTCCATGAGTTCTGATACAGTGTTAGCATTAGTTAAAGTTGTTTCCACTCAGAACGAGTGCATTATCTGCATGAAAGAAACGGGTCTTTCGTGAGCTCTTGAATTACAGTGTACAGACCATGGCTGTTACATATCTCTTGCGGAAGGTTCCATCCTGCTCGCAAGCAACTCAACTCGACCGACAGCACTTAAATTTCATTTTGATCTCCCGCGGCGCCGTAGTTCATGGGACTTCCCGTCAGCTTGTCAAGATGCGGTGCTTCTGCAGTCTTTCCTATACAGGAAATCGTTATTGTTCGAGTTCCTGGTTGCTCATCAGACTGCTCCATGCTGATTCATGCCATCGGCATCCCAAGTGAGTTCTGGAGCGCGAGGTACGCATGCACATGTAGCGGTTTGGTAACTTACGGCATTTTGCTATGAATGCAACCCCATTCCCACTGAGTTTGCCTGACGGACTTCTTACTGATTTAGTGTGGTGATAGTGATTCTTAACCTATGGTCTGCGATAGCGCAGACACCCGAGACCAACGCAAATTTGCTACCTCGACAAATGATGAATTTCGTGCCCACTACAAAGTAACCGTGTGTAGATGAAACACAGTTTCTATTTGCCGAAGTAACAAATTCATTGGTCAATCGAGTCCCTATTCGTCCCTGATCACACATGTAAGCTGTATCAATAAATTTGTACTGGAAAACGGTGACATTGTAAGGCAGGCAAAGATTACATTCACTCAGGGATACAAATTGGGAGGGTCTCAAGTGAGATGCTCGCCAAGGCTATCAGACGATGACGTTCATCCATAAGACGTCGCGATTTATGTCCTACCTACTGGGCAGACCTGGTTCGTTACGGGAGGGGCCACCGGGAAAGCGAACAGAGAGAGGTATTCGCTAGCGTCCGTCCTATGCCGAGGTCATTCAAAGACAACCAATCTATAGCAAATTTGACAAGACGGACCTGAAGGTGGTCTTCCAAGGCGCACGGTGCGGTGCAAGCGATTCCGAATCTTTCCGAATCAGGAAAATTTTTTCAAAGCCTCATCGGCGTGTGTGTCCTCAGATGACCACCTGGGCATCGAGGTATGGATGCAATCGTTCCGGCGCTTAGACGCCGCGGAGGCTTTGAGTGCGGCCCGAGCCGCGAAACCAAATTTGAGGTGATTCATACCATAAGTTCTGAAGGTCGGAAAATGACGCAAATTCGACCATGGACAACCGTGGAACACGAGAAGGCATTCCTACAGTCTTCACGGATCTGAAGGCCTTCTAAGCACGGTGAACCCGTTCCCGAAACAGTAAGAACGGAGCTAATAATGCCCTAGTGCGAACCTTCTTGCATGCATCGCCAACGCCAAGTTAGTGGCTTGTGCGCAGTGGCAGGGAAAGAAAAAAGTTTCATAAGCGTCCCCCGATCGGTACGGTCAAGGGCGAAGTCATAGACAGCACGAATATTTTCTGAAAATTTCTAGGTATAGCAGGTCTTCTGGGACAGAACACTTTTAGGTTTCAACTGAAACATGTGCTATATGTATATCTCTGCTTATTCCCGTGTTAGCGTAGTCAGTCAAATTTACTCGTTCCCTCGTTTCCCCATGGGTGTCTCCGATCGGGCAGGGGACCCGAGAATAAAAGCCTCCATGTAGCGAGCGATCTCGAACTGTATCCCCACTGCAGAGCGTTCTAGAGCAGAGTCCTCCGACTTTTCAACTATGTTTCACGCACCTCTTCCCGACGCACAGCATCCCACGCATCCTCGTCTCCATGTTCGCGATGCACGCGACGCACACATAGTCTTCGAAGCTGTCCGCCAAGGCATGCTGCAGCCAGTTGTCCGGCGGCTGAACGAAATGGAGCGGTACACGTACATTAAATCTGGCTCTATCTTCGTCTGGGAAGAGAGTGAGCAAGACTCGGGGCTGAAGAGATGGACGGACGGGCGTGTGTGGAGCCAGTCTCATATGCGAGAGGTATTGCAATCTTTCCGAAGAAACATATGACAGACTGATCATGGGACCTCTATAATGTATTTCCCAGCCATATCTGTTCTATGATGAGAAGGTGTTATCCAACGAACAACAAGATAACAACAACCAATCATCACGGTTCGTGCTCACCTGGAGAACGCACCTGATCTCAAGAGACTCAACCACGCGAAATATTTCCAGGAACTCACACCCTACATATCGCTTCATTGAGGGACCGTCGCGCACATGGACGTCGTCGGCACAGTCTCATTACGAACGAAGCGACCATTCTCCGGCTGGCTTGGTGAAACAGGCGTACTCGGCGTGGGTTCGCACTCCGGGTAACGTCAGACCACGAAAATGGCACCTGACCGCGTACTTCTCCTACTCGGATCTACCAAATATTCCGACGGTGGATCAAGACCCGATTTTGCGCACATTGACTGTGCCAGAGGGCGTCTACCAGAGCGGGAAAACGAAGTCGAGGGGACCTGATGGGGTTCCTGCCACATCTACCCCTCTTGCATCACCAGCGTCGTCCCGGAATGCGTCTTTCCATACGGAGGACCACGGCGCACTCCCCCCACTTCCCCTTCCGGTATTACATCACCCGCTTCCGGATCCGCGACATCGCGTACATCCACGGGGTCCTGAAGACCAGCGAATGATTGGGATGCTGGACTCCCAACCCATTCTGTAATTGTAGAAAACACTGGGTTGCCACCTTCAGAGATCAAACTCAATGTGGTGCATGACTAAGAGCCAATCAATATTAGACCATTTACCATCCAAACATTGTCTCCGCCCGAACACGTGAGCCTACATACGTGCAGGAGTCAGTGAACAGTTGATGCACTGAAGGACAACATACTTATAACACTGAAAATACAGGACCATATCGGGTCATACCACGGCAAGTTAAAACTATGTCAGTCGTCCTCGTCTGACAGAGCATCCTCCATCCGTCCTGCTCTCTCTTCTGCATTCATAGCACCAACCAGATCGTCCGACTGTCCCTTCTGTGAGGCTAATCTCTGGCCTGAATAGATGTCAACTGCAGGAGGCACTTGGCCGGCAGCTCAACTTACGAATGAGTGTGTGAATAGCCTCCTGGGTTTTTCTGTCTAGTTTCGCCAGCTTCTTTTCCATCTCCCGTTTCAGGTCCCAATTCGGCCTTTTAGGTGCAATGTTAAACAAATCCTTCGTAAGACAGTATGAGTACTAGTGAAGCAGAGTGGAATGAAAGTATACACACCAGATCCTGGGCTCTCCGTTCCGCGTCTTCTGCTATGATAGTTTCCGCCAGACCTTCAACATTTTTTTCTACTGTGTCCTCCATCTCCACGTCGTCTGTGCGTGCATGTTTCTTTAATGTACGTCTCTCCGGGTCGAAGGTGCGGTTCTTGATGATGGGCTCAGCGGATTCGCTGGAAATAAGACGTCAGTCCCGCGCGGTGCGGTCGCATCATACAACCAGTCGTTGAAAGACAGACGTATTCGCGTCCACTGCCTCGCCTTCCTTCCGCCTCCGCAGGGCAATCAAGCGAGTTTTGCGAGATTCAGACGCTTCCGCAAGCGACATGTTGTGGCGAGTGTAGCCAAGTGTGCAACGGCTTCTAAGGCTCTATTGCTGACTAAGCAGACTTGCCAAGCTCACTTTGGCCAGCGCCTGAATTTCTGATTCTGCTTGTCTTCTACGCGATCCATTCGTCTCAGGCCCTGGAATTCTTCCTAAGTTCTCATACGGATATAGCAGAAGAGTAATTGTCTGTGTTCATGTGATGCTACGAGGCTGGCGTCATTCGTGGCACACCGCATTACCCCAGAGGTATCAGAAATTGGACGTTAAATGTGATCTGCAAACATGCACTTCTGGCCGCCATGCTCACAGACATTTCGCGACTTCCGGGAGTCGTTATGCAACACAACACAAAAGCATACCCATGGAAAATTTCCCTCGTGACCTCATCCGGTATTTTCGGCGGTAGTTGTGAATTCGGTTACAGCTTAACTGGTCTTAGGAACTTCTCAATCATAGCCCATATTGGTGAGTACAATTTTGTGCACACGATAACAAGCACATTGAAATCGTTCTAGACCACGGAAAATCTACTTTGGCCGACAGGTGTGTGTCTCAGACTTCTCGGTGCCGCACTAACTTATATCTACCTCTGACAGATTGTTGGAGGTACGCCGCTCAATGGCCACGATATATAGAGTCGGTAATTTCTGATTAGGAATAGTTGACAGGTACCATTGGCAAGAGGCAAAAGGGGGTAAACTCCCAGGTCCTCGACAAGCTGAAAGTTGAACGAGAACGTGGCATAACAGGTTTTGCATCTATTCGTGTGTTCACATGACTTCGGAGTACTGACTTCTCATCCTCAGTCAAGGCGCAGACTGCCAGGTAAGAAGCATCAGTGTTAGCACCTTCCATGTTATCTGACATCACGCAGCATGATATACTTATCCGAAGGGAAGAAATATCTGCTTAATCTCATTGATACGCCCGTCAGTTTTTTCACCTGGGTCCGCAATAAACCTCACATGATGCACGTACTATTATCTTAGGGGCATGTTGACTTTGCGTGGGAGGTGTCGCGTTCTCTTGCCGCGTGCCAGGGAGCACTACTTCTCGTAGATGCAACACAGGGCATCCAAGCTCAATCTATATCTGTCTTCCATATCGCCAAGGAACGAGGCCTCAAAATTATACCCGTCCTGAACAAGGTCCTTTACGAGTTTTATGTTTTATTCATGACCTGACGTTTCCTATATCTAAACAGATTGATTTGGCCATTGCCCAGCCAGAGCTTGTGGCAGCACAAATGGAGTCAACGTTTGGCATTAACCTCGCGGATGTGATACCTATCTCTGCTAAGACAGGGAAAGGTGTTGAGAATGTTTTGAAAGCCATTGTCGAACGAATACCCCCACCAGTAGGAGACGAGTCCGATCCACTCAAGGCATTACTTTTCGACTCATCGTAGGCGATGATCGTGCCCGTCTAACAAATGATGGACAGCTGACAACGTGACAGCTACGACCGGTACCGCGGTGTCATTTCCCTCGTGAGCATCCAGGGTGGAGTTCTTAGAAAGGGTCAGCGGACATTTCTGTTGTGATGCCACTTTCGTACCCCAGCTGATGCGACTCAGGCGATAGAATTGTGTCATGCCATACCCGCAAGAAGTATGAGGTGACCGAGCTGGGTATAATGCATCCAGAGGAGGAACCCACGGCGAGTCTTGGTCCGGGACAAGTCGGATACATCGCGTGCAGCATGAAGGAGTCAAGCGAAGGTCGGCCTCCCTGCACTTCGTTCACTATGCTTGATAGATTTCATACTGGGCACAGCGTATGTCGGTGACACGCTTCACCGTGTTGGGGAGTCCGTCGAGCCCATACCGGGGTTTAAGCCCGTGAAGGCCATGGTGAGTACATCCCACGATTCCCTCTCACGGTGTCGCCGTTGAGTTTCTTTGGCAGGTGTACGCAGGCATTTACCCGATTGACAGCAACGACTATCCCAAGCTAGAGGAGTCTATCAAAAGGGTGGGCCTTTTTGTTGAAAAAGTCGCAAACATGCGCATACTGAACGTCTAGCTTACGCTCACGGACCGGAGTGTGGAGGTTTCCCGAGAATCATCCACTGCTCTTGGCCAAGGATGTCGGTTGGGGTTCCTAGGCACTCTCCACATGGACGTGTTTCGCCAACGCCTGGAGGACGAGTATGATGCCAGTGTGATCATCACAGCGCCCACTGTACCATACAAGGGTGCGCGCATGTTTGCATCCCTATTATCCGCTGACCCACACGCGTCTCTGTCGGAATATCTATGTAGTGGTATACCATGATAGGACTGCAATAGTCAGCAATCCGACTGATTTTCCGGATGTGACCGACTCCGCAAACAGGGTGAAGGAAATTCAAGAACCGATCGTGAACGCTTCCATCGTAGTGCCACAGGGTAGGCCGAATATTTCGTCATTGCAGTTTTGATTCGACTGTATACTTCCATAGACTACCTTGGGGAAATGATGGACCTGTGCTTCTCACATCGCGCCGAGAACTTGGACCATCGATACTTGGATGCTTCTGGAGCCTCTGCCCGTATCATATTGACGTGCACACTCCCGCTGGCCGAGATCGTGACGGACTTCTATGACAAACTCAAAAGCCGAAGTTCTGGGTTCGCAAGTTTCGAGTTCGTGTTTTCTGGTGTGTCTCGCTAGTATCATGCTCACATCAGATGCGCCCTTCGAATCAGTTACGAGGATGCTGGTTACCAACCCAGCAACATGCTCAAGGTTAGAATCACCACATCTCCCTTCTCCGGCGTCGAAGTAACTCAATCACTGTCCAGATGACCTTTCTCCTCAATAGCAAACCTGTCGACGCCCTGGCCCTCATTGTCCATCGATCAGCGGAGCAGGAGGTTGGCAGGGCGTGGGTGAAGAAGTTGCGTAAGTGACTCTTCACCGTATTCAGCGGACCCGAGCGAGTTTGAGACCCCTTCAGACAAGGTGATACCCCGGCAATTGTTCGAAGTGCCGATCCAAGCGGCTGTGGGCCGCAGAATCGTCGCTCGCGAGACGCTGTCTGCAATGCGTGCAGACGTCACCGCAGGTCTATACGGAGGTATGCCAGTCGTGACTGGTTTGGAGATAGAATTCGCTCATGGATCATTTAAGGACACTACGAGCGCAAGCTTAAGCATCTGGAGAATCAGAAGGAGAGCAAGCGCAAGATGAAAAGGGTTGGTAGCATCGACCTCCCACAGGAGGCGTTCTTCGATATTCTTCGAACTAAGAGTTCATAGTTATAATGTTTAATAACTCTACACCTATATGTCACCGAGCCAGCGAGGCGCTCGAGAAGTATCAGATGAATCTTCATCGGACACGGAAATCAATGCAGCTGTATGAGTACCCAATCAAGAATTGTGGATACTACTTGTGCGGTCCGTCTGCAACTCGCCGATACGCGCATCAAATAGATATTTGTAATACCTATGATCACTTATGCAATGCAAAGACGATGGGTGCAGTCATTTACAGGGCCGTCAAGAAGTTGCGAACATGTGCTTCGGGAACCGCACCCATGAATTGACTGATAGGCTGTCCATCTTTGAATGCAATAACGGTCGGAAGGGAGCGAATCTGTATGTGCAAAATGAGGACCCGGAGAAATGAGACGTAGGCATGACGTAGAACTAGCGTGCGAACCTTGTACTTCAACGCAAGTGCCGTCTCTGTGTCTGTGTCTACGGTGACCAGGTCGAGCGGCAGACCGCTGCCGGACTTTATGGAGGGGTCGGTTGTCAGCTTCTCTAGGATGGGAGACAGCATCTTGCATGGACCACACCAGCTGCGCGCAAGGGAAAACAATAAGCAACAAAAGAGGAGACAAGCGGGGCACTCACTCTGCGTAGAAATCGACCAATACGACGTTGTCTTTGTTCGTGATGGCCTCCTCAAAAGTCTGCAGGTAACAGCACGCCCGGACGGGCCAGTTAGAATGAGCTCGCAACCATCATCATGGGTTCCGTGAGATGCGGAAAATTGCTGACCGCTTCATTCGCGTTCAGGAAATGCTTGTTCCGCCGGGCTGACCAATGGAATGTCCGCAAAGAAGAGACCTCGCTTGGTCTCAATGTCTTGGCTAATGTTCGGAGAGCGAGAGCAGACATCGTACGACGGACAAAACGTGTCGCAGATGAACAAACGCAAGTTCGTTGCAACTTGCGAGTAAGTAACCGAAGCCGGATGGACGCGTGTGTTGAGTCGAACTTCGCAGGCAGATACGGTCACGAGCTGCATCTGTCCAATCTTGATCTCTGTACTGTTCTCCTCGACCAAGAATTACTTACATCGTTTGGAACCTTTAGAGAAGATCATGCAGCCACACAAAAAAAGGCGCAAATGGATTGTTCGCTCAGCCAATGGGCTATCGCGCTGGTAGCCTTTGCCAAGAGAGGCTAGCAACACCCGTTGCCATATGAAATATGCCGGGTCCAGCGAGGAGGTTCTTCGAGTTGCCAGGCCGACTCGATTATTGGCCTATAAAGTAGCGAGCAGGGAACAAAAATGCCTCAAGCCATCTCTTTCCCCCTCTCATCGGTCAGGTTTACCAGCAACTACGAGCAGGGTGAGTTCTCTTCCATCCTCCTCATCTGTCTTGTGGACTCATGTCTTCCTGTCAGTCTCGATTCGGTCATTCTCTTCCAATCGACAGCTTCTAGACTAGCACATTACTGCGTTCTTTTGAATCGTCGCACAAATTCAAGATGCGTTTCTCTGCTCTCCTTGCTGCTCTCCTGCCCATCGGTGCAGCCCTGGCCAACACCATCCTCGTGAAAGTTGGTGAGAATGGAACCCTGACATACAATCCTTCAAGGTATGCATAGGGCCTTCACTTGTTTGCAGTATTCTAATGCGCACGTCCCATAGCGTGAATGCCACCGTTGGAGATACCATCGCTTTCCAGTTGTATGTCGAAGGTATAGCTGCATAACGTCGTCACTGAACTCCTTGCTTAGCTTGGCCAAGAACCACACCATTACACAGTCGACGTTTGCGTCGCCATGCACGAACTTCACTAGCGCCAACGGGACGACCGGTGTTGATTCCGGTTTCCAATTCGTCGCTGCGAACGCGAGTGCGTTCCCGCAGTTCAGCTTCACCGTCCAGAACGCGAGCGCACCGCTCTGGTTCTACTGCCGTCAGGCTGGGTAAGCCTGCGTCTTGCGTTTATTTCTCTGTATTAGCCGCTTATACGTTGCCACTATCTTCAAAGGCACTGTGCTGCGGGAATGGTGTTCGCCGTTAATCCTACTGCGCAGAAGAGCTTTGCGACGTTCCAGGCTGCTGCCAACGCCACCGGCATGAACGCGACCGCGTCGTCGGCCGCACCTTCACACGCGTCGTCAGCTGCCTCCTCGCCCTCCGCCTCCTCGACAACGAAGATGAACGGCGCGAACACGGTCCGCACCGGCAGCGCCGCGGTCTTGTTAACCGCCGCCGGCACGCTCGCAGGGCTGCTGCTATGAACGCCTGGCGGTGTCCGGGGTTAGAGATTTATTCTTGAATTTGGGACTTCAGGTTACTGTTCTGTGCTTGTTCCTTTAATTCTTGCGCTGTCGCGTGTTCGCTTCTTGATGAACGACTTATAGCTACTGTGTTGCTGTGTTAAACGAATACGATGGGATTGGCTGCAATTTTAGCGAGTGTGAGTAGAGCGTGTCATTTTCTCACAACTTGAGTAACGATGCGTCTGTATAAGGAGATCACAAGCATTAGGACGACACGTTGCTATGGTAGTCGGAGTCGATAGCATCGAACCGTGCTCACAGAGCGCTATGTAATTCATGTATGTAGTGACGCCAAGTGAGTAGTCTCCCAGAGGCGGTTGTAGCCACTCTGCTTCAACCTTCGTGCCTCGGATAAGTGAGCCGCCCAGGCGCCCAGGCGCTGCCATCTCAGAAGAGCATTTATTCTCCTCTCATCTATCATGCCGATCAGCTATCTTTCTGATCCCAATGCTCAACATGACACTTTTGATGTCGCATCCCTAAGCTTTCGGATTCTATATCGCGAATTGTGGAAAAGGAGCGATTCAGACGAAACCAAGGACAGGTGCCAAGTCTTCATTCAAAGTTGTATTTCCATTCCAGATTACGAAAACTTGAAGGTCAGGATGCAGTCCAGCGATGTGGAGGTCGATTCTGTTTCAGGAGGTATCGTGGAAGATGACGATGATGCAGCAGCCGCATCAGCTAGCGTCGACCCTGACATCCCTCGGATTCCATTCGACTACATTCGTCTTGATCTGTCGTGGCTGCCTGCGTCCATTGCAGACCCTCATCAGTCCTTGCTGGTTCGACAGGAGTATAAGGATGCAATAGAGAGTTTTGAGGAAAACAATATACCGGTCGTCTTGACTGGTCAGCCTGGTGTTGGTGTGTAGCACACGGTATTACTTAAAACTGATAATGAAGCTGACCTGCGCAAACAGGAAAGAGTCTATTCCTGACGTACGCTCTGATTGACCGGCTGATCAAACAATTGCCAACCATTTATGCACCCCACGCCTATAAGTTCTACTTAGTTAGAGACTCGGGTGCCTACCAATTCACTGGAGCTGAGATGGACCTCGTATTGCTACGTCAGGGGTTGTCTAACATACATGGCAGGGATGTTCCCGGAGGGAATATTGACGGCACGGATAAAGGATGGATATTGTTTGATTCGAATGAAAATCAAGCGGTGCCACATTGGTATAGGCTCTATGGTTATCCTCTCCTTTTCCCCGAATCCTTCTAGGTACAAGGAATGGGCGAAACACACAGCCGCTGACAAATATATCATGAAGCCCTGGTCCTGGTATGAGATATGCGCTGCGATATATGTATGAAGGTATTGCAGCTGTTACAGGGATTTGACGAGATTTCGTTTCAGGCCACTACAAATGTTCCTATCTGGCCACCAGCCTACTGATCGGGAACTTTGGGATGCCTACAGTCAGTTTGGTCCGTCTGCTCGCACCGTGTACTGGTCCTGCGTGAACCGTGCACGGTATCTGTCAGAAATTCGTTTCGCATTGGAGAAATGTCGGGATCCCAATACTCTGTTCCCACTGGGAGACGGCGGTTGGGATGATTCGGTGAGCAACGTACTAGTGGCTGTGGGGCCGGCAACTTGGGACGGTGTTAGAAATCGCGCCTTAGTTCCCAAATAGGAAGGTAGTGATGGCGGGTCAAGATGCGTCGGGGCGCGTGATTACGCATCCTAAAATAGATTTCTGTATATATACAGTTCTAGACACTCCACTTTATATAAGCAAATTTCCTTCTTTGTCTTTCTTTGTAATCATGCCCTCGGCTTGTCTGCCCTTGGGCGCTCCCCAATTTCTGGAGCTCCAGAAATTTGGGCGCTACTTTCCAACACTCCCCCTCAAGCCGATGGGCATTCCGAGCTTCTTTGTGAGCTTCTCGTGCCTCGGCTTAGGGAGTGACTTTGTTAGGATATCCGCTATCATGTCCTCCGTGGGACAGTAGTGGATATCAATATATTTATCCCTCAATTTTTCGCGCACATAATGATGCTTTACATCAAGATGTTTTGATTTCGCGTGGAATTGGGGATCACGTGCGATTGAGATAGCCGCTGTATTATCCTTGAATAAAATTGTAGGATCTTGTTGCTCGAAACCTATTTCTTTGAATAGTGTTCGGAGCCACATGGCTTCTTTTGCCGCTTCAGCGGATGCCATGTATTCGGCTTCCATGGTGGATGACGTGACCGTGGTTTGCTTCTTTGAGCTCCACGTGATCGTGCCATTTCCTAATTTAAATAAATATCCCGAGATTGATTTGCGATCTCGGATATCGTTCGCATAGTCTGCATCTGAGTAGCCCACAAATATGGATTGATCTTCGGGCTTGACATCTGTTACGCGGCAGCGAAACACGAGCGTCTAGTCGAGTCGTCACGAGACAAGGTCTTAGTCTAAGACACAAGTCCGTTCAAGTGACACTTCTGGCGATGTCCTCGCACTGAAGGTCGATCAGAGTTCGTTCTTATGACTCGTAGTAGCTGTCTGCTACTGACGGTCGATCTCAGTCAAAGGCAAGTGAAAAGCTGGTTTAATGGTAACCAGGTCGAGATGGGGATCCAGCTCGACAAGGTCGTTTACTTATACAAAAGGTATCCGCAGTACTACACAGTAATGCGAGATCGTTCATTGGCTAGATAAGGTGAAACGATATCTGGGCAAGGTAACAGCGAGGAAGTAATATGTATGAGAAAGCTGAGTAAGGTCGTGAGAGGTAATCAGTACTAATGGGGATAACGAGTCGTGTATCAGAACGAGGTAAAGATGAGGCGTACATGCACGTCTTGCATGCGCGATAAGAAGAAGGTCCGGAGTTGGATCCGGTGTAACCCTAGACTAGGGGTTCTGGACATCTGGGTAAAGAATCGGAGGTTGCGCTCCGATGAGTCACGTGTTGGATCACGTGGTCTGGTAACGTAAAGGGAACAAGAAAAAGAAAAAGAAAAGACGCGCCACAAGTGGGGAGCGTTGTAACATCAGCTCCCGTCTAACGTTTCTTGTCCCACAAGAAATATTGTGATCTTCATCGTCGTCGGGGGCAGTCGCGGACATAATGATCTCCTCCACATCTGTAGCATGTCCGCCGGCTGGTTCGTGATCCTTGTTCGGGGATATGTCCATCCCTGTAGGGATGACTGCGATGCGAAGAAGTGGATGCAGTCGAGAAAGATGGTTGGGATAACGGAGATCGTCCACTGGGTACGTGCGAATGAGGAGGGCGAGGTCGAACGGGAATTGGTTCTGGCGACGAGCGAGGAGTGGATGCGGGTATTCCATTAGTGGTGTATCCGAGGATGTGTCCAATGTCTTCATCCCCATGCTCCCTCCAAATCTCCTGTGCTGTACGAGTGACCGTACTGCGCATCAACGACCAGACTTGGTCGACTCTGGTCTGGGCTCTACTCGTCCTTTCTTCTGCTGCGATGAGCTCTTGTCTGGCCGTCTGCATCCACTCGACCATTTCTAATGCTCGTTGCATGGAAACCACTGCTTGTCGATCTTGTGGGCGATTTCGTAAGGCGACGAGGATATCTGTGAAGTCGACAGGAACACGGATAGCCGAGACCAGACGTGTGGCAAATTCTTGTTCGTCCGATGCGTGACTGAGTTCGATAGAAGGTGAGGGCGATGAGGTGCAGATAAAGGGTGTCTGTGCTCGAGAGGGTACTCCATTGACAAGCGTAGGCAATGCGGGTATGCTCATAATTGTGGAGGCGACTTCAGCGAGTATATTGTGAACAAGGTCGTCTATAGCGGAAGTGGGCATTGATGATATGTCGTTTTCTCCTCCTTTTATACCTTTCGGTCGTTAAGGGGGTCGCGGTTATAGAGATAAGAGCTGCCTGATCAGTTCCAGGCATCGTTCTGATCACCCCAGCCGTTAGCGTGCGGGCTGTCTCGCGTGAAGAGTGTGTGTTCGACAAGTCGTCTGATAAGGATTCGGTGGATGATCCAAAGAAAAGTGAGGGTTGTGCAGTGGAGGACGATTAGGAAGATGATGAGGAAAACCGTCGTGGTAGTCATTCCGGGTTTCTTCTCCTCTACTGGATTCCCCTGGTCCTTTTATATGCATCGAGGATTCGCTTGGCATTCTGTAAATTGTGGGTAGGTTCCCACGAGTTTTCTGCTGAAGAATATCCCTTCCACTTGACTAAATACCTCAGATGACCTCGGTACGTCTTGTGATTCAGGATGGCTTCGACTTCATACTCTTCTTCATTATCAACGACATCAGGTGGTGGGTTCACGTAATTCGGACCATGTATGTCGTTTTCGCAATAAGGAGATAGAAGGGCGGCGTGGAATACAGAATGAACTCGCCAGGTCTTCGGGAGTTTGAGACGATAGTTGGCCGGTCCGATGACTTCGACAATTTCGAATGGCCCCTCACGCTTTGGTGCTATCTTGCGCGAGGCGTAATTGACCTTCAGGTTCCTCGAGTCTAGCCAGACCTTCTGTCCTAGTGTAAACTTCGGCGATCCTTGTCTGACTCGGTCCGCCATCTGTTGTCGGGCTAACTCGTGCATGGCTAGTGCTTCTAGTCTTATCTTCTGCAACATGTCAAGCCTGGATTCAACCGATGGAATGTTCGTGGTCGGAAATACGGAAGGGAGTCCACGTGGTTCGTATCCCATCATGATGCGGAATGGGCTCATCTTCCGTGCTGAGTGTTCCCTTGTGTTATGACAAAACTTGAGGTCTGGCAGGCGGTCGGCCCATGTTTCAGGGTTGTTTCCGCAATAGAGTCGAAGATAGATTTCCAGCTCCTGGTTGACTCGCTCTGTTTCTCCGTCCGTCTGAGGGTGATAAGCTGTGCTCATTGATGATCTGATCTGGAGTAGTCGATTTAACTCTTGGAAGACCTTGGATGCGTATTGAGGTCCTCTATTCGAGATGATTCGGTCGGGTAATCCAAATCGCGAGTATACTTTGTCATGAAAAATCTTGGCTGTTCCTTCGGCTGTGATCGTTTTGAGGCAGGGCGTAAGAATCACCCCCTTCGTAAGGTCATGGTCTACTACGACCATAATTGAATCAAAACCATTGGAAATGGGGAGGTCGGTAATAAAATCGGTGGTGCAACAGGAAAATGGTAATGCGTGTGGGTCGGCGGGAATTAGTTCCAAAGGAATACGCGTTGGATGAGTATTCGGTTTCATTTGTTGACAGGCGGCACAGCCTTCAACATAATTGTAGACAAATGTATACATGCCGGGCCACCAGAATTCACGACGTAACAGTTCAAGAGTATTGAACTTTCCAGGGTGACCCATGGCAGGGGAGTCGTGATGTAGTCGAACGAGGTCATGACGAAGAGTTTCGGATGGTGGAACGTAGATCTTTCCCTTGTAGAGGATGACACCATCGCGAACTTCCCAGTCAGAAAGCGATGATTTCATGGGGAATGGCCCTTTGTGCGCAATCACTTCGAGGGCTTCGTGAACAATGAGGTCTTTTGCTGCGTGATTCCTGATTTCGTCAAATAATGTCGGGGAAATGGATCGCACAAACAGTGCATTGGGTAAAAGAACGCGATCTTCATTGTCACTTTCACTGTCATCGAGTCCGTCACGACGAGATAGCACATCAGATTGGATCATCTGAGTGCCGGGGACATGGATGAGGTGAAGATCAAATTGTGATAATTTGAGACTCCATCGTGCTTGTCAGCGGTTTAACTTCTGAGCTGTACAGAAGTACGTGAGGTTCTTGTGATCACTGCGAACTTCGACGGGATGGGGAGAGCCTTCAAGATAATGGCGCCATTCAGCGAGGGCTCGAATGATTCCGAGGAGTTCGCAGTCGTAGATTTCGTAGTTCCGTTCAGCTGGATTGAGCGTCTGTGAAATGTAGGCACAAGGATGGAGGTCTCCATTGATGTCGGCTTGGCATAAAACTGCACCCGTAGCAAACTTGGAAGTGTCGGATTTAACAATAAAGGGTTTTGCCTTGTCAGGCAGTAACAGTACTGGGGCGGTACTGAATCGTTGCTTTAATGTGTCGAAAGCTGTCTGACATTCTGTCGTCCATTCAAAAGGTGGAGATCCAGCGGCAGTGCGCGTAAGATTCGTCAATGGTTTGGCAATATCCGAGAAGTTGGCAATAAACTTCCGATAGAAGTTTCCAAACCCTAGGAAAGAGCAAACACCTTTTACCGTGCTTGGTTCAGGCCATTCTGCAATTCCTTTAAGTTTGATAGGGTCCATGCCAATGTAGTTTTCTCGAATGATCATGCCTAGGAATTCGACTTCTTTAACATCAAAGAAACACTTTTCCGGTTTAAGGAATAAGTCGTTGTCTTCGAGTCGTTGGAGTACGCGTCGGGTTCGAACGTGATGTTCTTCCAACTCATTTGAGAAGATGAGGATATCATCCATGTAAATGACTATCCATCCCTCATCGATCATGTCCTTGAAGAGTGCGTTCATTATCATTTGGAAAGTCGCCGGGGAGTTGCAGAGTCCAAAGAACATGACCATAGGTTCAAAAAGTCCGCGATTTGTCTTAAATGCGCCCTTCCATTGGTCACCATCTTTGATTCTGACATTGTTATATCCGGAGCGTAAATCCATTTTCGTAAAGATCGATGCGCCTTTGAATTGATCCATAAGGTCAGAGATGAGCGGAAGAGGATAGGCATTCTTCACCGTCCCTTCATTCAGGTATCGGTAATCCTGACAAGGACGTAGTGCTCCGTCTTTCTTTCCTACGAAGAAAAATGGTGAAGCCATGGGAGATTTCGACGGTCGGATGTATCCTTTTCGCAGATTTTCTTCCAGGAAGTCATCCATCGCTCCTTGTTCTTTGAGCGATAACGGATAGACTTTACAGTCGCGTGGAATAAAATCGGGTTTCAAGTCAATGGCGTGGTCCCAAGGCCTGGTTTCTGGAAAGCGTTCAGCTGCTTTCTTTTCAAAGACGGACTTCAAATCGTGGAGGTAGTTGGGGACCAACTCCTCGACGGTTTTGGGTTTGTCTACAGCTGATGCTTCCTTGTGTGCCTGTTGTGCCAATTCTTGTGATTTACCGGATGGTTTGTAAAAGACCGTATTCTGTGCGTTACAGAATAATGGGGATCGAGTACTGTGTGTCATTCTTCCAATGGCTGGGCCTCTTCGTATGGTGAAGACTGCAGTTTCAGTCTCTTCATTCGTCAAAGGTGACTCCTTCCTGATGGGTTCAAATATCCCAATGACTGGCTCTCCTGCGATATAGGATATAACTAGATCGTCATCATCGAGCTGATCCATAGGGGATTCTGATGGTGGGTCATCTGGTTCGGTATCATTCCGTACTGCGGGTAACTCACCATGCTCAGTGTTATCGGCCATGATTTCTCTGATAGATTCCGAATGTCCAAACAAGGTAGGGGAAGTTTCGGTGGTGATTAACTCTGGGAGTCCATCTTCCTTGAAAATCGAAACTTCTTCATCTGGTGCATCTTCGACGGTGGGTTTCGGTGGCCATTTGGCATCTTTACCAAACCAAAAGTCACCGGTTTCCCAGTTGATCATCGGATTGAGGCGTTTAAGCCACGGCATGCCGAGAAGTATGTTTTCTTTGCCAATGCCGGTCAGGAGGAAGCGAGTAAGTGTCTTCCTTCCTCCGATTTTCATCATCTTCCAGGTACAATGAGTAATGGTGCCCATTTGATTTGGTGTGCCATCTGCATTCATGACTTTAATCAGTTTCGGTAATTCCCATCTGATGAAATCGTTTTCTTCCGCAAAACGAATGTTCATGAACGTTTCGGCTGCACCGGAATCGATCAAGGCTTCTGTTGTAACGTCTTCCTTTTCTCCCAACGAAATATTCACAGTGATTGAATTTCCGCTAGTGTTGCAAATAATGAGGGGAGATACGGTAAGATGCGACGGTCCATGCATTACTAGTGGCCGTCGTCTCAAAAACCCAATTGGGTTCGTTCTTCATCAGTCATGTCGTTGAAGACGTTTCGCACATAGGCGATCTGTTCCTCTCTGGTTTCTTCCTTCGACGTCTCCTTCTTCTGTGCGAGGTCTTCTCGCATCTTCTTGATCCATGTGATCATGTCTGTGTCCAACCCGGGCTGTATCGTTCTAGCACGGGTGAAACTTCCAGACTGGGGGTGAAATTGTCTGTCGTTGGCTATATGGCCCTTCTTTCCGCATAGGAAACATAATCCTTCTTTCATTCTCTTCTGTCGCTCGTCCGGGGATAAGCGCGAGATATTGACACGATCAACATCCATCGCGTTTGGATCCTTTGCAGAAGCCGAGTAGTAGGGACGATGGACAGATCGGCCCTTTCCTCGCGTCGTCGTAGTGGCTCCTCGCTTGAAGATCTGAGCAGATCTCCATTGGTTATCAAACCACGAGGCATATTCGAACCACTTGTCAAGTGTCTTGGGCATGCTTTCCATCCCATATATCCTTTGTCGGAGTGGGTCGTTAAGTCCCCACTTGAAATACTCGATATTTCCGGCATCTTCTAGTTTCGCCTTGGATTCAAGCGATCGGAATTCGGCAATGTAGTCGTCCGCAGTACGAGTTCCTTGCTTGATGTTACGCAGCAAGGTACGAGCGGTTTCTTCAATATTTTCATCGCCAAATGCTTTGTTCACACTTGCAATGAAGTCTCTCCAACTCCCATAAGAAAGGAAGTCGTCATTGGTGAGTTCCGTTTCTATGAAGCTCTGTGCCCATGATCCTGCTGTTCCTCCTTGCATGTGCGATAGCACGAATGCGATCTTCTGATTGTCCTCCTGGTAGACATGGCTATTTCTGGCCATGTAGTTCTTGCATTGGTTTATAAATTCCCTAAGCTTCGAACGGTCTGAACCGTTGAAGATCTCGGGTTTTCTAAAACCAAGTTCCTTCTGGCTATCATGGTGACGTCCTTCATCCATGGTAACTGTAGCCATCGGTGGTATGTAATCGGGTATGATTGGTGCAAGAGTCGGTTGGGGTACAGGATTCTGGGCAGGGGGGTTCCAAGGGGCGTCTGGTCTTTCTCCTGGATAGGAGGTCGTTATACCACTGTCTGCGATGTGCTGGAGCACTATTCCACCAAGATTATGGGGAAGTGTCCTTTCAAATTCCTCTGGGGAGTAGTCGAAGTTGTGATTGTCTGGCCTGATGAATACAGGCCTCCCTCCTATGAAATGTGCGTTTCGTTCTGTGCTCCACTCCGCTTGGGATGGGAGGTGCTCGCGGTACTGCTCTGGAAGAGCGGTCGGGTTGATGTAGTCAAAATCCAGCGTGGATAAATTCTTCTGTGTGGCCTATGTCTACACGTAGACTGCACACCGTCCTTAACTAAGTGGGTTCGTTCGTCGTCGGCTAACAAGCCCGTAGAGTGTCTTCTGTCTTCAAACTGATACACCTATTTGCTGATTGCTCGAGTGATTACCTCAGCCTCCTCGGCCTATTGGTCTCTCGGACAGACCCCTCTCCGAAGATGAGTGATCAGTCTATCCCTTCAGCTACCTCGATTACAGAGTAATCTCAAACGGCGCTTTAGCAATCGAATCGGGTGTATCGTTCAGTCTTCAAGGTTCGGTCCGGTCGGTAGTTCGTTGTTAGACTCTAGGAAGTCACAGAGAGTAATAAGATCTCGACCTAATGTTATGCGGCAGCGAAACACGAGCGTCTAGTCGAGTCGTCACGAGACAAGGTCTTAGTCTAAGACACAAGTCCGTTCAAGTGACACTTCTGGCGATGTCCTCGCACTGAAGGTCGATCAGAGTTCGTTCTTATGACTCGTAGTAGCTGTCTGCTACTGACGGTCGATCTCAGTCAAAGGCAAGTGAAAAGCTGGTTTAATGGTAACCAGGTCGAGATGGGGATCCAGCTCGACAAGGTCGTTTACTTATACAAAAGGTATCCGCAGTACTACGCAGTAATGCGAGATCGTTCATTGGCTAGATAAGGTGAAACGATATCTGGGCAAGGTAACAGCGAGGAAGTAATATGTATGAGAAAGCTGAGTAAGGTCGTGAGAGGTAATCAGTACTAATGGGGATAACGAGTCGTGTATCAGAACGAGGTAAAGATGAGGCGTACATGCACGTCTTGCATGCGCGATAAGAAGAAGGTCTGGAGTTGGATCCGGTGTAACCCTAGACTAGGGGTTCTGGACATCTGGGTAAAGAATCGGAGGTTGCGCTCCGATGAGTCACGTGTTGGATCACGTGGTCTGGTAACGTAAAGGGAACAAGGAAAAGAAAAAGAAAAGACGCGCCACAAGTGGGGAGCGTTGTAACAACATCTGCAATTGGCCCGTAGATTATTCCAAGTTCTTGCGTTCCGGATAGATAGCGGAGGACGCGTTTAGCAGCAGTCCAATGAGCCATTCCGGGATTGGCAGTAAATGAGCTAAGCCGTTGCACGGCGTGAGCAATGTCTGGTCTCGTGGCAATTGCCGCGTACATCAGTGATCCGACGAGCGATGCATATCCATTGTCTCGGTCGCATTCGTCATCAGTTTCGGGTTCTTCTTTTTCAAGCACTGTATTTGGATCAAGAGGCATCCCGACCATGTTGGCATTCGTAAGCCCATTCTTGTGTAGGATAGACTCAATATATTTTGTCTGAGAGATTTTGATTGTCCGCTTTGAACGGTCTCTCTCAATTTCTATCCCCACAATTTTTCGGGGTTCGCCAAGGTCGGTAACTTCGAACATATTTCGGAGTTCCCTCTTCAATTGGTCCATCAGTGCGCAATCATTGGTGAATATTAATAGGTCGTCCACCCAAACGGTGACGATTTCTATCTTATCACCTTTAATCCGTATGTACGCACATGGATCCGAGAATAGGCGCTTGAATCCCGCGTCTAGTAACTTGCGGTTCAGCACGATATTCCATTCTCGGCCAGACTGCTTTAGCCCGTAGAGGGTTTTCTTTAATTTACATACGCGGTATGTTCCATCGCTGTATCCTTCGGGTTGCTGCATATACACTTCTTCTTTGAGAGTTCCATTAAGATAGGCGCCTTTCACGTCCATCTGTCCGATCTCCCAATCTAAGATTGCAGCTAGCCCGAGGATAGCTTGAATGGTTTCGAGGCAGACTACGGGCACGAACGTCTCGGTATAGTCCATGCCTGGGATTTGAGAATATCCCTTCGCAACCAGGCGGGCTTTGTATTTGATTATTTCACCCTCTTTGTTTGTTTTCTTAACTAGAACCCATTTATTTCCTATGGGTTTTCGATCTTTTGGAGGTTCCACTAACTCCCAAGTCTCCATACCCTGTAGTTGATTGAGTTCCGTCTGGACTGCCTGTTCCCATTTGGGCCACTCGAGTGATCTCTTGGCATCACTGAGTGTCTTTGGCTCGTCCGCATCCGCATTTCCGTGGGCGCTCATCGCAATATAGACTAATTCAGCATTTGATTTATCTGGATCATTATCCAGATCTTCGTCTGCCTCTGGGTTGTGCATTAGACGGTAATCATGCCGAACTGTCTTTCTTCTGGTTCGTCTGGGCTGGCTTGGTGCGTCCGTCCCGCTTTCCTCGCGTTGATCAGGATCATCATCCTGTCTGCGCTTTCGCGGATTTTTGGCAGGTGACTGTGGCGCGGAAGTTCCTAACTCCCCCTCGCGCTGCACGTCTGCGGTCGTTGTGAGGTTTGGGACTTCGGGTCTCCTTTCCGCATGCGGCACATCTGACGCATTGCTAGGTAAAGTGCCCAGAAATATATTTTGCTCCCCCTCACGCTGTGCTGTGAGGATAGGTACGTTGGATCCTATTTGCTCTTGTGGCACGTGAGGCGCGTTGCTGGGCAAATGGTCCGGGGAATTCGAAGAAAATTGGAAATTACGCGAGATTTTAATCTGGCACGTATGCGCATCATAATATTTGATGGCTTTGGGTCCGTCCATGTATCCAACAAAAATATACTTGTTGGCACGGGGCGCTAGCTTTGATAGTGTTGTGTCCTCCATGAGGACCCATACGGGGGAACTGAATTCTTGTAGGTACGAGATATTTGGTTTTATCCCATTCCATTTTTCTTCGGGAGTTGCCCCATTTAACACCTGGGTAGGCGATCTATTTTTAATATAGACTGCATGAGCAATCACGTCAGCCCAAAGATAACGAGGTAGATCTCTTGCATAGATCATCACGCGCGCTAGTCCAAGCAGTGTGCGATTCAATCTCTCAGAGACTCCGTTCTGGGATGGTGAGTACGGCGCAGTCGGACCCATCTCGATCCCTTTCATTTGACACCAGTTAATTAATTCGGTGTTCATATATTCTCAACCGTTGTCGAGCCTGAGTCGCAAGGGTTTATTTCCAAACTTGCGCTCGATATAGGTAATATAATTCTTTACCTTTTCTGTTACTTCATCTTTATGCCTCATAAATAGTACTGTACTTCGATGACTGTAATCATCGGTAAATGTCATAAAATATTTCCACCCTTGTAGAGCGGCTGTCTGTACAGGTCCCCACACATCTGTGTGTGTTAATTCTCCGGGTACCTTGCTGCATTCATCCGTCTCTTTGGGAAATGGCTTCCACGTCGCCTTTGCTTGGATGCACGCCTCGCAATTAATTTCATCTGGGCTTGGCGAGATTTCTAGGCCATCAACAAGCCCTTCGTGATATAATCGCATAAGCGCTGGTTTCCCGATATGGCCATAGATCTTGTGCCACTCTTCCCAGGTATGCGGGCCGTATTCCTTAGCAGTATAGGTTCGCGCAGGTTGCGGAACTATTGGACGCAATTTCAATGAATATAGTCGTCCATTTTTCTTGCCTATAGCAAGAGTGTGTTTATTTTTATCTATTAGTATTGCGCGACTATTACCCATAAGTACTCTTCCTCCCGCGTCGTCCAAACACATGATGGAGAGGAGGCTATTGGGTGCTGTTGGCGCATACAGTACATCGTGGAGACGGAATTTCACTTTTCGGTCTCCTACTTCACTTTCGACATCGACCGTACCGTGGCCCAATGTCTGCGTTGGTTGCGGTCCAATGCCTGTGATTGCGTGATCTTCGAGCCCCTGATAGGTCGCGAAGACTTCATGACGATTTGTAATGTGCGAAGTTGTCCCGAAGTCGGCAAACCACTCATAGAAAGAAGCGATTTCGCCATCAGATCCGAGAGATACAGTGTCGCTATCATTATCGTAGGCTATTTTTGCCTCATCCTCTTTCGATTTGACCTCGCGCGCTTTGTAAGCACATTCCGTCTTTTGCCGTTTCATCGGCGGGCCCTGTCCGGCTTTGCCGCCGCCTTTAGCCCAACAATCCGTGGCCTTATGCCCGAATTTTGCGCAATTCATACATTTGACCTTGTCGCAGTGCCGACACTCGTTACCAAGATGTCCCGGCTTTCCGCAGATCGAACATTTTTTGTATTCCCCAAAGGGGCGCTTCTTTCCTTTGGCAACCATGGCTTGGTCCGAGGATTGACCGCGCTTGCCACACTCGTGCCTTCACCTATTTTCATCAAGAATGATGGCAATCAATTCTTGTGATGTAAGCTGAGGGCACACGTTGTCAGCACCTTCGGCGCCAAAGTAAGAGCTGAGGAAAGAATCCCAGCTCTCCGGTAATGAAGTGGCCAGGATGAGCCGGAAATCCTCATCAGAAACAACCTTCCCCATTAGGTGGAGTTGTTCCTGGATCTGTCGCAACTGTGTGATATGATTGGAGATATTGTCTTCTTCCTTGGCTTGCATCCGGTAAAAACACCGGCATAGCGCGAGAATTCCATGCTGTCCACGCTGTTCCTTGACTGTGCGAAGCTGCTCCCACATGGCCCGTGCGGTCTCGGCTCTAGCGATGTGCACCATCTGGGAATCTCCCAGCGATAGCACAATTACATTCTGGGCCTTGAGGTCCTTCTCTCCTCAGGCGCTAATCTCCGCCTCTCTCGCTGCCCTATTGGCCGGGTCATTACTCGGCTGCGGCTTCGGTGTCTTTCCGGTCACATACTCCTGGAGACCCTTGTCATTAAGGATGGCCTCGACGCGGCGCTTTCACGGGAGCCAATTGTCTTCCTTCAGGAGTAGGATCCGGTAAGCATTGCTATTGCTCGTATTATCAGTGCTGGTCGACATTATTTGTTCTCGTACTAGTAAGGGGGTAACAATTTTTGTAGCCACAATAGGGGCTGTTGTTATCCGAGTATTTATTGGCTAGAGCCGGGGCTCATAACCTGTTAGAAATCGCGCCTTAGTTCCCAAATAGGAAGGTAGTGATGGCGGGTCAAGATGCGTCGGGGCGCGTGATTACGCGTCCTAAAATAGATTTCTGTATATATACAGTTCTAGACACTCCACTTTATATAAGCAAATTTCCTTCTTTGTCTTTGTAATCATGCCCTCGGCTTGTCTGCCCTTGGGCGCTCCCCAATTTCTGGAGCTCCAGAAATTTGGGCGCTACTTTCCAACAGACGGGAAGATAGATAGAGGCATCATGCACGGGAAGGTCGCTACTCCATTCATTTGGGACATGATTCATCAGCATGCGCAGCGTTTGTTAGGATCGTGCATGTGCAAAATCTACAATAACCTCCTGTCGGATCGTCTCTCCAGAGGGACGGCGGGAAGCATCTTTGAAGACACCGCCCATCACATCCTTGGAGGACACAGAGCTATACCATTAGGCCTCTTTCGAAAGGTCATACTTCTTCCTCTCAGACTGAGTGGGACCTCTCTATGACTTCGCAAGCGGTCATCTTCGAGAAGATCACTCAGATCTCTGGTAATCTGGCACCACACACGTACTACCGTCTGCTGAATTCAAATTTCACGAGTATCGATTCTTTCACGTTCATTGATGGGACACTGATCCTGTTCCAGTTCACAACCAGTCTGGACCACTCAGTCAAAGTACAAGGATTACAAGGTGTCGCGAAGGTTCTTCCTACCACGAATTGGAAGCTGGTCTTTGTGGTTCCCACAGATATTGAACCAGAGTTTTAAATACCAACTCTACAAGCCACCCTCCTCCCGCGAAACATGGGAGAAAAGAGTGGAGCAATATGTGATGAGACTGAGCGCTGAGCAGTTGTTTCCGACTGCGTAAGTTTGCTTTGACTTTTGTTGCTGACATTCCACCTACTGACGCCAACTTTCAGTGATATGCAACAGGCAGTGGACTAGTCTTCAGCAGATGAAAACCAATTCTCCGCCGCATGCGAACGAGTCAAGCTTGCTGGCAAGCCCATCGGATGCCGTGCTGGCAGCTCTTGCACCGTCGTCGGGCTCTGGTGGTACCGCGACACGGGCGCAAAAACGGGCGCAAAAAAGGAAGCGAGCGAGCAGGAAATCAAACCAGTAGAGTGCGAAGGCTCAGTCATACGTTGGTGGCTTGCGAGAAACTTGTATGCTAGTAGTGATCCAGCATTACTTCGAGTCAGATGTATTAATGAACGATAGGCGTTCGCTGAATGTTGCACCAAAAGAATGCATATTTTGTTCTCATCATGATTCATATGTGAACATTAATGTTGAATGTAAACTTTGGTAAGGAACGACTGTCTTCCTGCAAGTAACTAGAGGCTGTATCTATGAGCCTCACGCCAAGTGAGCGGCCCAGGCACCCAGGCGCTGCCATAATTCCTGCACCTTCTCTGGCCACACCTTCGCAACGACATCCCGAATCAAAAAATCATGACTGAGGTTCTCCTTGATACCCTCGGTCTGAAGCCAGTCTACAGAAACACCTGCTCCAGAGAGTCTGCCCTCGAGCCCTACTATGGAAGAGGCAATACGCTCATTGTCGGCGGAGGATATGAATGTTGGCGGCCAGCCGGGCAGCGGTGCGTGAAGGGCGGGAGAAAAGTACCGAGATTGCATGAGCTCGGGCGGAAGCTGACCTAGAAACTTACGTATCGATGGGTGATTCGGGCTAGGAAGGTATCTTAGGGCAATATTGGCAGAAGAAACACTTGTGATTGAACTCACTCCCTCATGTCACACCACGGGCTGAGAAGTACTATGCCCGCTGGAGGGTCAAGGCATTGACTTTCTAAAATGTATCGCACCAGCGAAAGCACAAGATGGGCGCCCGCAGAGTCACCCACAAAGATAATTCGGGAAGGAGAGACGTTCAGCGTATGCAGCATATAGTAATAAGCGGAGAGTCCCTCGAGAAGTTGCAGGGGAAAAGAGGCTAATCGCTCCGGAGAGGAGCCTGTGAGCGTATAATCTACAGCTAAACCATGGACGAGGCGTCAGTGTTACGGTCGGAGGCGTAGCGTATATAAACGCACACAAGACGCGTGCGAAGATATCGCGCTGTGAATTGTCAGCTAGGTCTATGCGGGTCATGCAGACTCACGTCTACAAATCCACTGGGTATACCTGGACATGGTCCACGCAGGGTCAGCAATGTCGTACAAAGGCATACGCCATCCACTCACGCGAAAACCCGCCCTTTCGGTTCATAGCGCTCCCAAACATGTAGCCTCCGCCATGGAAGTTAAGGGCAGTCCATCGGTTATCCTTGTCGACCTCCTCGAGACCGTCCCCTGCTTTCATCCACCAACGCGCGTTAATCACTTGGAGCACAATGCCAGCTTGCTGTGCCCAGCTCTTAACATCGCCACGTATGAATTCCTCAGGAATGGGAGGGATTGTCTGAACCATGTCGGGTCCGTCTTCAGTATCGCCAGAAACAATTACAGTTGTGTCCGCTCTTGCTGTATCGGAAAGCGACGAATTCTTCTTTTTCAAGAAATTCGTGGCCTTCAACTTCTGCCAGAGTTTGGAGGGCATGAGCCGGGAAATTCGAGAAAGTCAGAGAGTCAGTATGTACGTAAGGGCAAAGGCTGGACAGTGCGTATCTCGTGATCACGTGTACGTTCGCCTTCAGCCACAAGCGCGTCACGGCAGGTGGGACGCGAAACGCGCTCTCACCCTCATCTCTGCTTGTCGCTGTCACGCATATCCAGGCTGCCTCGAGGTCTTGAAGGCATATATTGCATCAATATTTGCACAATCCAACGCGGAAACCTTCTGTCCACCTCACAACAGCAGTTGGAGACTGGGCTGTGGCAACTTTAGAATAGGACTTTAGGTGGTCATATTAGGGCCTACTGTATGTTGCCAGCTTTTTATTGTTTTTATGTACTTCAACCACCTCGGACTTGCTCCACAGTCCCCGAAGTCCTCACACCATGACCGAGATCGACTCTTCACTTTTCGGCCAACCGAGCAATCTACTCGCTGCGAATGTCGCATCAAAACTGTCATCATCTACCGAAATATCTCAAGAAGAGCCTATGCTAAATGGTCATCTTTCAACTAAGCCGTTTGTCTTGGGCGGATTACTCGGTGTTGCGTCGCACCAGACTACTGTCAGCGTACCCGGGTCCAGTGATGCGGAACCAGCAGATGATCAGTCGTCTACTTTGTTTGCATCTGAAAGACACCTCCAGGAAGATCACTTTACCCCCAACGGTCTGCTCGCGGAGCAAACTTCTACCTTGGGTGGACTTTTGAGTGGGGAACGCCCTATTGCTGTTGCGAGCGGCGCCGTGGAGACGGTAGCCGGTAAGTAGGCGTGCCCATTTTGCAATGTAATCTTCTCAATGTATCTCGTAGATGCCCCCACGCTGAACGAATCCTTTATTCCAACTGGCCTGTTGTCATCAACGTCCCAATCGCAAGGTAAACATGTTGACCATTTGTGCACTAAGTATCGCACCCGTCTAAACGAGGTCTCTATGGCTTGCACATAGATGAAGAATTTCCTGACGTGTCAGACCTATTACGACCTTACGTGAATGCCAACGCTGCCGGGAGTTCCAGTGCGTCCACCACATTGTGCGCGTCGACCTTCGAAGGGAAGGTGATCTTCCTCAAGCGTAAGCCAAGACGAGGAGAAAAAAGTTCTTCCACGGTGAGTACATTTGCCGTACACCGACCAGCGCTTGTCGGGGAACTGATCGAAATGTTAGACAAGCAGCGCCGCTTCTAGCGCGCAAAAATTCGGGAAATTGCTTGATGTTCCTATACACCGTCTGCTCGACGACCTATCTGTCACTGTGGCGGCCAAATTGAGTTACCAGTAAGTGTCCTTGTAGTCACTGTCCATAATCGTTCACGGTCTCTCCAGGGAGGCAAACCCGGCGCCAGCAGTTCCATCACGCCCCTCCACAAGTACAGACGCTTCCCTCTTGACTGACCGATATCGCCCAAAGCGCTTTACTGAACTCCTCGGTGACGACCGTGTGCACCGCGAGGTGATGGCGTGGGTGAAGGAGTGGGACCACTGCGTGTTTGGTGGACGCAAGGGTCGCGGCCGCAAGCGTCCACGAGAAGAAGACAGTGCTGACGAGTGGCGACGACCAAAAGAGAAGGTATGTTCGGTGGTGACGCTGTGCGATTTTCTAGTGGTGGTTGACAGCTCCTGCACTTGGGGTAGCTGCTGCTCTTGTCCGGACCGCCTGGGTTGGGTAAGACGACACTCGCGCATATTGTGGCTCAGCATGCGGGTTATAGTGTATTTGAAATCAACGCTAGGTTGGGCAATTTATGACTCGTTCATCTCCTCGCCTAAATACCTTCGACATTTTAGTGATGCTCGAACAGCCCAAGTGGTCGATGATCGCATACGTCCTGCATTGGAGTCTGGCTCTGCCGTCGGTAGCTCAAAACCCATCTTGGTGGTCGTCGACGAGATCGATGGTGCTACTGGCGGCACAGACAACGTATGTGCCCTACGCTCATATTTGTTCCTGCTGTTGATATGTCTCGCAGTCTAGCGGATTCATCCAGAGACTCATACAGCTGACGTATGACAAGCCACGAAAGAAAGGTATGCTTCAAGGCGGCGTACCCCGTCCATATCCTCATAACACATCTATAGGCCGCAAACTTGACCCTAAGGCTTCTCGCCCACTGCTCCGCCCCATCATTTGCATCTGCAATGACCTATATGCGAGCTCTCTTGCGAAACTCCGTCCTCTCGCCAGAATTGTGAGATTCTCGCGTCCCAATGACGTGCACTTGGTGCGACGTTTGCGGGACATATGCGAGACTGAAGGACTTCGTGCGGAATCTAGGGCACTCACTACGCTCGTGGGCGTTTCCCAAGGTGATCTCAGAGGATGCCTGAACATGCTTCAGGTCAGTTAGGCACTGTAGACGACTGAAGCCCGACTTATATTAATATTCTCGAACTAGTTCATCAAGGCCCGAGGTAAGGAAGTTACTGAGCCAACTGTGCGTGCGGCAACTATTGGCATGAAAGGAGGGAATACCTCGCCATCTAGTGTGCTCAATGATCTCTTCGCACCTATGTCACGAAAGCGAGCGAAGGATCTTGGAATTGGAGAAGAGGAGGAGGCACGGTATGTCGGTCGTCTCAGCCGTGAGGTTGAGGATAGCGGGTCTGTGGACAAGATCGCACTAGGTAACGTATGGCCTATTTCCAATAGCCATGCGATCGCTGACCGTGCGCAGGGTGTTTCGAGCACTACGCCAACTTGCACCAGCACGATGGCAACTTTTCGCGATACCTCAAGGGGAACGAGTGGCTTGGAACTTTCGACATCATGTCGGGCGAAATGTGGTCAGAGCGGGAGTATGCACTTCTGCAGTATCTCCCATATACTCTCGTCCCTTTTTACCCGCTGTTCCAGGAGCGTGGCGGCCCGAGGGTAGAAAGGCCGAAAGCAGATTGGGAGGTATGTCGCTAGTTTCTCTTTGCGTAGTTGGTGCAGCCAGTGAATAGTGGCGCCTCGCAGAATTACGTCCAGACCAAGATGAACGAAGAAATCTACAAATCCCTGGGGCGCAGTCTGCGTGCAGCTGCTGGTTTCCGACACTGTGGCGGCTTCAGGCATCTCGCGAGCGACCAAATTTTGCAACTCGAACTGGCACCATTACTCAACAGGATCATCTCACCTCCTCTGCATCCAGTAAATCGATTCTGCGCAGGGTTGTCTTCATGTAGCTGACAAAGATATCCAGGTCAACAGTCAGGTCATCCGCCCACACGAGCGGGCGATACTGAGCAGGCTGATCGATATCATGGTAGCTCTGGAGCTACGCTTCGTGCAAGAGAACGCAGAAGACGGCCAGCTCGTCTACAGACTGGACCCGTGAGTCATCTTCCGCGATTTCTCGCATGGAGCCACGACAGACTGCTATTCGCAGCCCGATAGATGTGTTCGTCACCTACGACGGCAAACGAGCCACTGACATCTCCGTCTCGCGTTATGCTCTCAGACACCTGGTTGCGGCAGAGGTGCGTCGGTGCGATACGCCGCAGTGCACCTTTACTGATGGAGTTTCCGTAGATTGATGCACAGCTCGCCTCGCGACAAGTGGACACAATCGAGAATAAACGGAGTAAAGCAGATTTCTTCAGCAGACGAAAGTGCGTTACGATCGTATATTGCACGTATTGGTGATCACCGAGTTACATAATTTCCTCAGGCGAAAGGCGTCTGAGAACGAGGAAGAGGTCGAAGCAGAGGGCGACGGCCAATTAGTAGGCCGAGGGTCTAACGTTGTCGTGAACAAGCGAGCAAGGAAGGATGACGCAGAACCTGCAGAGAAGGCAAGTCGTCGGGATATTGCTGGCCCGTCCGTATATTGACGGTCACATCGTAGGTCGCAACTGACTTCTTCGGACGACCTATTATACCGAAGACTAGCAACGAGACTCAGAAGTCAAGTGCTCCCGTAGTGAAATACCAAGTCAAGTATCGCTTCAAGGAGGGCAATTCTTCGGCCGTGCGCAAGCCGGTCAAAGTCGGGGCTTTCTTGTGATGGACGACTTAACTTGTTGTCCACCACTTCCATACGCACTTCCGCCGGAAAAAAAATATGTATCATCATGTTGCAGTTACAAGAAATTCCATTGTTTGTACAGTCACCGTCTAAACGTTAGCTTCCTTAATCATGCCCAGAATCTGATCCTTATCGATACCATCCTTGTTGGTAGAGTGCGAGATCTCCTCAAACGTCTCGCCGTCCCGGACGGTCTTCAACGCCTTGTTGCGCACCAACATTAGACTGTCTGTGCCTAGCTGAATGCGGAGAGGCGGGTTGGGCATGCTTGCGATCTGCATTAGCACTTTCCCTCCTTTGTTAGGGTCTCCGATTCCGCCGCCGCCGTATTGGTGCGAGGCCTCCCGCATCTTCCTGAATGCCAAGCCAGGGGAAGTGGGGCCTTGATAGCGGGGGTGTATGGGAACGTGGATCATGGAGCTACCACCCCACTCGGTTTCGAATCCTCCCGGCTCAATTATGAGACCCTTGATATTCCACTCTGGAAGCATCTCCTTAGTGAAGGCTTCGGTGAAGGCCTCAAGAGCTAGTGAGAAGCTTGTGAGCAACGAATGAAGCATTAAACGCAAAATGCGTCATACCAAATTTTCCGGCACTGTAGAAGGCAAGCGTGGGGTTGCTGGAATAACCACCTACGGAAGAGATATTGAGCACGCGACCACCATATCCCGGAGGGTTGACGTCTCTCAGGAACTTGATGGCCTGTAGCGGATTATCAGCATCAATTGCAGTTAATTCAACTTGCATCGCACTGACTTCCTTCGTGATGCGAACGGGTCCCCAGAACAAAACTTCTATCTGCTTCCGCGCCTCTGCCTCCGGGGTGTCTTCAATTTCGCCTTCCAAGCCATAGCCGGCGTTATTGACCACTACGTCCAGCCTCCCAAAATGCTTCTTGGTGGCTTCGAATGCAGCTACAATCTGCGCCTCGTCCGTCACGTCGAGGGGAACAACCAAAAGCTGGGAGGAGGCGTATTTCTCGACCAGGGGGGCGAGCACTGTCGGTTTGCGAAGAGTAGCAACAGCACGCTCGCCAGAGGCAAGGACCTCCTCGAGAAGGGCCCTTCCAAGCCCTTGAGAGCTGCCGGTGACTGCAACTTAGGTTCTCAGCATGCCACTAAGCCTCAGAGACCACTCACTGAACCAAATTCGAGAGTCCGAAGTGCTCATTATGGTGACGAGTGGTGGTGGCGTACGAGGTTGAATAGTGGACAAGTCCGAGTCTGCATGACGACCTCAGCAGGTCTACCGAAGGAACATTTGCCGTGCCATCCAGTTGCGCAAGTCTTCGGCTTGATTCCGACTACAAAACTCTCCAAAAGGGGCAACTTCGCAAGCCACGGAGTAAATCATTATGTAATAGAGGCTCTCTCTGCCTGTCCTGCAAACACATGAATGTTTTAATATTCAATGCTCACTACCGTGGTTGGACGGGTTTGAATATTCAAACCAGTTGATACTGTGAGCATCCTCTGGTTCCAACACTAGTGCGACAGCACATGCTTATATCCCCTCCCAGGCTAAATGCACTGTGCAAGACGCTGTACACGTTTGTCAAATATTTGCACGCAGTCACAGCATTCAATTATTACGCCCTCAGCCTCGGGCCGCATCTTGTCGTCGATGTACGGCTTCACCTCGAACAGCATGTATATTTCCTCCACGGTGCTCTCTGAGTTTTCAGGGCACATAAGCTGTACATGCAAGGCGTTCGGCGCTTCTTGTCTTTCTCTGCTTCCACTTAGAATCTCATGGTCATTCGGGTGAGTTCTTGGCCGCTCCTCGCAACTCTGTCGTCTCTTGAGAGCAGCGACACAAAATAACTATCATTTATGTGTTACTTTTGCCTCTGGAATGGAATCGTTAGCGGATCTTTGGGCTGTTTGCTTCGTGCGCGGATACACTGCAGGGGAATGTCTGATACTCATGTTCTGCTCATCTTCCACATATTCAAACACTTGGTCTTCATTATTATCCTCTCTTATCACCAAAGACATGCTGATTGGTGCAGCTTGTCCCTCGGAATTGTTTACCTCATCATCTCTAGCCCCTTGTCGACCTCTCACCCTGGTTCGGAAATGATTCATTCGGCGTCCTGAAGCTACAGAGTAAGTGCTATCAGCTACGTCGGGAACTATCGAGGCACCAAAGGCCATGCAGAGGTTTGGACCAGGATATGGCAGACTCTTCTCTGGTTCATTTATTTGATTTCCTTGAACGTACGACATGAATATGTGCATCCTTTTCTTGATGAGTCACCCTCCACCGTCTGCCCAGTACTGTCGTGCTCCGGATATAAGTTGGACGTAAATTGGGTTTCCGTGTTTATTCCGGTACGTATTTCGAGTGGAGCATCTGAATGTAAGGCTTAGACACTTCTTCGTGCCTCAAACTTCAAGATACACGTCTGTGTGCACACTAAAGCCTGCTTGTATCGCCAGATCATGGCTCAGACAGGTCACCGCAAATGTTGTATATAGCGGTAGATGTACAAAATCCAGACATTTACCATATGTCTCGAGTTCGCTTGATCGCAAACAGATACAGCGATACAAGCGGTGACGAACGACTACAGTTGCCTTGTTTGGAACTGAAGGTGAACAAGTGGCCACGGGCGCCTCAGATCTCAGAACCTTACTACTTACTTGCTTTCCACGACAATCTCAGTCATATCTTGCTGTGGTGCCAGGACATCCAGTCTTTCAGTGTCTGCCTTGCGAACGTTATTCACTTGGTAAGAACTGTGTAAGGACAGACAGCATCTGCCTTAGCCGCAGGGGAGACGCGGAGGTTGTGTTCGGGGTGACCATTCCAAACAGCCGAAGCGATTGAACTATATAGCGAGGTGCACATCTAGTAGTCAAGCGAGCTGTATCTGCGAATATGGGTGTCATGGATAGTGACGGAAAACAGCATTTTGCTGAGGGTATTGTGGCAACCAATACCCAGGAGTGGGTGCTGAACCCAGAAACTGAGTATAGGTTCGAACTTGACCCTGGCACCTCACTCGCGATCAAGGTGCGATTTTCTTAACAACAGAGTATAGCTCTTAACACCCTGATCTTTGATGCGCTCATTCATGCGCTGCAGCTCCTTCGTGGACACGCAGAAATTTTCGGCGCAGAGCTTGTAGACGGCAAGACTTATGTCTACGGCTTCGAATGCAAGGCAGCTGTGTACACATGGCAGGGATGCACCATAGAGATGAGTACATCTCTCTCACACTCCCATCCACAGATGTTTACCGGTTTGGACACGATGCCGTCATCGCAAGCACGTCACAGGCCAGCCTTCGACAGAATACATCTCGGAGGAGACCCCCATGGTAGCCTACGCGAATGTACACCTCGCGCTCGAGCAGATGCGGGTACGCGCCTTGCGAGCGGTGCATGGCTCACCTCCATCAGACGACGATGACGCGGATATACTCACAAACCCCGATGCGCCGCGTGTGCTGGTATTGGGGCCAGAGAACTCGGGCAAGACGACGATGTGCAAGATTCTGACGAATTATGCGTTGCGCACTGGACAGGATTGGTGCCCTCTACTCGTGAATGCGGACCCTAGCGAGGTATGTTGCAGTCCTAGTTGGCTTCTATGCTTGCAGCAATGTCACACCGAAAGTCGGCAATTAACATCAATATACGCGGTTTAGGGAGGATGGGCAGTCCCTGGAGCCATATCCGCTGCTTCGATTTCTATTCCGATACAGACCTGCTCTTCCGCCTCCCCTCTTGGTTCGACGGCGACGTCTGCGCCCACCCACATGTCCTCTAATGCCCTTCTTCCTCTCGCATACTGGTACGGCCACGCCCAGACACGACGGAATCCGTTACTCATGGACAGAGTGATTCGGAATTTGGGGGAAAACATCATGGAGCGGTGGGAGTCTGACACAGAAAGTGAGTGAAGTCCTTTACTTTGTGTTGGGAGTCTCCCTTATTCTGCGATGTAGGTCGGGTGTCAGGCTTGATTGTCGACACACCGGCTTCTTTTGCCGCCAGCTCGGGTTCCAATGGTGATCACAGGCAGACCCTCATCAAAGCTTGCGTTGATGCATTCAGAAGTAAGTGATGTCATAAATGTCTACGACTCGGTGGTCTGACGAAAATCGTGCCCAGTAAATGTCATCCTTGTAGTAGGCCACGAAAAGCTCAATGTGGAGATGCAGCGAATATACGGTAATCGTATGGCCGTCGTCAAGATACCAAAATCGGGTGGCGTAAGATCTGTTCTTCCCTCATAGCTCTCAGCCACTCATTCATGTGCTGCTTCCCATGTGTTTACAGGTGGTAGAACTGGACGCTAGCTACCGGGAGCGGATACGCAAGTATGAGCTACACAAGTACATGTATGGCCAGGTGATTGAGCCCCCATCTGGCCTAAGCAGTACGGTGTGCATGCAAGGGGGCGAGCAGACGCCCGACCTCACTCTTGCGCTTTCACCGTCATCGTCGGTAATCTCGTTCAGCGACCTGAGAATTTATCGCATTGGAGAAGGCAAGTATATCACATTCATTTGCTCTGTAGTTTTTGCTTCCCTATCCATTTGTTTTACCATTTACACCATTGTCTCACCTGTCCTAACCTCTATTCACGGGACAGAAACGATGGCACCGGTTTCAGCACTTCCCATTGGCGCAACTCGCGTAGTTTCCGAGATGCAGCCGCTAGTCGTCGATCCAGCGCTGCCCGGTTCGGGGCTGTACAACGCAGTTCTCGCACTCCTGGCCCCTCCGAACCCTGACGAGTCAGAACGCTATGATGAGGAAGTGCTCGACCTGCCAATTGTTGGGTTCACCGTAGTGTGAGTACTTCAAGCTCTTGTTTCCCGCGTTGTACGCGTTGTTCATTCGCTTGTTGGATTGCATAGGACTGCGTTGGACATCCCTAACAAACGGATGACGGTGCTGGCGCCAAGTCAGGGTTCGCTCGCGGGGCGGATCGCTGTTGTGGGCTCATTCGAATGGCAGGAATGAAAGTATTTTATCCAAAGGAGAGAGTAATTCTGTGAAGCCCGAAAGACCTATGGTATACGGTGATCCTAATGATAGATTTTCTGGTCAGAATCAACTATAAGCTGTCCACTGGGAGATATCGGGCGACCATGCGGCCAATGTAAGTCTGTTAGTGTCAATACTCTGTGCTTAAAGGCATCATATACAAAAGGCCTCATGGCTGTGCGATATTTGTACCATTGACACACGGGGGCGAATGAAGGAACATCCTAAAACCATAATAACTTTAACGCCGTCTACGTCTTACTTACAAGCGGGACAATAATTAAAATTCTCGACGACCGTACTGTCCGGCGAACGGGTAACGTATGCGATCACATGTTCACCGGCTGAAACAAGAAATATTTTGCATCTGTTGCAATGTCACACTCTGTAAAAACCGGAAGTCAAGTGGAGTCTAAGCATTGTCAGGCTGCAGTCAGCGAGTTTCAAAAATTTGCCACCGTAGTCACAGAGAAGTCAAGATAAGTCCGATTTCAGTCGCCAAAGTGATCCTGCCAAGAAATTATGCCATCAAATGCAGTCAAATCCTAGTCTGCGAAAGTCTGACACCACAGTTGATTGTCTCATAATACATGGCATTCTGGTGCTCATATGTTGGTTCTTTTGCACTCAGAGGTTGGAATATAGCTGTAGAGACATGATCTAAACCATATGAGGTTATGTACTACAAGAAAATCATACAAATAGTCACGAATAGTCAAATTTGCCAGAATTTCGAATTTGGCTGACTACACTTTGACTTCCCGTTTTTACTGAGACATGTCACAGCTGCTATTAGGAAGGGCGAGTAGCATCCAATAGGTCACGTCTGGGGTAACTCCGGTCGAAAACCTCCAGCTGGGAGAACAGCGCGATCGCCTTCCTCCACTCTTTCAGAAAGTCACGTAGTCAGGTCTTATCGGTGGAGTATGCACTTGAAATCGAGCACACACCGTCCTGTCTATCTTCTTGCGCGCAGTGATGATACTGTTGTCGTCATCAACGTGCAGGCGCGTGATCCAAGCCGCTGCCTTTGCGACGCCCGCCACGAAATCAACACGGCAACATTCCAGGAGCTCCAGAGCTGTTAGCGACGGCAGCGTGGCTAGAACTGCCAAGAGACCCGCGACGGTTGCCAGTGCGTGACGGTGAGATACTAAAGTGCCCGCGGCTCAGTAGACGTTGGGGAGAGGATCCCGATGGCTTGCTCGGTCCAACACTCGAGTCTCTTCAAATTGGGCAGCAGCCCGGGTGGCCAGTCCTGCCGTGGATGTGACCTGCCTTTCGAGTCCCATCCGAGGAAGTCGTCGATGGCAAGCTCCACCAATTGCGGATGGGCAAGGAAGAACGATATCGCTGCCGCTGGTGTACAGACTGCACAAGACAGGTACAGAAAGCGCAGGTATGGCCACCGCCCACTTAAGACGATGTCTCCCACGTCCGGCAGCAGGCGTCTAGTTTGAAGTGTGAACTTTAACCGCAGTTTCTGCGCGACTGCATGAGCTGTGGATACAAAGGATTCGACATACACCGTACCTGCAATCTCGGGCAACGTTCGCGCAGCATGATACCGGGGGTGGTAGTATCAAGTGGACCGTCATCGTGGAGGGTAGCCCAATGTTCGAAATGCGTCAAATTTGAAAAATCAAGTATCTACCGTTCCCATGTCTACACATGATCCAACATGCTGTTGATGGGTGGTTGGAAAGACTCACCACATCGCCGAATTTTAGACGAGGCCTGTCACGAAATCCATGCTCCAAGCGAATATCCACCTCTCTAAGGCTTGGGCAGTGCGCGGGGGGGTCCACACGTCTTCCCCATCAGTTTCTTTTTGGGCGATCACTGTGTTGGGCTTAGCAAGCCATTTGAAGGATCTCAGGTTAGAAAGGATTGCCACGACAAGCTGCAACTCTGCGTTTCGTCGCGTCGCAGATAGATTGCATGAGCGAGTGGGACCGCAGGCGCAAATGAAACGAGGGAGCCGGCATGGGCGATGTTCAGTGATCTCAAGAGTTCGAACATTACGCGCTAGGGACAGGTCTCGAGAGCACACCCTCCACAGGCACATGGCTTTGACGTCACATCGAATGTGGCGCAGCTGTGTGTATTGCGGAGGGATGGCCGATGCGATGACCTTTGCCGCCAATGCGAATGCTAGCAGGTCGTCCGAGCTATCGAGCTCGTCGGCGATGATTTCGACGATTTTCAGCGGCAGATCAGTAATGGCCGGCATTCAGATGCCAGTAACTACTGTCATATCTTCAGACATTGGCCGTATGGAAAATCTGGAGGCGTACCTAAGGAATTCGAGTGGCGCCAAGTCAATGTCAGGATATACTATAGGCTCTTCACGCCCGAAGTCCACCCTCAAGTCGTCAGCAGTGAGTACCAGAGTTGATATCAAACCAAACCTTACCGAAGGCAGGAAAGGTACGAACGCCTCTGGCATGCACCTGACAAGGTCGATGACGAGAACTAAAGCAGCAACGAGTATTTATATTATCCCTGAACTTGGTGCCAATCCGCAGTACAAGGTCGTACCCACGGCAACCGACATTACTAGGTCGCACAGATAACATTCGGTGCGGTATGACCTTGTGTTGAATGTATGTCACAGGCTTTAGTAGAGCAATCTGGACAGATTTTACCTTTTTCGGTAGCCTCGAACCTCGTATGAGAGTAGTCTCGTAACCAGACGTTCACGTGAGCAACCTGGCGGTTACCAAATTGGGCGTTAAAGATGTTGGGTCGCTCCCGAGAACGTCTGGTGAAAATTGTATAGAGGGGGGGGGTATGTCACACGGGCGTGACCTCAGCCAAAACTCGAAACATCCGAACCTGAGCGCGGCACATTCACGGGTTACTGATGCCTAGAATAGGGTTCGGGGGCATATATGGTTGCATACATGAACAATATTTATCAGCAGGAAGCAGGAGATGTGCAGGTACACGCGGGATGACCAGCGTGACACGCTGTTGGAAAGTAGCGCCCAAATTTCTGGAGCTCCAGAAATTGGGGAGCGCCCAAGGGCAGACAAGCCGAGGGCATGATTACAAAGAAAGACAAAGAAGGAAATTTGCTTATATAAAGTGGAGCATCTAGAACTGTATATATCTACAGAAATCTATTTTAGGACGCGTAATCACACGCCCCGACACATCTTGACCCGCCATCACTACCTTCCTATTTGGGAACTAAGGCGTGATTTCTAACAGGTTATGAGCCCCGGCTGTAGCCAATAAATACTCGGATAACAACAGCCCCTATTGTGGCTACAAAAATTGTTACCCCCTTACTAGTACGAGAACAAATAATGTCGACCAGCGCTGATAATACGAGCAATAGCAATGCTTACCGGATCCCACTCCTGAAGGAAGACAATTGGTGTTGGAGGCTTCGGGATGACCTTATTAGGCAATCCGGAGCATCCAGGTAGTCGGGCGATATTCCCCGATATCTTATTCAGCATCGAAGGATACAGTAGCTACGAGAACTATGTGGTATGTTCTGGACTAGTCTACTGGTGTAGTATATAAGGAGGGACCTCTTGCAGGTCCCAGTAATTATATCTCTTCCCCAATCACTCACTCGGAAGAATTCATATCAGCTGCGCTAATAGGTTATGAGCCCCGCTAGCTTATAGCTTATACTTTACCAGCTTCTACTTACTCATTACACACTCTGACTATCAGTAGTTACAATGTCTGGTACTACTGAATCTCGCGACAGCCTGTCGTCCTTGTTCCGAATCGAACAACTTCGTGATGACAACTGGCTTCCGTGGAAGCGCCGTACAATGGCGATCTTAAGGGAGCGCGGTGTCCTGAAGTATGTTGATGGGACCTCGGAGAAGCCGAAGCCGGTAGACGCAACGACACCAACACCGGAAGAGATGGCGGCAACCAAGAAATGGATCGAGGGTGATCAGAAAGCCCAGACCGTTATCGAGCTGCTGTTGAGCGACTCGCAGATGATACACATCACGGACGCTACAATGGCTGTGGAGATGTGGAACCAATTGAAGTTAGTAAAGGAGGCGAGTGGACAACTGGGGATAATGGCATACCGAAGGAAATTCTACCGCACAGTTGCCACAGAAGGCAGCAATATTGCGGCGCATATCAGGGAGCTCCGCCAGACACAGGAGCAGCTACACACAATGGGTAGCAAGGTGTCGGATGATGAATTTCGAATGATCCTGATCACATCGTTACCAGAGTCTTGGGACCAGTTCACATCTGCATACCTAGCTGCAACTAGTCAGAAGGACACGCTGCCGACATCATATGAATTAATAGCCATCTTGCTCGAAGAATACCGACGCCGGCGAGAGAAAGGCGGTGCCGATGAGTCTGCGCTGGCAGCGCGTGGGCGGTGGACCCAGCCGAAGAATACCACACAGGGCAGAACGGACAGGAAGTCCGATGTGGAGTGCTGGAATTGCCACAAGTGTGGACACACTCAACATGAGTGTTGGTCGAAAGGCGGCGGCATGGCGGGTCAGGGACTGCGAAGCAAGAAAGGCGGCCGTGCGCAGGCGCGCACGAACCAGGCACAGTCAACGAACGATGTGCTGCGAGATGTCGCGTTCCGCA
Source organism: Sparassis crispa (assembly GCF_003851025.1). NCBI lineage: Eukaryota > Fungi > Basidiomycota > Agaricomycetes > Polyporales > Sparassidaceae > Sparassis > Sparassis crispa. Next base: position 453,665 of record NW_020939750.1, read on the forward strand.
CAGACGAGGTGACCTGTGCCGGGCAACAATTTAGTAGTCAGTTCTCACGTTATGACTGGCTAGCTGACTCTGGAATGACATCACATGTTACGAACCTTCGTGACACGATGACAGACTATGTGCCGCTTGAGGCCTCGTCGATTGCCGGGATTGGAGACCAGAGTGTGCGCGCTCTCGGGCGTGGCACTGTGGAAGTCAATAGCAGGATCAGAGGCAACACATGTACTTTTCGCTTGAAAGATGTCCTGTACGCACCGAAAGCGACAAATAATTTGGTGTCGCTGAGCTGCCTGGATGAAGCGGGTGGACACTTTGATGGCAGTGCCGGAGGAATAATGCTGCGAGAAAGCAGCGGCCACATCATCGCGCAAGGCCAAAAAGTCGGCTGATTGTACTTGCTCAACATGCGGGCCAAGGCTGCTATGCCGAGTGAAGAGCGCGCGAACATTGCGTGCGATGATAGCGACTCGTGGGAGTTGTGGCACCGGAGATATGGACACCTGGGATTCACAGGGTTAGAGAAGCTCTACAAGGAAAACTTGGTGGAGGGACTCACCATTGATGAAAACTCGATGCCACTGACACAGTGCGAAGCCTGCATTCAAGCCAAACAGGCGCGCCGTGCATATCCGAAGGAGGCAGAGGACCGAACCCAGATGCCAGGCGAGCTGATGCACAGCGACGTCTGGGGCCCTGCACGTATAGCGTCGATTGCCGGATCGCGATACTACTGCACACGGAGGTGCCAAGTACTGTTTATGAAGCATAAGAGTGAGGCTTTCGAGAAAGTCAAAGAATACCTCACCTTTATTGAATGACACTTCGGGCACCTGCCGAAGATATTGCGCGTCGATAATGGGTCCGAATACATTAATAAGGACCTGAAGGGATGGTGCTGTGAGAAGGGAATTGAGCTGCAAACGACAGCATCATACTCACCTTCGCAGAATGGTGTAGCTGAGCGATTTAATCACACGCTATTGGAGCTTGCTCGCACAATGTTGATTGCAAGGAAGCTTCCAAACTTCCTCTGGGCGGAAGCTGTTGCATACGCAGCATACCTGCGAAATTGAGCGCCGACGAAAGCACTGCGCGGGAAAACTCCGGAAGAGGCATGGACGGGCAAGAAGCCCAATGTCGCGCACCTACAAGAATTTGGGTCAGATGTCTGGATTCTGACGGAAGGCCAGAATCTCTCGAAACTCGAGCCAAAGTCGAAGAAACACACCTTTGTAGGTTTTGCTGATGGCCCGAAGGCCATGCACTACTACGATGTGGGTGTGCACTTGATCCGAGTCTCACGAAATTTTGTATTCGCGGATGTCCTGAACCCAGCAAGCAATGTTCCTGTACATCAGCTTGATGACAGTGACAGGCTGCCACTCGAGGGGGAGTCAGGGGGAGCTGTCAAGCAGCAGCCTCCCACATCTGCATCAAAACCAGCATCAGTACCTGTCAAAGCTGATCAGTCTAACAAGAAACACGATGGAAACCACATTACGGAGGAAGACTTACCTCCCGAGATGCAGGAGAGCATGCGAGAGCGACCGACATTCTTGCCTGCACCCCCGAAGATCCCTCTTCATTGTACGACCCACGCCATGCAGGATCATGACTATCGAAAGATGGATAACCCCCGCGTGCAGCCCGTGAAGTCACGCGAGCTGCCGGGAGTGCCGAAAGAGAACGCACTGGGTGAAAGTGCAAAAGTCGCTGTGATGCCCGAAGAATTCGAAGAGATCGCGCAGGCACTGTATGCGACAGCGCTGGCATCGGGCGACAGAACGGCAAGTGCAGGAGATGAACCGCGAAGCCTCGCGAGGCCCAAGCCTCTCCGGAATGGTCAGAATGGGAAAAGGCTGTAAAAGCGGAATATGATCAGTTGCAGGGCATGGGGACTTGGGGGCTACAAGACTTACCAAAAGATCGAAATGCTGTGGGCTGCAAGTGGGTCTTCCAGAGGAAAACCAACAAGGAGGGTCAGGTTGTCAAGTACAAAGCCAGATTGGTGGCACAGGGGTACTCACAGATCCCAGGGATGGATTTCCTTGAAACCTTTGCCCCTGTAGTTCGTCTTGAGTCCATCAGGGCCATCCTAGCATTAGCAGTAGTTAATAACTGGAAAATAGGCCAGATGGATGTCAAGGGAGCTTACCTGAATGGAGACCTCCAGGAGGAGATCTACATGCGACAGCCGGAAGGCTTCGATGACGGAAGTGGACACGTTTGTCGACTCCACAAGACGCTCTACAGACTAAAGCAGTCCGGGCACAAATGGAACCGCAAGCTGCATCGCGAGCTGATGGAGCTCGGGTACAAGCGGCTGGAGGCGGATCCATGTGTATACCTGCGGGAGCGAAAGGAAGGAGAAGTTCAGATTATCACGGTATGGGTGGATGACTTACTGTTATTCACCAACTCTCCGAAGCTCATGGAGGAGCTCAAGCGCGACCTGCAGGACCTCTTCGAAGTCACGGACCTTGGTGAGCCGCAGAAATTTGTTGGGATTGAAATTGAGCGAGATAGGGAAGCGGGAACACTTCAAATCTCGCAACAGCACTACATCAAGAGCATTCTCAAGCGATACCACCTTGAGAATGCCAAGCTGTAGGGATGCCGCTCGATCTGAATGTGGTGCTCACGGTAGAGGACGAGAATGAGGAGGCGGACGACCGTTTGGCAGAAGGTTACGCGTCGATGGTGAGATTGCTGATGTATGCAGCAGTGGGAACAAGGCCAGATATTTCCTACGCTGTACAGACGCTGAGCAAATACACAGCGTGCCCACGACCTGTCCATTGGACAGCGGCAAAATGAGTTCTATGGTACCTCGCAGGAACACGTGACTTGCACGTGATGTACACGCGACGCGATTCGGACGCGCCGAACGGAAATATAATAGGAGGATATACGAACACGGATTATGCATCAGATCATGACCGAAAATCAGTCTCGGGTCATGTCTTTTACTTGAGAGGTGGAGCCGTAGCATGGAGTTCGAAGAAACAAACAACAACGGCAACATCCTCGACAGAAGCCGAGTATACAGCACTCGCGCATGCGACACGTCAAGCAATATGGCTGCGAAACTTACTGGCAGAACTCGGGTTTGCATAAGAAGAACCCACAGAAATTTATTGTGATAACCAGGCAGCGATCGCGATAGCACGCGACCCGCAGTATCACGCGCGGTCAAAGCACTTTGACGTGCAGAATCATTTCGTGCGCGAAAAGGTGGAAAATGGTATTATTCAATTGTGCTACTGTCCTACAGATGAGATGGTAGCAGATGTATTTACTAAGGCCCTACCCAAGCCTAAGCACCAAAAGTTCACATTGGAACTTGGGATGCTTCCGGCTTGAGGGGGAGTGTTGGAGGCTTCGGGATGACCTTATTAGGCAATCCGGAGCATCCAGGTAGTCGGGCGATATTTCCCGATATCTTATTCAGCATCGAAGGATACAGTAGCTACGAGAACTATGTGGTATGTTCTGGACTAGTCTACTGGTGTAGTATATAAGGAGGGACCTCTTGCAGGTCCCAGTAATTATATCTCTTCCCCAATCACTCACTCGGAAGAATTCATATCAGCTGCACTAATAATTGGCTCCTGTGGAAGCGCCGCGTCGAGGCCATCCTTAATGATAAGGGTCTCCAGGAGTATGTGACCGGAAAGACACCGAAGCCGCAGCCGAGTAATGACCCGGCCAATAGGGCAGCGAGAGAGGCAGAGATTAGCGCCTGGGGAAAGAAGGACTCAAGGCCCAGAACGTAATTGTGCTATCGCTGGGAGATTCCCAGATGGTGCACATCGCTGGAGCCGAGACGGCATGGGCCATGTGGGAGCAGCTCCACACAGTCAAGGAACAGTGTGGACAGCATGGAATTCTCGCGCTGTGCCAGCGTTTTTACCGGATGCAAGCCAAGGAAGAAGACAATATCTCCAATCATATCACACAGCTACGACAGATCCAGGAACAACTCCACCTAATGGGGAAGGTTGTTTCTGACGAGGATTTTTGGCTCATCCTGACCACTTCATTACCGGAGAGCTGGGATTCTTTCCTCAGCTCTTACTTTGGTGCCGTGGGCGGCAATGTTGGCGCCGAAGGTGCTGACAACGTGCGCCCTCAGCTTACACCACAAGAATTGATTGCCATCATTCTTGATGAAAATAGGCGAAGGCATGAGCATGGCGAGCGTGGTCAATCCTCGGACCAAGCCATGGTTGCCAAAGGAAAGAAGCACCCCTTTGGGGAATACAAAAAATGTTCGATCTGCGGAAAGCCGGGACATCTTGGTAACGAGTGTCGGCACCGCGACAAGGTCAAATGTATGAATTGTGGAAAATTCGGGCATAAGGCCACGGATTGTTGGGCCAAAGGCGGCGGCAAAGCCGGATAGGGCCCGCTGATGAAGCGGCAAAAGACGGAATGTGCTTACGAAGCACGCGAGGTTGAACTGAAAGAGGATGAGGCAAAAATAGCCTACGATAATGATAGCGACACTGTATCTCTCGGATCTGATGGTGAAATCGCTTCTTTTTATGAGTGGTTTGCCGACTCCGGGACAACTTCGCACATTACAAATTGTTGTGAAATCTTCGCGACCTATCAGGCGCTCGAAGATCACGTGATTACGGGCATCGGACCGCAACCAACGCAGGCATTGGGCCGCGGTACAGTCGATGTCGAAAGTGAAGTAGGAGACCGGAAAGTGAAATTCCGTCTCCACGGTGTACTGTATGCGCCAACAGCACCCAATAGCCTCCTCTCCATCATGCGTTTAGATGATGCGGGAGGAAGAGTACTTATGGGAAATAGTCGCGCAATACTAATAGATAAAAATAAACACACCCTTGCTATAGGCAAGAAAAATGGACGACTATATTCATTGAAATTGCGTCCAATAGTTCCGCAACCTGCACGAACCTATACTGCTAAGGAATACGGCCCGCATACCTGGGAAGAGTGGCACAAGATTTATGGCCATATCGGGAAATCAGCGCTTACGCGATTATATCGCGAAGGGCTTGTAGATGGCCTAGAGATCTCGCCAAGCCCAGATGAAATTAATTGCGAGGCGTGTATCCAAGCAAAGGCGATGCGGAAGCCATTTCCCAAAGAGACGGATGAATGCAGCAAGGTACCCGGAGAATTAACACACACAGATGTGTGGGGACCTGTGCAGACAGCCGCTCTACAAGGCTGGAAATATTTTATTACATTTACCGACGATTACAGTCATTGAAGTACAGTACTATTTATGAGGCATAAAGATGAAGTAACAGAAAAGGTAAAGAATTATATTACCTATATCGAGTGCAAGTTTGGAAATAAACCCTTGCGACTCAGGCTCCACAACGGTCGAGAATATATGAACACCGAATTAATTAACTGGTGTCAAATGAAAGGGATCGAGATGGGTCCAACTGCACCATACTCACCATCCCAGAACGGAGTCTCTGAGAGATTGAATCGCACACTGCTTGGACTAGCGCGCGCAATGATCTATGCGAGAGATCTACCTCGTTATCTTTGGGCTGACGTGATTGCTCATGCAGTCTATATTAAAAATAGATCGCCTACCCAGGTGTTAAATGGGGCAACTCCCGAAGAAAAATGGAATGGGATAAAACCAAATATCTCGTACCTACAAGAATTCAGTTCCCCCGTATGGGTCCTCATGGAGGACACAACACTATCAAAGCTAGCGCCCCGTGCCAACAAGTATATTTTTGTTGGATACATGGACGGACCCAAAGCCATCAAATATTATGATGCGCATACGTGCCAGATTAAAATCTCGCGTAATTTCCAATTTTCTTCGAATTTCCCGGACCATTTGCCCAGCAATGTGCCTCACGTGCCACAAGAGCAAATAGGATCTGACGTACCTATCCTCACAGCACAGCGTGAGGGGGAGCAAAATATATTTCCGGGCACTTTACCTAGCAATGCGTCAGACGTGCCGCATGCGGAAAGGAGACCTGAAGTCCCAAACCTCACAATGACCGCAGATGTGCGGCGCGAGGGGGAGTTAGGAACTTCCGCGCCACAGTCACCTGCCAAAAATCCGCGAAAGTGCAGACGGGATGATGATCCTGATCAACGCAAGGAAAGCGAGACGGACGCACCAAGCCAGCCCAGACGAACCAGAAGAAAGACAGTTCGGCATGATTACCGTCTAATGCATGACCCAGAGGCAGACGAAGATCTGGATAATGAGCCAGATAAATCAAATGCCAAATTAGTCTATATTGTGATGAGCGCCCACGGAAATGCGGATGCAGATGAGCCAAAGACGCTCAGTGATGCCAAGAGATCACTCGAGTGGCCCAAATGGGAACAGGCAGTCCAGACGGAACTCAATCAACTACAGGGTATGGAGACTTGGGAGTTAGTGGAACCTCCCGAAGATCGAAAACCTGTAGGAAATAAATGGGTTCTAGTCAAGAAAACAAACAAAGAGGGTGAAATAATTAAATACAAAGCCCGCCTGGTTGCGAAGGGATATTCTCAAATCCCAGGCATGGACTATACCGAGACGTTCGCGCCCGTAGTCCGCCTCGAAACCATTCAAGCTATCCTCGGGCTAGCTGCAATCTTAGATTGGGAGATCGGACAGATGGACGTGAAAGGCGCCTATCTTAACAGAACTCTCAAAGAAGAAGTGTACATGCGGCAACCCGAAGGATACAGCGATGGAACATATCGCATATGTAAATTAAAGAAAACCCTCTACGGGCTAAAGCAGTCTGGCCAAGAATGGAATATCGTGCTGAACCGCAAGTTACTAAACGCGGGATTCAAGCGCCTATTCTCGGATCCATGTGCATACATTCAGATCAAAGGTGATAAGATAGAAATCATCACTGTTTGGGTAGACGACCTATTAATATTCACCAATGATTGCGCACTAATGGACCAATTGAAGAGCGAACTCCAAAATATGTTCGAAGTTACCGACCTTGGCGAACCTTGGAAAATTGTGGGGATAGAAATTGAGAGAGACCGTTCAAAGCGGACAATCAAAATCTCTCAGACAAAATATATTGAGTCTATTCTACACAAGAATGGGCTTACGAACGCCAACACGGTCGGGATGCCTCTTGATCCAAATACAGTGCTTGAAAAAGAAGAACCCAAAACTGATGATGAATGTGACCGAGACAACGGATATGCATCGCTCGTCGGATCACTGATGTACGCGGCAATTGCCACGAGACCAGACATTGCTCACGCCGTGCAACGGCTTAGCTCATTTACTGCCAATCCCGGAATGGCTCATTGGACTGCTGCTAAACGCGTCCTCCGCTATCTATCCGGAACACGAGAACTTGGAATAATCTACGGGCCAATTGCAGATGTCAAGCCCGAAGATCAAGCCAAATTCGTGAACGATATCTGAGATTGCAAATCAATCTCAGGATATTTATTTAAATTAGGAAATGGCACGATCACGTGGAGCTCAAAGAAGCAAACCACGGTCGTGTCATCCACCACGGAAGCTGAATACATGCATCCGCCGAAGCGGCAAAAGAAGCCGTGTGGCTCCGAACACTATTCAAAGAAATAGAATTTGAGCAACAAGATCCTACGATTTTATTCGAGGATAATACGGCGGCGATCTCAATTGCACATGATCCCCAATTCCATGCGAAATCAAAACATTTTGATGTAAAGCATCATTATGTGCACGAGAAATTGAGGGATAAATATATTGATATCCATTACTGTTCCACGGAGGACATGATAGCGGATATCCCAACAAAGTCACTCCCTAAGCCGAGGCACGAGAAGCTCACAAAGAAGCTCGGAATGCCCATCGGCTTGAGGGGGAGTGTTGGAAAGTAGCGCCCAAATTTCTGGAGCTCCAGAAATTGTGGAGTGCCCAAGGGCAGACAAGCTGAGGGCATGATTACAAAGAAAGACAAAGAAGGAAATTTGCTTATATAAAGTGGAGCGTCTAGAACTGTATATATACAGAAATCTATTTTAGGACGCATAATCACGCGCCCCAACACATCTTGACCCGCCATCACTACCTTCCTATTTGGGAACTAAGGCGCGATTTCTAACACACGCGCTGTGCGGAAGCTACAGCCAGGAGAGCGTTACATACCCCCCCCTTCTATACAATTTTCACCAGACATTCTGACAACCCTTTCACCTCAATTCCCAAAAAGGGTCGAAGGTCAGAACGGCTGGTTCCGAGACTAGTATGAGAGGCGAAACATTGAGTTTGAATATTGACGTCAGCGCAATGGCAGCTTGCCCTCACATGATTTGCACATGATCATGACGCGAGCTTCTGCTCGGGTGAACGCTGAGCTCCCTCTGTGCAGTAGGAAAATAAATGCATTGCACAATAGTTCAGCCGGCAAAAAGTGCTGAAAAAATTGCCACTCATTTCCTGGAAGCTATGCTAAAATTTTTATATGTGTCGTATGTCACATTGCCTCCTTCACATCTCAAGTTTGGCCATGCCGTCGGCATGGTCAAACTCCGCCGTTCCCATGGAGGACCTCTCAGAAGCCCCTCATACGAGGATCCAGCCTCTATATAGAGGAACGACTCTTTCTTCCTATATACTAGAGGCTGGTTAACGAGCCTACTTTTTCGGGTGGTTCGAATAATCTCAGAAATTAGCTTGTAATTGCAACCTGACGCCAAAAATTCCTGGACCAATCAGAAGACAGAATATCTCTGGTGCCATTGCAAATACTCTCTATTCTCATAAGTTGAGAAAGAACGATTGGCGACTTTGAAAACCCTTGGTCCGCGTGACCATCCGGATTGGTCGTAAACCTACAGTAAGTATTGCATGTACGAAACTAATCATCTCCAGGTGGCACAAAAAATGTATACGCGTACGACAGAACGAAGGTACATATATACGTCGAGACAAGCTTAGCGTCAGTCTGCCTTCTAGGCACGCGCAACGCTCCTTCGTCGACTTCGAGTCTGGCACGTTAAGCACTGGGTGAACGACAATGCCTGCCGAATTTGGGCGCGCTACTTAGTCTAGGTTCTGACGCGCCTCCTTGTCGAGGTCGGACAATTTAGACGGAGCTGTAATTTTACTAGTGTTTGATAACACTGAGTCGCAAATTTTGGTGATATCACGTGATGTACCTTATACCAGCTGAAGACTTTCCGCAGTTATTCTTCACTGCATTCTCCCCACCTGGCATGCACGGTGGTGTGTGGTAATGCACAGGTGATAGCAAGATTGTGTCTGCTAGAATTGGTGATAGAGAAGGTGTAGAGATTTTTGTGTAGGAGGCTAATCACAGGAAATCTCATGCTGCTTGGACTACCATAGAGCATACAACATAGCCGCGAACACAGAAAAAGTGTTAACTCATATACATGCACGTCGGGGTGACATACGGTGGCAGAACAGGTGAAGGGAAATATTGAAGGGACAGAAATGTGACGTGCTCAACGTGATTTACAGACGTGTCGTGGAAGCACATGATGTGCCGGATCGGTAATCACTACCCGCAATGGACCTCTTAGTAAGACCCCCCCTATAGATAGCAGACATCAGACACGGATATCCGAGGCACGAAGGTTGAAGCAGAGTGGCTACAACTGCCTTTGGGAGACTAGCGCTACTGTACGTCTTCAAGTTGGTCTCCCTGACTTCCATCATTTGACACGATCCTCGTAAACCTCGACGTCGCCATTTGCCAAGGTGCGTTCGAAATCATCCAGAGACTTAGCACTGTATCTGATGGCAGAGTGTAGCTTCTCAATGGGAGCTTTTACTGATCAGCCTGCAGAGATTGTCGAGGCCATTGCTGAGTACATCGACTGGTTGGATGATATTGTGGCATTCGCATTAGTGTGCAAGTTCACTGCGTCCATCGTCTCTCCCCAGCACTTTCAGCTTCGCCACATATGATGCGACGTCAACGCCATGTGTCTCTGGAGGGTGTTCTCTAATGACCAGCCCCTAGCATGCAAAGTTTGGTCTCTCGAGATAATTCCACGCGTCCCATGCCATGTCCCTCACTTCATTTGCACGTGCGATCGTCCCTGCACCCATAGTGTTCCTCGAAGAGAGGCTAAATTGGAACTCATCGCCGCAATCAAGAATCTTGTTAACTTGGTATCCTTCAAATGGCCAGCTGACGCCAACATAGTCATTGCCCACAAGGAGCTGGACAGTCAAGACATGTGGACTTCACTCACGCGTTGCAGAAATCTAAGGGATGTTGATATTTATGAGGATCTTGCTTGCTTTTTCTGGGTGCCTGGGGGATTTGAGGCCGCGGTGAGTCTTTTCTATACCTTTGAAAGGATGTAACTGGAATGGACAATGCAGATTTTGAATTTTTCAAACTTGACAACACTCAAGTACCGTGGTAGTTTTACTGATTGTAAACTAGTTGATCCCACTGACCTTGGTGTCATGTTGTGCGAACGTTGCCCAAGGTTACAGGTGTGGTGTTCTTTATGCCCCTCGTGCATTCCGCTTATCCAGTGACACAGACGCTCATCTTACACCTCCCGTTTCGACCCGCAATCCTTTCGCATGAGGCGGCGGAATCCATCCTAAGTGGTCGATGGTCCGATCTGCACTCCCTCAGTCTGAACGGCGCTGTTTGCCCTGCAGCAACGGCGATCTCATTCTTTATTTCCCATCCTCAAATGTCTGAACTTTCCATCGACGAGCTCGTCGGGTATGACATACATAGTGATGGTCACTTGGAGGCCTTCGACTGCCCGCCCGGACTGCTGCCCAATTTGAAGAAGCTCGAGTCTGTGGTTCAACATGTGGTCGAGCTTCTCTCCGCTCCGTGTGCCCAGCCACGCCCAATTGAACACATCTCCATCAACCACTGGCGTAGGGCCTGGTGTAACTCACAGGAAGAGGATTTTGCAGCGCTCCTGGCGACGCTTCATTCCATCACGACCGTGACATTGCCGGTGACTAACATCGATCTTGTCGCACGTATAGCACAGGCGGCGCCCTGGCTCACGCGCCTGCGTGTACCCTTGGGCGCCTTTGAGATTCTGAGTGATTTGTATTCCGACAAAGAGAAAGTGCGTGTTCCATCTGTGCAATGACATTCTGGCTGCTCAACCTGTGAGATAGAAGAAATGGCAGGCGGCGATTTCGCCGTTTCGCTGCCTGGAGACATTTGAGTGTGATTATCCTAAACGTAACATGCTGGATGTCATCCGCTCCAACCCGTAGATGGATGACAGCCATCCGTGTCTGCTCCTCAGGGCGTGTGCGGTAATGCATTATTGGATATTTATGGATATTGTAACTGCAGCATCATGTATGTCTGACCCATTGGCCATTCTTTATATGCTTCATGCGACCAGCTTCATCACAGTTCCGCGCAAGATGAAGACCTTTCAGGAGTATGTACCGCGGACCTTCTTTGCGAATGGCCTCTTGGCAAATGAACGCCTCCGACGGGGACACTTGTCATGACTTGCCATCAACCTGTCACCGCTCTGTGCTCGCGATCGGTGCACGTTTGCGTTGCGGATCTTGAGTCACTTCGGTTCTTGCTTGAAGTAACTTGCGCAGACTCACCCGACCTCTTGGCCAAACAACGCTGGGAACTTCCACCTTGTCCAATGGACCTACTTCTCAGCGGCTAGGCTCGTGCCGCAATTTAGTTCTACCCTGATGGAAATGGACCCACGCCCGCCGAGTATGACTCGTTTTCGCATGGGGAATGCTTCATGCTGCAAATCACCAAACCCCCGACCTCCTGGTTGCTCCCTTTTGGCTGTCCCGCCTTTCACAAGTGTAGCACATTCCCTCAGAAGGAGATGAGCGGTGCCGCCAATTGTGATCATCCTTCACTTATGTGCTCTCTGGACCGGTGGCTACGCCGAATACAACGTCAAGCAGATGCTCGCTGTACTCTTCTTCCAGACACTTGGCCAGCAGCCATGCCAAAACTTTACCATGCAGGTGCCCTCGTACGTTACTGCTGGATAGACGTTGCACTCTCGCTTTCCTCTTTGTGCGCCCTGTGTCGGACCTTTTAAACTTTTCAGACAATAACCTCTATCCTCTGAGCCGTTCCGCTACTGTGGTTTACGAGTGTTTCTGACCAGAAACTCGTAGAATTGTACTGCTTCTTATGCTACTGTTGGACACGCCTGGAGGTCTGTATCGTACAGTTTTGTCCTTCGCACGATTGCCATAACCAAAGTGATATTTAACACAGTGCCACAATGAGCAGCATATAGAATAAATCCAAAGAACACAACGTTGAGCCCTGTAGTCACAACATAGCCTACATGTCCCAGAGTCTATGATCAAGGTACATTTTGAGATTGTTTGCCATTGGCATAGTACTAATGTATCCATGCTAAATATTGTTCCTTCTCGATGCACACAACTATGACGATACGGTGCAATGCCTTGTCACTGTATCGCGTTATCTTGATCGGACTTAGATATCCTTTGCTCGCCATGTGTGTATCCTCAAATTTGGAGATGGTCACACTGTCGCCCTGACACGGAGACTTTCGGGACCATGTTGCAAAAAAACTGCTCAAGGCTACGGAGTACATATCCGTATGTGATGCATGCAGAGACACAACAAAGACGGTGTTTTGTCTTCTCTTGCAAATGTGATGAGCTGCGAAGTGATTAAACTCTGTCTAAACCACTCCCGCTGAAACAATCAATGCACCACCAGCCTGTAACTATATACCAGAAGACGACTGTGATCCTGTGTATTCCTCCACATGATAGGTGCCATCACGCCAACAGTGAATGCGCCTTTTCCCCTCCATATCCCTGTACTCGTGAACTACCATCCCATCATACTCTCGAATGACATTCTTCACCATGGTTTGACAATAGTCACACCAATTCATGACTGCAGAAGTGCGTGTGTTCATTGTCATCGAGTAGACTGTCTGGCTACGACCGGCCACTTGACGTGTCGTGTTCCACTCGGCACAGTTTCCAGGTGCATGCCTAACGGTCCGATTGGCGAGGGAATTCTCTGCACGCTCCTGCTGATACTCCTGAGCCATCTCTTGGTACCAACGTTCTCCTGCATATGCCACACTCCGGTGTTCCACCTGCTCGGGCTTCCGCACCTTTGACCCTGCGACAGATGCCCCGAACGCATACACATTTGTCTCCCGATTATATGCCACTGCAAGTGCTGTTGGTAAACGCCTTTCCTGCTCTTGCACGGCTGTGCGCATTGCACGGGAAAAATCCTGCAAGCTTTGAAGGAGTGCTCTACGTATCTCGACATCACTAAAATGATTAATAGTCGACTCCCTGTCAGAGACATGCATCCGTCGCCAGTAGGAAAAGGCTTGGGCCCGGCGATCGTTGACATTACAGTGAGGAGGATATTGGAGTAACCCAGCTTGTTCGAAGTAGGCCACCAATTCATCGAGAGCTATCGCAGCGTAAGTTCGATCGGACACACAATAGGAGTAAATAACAGTGTACCACCACTTCTAGTCAGTATATCATCTTTCGTTGGCAACTGAATATGCTCCGGATATTCCTGCAGTTGCGGCAACCTGAGGAAGGGATCCATCTGGTGTGCGAGCTCTCTGCGTGCAGTTAGAAAAGATATTGCAGAACTCGAACATACTGAGGGCATACCAATGCAGAAGTTAAGGGAAATATGTACACTGCTGAATCCAATGCCTGGCGGGGATTCTTTCGCTTACAAGAGGAGAAAAGTGTTGGGAGCTAGTGGCTGGTATAACATTATTGATATTTGACATGAAGACATCAAACAGAATAGAAGCCCATTCACCTGAGTCGCGGAGAAAGGTAAGGCTCTGGTTCATTAGACTTGGTTTCTTGAGTTCTTAAGAATGACCATGGTTGCACAGCCCAGTATCCATCGATCGGAACACCGGATCCAACTGGCACAGTGAGTCAGAGTTTGACGATGTGTGCGCTTGGGAAAATCGTCTTTGTACATCGATTAACTATGATGAGCACGTAAGTGCAGGTCCCCACTTTTTAACGCGCAGGGTCAGTGATGGATTTTGGCAGTTTTACCAAGTGGCTTCTGGCGTTATCGTCATCATCGAGGATGTGGTAACACAATCGAAACAGGACAAAAGTGAGATAGTACCTATCGATAGAGACGAGATGGCGGGGTTCGAGAGTGCACGAGCGGACGGTCCGGCGTGGCAGCTGCCGACCAGGCTGCAAGTGAAAAAACCCTCATTAGAGCTTGCAACGTTAGATCTCGGGATCTGAAGAGCGCGCCGTGAGGAGGCCCGACTCACATCCATCCCTATTCGGAAGGTTCCATCCGGTGGACACATCTAAGCTTGAAGTTTGTCTTTCAGCCGTTGGCGATTTAGTCTCCCCAAGGCAGACTGCAAAACCATCGCTTTTGAGTGGAAGAGGGACGGACTCGGGATAATATAGAGGCAGATTGGTTGTCGGACCTCCTCAGTCGGGAAGAGCACTGAGATTGACAGCTTCAAGTTGCTGTAGCTGTGAAAGTACTAAAATTCACTCACGACATTGAATACGAGTACACGCATCAATCTGAAGGTTGAGACTGCGCTCCCTCTAAGTACCCAGTGTGGCCCGTAAGACTCGAAGAAAATTGATATCGCATGTATGGCGAGACCTACTAGTACCAAACATACCATAAATACGTATACTCTGCAGTTGTGCGTTGATACTAAAGAGAAGCGGAATCAATAGCTCGACAGAGATAATGACACCCATAGCGTAGGCGGAGCATAGTACGCTGGCAGCGGTCTTCTGGTGTGATCAACTACGATATACGAATCACCGAAAATTCGAATTTCGTAATAATTGAGGTGCGCCACCGTTACGTAATGCTTGGCGGACTCCATCGCAACTATCGCAGCCTGACGTACTTCATCCCCGCTTTAGCTTTTCCAACCGTTTCCTTAAGGTGCGGCTCAGTATTACCGTCCTACACACTGCTTTGAGGGCAGAAATTCTAGGACTACATGTCGCCCATTCACGGTCAACCCTTTGAAGTTCTTGAAGCCATTGCTGGCTATATCGACAACGCAGACGACATTCTTGCATTCGCTTTGGCATCCAAGTTCATTGCCTCTGTTGTCTCCCCTCGACACACGCAGCTACGCCACATACGGTGCAATGTCGAAACTATTTGTCTCTGGAAAGCGTTCTCTCGGGACTTATCCCTAGCTCGTAACGTTCGAATCCTCGAAATTGGAGATGGACGTCCATACCGCCTTCCTCGGTTCATTTTACCTGATCATACCGATTGTCAGTGCAGTCATGGAGTGACTCAAAGGGAGGCAGAATTGGAACTCATCACCGCGCTGAAGAATCTCACCCACCTGACGTTCTTCAAATGGCGTGGTCATCCAAATGTTGTTATCGCCAAAAAGGAGTCTGATGGGGAGGATGTTTGGACCTCGCTCACGCATTGCAGGGACCTTAGGGAGCTCGACGTGCTCGAGAATTTCATGGAGTACCCACCTTATCCGATATGGGGCGGCGCAGTGAGTCCTTCGGGTATCGGAACTCATGTCTTGGACCACCGCTGATATGTGTGAGCTGAAGATGTTCAGATCGTCAAACCTGACAAGCTTTAAATATATAACCTCCGTCGAAAGTCTTGTGCCTGACCTATATGGACTTGACACTGAACCCCTCGGGATCATGCTCCGTGAACACTGTCCAAAGCTGCAGGTGCGTAATTCCTATCCATGTGCTTTGTATGTGGTGCTTATGTGGATGCCACAGAGGCTGCATTTAGGCTTCTCGTGCGAAGGCGAGGATATCATGCCCAATGTGGAACATTCGATCATGAGTGGACGATGGCCCAATTTGCGCTCGTTGCACCTCAGATGGGCTGCCTGCTCTCCCGCGGCAGCGGTCTCGTTCTTGGTCGCGCACCCTCAGATATTGGACCTCTCCATTGACAGTTTCATCGGGTCCACAGCAACATCCGAGGGACTACCGCTAGACTGTCCGCCAGGACTCCTGCCTAGCCTCCAGAAACTCGAGTGTGCAACGTCCCAAGCGGCTGATATCCTCTCTTCCGCATCTTCCCAGCCACGCCCCCTCATGCACCTCTCACTCAACGATCTTCCGTTCAGTTCTCGTCAAGCGGAGTTTCTAGCGATCCTTTCCACGTTGACGTCCATCCAAACTGTGGAGTTCCGGTACAGCTTCACTATGGAAGCAATTTCTCGTTTGGCACAAGCAGCACCATGGCTCCCACGGCTGCACATCGACGGCAGCTCTTTCTTGATGTCCTCATGCAAGGACCCAGAGACGAAGGTGCGTTAATTACCGTCCAAGTACAGGTGTGATCCATCTCACTTGCAATCGTAATCCGGCAGAAGCGGTGGCAGAAGCTGTTTGAGCCGTTCTTCCGTCTGGAAGCGCTAGAGTGTGAGAACCCCGAGCAAAATGTGCTCGATGTCATTCGCGGTCCATAGCATGGCTACAGGCTACTGGTTACCCTCGATTACTACACGGATTTCTATTTGGTGGAACATGTGGTACCCTGCAATATTTTTCCATGTTGCGTTTTGATTCGCGCATGACAATGACATCAAGCAGTGCCATCTGCACATGTACACGTAACTTCTTATTCCCTCAGTCGGAGACGCACATTAACAGGAATTGCGTGAAGTGAGGAAGGCATGTACTAGTTATGAATCAGAGCAATTTGGGTACATAGAGTTTGCTACACGGCACCGCAGTAGCATAGCGCAGCCCACTGGCACTACAGAGAACATAAATTCGCAGTTCTGGATATCTGTTATCGTCAGCGAGTCTGTTCAATATGGACGGCGGAAAGACAATAAATACACCTTACCGACTTTGGTCTCCTTCTGCGAGCCGT
The DNA here is from genome assembly GCF_003851025.1 of Sparassis crispa. Classification (NCBI taxonomy): domain Eukaryota; kingdom Fungi; phylum Basidiomycota; class Agaricomycetes; order Polyporales; family Sparassidaceae; genus Sparassis; species Sparassis crispa. Next base: position 470,512 of record NW_020939750.1, read on the forward strand.
CGATCTTCGCGTTGATATGCATGTCGTCGAATGTCGTCCGGTGGCTCTGTGCCCCGCGTCGCGCGTTCTTGCGCGCAAGGTGCAAGCTAGTCGCGAGCAGGAGCAGCCCTCGACCTAGGACGAACCAGTACACCGTCAGGATTGTCCACAACACTCGGTCGCCTCGGCATCAGATTTAATTCACCCTAAGCTGCACAGAAGTATTAGTCATAGCAAGGGGCATACACCGAAGTTCATACTGCTTTTTCCATCTTCGGGGTACATAGGACTCCAACTGCATCTTATTCCCACTCCAACCTTTCGTATCTTCACTGGCACCGTGGTTCCTTCGGGGTGCGTCTTGGTATCGCTGTCCTATCCACTGCAGCTACTGCTTAAATATTACCAGGGTTTCTAGGATTTACATGGCGCCTCTCCACGACCAACCTGTAGAAATTCTCGAGGCCATCGCAGGCTATATCGACAATGCAGACGACATTCTTGCATTCGCTTTGGCATCCAAGTTCATTGCCTCTGTTGTCTCCCCTCGACACACGCAGCTACGCCACATACGGTGCAATGTCGAAACTATTTGTCTCTGGAAAGCGTTCTCTCGGGACTTATCCCTATCGAATCCTCGAAATTGGAGATGGATGTCCATACCGCCTTCCTGGGTTTATTTTGCCTGATCATACCGATTGCCGGCGCAGTCATGGAATGACTCAAAGGGAGGCAGAGTTAGAGCTCATCATTGCGCTGAAGAATCTCGCACACCTGACGTTCTTCAAATGGCGTGGTCATCCAAATGTTGTTATCGCTAAGAAGGAGCCTGACGGCGAGGATGTGTGGACCTCACTCACACAGTGCAGAAACCTTAAAGAGATTGACGCACTCGAGAGTTTCATGGACAACCCACCTTATCCGATATGGGGCGGCGCAGTAAGCCCTAGTAATAGAATTCAAGTTTGAGCCATTGCTGATATGTCTGAGCTGAAGATTTTCAGACTATCAAATCTGACAAGCTTTGAATATTGGACTGCCGTCGACGGTATTGCACCTGACCTGTACGGAATTGACACCCTCGGGATCATGCTGCGCGAAAACTGCCCAAAGCTGCAGGTGAGTAGTACTCATTCATGTGCCTTCTACGTGATGCCTTATGAGGATGTCACAGAAACTATATGTAGGCTTCTCGTGCCAAGGCGAGGATACCGTGGCGAACGTGGAACGTTCTATCATGAGTGGACGATGGCCCGATTTGCACTCGTTGCACCTCGAGTGGGCTGCCTGCTCCCCTTCCGCCGCAGTCTCGTTCCTTGCCGCCCACCCGCAAATAACGGATCTCTCCATCGACGAATTCATCGGGTCCACAGCGACCGCCGAGGGACTACCGCTAGACTGTCCGCCAGAGCTCTTACCTAATATTAAGACACTCGAATGTACAACGTCTCAAGCAGCTGATATTCTCTCTTCCGCATCTTCCCAGCCACGCCCTCTCGAGCACCTCTCACTCATTGACCTTCCGTTCAGTTCTCGCCAAGCGGAGTTTCTGGTAGTTCTTACCCCGTTGATGTCTATCCGAACTCTGCAGTTTCGGTACACCTTCTCTACCGAAGCTATCGCTCGTGTAGCAGAAGCAGCACCATGGCTCCCGCGGTTGCAAATCGGCAACAGCTCCTGGCTGTTGTCCTCATGCAGAGATCCACAGACGAAGGTGCGTGAGCTATCATCCACGTGTGGTCGATGTTTGATTTATCTCACTTTGCGGTCATAATCCGGCAGAAGCGTTGGCAGAAACTGCTCGAGCCCTTCTTCCATCTGGAAGCACTAGATAGCGCTGAGGGAGATGTGCTGGATGCCATCCGTGGTCCGTTGCCTTCCACGGACTGTGGTGGTCCTTGTTAAGTGGTGTGAAGACTAGTGCCGGGATGCGTTGCGTTGCCGGAGAGCACATTATTGTCATCAGTATGGTCTAGTTGGATCGAGCATGGGGGACTCTGCAGTTGAACCCTCGGGTATCTCTAGGCTACCAGGTTCGCACTCTATCTCTCTCGCTCGGACACGCACGTTAACAGGGATAGCAAGAAACGGGAGAGATATGCATTAGTACGTATCAGAGCAATTTTATACGATAATATACAACCCAGCGTGCAGCCCGGAAATACGCAATGTCGCCAGCATAACACAGCTCAGTAGCCCAGTGGCACTACAGGGGGTATCTGAAGTCGCGGTTCTGGATATCCGTAAGATCGAGGAAGGCCTACAGAACAGCAGAACCATCAGCATTCCAATCCCAAACAAGGGCAAGTGGGAAGCGCACCTTATCGACCTTCGTCTCCTTCTGCCCGCCGTCGACCTCTGTGACGACATACATGTCATCGTACGTCGAGTCGTGGCTCTCGGCCTCGCGCCGCGCGTTCTCGCGGGCGAGGTGCCACCGCGTCACCAGCAGGAGCAGCCCCGAGACGAACCAGCACACCGTCATGATCGTCCACGGCACGTGGTCACTGCGGCAGGAACATCAGCTTGGCTTCGCCGACCACGCAGAGGTCAAAGAGAGGGACACGTACCGCGGCTGGTACTGCTGTTTCCAATACTGCGGGCCGGCGGAGTTCCCGACGGCATAGCCGACCATTACGACGGCGTTGGTCGTCACACCTGCGAACGCGTCGGACGCGGGTGAGCAGAAGACAGGTCGAAGGACGGGAGTAACCGACGTTTTGTGTGCCCTGCGCACGTAGAGCCCACCCATGCAAGCATGACGACGAAGGGCGCGATGGACGTGACTGCGACGAACAGCGCGCATTCAGCAACGGGCGACGAACCGGTATGCGAAGGAGAGACACGCACTCGAGATCCAGTACGAGAACAGCAGGCCGACCCTGAGGTGGGACGGGAGCGCGTTGACGAGGATCGCGCCTAGGATCGCGACGCAGTACGCGAGCGCACCCGAGTACGCTCGCCCGTCCTTCCAGTACGTCGCGGAGGTGACCGTGCAATAGATCACGATGACTATTGTGCACACGTGAGTCCCTGCCCAATCCCGACAGTGGCTCAGAGATTGCACGTACTCTCGACGACACCGTCGACGCAGCCTAGGAGAGTCGTCTGGATGTCCGTGAAGCCGAAGCCGGCCACTATGATCTGGCGCTGGGTGCTGAGCTGTGTAAGATGGGGGCGTGAGCGTCAGGCCATCGGGATCTCGTATGCGGCGTATTCACCGAGTTCGTGACGTTCCTGGGCTCCCACCGTCAGTAACACCACAGCTCGGAGACGTCACCGAGGCACTCACGAGATGGCGGCAAAGAAGAAGAACAGCCAAGTCTTCGGGTCCTTGAAGCACTCGATCGCCCTGAGATTGCAGCTAAGCGGAAAGTAAGAGTGACCGGGTCAATGTACGCACTGCTCCATCTTGAAGTGCTTGTTCTCGACACCGGCCTGGTTAACCTTGATGCGCTCGACGGCGATAATACGCTCTTCCGGGGTCAGGAACCATGCCGTCGTTGGAGAGTCAGGGAACAAAAACCTGCGAGTGGCGTGATTAGAATTGAACAGACAGTGGACTTCGCCGAGCGACACCGAGAATACCCTGCACTCACCAAAAGAGGATACCAACTACGAAGGTGATGATACCAAAGATAAGCATCAACCTGCGCTCCAATGAGTTGTATTAGCCCACAGAGACCGAGTACGACTCACCATTGCCAGGGCAATAGAACACTGGACTTGATATGCAGAGTGCCATACGCCACCAGCCCAAGCAAGACAATTGCCGCACCATTCATCAAGACTAGTAACACACGAGGAGTAAGTTTTTATGGACAAGCTCATCGTCGGGAGTACGCACACCAATATCCAACTCTCTGTGTCTGTTCCCGGCGCGTGTAGAACATGGACGTCACGATCATAAATCCCGGAGTGACTGCCCCCTCGCAGATACCAAGGAATGCCCTGCATGCAAAGAGCCCGCCAAAGTTCTTCGCTGCGGCGGAACAAAGCAGCGCAATAGCCCAAATGGTGATGTTGATGCTGTTTCGAGTTGGATAGCGACGATCAGCGGCTGGATAGGACAAACGTACCTAACCCATTTCCCAACGGGGAGACGCTGTAGCGCATAGTTTTGGGGGAACTCAAAGACGAGGAAGAAAAGGTAGAAGATCGTCTGCAACCAGTTGAACTGGTTCGTAGTGAGCCGGTCGCCCGAGCTATTGGTGCGTGTATTGGCACGTGAGTGCAGAGAGAAGAAACGGGACGATCATTGAGCGTTTGTGTGAAACAAGAGAAGGCATGAGGCGTACAGCAGGCCGAGAACTGCGGACTGACCGAGGGTGGTCTTATCAGCGAATTGCATCCTTTTGAGAACGGACGTTACGGATATGTTTCAGAACGTATATACGCCAGCATACGCACATGTACATGACTGCGCGATAAAGAGGCTCAGAGGTCTGTTCAGAGGAGGACAGAAAATGAGACTTACTGCACATGAGAGGCATTAAACACCAGTCGATTTTCCGTCTAAACGAAAAGTGTGAGTCGCAAACAACTGAACAACCACTTTGTTACATACCTGATCCTCGCAGCCTCCTTGGGATCCACCGTGATATCTTTCCCGGCAGTCAGTCGGGCAGCGACGTCGACCTCAGAGGTAGCGACGGTGGCCCTGAGGTCATCCCGCTTCTCAATGGACGTCGAGCTGCTGGAGTCCATGTCGTCCTGACCCGGTGACAGCGTCGTGAGAGGATGTATGGGAATGGTCCCGCTGGCAGAAGGCAGAAAGCATGAGGGTGGAAAGGTACTTATACATTGGCGAGAACTGTTGGAGGAAATGCAGAACCGAGCTATTGTTAGCGAGTGTAGCGGCGGCGCTCATATGATCAAACAGCAGGCTATCGCAGATGCACCTCCTGCCGGCTCCGGCACGTGCTTAGCTAATCCGATCATCCACGGACGTCTACCTTCCAACTGCCAGGAAATGCTTTTTTGTTAAGTAACTTGGGCGAAACTAGCCATTTCTTCATTTTATGCGTTGAATACACTAGCAAGAGAAGAGCCTTGCGATACGATTAACCTCGCCATTGACTTAGATGAGGTGTGATCGCCGGAATTAGGACATCCTCGACCCTCCGGAGTAAAGTACAAAATGAGAGTGTTTGACGAACAATCCAGTTGATCGCCATCATCAATATTAAAATTTTCCACTGTTCCTCGTCCTGAAACTCTGTGTACGGACACAAGTGAAGTGTCCGAGTAAAACACCAGGTAGCGTTTCCTCTATAGCCGCGGCAAGCTCACTGGAGGGAGACAGCTTGCGCACATACTCACTTGATCGAAAGGGAGCATCTCAGATACCCGATCAGGAAAGAGATACACGTGGCATGCCGAGCGACCATCACCGCCAAAGTCTTGTCCTGTCCTGCTTTACTTCGTCCTTCCTACGGTGCTTTAGCATGCTGACTGCCACACCGTGTATGTCGCTCAAACGTTGACATCGCTACTAGGTTCCTCACTTCACGATTAGAAATTCCTCGCAGCTCATGCGAGCGGAAATTCGAGCTGTGACCTGGAAGCCTTCCCATGGGTGGTTTCTGACTTCAGCAATGACAGTGGAATTTGCTTTCGGCGACTCGGAGATTGATATTCATCATCAACGCAACATCTGATGTCACTGCGCACAAGGACGACGGACCCTCTAGAAGCCACATGGTGAGAGAGCCTCCGTAAGATTTCAGTTCCTGAAGCGCTGAAGTGCGGAAGAACTCGACGGCCGAGAGGCGCTCCAGCTGCAGCCAGAGATGTGGGCGTATGTGAACATGCTGGTGTATTTCCTATCGTAGCATATCCTACGAAGGTCCGCACCCGGATTGCAGATCACGAGCTATCGGATTTCTGGACATTCGCATTTCAACCAACTCGTTGTGATACTCTCGGAGTCAAGGCCCGACCTGTACCAGACTACCAGTTTATCTGTGACTTCTCCTGCCGAGAACGTCATCATGGGGTTGGACATAGCTTCAGAGTACTTAATTTCCGGTTCAGTCGGAATGGTCTATTCCTGCATGGTGAACCTCTTGCATGCGTATGCCCTCGGTACATCATGTACGAGCTCACCGTCTCCGTTTACACTGCCTTCACAGATCAGAGACGCTTGAATTACACGCCAGTGCCGCTTTTCAATTGCATACTTCGAGTGGTCCTGCTCAGCATGTTTCACTAGCGGCGGTATGTTTTGATTCCGTGGCCACATCTAAGCGCTCGTTTTCTGGCACTGTGGTACATGGGTGGCATGGCAGAAATTTTCTGTTAGTATGACGCCTATGTACCACGGTGATCCGTGTCGAGCTATCACTCGGGACATACGGTTCGTCGTGCAGGTCGCCTATCATCCGCGTACCGAAGACTGCAATACCTGCTCACGGACATGTTGCCGCAATCAACGTCTCCCGTGAACAACACCGCACGCGAACGCAGGATCTGCAGGATCGCCAGGGACTCCCGCAATCAGCGCACGGATGCATCCCTCCAGGTTCAGGTTCATATTCAATTCTGATTACCTTTCAGAAAGCTAGATCGCGGAGACAGATCCGCTCGACCCAGCGTGCTGAGAGAGCCGCCCGCGAAACTGGAACAATAGCGCGTCTTGGGCTTCGCGGGTGCTCCGTAGAGCATCGGACTCGCTGGACTGGTAAGCGCCCGTACTTTGACAAGTGGTCGCGTTTTGGCGGTCTGCGTGTGGGCGCCACGAGGCTATTCATTTTTACGTCAGCAGTGGATTTCTAGTTTGTGCATCCTCCTGTGCGCAAGCTTGGGTATCTGCTGGTGGAATGTTGCGCTTCCCTCGCATTCGATCTTATGTGATTATTCGGTACCTCCACCAGAATTCTTTCGACAAGGCACGGGGTTATCACACTATCCCGAGCAAGCCTCTGTCATACTCCTTTCCCCCAAAATTCTCGCAATCTGCGTCGCACCCCAAGAGCCGCGGACCCATACTGTGACCCTCCGACTTTTGAGGTGTGTCAACTCTCCATTTCACAACCCCATCTCCCTGTCACGTATTCGACAGTGGGGGATGTGCCTTGGCACCATTTGTGTTCGTGCTCGGGTTGTACTCTCCGTGGTCTCTGAAATATCCGGCTGTATCGTTGGCTGGCCCGACTACTGTCCTGGTCTGTCGAATGTATGCAAGCATCTTGAGACTTGTGCCCCAGTTGTAGATGATGCACCTTCCATGGGCTACGTTCCTTCCCCTTTGTCCATTTCCTTCCTTTAAATAGCCATGCTTGTTCACCTGGTCTATACAGTATCGAAATGAGATGGATTGAAGAAGAAGTAATAATGATACGCATGCTCATATATACATGAACCATACATACGTCGACATGAGTCGAGTAAACTACAGAGGGAGTCCTTCACTGATAAAAATACTGAATGCCAGAGAAACACAGCCTACACCAAGCCCCCAGTGTTGACACCGAACGCAGACGGGCACTGCAGACGGGCACAAGACATAGCGCCACACGCGGGCGGCAGGTGCTGCACATACGGCGTGTGCCAGCCCTTGAATCTCAGCTCCACGGAATCAGTAGCAGGATCCAGTAACAGCCCATCTGAGCGACAGAGCATCCAGCTGCCCCAGATTGGCACTGCAGTCAGACCCTGGTGGACATAGAGCCTGCACTCGGTGGGCCGGTTCTCCGACATCTGGTAGTTCTGGTGACACCGCACGCAGTGGAACATGGGACCGCTTATGAAGGACGCTTGCGGGACAGTGAAGTCTGTGCTCTTGCGCTCGAGGAACTGCACAAGCTGTTCGAACACCGATGGGTCCAAGGTGCTGTTAGACAGCGCCAGCTGCAGATCGGGAGGGAACGAGCTCAGGAGATTATGAAAGAGAGCGGTGCCTGGGGTGGTACTCCGAAGTTCCTCCAGGATACATGCGGCTAGGAGGCACACATCGACCGAGGTGTCTTGGTAGCATGAACCAATCCCAGTTGATGTTTCTGTTTGGACTTGTTGCATACTATTTAGATCGACGGGTGCTTGAGGCTGTATGCTCTGTAGCATATCCACTGGCATTTGCTGCATAGTATTTGACAGCTCCTCTTGGAACTGCTGGAATACATCTTGTACCATTTGTTCAGATTGTAGCATATCGAAGGCTGTGGGTTGCGCCACGGGCTGCGAGGAGTAAATGCTGGCATCAACAGCGGAGCATCCGAGAGAAACACCAGAGCTGCCTGCAAACCTGGAAAAGTCTGTCTGAATGCCAACACCCGCATCACTATATCCGAGAGAAACACTGGAGCTGACCGGGTAAGAAGACTGAGCTGCAAGGCCGCCAGGTGGGCATGCAAACGATCCCAGGGGAATTTGGGGCTGAGCTGCGAACTTTGCTGGACTAACACCAGCTTGAGCTACAAAGCTTCCGGGACGCGTTCGAACTGCAAATCCTTTGATTGGGACCCGTGGTCGTACTGAGACAATCGGGCAGGATGCGTGGACGACCGTCTCAGGCTCGACCATCTCGGAATCATTGTTGAGGGACGAGTTGGAGTCGGAGTCGGTATCGGAGGAAGCGTCAGATGAAGTGTCGAAGGAGGTATCGGAGGAGGCGTTAAAGGGAGTGTTGGAGATGTTACTAGCAGTGTCATAAGAGGGGCCGCAGGCGACGTCCAAGGAGTCGCAGGGGACGCCACAGGAAGTTTCACACGGAATTTCGTAGACACAATCTGGAGAGAGAAAAAATAAGAAACGTTTGCCGTCGTACGTCCAATGAAGAAACCCGTCCATGTGTGGCGTTACGGAGGACGTAGATGCGAGATGAGGCATGTCTGAGAGTGTATACTGGGTCGACATTGCGAAAAGTTGCCTCGGCGAGAGTGATAGATGAGCTGGACGTGGTTGGATGAGGAGTAAGGAGAAGCCACCTTTATACATGTTCGACAACGCCGCGATATCCATAATGTGACCATTTCTGTCTGGCTAGGCTTTGGAGGCAGCGCACAGGAACGGCTACGCGTGGCCATAAAGACAATGTAGTGAGGTCGAAGAAGGCAATAATGTCATGTGGCCAACGCGCGCACGCGTGTCGTGACAAAAGCAAACGATCTGATGTGAAGAAATGGAGAACACGCACTAAGAAAAGCGCAGCTTCCTTCCCGTGCATTGATGCCTAGAGAGAGATTAGTGTCAAGACACGGTCTGATTCGGTTAGCGATACGCTTGACAACCTAAAGCCACTCGCCAGTGGCTAAACGCCCAAAGCGACCTCTCAGCATCTTGGACGCAAGCAGATCAATGCAACAGGAGAGCTTGGATCTACGGCCGATTTGAGATGGCCGAAGGAGACACCTTCGGGCCACCAAGCATTGTCAGGAGGCTGTGTGAGCCATCATCAGAGTGGCTGGCCGCAGCAAGGGGATCCATTGTGTTGTTCCCATCCTCCAGGTATGCCGAGCCTAATGAATAGCATGATGTCGTGAGGCAATAAAGAGATATAGTGTTCCGAGAGCACAAAGACATGCATATCACAGGACGCATAACCCCTTTTTTCCCGAGGAAATAACTTGGAAAAATGTGTGGAAATCAATAAAGTTATACTGCGGGAAAAACATGAGGAAAAAATGTGTAAAAGAACAAAGCATTTCCGTAGTTTTTCCACTGGAAATAAGTTGGTCGCCAAATATGGTAATTTTGTCCGGGTTTTGGCATGTCCTGGCATGTCCAGTTGCCTGATATGGTAGGCAACTTATTTCCAAGGGAAAAACCGTGAGAATGTTTTGTTCTTTTCTCACTTTTTTCTTGAGGTTTTTCCTCTGAAAATATATTATTGATTTCCATGCTTTTTGCCAGGTTATTTCCAATGGATAAAAGTGGTAATGCTTCCTGTGTATGGATGGTTGAGTGCCGAAATAGACGCGTAAGGAACACACGGGCGCTTGTTGAGTCTATCCGCGCCGTCCGTCGTGCAGCGTCGTGTAAGACCTTGACCATTTCCCGTGCCTCCAGATGGATGCCATACGAGTAGCCAAGGTATACATGATGTGCTGGAACGCTATCCTCGTGTGCGCCTGACAGTTGTTATTGCTCCAGGTCGAGGGAGTTCTCTGTAGCAAGGGTGGTAGCACCCTGTCGGGAACCCTGCATCTCACCGCGCATCATCTCATCTTCTGCTATGATGAATCAGAGAGAGAAGAGATGTGGGTAAGTCCTCTGTATATTGTGCTGAGCACGCTCATTGACTCGGCCTGTGTTTCGCAGGCTCCGTACCCGCTGATATCCCTTGTAACGCGTCTCCCTCTTACATTACAGGGACAATGTCCCCTCACTGTCCGTATGCGGACATTTGAATCTATATCCTTCATCTTTGTCTCGGAAAGAGACGCAATAGACGTCTTTGAGAGCGTGAAGGAGCTCACAGTCGCAAGTAAGTTTCCATTCTCTCTCTTAATCCGAGCGCCTGACTTATATTTCTCCCCCAGCCTCCGTCAACCAGCTGTACGCTTTCTTCTATGTGCCAAATCCTCCATTACCCGTACAGACAGGCTGGTCACTGTATTCCCCGAGAGAAGAATTCGGACGAATGGGTGTAGGTTCAAGGACCAAGGCGTGGAGGTTCACCGATATTAATAAGGACTATTCGGTGCGCTTCGTGCGGCTCGTGCATCACCTGTTTTCATTCATGACCTCCAGTCCTCTTAGTTTTCGCCAACATACCCTGCGAGACTTGTCGTCCCGACTCGTATCAGCGATACTACGCTGCAATACGCTGTGAAATACCGCAGCAAGGGCCGGCTGCCCGTCCTCACGTATCTTCACTGGGCCAATTATGTGCGTAGTATTGTTCTCACGCTTGTTAGATCTAATGCATTGCTGCAGGGGAGTATCACACGTTCTAGTCAACCCATGGTTGGTCTGAAGAATAATCGATCAATACAGGATGAGAAACTCATCGAAGCCATCTTTCAATCGCATCACTCCCCCGAGTCCCGCGCCGCGAATATGCCGATATACGGCGCAACTGCGACTAATCTCATCATCGATGCGCGGCCTACTACCAATGCGATGGCGAACACTGCGAAAGGCGCTGGCACAGAAAACATGGATCATTACAAGGACGCAAAGAAGGCCTATCTTGGCATCGACCATATCCATATGATGCGCGAGTCCCTCGGCAAGGTGGTGGAGGCTCTGCGGGAGGCCGACTCTCTACTTTCCTCGCTAGGCGCGAGCGACCAAAGTACGGGTGAAGGTATTGTCGCGTCTGTGCTGGACAGACAGGCGTTGCGGAGATCCGGGTGGCTAAAGCATATCTCAGCGATTATGGAAGGCTCCCTGCTGATCGTGCGAAACGTGCACGTTAACTCGTCGCATGTCCTCATTCATTGCTCAGATGGCTGGGACAGGACTGCGCAGCTCTCCTCGTTATCGCAGCTCTGCTTGGACCCTTTCTACCGGACAGTACGTGGCTTCCAGATACTGGTGGAAAAAGACTGGCTCTCGTTCGGCCACAAGTTCTTGGACAGGTGTGGTCATCTGTCGTCGGAGAAGTTCTTCCTCGCTCCGGTTGAAAGCGGTGGGGGCGGTGGAGGCGCGGAAGCTGCACAGGCATTCTTGGCTTCGGTACAGAACAGGTTCGCGTCTCCAAATCACATCAAAGAAACGAGTCCAGTCTTCCATCAATTCTTGGAATCTGTGCGCCAGGTCCAGCGACAGTTCCCCGAGCGCTTCGAGTTCAACGAGCGATTTTTGCGGCAATTGCACTACCACTTATATTCGTGCCAATTCGGTACGTTCTTGTTCAACACCGAACGTGACCGCCGCGTTGGCGAAGGTAGTATAGCTCCTGCATGCGATCGTACCGTCAGCGTCTGGGATTTCTTCAACTCACCACCCGAGGCTGCCCTTAACCTGAATCCAGACTACGATCCGTCTCTCGATGATCCGACAAGCCGTGCGCCGAAGGCTGACATGGGCGTGCTCATGCCCAACCCCAAAGACGTACGGTTCTGGCACGAGCTGTATGGAAGGACGGACGAGGAGATGAACGGGAAGTTTCGTCAGCTTGCGCAAGAGACGGATATTGCAGGGCCTGTTGAGACTGTCGACGATGAAACCCCCGTGATTCAAGCCGTCTCCCCGCCTTGTATCTCGCTTCCTCCATCTCCCGTGACTTCCCCGCCGCCTGCGACTCCCACACAACAGTCGCTGGCTCGGAAAGTGTTCGAGAGGAGCCAGTCGCCTGCATTGGTCGCGTCCTCTTCTACCTCCGAGCCGTTGAGGCCGAGGCATGAGAGCCTGCGGGGGATGGACGCCCAGCTGTCGCCCACACGGAGGACACATGAATTAACCGTCCCTTCACGTACCCCCTCACCCGGCGTAGCGGATTTATCTGCCTCACCACGTGCAGGCGTCTCTGCGGGCCAGGTCACAGATCTGTTCTCGTCCAGCAACGTGCGGTCGATGTGGGGACGCTTCTCGTCGAACGCGTCTGCTGCGTTCTCTGTCGTGCAGGACGCATACGGAGGGGTGGCGAAGGATCTCAGGGGATTGTCCCTCGGCGGTGATACTGGCGGCGACGAGCTCAAGACGCGCGAGGAGATTGGGGTGTGGGGCGAGCAAGAGCAGCATGAGCGGCGGCCCTCATCCGCTCGCGGTCCGGGAAAGGTGTACACTGCGACCGCGACCAACCCCTGGTCGACGGCGAAGGCGCGTCCGAACATGCCCTCCATGTTCTTGGACAACCCGTGGAGCTCTCACACGCCGGATCGCGAGTCGGAAACGCACTCAGCTCCCGAATTGGATATGCCGACGCCGACAAGTGCACTACCCGCGGACCCAACCGTCGCGCTACCTTCGTGGACACCGGTGCGAAAGTCCAGCATCAATACCCTTCCACGGTCGAGTTCTCGGGGTAGTACCCACTCGACCCCGTTGATATCGCTTGGTGCTGATCTGCCGCTCGTGACCCATCCCCTCCCCGCAGCGTCAGTCGGTAGCACCCCGCCAGCGGTCTCGCCGCCGTCTTCAGATCCACTCGGGGTGGGACTTCTGTAGCTTACTAGGTCATTCGTCGTTGCATGTACGGTGTATCATAGGTGTGAATTACGCTAGAAATTCCCGACGAGCCATTCTCATGCGGTGTGTATACTGGTCGGTGTCGTGTGTAAAACTCAGGTAGGAGGGAGTGTACCCGGGGCCGAAGATGTGCCCGTGAGCCAACCGCGAGCAGAGTAGAAAAATCGTTTGAGATGGCGTGCTATTAGGTGCTCGGGGTCCCACGGTAAGCAAACTTAAGAGCTTTGCCTCAAATTCAGCCGTTTCTCACCTCCTTGGATCTCTCTTTCGCCTCCACACAATCTACCCCTCCTTTCCTCCCTGCCTTCACCATGTCCTCTAACGGAACCGCCACTGTCGCACTCGCGCCCGGCCATTTCCTCTTCACCTCAGAGTCTGTCGGCGAGGGTCACCCAGGTATGCAGCCAGCAGATACGGTGTACATGATATGTAACGACGTCCTGACCATGTTTCTCGCTGCAGATAAAATTTGTGACCAGGTCTCGGACGCTATCGTGAGTGGAATCCGTTCAGCTTTACGTTCAGGAGCACGTTGCTGAAGAGGCTTTGCTATCCACCAGCTCGATGCCTGCCTCGCGCAGGACCCATTCTCCAAGGTCGGCTGCGAGACCGCGGCTAAGACGGGCATGATCATGGTCTTCGGCGAGATCACCACGAAGGGCACGATCGACTACCAGAAGGTCATCCGGGACACTATCAAGCGGATAGGGTACGACGACTCCGCCAAGGGCTTCGACTACAAGACATGCAACATCCTCGTCGCAATCGAGCAGCAGTCGCCTGACATTGCGCAGGGGCTCGACCACGGTTCGCTGGAGTCTATCGGCGCGGGTGACCAGGGCATCATGTTCGGCTATGCGACGGATGAGACACCAGAGTACATGCCCCTCACACTTGTCCTCGCGCACAAGCTCAACTCTGCGATGGCCGCCGCGCGCCGCTCGGGCGAGCTCGGGTGGCTGCGTCCTGACTCGAAAACGCAGGTCACCGTCGAGTACAGGAAGGAGGGCGGTGCGACGATCCCACTCCGCGTTGACACTGTCGTTGTCTCGACGCAGCACGCGGCGGAGATCTCCACCGAGGACCTCCGCAAGGAGCTCATGGAGAAGATCATCAAGAAGACCATCCCGGCGAACCTCCTTGATGAGCGGACGGTATACCATGTGAGTAACGTGCTAGAACTACCACGTTCGGTGGTCTGATGGCGTGAACGTAGATTCAACCGTCTGGACGCTTCGTCATTGGTGGACCGCAGGGTGATGCGGGTCTTACTGGCCGTAAGATCATCGTCGACACCTACGGTGGGTGGGGTGCGCACGGTGGAGGTGCATTCTCTGGCAAGGATTGGTCCAAGGTCGACCGCTCTGCGGCTTACACTGCTCGTTGGATCGGTCAGTTCGTGCACATATTCCGGCAAGATCGTTACTCACAGTCTTTGCAGCGAAGTCCCTTGTGGCAGGCGGTCTCGCACGGCGGGTGCTCGTCCAGCTCTCGTACGCCATCGGTGTTGCGGAGCCATTGTCGATCTACGTCGACACATATGGCACGGGCAAGAAGACTAATGAGGAGCTCGTCGAGGTTATACGCAACAACTTCGACCTCCGGCCCGGTCTCATTGGTATGTTGTTGCGTGCTCACATCTGAACATCTTCTGATGCGTGCCCTCCGCAGTGCAAGCTCTTGGTCTGCAAAAGCCGCAGTACCTGAAGACCGCGTCGTACGGTCACTTCGGTACGCCGTTCCTTTTTAGGCGTATCGGCATATTACTGACGACTTCACCTTAGGTAACTCCGAGTACGCATGGGAGCAGCCCAAGAAGCTCCAGCTCTAAGCAGCTACTTCTGCGCCTGTTCTGTTTTCATCTTTTGGGCTTAGAGCCGCATTACGCATTCAACATCGCAACGGAAGTTCATCCTTCCGCTATTTATCATCGCACGCATGGTTTTATTTGTTATCATGATACCTAGAGGACACGACCCCCCTGCCCGCTCACCCTATCCCCCTCCCACCCCCTGGCGTGGCCCTGGCTTGCTGCTAACCCGCCGCACACTCACTTGACACGTTACTGATGATGCTGCCCTGGCCTCGGCGCTGCCGCTTATGCTATACTACTTCGTGCTCGATCTCAGTTGTTGCATAGTTTCATGTTTTGTAATGTTGCAGAGAAGAATATATCCGCGTTCAACCGCGTACAGTCATGCCTTTGGAGTGACACAGATATAGGATGAAGTCGAGAGTGGTGGGCCTTATAGACATTGCGGCGTACAGACACGATGATAAAGAGTGGAACGAACCCGAGATGAGACATGCTACAATGTAAAGAAAAACGAACATGAGTACAAGTAAAGGACCTAGAAATACATCAGCAAGCAAGCATACTAAGCTGGAATGTTCCTCGCGATATCCCAGTTCACGAAGTTCACGTCGCAGTCTCCCCACAGCCAAGGTAGTCCATTATCTGCTGCCTCCACATGAGGATAAGGTCATCTGCCGAGAGATCTATTCCCAGGGCAGTAGCCAAGCTTTGACACTCGGCGTCTGTAAAGAATAGCCAAAGCATAAGTTTGTCGAACCTCCACAAAACTAGTAGGCACTTACCCGTCAAGCGCAATAAGTCCGCCTTTGTCTGTGCATGGGGTTGAGGGAGTACGACGTTTGTTGGGAAGGAAAGCGGAGCATCCCTTGGTGCATTGAGATTAAGCAACCTCAGTGGCAGTAGTCTGCTCCTGACAAAACAGGGGATAAGTGGAGGCGGCATCAGAAATGAAACACGCTACTTACTCGGCATGGAACTCATCTCGCAGCTGCTGTATATCTTGCTGTAGTTGTTGCTGCACTTGAACCAGCTGCTGCTGTAGTTCGTGCTGCCCTTGAATCTGCTGCTGCTGACCCTGCAGCAGCTGCTGAAGGATCCCCAGAAGCTGTTGGGGAGCTGGGGCCTGCGCGACAAGGGATAACTCATTCGCCAGATCCTCCAGAGCCTGGGACATTATGTCGTAGTTGGGGGCTGCAGCCATTACTGTCCAAGCCTTTCAGGGGAGTACTTACTTAGCACCAGCAGAGATGTGCGCACCCTGAAGGCAGTAAGTACTTATGTCACCTAGTCGTGGTTGTGCGGAGGCAAGTTGTGATACTACAGTAGAATTGAAGAAATCACATGTACCACGTATGCGTTGACTGGCAAGTATCTTCGCAATAGGATCCTATTGATACGAATGTAACTAAACGTATCAAATCGGATAGATTTGTACACTACCTTTAGACGAGCGTACCTACGTACTCGCACTATTCTAATTTAGTGTGATAAATATGATATATATTGTATGCAATATGCTCTCTTCGCCCGATAGATCTTGAGTGAATGCAGCTCGAAAGCTCGATGAAGGGGTAGGTGGTTGTGCGCAGTCAGTCAGACAGTCCGGTCCGTGATTAACTTTCGCAGGCAAAGAATTCCTTCACGACTCTCCCGAGAATGGACATGCCCTGCTCCATAATCTCCTCCGTGCCCGCAAAGGTTACACGCACGTAGTTCACGCGCTACAAAAGTAAGATCAGCGCGTTGCCAGACCGGATTCTCGAAGGGTACTCACGTCCTCGATGGGGTCGTCCAGGTCGTCATACTCGGGATCCGCGCGGAGCGCAAAGACGAACCCGGGCATGACGACGAGCCCGGCGTCCAAGCAGCTCTCGAAGAGCTCCTGCATGAGCGGGCCGACGTTCGTGCGCGGGCCGGCGGGGTCCCCGCCTACTACGCGAACGTCGCTGCGGAAGCGCGTGTGGCGTTCGAGGTTGACGCGGATCCACACGAACATGCCCGCGGCGGGGGCGCTCGCGGTCGTGTACCCCGTGCCGCCGAGCTCGCGCGCGTACAAGCTGAGGAGGAAGTCGCGCCGGCGCTGGTAATCATCGCGCAGCGAGCGCACCCAGCGGTCGAAGCCCGCAAGTTGCCAGCCGTGCGCGCTGAGGAGCTCCGTGACGAGGATTTGGCCGAACGCGTGCGGGTGGTGCGTTGAGGAGTCTGTGAGCGAGACGAGGTGCTCGTAGAAGACGGGGTTGCAGGTCACCCAGCCGAAGCGCATGCCCGGTGCGATGATCTTGCTGAAGCTGTCGAGCCGGATCACGCGGCCGTCGACGTCCATGGAGAGGAAGGAAGGGATGAAGCTCTCATCTGAGTCCGATGCGGGGTCGGTGTATCGGAGGAAGTAGTATGGGTCTGCGGAGATCTAAGCATATAGAGAAGTACGAGATGAAGCCTGAGCTCACCATCCTCGATGATGATCAGATCGAAGCGTTGCGCGATCTCGTAGATCTCCTTCCGACGTTCTAACGTCAACGTCGAACCTGTTGGATTTTGACCACACCTGAAAACAATATACACGGTTAAATCTCGAGACAAAATCGGTCGATACACGGAGACTCACGGAACGATGTAGAGGACATGTGGCCGTCGGCCTCTCGCGGGGTCCCAGGTCGACAGTATTTTTTCGAGTACGTCTGGCATGATCCCGCCAGAGTCGATCCGTACGGGCACCCAGTTGATGCCAAACGACTCGCCCGAGTTGGTCGCCGAGGTGAACGTGAACTCGTCCGCGAGGAAGTTGTCTCCCCGATTCGCAAGCAGGCGGAAGCACTTGGAGATGGCATCTCCGTTGCCGAGGGTCATCACGGACATGTGGTCTGGCGGCGAGTGGTAGTGCTTCGTCAGGTCGATGAGGGTTTGCTGCGCTTGCGGTATGCCGGTCGCGTTGGTGTAGCCAAGCGAGTTCCGCAGCGACAGGCCTTGCGAGGATTGCCGAGATGAGGATTGCCGAGATGAGGATAGGGTGCACGATGGGGCGTCGGAGCTTGCGCTACGCCAAGATGCGACTGGGTCCTTGACATCTACGGACGCGATTTCGAACTGTATCTTGTTGATCGGATAGAACGAGAAGTGTGGGTCACCTTTGATAGACGGTCAGTCAGTATGAGCTTGAGTATGGAAATATGTAAAAGAGAGTTAGCATACCGTTCGCAAGTGAGATCATCTTCGGCTTGATGAGCCTCCCAATGGCCTTCATGGGGTTGGGCTTGCGCCCAAGCGTCTCCGCAGAGAGATGGTGCATGAGGTCGACTTTGGAGCTGCTTGCCATTGTGTGTTATGTCGGGTGGATCTGCGCAAGCAGGGATTTTAAGGTGTTGAGTGTTGAGTCTCGACGAGTATTCCATCGCGTTTTTAAAGCAGTCAAAGACGGGCTGCCGGATCACCGGGTAAAGGGATTGTGCGACAAGGGTGGAAAATTGCGAGCGTCGACAGAGGCGGTGACTATTTACCATGACAAATATATTGAGAGGATGAGTCGGTCTCAAGCTAGAGTGAGGCACCGTCACCGCGACTGCTTCGACAAGATCGGCTAGATATTGATAATCTTAATCACACCTTGGCGCTGCCTTCCGCAATCTCATCTTTTACCATCTGTAGATGAGTCTACTGTCGTGTATGGCTGTATCATCAACTGCGGGATCAAAAGTTTCGAACAGAAACGAACAATGTCCAGTCCCTTCAAGGTCTCATTGTCGACCATTTTTCATGGAAATATTAGCTCTGAACACTCCGAGCCAAACCCCGACGTCGCGGTCGGCCCCTCCCCGCCTGTGCACTTACTGCTCACGCCCGGGATCCCCCAAGCCTTCATCGATGATCCCCTCTAGCCGGCACTTGCAGGAGGAGGCGGTGAGTCATGCACGCTCTGCTTGGTATCATTGATTCCGTTATCGGAGCGCTCGCCGGACACGAGCATGACCCGAATGCGAGCCGACGAACCGTCATCGCATTGCGTCTTGATGACCTTTCGAGGCACATAAGACTCGTCGCCATCCATTGTACCTTGCTGCTGTGATCTCAACAACTGTCCATCGACCCCCTCCCAGCTCTCGGGTACCCACCATGCTTGACACCACGCGCACGTTTCGAATTCGTCCAGACGGCGACCTACGGCTACCCGTTAGCGAAAAAAGGGCGCCGTCCCTGGCTCGTTCGGATCTTGCTGCAGTCTGCACCTTGTATGCAGAAGTGTATGCAGCCGTGTTTGCTATCATTACTTACCGACGCACCAGGCTCTTCTACATAGGACGGGGGGACATGACGAAATCTTGGTTTTCGTCGAGATCCGACCGTGTTCTCGTATCGTCAGTTTACTGTTTCACTTTGTGACTCGAGCGCGGTGTTTGCATGAATGATCCATGCCGTTGAAACAATCACATATTTATGTCATAGTATGTATCCACGTGTGTTCATCTCGAAGTACAAGAGAGAAATGGGAATTGGGTGAATTCAGGAAGAACGAAGGAAGATAGTCATGTACGCTAGTATACACATGCATTTCAACTTGAACAGGGACAAAGAAGAAATAAAGATACCATCCAATCAAAAACATGACTATTGAGAAGAACGAAGGTGTCCGGCCAATCAGGAAGAAGGAATGAGTTGAGTCAACCCCATCTTCGAATAATCCGTGCATTTGTTCCTTCACACCTAGATGTGGCGAGGCTCTTCCGCAGACCCGCGAAGCTGTGGATCGCGCGCCGCCTCAAGCCCGCGACAAGGCGGGTGCGCTTGCTGCGGGACGAACGGTGCACGCGCTCGTACAGCGGCCTGACGAAGAGCAAGCACACTACACGTCACACACACATAAGCCCCCCGTCACAGTAGGAAAGAGAAAGAGCCTTACGGATGATTTCAAGGACTTCATCCTGGGGAATGCCATCCAGTTCGAAGTAGTCATATCCTCCTCTGCGTGATCGCAGGGGCTGGCCGTTGACCACAACACACTTAGCGTGGAACTTCCCGATTACTTCACCGTCATCATCCACGAGCTGGGACGCAGTACGAGCAAGATAAGTTGGAAGACCTGGGCGGATGATAGTTAGATACTCACAGTGAGACTTGTAGGTGTTATGCACCATGTATTCTCGGTACGCATTGGAAGTTGCGTCTCGTCGTTGCTGGAGAGACCATATCCATTAGACCGTTAAAATTAGCTACATAATCAAACTTGACTCACTACAGCTTGAAGAATGCGCAGTCAAAGAGCTCCGCGACGCCCCGCAAGACCTCCTCACCAATCCTGATGAGCGTCGCGTAGTTCCCCGGTGCCCAGTCGATTTCTGCTACGATCGCACCGTCCTTATCTTCGACGAGGGTTGTGGGCCTGTCTGTGCGGGGAACGGTCTCTTGGGAGCAATTACGGCTCATAGTCCGCTTGAGCGAATCGAGAGTGCTCGCGCGCGCACGCGCTGGACGGGGTGTACTGATACGGAACGCGACCGTGCCCGTGGCGCAGTCAATGAGCGTAGTCTGGCCTTTGTCTGTGGACGTAAGCTTGTACAGCATTGTGTAGCACGACGGTGGTAAAGACTGGGAGTTCCTCAGAATTCAGGTACTAGCAGAGGTTCTAATAGCCCGAACGCGGGTGCGCAGGGGAGCAGGACAATCGCTAGAAGGGAGAGCGCACATTATATACGCACAATAGGATATCAGCCTCGCTTATATACAGGACCTTCGGCTGGCGGAGCAGTACGTCACGAAAATTCGACTGGAGAACATTGTCCTTGTCATGGGTCAAATGTCACGCCAGAAGCGACATTCTGCGACATCACCGTCGATTGGATGTTGCGCACACATTCCACAACGGGCTTGATTATGCTGCAGTTGTGCGGGGTGTCGAGGATTCGGACAATGGAATAGCAGGACAATAGAGTGTACGGAAAAAGGCGCCGGAAAGTTTGAGAGGATCCTCCGGATAAGGAAACTATTGCTCCCGCCTGCGATCGTCCGGTGTTGGTGCTTCGGTTTCGAGGCGATTCGGACTTGAGCTTGAACGTTGCTGCTACGCGTTGAAAGGCTGGTAGCAGTCTTTCAACGTTGAACTCTAGCCGGAGAAGGCTCACCCAATTTCGTTCCCGTGCTGGTCCCTCGGTAAGCTCCTGAAGTACCGCGTTATTTTTTCCTGAACTAAAGATGTCGATGTCCCGCCACTGGATCTCATTCGAATCTTGGAAAGACTTGAGTGTACATCGCCATGAATGCAGGACCTGGGGATCAGAATTTTGGTGTCGGCGGTGAGCCGGGGAGGGTCTATCTTGCTCTAGTGAGCTTCAATCTGTTCGGCAAGCTG
Source organism: Sparassis crispa (assembly GCF_003851025.1). Taxonomy (NCBI): domain Eukaryota; kingdom Fungi; phylum Basidiomycota; class Agaricomycetes; order Polyporales; family Sparassidaceae; genus Sparassis; species Sparassis crispa. Next base: position 491,721 of record NW_020939750.1, read on the forward strand.
AATAAAAACCCTAGAAAATGGTTAATTCGCGTGCATTTCTTCCGTACTCGGTACAGATCACACTTATCTCAAGTTCAAACGTTCATGACGAGAGTGCAGTGACTCCGAGGCAGAAGTAGCGCTGGGGACCTAACCCTAGAAAAAGGTTGAGCCGACGCGTTCGGCAGGCGGGCTTTACGTTTCCCGGTAGTGCCCCGCACGGTCATGCGGGGCCCCGGACGCTACACAAGCGTCGATCTACTACTCGTCAGCAGGGCCCGCCCCTTTATATAACCGGACTAGTGTTCGTCTTCGACTTGAAGAAAGACCACCACCATCTCCCCTTCAGCCCCTCGAGAGTGCGCCATGTCGGCAGGTACAACACCCGCTTTCTCTCTCCCAAAATTCACCGTTTGAGATGGAACTGATCACCGCCTACATTGACAGTTGCACAGGCCATGAATGCTTTCCGCCCGACGCCAGAGAGTATCCCTCCGCAGAACGTGAGCTACAGGGTCATCCTGCCGAAGGACATCCCCGTCCATATTCAGCCTCTGGTGAGTTCCGACCCTCCCAACTGAGTGCACACACCGAGAGGACCTCCCAAACGGACAGAATCCCGTCAGCTTCGTGCTCCGTGCGGCTCAGATATACCCAGACAAGCTCGCCCTGGCAAATCCTGACGTGCCCCACCCAGTCTTCTACTCGTACTCTGTGTGGTAGGTCCATGTCAGAGACGTCTCGGTGAGCACCGCTGAGCCTCCGGCAGGGCCCAGCGGATCCAAAACCTCGCATACGCGCTCATACAGGCAGGTATACGGCCAGGTGATCGTGTTGCAGTGATCGCACCCAACTCGTAAGCACCCTTTTGCCCTTCACGGAAGAACGCGTCTGATCCGGAAGCGCAGGCCAGTGATAGCAGGTCCTCTATATTCTTAGCCCCCAACGTGTGCCTTTGCTGACTTATGTCGTGTCTTCGTTCTGCAGAGGCACACCATGGCGTGCTGGCTGCGCGCGGGGTCATCTGCCCGATTAATACGCGCCTCACACACCCGGAGGTGGCGTATATCCTCGAGCACAGCGGTGCGAGACTCATCATCGTCGACTATGAGTACACGCACCTTGTGGCGGATGCGAAGGTGCCAGTCATCGTGACGCAAGACTCCGGTAAGGCGGGCGACCCTTATGAGGATTTCTTGAGCGCGGGTAGACGCTTCAGCAAGGAGCGGGGATGGACCGGCCTCGAGTGGGAAGGCAACGAAGATGCACCGGCTGCACTTTGCTATACGTAGGTCCAACTTGTTGCTGGGTACCTGCGAATTTTAACACGTCTTCATAGGTCTGGGACTACGGGAAGAGTATGTACCTTCTGGGTCCTGGTCGCTCTTCTCAGATACTGACGTTTAGCAGCCGAAGGGCGTGATCACAACCCTTAGAGGTAGATCTATGCACAGAAACATTAAAAGCATGAGACTTAAGATAATGACAGGGTCGTATCTTGCGGCTATTGCAAACGCATATGAGACGGGGTACGTTCCGTTGCTTCGCAATGATCCCTGTAAGCTTATTTCATTGACAGCATGAACTCAAAATCAACATACCTCTGGTAAGCGCCTACTTGATCATCTAATTGTGCGTGTTAATGTTCATCGCGCTGCAAAGGATCCTTCCGATGTTCCATGCTTGTGGTTGGACGTACCCGTGGGCCATCACCTTTTCATCGGCTGCGCAGGTAAGAGGACGTGTTTTGCCGCAGGGCATGGACTTACCACACACGTGTATTCTCAGATTACCCTCCGGACCGTCTCGATGCCACTTATCTGGAACCACCTCTTGCACTCCGGTGTGACCCACTACTGCGCCGCGCCTACAGTCCAAGTAAAGTTCCACGGGTGTTCCTTCATAATCGTTTTTTGATGGGTATGTTCCATACAGATCGGTCTGGTCAATGACCCGCAAGCGAGAAAAATTTCAAACCCGGTAACTGCCATCATTGCAGGATCTGCCCCCACTGCGTCGTTGCTGGAAGCCCTTGAGCAAAAGGGTATCAGGACTGTCCATGCGTATGGTCTGACGTGAGTGGGCATGCTTTGATTATCGCTTGCGTGTGCTAATACCCATCGACGATCCTGTATAGTGAGGTGAGTATAAAATTGCAGCCGTGAAAGATATCATTCTTAACACCATCCAGACATACGGGCCCTTCACCCGTTGTTACCCGCAACCATATTGGGATTCCCTCTCCGCAGACGACCGAGCGAAGCTCATGGCGCGCCAAGGTTACAGCTTCGCGACCGCTGATGACGTGCGCGTCGTGAATCCACCAGAAGAAGGCGAGAGCTTCGACGTGGAGCTCGTCGACGTGCCTAAGGACGGGAAGACTGTTGGCGAGATCGTCGTACGCGGTAACATTGTGATGAAGGAGGTGAGTCGATTTTATTTGAGTTGTACATATCTATGGATGACGAGTGGGATGGAATGAAGTACTTTAACGACCCCGAGGCGACAAGGAAGGCATTCCGTGGGAAACATTTCAGCACGGGAGATCTGGCCGTCATGCATCCAGACGGGACGGTCTCGATCCAGGACAGAAGCAAAGACATCATCATCTCGGGTGGAGAGGTAAGTCGCACGAAGAAGTACGATTTTTCCTTTGCTGATGAATTGTTCTCGTGTGCAGAACGCGTCCAGTCTCGCAATAGAACAAGGTTAGATATCACTTAAGACCCTCAGTGTGCCAAACTCACCGCCTTTTACTGTGCAGAACTCGCGAGCCATCCTGATGTGCTCGAGGTGTCGGTGGTCGCCCGCCCGCACCCGAAATGGGGCGAGCGCCCGATGGCATTTGTGATCCTGCACCCCCAGCACGCGCAGAAGTGGACGGGCCGCCACGACGAGTTCGGCGATCACCTGAAGCAGCATGCGCGTAAGCGTCTCCCGGGCTTCGCCTGCCCGGAGTGGGTCTTGATTGTGGAAGAACTGCCTGTGAGTACAATAGTAGTTATTTACATTGATGGCTTCTGACAAATGTGTAGAAAACATCGACCGGGAAGATCCAGAAGGTTGTTTTACGCAAGATGATCGCCAAGTTATGATATAAGCCTCGATCATGTATGGGTGTAATTGGGTTGTATAAGTAAATCTACTAATATAGTCAGCGTTGTTACTTGTCGAAACCTTCGACCTATCTGTGTCGCTGGGGAACAATATTTGCGCACGTTTGATAAACAATAGTGTTGCGTAAGAAACTCAAAGCATGTTATTAACGTTAGGTTTATAACATGTTAGGTTCCGGAGGTATTTGACACCATGTTTTTAACGTTGAAAACATGTGGCCACGTGACCTATTTTCGCATACTATAAACTGTAGATTTCCTCATTTTTGCACCTGTTTACAATGTTTACAATACGATATCCGCCTTCGCCCCAGTGGGCTTAGGACATGTCTACGACAGACCTCGACGAACCAAGTATGTATGGAGCAGCGGATCTACAATGGCATGAGCGGGACGTTGGCTGGACTAGCACTCCGCTACCTGGAGTACAGGATCACCAGTGATAAGACCATGTAGGTGGATGGGGGTTACGCCGGAAGAAAGGAGGGGAAAGCATCAACCAAGGACCCTCTGTACCAACCCCTTACATAATCCAACCCGGTTGCCCAGCGGGAACATGAGCGAGCATGAAGTCCGCTGTGAACGGCAGTCGTCCATCCTAGGACAAATGATGATGGTTCATGAATGCGACAGACCGAGTGGTAGAGGAAGTGACGATGAGCTGGTTGGCGTGCTGCGGGGATGGATGTGCGATTGGACTGGTGGATGATGGTGAGGGTGTGTCTGGCTGTGTTTGCCCAACGTCGGGAACGCCAACTCCGTACGCTGGATGCCCATCATGGGGCGGGTATAGAGGGTTAGATGAGCTATCGGCGACGATAAAATCCCACATTCATCGAGGCCGGGACGACAACATGGTGGTTGTTGTTCTGGAGGCTGCAGAAGAGATCGGAGGGCCCGAACGTATGATATTCCTACTCTACTACTCGATGACCCCATATCCTACCAGTGGAACTGTCAGCCTACTTCCGAAGACCTGTTACCTGTTCTCTTGGGCCCCGCTCGACCAAAAGGACATGAAATCTGAAGCTTGAAGGAGAACTGTTAGTGGCTGTCAAGTTGTAGTAGAGCATCTGACCTCGATGAGGGCTTGTGAGCAACCCCCGCATGCCGTGGCCCAGTACTTACGCTATGGGGGAATCCGACGCGACGTGACCATTGGCGCCGAACTTATTGACATAGGCATTTTGGCCTTATGTTTTTAACATGTTTTTAACGTGTTAAAAACACGTTAAAAACATACATGTTTTAAACATGACAGTTTTACACGCAACACTAATAAACAAAGGACGCGTTGTGTACGCGCTTGATCACGTGTTGAGATATTTCACGTGATGGTGTTATTGTGGCTCTTTGTTTGTCACGCTTTGGCCTGGGTTTTCTTGTTCTCGACTGGGCGTCAACGGCGACATCGCATCCACGACGAGCAAGCTGGAGCCGCTGACGCTAGCCCCGACAAGCTAGACAGTGCAATCATCTTCCTCCACGGCAGCCGCATTGTGGAGGGATAAACGAAGAAGACCTACTTGGCCGCATATACTGGCATGGCCCAACGTCGTGCTCATCACCACAGGATATCCTCAGTCCCAGACTCCACCGCTATTCTCACACGCCGTAAGCTGCAGTCGCGACGTGGCGCCAGTGCTCGAAGACGCGCGTTTACCCTTGCGGACCCGTACGGCCGCACCTCGAGTTCGCGCGACTCGCGCGCGTCTGGCAGCTCACCTCCGACGTCGGCCCGACCCGTTCTTGTACCATTGCAGTTCAACCTGCGACGACTCCCCTCTCGGCTCTTCTCAGAACGCAAGGAAAGTATGCGCGATGCGGGCGACGGCTACACAGTACGCGCGGGCGCGAAGCGGAAGCGCGTCGTCAGTGGCAGTGAGAATACTGCGGGTGCGCGCAGCACGCGTAATGCTGGCAGGGTGAAGCGGCGCAGGGCAGTGCGCGAGTCGAGCGATGAGGATGAGATGAGTGGCATGGACATCGACGATCAGGCGCACTGGGAGTCTTCGGATAATTCCGAGGACGAGGGCGCAATGGACTCGTGTATGTGTCTTTGTATCTTATCCATCTTTTTGCTCAATGTTCTGCCTAGCGGACGACTTCTTGATTCATGAAGCGGATCCGCGGCAGTTATTTCGTATGCGCAAGGAGGAGCTCGTCCGCCTCTATATCGCCGCCGGCCTCACTGAGGATGCGGAACTTCTCACGAAGCATGAGATCGTTGACTGCATCGTGGCCGCTCGAGACGATGTGGCAGAACTACCACCTTCATCTCCAGGGATCGGTGATAGCAACTCGAGCGACTATTCCTCCGATGGTGGTAATGTCGCGGGTGGCGAGGAGACAGATTTCGGTGGGAAGTTCAGGAATGGGCTGAGAAGACGGGCGACGGTTCAAGACTTAGGTCGGAGTGCTCGCTCGACTGCTGCCAGCCGGTCTCTTTCTCTGGGTCAACTGGAGGCTGCTCCTTCCCACGGTAAGAGAGCTCGAGAGCCCAGCGGTCCATCTTGTCCAATACGCAGGTGAGAGATCTTAGTCTTCTGTCCTAATTGCAATTTGTGAGGATAGTGCTGCGTAGACGAGGAACGAGTAATGCAAGTTCCAGCAGGTCTTCACCAACATCCTCAGCCGCCTACTCCCTTCCTTCCCCTCCCGCCACTCGTTTGCGCACTCGCAAGCTCTCTAACGAGGACAGCGTCGCGTCAACGTCAGCCAGACTCAGCAAGGGCAAGGGTAAAGCAAAGCAAGTGGAGTTCAATGATGAAGTTCAGGTCAAGTCTAAACCTGTCACTCGTCCCTTTGACGATGAAAGCGACCTCACCGACCTTACAGAGGTCGAACAGTCGATTGCAAAGATATCTCCCAGCCCGCGACGCTTGCGTAGCAAAGGCGAGAGGCCTCGGAGCGAAAAAGAAATCCCAGTAGAGACTGCGTTCGACGCAGACCGGCGGGTCACACCCATGCGGAAAGCGAAGGGAAAAGTGGGTTGTTTGCGGGAAGAGGACGAAGAGGAAGAGGAAGAGGAAGTGGATCAACTTGAGAGTGGGACGGATCAGGATGAGGAGGTCGACCAGCTGACGGAAACGCCATCACCCATGGCCACTCCAAAAGCTGCAGTCCCCCGGGGTCGATGGACTCCAGTTGTACGCAGATTGAGGCCGCGACGGATCCAGACTCATACGCCTCCTAGTGACGGAGATGATGAAGGGAGTGAAAACGATGAAGGGGCTGACGTGGAGACGAGCGTGGATGGAGAGGACGAGGAGAATGAGGGTGATGACGAGAGGAGCGTGGTGGACGGTGAAAGCGAGGAGGAAGAAGAACAGCCACCTCCAGAGCCTAAAAAGCTGCGCAACGGGAAGATTGTACCGGACGGTGAAGTCGAGGACGAGGTTGCGGAGGAAGACGATGACGAGGGGGACGAGGACTACGCGGACTCTACTGTGGAGGATGTTGATGCCGAAGGTGAGACGGAGGAAAGTGAGGGCACTGATGAGCCAATGGACGATGATGGTACGTTCCTTCCTGTCTTTAGCATTGGAGCTGACGACTTTATGGGTGTTGATCAAGTCGACCTTACCATCGCCACGGCAAGGACCCTTGTACGCCTACGTCGGGACGACCTCGTCCGCTTGTGCGAGACGCGTGATCTGGATGCCTCGGGAACCAAGTCTCAACTCGCTGATACGTTGCTTCAGTGGCGGGATCGGCATTGTAGCGAAGCATCGTCGCCATCCTCAACAGGTACGGCTCGCCCACCTTCAACCGCCAAAGGTCGTCCAGGCCGGCGGAAGACCAGAAGTAAGAGTAACAGCCAGACTCCGCCTGTACTGCTGCGATCGGATCGCGTCCATATGGACGAGCCAAGGACACCTCCACTTTCTGGTCAACAGAAGGAGGCGGAACCAGAACTTGAACTCGATCTCGAGAGCTTGGGGCTAGAAGATAGAGAAATTCCGCCGGATAAACTGACGAAGCTAGAGAAGATCGGGAGCGGCGGTTTCAAAGATGTCTTCATCGGCAAGTTCAAGGGACGTCGGGTCGCCATATCTGAATTCCGAAGTCAGCTTAGTGCAAGTGAGTATTTCCGTTATGTCAGGCATATTGTAGTGTCTGAACTTTAATAGTGGACATCAAAGAGCTTAAGTTACTGGGCGATTTCGACCATCCCAATATCGTCCGTTTCGTGCGTGGCGCTTTGTTTACTATCACTTGTTTGAGACACTGACTTGCCTCTAGCTTGGTGTGAGCATTCCGGAGAACACTCGGGAGACTCCGGTGATGATTGTCAGTGAGCTGTGTTCAAACGGTGACTTGTTCGACTACGTCCGGAATGTGAAGCCCCCTTCACTCTATAGAGTCGTACGTATCATTATTCACAGGTTACAACGGGCTTTCTGAGTCTTTTCTTAGCTCTGCATCATGCTCGACATCGCTCGCGGGCTCGAGTATCTCCATATGCGGAAGCCTTCTGTCATTCACAGGGACTGCAAGTCGTCCAACATACTGATCACATCCAAGGGTATTGCCAAGATCACGGACTTTGGACTGGCCAAGGTCAAGCAATCGACACGCTCCATGGTTCGCAGCTTGGTCGGCACGGTGAACTGGCAAGCTCCAGAGTTATGGCACCCTCATCCCAAGTACAACCACAAGGTCGATGTATTCTCCTGCGGCATGGTGTACTGGGAGATGCTGCAGTGGCATGTCCTGAACAAGAAATTCCCGTGGGAGGTATGCATCATCACACCCTATTGCTGTCGGGCTCTCGGGTTGATGGATGAGCTTACAGGGTATGAATGAGCATGCAATTTATGATCTCGTAGGTGCAAAACGTCAAAGGTATGTGGCTCCGCTCCCCCCGAGTGAACAGCTTTGTTCAAGGCCGATGTGTTTAGACCTTCGATTAACGGCCTGCGTAAACACTGGTGTCCGGAGATAGTAGATCTCATAGAGCGAATGTGGGCCCAAGAACCCGACGAACGCCCTACCATGTCTGAAATTGTAGAAGAGCTGGAACATCTCGTGCAGATATATCGTTGACCGCATACCCCCCAGCACGTCAAGACCTTTACCCACCATAACCATGATCCCATTGTTCCGCCTCTGCCATGCTCATCGGACACTTCAAGTTGGAATTTATGTAAATTTCTTCATGCTTTGTGGTCTCATGTTAGAGCGAGAGCTTATTCCCCTTGTCGCTTTGTATCATGCCGCGTCGAACATCACCAATTCACATAGTAGTTGCATCGTGTTCTATCCATCATTGTATCGCTGTCTCCAACTCAATGTTAACAGTGCATTTTGTTTCTTGTACTGGTCGGATTCAGGGAAGTGCCCACGGGAAAATAAATAGATTGTGAATTTGCATGCAAGTTGGTCCCTGTAGGTCCATACTATCACAGTCACAATCTCGATCAGACGAGTCACGTCTTTACCATCTTAGTGACGAGGGCTGAAAAGTTCGCCAAGAGCACAGTGGTCTTGGCCTATTGTCGCATGCAATGAATCTATACTTCTGCTATTAATCGTACCACACCATCTAGATGGTCCTGCACTTGGGCAACCCTATGCATCGTAAACATTCTTGACCTTGTACATCTTCGTGTCCGCAGGCACTACCACTTCTCCCTCCCCGTATACAGTCGAAACAGAGTACATCTTCGTATCTGTCGGGGTGTCAAAGAGCGCCTTTGACGTGCTCTTCGCCTCTGCGCCCTTCCCTTTGATGAGCGGCGGAGCAGTAATAGGCGTCGCGCTCTGCGAATTTGCCTTGCTTGCAATACTGGCAGCGCGGCCATCGGGGATATGGATGAACTCGAGGCGGCCGTCGGGTGCCACACCATCAAAGATGTAGTAACCTTTGCGCTCGAACTGGATGATGTCGCTCTTCCTGAGCTTGCGCACGTTCGCGTCCGCGAGCGCGTCTTCACGGAACTCGGTGATGGGCGTGACGAAGTCCTGGACATCATCGTTCTCTTCGAGCTTCTTCTTCGTAATGAGGTAGTCATAGTCGAGCAGTGTGACGTCGACGAGCGTGTGCGCGGGTGTGGGCTGGGCGAGCCATGTGATCTTTTTCTTGGTCTTGCGGAAGTCGCCTGAGAGGTGCAGCTCCATCTCAATCGCGGTGATTATACCTGCGGAGTTCACCGTCTTGGAACGCACGAAAGCATTACCCCAGTCCATTAAGGTGATCTGTAGAGCAGATGTGAGATGAGGATCAGGAGATGCTGCAAGACACTGACCTCCTCCTGGTCGTCGAACGAGAGAGCATCTTCCTGCTCGACGAAAACATAAGAAGAAAAGACAGTCTGCTTCTCCCCGACCCCAGGGTTCTTCTTGTGTTTTGGAAGGCTCTTGACCTCAGGGTCAGCAGGTCCACCCTTGATAGTCACCGGCACTCTGGACATCAGAAACAGAGGTTAGCAGGGAAACAGATAGAGATGCGGACAGATGCACATATCACTCTTCGCAATTGCCCAGAATCGTGGTGCGATGGGGTCAATGACTTTCTTGTTCAGTGTCCACAGCGAGTCCCACTCGAGTGAGACGATCGCTTGTGAAGGACCTTGCGCAAGCATGAACTGGCGCAGCGCTTCCACTGTCAAACCTCTTCGGCGGATACCTGCAATTCGGTGATGTCCGACCTCAATCAACGGCCCAGAACCTGAGAGAGATCGAGTTACCTCGGACGGTGGGGAACCTCGGGTCATCCCAGCCACGAACGAGACCCTGGTCGACAAACCAGTGTAGTTTGCGCTTGGAAAGGAGAGTATAAATGAGGTTGAGACGACTGACGTCTGAAGTGAATAACATGGCACATCAAGGGCAACCACTTCTTACTGACCTGAAGTCCCAGATGTGGACAGGACGCAGGCCGAGGGCTTCGATCATCCAGTAGTACTGGGGGTTCCGGTCGCGGTACTCGTTTGTCCGCAGTGCGTGCGTGACGCCTTCGAGCGAATCTACGATGGGGCAAGCAAAATCGTATGTTGGGTACACCTTCCACTTCGATCTGAAGAACAGACGGAAACGCAACATGAAGATCGTTGTTGAACTTCTGCTGGCGGGAGTGCTTACCCCGTTCGGTGATGCGGCAGGAGGTTGCAGCGATAGATGACGGGGTCACGCATCGCTTTGTTGGGGTTGTCGACACTCATCTTCGCACGGATACACCACCGCACACCCTCCTCAGTCCCCGCCTTCATCTCCGCAAAGTGCTTGAGGTTGTCCTCGACGCTGTCGTCTCGATGTTTTGACGCAACGCCGTGGTACCGCTCCTCCCGCATCTGAGCGGATGGTCAGATCGGCATTAGCTTGACTCCGATGTATAGTATTTTGCTGTGGAAGGGGTGAGCGCATGCTTACCTGGGTCTGCTCGGTGTCGTCAGCGTAGGCCTTGCCAATTTTGATTATCTTCAACGCTAGTTCGTACAGCTCGTCAAAGTAATCCGATGTGTGCGACAATTTGTCTCCATGGATCTCCAGCAGGGCAAGATCCTCGAGGATCGTCTCCTCAAACTCGGTCTATCCACAAGTGCATGCATGTCAGCATCGGAAGTGCCAGTCGCACGAGCCCGAAGGGAGATGAGGCACCACGCACCCTCTCTTTCGTGGGGTTCGTGTCGTCAAATCGGATCAACATCTTCCCTTTGTACATCTGCGCGAAGTACTGGTTCAGCATGGCCGCTTTCGCATGGCCAATATGGAGATAGCCACTCGGCTCGGGCGGGAAGCGCGTCACGACCTCACCCTCCTTTGCATTTGCTAGGCCGAGCGCGAATGACGCGGCAGTCTTATTTAATCGCGCCTTGCTCGATTTTGCCTCTGAGAGCCAGGGAGACACGGAATTAATTCCATGAACCAGGTGCGGGCTGATGAGATGCTTACCGGCAAGGCTTGCAATAGCAAGCTGTGTAGATTCGAGAGACTCGAGATGTGAGAACCACCGGAGAAGATGCGGGTGCTTGTTGTTCTTGAGCAAGCCAACGATCTTCACACTTCCTAACATACACAGGTCAGTGGGCGGCGGAGCCCCGGCAGACATTGAACGAACCTTTGAAAGCGCCCCACACGATCCAGTCGGAACCTGTGATTTGTTGGCCCACGAGGTAGGTGCGAAAGGCTAGATGATCGTCAAACGAGTCCAGGACGGCGACGATTTCGGGAAAGGCGGTCAAGGTCGGCAGTGTCTTTGCAAGTGCAAAGTATGCCGATGCCTATCCACTTCGCGTGTCAGCTATATATCCTACCCACACGAGCAGCATAGCAAGATACGGAGGACGAACCTTGGCACCGTCCTCCGGGAGGCCGCCTGCTTTGGCGAGGGCCTGCACGACCTGGTCCTCGGCGGTGATCTTTGAGCCATCAAGCTCTAATGTAACGCCCGATGCGCTCTCGTCGAACGCGAGCTCGACTTTTTGGGTGTATGTCGCGATCGCGACGGCAGCGAAGGGAAACGGAGAGGCAGCGGAGGAGACTGTGAGCACGTCAGCCATCGCAAGTCTACGAATTAACTATTTCTGAGCAAACGAGAAACCAAGTTAGAGATGCTGAAGGCTCGGGGTGACTCGTCTGTAGGAATATATTGCTCAAGCGCCGATCTCGAGTTTAGAGTTTCGATATACACCGAGATGTCCGGGGTCCAACTTGAAGTTAATCTAATCGGCTTCACCGTGACATAAATACTGGTGCGCACATCTCTGCTGGTGCTAAGTAATGACCTTTCCTCTTCGGACGATCTATGATTTTGTTGCTTCTTCTACTCGAACATGAGTGTTGCCCTGGATAGCAAACCCGACGAGCCAAGTTGTCGTCTTCAAGCTACACCGACGTTGTCCACTCCTAGATCTGCGGTATACCTGACATATGACATCCACAACCCACCCCCGCATCCGGGAGCGGCCTGGACACGCTTTGTCTGCATATCTGACACGCATTCGAAGATCTTTCCCGTGCCGCCAGGAGATGTCCTGCTGCACGCGGGCGACTTGAGTAGTCGGGGGACCTTGCGGCACTTGCGGCACGCTGTAGAGTGGTTGCAGTCACTGCCACATCCGATCAAAATGTGCGTGAAGTGGTTCTTATTGAATGACGACGGACATGCTGATGCTTTCGCTCCACAGCATGGTTGCGGGGAATCATGATGTACGTCGTGTGTAATGACGGGCGGGAGACATATTCACGAAGGTGCAGCTATGTTTGGATGAACACTGGGTCGTAGGTGGCAAGCTCTACCAGTGCTCAGGCAACGGTATCCCAGCTGAGGTGAGATTAGGACTTACTGTCAAGCCCTATTTGACGTCACAATCTGTTCATCACAGGATATTGCGGCTGCCCGTGCTATGGTTCATAGCGACACGCTGCGTCAAGCGGGTCTGCACTATCTTGAACACGAATCAATACGGATCACTGTACCAAACGGTAGAACCTGGGAGATATACGGTTCGCCTGTAAGTCCACCGCTAAACCTGGCCGCATTTTCAGAGACTGATCACAGGTATCAGGCTGCTCGCCGTTATTCATTGGGCGCGTTCCAGTACAAGGCCGGTGTAGGCACGGCCATCTACAGCCGCATTCCATCCACTACAGAGATACTCATCACGCATTCCCCTCCGTACGGTGTCTGTGACTTGACGCGTCGTGGACAAAATGCGGGTTGCCAGGAGCTTGCCGCGCGACTGGAGAGCAGGCACTTGTGCACCTGCCGGCTACATGTGTTTGGGCATATCCATGAGGCGCACGGGGTCGCGCTTGGGATGCCTACGGCTCAGAACCCGTGTGGCAGACTGAGTGTCAATGCGGCGCTGCATCATGTTGGACAGGCGGTGATTGTGGATTTGCTGAACTGACCTTAGATTTACTAGGCATCCTTCTTGAGCTGATTGGTAGTAAGTACTTGCATGTACATATTCGTCTATGAGTAAGGAAGTAATGCATGTCTTGGACTCCGGGGGTTACAGCCTGGTCATGACCGGTATTGGCACGCGTCTGTTACGGTACGCGTTCTCCCCTGTGACAGCTTGAGCAAGGCGTATCAACTATCTTGGACGCCACTAACTCACCGCTCGTTAGCTTAGCGTCTACTTACGCCTGCTGCATACTGCGTCTTCCCCCGACACACGTACAATTCTTACTCACCATGCATCAGGCTCTCAAGCACATCTCAAGCCTGCTTACTGTCACGCGTGACAAATATCCAGTCTGCAGCGGTTACGGGGTCGGGGTATGTAAATTTCCCGCGGGGGAATCGACTCATCCATGGCACTGTGGTCACCGAAGTGACTCGGCCTCTTGTCTCCTTATTATAAAATCTGGTTCGTATAAATGCAAAGCGCACGATCCACTTGCCTTATATCTAACGACCCATCATGCTGTGAGTCACTGCACATATTACCGCGGTCGGGTACTGACATCTCTACCAGCGCCGATCCCTCAAAAAAATACAAACCGTACACCCCCCTCAACCTTACTGACCGCCAATGGCCCTCTAAAGTCGTCAAGAAGCCGCCGATCTGGCTGTCGACTGACCTGCGCGATGGCAACCAGGCCCTCGCTAACCCGATGACCATCCCGCAGAAGACGCTTTTCTTCCACACTCTCCTCAAATGTGGCTTCAAGGAAATCGAGGTTGCATACCCAGCCGCGAGCGACACCGACTTCAACTTTGTGCGCGGCCTCATCGAGGAGGGTCAGGTGCCGGACGATGTGTGGTTGCAGGTTAGTCTACTCCCCTTTCACCCACCCCGAGCCGCCGGCCTTGGAACCCGTAGCTGGTGCTGAAAGTAGGTTGAGCTCAGGTCCTGACTCCCGCACGCGAAGACCTCATCAAGCGTACCGTCGAAGCGGTCGCCGGCGTCAAGCGCGCCATCATCCACATGTACAATGCAACATCGTGCACCTTCCGCGAGGTAGTCTTCCGCAACTCTAAGGAGGAGACAGTCGCGCTCGCTGTGAAACATGCCAAGATCGTCCGGCAGCTAACAGAGGAGTGCACGGCGAAGCATGGCACACTCTTCCGGTTCGAGTACAGCCCAGAGATGTTCACGCAGACTGAGCCAGAGTTCGCTTTGGAAATCTGCGAGGCTGTAAAGGCTGCGTGGGGCAGAGCGGGAACGGCGCCGATGGATCGGATCATCTTCAACCTGCCCGCGACTGTCGAGATTGCTCCACCAAATCACTATGCTGACCAGGTGGGTGCGAAGCTGTCACCTCTATAAACACGCTTCTCACCTTCCATGGAGATCGAAAACTTTTGTCGTAATATCTCTGAACGGGAGAAAATCATTGTCAGTCTGCATCCGCATAACGATCGCGGTAGGTGATACCACTTCATCGTGCATGGATGAAAAGTCAATGTTTTGCCCTTTAGGCCAAGGCATTGCTGCTGCAGAGCTGGGTCTGCTTGCAGGTGCCGACCGCATCGAAGGCTGCCTGTTCGGCAATGGCGAGCGGACGGGTAACGTCGATCTCGTCAACCTCGCGCTGAACCAATACACTCAGGGCATCAATCCCGGTGTCGACTTCAGTGATATCCAGGCAGTGATTGATATTGTAACACAATGCAATGACTTGCCCGTACACCCTCGCCATCCGTACGCTGGAGAGCTTGTCTTCACCGCTTTCTCGGGCTCACACCAGGACGCCGTCAAGAAGGGCTTTGAGGCGCAGCGGATACGACACGCGAAGGCTGCTGCCACTGGCGAGCCTCAATACTGGGACATGCCTTACCTACCGATCGACCCTGCGGACCTGGGTTGCAACTACGAGGCAGTCATCCGTGTCAACGCCCAGTCTGGCAAGGGCGGCATCGCATATCTCGTCCAACAGCACTTGCAGCTGGACATGCCCCGAAAAATGCAGATCTCGTTCTACCAGATCATCCAGGAGATTGCGGACCGCGAGGCGCGCGAGATGACCGTGGAGGACATTACGGAGGCCTTCCGCACCACGTACCACTATGGCGGATCGAAGTACGAGGGCCGGCTGGTGCTAAAGTCTTTCCGAATCTCCGCAGAGCCCTCTGCGGACCTCGTGACCAGCGACGAGGCTGCCGATGAGCGACGCCAGTTCGACGGCACTATCAGCGTCGACGGCGTCCTGCGTGTCATCCGGGGAGACGGGAACGGGCCCTTATCCGCGCTGCTCGATGCACTCCGTACGCACCTCGAGATCGACTACTCGATCCGCGAGTACACGGAGCACGCGGTAACGCAGAGCCAGAACGCCAAGGCTGCCTCGTACGTCGAGCTCGTCCCGTCCGCGCCGGACGTCAAGGGTACCCGTCGCTCCGCCGAGTCGTGGTGGGGCGTCGGTGTCGACTCGGACATCGCAGGCTCCGGCTTACGTGCGGTACTGAGCGCGGTGAACGCCGTGATCGGCACGCGCGAACTGCCCGAGCTCAGGCTGAGCGTCGGGTACAGTGCCAAGTCCGGGCAGGCTGACATTGCGTCCGTGGTCCTCAACTCGCTGCACCTCGAGCTCCCGCGTCGCCTGCAGGCATCGTTCTTCGAGGTCGTGCAGCGCGCGGCGCGCGAGTCCGGCGGGGAGATCTCGTACTCGGACCTCATCGCGCTCTTCCGCGAGACGTACGGGTACGAGGTGCCCGACCGCGAGGGTCGCTTCGTCATGAATAGCTTCCACATGGACAACCTCCTCGAGAGCGGTCGCAAGGAGCTCACGGGCGAGTTCGTCATCAACGGCGAGCTCCGCCAGGTCTCCGGCCAGGGCAACGGCGCCTTATCCGCGGCCCTGGATGCACTGAACCAGCACCTCTATGGGAAGGTCGGTATCCGCGAGTACTCGGAGCACTCGATTGGTGAGGGCACGGAGGTGAAGGCAGCATCATACGTCGAGCTTGCGTATGAGGCGGACGGAGGTGCAGTGAGGTTCAACGCCTGGGGCGTTGCAACAGACACGGATATCGCTGCATCAGGCTTGAAGGCTTTGTTGTGTGCGGCAGGCAGGATTGACCTCATGACGCGTCGATAGGAGAGGGAAGGATTGGATGCACCCGTAAAACTGCCGATGCTTAGCATGCATATAATGGCAGCATCATCTAGTATTACCTTGATGTACGAATGAATGTGTTGGTGCCACGACGTACCTCACCGCTGCCCCCCTGCAAGCCTCCACAAATCGGCGCAAGCTATACTGCTGGCGTTTTCTACGAGCCACCTGAATCACGATGCTTAGCAACTAGTAGAAAGCAGGCTGATACGACAAAAAGAAACGGCCTATGATACGTATAATAAAACAACAGAGCAGCTTTCAGAACTTGAACTCCCTCTCCCTCCTGTTGTCCCTGTCTCGGTCCATCTTTTGCTTCTTCTTCGCCATTTCCTTTGCGATCATGTCCGAGAAGTCCTCCTTGGAACCAGGGACGCCTGCAGAGCCGCGAGAATGCTGGTCGTACTTCCTGCGAAGTTCCTCCGTGGACATACCCTCCAGCTCCGCCGCATCGATGGAGACTTCCACGCCATTGGACCTGCGCTATAGGAGACAGACCTGTCAGTAAAGCATCTCACTATGGCCTGCTGACGCACCTTGGCACCCCTCTCGTCTCCGAGGACGGGAATTGCACCAGCACCGGTAACAGCACTGACATCGTACCCACGCTCGCTGCCTATGAGGCCTCTGACCGACGTTTGCTTCTCTGGCACCACCTGGTAAAGCGACCTCGGGCCGGTCTCTGCAGCTTCGGACTGTGCTCTTCCACCATGTTTCCGCAGTTCCAAGAAGTCGGGTGTCTCGAGTCCACCAGCCACCGTGGACACAACACTTGTCATACCAGATGGCGTCTCGAGGCCTGATGGTGTTTGAAGACCGTCTGCTGGAGTGGGTTCCGGGGCCTCCTCTTCTTCGCTCTCTTCCTCGCTCTCCTCTTCCTCCTCCTCTGAAATGTTTGTTAGCTTACAAAATGCGGTGATAATCATGAGTCAACGTACCTTCTTCGGGCTCCAGTTCGCCCCACATATTCCGATCCACTGGTTCACCCATCTGCAGACCAGGAATCAGTCAGATGACAATATAGTGAATGAAAAGTCCTACATCGGCATCGTTGTTCTTTGGCAATACACCGAATACGTCACCATACAACGGACGGTTGTACTCGTCAAGGGGGGGCTTACCCCAACCACCTGGATGGAAACCCCACTGAGCACTTCACACGGTGGGTCAGCACATTGCTCAACACAACGATCCAGAACACGCACCCTTCCGGTATAGGAGCATTCAAGCCGGGAATTCGTAGTGTTGGGTAGCTCGGTGGAGGGCCGAAGCGCTGCATACTGATAAGCCATGGCGGAGGTGCGAGCGGCGGTATAGATAACGCTTCTACAAGCTCAGGGGAGAGATCACCAGGTCGCTTGTGCTTCAGCTGGGTCTCAAATTCCTTGCCTTCATAATACCTATCAGCATTGGGAGTGTTAGCTGCACAAGAAGGAGGCGCAACTGACTGCTCACATCTCGCCAAAGATCGTGACGTTCGGCTTGGTCATGAACTTGAAGAAGGCGTCGTGCAGCTTCTGGTAGTCGATGTCGACCTTGCCCATCTTTGGCTGGACCCGTTCGCGAGTTTTCGCCTTGAGTGACATGTTGGCCTCCTTTTCCTTGACAGCGTCTCGCATTGTAGCAATACCAGTATCGGCGATGTAGGACGGAAGCTGAAAGGGTGGCTTCTCGATACCCCTCTTGCCTTGCAGGTAGTCGCGCTTCGCGCTCCAGTGGCTAGGGATGGGCACTGTATTTCTGTAACTTTTAAGATGAAGCAGCATGCGAGGATCAGCAGCAGTAACGTCTGTCCACTCGACGACCTCCGGTTTCTTCACTAATTGCTTTAATTCGGCGACCGTCAACCGGTTTAGTTTGCGCGCTTTCTTCTTGGAAAGAGGTTTCTTTTCTTCATCTTCCGAGTCGCCCTCCGATAGCACACCGTCGTCATTGTAGAGGACTTCGCCCTTTGAGATTTCCTGATCACGGCTCTGGGGAAAGGTGACCGCATGAATAGGGGATTCGCGGCCAAGGAGGACTGGAGACGCACAGATGCTGTTTCAAGGGGCGGCTGGAAGCGAGCAAATACGTCGGAGAATGCTTCGAGGGCAGCGCCCTTAACATCCAACTGCTCAGACACGTACTCGACATTCTGAAACTGATCGCCGTCTTCCATCTTCACATCCTCCCCGTTTGTCTCCTGCGACGCATGTGAGGTCGTGTTCTTCGCGGCACGAGAAGGTGTACGCACCGGTGATGCAGTCTTCTCCTCCACCTTCTTCTGCTTCTGCTTCAGACGGCGTAGCTGATTTTTGGACTTGATCTTGGGGTGCGATTTGACGCCATTCGTGATGATCGCGGTTTCCACTTGTGCAACCATGTTTCAATCTGGAGCGAAGACGAAGACCGAAGTGGGGAAGAAGGAGGTGTATGAACGGGCGTCGTCCCAGTCGAGCCTGGGCAGCTGACGTAAGAGTCAATTCCCACGTTTGGGTACGGAGTTTGAACTTTCCGGCAGGCTCCGTAAGTAGTTCAGTCATCGTCGAGACAGCAAAATTTGCTTCTGGACAAGTCTTCTGACGAACAGAACTTTTACAATCAACACTCGCCAACCCTTTTCTCTACGCCAGTCGATCACGGCCGTCGACTGCTACGTATCACGAACCAGATCAAGACCAAATGTCAACGTGAGTGGCCTCAGGCGGGCTCTGCAGTCACTTCCGTAGCTGACGCAGTCGGAATCCCCAGAGAACAGCTTCAGGATGTCCAGGAGGCGGAAATCGAGTCCAACTGGGACCAAATCGTCGACAAGTGCGTATACTGACTGCACCGCAATTGACAGAGTCCGAAGGTACTGATTCTATCTGATCTGTAGCTTCGATAACATGGATCTGAAGCCCGAATTGCTTCGGGGCATCTATGCTTACGGGTGAGCCGCCCTACGTGTCTCTGACCCGTACACCTCCTGACTCCTTTTAGTTTTGAGCGCCCCTCTGCCATCCAGCAGCGCGCGATTGTCCCCGTCATCAAGGGCCACGATGTCATTGCCCAGGCTCAGTCCGGTACCGGCAAGACTGCCACCTTCTCCATCGCCATTCTCCAAAAGCTCGACCCTGCGATCAAGGGCACGCAGGCCCTCATCATTGCGCCGACGCGTGAGCTCGCGCAGCAAATCCAAAAGGTCGTCGTCGCCCTCGGCGACTACATGAACATCGAGTGCCATGCCTGCGTCGGCGGCACGAACGTGCGCGAGGACATGGCAAAGCTGCAGGAGGGCGTGCAGATCGTCGTTGGCACCCCCGGCCGTGTGTTCGACATGATCAATCGCCGCGCGCTCAGGACCGACACCATCAAGATGTTCTGTCTGGACGAGGCCGACGAGATGTTGTCGCGCGGATTCAAGGACCAGATCTACGAGGTCTTCCAGCTGCTCCCGCAGGACACCCAGGTCGTGCTGCTCTCGGCCACCATGCCTGCGGACGTGCTCGAGGTGACGAAGAAGTTCATGCGTGAACCCATTCGTATCCTCGTCAAGCGGGACGAGTTGACGTTGGAAGGTATCAAGCAGTTCTACATTGCTGTCGAGAAGGAGGAGTGGAAGCTGGACACCCTGTGCGATCTATACGAGACCGTTACGATTACCCAGGCCGTCATTTTCTGCAACACGAGGAGAAAAGTCGACTGGTTGACAGAGAAAATGCACTCGCGGGAGTTCACCGTCTCCGCTATGGTACGTGGTGTCGTTTCCTCGGTCAGGTTCGTGTGCAGGTTACTGAGGTATGTTTGTCAGCACGGCGACATGGAGCAGAAGCAGCGTGAAGTCCTGATGAAGGAGTTCCGTTCTGGCTCGTCCCGTGTGCTCATCACGACAGATTTACTCGCTCGCGGTATCGACGTCCAGCAGGTGTCGCTCGTCATCAATTACGACCTGCCCACTAACCGGGAGAGCTACATTCATCGTATTGGCCGTGGTGGACGTTTCGGACGCAAGGGCGTTGCCATCAATTTTGTTACGACGGAAGATGTGCGGATGTTGAGGGATATTGAACGTGAGTGATGCTCGCTCGGGTTGGTGGGCTTGTTAGCTGATGCATTATATGTTGCAGAATTCTATAACACTCAGATTGATGAAATGCCACTGAACGTCGCGTATGTAATTTTGGTGATATTGAGTGCTCGCAATCGAATCTCATGTTTCGCCTCATATCTAGCGACCTCATCTAGATGCACCCCACGTTGCGCCCTTGAAGACTATCTTATCACGGACTTCCGCCTCCTTCGTCGGGTCAACGGCCCCAAAATTGTTTTCTCTCGTCGCTTAATCCCACCGTCTTACGACCACCTGCGCGTTGCACACACACCTCATTGTCTTGCCGCATCACGAGAAGCACCATCGATTTCCCTCGTCTGTCCTGATTGTTATGCGCCCAGTGGCGGAAGTTGTTCGTATACATTGTCCATTGCCTGTTTCGAATGTACTGTGTGTGTCCTGCGATATATTACTCTATGCATGTCAATTTCAGCCTGACCCGTGTGATGCGGGATGGGTGCGGGAATATGAGAGATGTGATACGAAGGTGGGACCAGGAACATGCGGGAAGGGGGAGGCTGTGTGGCGAGGCTGTGTTGGTGGCGTGGGCCTCTTCCCGGGTGGGAGATCAGGTCGTTGGAGTCAAAAGATTGGCCCGGGTCGTCCTCGAAGACTCGCAGAGGAGGCACTGCTTGTCAAGCAGTTTCGCGGTGGGCCCACACTCCGACCATATAATTTGTCATATTTGAGGCATGGAGGATTGACTTTTTATACGAGACAGACCGGTCGTGCGTGCCGCCGTGCACCGGGACTCGGACGTTGTCCACTCGATAGCATACGCTTAGCAAACACTCAGCATACAGGCTGCTTGTCCCATGTTCTTGTTCTGACAGTCCATCATCGTTTCCCTGCAGGCAATTGATCCTTCGCCAGTCCGAGTGCAAAGCTTGTTCCCTTTTCTGCCACTCGTTGTGGGGCCGTGCCTGCCTGTACTCGCGACGATTGATATCCGTGGGGCCACTGGCTAAGCTTGAACTTGCTTTTGATCGCTAACTTATTATATATGGCGAGTTTCCCTCTCTTACCCCGAGATCCTCCTCTAACCTGCCACCTACAATCTCTCCAAAAAGCAGATATCCGTCGGCATGAAGCTCATTTCTCCTGCGCCGCTATCGTTCAGCCCGTCCCTGTCCAGTGCGTCGTCCTGGCATACTGCACAATCTGCATTCCCTGGCTCTCCTACCAGCGCCTCCGGTTCTTCTACTACCTTCGCGCCTACAGAGATCCTCCCGCGACTCTTCATATCCGACCTCGGCGCCGCCGAGAGCGCCACGACCCTCACCTCCCTCGGGATCACACACGTGGTCAGCGCGATGTGCGGCCGCGTGCTCGTCCCCTCAGGCATGCCGCTCAAGCACCTCCAGCTTCCCATCCACGACAATCCCTTCGCGGAACTCGCCCAACTCCTCCCGGCAGCGACGTCCTTTGTGTCCGACGCGCTCCGCGACCCAAACGCGCGCGTTCTCGTGCATTGTGTGCAGGGCGTCAGCCGGAGTTCCAGTGTCGTCTGCGCCTTCCTCATCGCCCACTACGGCTGGTCCCCCGACCGCGCCCTCCAGTTCGTCCGCTCCAAGTGGAGCCGCGCAGACCCAAACCCCGGGTTTGTCGGCCAGCTGAGCGAGTACGCGGAGTCGCTGCGAGCGCCCGCCCGTCAATAGCGTACGCGTTTGAAACGCGCTCCTTCTTTCCTCCGTGGACTGTATCCCTCGCTATCTTCGTCCCTTACCCCCTATTAGCCGTCGCATCATTCTGTCCTGCATCATGTCGCAATACGCTTTCCGCATAGCAACAGCACCGTTTCCCGCATAGGCATCGTAGTCCCTACCTTAGTGCTATTATATTGAAGCATAGAGCTGAACGTACTGTATGTACCTACTGTGCCCGTGTGGCAATCTTCATGGGTTCTTGCACCTCTGGATTCGTGAGTAATGAGCAGCATCGGCGGTGAAGCTCCAACACGAATAGTATACAATAATGTACAGTAACCATACATACTCCTACAACATTGAATGCGCGACAGCCATACATGAGTCCAATGTGTCAACAACAGCGAGACTGCGTCGCGTCAGAGTCCAGAGTCAGGTCAGTATTCGAAGGCCGTGATAGCTTTACACCTGGCTATATGCGCAGAATATGGAGTCAGCCTCGACCGACCGAAGCAAATATAGCGAGAACCCACTCTATCGTCGTCGAAAACGCCCCGCTTTATCTTGTCTAGAATGTCCCTTGTCGCCTGCTCAAACGCCGCCTCGACGTTCTGGCCCGATTTCGCACTGGCCTCCACGAAGAGCAGACCCTCCTCCTTCGCCCAGAGCTCCGCCTCCTCCGTGGGCACTTCCCGCGAACGCCTCCCCGGCCCCGAGGGCGCGTCTTCCGCACACAAGTCGATCTTGTTACCGACGAGGATGCAGGTGAGATGTGGGTCCGCGTGCTCCCGCACGTCCGCGAGCCACGAGCGGGCGTTCACGAAACCTGTACGTGGACCCAGGTGCCGGGCGTCAGCAGCGATGTCCGCGCGGGCGAGTTCGTCTGAACGCACTTTGCCGCGAGGTGACGTCGTACACGAGCAGACAGCCCGCAGCGCCGCGGTAGTACGACCGCGTGATGGACCTGAACGACTCCGTGCCTGCCGTGTCCCAGCCTGTTTACGCCATCAGCGTCAGCCGCCGCCGCCCGAAACGATGCGCACACGGACACGCGCAATAGCGGGGTATACGCACATTGCAGTTTGACGACCTTATTCTCCTCCGGGATCGTGATCAGCTTCGAGCCGAATTCCACTCCTAGCTAGAGCGGCGCAGGCGGTCAGCGATCGGAGGAGTGGCGCGGTGCAGTGCGACACCCGTGAGTGATCCCAGAGATGTGACGCACTGTTGGGTCGGGGTTCATGAGGAATCGCTGGTCGGTGAGGCGCACGAGCAGCGAGGACTTTCCCACTGCGGCATCGCCTACAAAAGATATAGTGGCGGGTGAGGATCAGAGGGAGAGACAGAAACGCGATGAGTACCTGTGATGATGAATTTAAGGACATAGTGCCATACGACGCCGGCCATGATTGTTCTGGCGAGGCTAGATAACTTGTCTGTCGTCTAGCAGATGGAAAATGAGAGCAGAATGCAAGTGAAAAAGATCCGAGAAAACTACAAAGTGTGTTCAGCTGTAGTGCTGTAGCCATGACGGTGGTGGCTGGGTGGGGACGCGCCCACGTGGCTTCCCCGGAGCTGCCCGGTTGCTCGACGTTGCAAACACAGCGTTGCTCCTTGCGCATACCGTCCGTCACGATGAGCAGTACTACCTGGCGCAGTGTCTTTTCGTATGTCTCACCCAGCTCACGCAGGGGTTGTAAATCTGACGCAAACGCTCATTTGTAGGTACAACAAGTACACCCAGATCGCCGCTCGGGCTCTCCGCCAGTCGCTGAAGGAGGAGGAGCGTGTCGCTGCGGAGAAGAGGGGGCTCACAATTTTGCGGTACCAGCAATGGGAGAACGGCCAGGGTGGCAAGCAGGTGCGTCTGCCCATTGCCACGTCACCGGTCTTCGTACCGATAAATTTTCTTCGTACAGGTGTTCTTGCACGAACCAGAGGAAACCACACCGCCTAAGAGTGCAGCAGTATAACGATGTTTGAGTGCACCCAATAGAAACAGCTGCGCGTTCGTCCGAGATGCAGTGTTTTTCAACGGGTGCTATGTCTGACAATCACCCTAACCGTGCCCACCTCTTCTGAGTCTCATTTGATATGCAGATTGGCTAGTAGACCGCTCGCACACACTCCCGCTGTGAATGTGGTTGCGAGAATAACCTTTTGCAGGTTATGACTCGACGACCGCTTTGGCAATGGAAATCCCGAAACATTGACGGGCAGTGCTTCTGGAACAGGGTTGCGTTGTCGGAGTTGAGGTTTGTTTTGTTTTTTCTCATGTTGGATCACAACGAGGACCGCGGCGGTCGGGATGTGACCGGGCGGTCCTCTTCGCTGGGTGATATAAGACACGGCGTGGCTCATTTTTGGGGTTTGGGTGGGGCGTGCCATTTCCTCTCTGCGCCTGAATGACTTGTACTGGGAGATTTCTGAGAACCACCTCTTCGCCGCTCGTCTGAGAACGGGTCATGTGGCCATTCTTCAGCTTCCTCCATGCCTTGATGCGGCTCAACATTGTTTGGGGCTTCTAATAGCAATCCCGCGTTACGACATAGGCCTCGTTGCAGCAACTGTAGGGTCGCGCAGCAGCAGAATTGACTGAAACGTCGAGCCCAGCGCCAGACCCACGTGCTGTGGCAGGAGTCGTATATGAGGCTTACGTACGCCCGCGACTTTTCTTTTCTCCCACCTCGTCTCTCCCCTTTCAGGATCGACGAACGTCTGTTCCATATAACTACCCTCAACACTTTGCAACTCGTACGTGTACTCCAGATCAAGCTTTTATCTTGCCGGCGTGCAGTCCGGAACCGCTCGGTTTCTGATCTCTCTGCCCTCTTTTAACAGTACAACAAATCAAACACGACGACGATGGCCGGAGCGCGAGGTTGTTTTAATTGTGGTGGACGTGCGTCGCGGTCCTTTCATTCTCAGTGATAGGCTTTTTTCCCTTCGTAGCCACCTGTGTCTGCGTGGTGGCTTTGCTCCGCCCTGACGGCTGCGTACCCTTCTTGTGACGGTGTGGGGTGCCGACGAGGACCCTGTTGGTTCTAATTGTCGCTTGTATCGCGTCGATGACATACTGCTGTCGTCGTTACCGAATAGCAACACCTCGCACCTCGCAATAAATCACTTTTTACCCCTACACATCTTGTGCCTATCGTCTCTGTCCTCAACTGTTGCCCTGTTTAACCACCTTTTTTCGCCGAAACCGACTAGACGGTCACCAGGCAGCCAATTGCCCCAAGGCCGGAACGCCTACCTGGTAACGATGCGATCTTGCGCTGCGAAGTTTTGTTTCTGATCGTGTTTCTGCTGGCTCGTAATCGCTTGAGAACAGCTACAACTGTGAGCCCATTGTTCTTGTTCTTCGCCGTGAGGTCCCGATGCGTTTTCTAGGCGGACTTGAAGGTCATGTTTCGCGCGATTGCACCATGGAGGCGAAGGCCAAGTCCTGCTACAAGTGCGGGCAAGAAGGCCATATTGTGCGCCCTACCTATATTTGCATCTCCATTACGACTCATCGGGTTGCAGTCGCGGGATTGCCCCGAGAACGCTAACGCTACCTCGAACTCCGGCTTCGGCGGAGGCTACAGCGGATCGTCCGGTACCGAATGCTACCGTTGTGGCAAGGTCGGACACATCGCCCGCGCATGCCCGGACGCTCAGGGTGCTGGTGGTGGGTACAGCCAAGGCCAGGGCAACTACGGCAGTTTCGGCGGTGGTCAGCAGAGAGCCTGGTGAGTACCTTCGAGACGCTTCAGTTGTCGCATAGGTCTGACCTTGGTATGGTGTAGCTACACCTGCGGTGGCGTAGGCCATTTGTCCCGAGACTGCGTGCAAGGATCAAAATGCTACAACTGCTCCGGATTCGTGAGTCCAAGCTGAGTGGCTATCTGAGAACGAGGCATTAACTCTCGTGGTGGTATTAGGGGCACATAAGCAAGGACTGCCCGCAGCCCCAGCGTCGGGCTTGCTACACCTGTGGCTCCGAGGGGTGAGTGGTCTCGCTGGATCGCGGAGCTATGTTTTGATGGATTGACGTCTTCCGTTGCAGGCATATCTCGCGTGACTGCCCTAACGCGCCCGCGGCGGCTGCCGACGCCTGAGGTCGTTGTATTCTCTCTGTTCTGCGCTGAACATGTCCCGTCGTCACCTCTTCCTGTTTTCTTGCTTCGTCTATCGTTTTGTCGTACGCAATGATATGTACGCCTACCAAGAATATAGCGTTGTGCTGACCCCGCTGGATCGCGGGGGTCAGGCATTGTAGAGATCATTTGTTTGAACGACTAGTCGGCGAGACTGCAACGAGAGTCAACGAGATCCCTCTAGGCCGAATTGGCGGGCAGATGTGCGCACGGGGGAACCCGTGCCGCGCGTTGCCGGAAGTGGGTGTAGGCGCACGACGACGCTGGCGGTCTTTTCGCGTCTTTCCTCAGGGTTATCCAGTACCCATATTTTCCTTCCCTCTCCTTGGCCCTTCTCCACTTCTCTGCTTTTCCTCATGCAAGCTCTGCGTCTGGCGCATCCTCGAGCTGCTCTCCGCCGCCCTCTCGTCCGCACCCTCGCGGCGACCGCAGGTTCCCCGCCTGCAGGCGCAGCCTCCTCGTCACAAGCGGTCGTTCCCTTGTCCAACGTGGAGGCCCAGTGGGAGCGCCTCTCCTCCGACGAGCAGCTCGTCATTCACCAGCAGCTCGAGGAGATCCAGAAGAAGGACTGGAAGACCCTCTCCATCGACGAGAAGAAGGCCGGTGCGTATCTCCGCGCGTCATTTTCGCGCTGGCCCCTCTGCGCGCAACAAAAAGGTGCTGACCGCGCGCGGTGGCGTGATCTGCAGCGTACTACGTCGCGTTCGGTCCCCATGGGCCCCGCACGCCCGTTAGCCCGCCTGGCGAGAGCCTGAAGGTCTTCCTGTACACCATGGCTGGCATTGCCACTAGCGGGGCTCTGTTCTACGCCACGAAAGCGCTTGGTACGTGCCCTCAGCGCGGTTTGCTGCGAGTGTGGTCTGACTGCTGCTTCTCTACCCCAGCCGCGCCGCCGCCAAAGACCATCACGAAGGAGTGGGAGGAGGCGATGAACCAGCGCGCGATCGAGCAGAAAATGAACCCGATTACTGGTCAGTGCTTCACCATACATACAACAGTTCCTCGGGATATAACTGATTGTTCCTTGTGTTCAGGTATCACATCGGAGGGTTACAAGGGACCTACGTTCGTTCAGCACAAGTAGAAGCGCTGCCTGTTGTGCACGTTACCGGCAGCGCCGGGACAGTGGGGCCCTCCCCGCGTCCTGGGCGATGGGTGCTTCCATCGCCTTGTCGAACGGAATGTACCCAGCAAACAATAATCGTATGCTTTTTCAACCTCGTTGCCTCGCCCAACTTGAGGTGTAATTGCAATCAATGGTTGTATTCCAACTCTGAGCTGCGACCGGTGTACAATAACGAGTATGAAATACTGAATGTCAGTGCTGGATTTCAGTCTGTTGAATTTGCGTTTGCTGGTTCTTCGACAACGATCTCACGCATACGTCATCTCGCTGGTGACACTAAAGAGAAGCACGGATTGGAAAGAGTACGTTGATCCGTCAGCGAGTATAGTTGAACGAGAACCTCGATATATAGCGGATCTACAAACCCTTTTCGTCCGATCCGTTAGTGTTCGACTCTTTTCCCTTATCCTTCGCGTTGTTCTCCTTCTGCTCACCCTTCTTGTCCTTCTTCTCCTGCTGCTTTTCATCGACACCCTTCGTCTCCTCCATCTCCGCCCTCCCAATCGTCGCCTTGTTATCTACCAACGCATGCAGCGCGATCACCGCCCGCAACAGACTGCTCAGATACACCACCAGCAGCTCGTCGTTTGTGCTCGTCGCGAAGCTTTGTGTGAGCTCCGCGCTGTTGAGGTCAGGGAGGAGGTTCAGCGCGTCCTGCAGGTAGTACACAATTTGGTGATTAACGGGCATTTTACCCGCCACGACGTCGGTCAGATATTTTTGGATATCGGACAACCGAGATTGCAGGCCGCGTAGCGAAGCGAGCTGCTCTGAGACTCGTGTCGCGAGGGTGGTTGTAGTCGAGTCCTTGATATCGCGCAGGAGGTGCTCTACACCGATCTCTTCTGACTCTTCCGCTTCGATGGCTGAAGGTACGTGCAGGAACGTCTTTCGTGTTTCTGTACCATCCTATAAAATGTCTAAGCATTCGTACAAAGCAGAAGAGAATTATGAACTCACGTCCTTGATCTCCTCGACCGCAAAATATGCGTCCGTTGGGATGCCGACTGTTTGTGGTCGCACATCGACAATGACCATCACTGGCCGTGCAATATACCGCTTCAGAAGATCATTAATCTCCTGGTCCGACGCCCGCAGCTTGGGCCCTGTGTGATACCACCCAATCATCCGCTCGCGCGCTAGAAGGGTGCAGGGGGCACGCGTCAGCATGACGGGGCACACCGTGGGGCACGATGCACGGACCGTTGACCTTCTTGAACATCTCCCACATGCCCTCGATGTAGTTGTGGTCCAGGAACCACGTCTTGCTGTCCTTCTCGTCCTCCTCGAACGGGATACCGAACGAGTTGGCAACGTTGATCGTCTTGCCGTTGTCCTGCCCGAGCAGGATGCCGATCACGCGCTTGTTTGAAGTGCGCGAGATCGAGCGGGCGTGGTGGTCAGTCACGGAGAGGAGGACGAGGGGGTGGACAACTGGGCCGCTGTTAGCTGGGACGGCGAGCTTAGGTGGAGTGCCACATACCGACGGTGGTTCCAGACAACGCTGTTAGCTTGTGAGACGAGTGAGCACTCGTAAAAAAAGCAAAATGGTTTTCCACTCACCTGTTCTGTTGTTGTGGCGACCATAGCGGTGAGCTGAGTGGGGAGAAGTGAGTACGGGAGCGGAGTGAAGGACAGTGGCTGAGCGTCATTTGGATACAAGACGCGTACGCGTTCTCACTGTTTGCACGTGTTGTCCAACGCCTTCTACAAAGTTCCCTTTTTGGGGAGACTACGAACAAGAAATTGACGACGACAGTGTATAGGTCCATTGGCATCTGCGACAAAAACCAGCCACATCTCGCGCGCAATTACAAGATGACTCGCGGGTGGTTATGCTGCAATTGAACTTTATCCCACCCCGCCCATCGGATTACCCAAATATTGACTGTCACAGATACGGGTGATAACGCATCTGCAGGCTGTCACTCACGAGAAACACGAAAGTTCCTAGTGAATTCCTCAAGTTTATATAAGATCTCGGCCCTTGGTCTTTGGAGGTGCTCTCTAAAATGTTGCGTTCTAGTAGATCTGGCGGGGATCTGCCGCATTTGTACTTATTTACCGTAGATATATGCGATCCTTGCCTGTTTTGGAACACTCATCCTAGGCCTCCGCAAAATTTCTGCACCCGCTGCAAAACCCGTTCAAAGAACAGACGTGTAGCAGCAAAGTTCAATGGCATTTGGTATGCTTTATTCCCTTCGTTGATGTTACTTTTTGACCGTGCTCAATAATCTCCATTACAGGTGCATCAGGTGGTCGTGGAGGATTTGGTGGTGGGCGCGGTGGTCGCGGTGGAGGTGGTCGCGGTGCCCCACGAGGTGGTGGATTTGGTGGTCGGGGAGGTGGAAGAGGTGACCAATATTTTTCAGTGAGACAGGAGTTGCAACTGATCGATTTTCAGGCGGATTTGGTGGTGGTGTACGAGGTGGGGGTATTGCGAAGCGTGGGGGGGATAGAGGGCGAGGGGGCGGACGAGGTGGTCGTGGGGGTGGGCGGGGCGGTGCTAGGGGCGGAGCGAACATCATCCTCGAGCCCCACCGACATGCCGGTGTCTTTATCGCGAAGGGCAAGGACAGCATGCTGGTGACGAAGAACCTGGTCCCGGGCGAGGCGGTCTACGGCGAGAAGCGGATATCTATCGACGGCGGCGTTGACGGTACCAAGGTTGAGTACCGCGTGTGGAACCCCTTCCGGAGCAAGCTCGCAGCCGGCGTATTGAACGGGATGGACGAGATTTATATTGCGCCTGGCTCGAAGGTACTGTATCTTGGCGCTGCCAGTGGAACGAGTGTCAGTCACGTAGCGGATATCGTGGGACCGGTGAGTGTGATGCCCTTTGCTTTGCGTCACCGATACTCATTAGAGCAACAGGAAGGTGTCGTGTATGCTGTAGAATTTTCTCTGCGGTCAGGTCGTGACCTTATAAATATGGCAAAAAAGCGAACAAATGTTATCCGTGAGTCCTCTGTCAATATAGTGCTTAATATTTTCGTCTTGACATCTACCTCAATTCAGCCATCATCGAAGATGCACGGACACCGCAAAAATACCGCATGCTACTTTCGACGGTTGATGTCATCTTTGCCGACGTCGCGCAGCCTGATCAGGCTCGTATCGTTGCCCTCAATGCTGATTATTTCCTCAAGAACGGCGGTTACGTCGTCATCTCCGTCAAGGCCAGTTGTATCGATTCAACTGCTCCGCCATCAGTAGTGTTTACGCGGGAGGTGCAATTTCTGCGAGAAAACAAGTTCAAGCCCCTAGCGCAGGTTACCTTGGAGCCGTACGAGCGTGACCACGCGATGGTTACTGGTACGTGCATTCTACGCTGTCCCGTTGCGCACGATCTGAGAAGTTATCAAGCCCAGTACCGACGGTTCCAGTAGTACTCTTGGTTTCTGCTTCTTTTGTATCGTCCTCCGCACTGTCAGTCGTGTGCACGTCTTTTTGTACTATGCTGTATCTATCTCCGAAAAGTATCATGCTTTGGTGTTGTTTCTATGTTGTTTACTGCATCTTCCACGTACTGCGGAAGCATATATGACGACGTGGCAATCTTGAACGTGACCAGGGCCTGAGGAACGCACTGCGGGACCGAGTGTATTTTAGAGATTAACCGCACGCAGCTCATCCGTCTATCCGCAGCTACAAAGGACTCGTAACGGTAGTTCAGTTTTGTGATCAACACAAGTTCACTGTCAACCGCACTTGGTGGCTCGATCAAACGTCAGCTCGAGCCGAACAGCCTATGAGGCCTGCTGAAGTCACTCTCGACCTTGGTGCACCGCCAGACTACTCCCCCCGCACTTCATCTGACTTCGAAGAGGTCCAGTACCCCTTGCTTGACGACACTCCCTGGCCCAAGTCTGCTCGCAGGGAGGAGGAGCTACCGCTGCACTACATGACGGAGGAGAAGACCCGTCGGAGGGTCCCCCGCCCTCTCGTTGAGGTACCCAGCTATGGGGGACAGGACGAGGACACGGGAATGGGGTATGAGATGTACGACGACGAGGGCAAGGATGTATACTCCAAAATGAAGATGAAGAGCCCACTTGGCAGCGGTCGTTTGAGGCGACCGCCTCCAACTCCTCCAACAAACATTGTACGAAGTCTTTGCTGTTAGGTCAGCCCCATCGAGCTCACGTATCCTTTATAGCTCGAGTTCTTCCAACAAAACATTGAACACATCCCGCCCATTGTCTACACACTCCTTTCCTGCTGGACGCGTTTCCACAAAATTGGCAAATCCAACGTCGTCATCTGGGACGAAGCCCACTTCGGCAAGTTTGGGTCCTTCTACCTAAAGCGCCAGTTCTACTTCGATGTGCACCCGCCGCTGGGCAAGATGCTGGTCGGCTTGGCTGGCCTGCTGTCGGGCTATGACGGGACCTTCGACTTCCAGAGCGGGGGGGCGTACCCCGAGCATGTGCCGTATGTAGCCATGCGTGTTATCATGGCGATCTTCGGTGTCGCGATGGTCCCGCTCGGATGGTATACGGCGGTCGAGCTGGGCATGAGCTGGAGGGCATGTCACCTAGTTGCCTTGATGGTGCTGCTCGGTATGTTATTACCCGCATGGTTCACGTTTGCGCGTGCCTTACATCCGATCCCAGACGTTGCGTGGTTGTGCATCTCGCGTTTCATTTTGTTGGACTCCATGCTCCTCTGCTTCACATTCACTACGGTCTTCTGTCTCTCGAAATTCCACAACCAGCAATACCGGTACGTGCCCTCAGTTGTGGCAAGGGCTTTTTCTCAAATTAGCCTTCTACACTACAGTTCATTCTCGTTTGACTGGTGGTTATGGCTGGCCTTGACTGGCGTTTCCATTGGTTGCGTAACAAGGTGATGATCAGAATGTCGTTAACGCTTATTTACCGACCGACCATTTCATCGTAGTATCAAGTGGGTCGGACTATTTGTGACAGCCTTAGTGGGTCTGTACACTATCGAGGATCTATGGGATAAATTCGGCGACCTGAGGATGTCCGCGGTATGTATGGCATCCACCACGTCCGCTTTCGTCGCTCATGCCGCCGTAGCGCGATCAAGCCAGGCACTGGGGAGCACGAATAGCCTGCCTCATTGTGCTGCCCATCACGCTCTACATGTTCTTCATCAAGTTGCACTTCATGATCCTGAACCATTCCGGACCAGACGATGCGAAGATGAGCTCCCTGTTCCAGGCGAATCTCGTCGGCAATAGCTTCGCTGAGAACCCACTAGGTTAGCCATACTCCGGTGAGAGCGTGTCTTATGTATTGATGTTGTCTGTGGTCACAGAAATAGCGTACGGTTCCAAAGTGACACTGAAGAACATGGGTTGGGGCGGCGGTCTGCTTCACTCTCATGTCCAGGTATACCCCGTTGGTTCAGAACAACAGCAGGTTACATGCTACCACTACAAGGACGACAACAACGACTGGGTCATTCATCCCCGATGGGACGAGCCAGAGTACGACCCGAATAGTGCTCTCAAGTTCCTGAGGGACGGCGACGTCATCCGGCTGAACCACGCATCCACGACTCGTAATCTTCACTCTCACCCCGTACCCGCCCCGATTTCCAAGCTCAACAACGAGGTTTCGTGCTATGGCAATAGCACCGTCGGTGATATTCACGACTATTGGGTGCTGGAGGTTGTTGACGACATAAACCGCGGCAGCAAGGCCCACGTAGATATTATTCACTCGTTGACGACGCGTTTACGGTTTCGCCACCTGAACACCGGATGTTACCTGCGCGCGGACAACAGCATCCTGCCGCAGTGGGGTTTCAAGCAGGTGGAAGTCAGCTGCACCAAAGAGAACGATGTCAAGGACACGCATACCTACTGGAATGTGGAGGGACATTGGAACGACCGCCGTGCATATCCGCATTTTTAGTGTTACGTTATTCTGATACTCATGAATCCTTTCCACAGTGCCGCCTGGCGATCACAAGATGTATCGTACATCGTTCCTCCGCGACTTCTGGCACCTTAACGTGGTGATGATGACGTCGAACAACGCCCTCGTCCCTGACCCTGACAAAGAGGATATCCTTGCATCTAAGCCGCTTGACTGGCCTTTCCTCCGCCTCGGTCTGCGCATGTGCGGGTGGGGCGATAACCAGACAAAGTATTACCTGCTGGGTACGCCTATCATCTGGTGGGGTGGCACCATCAGCTTGGGCGCGGGCCTCCTCGCCTTCGGAGTCTATCTGCTTCGCATGCAGCGCAAGTTCGTTGATATGGAGCCTCGTCAGTCTTATTGGTCGATTTTCGCGATTAGCAGTGTATTGACATCATTCTGCAGGAGAATGGGATCACTTCCTTTATGTGGGCAAGGTAGCGTTCGTCGGCTGGTTCTTGCATTTCTGTGAGTGGACCATACAATGATGATTTTTGCTGGGGTAACTGACGCGTATCATATCATAGTCCCATTCTTGATCATGGGCAGAGTGACATATGTGCACCATTATGTAGGTGCCATTTATCCGCATTGGCGGGATTGGATGCTTATCCAACTTCACAGCTCCCCACATTGTACTTCTCGGTGCTGATGCTCGCGCATCTCATCGACCACTTCATCTTCACCTCGCGGCGCCTGTCCGAGAGGACGAAGTGGATTACGTTCGGGTTCTGCGTGTCCGCGATCGTGTTCACATTTTGGTGGTTCAAGGGCGTAGCCTTCGGTATCGATGGTCCCGTCAAGGAGCACTGGGGTTTGCAGTGGCGTTCGGTATGTCCCACTTTCACTATATTATCGAACTGTCTCTGATACCACATAGTCTTGGAACATCTACGACCCGTAGTGCCTTCAGTATTCTCCTCTCGGATTGGCGGACGTTGACATGTGCATAGTACCTTTTGAATATAACTTAATCCATTTGTTATCCTCCGGATGAGAGCTGCGTGGTATGAACACCCTACAGAACGTGAGACTGATTACGAAGTAAGAACGTGCCCATCTATAAGTACTTGGCTATTTTCCTGATCATCGAAGGGACATAACTAGGGTATACAGCCATTAACGGTACTCTCAACGGGACTATGTCCGTGCTGGGCCCCAACCGCCGACCCTCCTGTAGAACAACAGATATGCACACCTATCGTCGCGGTCCATGCCGTTGAAGACGTCTTCCGGACGGACGTCGGATACGAGCTCGTCGTCGATGCGTATCCAAGCTTGACGTGGCCTGTCGCTCAGGTCACGGTTCGGATGCAGAACGTCCAGCGTGTAGTGGCCCCCGTGTGCCGATTGGCCATGGTGATACAGTACTGCGAAGAATGTCAGCCGAAAGTGTGACGCGCATGGCAAGAGACTCACCTCCGAATAGCTGATATTTGATGGGATGCGTCGTCCGTCGGGTAGGCGCAATGAGGTCTGAGACAATGTGAGCGACACGACAGCAGACCACAGCTGCGGTTACAAACCTGGTCCGATCTCTAAGTCGGGACCAAATGCTACTTGCTTCCCGATTTTGACGACGTCGCCGACGTTAGTGTCATAATGGAATCTCTTGAGATGCAAGATCAGAACCGGGGGTAGGGACTCGATGAGGGCTTGTTGGCTGGCATCGATGACGACGCCGGGCCTCGTTGGAGAAGAGATCTGTACAGCTTGTGGATGCGAGATATGCTGCAGCGCATCCGTGATCGAGTTTACTTGATCCCGCTGCATGACGCTGTGAGCTGGATGAAGAGCTAATCGCGGTGTCACAGACCTGAATATCAAGTCGCAATGACCGCCAGTCCTCAACAATGACCGAGTCTCTCTGATGAGGAGCTCTGAGGGTAGATCGGAATTTGCCACCGAATATGCGAGTTATGGGTGAGTCTGTTGACTTGATCTAGGGAACGTGACATATCAGCTTGTCAAACTCGCTGAGAGTGCACACGAACTTACCGTTCGCGTGGAAACTAATTTGTTCCGCTTGCCCACTTCATACCAGCCATCGTCATGCGGTGGCCCACCCTCGTGTTCTTCGGTGGCTCTTGCCTTAGAGGATGGTGGAGCAGCGAGTGAGAGCAGCTCCTCCTCGAGGGTGTCGAGGAAGAAGCCCAAAAATTCTTCGGCGTCTTCTTGATGACCAGTCTAATAAATACAAGTGCATAAGCAACTACCGCACACGAGGAACTGCAGGGCAACACTTACGATCATACTCGAGAACCGCTTCTTCTCCTTCATCGCATCATATACATACGACGGGATGAAGGACTCAGGCTCGTAAAAATCGTCGTCCTCCCGCTCCTTCCCCTTGCTAGAAGCATCTCCAACCGACGGCGGCGCGAACTCCTTCATAAACCGGATCGTCGCATCAAGTAACGGCGTCGCCTGTTTCTGCGACCCTGCAACAGGGCCTGGAAGGTACTTGCTGAGGTCTTTGAAGAGCTTGTGGAATGGCGGACAGTACACAAGCACTTGCAGTACCGCGTTCGCGAAGCACATGTTGCCAGTATTGACGAGCCCACGCGGGGTTATTTTGAGCGGAATATTCGAGGCCGAAGGCAGGGAATTCAAGACGTTAAGCACGTCGTTGCGGTGCGAATGCGCACCCGGCGCCGTCGGGGAGCTCGACGTGGAGCCAGCAGGGATAGAAAATCCGATGACGGAAGACACGGGAAGGCGAGACTTCGACGAAGACGCCGCGCTGCCACTGGACTGTAGTAAGGATGCCCATGACTTCGTGAGGGGAGCATGCTTTGCCGACGGTGCAGGTGCGGCAGGGGACGCTGGCGGCGCTGCGTCAGCCGGAGCCTTCGCAGACGCTGTTTCCGACGTAGGAGTCGAGACTGCTTCAGCCCGAACCGTTTCAGAAGGTGCAGTTACGACCTTGCTCTGAGGCTCAGCTGGGGTCAAGCTCTTCTCTACACCAGAAGGAGAAGCACCAGCAATAGAAACGGATGTGAGAGATGACAGCGGTGAGCCTGGCATGGGCGTGTCAGCCGGCGTGAGAGAAGCTGGAGTAGTCTCGGTAGCAGAAGACGAAGCGACGTGCGCAGGCTCCGGTGACTCGTCTGTTTCTTCGTGTGCAGCGGATGTAGTACCCTCAAGCAGCGCGAGCTGTTGCAGCGGGAGCTTCAACGACCGTAGCTGTGGAGACACGGGAGGAGAAGGGAGGTCAACTGCGTCTTGGAGAATGTGCTCGGGTGGGTATGCTCGAGACGATATGATAATGCCAGGCGCACGAGAAGGATCCTGGGGTCGTCGGGACCACACTACCCAGCTCAAGGTGTCAGCCATTGGCTTGGGAGGTTCACTTTGAGATGACGACAAGCTTTCGCTGTCTACTTCAAATTGAACTGAGTCGGGTTGAGGAGACGACGGAGATGGTCGTGGTGGCGATGAGACGCTCTGGCTAGTGTCAGCGGATGATGCTACCGGCTCCTGGACTGTCTGCTCGTCCTGCACTGCTTGAACCTTTTGGGTTTCTTGTACTGCCTGAGGCTGAGGCTGAGGCTGAGGAAGGAATACGGGAGGAGGCATGGATAGCTGTTTTGGTAAAGGTGACAAGGTCTGAGTAGACCATGCAGGTGGATATGGTCCGTTCAATTGAGGGTATGGTGGCGAATATGGGACTTGAGACATATGCGGGGAATACTTTTGCGGGTGAGTGTATGGGACCTGGGGAGAGGTAGGTGGAGACTGCATGGGTGGCGGCGGCGGCGGCGGCGGATGCATATGCGGCATAGCCTGGTAATGAGGATAGTTAGGCACACCACCTCTGTGCAATTGATTGAATCTCCCTCGGCCAGTACCGTTCAACCTTGGGGATGCTGGCTGATGCATTGGCGAATGTCCGTTCATGGGCGGTACCTGGTACTGATAATACGGTGCAGGACCGGGGGCATTATAGGGCAGTTGAGGAGGCGGTGGAGGATGGAAGTAGGACGAAGGCCCCGGGTGAGGGTACGGAGGATGCGGACTCGCCATATCTAAATGACAAACCCGTGAGGCCTTGCGACATTGTGGGCACTGCGTACAGTCATCATCACGGGGTAAGTACTCACTGAACGATGAGAATTTTTTTCGCCTGATGGGTGAAGGCTATTGGATGGTAAGCATAAGCTGAGAGATGAGCCTGTCCGTTATCGAGAGTTAGACAGAATGTGTATCTTCGAGATTCTAAAGTTCCGAGATGCAGGAGGCAGCGGCAGACGCTAAGGGCAGCAATGTACCAGGACTGATCAGAGAAACACTCAGAGCAATCAGGATTAATTCAGTAAATGCGGGGATCTTAAGGGTTCAAAGCACAGAGGATTTGGGAAACGTTGGCAGAGCAAGTCGTGGGACGGGACTCGGGAGGTTTGAGTTGTGGAACCTACAGAATATCTAAGATCTAGACTCCCTCCCAAATGTTCTCATCACTCGACAGTGCCGGACCAATGAACACTTCTGTGTCGAAGCTCCGACTTACGCTCTTCATTTACCAGACTCTGACCACGGAAGACTAACCAAGGTACTTATTTTGTGTCATGAATTCGTGAGCTGCGCACACTGACCTATGTATGACTTATGGCGCAGGCTGCTGGACTTTCGGTCGGCGATGATCATCCTCTTGCTCTCGAGCTTGCCAGCCTCCGCGCTGCTGTCGCTCGCTACCAGGTGACGCTCCCCCCAGTGCTCCGTGCGCCATGTGGTGCTAACTCCCAGTCAGCATGAAGCCCATGCCACCTCTGTGAAGCTCCAGCGGCATTCCCTGGAGACTTCTCATGCGCTTGAACGCGCGTACGCTCTGGAAGGGGAGAATGTGGCTCTCAAGGACGAGGTGATCGCGCTCAGAGCAAGCCCGGACATCTGTCCCCACCCGGCTTCTCTCCAAGTCCCAGAGCTTACCCTCGCCCTCCGCCGTCTTTCGGACAAGCTTACCTTGACCGAAGAGACTTTGCTAGCGCGCACGCACGAACTTGCCACAGCGCGCACTGACTTGCTCAAAGCCGAGTCCGAAACCGAGAGCGCTTACAAGCGGGAGGCTATCACGCGCTCTCAACTGGAGGAGGGCAGAGAAAAGGAGTTCCTGTTGACTAGAGTCGTTCGGGCGACTGAAGAAGAGAAGAAGCTCGTGGATCTCGTTGTCCAAGAATATGCAGACCTTGTCCGAACACTCGAGGGCAGGCCGCGGGCGTCCACAAGCTCCACGTCCTCGCTTGCCATGACCAATGGAACCAACGACTCCAGCGTAACGTTGGTCGACAGCCTCGCCGAGGGAAAGTCTGGCCTGAAGAAGTTGTTTGAGGAATTCAACGAAGAGACCGGACGACTCGAGAGCGAACTAAGCCGGCTACGAGGAGAGAATGCGGTTCTAGAAAGCAAGTTAGACGTCGAGCGGGAACGCGCTGAGCACGATCGCGGCCGGCTGGCAGACGCGCTCACGGAGCTCGAAAAGTACAGGATGGATGATAATACTGCAGCGAAGATGGTGTCGCGTTACATGTTAGCTTCGTTCGTCATGGTCCAGCTTTACATGTATGTTGACACGCGTAATACACAGGAAGTTCTCTCAGTCGTCCACAGATTCTCTCCAGCACGCTATGGAGAGCTTGAAAACGCGACATGCGGCCACAACTGCCACGCTGAGTACCGAGATCGCCCACCTGCAGAAGCATTTCATGTCCGAACAACGCCAGTGCGAGAAATTGCGTCAAGCGTTAGACGAACTTTCGGAGGATATTTCGCGGGAAGCGTACGGACGAAGGCGGGAGATCTCTCTGAGGCTCGCATTCCTAGGTCGCGAAGAGAGCTTAGCAGAAGGTCTTAGAAGGTGGATTCGCAAGGCCAGGGAGACGTTCGACCGTGCTGCCTCCACTGACGCTCCACAAACACCTACAAGGGAAGTCTTCGCGAGGATGACTCAGGATGCAGAAAGTCTTCTCGAGACCTTAAACGGGCAACCACTATTCGAGGAGGGCTCCCCGGGCTCCGTCGCTCGGGTCATTGCCGCGCAGGACGCAGTGTCGATGCTGACACGTGAACTACAGACTGAGACGGACCGGCGCATGGAATTGGAGCGACGGTTGGCCCAGTCCTACGTTGATCTCGAGGCACACACTATTGCGGAAGACCTGCACAACGCATCGAGTTCACACAATCCCTCACAACAAAATGGAGACTCCCGCCAACTGTTGTCGATCGAGGAGCGGGATCCTGCGCAACTTGAAGATACCACTGCATCATCATCGACTACACACTCGAACGCACCAGATACACACGATCCAGTAACCTCGGTGGCCGAAAGTATACCCTCCCCTCTACAGGTGTCGGTTTCAGTCGACCCTCCCGCTGAGAATGCAGGCCAGGAATATTCGGACAAGCCACCAGACGGCCCTCTCCCTATTCCTGAGTCGCCTTCGCCACGGATACTCGTCTCACCACCCGATACTCCTGCCGCAGTCGAGGTCGCCCCCTCGACGTCCCTGTTGTTTTCTCAAACTGTGTCTGGAACATGTGTTGGTCCCGTTGAGACTCCTGACGGTGTTACGCTCGGAGTCGAGGCTTCACCGCTACCTGAACCCATCGTACATAAGGGCCCGAGCAGCACGGCCATAGTAAAGCAGGACGACATCGCCTCCACAGACGTAGCCCTACAACCTTTCCCCCAGCTACCCGATACGAGTGATGCCGATATTGTCCCCTCCAACTTGCCTGCTACCGATCCTGTCGATTTGCTTTCCGCTCCTTCGCCAGAAGTCTCAAACGGTGACGCGTCTCACCAAACGCCTGCAGAGGAGCCGGATGTCTTCGCACCCGGAGCCTCAGGTTCAGGCAAAGGTCAGAAGATATCACCTCTCACATCAAAGCTCATACAAGATCTGCCCCACCCGTCTTCGCTTCCGCAGGAAGATCTCCTTGCGGACTTAGCCAGAGCCAAACATCGCTACGACGACCTCCAGCACGCATTCCGCGACTGCCATCTTGCGCTGAAGGAGCTGAGGAAGGACGTTTCCGCCCTCCCGGACAGCTCTCAGATGACGCTCGTTGTGCAGAAGGTAGTTGAGCGGCTGAACGACTACAACGAGGATACTCGCGTCGAGCTCGAGATCCGCATCACGGACGAGGAACGGATCGCGCAGGGGTATGAGACGCTCTTGACCGTCCCTGGGGCGATGTCTGATGAAGTCGACGAGACCGAGGTGAGGAGCGAGATGATGGCATTCGTGGATGGCAGCGGCGCCACGGTAACGAGAGCCACACAGCAGTTCTCGCGTAAGTTGGATGACCTCCAACACGATATCGCCTGCATTAAACGGACGCTCTACGAGCTATCCTCCGCTGAGGAAGACGCTGTGCCCACGTCTACGACTCCGACGAAGTCCCCTGCGTGGTCTTCATGGACAGTAGGGCTCCTCAGCCCCTCGCGGCCCATCAGCCCTGCCCCGACATTTGGCTCCGTCATGACTTCCCCACGGCTGCATAAGGTGTCCCTCTCCTCGCAAGTTCCGAAGCCATCGGATGACTCCTCGAGCACAGCCAGCAACGACCCGTTTGCCAGCCTCGGGCTCCGCATCCCGATGCCTGCACACATACTGTCACCTCCCCCACGTGCGACGCCGAGGGCCCGTACAATTTCTGCGATGTACATGCTGGGACTCGGCTCACGGAGCAGTTCATTCGGCTTGGGAACCGTCCCGCCGAAGGCCGCTCCTACGAGCCCGCTGGCATCTGACAGTAGAGACATGACTGCCAAGAGTGTGGACTTGAATTCAGATATAGAGTAGGTGCCTATTGTTTATGTATGTATCGTATTTAGGTTGGTGGTGGAAGGACTTCAGCAGCTTATAATCACCTGCACAGCTCGCTTTCTACATCTGAGTCATTATGTACCCTGCTACTACCGTGACATCGCGAGCCCGAGTTTGCACTACTGTTGCCAAATTTGGCACGGAGTGCGGACCCGATCTGCTGAGTCGGGCAGTTGACGCCGGTCACTGATCCCTCAAAGCAAGCTCAGGCTACTGCATTCTCTATCTCAACAACATCATATTGTTTCAATGCCTTCAGCTACCGGCACCGCAACACAGACTCGCTCGGCAGGGCAACGCGGACGTAGGGGAAGGGGCCGTGGAGGAAACCGACGAGCTCCTCAAGACGCCGGCAAGGGGACCGTTGCCCAAAGGGCTCCATCTGAGGAGGCCGCATCGCCGGTCAAGGTAGCAGACAATAGCGACAAGAGCGCAGAAGCAGTTGACCAGGTTGACGATGCTGTGGTATGCTGGATTTGCGCCGAGCAGGTCAAGTACTGGTCCGTGTCCGAATGCAACCACCGCACCTGTCATGTATGTGCCCTCCGTCTACGTGCGCTGTACAAAAAATTGGAATGCACTTTCTGCAAGGCAAGTCTTGATTTTGAACGTCATGATTGTACAGAATCACTGTCCTTTTTATTTAATGTATTCTGACACGGTATACAGGAGCCGCAGCTCTCGGTGATCTTCACCACATCGCCTGATGCGCCGTGGGCATCCTATACCCCGGACCTGATTCCTTTCAGGGACCCTAAGTTATCCATTTCATTCGAGACACAGGAGATGATGGAAGAGACCCTCATCCTCCTCCGATTTAATTGTCCTGATCCAAGCTGTGATTACGTCGGCAATGGCTGGAGCGACCTTAGGCTGCATGTGCGCGCTGTACACGGGAAGTTGATGTGGTATGTCCCCGTGGTGTTTATGTGGAACTTCTCATAATGTCTCGGCGCGATAAGCGATCTTTGCATCCGACACAAGAAAATCTTCTCGCATGAGCATGCTCTTTATGCGCCAAACCAGC
Organism: Sparassis crispa; assembly: GCF_003851025.1. Classification (NCBI taxonomy): domain Eukaryota; kingdom Fungi; phylum Basidiomycota; class Agaricomycetes; order Polyporales; family Sparassidaceae; genus Sparassis; species Sparassis crispa. Next base: position 533,572 of record NW_020939750.1, read on the forward strand.
TTCCTATTCATGTTCCTTCAATCTATCGTGCCCATGGTTCTTCCAGAAAAGACAAGGAACAAATTGAGGGTGGTGTCCATCCACTGTGCGAATTTTGTCGCGAATGCTACTTCAGTGACGACGAGTTATACGCTCATATGCGGGAGAGACACGAGGAATGTTTTGTTTGCAAGCGTAACGAAGTCACAGACCAGTAGTAAGTCTGCACCGTGATAACTATTCGTTTAGTAAGCTGAATTACCTCCAGCTTCCGCAATTATGATGCCTTAGTGAGTTACACTGGCTGCCGGTCGTTGCGCAAGTTTTCATCGTCTTCCTCAGGAGCAACACTTCATGCATGCTCACCATCCATGCACCCAGCCGCAATGCCTGGCGCGCAAATTCGTCGTCTTCGGTTCCGCGCTTGATCTTAAGGCACACATGGTCGAAGACCACGGCGCGGAGATGTCTTCCCGCGATAAGAGGGACGCGATGCGAATACAGGCGGACTTCGAATATGAGGAGGTCGCTGGCAGCAGGCGCGGGAGGAGAGGCGGGGGCGGTCGTGAGCGCGACAGAGAGCCTCCGCCGGCTCCTCTTCCGCCTAGTCCATCGCGTCTGAACGCCGCTGGTGCTCGCAGGAGAGAAGCCTTCAGTGGTAACTTGACTGGCCATGCAAATGCAGCTTCCAATAACGTCACGCCCAATATCAGCCGACCTCCCTCTCCACCGCGAAATGACGGTGAGCCTACAACGGTTGAGTGAGTACCTTTACAGTCTTCTGGTCTTCTAGATGTTGATTATCATCTAGGAGGAACGCTGGGCTTGCCAGTCGCATAAGCTCGCTGGCACCGAACTCTACAGCTGCTGTGACAGCTATCCAAGCTGCTATTCGTTCATATCGTGTCTCTGAATCTGCTGCGCGTGACCTGATTCTCACCGTGTGGAACATCTTGGATCACAATCTTGATGGGACTGCTAGTATCATCAATTCCCTGGTGGATCTTATGGATGAAGAAGAAAAGAAGAAAGATCTATTGTCCGCTTGGAACGGGTTCAAGATTGAGGTACGTCGTTTTTCATGTCAATGCTGCGCTCAACAGTGACACTTCCGGCAGCAACGCAGCCAATTTCCCGAGCTCGTGCCCACCGCTATTGGGACGGACTGGGCCGGTGTGACCAGCGGGCGCGTTCTGAATGCAAAGCACTTAACTGTCTCCCGGTCGTCGTCGCAATCGTCCAGACAAGTCTGGGATCGTGTCGCGCGAGCGGCAGCATCCTCGTCGACATCATCCTCAGCTTTCCCTCCACCGCGGCCACCGGAACGCTTCCCTCCACTCCAGTCCGCCAGCCCGTCTACCACGCCCTTCCGGCAGCCTCAGCGCACCACCCCATGGGCATCCTCAAGTTCAGCTGCGCCTCCTCCTGTTCGCGTGCCGATGTCCGTGCCAGGCCCTGGTGCAAGCAGCAAACCAGCAGCCCCTGTGCTCTCGAAGTCTGCGTTCCCGGAGCTTCCCACCTTCACTTCTACGCGTGCTCCCAAGGGGGCCGTGAGTGGAAATCAGTCAATGAGACGCATCTTGGGCGATTCCACCCCAGCAACCTCCGCGTGGGGCAGCGGAAAGACAGCTGCAAATGGAATGAACGGGGGTACGCCGCCGAGCACTGCAGAGGAGCCTGAGGAAGAAGAGGTAGGATCTCGAGAGCAGACTCCTGGGAAGAAGAAGGGGAAGGGGAAACAGAAGCAAACGTTGTTCACATTTGGTTCATTTCCTACATGAAATGAACGACGCTGACGAGAGAGGCCAGATGAAGGATTTTATCTCCATATCGCAGTGTATTTTCGACCGTGAGAGGTCATGCAGGTTATGCAAAGGGTGTCAACCGCACAGGCTTCCCTTGCATGCCAGAGCGCCGTGAAGCATTATGATTCGGAGCAGACTCACCTGTTGCAGCTCATCAACGGTGAAGATCATGAGATGTGGTTAGCAATCGGATGGAAATTACTGCAGACAGCATTGCGTGAGTATATCAGAAAGAAGACTGCAGACAGACTCAGATTGGTTCGACCGGGAAGTTTGACAGAACTCACTTGTATGCAACCGTACGAGAACAAATATGACCCCAACCTACTGTGTCTTCATGAAATTCTGGTCGCGTATTCGTTTTCGGTTCTCCTGCCTCATCCTACGCTTCTCCGCCTTCCCACCCGGCCCATCGTCCTCCAATACCTTCGGGCTCAGCAGGGTCCACAGCCACTCCGGGTACTCCTCGTCTGGCAGCGCAATTACTGGCGGCTGGTCCTTAAGATACGCGAGCCCATCCAAGATCGTATTTGGCTCGCACGAAGACTTCGAAAAGGCTGCAAAGCACGCTGTCTAGCTGAAGGAGGAGCCAACAACGCGGCGACTTACTCCCTGCTGGTGATTCCTCCCCGTCCACCGGTGTTTCTGCCTTCATCCCAACATTTTTTGGCGCCTCTCCCTTGCTAGTGTACGCCCTCCGGACGACGCAGCAGATATTGAGCCGTGGTGGTCGTCGAAGAGCATGAAGAAGGGACATTTTGCGTGACGTGACTAGTGCGGGCGTGACTCCGTACTTGTGTCGCGGTCTCGTGCGACCGCGTTCGCCTAGTGTTAGTGACCCGTCGTCGATATCACCTCCGCCCGACTCCTGCGTCTGCTTTGATAATTACTGGCGCCATCTCTCAATCAATTGGACCAAGCGCACTGCGATGTTGATATATTGCACTCTTTGTTGAAGTCGAGCGGGCAGTCGTAGAAGAACCTCATTAACATTCATACTGACTCGACGTGTCTGAGAAATTATTATCTACGGATCGTTGGGGTGTAAAACAAGAGGCGAAGAAGAAAGCTTGGATTTTGGACAATAGACTTCGTCCACCTTCAAATTTTCGAGAGCGCAAACCGTCGCCCGGCGCCGGACAGCACGATACCACTCCAGCACCCAACGAACTGCCCGATCTGCAATCTTACGTTCAAAGACCTCACAGCTCTCATCCGTCTACCAGAATGCTATGATGTATCAGACGAGGTTCTTGTATTACAATGTCGGGATTACTTCTACGACCAACGATAAAAAACAAGGAGCAGGAGGACAAGACAGCAATGCGAACAAAACATCTGCAACGAGAGATAAAGTGAAAACGGCAAGCACCAGCCTAGTCGACGCCGTGCATCATGATGCTGGCAGCGTCGGGTGTAGGAGCGAGTAGACGTTTTCTAAGGCATCTGATTTTCAACCAGCTCAGTATATTCTGATGTGAAAGGCATAACAGGATGGCGATGAGCTCAGTATTTCAGAGATTGGCGGGCACTACTCACCCGCATGAACGCACACAATCGTGGCGGATGCGCTCGGCCATGAACACTCTCTGCACGCGGTGTTGAAGACGGAAGGATCGACGAGATCTCGATTTCGATCTCGTCGTCCTCGAAGATATCGGACTGGCCATAGAACATTTCGATAAATAACGACAGATTCAGCGGGAGACCTGGGTTACCAATGCGAAGCTTGAGCGGTATCGTGGAGGTTCTTCTGTATGGCGATAATCTACCGTTTTCTAGCGGGAACAACCTCGTCAGGAACTGAGACGATGGGAAGGCGCATCCGCAACTTACCATGAGATCCTCATACGGTGGAGGGTGTCTCTTTAGGTAGCCTGCACGGCGTGTAGAGTTGACTGCACCATACGACGGCAACTGGTGATCAGACGGAGACGACAGAGACTGGCGAATGAAACTTGAGGCGCTATATAGCGGCAGTTGGCGAGTCTTGGATGACGATAGGGAAAACGAAGGGAATCGCGACTCAGAGCGTCGCATCTTGTGGGTGTATTTGGAGAAAGAGCGTGTTGGATGGGGCGCAAAAAGAGTGTATCACGTATGCCGCAGTCTCTGCGCTCCTAGGTGGAGGAAGTCGGGAGACCGGGCAGAAGTGCAGGCGCGTTGCTTCGCCTGTTATATATGAGAAGTTCTTAGCTAGTGCCGCTGAGAGCGCGAACTCTTAAGATGGGAACATGACCATACGCAGCACCATTGTGCGCTCCTTTTGGACAGGATGACTAGGAGAGGGACGCCCCATCGACTCATGCGGCAAGCATCAATGAATCACTGCCTATTTACGAGAAAAATCTTCAAAAGAAGGAAACTTCGTGCACCAGATGGCCTAAGGCAGAGGACCCTGCAAATTCTTCCAATATTCTCAAATGATATAGCCACAAAACAAATTGGAAGCTGGCAACCAGAAGAACATATTGGAATTGTGACGTAGAGCTAGTCCGAGCATCGTCAGACAGAAGTCACCGTGAGATGCTAGCCGAGGAAATTTTCCGAGCATCCTAGCATCGAGTATAACCTCGAACAAATGGCTCTAGGGCGTTGGATCACTGTCCAGTCAATGCAGAGCACTGACTTAATCCCGGGAGACAGAGATATCGACCGGACGCGCCTACACTAGCACGATCCTTAGGATACAGATAGTGACCTCCTTCGTGACCACCTGAAACCTCACACTCCAATCGGAGGAAGGTGTCGGCCATACTTATGGCCTTCACCTTCACATCCCCACGGAGAGCTAGAACTGCAAATTTCGCACGCGCGGGTAGCGGGGAGGAACTGCGAGATAATATGAATAACAACACAATCGTACCTTGAACACGTAAAGATAATGCTCTCTGTGGATGGGAATGAACAGTACTATAGATCTGTGAAGGACGGATGGCTGTAAGCAAGCTCTGGAAACACCATTCATCTGGACAGGGGAGTACGGTTATATCTTAGAAACATGCGCTCAATGTCCATCCTTGCTATCGCAATTCGTGAGCAGCCCATGACAGACATGTGCGTCAACTCACCTTAATATTGATGCCTCGCTGGAAGCGAATAGCGAGCGCTCTGCCATCAGAGCTACAAGCCTCGAAAACAGGGTGAGCTACCAGAAACCCCAGTTGATAGACCGGATGCATCACCGATGAGAGCGTGTGCGAACACACGAGAAGTCACGCCTAGCCTACAGGAGTAACGAAGGTAGGAGATGGTTGAGATGGCTTCGAGTCCAAGCTTCGAAAAGTCTGTCTTGCTACCACGTTGCCCTTGCAGCCCACGCAAGTTCCACCTGCATAGCTTTGTATGCGAAGTCCAACATAGTCATATAAGCTGCAAGTGCTCGGGGGCGAATACTAGTCGACGTGGCAATGATTCCCAACCATTTGACCGTCAACACCTCTCGTAATATTGGCAATGGGACTTTTGCAAAGACCACCTATATTTCTGCGCAGACATAGAGAAAGAGGTTCCGAGAAATGGTATTTTCAAGGGTCGGGAGACGAAGTATCGGCGTTCAGACTTGCACCTTCAACTGTCTGTTCCCTCCCTCCTCAGTCTTCCTGAAGCTCAGGCTGAGCTAACGCAGTCAGGCGCCACACCTTTGAGTCAGACGCACGTAGCACTTCCAATCCGGTGTTGAACCTGAACAGCGTGGAATTGGGCAGACCATTTGGCGAGAGGGGTCATGTTTGGGAGACGGTGCAGAGCGACGGCGGTGTGACTAGCGAAAGACGAGTGACTCGAAATGGCTGAGCGAGCTAGCCGAGTCCGATTCTAGTTGTCTGCAGCCACAGCCTGCAGCGCTCAACCTGAGGCAACACGTAATTCCTGCGTTCGCTTCAACGACCACGGCTTCATTTTTTCACGTCCTTCGAGCGTTCTGTCTGAGGAGAGGGTCTTGATTGTCTCTTCACTCGCGCAACACCGGCCATGGCTGCCTCGTTCGCTGCGTACGCGTCTCAGTATTTGAATAGACAACAGACCTCTGCATCTAGTCTGTCCTCATCTCAGCCTCTCTTCTTCTCTTTTACGACCGACGATGGCTCTCGTGCAGGCAATATTGACGAAGCAGACCTCGATGACCTAGACGATCCCCATCTGCATGCAGCCGGCATGAGCAGAACTACCACGAGGAGAGACGATTCGGAGCATGGAGCAGACGACAACTCGGACGATCCGTATCTGCGTTTGGACGAGGAGGACCCAGGGGTGCCCCGACATCAGGCCCACTCTATACCGTTGCTACAAGCTTCAGAGGGAGACAGTGCTAAGGGATGGTTGGCGCATGCTTCCCCTCTCCGGTCGCCTTCACCATCACCCTCTTCCTCGCTTGATTCGAGGAGTCCACCACCAGATATTCTCAGTCCGACCTTTCGTCCACCCATTCACGCTGATCCGCAGCCACAACCTCCACCACCACCTCGTACAGCTGTCTCGCTCTCCTTGACCGAGTCATTGCTGCCTCGAGACGGCCACACACGACCCCTGGACGTGTTCTCCTTGCCCGATCCCCGCTATGTTTCCCGGCGGCGGCGGAAATACAACGATTATATCTGGACAGCTGTTTGGTGTGCCGGACTAAGCACATGTCTCTTCTTCTCCATCCTTATCCTTTTTGTCACTCGCAAGCCGACCACACCTCCACGCGCCAGTCTTCCGTACATGACCCTCCTCCATACCGTTCCATTACTCACGATTCTCATCTTCCTGAGCGCCATCGTCGCATATCTGCATGTGTTCCTTCTCCGCATATTTGTTAAGCCTATGATGATTGCGACTTCAGTCTTCATACCAGCGACACTACTCATCTCCGCAGTCTGGGCATTTGTAGGCAGTTTCATGTGGGATGGAACACAAGAGCCAACGTGGGGAGAAACAGTAGGGTGAGTCTGATTGATCATGATAATGTCCGCGTACTCACTTTTTGTGCAGTCTTCGCCTATTCTCCTTGGTTCCATTGGTGTTATCCCTATTGACTGCACGGAAACTGCTTGACCTCCCTCGGGACATCCATACTGCTTCATCCCTGCTCACGCTGACGACGCGTTTGCTGATGGCAAATCCCTTTCTTCTTGCGCTCTCCCCGACTGTTTTACTCGCAATACTCCTGGCATCTGTTCCCTTCATGACTTTGGCCTTCCGTCTTCTCTTGATCGGGTATTTCTCTCATCCCTCTGGCAACATGTCTGGCTGGGAATGGCATGTCAGGGGCTGGGCGAATTGGGCCATCGCGGGCACAGTTGGTATTTGGCTCTGGAGTTGGGGTGTCGCTCGGGGTGTGCTGCGGGTGACCTGTGCGGGGGTCATAGGTGCATGGTTTTTCGCCGAGTAGGTAGCACATCTTCTCTTGTGCATGCTATGCCTCATTTACCTCATCTAGCCCCGATGCGACTCCTCCCGCGCCCACGAACACTCACACTATCCATGCTGCACTCACACGAGCAATGCAGCCATCGCTTGGGTCCATTGTCCTGTCTGCCTTGATCATCGCGTCTGTACGGTGTCTCGGGCTGCTCGCGGCTGGTCTGCGCATCCTACCGGCCTATCTTCCGCCTTACCTACGCGTAGCAAGTGTCGGTGCCAGCATGGCTGCAGGCTATTTGGAGGGCGCGACGAGCACACTCAGCACGCACGCACTGGTATATATTGGCCTTACAGGCGATCCGTTCTTCCCTAGCGCGCGGAGAGCGCGTGCGCTCACCGCTGCAGTGGAGAGCTCCTCGGTTGTGAATTACCGAAGAAGGTTCAAGACTGAGCGTGAGTGCCGCCGTTCCTCGCCGTATCTAGGTGTATTGACAACAAGTGCGTGTTCAGCTTCTCTGACAATTTTGACTGTCGCGCCCTTGACGCTTATGTTTCCCTTCGCACTGGGAACGTACTTGTTCGTTGCACACACGTTGAACGCGCCCGACCAGGCTCTGTCAGCGGCCATGCTTGCGGGCAGTGTCACTTCGCTGGTCGGACTGTTCTGTATAGGGCTGGTGAAGGATACGTGAGTATTGTTTGCGATCCCCGTTTTGTAATCTGTCTTTACTTATAACATTCACATCTTTGACAGTGCAGACACGCTGTATATCTGCTACTGCATAGACAGGGATGTTGGTGACCGACACAGGGAGGAAGTCGTCGAGGCTGTAAGTTTTGACACCTTTGAGTTGTTTGATCCGAGGTTGACGTCATCGCAGTTCGAGTACGAAAGCAGAAGACGGCCAGCGCAGACACACCACCATGACCCTGCAGCACCAATGCACGAACAGCGTGGTCGCTCGCGCGAAGTCCATCGACCCTCACCTGCGCCCCCGCGTGCCGAGACACCCGATCCCTTCCAGCACTCCCCGTCCGTCATAGACTCACCTCCAATACCGGATCCCATACCGCTCGTGTCGTCCACTCACGACTCCAAGGCGCGATTGCCCCTGAGTCGCCGCGAGAGCCTTTTGCAGGACCCGCTGATCCGCTTGACTCCACTTGAGGCCCATACAGAGAGCGATGAAGAGGAAGGCGAGGAGTCGCAGCTCTTCCCTGGGTCGGATCTGTTCTAGGCGGTTGGTTACGGGATTCGCTATCGCACGTTGTCCGAGATGGCGACCCAGCGGACGTAGGAGGCAGTCGTCATGCGCATGACCGGGACAAACAGTTGTGGGCAGTGTGCTGTCGGAAGGTGACCGGATGCATCTTGATCTATCCATCCGAAATTTCATCGTGGTTGAAGAAGTTGGAGCTTGCCCCTCGATGCCCTGGGTATTTAATGCAGTGTCATGCATGCCAGTGTAAATGTCGTCAATAAGGCTATCCATACGTCGCTTTGCTTTATCGCTCGTCCAATAATCTTCCGCATTAAGCGGATCGTTTTCCGCAATTCATCCTGGTGTATATAATGTTTCTTCGATAGATAATTCATGAGTTGAACCTGGTCCTCATGGTCTCCTTGATTCTGTCTACGCACGTGGTTGGAACCCGCATTCAATTTCCGAGTCTCCGCTCTTTCTTGCCTTCTTTTATCACCTCCATACAAGAGAGTTTTGCATATTGAAACTTAGACTCGGTCGGCGAAGCATTCTCGAATACTGCAGCGTCCTGAATGGGTCCACTAGCAAGGACATCAGCACTCGAAGGCCCGTCGCCAGTGACAGCGCATTCGAAAGAGCTCTACCACGAATTATTCAATTGGCACGGCGGCTGGTCTCACACACCATCAGGATAAGTCATTACACAAAGGCGTAAAAATCCATCTCATTCCCACCGATCGAGGCTGCAGGTGTATCGGTGAGAGCATCTGGAATTCTCCCATCCGTTCGATCGTTCACGAACTAGTGCTCCCGTTTCCTCGGGGCCTGTGCAGATATGTAGGTTGAGAATTGCACAGGCCGGAAATGGATCACCCATGCGATTAGAACTCACGCTGCGTCTCAGCTTGTCTCAGGCCATACAGAAACGCCCTTCGAGCTTCAAGCGTCAAGGACGTGGGTGCTTACCTTGGTCAGCGGTTTACTGACATCCTTGTCCTTAAATTCAGATGCTTATCTGCGTGTGTATAATGAACGCATCAGATGACGGCGCAGGCATCCACTCGTGCCTGCTCATCTCACACTGGACCTCATGGGAACACTCGAGCTGAATCAGTGCGCCCTCCGGCTCATGTCGAGCTGAGTATCAGAATCCACGGCCAGCGTTTAATTCCCTGAGCTTATTCAACATTTAACGAACAGGTGAGCCGCCGATTCTGTTGTGTGCGCCGAATAGAGCGTCACCGCAGACTCGTGTCCAATGCAGCGCGCCAGTGTCCTGCTCCTCCGATGTCCCAGGACACGAGAATCAGCAAACAGAGTGGGGTAAAATTTGCCGGTCCCCTAAGCGGTGCTCGTCTATCTATGTCCATGCCTAATCCATGACCGGTGACCGCATCTCTCGTATCCACATAGTTTGGCGGAGAGGTGCTCCGGTCGCTCGGAGTCTCACGGCGGTATGGAGACGCGCACCGCTAGGTGTCGCGGAGGAAGGTCGTATCTGAATGGCTTTGGTCTCTCCAATGGGTGGCGCTCACCCGCTTTCCTGCGGTATGACGATGAATTTAGGAAGACTCAATTGCGCCGCTGTCCTGCGCAGACCATGCAATGTATCATGGGCTCTGCACAATCTACGTGACACACTTCGCCGGCTTGAACTGCGTATATATATATAACTCTGACTCGGAGGCCAACTCGTGGCTGCCCACGTTCACGCTCGGCCACTTTTTAATTGGGACCACTCTCACTCACTGACACTAAGCAGCCCGTCCGTTGACCTCCGCTTGTACATTCTGAGCCTCCAGACTCCCGCCTCGTTATCGCGCCATCCGGATCTTCGAATGAATCCCAAGCTGACTCCCTGAGTCATCTATGCAGAGTGTGTACAACTCGCCCGCTCCACTATCTCGCCGACATGATACGTCATGTTATGCGCATCGCAAGAGCTAATCGCGACTTTCTGAGCTCATGTCCTTGCCCGCGTGATGAGTATATTGTGGGCGAGATAACGAAAGGGACGGAGCTCGCCCGCCCTCGGATGGGTTGCGCAGCCCTGATTTGTGCAGTACTGCCGCAGCGTGGCTCATGTACGTATATGTACGGGAGTGCTCGCAGCCCGGCTCCACTCGCAGTAATCGGTAGCATGTAGTACTATCCAGATATCTCAGAAAGGATTCCTCCAATCCAGTGCCGCCTGATTCTCGACAAAGCCGTAGGGGGTGTATGTATTACGCCACCACAACGCGCCCATCGCCGAATAACAAAGTCACAAAATCGCAAAATCACAACGCAACATCACGACAAATATTCTCACTAAGCACCTTGTGGAGAAGTCTGCAGACTGCGTGCATGTGGAAGTGGGTCCATGCGCTCCTCGAGGCCGGAGAGCAGGGCCGCCTAGCACAAGATGTGCTGAAAATGCGGAAATTTGGGGCACAGATGAGCGCGTCGGCGTGCACGGCGAGTGGGCCGGGTACACCAAGGAGAACATCTCGTTCGCTAAGTTGTAGACGCTGCGGCAGCGCACGAGGCGATAGCCAAGAAAAAGAGATAAAAATGCACGCTCGAACGAATGGAAGGAGGCCCGCAAAGCTTACAAGCCAGTTACGAGGCAGAGCGTGCTGTTGCCAAGAACGTAGAATCAGATGGGCTTGCAAATTCGATTTGAATTTGAGGAGTCTGCCAAGAGTCCTGATTTCGGATGACAGGATGCACGGTGTGGTGGTCACGGAAGTCTGCTTGGTCGGGCTCTCCGGCATACACATGTTGATGCTATCTAAACTGGGAGTCTGTGGACGACGCGTGAAAGCACTGAGGCTAGGAAGAAGGGGTGAAATGCTCGGGATTTAGGTAGGTCGCCATCGTGTGGGGCGGAGATGTACTGCTCCGTCGGGCTCGCCGGCACGCGCATGGAATGTGACAATTCTTTGATAGTACCGAAGTCGGAGGGTCCGTGGATGGTGCGTGCAGGCAGGGAGGCCGAAACGAAGAGGGTGGGTAGATGCAGGGACTTTCGGAGGTCGAATGCATATAGCGGGCCATGCATCGTGAAATGCGCCATCTCTTGCCTAGTGGAGAAAGCCAAGATCATAGTTCCGGCCGTGGACGACGCGTGAAAGCAGAGAGGCAGGAAGGAAGAGGGCAGACACGCTCGCAAGTCGACGAGAATGGAAACACACCATGCACACCGCTGGAGGCCCGCGCTTCCTGGAGATGGAATGCGAGCGTAAGCCACGGCATGTTGCACTGTCCTAATGCTGGTGGTTGTGGTACCATCGTTGACCTGGATATACCAAAATTCTGGTCCCGCGTGCAGCGCCTGATGCGATAGCCCCCGGCATCCCATACGATGTTTCGATGGCACACAGAATATGACAGGTGATCTTTCTGGATCATTTTGAGCAACGCTGAATACCGTAGAGATATCGTTGTGTGTCGCCAGCCAGATATAGTGCCGCAATCACGAATTCTCTGGGACCGAGGCAGGAGACACATACTTACCAAAACATTGACGTATCAAGAGCAGGCACGCAGGCTCCTACATGTGCGATTTAGAAACAATCAGATAAAATAGAGCCGTAGAAAAAAATATGGCACTTCCGTGTCATTCACATCTGGGTTAAGGATAGTAATGGTTTTCAGCGCTCTATAGCGGTATGAATGAAATAGCATTACCAACGGCAAAGCTTACCTTAACGGTGTGATAGTTGTGCATGCTGGAGCCACACTTTCGGCAAGGATTCAAGCAAGCCGACTGAGAAAACGGCGAATATATTGAGTCAATCACTAGCACGTCCGGGGGATCTTCGAAGGCCGGCATAAAACAAACAGGTTGAGCACCTACATAACATACGAGATCGTCAGTAGATGGAGACAGCTATTGATCAAAGAGTACTTGACACCGAACATGACAATGTAGCTCCGCGTCAGAAGCTTTGAGGCTGACCGTGTAACGACTCACAGGTGTCTCGGGACACATTCTATGTGTTTCTACGCGATAACGTCGCCAAATCCTCAGAGACAGTCATGCCTACGCAATGCTGGACAAGTAGCATTTCCAAGGGAGGACGAGGCTGAGTCGGCAGCCATTTAACAGATATGTTTAGCACGCACTCACACAATATTGTACTACCGAAAGCTGGGAATCATGGGAATCATGGAACCAAGCTATTGCCTAGCTATGCAACAGTAGTAATGAGATTGCGCAAAGTCAGAGACAAGTTCGAAAAGCCGTCGGGCCCATCGATCGCGACGCAGAACGCGACCACGTGACAGCAACGTAAGTAAAGTATCCCACGGTTCAACCCAAGTTCAACCATTCCGAATGCACACCACCGTGACGAGTCTCCCGTTTTCTCACATCATGATCTAGGACTTCTCCTCGGACGAACTTTCTTTGCAAGTCTGACGTCAACTATGGATGCAGTATACACCCGCACGGACACATTCGCGGAGACAACCCCACCCGCAGTCAGTCGTAATGCATCCGCGATCCACAAGGTATCTGCCAGGCAGATGTCCGCCAATTCCATAGATCGAAGAACACTCCATTTCGTGACGTCACCCTGTGACCACGTCCAGTATCCGCTGTGCGGCCAGTTCTCGCGCCTGGCATTCCTCTACCCTGGAACGCCTCTCCGCCCAGGCTGGGGACTCACATAGCAAATACTATTCTTGGCAGACCGCGCGGCAGGAGCACGGCCGCCATGTCAATATTCAACTTTCAGACATCCTGCGCCACCTCTTCTGTGGGAATCCAATTATTCCAACTCCACACGGGACGGCGGCGTGCTATCTCCCGCGTCTAGCCACAGCGCCTGGGGTCGCCTCGGACGCCTATGCTGCACGCTGCCAGGAGCAATCTTCCGGCTTGCTGACGCCGCTACGCACCCGGGAAGGACGCAGAGACGCCGGACGGAGATGTGACGATCCTTCCTGCGTGCCTCGATTGCAGATACCGGTGAGTTTTCGGTGCTGATATGATACGATACGATACGATATGATCTATCATGCTATGTCATGAACTCGTCGAGCTTGTTGCATCGATGGCATCGTCGTCGGTGGTGTGCAGTTGCAGCCGGCCATGCGGATGTCGCGCAGACTCGGAAATTGCGGCAAATCCCACACGGATGAAGGTGGAAGACAGAAGACGGTCGCCTGCGCCGTGCCAACGCTGCGCACGCCCGGAAGTGCAAACGGTGGCGAACGGCGTATGGCTAGGTTTCTCAGCTGCGGCCGTGCAGCACGAATCGTATGCCTGTGGTATGTCCGTGTTGCTCTCTCTCGCGGTTCTCACACCTCAGGCAGGCAGGATGAGCATTTCCACGCGTAGTCCGTCTGAAGGCCTGCGGAGGTGAAAAATGCGTTGCTTAAGCTTGCATCGAACCTGAGCCACCCCAAGACGCCCTTTCCGACTGCACGGTTGTAGAAGGCTCTTCGGGCGGCCCAGCGAGAATACTCGCAGATCTTACATGGCGTGCCTCTCTAAGTGGCTCCCGCTGCATATACAGCACCATCTATCCGAATGAGCCTTCGACCAGCGGTCACGATCCCACCGCGGTGCAGGTCCGCGTCGACGATCCCGCGTCAATGTCATGATCAGCAGCGATCTATAACAACCCCACAATCCCCACCGCACATGCACGCGTTCATTGGCTGGGCCTGCAGAACTGACAATCAGGAATCAAGCTCCCCTCATGCTTGATGGTTATCTCCCTTCACGGTTGACTCTTGGGCAAGGGCTCTCCGCGCCGAGGCGTTTGCAGACCAAGTTGTCTTGCTGTCCGCGCGTCTGGAACTGATACTGACATATTACGCCGGTGCGCAAGCGATACCGATTGCGGGGATGGGCTCCGTCGGTCGACGTGTGCACACGATGGAGTGCTGACGCCATCGCCATCGTTCGACGCGATTATTATAATGCCGCATCGTACGACTCGCTCTCAGCGTATTCTTTGGGCTGCAGCCGCAAACTGTTACAGGCCGCGCGCCGCGACGTTTCACTATATATTATCTGGGCTCATCCGCCTCAGGGTGACGACGAGCGGGCAGCCGAAATTTATCGGAAACACCACAGCGCGATCTTCCCTGTGCGCACCTCTCGCACTCACGTTTCGGCAAACAGGCGGAACATCGATCCTTCCCTGCGCCATCACGGTACATTGACCCGCCAGCGCCCGCGCCCGCCCATCGGCGGCGGTTACCCATTCGTGGGTGCAGCCGCCGACACCAGCGCCCGATTACGTAACTCAAGCTCACAGCGGACGCATACCATTCTGGACCCGCGGCCATCGCGGGTGCCGCGGCGCCCCGGCGTCGGCATCGGCGTCGAGAGGCCCGGAGCGCGTGCCGTGGTACAGTCAGGACGGCGGCGTCCCGCTGACCAAGCCGCAAACTTGGCAAACACAAAAAGAGAGCGAGCGGGCGATGACAAAGCCCCGCGGCGCGCGGACGGTCTTGGCTTAGTCACGCTGCTGTGTACTCACCGCTCGGCGTCACGCGATACTGTACGGATTATGGAGTCGAGTTGGATTTTCGCTCTTACGGACGGACGGAAGAGGTGGTATTCATTTCTTTCATTTCGTTGCTTCTGCTACTGCTCGTGCCTACTGTACACTGTACATACACGGTGCCCACAGGCAGCCAGCCGGGGGGGGCACACCGAGTACACCATCGTTTCACCATCATCTATCGCCTGCGCAGCGCAGCGCACGGGCGATGGCGCGCCGCAGGATGTGAGGAAGCGGCGCGTGCGCGAGAGAGAGAGAGTTGTGGGGTAAACTGACCGGAGGACGTGGACACTGAGTACCGAATGCGTGATGCGGGGCGTGACTGCGAATAAGTGAAATGGCCGGGACGGATCGTGGTGGACATGGGAGTGGGAGACGGGAAGGGGAAAGGGGAGGAAGGGATGAGGGGCGGTCGTGTGTCGGAAAGGTGCCCCCGGAGAGATGCATGTGAGGTAGGAAGGAAGAGTGGATCGGGGAGCGGCGCGATAGGGGACCGCGCGGACACGCGACGGAGAGGGGCGCGCAGCGGCCGCTACCAGCTCCGGTAGCAGCTGACCCCATCTGGGCTCGCGCGGCGCGAGTCGATAGTCCATGTGCGGTCGTGTGCGATGTGCGGGAAAAAGTCAATCCTGGAGTAGGCTGTGGGGGATGTGCGCAGCGGCGCGTGCTACGTGCGCCGCCGTGCCCGCCGCCGCGCAAACCGCTGCTGCGCGTGGAAGAGCCCGAAGCGGACGCGCAGTATGACCGCGGCCCACTGCTGGCGGAGCGTATATGTGCACGTCGGGCTGTAGATCGGGAGGACGCAATCAGGACGCGTTCGTACAGATCCAGAACGAGGGAGAAAGACGTACACG
The DNA here is from genome assembly GCF_003851025.1 of Sparassis crispa. NCBI lineage: Eukaryota > Fungi > Basidiomycota > Agaricomycetes > Polyporales > Sparassidaceae > Sparassis > Sparassis crispa. The sequence continues at coordinate 549,267 of NW_020939750.1, forward strand.
AACTCGACGTCCACGCCATCTAGAGCGAGCCTGCTGCTATTAGGGTTCGGCGCGCTCTTCTCGGAGCCCGCCTCGAGTGGTGGTTCAGCCGCGGCAGCGCTGCGCCTCATCTTCTTCGAGGTATTGCGGTTCAGCGAGATGCTGCGCCGCCGCCGCTTCTTGCCCCCCTCCTCCTCGATCTCGTCCTCGAGTACGGACCCGCGCATGGGCAACGACGCGTTCTCCTCGAGCGACCCGGCGGGCGACACGGACATGGGCACCGGCGCCGCAGACTCGGCGAAATAGTGCGAGTACGCGGGTGTGGCGGCGTAGGGCGTGTACGCGTACGACGGCGACGCGTGCCCGCTGGCGCGGCGGCGCGGGGGGGTCGCGAAGGGGGAGAAGTGCGACTGGGACTCGGCGTCCTCGAGCACCGCCTCTTCCTCGTCGGCCTCGAACTCGGTGGACCAGTCGCGCTCCCAGTTGGGGCGCGCGGCGGCAGCGGTGATGGAGTAGGAGGAGTAGCGGCCGCGGCTAGTGCTGCGAGAGCGGGCGGTGCCGCTGCTCGGACGCCGGCGATCGTTGCGCGAGGGGTGGAGGACGGGGAAGTCGCGGTAGTCGGGGTCGTGGAGGTCGCCGTGGTGGTCGACGTAGGCGCGGGTCTGGTGGTGGGTCGCGTGGGAGGGGCTCGCGCTGGACGAGGAGCCCGAGGAGGCGGAGCTGGCGTAGGCGGGGTCGAGGAGGCGGGAGATGTCTGCTGCGCGGGTCGAAGGCGTGTACTGGTGGGCGAGATGGCTGCTGGGGAGGAGGGTGGTGATGCGGGGGATGGGGGACTGGGAGCGCCGGTGTGGAGAGTGGCGGTGGTGGTGGTGGTGGTGGTGGTGTAGGTGCTTGGGCGCAGATGGGGGAGTGCCCCCGGGAGAGTCGTAAAGGGGCATGTCTGGTCGTATGAGCTGCTGGAAGGAGTTATAAGGGCTGACCAAACAGAGCCGGAGAAAAAATACTCACCGGTTGCTTTACGCTGGGTGCTATGTGAAGCGAAGCAAAGGGGAGCGCTTTGGGAGTGCCTGTGGCGGGTAGGTGCGAACGGAGGCTGTGGGCAGGGGAAGGCGGGAGCACGTCGGGGGTGATGAGGAAAGGGACGAGGGTGGCTCGGGGAGGAGGAGAGAGGGTTATATAGACAGCGGGCTGGACGGGGAGAGCGAGTGAGATCACAGATGAGGAGGGAGATCAGCTCGGTCGGTCCGTGGCGTAATCACAATCGTCCGGCACCACCTTCCATATCGGGCCACTTTCTCACGGGATATCTCGCTTTCCAGCTCTGCTCACCAATGGCTCACAGGTGCCTCACCTCAGCCGCCCCCTCGCTTCGCCTTCCCTTCCGCATCCACCCAGTGACTCCTCTCCGCCAGCGCGCACATGCCCCCCGTCCGGCTCTCCCCATACCCGTGAGTCACCCGGCCACCAGGCGCCCATCCGCCCGTCCACCAATCAGCTTCCTCCTCCCGCCCAATTTCGATATCGGCCCTATTCATTTACCCTAATTCCTCGCCTTCCCGATTCGTCCGACTCGTGTAGATAGACTTTCCCCACGTGATACCCTCCTCCAGCTATTTTCGGACCGTCTACGCGTCGAGGCGGCTCTGCGATCTCATTCGCCCAGCCTGCTTAGCCCGAGGTCCAGTCGAGGTTCCCGAGGCCAACGACTGCTAACTCCTTCCGTTTTTTCTGTCCCAGGCCGCGAAACAGGGATAGGGTCCATGTACAGCAGCATCTGTGCAACAGGACATCCTTTTGCCCTTCCGAATTTCCTCGTCGAACGCAAACTTGGCCGACTTTCTTTAATCGGCCGCTCCACCCGTCGGTCGGACATTGCTGTCTCTTGCTCGCCCACCAGCCAATGGCCTACTTCGAACTCTGAATCATCGGCGGCTAGATTATCTCTCCTCGTCCTTCTCCGAGTCCCAAGCCGATGCATTCGCCCTGCCCCACCCGCAGCCTTCCGTTCCTCTGCATCTCTGTGGTCTCCACACGCGGTACTCAGTGCTTCTTCGACGCGACTTGTCCGAACCAGCTCTTCGCACCTCCTATCCTGTGCCCTCTGCGTTCATCATCGTCACGCACGCGATGACACCTTGATTATACATCTTTCTCCGGCCTTCTATCCGGCCAAGCTTGCGTCAAGGTATGTATGTACTCTATGTAAGTACGTGCAAGTGCACGCGCAGGTACGTCACCCACTGCACCGCTCCCACGTACGTACCCCGGTCTGCGCATACGGTCTGCGCTGCGGCCGTGCCCGTTATATTCGTCCTCGCCCACCGCGCAGCTCAACACCGCCCAAGCGCCGCAGGCACAGCCAGGCCTCGCCCACCACTCTTCCCGCACGCACTCCGCGTGACCACGGGTGGGCACCCGCCTCGTCCGGCGAGCCACCGCCTATCCACCTAACCTGCTTATCCTCCCCACCCACAGCCACTGCACGCCCATCTCGATAGCGCGAGATGCCATCGGCCCTGGCGTGAGCGCGACGCTTCTCGACTTCGCCGCGCCTATCTGCCCACCGTGCTCTGGCTTATCCTCCTCCCCATCTGGTGCGACGCGCGTCCGCGCATGACCCAACCGCGATGCACGCAGAACGCAGAAGGCGGCACCACCTGAGCGTGGGCGTGCCCTCACCGCACGCTAATGTCGGCGCGTCGGCGCGTTGTCGGAGCGTCCCGCGCGTTCTGCTGTTCATCCCCACCCACCTCGTCCTCGCCTCTTGCTGCGAACTTCGCTCCGGTCGACCGGGCTTCGGTGCTCGCAGCGTCGGACGCCCATCGTCGTCGTCCGCATCCGGCACGTTCTCGGTATGCCCGCATCGATGCGCGCTCGATAGGCAGGGAAGGGAACGCGCAATCGCCCGGCGCGCGCTTGCGATCGTCGTCGTCAGCGCCAGGGGCTTTTGCAAGTCCGTGCTTCCCGGGTGGCGAAGACGTCGACCCCGCGCGCTGCGCGCACCACATCGTGCGGCGAGGACGCGTCGTGCCCGTCGACGCGTCGGACGCCCATCGTCGTCCTCCGCATCCGGCACGTCCTCGCTATCTTCCCTCATCAGACACGCATCGATGCGGCACCACGCGCTCGCGATCGTCGTCAATCGGCCTGGCGAGCGCCAGGGGCTTTTGCAGAGTCCGTGCTTCCCGGGTGGCGACCCCGCGTGCTGCGCGTACCACATCGCGCCACCCTCGCGGATGGACATGCAGACTGCGCTGCGGCGAGGACGCGAAGCACGGGCAATTTTGGCTCGCTGCATGTGAGTCGTCGTCCCACGACGCCACGCCGTGCGCTGTGCGCCACCGCTGCGCTGCGCTTCGGCGGTTGGCGCAGCGGGTGGGTTCGGGGCAGGAGTATAGCTAGTATGCTGTCCGTGTCCCATGTCCACCGCTGGTGGTGGTGGTATTTCGGTATGGAAGCTGCGCGCGGCTGTGGGATGCGTCCGTGTGGTCGTGTATGCGTGTTCGACACGCTTCCATTTTGTCCTCGAATATACGACGAGATTGTGTGTGCGCGTGTGTATGCGGTGCGTAAGCTGAGGGATTGGGTTATACACTTGCGGTCGAGCGCGCTCGGCGAATACACGATTCCGAATTTGAGCGTGTGCCTTCTGGGCGCTGCGCGAAGCTTCTTTCTCTGAGTACTGCGCTCGGCGCGGGAACGCTCACGCGCGCGCTGGATTCTGGGTGATGATGATGAAGATGATGATGAAATCTGTGTATTTATACTGCAAGTAGGCGAGCAAGTGCGCCGGGGAACAGTCACAAACGTATACTAAAATACGCACCGGTAAGGGGTCTGTCTAGGAAGGATGTGGTCTGTGCTTCCGTAATGCGGCGGTGTCTTATGAGTACTGCGTTGGTCGGTGGTGGGGAGGTCGTAATGTCAAAGGGATGTGTCCGCGTGAGTATTCTAGACGTAGTCATAAGAGGACAGCGTAGTGGGAAGCATGCGTATAGCGAGAAAAAGGAAAAAACACCTCGATCGTCGTTGTACTCTGCTCATCTTGAATCCTGCTACCCTGCACGTTCGTGCGTGCGTTCGTGGTCCTTTCGTTTGCCATACGGCTTGCCCGTCGTTTGAGGCAGTTCATACTCTGTCGGACGGCGCTGGATTCTGGAGTCTACTGGAGGTTCAACGAAACTTCTCCTTCCTTCCCTTTCTCTCCTGACCCCTACGCGCAGTCATCCCTGTTTATGTCCGCGGAACCCGATGCATACGGTCAAATCCGCGCTCTCCTCGTATATCCGCTTTTTCTCAGTTTTTTTTGTGCTGTATACTTATCCGAGACGCCCCGGGCGTGCTACGAGCCGGAGGGGGGAGGGACCTGTGTTTACTGGAAGTCGCGAGTCGCTTCGAGAAGGGAAAATTTTCGGGTGATTCTGGCGTATGATTTGGCCAGGATACTGTACTTTGGCCCCCCGGGTTGCATGTGCACCTCTATTTGCGGTGGATATATGTTGAGGGTGGACGCCCGGGCCTCGAGTCGGACGCCGAGGATACGCCGTGGGGGGAGATCGCGGGCGTTGCCGATGGGCCGCGGTGAGATTAGATAATATAATCTGGGGAACTTCGTCCGGCGGGTCGATTGTGGCTTCCGATTCGCCAGAGGACGGATTACGTGTGGGGGATCGCGATCGCGATGTTATCGCGGCGCGTTCGTTCGTCACTGTGACGGTGGCGCGTACGTATACACATCCATTGTCCTTTTTTTGTGGTTGAATTGTATCTTGACGTTGTTTCTTGTGCGCCACTCGGTCTTGTGCAGGTATCCGTGCTATCGGGTCGTATCGATCCCCATCGTCGACTCTTGAGCTTTCAAGCTTCTGGTTCTGTATCGATGTCGATGACGCCGCCGCCGCTCGCGTATTGTCTCTCGCTCGCACGTTCTCATGATGAACACGTCGCACCCACCCCAGTCCTGGGATCGCCTACGTCCTTGCGTCACGTAACGGTCGACATCAGGCCCGCTCGATGCTCGGTGCCATGACGTCACAGGGACGTCGATGATAATGACATGCAAGGAAAGTCCTAGTACCTGTACGACGACAACTTGTCGTTCAGGCTCAAGTGCGTACGTCGTATATGACGAGGTATGTGCTGGAGTTGGCTTGTGCGGGCCCCCGCTGGGAAGGCTGGGACTGCGCCACGGTACGTCCTCGTCAAAGCTTGTATTTCGAGAAGGTCTAGGACCCGCTCGTGATTACACCCCCCACACTTCCACAACCCGCTTCGAACGCAGATGTACTCGCATATGCTGCACGCATCGCCTCGTCACGATCGGATCCGTCTGGCGCATCTCCTGTTCCACCACGCTCACGGCTCCTACAGAATGGCGCTCGTCCGAGCTCGCTGGTTACCCTCTCATTCGTTCACCGCTTCAAGGCGGACCCACAACGTGTGCGTTCTACATGCTTACTCGTGTACGATGATCGTTCTTCCTGACTTTCACCAGGGTGGCATGTATCTCCGTCGATGGATCCTGATCACCTCTGTGTGACTTGCTTCGAGAAGACATACGCTGCTCGCGTCGCCGATCCGATTCATCGTGGAGCATCTGTTACCCACTACTACTCCACCCTGTTCACGGCTTATTACAGAATGGCTTGTTCAAGCTCGCTGATTACCTTCTCGTCCGAGGTGGTTGGTTCACCGCTTAACTACAAGGCGTGTGGTCTACGTGTTTACTCGTGCACGATGTTCGTCCTTCCAGACCTTCTTTAGACCGGCATGTATCTCCGTCGATGTGTCCTGATCACCTTCGGGCCGTCCGACGCACCTTGGGGATATGCAGCTGTAACTGAGGCTCGCATGAGGCAGGTGCGTCGGCAGATCAGGCTCTTTTTCCTTCGCCCCTGCAGGGTCGCGTACTTGCACCCCCGGATGCACAATGCAACACGCATACGCCACCCGTCTGCGAGACTCACTGGAAGGCGGTGCTGGTTGGAGGGCGGCAGTCTCTACGGTTACAGAGCACGAACCAGCGTGCCCCACAAGAGACGTAAATAATCCCATCCGGCCCCCTCTTCTCCGCATTTCCTGCATATATGCATCAGGAGCCTACTCTCCGACCGGACTTCTTCGACCCTCCGCGGGTTGCGCGAACGCGTCACGGACTTATCGCTTGTCGTTGGAGGTGGTACACGTCGCCACCGCGCGTGCGCTATCTGAATTGTCCTCTCGCTGCTTCTCGCACTGGCGACTGCCTGTGGCCACCGCCTCGCGTTGATTTTGATATTTGCTCCGGAATTCTGATGAAACTGTCTCACCCGCCTGTGAACGGTCCTACTGCGCGCCCCGGCGGACCGTGTGATGCCCTCTGTCGACGCGAACTCGGACGTGCCACGCTGGTCGTACGAAGGCTAGCACGAGCTGGAAATTGCAGGTAATTGCGGTGCTACACCTAAGGATCCGCATCTTCTGATTACGCTGAACCCACCGATCCGCATCCTCGCCAGCCTTGGTGCACTGGTGAACCGGTCATCCAGCGACCGACGCCGCGATCTCGGTTGGACGCATCGCGTGGAACGGTATGGCGCACTTTGCCTAAAAGGGGAGCATGCCCGCCCGCGCAGGCCCATCACGAAGCGCGGAACGAGGCGAAACGAGGCTAGTCGAACCGAAACGTGCTCTCATATTCAGCTGCAGCCGGTGTCGTACAACTCGCGACACAGCACGGATAAGTGGATACTAGTGGACAGATGCGAGAGGTGCCGCCCTGCCCGGCTGGCGGGAAGGGCGGGCTAGACTGAATGCGCGTTGCTCCGCTGGATGCCCGCTTCGCCTCGTGCTCGTCCAAATCTTGCGCCGGTACGGTGGCGACGCCTGCGGGTCATCTTGCCCGCCTTGACCTTGACACCTCTGCTTGCCGCGTTTTGTCGTATTCTTGTTTGCATTTTGGCTGCACGGACGTTGCACGGTGACACCTTCGTCGAACCTGCATGCTGATATCCCCTCCGGTCGCGTCGTTAGCAATCACCGGGCACCTTCTCGCTAATGAGACACCTTTCAAACGCGTAATACGCAGTGAGCTTCGTTGTTCCATCTGCATGCGCCCTGCACGAACTGTGGTGGTCAATTCAGTCCGCCAGTTCGCGGATTTTCTGACTGTTATCTTTATGCAATCTGCATGCTTGCTGAGTCGTCTAGTTTCGCATCTGGGCATGGTTCGGGGTTACGGTGCGTGCTCGATATGTTATATGCAGATAGCGAGCAGCGTGCATGGGTGCATACTGTTCTGTCCTGGGACAGAACGAGACGCGGAGACGTTGCAAATGACTTATGATCCCTTCTCGAGCTCAGCACCAACCTGCCCCGCATTCTACAGACAGCACCCCGATTACCAGTACCCCGCACTCGCGCATCTGGAGTTACGGCGCTATCGCGAGATACATTGCGCACTGCAGTGCAGTGCAGGCTGATCACGATCTCGCGTGTCATGCCAGTCCACACAGCAAGCCTCCGAGATGCCGCCGTAGTCTGCACGGCATGATCTGCGGCGTATGGCCAGGCTTCCGCCGGTCTGGCATCTGCTAGTGGGCGAGCGAGACCAGATGGGGCGAGATGGGCATCATGGGCTGGTGGTGCAGATGCCTGGACTGCACACGCTGGGTGTACGCGGGGGTGATCAGAGTGGCGGGACGGTGGGGGGATGGACACGAAGGTGGGTCATGACTCGACTCGTCCGGAGATGCAGGCGAGATTGTGTGGCGATCAGATATGTGTGGACCCGTGTGCATCTGTACATAACGCGTCCGTTCGTCGTCCTTTGTTCGCTAGGCACTCGTGATCAGGAGACGAGGGAGGTCGTCCAGAACTCTGTGCCGCGCTGCATGCACGCACCTGCATTCGCGTTCGCGTATAAATATCCGTTTCGGCGGTGGCGATTGACGTTGAGCAGGTGACGCGTGGACCTGGGTAGACGGGACGAAGTCCGAGTGGCAGGATGAGCGATGTGAGTAGAGCTGCAGGACTTCCCACCGGGTAAGATTACGCACGGACTGCAGATCCGAATCCTCGCGTCAGCAAATCGCGGTATGCATGTTTACAGTAGTCATATCTAGCAGACGCACTACGTCGGGCGCAGGACTCCGAGTCGGAGGTACCATAAGTTACTCTTCCCAGGCAGAGTAGACACTCTGCTTCAACCTGTTCTGAGCGGGACATGCCACCCATGCGGCCACCTAAATACGTAGGGAGCTCAAGAGATCCACTACTTAGTGCTACGTGCGCACTGAATCTGGGCTGATAGTAGAAATGCTAGAAATAAAGAATGTGTCGACTTGGGTTCATACTGTCAAGTTGATCCATCATCATTCGACTCATCCATGTGGTGTGGTCTAAAGGCATTTAAGCCAAGTAACAAAAAAACATGTCCCTCTGTTCATGGGAGTGGTAACGGCTACAGCGTATACTGGCCTACACCGTATTGTTGAATCCAGTAATACCCGCGAATTCTAAGTCTGACCTCGTTGAATTAGAGCATATCGCATGAACTCTGCTGCAAAAACCAAAATTTTTACAATGGTAAAGGTCAGGTGGACATGTCCGGGATCGAACCGGACCCCTCTCGCAACGCAGGTTCGGCAGAGAGAGAATATGCTAAGCGAGCGTGATAACCAACTACACCACATGCCCAAGATCCTAGAGGACAACGGGGAAAATTTTAGTCAAGGCATCCGGAAGCTACTCGCCGCTTTTCACATCGGGGAATTTGCATCTTTCTGGTATGGGCCTGATGAGCGATTGTAAGTCATTACAAGGTATAAAATATACGGAAGGTGTATAAAGCTTGTAGTCACGAGTATAATTACAGGTAAGACTATGCACCCTTTGCCAAGAACAATAAGAATTGTTCAAGGTTGGAATTATTGCACGACTTGAGCAGGATGATGGCTCTTGTGCCTCCTGTGAGACCTTACCAGCTGCAATGGCATTCCATTCCACATCCCAACCATGGCTGCTATGCTCAGTGCTCACCACCGTGACATTGGACATGAGACACCCAAGTCAACAAATATATTGGAGTATATGTAAAGAAACAGTTCATCAAAATATGCATACATACATGGAAATCACCCAGACGAACATCCAGGTCCGCCAGCGCACCACAAGGGTAAACGATGACCATCGGAGACTTGCGTGCGCAGGCAACACGCGGGCAACGTGTGGTCAAGATACCCTGGAGCCGGCATCACTGAGGGAGCCGTGATGTACCATGACCGAATATGCACAGTGAAAGGGGAAGTCATTGCGCATATCCACGGGTGCTGCAAGTGATGATTGTAACCTGTGAAGAATCAGGTGTGAGTGGAATATGATCCTCAAACATGGACAGCATCCGTCCTCTGCACACAACAACATGAGGAGTGCCCACGGAGCTTCATAGCTCAAGGATCAGGAATATAGGCACAGGAGTATCTCCCCACACATTGACACAGACAAACATGTCTGCGGAGCACGGTACAGCTCGGGAGTCAAGTAACATCATACCAAAGGTGATGGATGGGCAAGAAGAGAGATGATGCGACGATGGACGCGCCGAATAGTGTTGTTAGTGGCTTGGCTTCTGAGCCCAAGCCAGGCCAAGCCGAGCTGTAGAAAGTCCGGCCAAGCCAGGCCAAAGCCATCTGGAAGCCTTGCCGCTGGGCCTGGCTTGAGAATGCTCAAGCCCGAGCCGAGCCCATGAGTCCGGGGCTTTCAGCGCTATGTGCAGCAAAAATACAGGACTGCCTAACCCAACATCCGGCCTCATTCACACCTCACTGCTACCTTTGCTGGCACTCCTGGGCATACCAGAAAATTCCTCACTTTTACTATGACAACCCCTTCTGTGATATGCTCTTTTTTCCCCCAAAGGTGAGTATCTCCATGACGGTATGATGATATTGAAACCCTTAAGAACATCATCAGGGATTTGAGAGGTCTTCGTTGCCGCCATCACGTGCCAGATGGAGACCCTACGGAGAAAATCCAGATTCCTGATGATTCATAAACTGGCACAACTCACCTATAATGCTATCCTATAGGCTGCCAGTCAAGTTGAGTTGTCAATTTCTTATTGATCAACTATCTGAGTAGGTTACCTAGTAGCTACATACAAAATATTTTTTTTCTTCAGCAGGCCCGGGCTTGAGCCCAAGCCAAGCCTGAGCCGAGCCCAAGCCCTACCATCAGGCCTAGTTTGGAGTTTGATGAAGCCCAAGCCTGCTAAAGCCAAGCCAAAGCCAGGGCTTTCAGGCCAAGCCAGGCCCTCAACAACACTAGCGCCGCCGAAAGTTCAACATCCATGCCGATCACTTTAGGGCCAGCTGCAGTGGACTTCAGAAGATAACGAGGGCAAAGGGAAAAGCACGCACCATCACGTTATCCGTTATCTCTTGTCGACAGAGAGTCAAGCTGAGAATAGTCTGACAATACATTGCAAGCTGTTCATCAAGCTTGGCCACTGTCGGGAAGGCGTTACAAGATGTACAAAACGCAGAGTAGCTCCGGAGATGGAAGCCGAACAGTTATGGCTCGCGCACATGCTCAGGGCATAGCTATACAAGCACGACAAAGACATACAAGACGTGTACAAGCACGACGCGTCGATTGCAAGCTCTTGCACGCGGTTACAAACTCGCGTCACACTTGGTCACGCTTGTCAGAGCTACAAGCTCAAACAAGATTCAGGCAAATTCCCCGATGGCCAGATCCTCGTAATTAGTCTCCGAAGGCAGATGGTAGACACTCTGCTTCAACCTCGTACCTCGGATATCCGTGTCTGACGATCCTCGCGCATATTGAAACATTTCCTGCGACTGCATCAAATTGAGGCCACCCTGGCACACCCAGAATCCTTACTGTGGTTCCAAGGACGGATGTTACAAGAGACATTCAGACATACATTTGGAACATAGGTCTCGCGGAGGGAGGAATCATATTGTTTCCTACCTCTACAGCTTTGCACCCGCCTCGGGATGGCGCACCTTCAACACGACCTTTCCGAACTGCTCCCCTCGCTTAATGAGCTCAAATCCTTCCTCAGCTGACTCCAGACCATCAAGCACATGCGAGACCACCGGCACGATACGATGTTCCGCGAGGAACTTGGTCGCATCAATCAGGTCTTTGTGCGAACCCATGGTAGATCCTGCGAATAATGTGAGGACAAGCTTGGAAAATTGTCTGAAAGCACAGGATGCTGACCGATGAGCTGATGTTGCTTGAGCACTTCGCGCATTGTGAATGTCACTTTAGGACTTGCGGTCCTGATTATAAAGTGAGAGTCAGGAGCTAGTCGCTTCAGAGAAGAGACTTTCGGCTACTTGCATTCCATAGACGACGACTCTGCCCCCGGCCTTTAGGATCTTACTGGTCTTGCCTACAATATCTCCACCTCCAGAGTCGATAACAGCACTCAGCAGTGCTGAGGTCGCACCACCAGAACTGTTGCTCTTCAAGATAGCTTCCAGTTGACTAGGCCAGTCCTCTATGAAAAGTACCCGGTCGAAAAGATGAGTGAATGTACAGAGAGGATAGAAAGAAGAATATACCAGCTTTGTAATTCACCCCTGCTTTGGCACCGAGAGAGATCGCGCGCTGTATCTTCTCTTCGGACCCACTCGTCACATAGACGTTTGCGCCGCGCGCGAGGCAGAGCTGCATGGCGATCAGGGCGACACCTCCGCCTATGCCGGTGATAAGGACGTTGTCACCGTGCTTCACACGTGCATTCACGATTGATGCCCTGTCAAGGATTTGACGTGAACTGTTTACTGCAGCTTATGCGGGTGTATGGTGGAAAAACCCACCTCCAAGCAGTTACACCGCCCAAAGGCCACGCTGCCGCATGCTCATCATCGAGATGGTCGGGAGTCACAATGACCTGGTCGCGCTCTACGACAACGTACTGAGCGAACGTTCCCAATGGAACTACCCTTCCACCGCCTAAGATTACAAAGCTACGAGGACAGATCGTGAGTATCGTATTTATCTCCATTATTTGTCGTGATAGGAAATATACGCACTTCGACTCGGGAGCGTCTGGATCTTCTTCCCAGCCTCGCATCGGGACAAGGAATACTCGCTTCTGCAACAGAGGGTCACTGTTCTGACCCGAAGCAATCACAGTTCCTATATCAAACACAAATCAGTAGTACAGTACACATGAGATCCCAGTGACAGACGCGTGTACCAGCACCATCAGCACCGAAAGTACTCCCGAACGCAATTCCAGGATACTGTCCCTTGCGAATCCACAACTTGGAGTAGTGGAGTACCCTCTGTGAGCGTAGCAAATAAAACTGACTAGGAAATACGGCATACGTCTCTGTGATTGAACGCTGCTGCTGCGATCTTGACAAGGAGTTGGCCATTTTGCAAGGAGGGGATGGGACGTTCCTCCAGCCTGGCATCGTGGTAGAGAGGAGTGCGTTGTTGGAGAGACTTCTGTACCGTCAGGACCTTCGTCGTCCGGGCAAGCTGAGACATGGTGAACGACGTGGGACAGACAGAAGAGCACGCAATTTGGACATGGTCATTCGCAGCGGTTTGACGGTTAGTAACCAATGTGGGCCTGAGACTTGGAGAGGCAGGTGACTTTCCATATACAGGAAAGTTAGTTTCTGCAGATCCAGATCTGCGTTGTCTAATTTCAACTGCGTTTTCTTGACGATGACCAGGCAGCTTCGTTCTCGAGCATCCCGTCTAAACTATGCAACACTGTTTCAATACGAAGACGGCGACGGCGCAGGGCCTTCCAATCCATTTGTGGATGAAGCGGACAGCGGTAGTGACTTCGCACCTGAGGCCAACGAGGCTCAGGAGGGCGAGGGAGACGCCATGGCCGAGGACGTTGAGGAACAGGAGCAAGAGCTTAAACTCGTCTCGGATTCTGACCATGAGCGCTCTGTCATAGGGCCAGCTGGAACTAGCGGGGGACACAGTGCACCAGCTGCGAAACCGAGGAAGACGGTGTCTCTACCTCCCGGATTGTCTCGTACAGCAACTCGCCAGCAATATGCTCTCCCAGCTCTTCCTGGTGTTCATCACCGTCACAGAGCTGTTGCGCTCTATCGAAGGGACTCTCCGGTGGAGCGCCTTGCAAAGGCTCCCATGCCTTTTGCCCCTGATACAACAGTCCTTACCAAAAGCTCGACCGCCGATTCTGTTGTTGCTGAAAGAGTCGGCAAATCTTGGGGCTTCAATGTTGGCCCTGGGCCTCTGTGGGAGCTCATGGAGGACAGAGGGTGGTTCAAGGAGGAAATAAAAGGCGACGGAGAAGAAAAGGAACTTAATCGAAGGCCGAGGGTGTACGAGTCGATTAAGGTGGATGATTATGAGGTGCTCAACCTTCAGTACGTCACTAAATTGAATATGATGTATGAGTTTTGTCGACGTTTGACGGACTGGTAAGAGAGGCTGCACCATACTTGCCAAATGATGTGGTCGCAGATAAAGACGTCCTCAACGCCCCATCATCCATAACCTGTTCATTTGGACCTTTTGGTCAGCAAACACGCGTGGAAATGAAGATGTTTGAAGCGCAAAAAATTGGTATATTGTATTCATGTCATAGGAGTGCATATATGACCGTTGTGACTCTCTTCGCCAGCGGACTTCATTCCGGGCAGCAAATCCCATGTCTTCAATGCAGGGACACCAGTATGGGCATTAGACTGGTGTCCGATCCATCCTGACGACCGTTTTCGTGAGTTTACTTGATGTTTGAATACGCCTACGTCTCTGAACTTTTGCATAGGCAAATCCCATAAACAATATCTAGCAATCGCTCCGTTTCCCTCACGCGCACATTCTCCGTCAATTGGAGTGCGGGCGACACGACCTTCACATGCATGTATCCAGATATGGTCGCTAGCTCCTTCACGGGATGCAATGGAAGTCGACGACGAGGACTCTACGAGCAAAAACACCGAGGACGATCCCGGAGAGATGAAGTGCGAAATGCTGCTATGCCTGGATAGCGGCCCGGCGTATGAGCTCAAGTGGTGCCCGCTACCTTCGAACGATGCATGTGAGGTAGGTGACTAATCTCGCTTTGAGCCGATTGTTCACCTATTATCGGCGCATAGAATTCGCAGTTACACAGTGGCCAGTCTGGTCCGCGCAAACTTGGGATCATCGGCGGTACCTTCGAGGACGGCTCGTTTTCGCTGTATGTTGTTCCGGACCCCGCAACTTTAGTCTCTTACAATGAAGGAGACCATGGTACTGGCCCATTATTCAGTGCGTCACTAATCAGCCGCTGAAGGCTTCGCGTCTACTCAGGCTTTCTCATACATGTACAGTAAGGTTATCCAAGCCACTGTTGCGCATCGAGTTGGAAGAGACTTTGTGCTGGGCACTAGACTGGGCAAACAGTGAAGTCGTTGCCATTGGCTGCACGAATGGTTTGTTTCTTTTATCGAATGGCCTGAACTAAATCATTATCCTGAAGCCAAATGTGATTCGTAGGATCCATTGCAGTATTCAATGTTTCCCAAGCGCTCAAAAGCCCGGGCGAAAGTGCGAGACTGTCCCGCGCCTCTTGATATGGATCTCATCGTATTTTCAGTTGTCCTTCCCACGCACTACTTCTCCGTTCACCAGTCTGCCATTCGTGCACTGGCGTGGATCCGCGTGCCAGGCGTTTCCGCGGACGTAAAGCCCGCCGCTACTGACCCTACTGTCGTCGCGAGCGGCGGCTACGACGGTGTGGAGTGCCTCACCGATATCCGTGATCTCGCGGGAAACATAATGAACAGGACAAGAGGTAGCTCCATACGCCCTCACGAAATTCAGACATCGTTGAACGCGTTCGTCCGCAGATGTCATCAACTCGCTGTGCTACTCACCCTACTGTGGCGGCCCGATCACCATCGACCACGAGAACATCGTGAAGACATACTCGATTTCGCCCAGCATGCTTGGGCGGGGACGCACGCTCCTTGAGCCCGACGGTCCTTCTTGGGTCTGTCTATCTACCTGCACAATCTCTCCGAAGCCACGCTCATTGATAATGTATCCAGAGCCTTGGCGCGTCCGACTACCATCCGCAGCTTGCAGTCGGTGTAACTGATGGCAGCTGTCTTACTACAAACACGCTTAGGTCTACTAGGCGGGGAGGGATGGTTGTATGTTGATGCCGCAAACTGTAG
The DNA here is from genome assembly GCF_003851025.1 of Sparassis crispa. Classification (NCBI taxonomy): domain Eukaryota; kingdom Fungi; phylum Basidiomycota; class Agaricomycetes; order Polyporales; family Sparassidaceae; genus Sparassis; species Sparassis crispa. The sequence continues at coordinate 564,425 of NW_020939750.1, forward strand.
AAGCTCGCCAGTGACTGACTGTCTTCGCAGCCGTTCCTTGTGCACAAGATATACCAGCTCGACTACAGCCGAAACACCGGAGAATACAGGATGCTCGAGAGATTCCTTCCCACGGTGAGCACCCGCCTGCTTGCTCTATGGACGTTCAGCCTAACGTTTCCATCATCGCAGGAGATGCAAGATCGGCCCACTGCGACGCGCCTCAACAAAGTGGTGCCAGTGGGCACCGGCGCGTGGCCGCCAGAGGTGGGCATACACCGCGTGGCGTGGAACAGTGGGAACGGGCTGGGGCGCGCCCCGCTCCTTGCGTCTGCGACCGGATCAGGGCTATGTCGCGTGGATTGGCTCTTGGGGAGGTGGATAAAGAATCGTATTCCCTATTATGGGATACAAGGCATTCGGCAGGAGACGGACATCGCGGACGAGGACGAAGAATCGAATTGAAGTACTATACTTACATGACGGTGGAGGCACACTAAAGACGACCGTCACACTGCTGTGAGGGATAATTTGACGTGCATACACTCCGGTGATTCTACGGAGCGTATGGCAAATCCCAATAATTGACCACTTCATAAACCACACGAAGGCCATATGCAATGAGGCATTGCATAAAGTTACAGTACATCTTTCAATAGAGCTTGACTATGTATCTGTAGTTATGCATAGTATGACTCCAATGGATTCGCTTCCCGTAACCTTAACCGCCTTGTTCAATTTACCCTCCTCCGCTTGCATTCATTACTGGATATTCGGCATGTATTATCCGACACAGCCCACGGCACTGCAACAGATATGAATCCGAAAGACTCTAAGAAAAAAACTTAGTCGACTCTCCGAGGATCCAAATGTGGTAGTGACTTGTAGACAGCTAGCGCTGGGGGTTGGATGAAACGTCGAGTTTGATTTAAGGGACAATCGTTACTGAATGGGGTCTGTACAACAATATGTTCACGTACAATCAAGCAGAGGGTAGCCGACGTACAGATACGCCAATGTAATTGTTTTATACCATCCGTATAGACTATGGTGTCAAGTCGATCTCGGCTTGAAAACCATGTCGACTGAACCGCTCGGACGACGCTCTTTATCTGCAGCATACGGCAACCACTCGAATACGCGCAGATTGTTGGTGAAAAATGCACGATCTTCCTCCCCGATCTCGCAGTCATTATAGATCCGGATTTCTTCAAGAGCGGTTGGCGCGTCCTCGCCATACTCCGCAGCCAGGGTAGGATCTGAACGAACCAACACCAGTTCCCTCAGCTCCTCTATATACATCTGAAGGCAGCTTCGGAGGCTGATTGAGATGAGTCGAGCGAGCGGTAATTCAGTTGGATCTATTTGTCTATCACCAGCCGCTCGAATAACGTGGTTTGGAGCATATTCCAGCCCACGGATATTGACATGGTGAAAGTGCTCCACCAATTGGGAGAGGCAATCATAGTCGACGTCAATCTCCCCGCGAGAGTTGGCAAGAGTGACAGAACGGAGAGCCGGGAAGAATTCGAGATGATTCTCAATTACGGGTTCCGAACCGTCTGACCAGTCTCGTGGATCGATGTAGGAGAAGTGGGCCAAACGCGGGGCGGAAAAGAACGAGAACATTTCGTTCACGTTTTCATGCCAGAGGTCTGAGACAGACAATTCTTCTAGTGCGGCCAAAGTCACCCTGGGAGGAGTACCAGGATCCTCCTCGAGATCCATAATATGCCGACGGCCCCCTCCGAGATGAAAAACGCGCAAATGCCCCAATCGTGCCAGCATTTGCACGAACTCCCTCCACTGTAAAGTCAACGGGGCTGATTTGTCCAAGGACAACAACTCCAAGGCTGGGAAGAGCTCATCAATGGGTGAGTCTGGAAGGCTCACTACATACTGAAGCGTCAGTTCCCGCAAGTTAGAAGCTTTGAAGGATGAGTGGAAAGGGGCCCGTTGAGGGTGACTAGGCGAGGAAAAATCAATGGGCCCAGTGTATGTGACCCTGAGTTTTTCCAAAACATTGGCACAACCACGCAGGGAACTATTAACGTAGCCCAAACTTGCACCTGTGAGCGCTGATAGTGACAGTGACTTCCAACGCCCCATATGAGGAAGGAGAAGACGGAAGATTCCTTTCGTAATGTCTGGTTCTCGATGTAGGCGGTTGTTGTTCTTCACACGGCGGTGTGTTATTATGATGATATCTAGGGGTGCGGAGTGTGAACGAGAAAGGAATAGGGCGAGAATTTCCAGGGAGGGGTCATAGGAGATGATCAAAACAAGTGTGGACCACAGTGACGAAGAGTCAAGAGCCGCGATTCTCCAACGGCGACAAACGGAAGCAACAAGTAGCGAAAACTGCAAGCGCATGCTTGGAGCAGAATTCGACCATCCGCATTTGAAGATCTCGCGGATAATGTCCTCTGGTAAGTTTTTCGCGGGGGTAACTAGCAAATGCGGGCGAAACAATCAGCGATCGATCGCCGATGCCACTGTGAGCTCAAGTACTCACCCTCCAATCCTACAGTACCCCCGAGATGAAGTGACATTTTGTATCTTTCTATAGGGCTCGTATTGTGGATATCGTTCTTAGATGTAGTGCAGCACTGCCTGTGAGCTCGCTCTGACGAAAGTATCAGTACTAGTACTGATCAAATGCTCATAATGCGACTGGACTTTGGGAAAAACAAGTGTGAATTACTCACTGATCGTATATCTAGACAAGTAAAGCACAGGTAGCAGCCAGTACGTATTAGGCGGTTCAGTTATATCCCCGAAAGCTGCTTATTGTTGTCCCGTTGGGTCGCAGCGCGGTGGAACACGCGTACGTACGGCGTGGCAACGTCCTAGGAGGTCGTATGACGCTCAGGGAAGAGTCAACGGGCGCTTCCTGAGCTCCATTCCCGCGAGTTCATCAACCTCGCCGTTACCTAGCCACTAGTACATAACCAGGCATCCCATATTGATACTTCGCATGACTGGGACTCGCCTTCAGCCGTACGAGCTTGAACCGCTGATGCCAGGCGGGGCTCAGAATGGTTTGAAAGAGGACGGTGGCAGACCGCGCAACGGCAAGTACAGCAATAGATTTGAGCTGAGGACGGCACGCTTAGGGTGGTTGTAACCAGCGTACAGTCGTGCTTTGAAGGTGTCTGCTGTTGCCGTGGTCTCTGTGATAGGCCTCGCAGCTGCCCTATCGTGCTGGTCCCCTCGAGCGCAATGTCCTGTTGCACGTAGACTGCCCACAGTGGACTCGGAAACCGGCGTAGGTCGTTTACCAGGTGTGTCAGGTTTCTTTTCTGTGCAGAATTTGTCCAGTGATAGTTCCGCGTTTCCGTACTTTCTTCACAGTCCTCGGTTACAACAGTACGCTCCATTCCGCTCGTGGTGTTCACTGCTTGACTTAGCGGATCGTTTATGTAGCATGGAATGCATATCACGTTAGTGAGAGTTCTGGTCATACGCGCCCACTTTCTGATCCTCCATGTGCAGTGTGACATCAATGAAAGTCTCATTCTAGAGACCGCGCAACTCCTGAAGTCGCTTGGCCTTGCGGTATTAAATTTGTTCGTCATAGAGTCTTAAGGTATAATCGTTACATTGTACACAGGATGTTGGCTATAAGTATGTCAACATCGACGACTGCTATTCGGAGAAGAATCGGACTGCCACAGGTGATATTGTCGAAAGTGAGCCATATTGGATTGAAGCCCGCTCCTTTTCATCCTGTTCTCTCCGTCATGCAGATAAGGCCCGCTTCCCGTCTGGAATGCGGACTCTGACTAACCAGATACACGACCTTGGTCTGTAAGTGCCAAAACACCTGGTTCGACTTACATAGCTCTCACACGCATGCTCCAGAAAAGCTGGTATTGTGTGTACCATGTACTTCACACCAGACGGTCAATTCGCTAATATACGTAGTACTCTGATTCCGGATGGTTCACCTGCCAACTATACCCTGGTTCATTTCAAAATGAATTGAGGTGCGATTTCATCCGTAGACGCACGTCTAAATTTCCACCATTCACATCACATCTTGCAGAGATACACGATTGTTCCAAGAGGAATGGGGTTTTGACCTGTTAAAGTAAGCTCGACCTCCGCTCTATATTGACGGTGCTGAGTATGTTCCCGCAAAGGTATGATAACTGTGCGAGTACGTGCATACATACTCCAACACGTCCCTAGAGTTGATCCAAGAATTTCTTTAATTGGTGTACTGTCCAGTTCCTTTCGACACGGTCATCAAGCAAGGCATGGTTGGCAGTACGTCGCACCTCGTTTAGTATCCCCTGACAAAAATTCAAATCTGTTGTGCAGAATTCCAGCGGATAGCTGACGCTCTGAGCAAGCTTGCCGCTACAACGAGAAAACCACCGATGGTATTGTCCCTCTGCCAGTGGGGTGAAGTGGGTCCCAGGACATGATGTTTCGACCGCGGATCTCATTTGTCGTGATTTAGGAGCAACCTTGGCTCTGGGCTAAGCGATTCGGCCAAAGTTGGAGGGTAAGTTAGTTGTCGTTTGTCCGGTACCTAAAGTGCTAATTGATCTTTTTGGGCCGATAGACTACAGGCGACATCGGTAAGCCTTCCTTCCGTTCAATCCTCGTGGCGCATTGATGGGTTTTCGCTTTCTGTTTGTAGATCCTAACTGGGGCTCAGTAACGAAAATCCTGGATGCGTATGTATCAACTTCCGCATGTAATTAAGTGTCGCTCACTGGCAATAGGAACTCCTTTATCACTTGGGCGTCTGATTTCTACGGTCACAACGACATGGATATCGTGAGTCGTATTCTCTTGCGGGGTCACGTTCGCTGACTGTCCATGGGAATTATATAGCTGGAAGTGTACGTCTCGATCTTTTCGCCGATATTCGCCCGTCGACTGACATTCGTACTAGCGGGAACGGCCTTACATACGAGGAAGCCAAGTCGCATTTCACGGCATGGGCCTTCATGAAGTCTCCCCTACTCATCGGCACTCACGTAGGTTCATCCCATTCTTATCTCTGCGCTTCGTCTAAATGGCCGGTCATTCAGCTGGCAAGCGCGACAGATGAAACGCTGGAAATTCTCAAGAACACCGAGATTCTCGCGATCAACCAGGACCCAGTGGTAGGCACTAGCATAAGCCCCTTCCGGTGGGGCATCAACGTAGGTGTCCTGGCGCCCTGCATTCACCGGTAGATGACTGACTTGGACGTTGCCTCAGCCGGATTGGGTTAGCAACTCGACGCACCCAGCCCAGTATTGGAGTGGCGAGAGCCAGAACGGCACGGTATTCATGCTTGTAAGTACATTATCTCCAGTTTATTTCCTTGACTTCACCAATCTCACCAGCTGAACACGCTGGACGAGCCGGCAGACATGTCCTTCAGCTTGACGGAGTCTCCGTGGATCAGAGCCGGGAGGCAATACTCCGTCCGGGTAAGTACACGCCCTTGACTAAAATTAACAATGCTCATCAGGTGTATCACAGGACCTGTGGACCCATACAGACAACGGCACCGCCGTGCGCAACTTCACAGCGCACGCGGTCCCTGCGCATGGTGTCGTTGCGCTGCTGTTGCGGGACGCGGGTGATGAGCCGGAGGGGATATATCCGCCGTGCGCGCGCCAGGCGTGGTGCATGAGTAAGAACGGGACGAAGTACTTCCCCGAGTGAGCAAGAACGGGACGAATAGTGTCGACCGTCACTTTGACATTTGTGGATGATTGCATATATATGCGGATCGTGGACAATGTTTTGGATTACCACTGTGCTTGTACCCAAAATGCTATATGTTGACTGAACATGGACATCGGTTGTCTTCATCTCGCTCCAACCGGAGCATCTCCCGGAGAAAATGCTGATATACACTCAGCAGGGAAGTTATTTCAATGTGCAGCGGATTTCGCTACGAGAGTGTTACGACGAAAACGTACGGATACACGAAGGAATACAATACGGGGAAGAAATAACAATATGAACACCATTTGCCGCCAACTTTTGTTTTCTCCAGGAGCTCTACAAAGTACGGGATACAATAGGCAGAACACCAGGATCCATCATCCAGAGCGCGAGCTCACTCCAGCACTCCAATCCTGGATGTTCCTCTGTAGTTCCACATCGCCTGCCTCCCGTGCGAAGGGGGCCAGCAGGCTATTCGTAGGGTAGGACGAGTATCATAGTCGCCATCATCGAGCTCCTCGTCGTCAACATCGCGGTCATCTTCAATCTTGAACGGTCCGACGGCACAAACAATATTATCGACTCCCCGGTAGGCCGCTTTACCGAACCTCTCAATGACGCACTGCAAGTAATGCCAGTCGAAGATCCCAGGAGGAGGTAGTCGAAGATCCCAGTAGGAGGCAGAGGGACGGCGGGGTTGTGAGAAGAGAGCGTGAAGCTGGTTCCATGGGCTGGGTCGCGTATTACGTCTGAACGTGTGGTTGTGTGGAATCCTGGAGGAGAATCCATTCCAGTGAATGCCTCGAATATTTCTGTAGCAGCACGATCATCGAGGCGTCTGAGGACAAGGTGAGTCGAGAAGTACTGATGAGCTCTGTAGCAGGGCGACGGAGAGATGGGGAAGGTTTGGTCTCGGCGTACGAGCAATTCCTTGAGCTCGGCAGAGCGGTTCTTGGATGTACGCGTGGTGACGGATCTGCTCTCACGTAGACATATCCTGGTCAGAACGATCGGTCTGTCGTCTTCATTGCGGAATTCGGATATCTTCGCCTCTAGCGTGACCCCTAGCGCGACTTGTGTCCAAGCCTCTCGAGACAAATCTTGCTCAAGCCAGTCGTCCACCGTACTAGAATCGTGTGTGTAGAGCACGCCATTTCCGCGGGGTCCAGGAGTCTCGCCACCCTCAACAGCCAGCCACCGGAGAATGGGTGTAGCGCGGACAGGTCTGCTTCGATAGCATACAGATGACCTCTCGTGACTGCATTGGGCGCGGTGGACGGAGAACAGGGCTCGTCTCATTGTCCTTCCAGGGGTGCAGAAAGCGATTGTGGATGCGGAGGTAGACCCTCCCAGTTGGGCTAAGTTCTCGTTGCAGGACGCGATGGCATCACAGTATCGTAGTACGAAACGTCCAGGAATAAAAGTATAGAAGATCCAATATCACGAGTGGCCGCTTGCAAGCAGCTATGTAGCTAGGCCGTGGGATACGGTGAAGCAGCTGAGACTGAGAGACTATTTTCAGTGCGAAACGTCTGGGCACGTGTGTCTCGAGAACGCTATGAAACATTGATTAAACACGTCAATCATCTTCCTCCGCGGGAAACCATCCTCATTGGATGCCTTCCCGTAGCCGTTTAGAAACGTTCTAAACTAAATTTCGTCTCTAAATCAGGCCGGCACGTCGGCAAATTGATCTCCGCATACCGTGAGAGCAAAGTGAGCTCTTTCTAAACCTTATATCTGGAAGGGGGGGTCGATCCCCCCTTCCAGATTCTAAACGTCTCTCTAAACGATGATTTCGATCTCCGCCCACTCGCAATGCCCATCTTTGCCTATATTTGCTGCTGCATATTGCTTACATCATGCTGCCGCTCGTCCTCCGACCCTCTAGAACTTGGTTTGATCATCCTTATGTTGCGACGCTACGGTTTCACAAATCCTGCTGTTCCGACACAGTGGGGTGTTTCGCAGTTCGCTTTGTGATTTAAAAGTGCTCCAAATCCTACGGGAAAGCATCCATTTTCTCACCTCCAGGGTGCGCTCGCCTCCAGCCTGACTGCCCAGCTCCTTAGGCTAGCTTTCGTAGGTCTTTCCGAGATGCTGGATATCCTTCAATTGGCCCTAGCAGCCTTGGCACTGAGTTCGGCAGGGAGCGCGTCTCCGCACACAGTCGCGCTCACATCTCGCAGCATACCCAAGGGCCATATACCTGCTCTGCGGCGAAGGGGCTTGTCAGCGGTCAATGTTCCACTCGAAGATTACTTCTCGGGCACAGATCTTCAGTGAGTTAACGCGTTCAGAAGAATGAAAGCAATTGATTGATTCGCGTCTCGAAGGTGGTATGGAAATATCTCAGGCAAGTCTGATTCAAATGCATGGGGCTTTCTCGCTGAATGTGCGGCAGTCGGTACCCCTCCCCAGAATGTCAGTGTGTTGTTCGATACGGGCAGTTCGGCACTTGAGTTTGCGAGTCAGTATTCACCTACTGACTCAGAAGTCCGCTCGCTAACGCTAGCCTATGTAGGTACGCAGTGCGGTTCAGCATGCGCCAACCAGACCTTATTCGATCCATCTCAGAGCTCTACTTTTATAAGCAGCGGAAAAAATACGACCCTGTACTTCGAGACGGGTGTCGGCGTCACTCCCGTGATCCCGCAAAATTGCTGGCTCGAGGTGGTGTCTGCTGAAGACACTATCTCTATCGGTGGGCTTACTGCGCCAAATGTCTCACTCTTCACTATTGTGAACCAATCGGTGTCGTTTGACGTCGATCCATTCAGTGGTATCCAAGGTCAGTTACACTGAGCTTGGGTACTGCACGTAGCTAATCAACCAATAGGCATGTCGACTACGGGGCAGGGATTCTTTACTGGGTTGATTTCCCAAGGTCTTCCTGGTAATTCTAATGACTTACTCGTGGCGGCACTGGCACTGAAGTTCTGATACGTAGCGCTGTTCGGCATGTACCTTACTCCCCGAGCGGTCGGAAATGCTGAATTGACCATCGGGGGATACGACGACACGAAGTTCCAAGGTACGCACACCCGTTATTACATCCTTAGGGTCTCACTGATGAAACATTGTCCTCAGGCAATGTGACGTATTCAAACATCGTTGCGAAGGCGGAAGGATCTTGGCAGCTTCCTTCGTCTGGCATCTACGTCAACAATCAGACAGCCTCAATCCTGCAGCAGCCGCTTCCCATTATCTTCGACAGCGGAACGAGTAACATCTTGTTCGACACGAACATTACCGAGGTCAATTTATCATATGGTCGCACTAGTGTTCTTCCCACTTACATATGACTCTCAGGCAATGTATGCTCTCATATCACCCGATATCCAGCCATATGCGAACGAGCCTGGGGCGTATGGCATCGCCTGCAGCGCGATCGCCAACCTCTCCGCAACAATCGCGGTCACCTTCACCTCCCAGGACGGCGGACGGTACAACCTCACGATTCCCAGCAGCGAGCTGAACGTCGGCGCGTTCGCGGACAATTCGTCGCACTGCCAGACGCTGATCAACGCGTACGACGGTGTGCGTATCTTGGGCGGGAGCTTGCTCAAGCAGTACTACAGCGTGTGGGACATCAGCAACCAGCGCTTGGGCTTCGGCTCCAATCAGGAGCTTGTTACTGTCGCCACTTCTGCAGCGGGGTCGGCTTCGGTGGTGACTTTGGCGTCCTGGGTGCTGATGCTTGTCTGTCCGGTTTTGATCCTGGGCAGCTGGTGAGGTTGGTGTACCCACTATTATCCATGCCGTCTTATTTTCTCAGGGATTAATATACCATATTTATGCATACATGAATTCTTATGCATGGAGCTCGTGAAATGAGCTGAGGTGCTGTACACGTAGCAACTATTGTAAGCGCGTCGCGACGCGTCGGTCACATGACCGCGTCTCCACTCAGGTGGCTAACCTAGGGTGACCTCATGGCATCTGCGGAAAACATTCACTGCAGTTGAAAATGCCTGTCAAGTTCCTATCAATATGCCTCCACAGTCTCGAGATAAATACACGCATTCCGCCCTTCCACCAAGCTCCACCCACGACACCTTCTCCGCCGGCGTGACTGCCCTCTATCATGTGAAGCATGTCGCCCACCAGGGGTGGGTTTGCGCTCCCTACGATCATGATCACTGGTGTGGTCAACAGGTATGTGTGTGCGAAGCTGGTACGTAGCGATGAGCGTGTGCTAACTTCTGGGCCTGCATATATTCGTCAGGATGTAAGTGAGAATTTGCCGCGTGCTGCGTCCTACGTGAAGTGGACGAGTCTGACGCACGCGCAGATTCCGCCACGACGACGGGTACGATTCTCGACACACGACGTCGCACTCCTTCGTTGGATGGGCGCCGTGGATCGGCATCTGCCTCGCCATCTGGACGATGGCGTTGATCATCGCCGAAGTGTAGGTATCTCGGCTTGTGCGTCGGTTACTCTGACAGTCCGCTCACATACTGGCAGGATTCCGTTTTTCAACGACTTGCTGGGCGTCATTGGCTCGATGTTCGCGCGGTGCGAATGTCGTTAACGTTATTGTTAGAGCGTGCGCTCACCCTAAGGACTTATAGCTGGTTCATTTACGGCATCACAGTACGTGCCCATCTCCTGATGCGTGTGCGATAGCAGTCTGACCACCCCGACAGGGCGTACTTTGGTTCCACTGATCCCCCCGCTTGGAGCGATGGATGACACCACGAGAGCGACTCGAGTCAGTCTTCTGAGGACTCATCCTTGTCAGCCCCACTATTGTGACCCTAACCCTATCCTCGGTCTCACTGTCCCTTACGACAGTTGGGCGCGTTCATCATGGTCGCGGGACTGTATGCTAGCATCGTTAGTATCATATAACGTGTCATTATGTGTTTGCTTCGTAGAATCCGTGGATGACGGTGTGGCGGGGATCAGGATACCAAGCAGGCACATTCTCGGAACCCTTGACTTGCACGAGCCAGGCGTTGTCCTGAGATTGTGGGAGACTTTTATAAATTTGGAATGAACAACGACGACTACACGCCCAAATACCCTGCTTTGGTGTATACTGCGCTTTGCACATTAGAGGATAGTAATGGCCATCTGATAGCCAAGTAACGCAGTGATCGACATTGTTACGAAACAATATGCGGCGCGTCGTCTGTCGAATAGTGCGAGCAACGGCAGACAGATACTTTGTGTACATGTACTGGAGGGGCAATTTGAAGCAAACGCAATCCCACTGTGAAGCCTTTCTTCGTCGTAGACGTGCTCGGTGACCAAACAAATAACATGGTCCGTGCGCACGTCGCGTGCAGGATATAAGGGTTGCCCGGGCACCTTAACAACTCATACTTACCTTGATGGCACAAGCCCCTTCACGTACCTGGGTCTGTGGCCCGTGAGGACCTCTCATAGCACAGCGACCATGTCTTCAGGGGGGCCTTGCGGTTTGTATGGGCTCCGGCTCATGCACCGTCTCAATATTTTCCTGTCCTGCTTCGGCCCTCGGGCTGGGCAGGCCTTTTTTTTCCGCTCCTACGTCGTCCTAACCCTAACCCTAGTTTATTTGTATCTTCGAGTCAATCTGGAATCTCGGGTTTGGCGATGATTCTCACTGCGATGTGAATTCTGTCCGTGGATTGCAAGACGCTTGATATAAGAGACGATCTGGATAGCGCTCTAATTAGTTGTATGCAACCGTTAGTAAACAATGGTTGGCTCAGGTGTCTCCCCCAGCTCTCCCGTTGAGGAGCAGCCCGCCATCGGCCTTATAGGTATGGGTGCTATGGGCTCCATGTACGCGCAGTGCTTATCCGACGCCGGCTGGAAAAAGTACGTCGGCAAGCCAATCATTCTTTCCTGTCTTCGACCGATCAACTCAAGTCATACAGGATCTATGTGTGCGACTTGCCGAACAAATACGAGGCATTGAAGACCAAATATGAGAGTATGTCGCCGCGCGTTCGTAGTTCATCGTTGCAGCGTACTTATGCGTTCTAACAGATACAGGCATCACTGTCCTCCGTGATGGCCACCTCGTCTCCCGCGTGTCGGACTTCATCATGTACTCGGTCGAGGCGGAGCACATCAGTCGTGTCGTTTCCGAATACGGGTCCTGTTCGTCGAATGCCATTTGTTCGTGAACCGCACTCTGACATCGACTCCAGCGACCAAGGTCGGTGCAATCGTCTCCGGCCAAACATCGGTGAAGGCTCCAGAGAAAGAAGCATTCGAAAAGTACTTGCCGCAAGACGTTCACATTGTCTCCTGCCACTCCTTGCATGGCCCATCGGTGTCTCCTGCAGGTCAGCCTCTGGTAATGATCTCGTACTTTTTTCAACCACTCGTCATTGACAGAGCACCATAGGTGTTGATAAAATACCGCGCACCCGACGAAGCACTCACTCTGGTTGAGAATATTCTCCAGCCGCTAGGATCTCGCTATGTCTACCTTTCCTACGAGGACCACGACATCGTTACCGCAAATACGCAAGCGGTGACACACGCCGCGTTCCTGAGGTCAGTGTGCTGTCCCACTCATCTTCTACGACTCACGTTTCCCCAGCATGGGCACAGCGTGGGCCAGCGAATCCTCGTACCCCTGGGAGCACGGCTATTACGTCGGCGGGATCGAGACGGTCAAAGTGAACATCATGCTGCGCATCTACTCGAACAAGTGGCACGTCTACGCGGGGCTCGCGATCCTGAACCCGTCCGCGCGCGTGCAGATCGACCAGTACGCGCGGAGCACGACCGAGATCTTCAAACTCATGCTCGCACGCGACGCGGAGGGGCTGCGCGCCCGCATCTACGACGCTCGCACGCGTGTGTTCGGAAACGGTGACGGCTCGCGCGCGCCGATCCTACTCTCGGAGGACATGCTGAACCGCTTTAGCCTTGGCACGTCGACGCCCGCCCGCGCGCCGCTTCCGAACTCGCACCTCTCGCTGCTCGCGATGGTAGATTGCTGGGCGCGCCTCGAGATCCAGCCGTTCGAGCACCTCGACCTCGCTGCGACGCCCATCTTCCGCATGTGGATCGGAGTCGCGGAGTACCTCTTCCGCTCGCAGGAACGCCTCGACGCCGCCATCGATGCGGCCGTGCACGACCTCGCCCACCGCTCGGACGATCTCGAGTTCGTCATCGCGTCCCGCGGATGGAGCCAGTGCATCTCGTTTGGGAACTTTGAGCTGTACAAGGAGCGATTTATGCAGACCGCGACGTTCTTCGAGTCGCGATTCGAGGAGGCGACGAAGCTGGGGTCGGCCATGATTCAGGCCATTATGGACAGTTCGATGACGTAGGTCCTCTGCATCCAATGTACATCTTCGAAGGCGTTGCATTCCCTCTTACGGTGTACATTGCTCGACCTCATCTGGGAGTCGCATGCAACCTGCATACGTAAAGCGTGTTTCTGTGGCAACGACAAGGGTAGAACGAGCGGCAAAGGCGTATCCAGTCATCCTGCATTCTGGGTAGGTAATAGTAGCTACAAGCGTCCGCGGAGGGACTTTTTCCTTCTTCATTGACAGCCATCGGCAGCGTAATGTGAGATGCATCCAGAACTATCATACATGCAAGCAGGCGTTAATATCATAGCAAATATTGCATCGGAAAGAGCGGCTGGCGCCTATGGCGACATGCGGTATGGGGCGACGCAAATCACGTCTTTTTGTTCCGGGCGTCGTACGCTGCGCGGAAGGTTGGGTGCAGGAGCTGTTCGTGGAGAGCCTTCCCTGCTGGCACCTGCGGATAAATCATTATCAGTATACGTGATGGAAGAATTTTCAATGCGGGTAACTGACCATCGGGAATACATGCTCGTTTGTCTCGACCAAGCACTCCATGAGCACCGGTTTCGAGTTATCGTACTCCAAGAACTCCTTCATCTTCTCTGGGAGCTCCTCCGCGGAGTGGCATCGGATGGCGTGCACGCGCATCGCCCGCGCGAGCTCGATAAAGTCGGGGTTGGTCATACGGGTATGAGCGTATCGCGCGTCGTAGAACAGGTCTAAGGGTAAACTGCTGAGCACCGTAGAAATGGAATCGTTTCGTAAGGATGTACCTTGCCATTGGAGAACCATGCCCTGGAACTTATTATTGAGCACCATAACTTTAACCCCGATGTCGTACTGCGAGGCAGTAGCAAGCTCCATGGCGGTCATGCTGAATGATGCATCGCCATCGATGTCCACGACGGTCTTGTTCGGCGCGCCAACCTTCGCACCGATAGCAGACGGCAGACCGAAACCCATCGTCTGGTGCGCAACATCAGAAACAGAAACGTGACACAGATGTCAAGGCACTTACTCCCAACCCTCCTGAAGTGATCATCGATCGCGGTGTACGCCACCTGTAATGTTGCGCGGTCCACATCTGGTGCTGTCCAACACCCGTCGTGATGACGACGTTGTCCTTCATGTGCACTGTCTGACGGTCAAGCTCCTCAATCGCCTCCTGGGGCTTCATCAGTGCACCTGGCTTGCTCTTTAGGTAGGTGAAAGGATACTTCGCCTTCCACTCGCGGATGTCGTTGAACCAATGCGTGCGGGGCGATGATCGGATCATAGGCACCAAAGATGCCAAGTTAGCGACGACGTCGCCGAGGACGGGGATGGATGCGTCGACAACCTTGTTGATGTTCTTCGGCTGGATCTCGAAGTGGATAATGCCACCACGGCCCTGGAGGGCCGCAGCGCGCGCCGCTGGCGCGAACAAATCAACCTTGCCCGTAACACGGTCGTCGAAACGCGCGCCGAGAGCAATAATCACGTCTGCCTCTTGCATCGCGAGGTTAGCGTAGGCCGACCCGTGCATGCCGAGCATGTGCAGGCTCTTCTCGTCGAGCTCGTCAAATGCGCCGAGGCCCTGCAGCGTCGTTGTGACGGGGATGTTGCCCTCCTGGGCCAGCTGCTTCAGCAGCTTGGGACCCATAGGCGATGAGAGCACGCCGTGCCCAGCGTAGATGATCGGCCGTCGCGCATTGTTGATGAGGTCCGCCGCCTGCTTGATCAGTTGGATGTCCGTTTGCATGTCCGAAGACTGTAGAGGATTCGACGGCAGACCGAGAGGGCGACCGGGCGTCGTCGCCTTGTAAGGCAGCGGTGTGCGCAGGACACCCGCAGTGATGTCTTTTGGCAGATCTACAAGGACGGGGCCAGGTCGACCAGAGGTCGCGATCTTGAACGCTTCGTTGATGCGCCGTGGGAGCTCCGCGATGTCCTTCACCATGACGTTCCACTTCGTGCACGCCCGCGAGATGCCCACGATGTCCGCTTCTTGGAACGCGTCGGAGCCAATGGCAGATGTTGCCACCTGACCTGTGAAGACAACCAGGGGCACACCATCACTGAGGGCGTCCTGCATGGGCGTCACGACGTTCGTCGCACCCGGGCCAGACGTAACGAGGACAATTCCAGGCTTTCCAGTGACGCGCGCATATCCCTCAGCCATGTGCCCCGCACCTTGCTCATGCCGCGGAAGGATGAAGTCGAACTGTGGGGAGTTGTAGATGGCATCAAACACGGGGAGAATGGCGCCCCCGGGGTATCCGAAGATATGCTTGACACCATGTCTGACCATCATCTCGTGGAAGATCTGTCCGCCAGACATTCCGACGAACGAGTGATCCAAAGGGCCTTCATGATGAGGCCCGAGTATAGGTGGGGGCATGGAGACGTTATTTTTCGATGGCGCCTGCTGGTAACCCGGAGCAGGTTCAGGCCGCCTAGACGATGTTCAGTCATGTCGAAAATGTAAAACTCAAGCGTCACGTACACAGCTGCTGTCGCGGTAGCCTCACGCGCAGTCGTGCGACTGATGTTTCTTGCATGTTCCCTGACTCTTGACTTGGCTTCGAGCATGGAATTATTTAGGTTAGCAGCCGTCGAACGGCAGCGAACGAAGGTGATGACTGCAGGGCTTTTCGCAGCATGCATTCTTGAAGCAGAGAGGGACATGATGGGAAACCACGACCGCCGCGATGGGGGGCACGATAGAAGGAGTGAAAAAACCGGAAGCAGGGAGGATTGCCTTCTCGAATTGTATCCAGTGCTCGAGTCATACCCCGGTCAGCTGATTTCAATGTGGCGTCGATCTCCCTAAATAGGAAGTCACAGTGGATGAGTCCGCGGGCGATTCTCACAACTACTCTAGGGAGACTGGCCGTGCGCCGTGGGCACCGTACGCAGATTCTTCTGCACTAAGTAAGGAAGTACAAGGACGGGGGATTTCAGATCTAAATTTCTGTAGGGAACAGGGCACGCCGTTCGTGCAATGTGGTGCCCGTGTCAGCTTTGCCGCCCTCTTTCTAAAACAAATTACTGAACGCTGGATAGTCGGGCATTCACAGATGCAAGACCAACTCCCACGGAACGACTGGCGCTGCGAACAGCCTGTCATTGTGAAGTAAGCTTACGAGTGGTGACTCACTTGTACAAGTGGCAATTTCCACGTTACAAACTCCGCCTTTCACTTTCACCCTGTCATATTATTGGCCAGGTGTTGGAAAGTAGCGCCCAAATTTCTGGAGCTCCAGAAATTGGGGAGCGCCCAAGGGCAGACAAGCCGAGGGCATGATTACAAAGAAAGACAAAGAAGGAAATTTGCTTATATAAAGTGGAGTGTCTAGAACTGTATATATACAGAAATCTATTTTAGGACGCGTAATCACGCGCCCCGACGCATCTTGACCCGCCATCACTACCTTCCTATTTGGGAACTAAGGCGCGATTTCTAACAGGTTATGAGCCCCGGCTCTAGCCAATAAATACTTGGATAACAACAGCCCCTATTGTGGCTACAAAAATTGTTACCCCCTTACTAGTACGAGAACAAATAATGTTGACCAGCGCTGATAATACGAGCAATAGCAATGCTTACCGGATCCCGCTCCTGAAGGAAGACAATTGGCTCCCGTGGAAGCGCCGCGTCGAGGCCATCCTTAATGATAAGGGTCTCCAGGAGTATGTGACCGGAAAGACACCGAAGCCGCAGCCGAGTAATGACCCGGCCAATAGGGCAGCGAGAGAGGCGGAGATTAGCGCCTGGGGAGAGAAGGACCTCAAGGCCCAGAACGTAATTGTGCTATCGCTGGGAGATTCCCAGATGGTGCACATCGCTGGAGCCGAGACGGCACGGGCCATGTGGGAGCAGCTTCGCACAGTCAAGGAACAGCGTGGACAGCATGGAATTCTCGCGCTGTGCCGGCGTTTTTACCGGATGCAAGCCAAGGAAGAAGATAATATCTCCAGTCACATTACACAGCTACGACAGATCCAGGAACAACTCCACCTAATGGGGAAGGTTGTTTCCGAT
Source organism: Sparassis crispa (assembly GCF_003851025.1). Lineage (NCBI taxonomy): Eukaryota > Fungi > Basidiomycota > Agaricomycetes > Polyporales > Sparassidaceae > Sparassis > Sparassis crispa. The sequence continues at coordinate 581,381 of NW_020939750.1, forward strand.
GAAGATTTCCGGCTCATTCTGGCTACCTCATTACCGGAGAGCTGGGACTCTTTCCTCAGCTCTTACTTTGGCGCCGTGGGCGGCAATGTTGGCGCCGAAGGTGCTGACAACGTGCGCCCTCAGCTTACATCACAAGAATTGATTGCCATCATTCTTGATGAAAATAGGCGAAGGCACGAGCGTGGCGAGCGCGGTCAATCCTCGGACCAAGCCATGGTTGCCAAAGGAAAGAAGCGCCCCTTTGGGGAATACAAAAAATGTTCGATCTGCGGAAAGCCGGGACATCTTGGTAACGAGTGTCGGCACCGCGACAAGGTCAAATGTATGAATTGCGGAAAATTCGGGCATAAGGCCACGGATTGTTGGGCTAAAGGCGGCGGCAAAGCCGGACAGGGCCCGCCGATGAAACGGCAAAAGACGGAACGTGCTTACGAAGCGCGCGAGGTCGAATCGAAAGAGGATGAGGCAAAAATAGCCTACGATAATGATAGCGACACTGTATCTCTCGGATCTGATGGCGAAATCGCTTCTTTCTATGAGTGGTTTGCCGACTCCGGGACAACTTCGCACATTACAAATCGTCGTGAAGTCTTCGCGACCTATCAGGTGCTTGAAGATCACGCGATCACGGGCATCGGACCGCAACCAACGCAGGCATTGGGCCGCGGTACGGTCGATGTCGAAAGTAAAGTAGGAGACCGGAAAGTGAAATTCCGTCTCCACAGTGTACTGTATGCGCCGACAGCACCCAATAGCCTCCTCTCCATCACGCGTTTGGACGATGCGGGAGGAAGAGTACTTATGGGTAATAGTCGTGCAATACTAATAGATAAAAATAAACACACTCTTGCTATAGGCAAGAAAAATGGACGACTATATTCATTGAAATTGCGTCCAATAGTTCCACAACCTGCGCGAACCTATACTGCTAAGGAATACGGCCCGCATACCTGGGAAGAGTGGCACAAGATCTATGGCCATATCGGGAAACCAGCGCTTACGCGATTATATCGCGAAGGGCTTGTTGATGGCCTAGAAATCTCGCCAAGCCCAGATGAAATTAATTGCGAGGCGTGCATCCAAGCAAAGGCAACGCGGAAGCCATTTCCCAAAGAGACGGACGAATGCAGCAAGGTACCCGGAGAATTAACACACATGGATGTGTGGGGACCTGCGCAGACAGCCGCTCTACAAGGGTGGAAATATTTTATTACATTTACCGATGATTACAGTCGTCGAAGTACAGTACTATTTATGAGGCATAAAGATGAAGTAACTGAAAAGGTAAAGAATTATATTACCTATATCGAGCGCAAGTTTGGAAATAAACCCTTGCGACTCAGGCTCGACAACGGTCGAGAATATATGAACACCGAATTAATTAACTGGTGTCAAATGAAAGGGATCGAGATGGGTCCGACTGCGCCGTACTCATCATCCCAGAACGGAGTCTCTGAGAGATTGAATCGCACACTGCTTGGACTAGCGCGCGCGATGATCTATGCGAGAGATCTACCTCGTTATCTTTGGGCTGAAGCGATTGCTCACGCAGTCTATATTAAAAATAGATCGCCTACCCAGGCGTTAAATGGGGCAACTCCCGAAGAAAAATGGAATGGGACGAAACCAAATATCTCGTACCTACAAGAATTCGGTTCCCCTGTATGGGTCCTCACGGAGGACGCAACACTATCAAAGCTAGCGCCCCGTGCCAACAAGTATATTTTTGTTGGATACATGGACGGACCCAAAGCCATCAAATATTATGATGCACATACGCGCCAGATTAAAATCTCGCGTAATTTCCAATTTTCTTCGAATTCCCCGGACCATTTGCCCGGCAATGCGCCTCACGTGCCACAAGAGCAAATAGGATCCGACGTACCTATCCTCACAGCACAGCGTGAGGGGGAGCAAAATATATTTCCGGGCACTTTACCTAGCAATGCGTCAGACGTGCCGCATGCGGAAAGAAGACCCGAAGTCCCAAACCTCACAACGACCGCAGACGTGCAGCGCGAGGGGGAGTTAGGAACTTCCGTGCCACAGTCACCTGCCAAAAATCCGCGAAAGCGCAGACAGGATGATGACCCTGATCAACGCGAGGAAAGCGGGACGGACGCACCAAGCCAGCCCAGACGAACCAGAAGAAAGACAGTTCGGCATGATTACCGTCTAATGCACGACCCAGAGGCAGACGAAGATCTGGATAATGATCCAGATAAATCAAATGCCGAATTAGTCTATATTGCGATGAGCGCCCACGGAAATGCGGATGCGGATGAGCCAAAGACGCTCAGTGATGTCAAGAGATCACTCGAGTGGCCCAAATGGGAACAGGCAGTCCAGACGGAACTCAATCAACTACAGGGTATGGAGACTTGGGAGTTAGTGGAACCTCCCGAAGATCGAAAACCCGTAGGAAATAAATGGGTTCTAGTTAAGAAAACAAACAAAGAGGGTGAAATAATCAAATACAAAGCCCGCCTGGTTGCGAAGGGATATTCTCAAATCCCAGGCATGGACTATACCGAGACGTTCGCGCCCGTAGTCCGCCTCGAAACCATTCGAGCTATCCTCGGGCTAGCCGCAATCTTAGATTGGGAGATCGGACAGATGGACGTGAAAGGCGCCTATCTCAATGGAACTCTCAAAGAAGAAGTGTATATGCGGCAACCCGAAGGATACAGCGATGGAACATACCGCGTATGTAAATTAAAGAAAACCCTCTACGGGCTAAAGCAGTCTGGCCGAGAATGGAATATCGTGCTGAACCGCAAGTTACTAGACGCGGGATTCAAGCGCCTATTCTCGGATCCATGTGCGTACATTCGGATCAAAGGTGATAAGATAGAAATCGTCACCGTTTGGGTAGACGACCTATTAATATTCACCAATGATTGCGCACTGATGGACCAATTGAAGAGGGAACTCCGAAATATGTTCGAAGTTACCGACCTTGGCGAACCCCGAAAAATTGTGGGGATAGAAATTGAGAGAGACCGTTCAAAGCGGACAATCAAAATCTCTCAGACAAAATATATTGAGTCTATCCTACACAAGAATGGGCTTACGAACGCCAACACGGTCGGGATGCCTCTTGATCCAAATACAGTGCTTGAAAAAGAAGAACCCGAAACTGATGACGAATGCGACCGAGACAACGGATATGCATCGCTCGTCGGATCACTGATGTACGCGGCAATTGCCACGAGACCAGACATTGCTCACGCCGTGCAACGGCTTAGCTCATTTACTGCCAATCCCGGAATGGCTCATTGGACTGCTGCTAAACGCGTCCTCCGCTATCTATCCGGAACGCGAGAACTTGGAATAATCTACGGGCCAATTGCAGATGTCAAGCCCGAAGATCAATCCATATTTGTGGGCTACTCAGATGCAGACTATGCGAACGATATCCGAGATCGCAAATCAATCTCGGGATATTTATTTAAATTAGGAAATGGCACGATCACGTGGAGCTCAAAGAAGCAAACCACGGTCGCGTCATCCACCACGGAAGCCGAATACATGGCATCCGCCGAAGCGGCAAAAGAAGCCGTGTGGCTCCGAACACTATTCAAAGAAATAGGTTTCGAGCAACAAGATCCTACAATTTTATTCGAGGATAATACAGCGGCGATCTCAATCGCACGTGATCCCCAATTCCACGCGAAATCAAAACATTTTGATGTAAAGCATCATTATGTGCGCGAAAAATTGAGGGATAAATATATTGATATCCACTACTGTCCCACGGAGGACATGATAGCGGATATCCTAACAAAATCACTCCCTAAGCCGAGGCACGAGAAGCTCACAAAGAAGCTCGGAATGCCCATCGGCTTGAGGGGGAGTGTTGAAAAGTAGCGCCCAAATTTCTGGAGCTCCAGAAATTGGGGAGCGCCCAAGGGCAGACAAGCCGAGGGCATGATTACAAAGAAAGACAAAGAAAAAAATTTGCTTATATAAAGTGGAGCGTCTAGAACTGTATATATACAGAAATCTATTTTAGGACGCGTAATCACGCGCCCCGACGCATCTTGACCCGCCATCACTACCTTCCTATTTGGGAACTAAGGCGCGATTTCTAACACCAGGGAACGTTAGAAGTCCGATAATTAATGAGTGACAAGGAAAAGTAGAAATAAGGTAAAATCCCGATCACGATCGACGTGAGCGTTTAAGTCACCGACGTCACGTGCCACCGTGCTGCCATGAATTGGCTGATCTCCCGTGTAACGGTCAGATCAGACCAAAAATAATATCTTCTTGCGAACACGGGAAAGAATTCACCGTACGTGAAGAGTCACAGTACGCTGAGTAACCGCGAGGATGGGAGCAGGCCCCGCCGACACACTGTGCCAGTTGTCGTCGGACGCGTGCATTTGATTCGCCTCGATCTACTAAGTAATCATCTCTCGTTGGCAGACTGACACTCTGCTTCGACCTTCGTGCCACAGGATATTCGTGTCGGACAGATCTAGTAAGTTTTACGAGTGAATTGACTCGTATTGTCTGCGGCTGAGCCCTACAGCTTGCGTTGGGTGCTCAGCTGAGGACTGGATCACCCACACAGTTGCTTTGCATCTCACGCATTCCCATGCTATCGATCATTGCAAGAAGCAACACGGGCAGGTGCTCTCGCCTGGTGCTGAACAGACTGGGGTCACGAAGCTTCAGTCAGACTACCTTCAGGATGGCAGCGGCGTCTTTCGTGCAGCAAGGCAAGAAAGTGCGAAAATCTTCAATATTCCGTGGATCATGCTGACCGTCGAGTTAGATCGTCGCGATTGGCCGGAATTACTCGGAGCACATCAAGGAGCTAAAGAATGATACCCCAGGAGAACCTATGTTCTTCTTGAAACCGACCTCTAGCTACCTTCCATCAGGCGGGAACGTCGAGATCCCGAAAGGCGTGACGGCACACTACGAAGGTTGGACGCCCAACTTTTGTCTGTATCAGCCATGGGCTTACGCGTCTGAATCCGACGCGTGCTCGATATTTGCATACAGTCGAGCTTGGCGTGGTCGTTGGGAAGGGCGGTCGAGATATCTCTCAAGCTGATGCGGGCTCGCATGTAGCGGGCTATGGTAAGCTTCCGTCTGCGCGATCCCCGTACTTCAAAGTCGACCGATTCCCCCATCAGCTCTTGCAGTCGATATGACCGCTCGGAACATGCAAGATGTGGTGAAGAAGAAGGGTCATCCTTGGAGTGCAGTGAAAGGCTTCGATACCTTCACGCCAATCAGGTACGAGGCTTGTCAATGCAGCGATACCGGCGTATTTAGACTGTCGCACAGCTCTTACATTCCCAAGTCGTCAGTGCCTGATCCACAAAATCTCAACCTAACCCTGAAGGTCAGTGCCCTCATGAGATCGGTCAAAGATCGATTCCTAACGCGCTACACGCTTGTAACAGGTGAACGGTCTGGTCAAGCAGGACGGGAACACAGGGAGTATGATCTTCCCCATCCCACGTCTCATCGAGCACGTCTCCTCCATTATGTCGTTGGAGGTAAGCATGTTCTCCGTCAATTTCTGTTTATGTTTAACATAATGTGTTGAACAGGAGGGAGACCTTATACTCACGGGAACGCCATCTGGCGTGGGTCCCATCGTACCTGGAGATCAGGTCGAATGCGCAGTGTCCGATAACACAGGGAAGCAGCTCGCGACGCTCACCTTCGGAGTAGTGCAGCGCAACGGCGGTTATGAATTCAAGCCATGATACACGCCGTATTACCCTTCCAGTCTATTCATAACATTGTTCGTGAAGGAATCGTGCAACATGCGCCGCGACGTATAGAAAGCGTACAGGGAGATTACAACATCATTACGTATAGCAAAGATTGCGAACATACTTCGCTCAGCCGCCTTGCGCAGTCCGTTCGCTCTGCTCACTCGCCGCATCCCCTGCCCGGCGCTCTGCCGCGCTGTCGTCAAATGAGCCTGTGCTGGATATGCTCGCGAAGCTCCAGCTGTCCGCCCCTGTCGGTGTTTGAGTTCCTTCACCTTCGACTGAGCCAGAACTTGCGCTCTGGAAGTCACCGAAGTCGCCAAAGTTGTCGTCAAATGACGAAGTTTCCGTGGAGTCTTCTCCGAAAGGAGAAGGGAACGTGAAAGGATCTGATCCACTTGCTGCAGCGGAGTCGGAGAAGGGTCCAAACGCATCCTAATAAAATCGAACGTCAGCGATAATAGCGCTAAGGAAGTCCCCCCGGCGCTCACGTCTTCGAAGGGATCTTCGAAGGCGCTGTGAGGCGAGGAAGCAGGAACGAACGAGTCCTGTTGAATTTCAGAATCATGTCCCGGGAACGCGACGAAGTTCACTGACATCGAAGCCATTCGAGCTTAATGGTCTCCGACCGTTGTTGATATGCTGTCGCGCTGAGACAGGAGGCGAAGGCAAGTCGAACGTCGAATGTGCCAACCATCCACTATCCTCTTCCTCATCATCCGACGCTTCATCAGACGACTCGAAGTGTTCCGCAGACTGCATCTCCTGAGCGAGATAGTGCGCGAACTGCATGATGCATCGCGCGTTAGCAGCTGGGATAGACAGCAACAAACAGACTTGCTGTAGGCAAACGTACGTGGGGAGGACCCGCTGTCGAAAATTCGTCGTCCTCGTCGTCCATAGAGGCCGGGCCAAAATCAGCGCTACCCTCTCGGATCTTCGGAGTCCGTCGAAATTCGCTCTTCATCTGCTGGTTGTTATCTCCGCCGTCATCTGAAGGTACGACTACTTGACTGTCAGCATCTGCTTCGTCCACCCTCCACTGCATTGCTGGCCCACTCCTCATGCCAGGAGCCAGCACAGGCTTGCCACCTCCCAACAGGCTGGTATCCTTCTTCTTCGTCTCCTTGTAGCGGCCGGTGACATACTCGTCCCACTCAGGCTGAGGCGCGTACTGAGCTGCAAGCAGACGAAGATCAGGAGGGAAATGCTCCAGGGCGCCGATAACATCTTCGGATATGAGGGTGAGATGACCCATGTACCCCAGCCGCACCCCTTTCGGTTTTGCGCTGGAAGACGGTATGCTCAGTGCAGAGATCTAGTGATAGTTGGCGCATCACGAACCTCTCAACGTCGTTCCGCTTTGAGCCCTCGATGATCCGGTGCATTAGCCGTGCATCGCGGAAGAGTGCTACGGTGAGTTCCCGATTGTATCCACCGTCGATACGGCCCGTTAGGATCTGGTGGATCAAATCATATACAACACTGTGCAGGAAGTTGTTCCACGGAAAGTCAAAGAACAGGTCCTAAATGATGTCAGCAATATGGTGCGACAGGTAATATAACGCACTCACAAGGAGCGTCGACATCACGTTAGCCTGCAAAAATCGCTGTTTCAGTCTCTCACCGAGGACAGGAGGCCCAGGAGGAGTATCATTAGTGTTGACTCTGCGGACGCTGCGGCGAGAACTACTGGAGCGTGGTCTTGAGGGCGAATCGGAATCTGAGTTCGAGTTCCACGAGTTCTGCCTGTATTGCGGAAAGGCGGCGATATCCGATGTTGAAGGTGACGATGATGCAATCGGTGATGATGACAGCACTGTTGCTGGTGGACGCTCAAGAGGAGATTCCGTGATGGTTGGGCTGGTATTCATGGGTCGAGGCTCGTCGTACATGGCAATCTCCTCCATGGCATCGTCGTCCGAGCTGCCTGGTTCATCGTCGCCGCTCATGTCCTCGTCCGAGTCGATCAAAGAAGAGGTGTCGTGGGATGCGTTTGAAATTGGGAAGTCATGGGTATGCTCAACCTCATCCGCCTCGTCGTCCATGGAATCTTGATCGTTTTCACCGCCGGAGCCAATAGCTATGACTTGCGCCAATTCCTCGAGCGCAGAGAGACCGCCTTGGAGTCGGCCCTCGGAGTCGTACAGATGATCATAATCCCTAGTACGATTTAGCAGTGACATGTTAGAACAGTGCAGGAGCTCCGCATAGAGCTCGCATATCCGATAGCGCTCGAAAGTGAGCGGATTAAGCGAACCTACAGTAGTCAGGATAGGGCCGTCCTGCATTGGGGTCAGAAAAGCGCCAAGCACTGACATGCAGAGGCACAGCTGTTCTTATGGACGTACCAGAGACCTTGGATGCAGCAAAAATTGCTGCAGCTCATCTAAATGGTCGCACATGATCTCCAGGACTGGACCGAGATGCACGACACCCATGCGGTTGACCATCTCCTTCATCGCCTGCTCTAGCTTCTCGCGCCCGCCATCCGTATTCATCTGTAGGTGCTGTTGAATTTGAATGAGGCGATTCCGTAGTGTGTGGAAGAGGTAAGGCTCGAAATAATCGGAGTTATTCTGTCGTATGAGCTCGATGATGATGCAAATCGACTGCACGACCGAAGAAGTGGCAGACTCTAAACTGGGCAGAGTAGCCGCGCAGTCATCATCTTCCATGTGCGGCTCTTGGTTGGGCCCGTTTTCTGAGGGCGCTGGGGGAAACTTGCACAAGATGTAACTGGTCAATTTGGTTACACTGTCACGATGAGCGAGTTCGCGTGCAAAACGATTGGATGGCGGGGCGTTGTTTCCGTCGGAGACGCCTGCTCCAGGGGACGGAGCGGCCATGGAGATGATACCCTTGATCAATTCAGAGACCACCGTGTGCATGTCACTGCTATATGCAGGGGAGAGCAAATCAATTAAACGTGACATGAGATTCTCCTGGGACAGCCACTGTATGCTTAGAAGTGAGAGGAGCTCGCGGTGAAAGCATGCTCGGCACAGAAAATCACGTACTTCGAGAACACCCGCACCAGCGGGGATTTCGTCCAATTGGATTATGCGGACTAGGAGGTCAGCGAACGCGGGCGTTTCTATGTGGCGGAGCAACCGTTCGACCACCGCGGGCTGCGCTTGGATGAAGGCGAGCATCTGAGCACGGCGCTCTGCATTCACTTCCACGAGAGTGACAGGGAGAATAAAGCTGTATTCACCTCCGCGGGCTTTTTGCTCAGAAACGTAGCATTAATTTTTGCGAAATGGGACGCCATTACCATCTGTGTCTTCATATCGTCGGGTGGCCTGTCCAGGACCACCTCCCAGAACGGCGTCAGCAGCTGGTCCGCATGAGTGACGCAGGTCTCGACGATGGACCATATCTCGCTGCAGAGGACCTCCGTAGCGACATAGGGATACCTTACGGTGCCGATTTGCGAGACCGTGGATCAGAGAGACATCATGCCAACAGCCAAAAGCTCGAACGGCGACATACTTGAATCTCCCTCGGTCCTCCCCTTCTATTTGCCCCGTCACGTACCCCAGGAGGCGCTGCAACACGTCGACACGCTGGAAATAGTCGATGAGCCTAGTGTTCTGAGACTTGCACTCCTGCAGCAATTCGTCTTCGTCGAGGATAGCTTCTAAAGAAATGTCCTCCCTATCCAGCAAAGCGTCGATTGAGGAAGCATTGTGGAATCCAAATCTGTGCGCAGAGAATATGAAGAACCCTTCGCGTAGCCGAGAACCATATTGAATACCTCCAGAACATGCAGGATAACTTTGGGTAATCCTCGGCCTCCGAGAGCTATTTACAAAGATAATGGGGCGGCTGCAGGTAGAGGAGGATCTGAGATGTGTTGCGCAAGGCAGATGAGAAGAGTCGAGCCTATTCCGAGCGAGACGCGGCTAGCTGCTTGGTGGCTGTCCATATGATTGAGTGGGCGAGCTGTATTAAATAATTGCGCTCTTCTGGCTATGTTCCTACGTACAACATACATAATCTACCCTCCCACACGCACACGACCAACCCCGCATTCTCCGTGTCTCGAGCACACAGATCCACCTAAAGATAGAGTTGCAGAGGCACGATCTCCCGAACATGCAAGGCTTCGGGTCATAGGATCCATGACACACATCAGATCGACGACAGTAAAAACCTGAGCGGAAATGCAACGCGGATCCTTGGTAAGACAAATGTGTGCGTGGCCCCGCACGTCAACTGCTGTCATGTAATGGTGCCGCAGCCAAGGCACCAATCTCCGTCCCACACCGTGGCGATTTGGCCGGGCGCAACGGCCTTCTGCGGCGCGTCGAACGTGATTCGCAGGGCGCCCTCCGCGTCCCCTCTGACCCGACCAGTCAGTGTCAACATCGAGAGTAGTGGCGATGTGCACTGGGTATTCACCTGCGCACCACACACGGCACGTCCATCATGCGATGCCGAACCTGAATTCGGCCGCGGAAACCTCCCTCATCAATCCCCGCTGGAGGGGCGTCAGCCCAGATCCATCGCCAATCCGTCGCGATGATGTCTGCGCGATATAGCGCGGGATGATTTCTAGCGCACACAGCGAGTCAGTCAAAAAGAAGGGCACTTGGCGTGCGACGCGTACGAGCCAGCAACCACATATATTTCGTTCTTCTCGGCATCCTTTTTCGCGACGTACATCTTCTCCGGCATGCCTCGTATTTTCGCTCCCTGACCGACGGTGTACTGCCATAGACCGTGATGCGTGCCCAGAGCCTTCGCCGTCGCGAGATCGATTATTGGGCCCGGATTAGGTGTAATGTACTGGGCTGTGAGGAGATTACATGAGGGCGAAGAGAGATCACAACAGCCAAGGGCCTACAAATGAAGTCGTCAAATTTCCTTTTCTCTCCAACGAAGCATATACCCATGCTCTCCTCCCTCTGCGCGGTCGGAAGCCTCCACTTCCGCGCAAGCGCACGCACCTCGGGCTTGCTAATTCTGGCTAGCGGGAAGATTGAGCGCGCGAGGCTCGCCTCCGGTATGGCCGAGAGGTAGTAAGTCTGGTCTTTGGACCTATCCGCTGGTCGCAAGAGTTGCGGACGGGGCACCTGGTGATCGCCAGACAACATATACGACAGACGGGTGGGCATGGGAGACCAGGATTTGTCGGCGTAATGGCCTTCGACAGAGATGAGAAAGCGATGCCACATACAAGGAGGACAGAGTACCTGTGGCAAGCCAGGAAGCTTTGTCGGTGAGATGTTCCATGAGCGCGCCAAACTTGACTTCCCTAAGCGAGAATTCCTCAATACAGTAACGACCGCGTAGATATGCTACTCACTTGTTGCACCATATGTCAGGGTTCGGCGTCGCGCCCGCCTCCCACATGCGGAGGGCGGGCTCGAAGACGCGCGTCCAGTACTGGCGGGACAGGTCGATCTGTGCGCTTCGCCGGTCATTGGTTATGAGCCCCAGAACGCGGGATAACGGAGGGGGCGCACCATCCTGTAGGGGATGCTGAGCATGTCGCACACACGCTGGACATCCGCCCAGTCCTTCTTCCACTCGCAGCCGCTGTCGGTCCCCGACTCGTCGCGCGTGTCCCAGTTGCGCATGTACACGGCGGACAGGTCGTAGTCCTACACCAACCAGTTCGTGACCGACATAACATTAAACAGCCGGATAATACGCCACCTTTTCAGAGAGCAGCCTCGCGGCCACCGACGAGTCTACTCCGCCCGACATCGCGACGACGACTTTGCGAATGTGTTCAGCACGGCACGCCGGAACAAATGAGGGAGCCTACTCACCACGATCGCCCTTCCGAGGAACAAGCCTCGCTACATGGTTGTGGTACAGTGCAAGCCTACGCCCGAGCACGCCAAGCTGCATGAACGTCCTCTCCAACCTGGCCGTCCTCTCTCAGTCGGAGAGGTAGTTAGACGCCCGTCGGAACGCGTGCCTCCTTCCTTTTCCGGACACCCAATTTACTCGCGCCTACCACACGGAGCTTCCTGCACTTCCTACTTACCTAGATCTCCTTCACTTTCCACCGCATATCACTCACGCATTTCGCCCTGCCATCTGGCCATGGCAGGTTCGCAACCGGCATCTAGAAGGAGCAGTCGCCCTGGCTCCCCGCCTGTGGAAGGTCAGGACAACCGCCGCGCCCGCCGACGGAAGGAGAGGGAGAGAGAGAGGGAGAAGGCAGGCAGCGGAGATGCGGGGGCTGCCACGCCGAGTGGGAGCCGACAACATACCGAGAGCACCGGAAATGTGGGGGTGAAGACGCGGGAGAAGGGGAAGGGGAAAGAAAAGGTGAACGGGACCGAGAAGGCGAACGGGACCACGGTGCAGGAGACGGGAAAGGTGCAGGGGAAGGGGAAAGGGAAAGAGAAGGAGAAGGCGGACAAGGATGTCAGTCTGACCAACCCGTTTGGCTCGGCAGACTTCATCGCATTCGATGTGTCGGACGACGAGAAGAGCGCGGTTCCCCAAGCAGACTCTCGCCCCGTGCGGGAGTGGGACAAGGGCAAGGTACGCGAGCGTGAACGCGAGTACGCAGGACGGGAGCGCGAGTATGCAGGGCGGAAGCGGGAGTACGCAGGGCGGGAGCGCGAGTATGCAGGGCGGGAGCGCGAGTATGCAGGGCGCAAGCGCAAGGTGGACGAGTTCGACCCTGACGACGCATACGCGAACAACAGGCAGCGCGTCGCCGCCCCCTCGCGCAAGGCGCCGTGGGCCGCGGACGTCGCCTGGGAGAGCTGTAATAACGTCGCGGAGATGTGCGTCCTCACCCTTCCTGTCTTGTGCGTGCGTGCTCATGTCAGATCCAGGCTGCACCGCGACGTGGAGGCGTTCGTCCGGTACATATCCCCCACGCCCGTCGAGGACGAAGTCCGCACCCTCGTTGTCATGCTCGTAACGTATGCTATTACACAGGCCTTTCCCGACGCGCAGGTGTTGCCATTCGGAAGCTACGAAACCAAACTGTATCTTCCGTTGGGGTGCGTTATAGCTACTCTATCTACGTACACGCGCTCACGGCCCTGCAGGGACATCGACCTCGTGGTCCACTCCCAGTCGATGGCGTACAGTGACAAGGAGACCGTTCTGTGGGCGCTCGCCGACACTATGAAGCGCGCCGGGATCACCGACCGGGTGAAGATCATCGCGAGGGCGAAGGTGCCCATCGTCAAATTCGTTACGACGCACGGCCACTTCTCTGTCGACATCAGCGTGAACCAGATCAACGGCGTCGCCGCGGGGCATATGATCAAGCTCTTCCTCGCCGAGTTCCCTGCGCTACGCAGCCTCGTACTCGTCGTGAAGTCGTTCCTGAGCCAGCGCAGCATGAACGAGGTCTTCACCGGCGGCCTCGGGAGCTACAGCATCGTGTGCCTGGTCATTAGCTTCCTGCAGATGCACCCGAAGATCCGCAGGGGCGAGATTGACCCGTCGAAGAATTTAGGCGTCCTGGTGATGGAGTTCTTCGAGCTCTATGGGTGCTATTTCAACTACCACGAGGTTGGGATCTCGTTGAGGGACGGCGGGACGTACTTCAACAAGGAGGACCGAGGTTGGCTAAATTATAACGAGCCCAGGTTGCTGTCGATAGAAGATCCGGGAGACGCAAGTGAGTACGCATTAGCACGCGCGTCATAGTGGTCCTGACGCTCGCGTTTCAGCAAATGACATCTCAAGGGGATCGTATGGAATAGCTAGAGTGCGCACGACGCTATCAGGCGCACACGGCATCATGACCGCGGCGGCATACTTGCAAGCGGGGATTTTCAATGCGCGGAGAGAGCGACGTGACGTCGATCTGCGGTTCACGGACAGACCGGAAGAGCTGAGCATCCTCGCCAGCGTCATGGGCGTGACGCAGGAGGTAGGTACATTTCGACAGAGTACCTTAATTGTTCTAACCTTTCGGCATTGGCAGACTATCAACCATCGGCGGTTGGTGCAAGAAGTCTATGACTGCGGTGTGCTGCATCGGATGCTCGGTCTGACGCCGCAGGTGACTCTGGCACCGAAGGTATCGCGGCCAGAGCCGAACGGGAAGTCGCTTGCATCGCAGAAGGAGAGCGTGCAGACTGCCTGGGAAGAGGCCGACATGGAGCTCGAGTCGGACGAAGAGAGAGACGGAAAGGTTTCGGACGAGGAGAGCCGGTACGACATCGACAACCGGGTGCAGCCGCCAAAGAAACGGCAAAGGGTGGGGAAGCAGCAGGACATGCACACGGTGTACACGACGGACGAGGAGGACGAGGACGGTGAGATTCTGGACGATGGAGAGGATGGGCTGTCGAGGGAGGAGCTGGAGTATGATCTGTCGGGGCTGCAGGAGGACGAGGTTGGCAGGAAGCTGGAGGCACAGGAGCGGCGTCGGTCGTACTGGATATCGAAGGGGTTAGACGTAGCGTCTGACACGAGCGGTACGGTCGAGTAGCCGGCTGGTTTTATAATATTTGTTTCGAGCTGAAGCGCCGGAATCATGGTCGCGTGGATTCAGGATCAGACTGCGTCTTCTTCTTCTGCGGCCAACAGCTCAGATCACTCCAGTCGCTGGTCGCGAGTGTTCTCCCTCACCCTCCTTCTTCCAGATAATAATGTGAGTAGATATTCAGCACAGCTCGCTGCAGCGCCCTAACCGCACTCTGCAGGTCCGCCGCACCCAAGTCGCAGGTGAACTTGAAGGACCGCATCGCAGCCCTTCAGCAGCGCAATGCCGGCTCCAGCGAACCGAAACCGCTCCCGCAGACGACGAACCCGACGACGGGCAGTCTCCGCGACAAGATTGCCTCCTTCGAAAAGCAGGGCGCCGTCCCCGTCCCTCGCGGTAGCTTTGGTCTCGGCGCACTCCCCGTCGACGACGGCTCCTCCAAGCGCCGTGGCGAGATGTACGGCAATCGTGTCCCTGGCCTCTCCAGGCCTACCACCCCTGTCTCCGCTACCCACCTCAGTACCGCCCTCCACACTACCGCCCTGCCAGAACGCCGTACACGCCGTGTATCCGCCTCAGACCTCTCAGCCTCGGCGAGCATGCTGCTCCGTGATACGCCTTCTTTCCCCGAATCTGTGGACGAAGACGCATTGGTAGCGACCTCAGATGTTCCCTCAGAGAATCAGATTTCGCCTACGTCTCCTCGTCGCCCTTCGCCATCCAAGACTCATCAGGGAAGACGCAGTGTATCTGACATTCTCATGAGGTTCAACACGCTCACTTCTCCAGTTGGAGAGACTCTAGGGGAACGCAGGGAAAAGAGCTCGTCTCAGGCCGTGGAACCGCAGTCGGAAGCACCACCGGCGCCTGTCATCATCGTGTCCTCGGAGCCGGTAGTCCACGAATTTCAAGCCCTCGAGCCATCTCACCCTCCGGGAGATTATTCATTGTCTGACCGTACGGATTTGGTGCAGAGTAGTCAGCCCATCGATGCAGCCAACGTCGAATCATGTCGCTGCAGAGACCATGACATGCCCAGCGTACATGCCGAAACCGTCGAGGTGGAGCCAATATCTAGCTCACCACGTTTTTCCCAGATCATTGCTGAGGCTGAAAGCCAGGAGGCGCCGCAGCGCGTTTCGGTCCCGGTGTCCAACGCTGAGTCTGCGGTCAGTACCACTCCAGCAACCACGAAGCTCTCTCCAGCAGACACAGCGAACATTGACCAAGCTCCAGCTGGTTCTCCTACTTCCTCACTTGTTATTGCAAGTACGATAGAGGCATCGATTTCGGAGGAATCTGGAATGGGATCTGATGCGGAGGACGTCTTCAAGGATGCTTTCGATATCGCGTCGGTGACCGATCGCACGTCCTCGGGCTCGAGCAAGCTTTATACGCCGACCGACTTCGTGGACTTCCCGAGCACAGAGTCCAGTCCGAGCAAGGAAATGTACGGCGAGGACAGGTTCTTCGACGCCACGAATGAAGGCCTCACACTCGACGCGCAGCACGCGATCCTCGCCACCGCACCACGCGCAGCGTCATCGCCGGCCAGCACCACCCTCGCGATTCACATCCCCGTCGCGGACGAGGCGGACGACGTAGGGAATCAGAGCCTCGCACTCGACGCGGGCGACGCGATCATCGTCTCCGAGCGCCCGCGCGTCGTCTCCCCGACCCGCGCGGTTCTCGTCCCCGTTCCGCACGCCCTTTCGCCCACGACCTCCGCGTCCCCGTCCCCGTCCTCGTCTCCTACTTCCTCGTCCGCTTCCCCGTCGCCGGTCACTGCTCCCTCCACCGCAACCCCATTCGTCGAGCTCTCGCTGACGCCCAAACCCGCGCAGAAGACGTTCCGCGCCGTCGTGCACCGCAGGGTCCCTACACCCCTCCAGCTCGCCCCGCCCCCCCAGGCGCAACTACAGCCCCGCGCACAGTCCGCGCGCCCCGCGCGGTCCGCTCGATCCGTGCAGCCTGTCCCCGTGCAGCCCGCCTCCGCGGAGTTCGGTGACCTCGCTGCGCTGCTCGTGGACGCAGCGCTGCTCGAGCAGCAGCTCTCCGTGCTCGGCAGTCCGCCGAAGAACGTGCAGGCCACCAGTGCGTCCCCCGTCTCCGAGTCGGCGCTGCTGGAGCCTGAGACTGAACCTGAGTTGCTTGAGCCAGAGACGCCGCGGGCAGCGGAAAGCCCACAGCACATCGACTCTCCTGCCGAGGTCGAGGTCGTCCACGAGTCATTGCGCGACCTGGTGTTCCCCACTTTACCCTGGGAGACCGACCCGGAGCCCGAGCCCAAGCCCGAGATTGAGCCGCGGCGGGAGCAGCAACCGCTCCCTCCGCTCCCGCAGACGCCGCAGAAGGAGAAACCAAGCTCGGACGCGCGCTCACTATACGAGTCCCCGCCGCCACCGCCGCCGCCCACGAAAAGCCCGCGGCAGCGCTACTTCTCGACGCTGCTCGCGCGGCGGCCGACCGCGCCCCCGGCGGTCGCGTACCCGCGCGCGAGCATGTCAATAAGCTCCGAGACGTCGGAGGACGAGTCCGTGCTGGTCACGCTCCCGCAGGAGCTCGGGTCCGACACCAGCTCGGTGCGCAGCTCAAACCGCTCGCTCAAGCTCCCCGGCCGGAAGGGCATCGCGCGCGCGACCTCGTTCGCAGACAGGCTCTGGCACAAGCGCGATAGCACCCGCTCGAGCGTCTCGCCGGACAGTCAGGGTATGTTTTTCGTTTCGTACCGCTAAATGTTTCCGGTATAAGAGGGACTGACGTTCTGCAGAGGACGAAAGCCGCCTGTCCGCCCGCGGTGTGCAGCCCCGCGCGCCTTCCCCGAGGCTCATCATTCCCTCGCCCGCGCCGACACCGCGTTGGAACCAGAGCCGGCCCACGCCTGAGCAGCGACCGACCTCGTGGGTGTCCGTCTCGTCCTTCTCGTCCGCCGGCGGGAACACCTCCTTGCTCGACAGCGAGCTCTTTGATGCCTTTCCGTCCGTGCCCGACGACGTGCACCCGGTACTGCCCATCCCCGAGCACGGGAGGATGTCCTTCCTGTCCCCCTTGGCCTACGCAGGACCCCCGAGTGCGGGCGTCGTGGACCGCGCGAACCTTCCGCCGCGCTCCTCGAGCCTCCCGAAGCAGCGCTCCACGCTGGCATGAGGTGCGCGCCGGTAACTGGCTGAATTCTCATTCGATCCGTTCATTCGCCATTTTGCATTTCATCTCATCTCCCATATCTCTCCCTCTGCGTACTGCTTCAGCTTTGGAACTCTAGACCCACACACATACACAATGTAATGCTCCCGCATATCGCGCGCTGCTGCATCTCACTCTTGCATAAGTAGTATTGCAATCTTATTACCCCTCAAATCCGTCCTGTGTTGGCGATCGAGAGAGATTGGAATCATACAATAGCGAGCATAATGTTACACGGACTACGAGTAAGTTAACCAAAAACCAGAAGCCACATACCCATGGGGAGAAGTAAAATAGGCATACGCATGAACCATAACTACGTTTTCGTCGACGCTGCCCGCCTGAGCGCCGCGGCACCGGCGGCATGCGCAGGCTGCGCCTGCAGCGTCTCCGACGAACCGCGCGCGCTCGACGAGCGATGAGCGACCGGACTGCCCGAGCCGCCACCCGAGTGTCGGTGACTTCGCAACAGGAGTTTCTGGCTGAGCGAGCGGGCGCGGCTCGAGCTGTTGTCGTCCTCATCTTCGTCCTTAGACACCTTGCGGGCCTGGGCGAAGAAGAGCTTCGCGTCGCGCTCGGCGACGTTCTCAATGTAGTACATGTTGCCTGGTAGTGGAAAATATAGCATATAGTCAGCTCTCTGAAAGCTCCCCGACTGCAATCACGGTTACAAACCAAGAACGCACCTCGTGGGACGAGAAACACGCCTCCGGTTGTCAGTATATAGCTGGTGTGATGTACCTTGAAGTTGACCGCGCCCTCGATGACGTAGAAGACCTACCGACGGGTCAGACCTCCATGTATGCGCATAGGGTGACACAGATATACGCACGAATGTATTGTCTCTGGTGCTTTTTGTCGGTTTCTGCTTGTTGGGAGGGATGATGAGTTGGCCCGCCGCAATAAAGTCACCGTCGCCGAATATCTTCTGAAAGAAGAAGTCATTATTGGCCGCCGGCTTAGGTGTCAGCATTTTTGCAGTGAATGCCACCCCTGCCACATATCGTCTCAGCCCAACGTCCGACTTAACAAAAGATGTCACTCACGTCTGGTAATCTCGGTCTTGGTCTCGTAATCTTCCACCATGCCGGATGGGTTGGTCGCAGTATCCCAGCCCTCCTCCGGATTATATACCAGACTCGCCGGGTCAATTTCCTCGACAGGTTGACTCTTGCTCTTGCTGCGGAGCTTCTTTCGCCTGCGATACTTCGCGCCCAGAGGCTCTGGTTCCTCCTTAGGTATGCGAAGGATTTCCTTGATGGTCGGTACAAGAGATATACCCGACTCTCGTCGTCCGTAGACTACCTTCTCGCAACGCCACCAATCCAACGGTTTATACCGTGTACGTGTGCCGCGACGGAGCCCATCTGCGTTATTGTCGTCCGGGATTACTGCTGGAACATAAGCAAGCTGTCATATAAACACTAGCGATAAACAGTAGACCTTCGCGTAGCACGTTCTCCTTCCGAGGTCTTCCTCGTGGCTTCTTTGCGCCCTCGTTCTCCGTACGTTTCTTCTTGCTTGCAGGTTGCTCCTTCTGTAGGCTATCATCCTTGTCCTGGACCCCTCTCTTGCGCGGCCGTTCCTCTTCCACCTCTTGTACATCCTCATCCATTGGCTCCTGTTCGATTTCCGCGAAACCTTGTGCGATCTCGTCCTCCATTTCCGGGTCCTCATCCTGGCGCGGTGGATTGACGCTTGCGCGCTGCTTCCCTCTTGCCCTGGCGCTAGGAGAATCGTACACGCCGGGCTCCTGGTCTTCGTCCTCGTCCTCCTGGTCAATTTGCGCAAAGCTGGTGCGCCGCGAAACATGTCCGTTCACTTTCGGGTGGGACTGTGGTGGTGGGGGCGATATGGCCGGTTCGTTGTCGGAATCATCGTCATCGAACCCGCCGAAGCCTCCGCCTTTATCCATGCTAGGACCATCGTTGTCCACATGGATATCCTCGAAATCCTGCGCTACCGTAGACTGAGACAAATGGGAAGGTCCAGATATCGATGATCGGCCACGTCCAAGCGACTTGCGACCGTTCACAGCAGGGGAACCCCGCGGGGACGGCACCTTGTCGAAGTCAACATCGGCGCCGTGGGCTACCGGGCGCAAGGACGAGCCGACGCGTTGCACGCTCGACGTTAAGGTACGAACGCGTGCATTCGCAAAGTATGCTGAAGGGCTTTTGGCGGTGCCTGCAGGTCGCGCGCGGTCAGGACAGATTGTCGTGGCGTTCTATGAGTGGAGACTCACTATCCTCGAGGTCCATAGACATCTCACCATTCTCGTCGTCCTCTTCCTCTACAATGGGAGTCTTTGGCTTGGGAGTGCGCCTCTTGCGTGCATTGTGCACTCGCGGGGGTGTGCGCTGGTCCGCTTGGCTGATAACTTTGTCGAACGGCTCGAATTCGTCGGATTTGTGGTCGACGTATGCGACCGCCATGCCGGTCTTCTTTCCATGCTGGAGATCATCTCCGCGGTACGGAACATACTTCGTGGGTGGCCTGCGAGAGCCGATGCTGCTTTTGCGTGAAGAGGCGGGCATGAGGTCGTCGTTGGACTCGAGGCTGAGCTCGCTGGGTGTGGCCGAACTTCGGCAACTTGCAATCGCGTGATTGTAACCGTGACTATGTAACCGTGATCATGTCACACAACTACCAGATCGAGACGACGCATATGAACCTTCATCGAGTCCCCCGACCTTTTGCTATAGTCCTGTGTGCACGCCCGGATGCAGTACGTTCCACCGACCCCTGCGTCCAGCACTCTTCCTGTTGCTTCCCACCAAGCTCCTCCCATTTCTTCATCTTTATCTTTGTGCTTGGAATCCAGGCCCTGTCGTCGTTCCAACAACGCGTCTTGCATCCCCAGGCATCGCACTGAAGTCAACCTCCAAATGCACGAGCCTCTTGACTGTGACCAACCCTCTTCTCATCTCAAGCAATTCCCGATTTCGATCCATTCTTCGTGTGCACCCACACTCGTCCACCCTGTCACAAGGTATATTTCTGACGGTGTGGTCGTGTTCTGGAAGAAGAAGAGGGGGTGTCCGGACCAAGAGGATTGGCGCTCCGCGACTCACGCAGGAAAGCCACTATCGCCGGTGAAGACGCTGTACATGGGTGAAGGACCCCCAGGGTGGCGAGTTCTGTGATGGTCATGGCTTCTAATTGCCTGAGAGCCATGCTTCTGCCCTTCTTATACTCATGCTCCGCGTTGGTGCAGGTGTACGCGTCACCTTGTTACCACATTCGAGCGTTGCTTTCGATCAGGGGCTCCAAACCACGCAAATGTTAACCGTAACGTCCGTGGTTTTGGCAGGAGAACAAATATGCCCAAATAGCTGTTCATTGAAGTGGAGTCGCTTCGTTGTTTGATGTTCTGCGCAGATCTCAATCGTGATGGAGAAAAACGTACCGCAGGATTCTCCCGTTGGTATACTCCCTAATGTAACGATTAAACTTCATATTCCTCTGCCCAACTTGTCAGATACCGATTTTACTCCTTGCTGGGCTGCCGCATTGGATATTCCTACGTCTTGTCTGCCCCTCTTTTCTTCCTATCCCTTGCGTTGGCTCTGCTACTTAGGTTTTTGTTTGACTGGTTCCAGAGGTGACCTGAAACATACCCGCAAGCTGAATCTTTACATGTCAACGACGACGACCAGACACTCCTGAGCGCATCTGCTACTTTCTACTTCCATCCTGAACGTTCTGCTTTCCTCGTCGATCCAGACATGTGCAAGCGGGATATACCTGCTGAGACTGATACTGACAATAGCGGCGGAGACGAACTTTGGGACTGCCTGATGGAAAGGGAAAGTGAGCGGTGTGTAGTGACGGGAACCTCTCACAGACTATGCAGTGCAGCACACTTGGTTCCCTTCAGAAGAGGAAATAAGGTGCGTTGTCAAAGTAAATGTAGCACATCGTTACTTATATGGTTATTGCAGTACATCGAATTGCTGACGAGGCGCAGAAGGTATGAGGATGAAGACGATCCCATTATCGACGATGTCAACGGCCCCCGCAACGCATTATTCGTTAACTTGTTCCTGCGCATTGCAATTGGGAGCATGCGGGCCGCATTCCTACAGGTACGCCGTATTCATAGTTTAGTGTAGTAAATGGGCATGCCAATGTATGTTTAGACTCCGAATTTCATCCTGAATCCAGAACATATCAATTCACAATACACCGGCGGTTCTCATATCTTCCTACATTACTTTGCTCAACCATTGGAACTTGACCAGGCTGTCAAGGCCAGCATCCCACACGGCCAACCCATCCGGCTTCCCGAGCCGATGAATCGAGAGATCTGGCCACCGCACGCTATATTTGCGGCTTATTACGGGTGCGTGACTTTAAATACACGGCCTGTTCAATCGTTTGTGGACAGAGTGCGACAGGAGTGGGCGGGTAAGGGCAATATGTTCCATGTTAGACCTGATGATATGAAGAGCAAGCGGACCTCTGCCCACGTTTGGAGCGAAGCGGCGCAGGAACGGAGAGCGCAGCGCGGACAGACAGAGGAGACATGGAATGTCCTAACGATGTATCAATAATTGTTGCATGGTGCCGCACGAGAACGCGAGCATGAAGAGAGAGCTAGGGAGAATGCGAGGGAGAAAGTGAGTACGTGGTTGCACGAGACCGAGGTCGAGGAGCAAGTCGGTGAAGCTCCCAGTTAGTGTACCTGTACCACATCTCTGTACTGCCATACACCGAAACTGTATTGTGGTACAGCGCGGGTTCTGAACTATGACCAAATATTACAGTGCCACGCAATAGTTGTGTCGACGCATGTGAGGGACTGGGAAGGGATCCGACAAAGTCAAAGCAAATTAGTTACAGCATAATAAATACCACTCTCGCCAATACACAAGCATTGTATCTCGGATAACTCCAATACCTCCGACCGTCTGCGTCTCAGAACTAGAATTCAACGTATCAGCGCACGGCCACGCCAGTATTCACCTCACTACTCACCCTGACTTGGTATGAACCGCTCGCCTTTGTCAGGTACCGCACCCACTTGATGCTCTGGTAATTGCTCTTCTCGAACACCTTCAGGAAGCGCACGATCAGGCCCGATGCGGTGAACATGAGCACCTGGAAATCGACGTCGATTGGCGGACGCGCCCACACTTGCCGATGAGTTGTGCTCGTCAGTTCTGCTGATGCCGACAATGTTATCTCCTGACCGCCCTGTATGCGCGGTATTCTAGAAATTTTTTAGTATGATATGAATGCGAACAGCACGTCGAGAGACAAACACGTACTTCCATACGACAACATTCTCGGCAGGAACATACTTCGCCTTCCCGTTGGGAACCTTGCAGTCGACGCTCGTGGTGTTCAATGGAGTCGGTATCCGTACAACGACATTTGTTGCGGAGAGCTTGTTGTTAAAGTTTGTCTTGACTGTAACAACGTACTGAACCTGCGTTGTTCCAAGTTCCGTCACCGATGGAATAATTTTGAGCGGGAGTTTCACGTTCGACGTTGAACGATATCTAAAACCGAAAAAAAAATTAATGCCGTACTTAGTTGAACTAAAATGCATTTCACTTACCGCATAAGCTCAAATTCCCCATCAGGCGGAATAAAGCTGATAGTCCTATTCGAATCGAACTCATTCAGGCGCACACATTGGTGGAAGCGACAATCATCCAGCTCGACGGCGTCGCTCAACCCTCGCTCGCTCTTGTCGATCACGAGCTTGTCGTTCAGGCCGAACTTGCACTCCGGAGTGCCGGATAAGTATGCTCGCATCATGATGTGTCCGTCAACATCGGCACGCAATATTGTGCCTATATACGCCCACTATAGTTCGATTCTTCCGATAAGACAGGGCAGGAAAGTACGCACCTTTCGAGCTCATACTCAAATTCACTGTCTCGACGACGTCAACGAACGCTTCATTCTTCTTATATTTGACGTCTCCGCGCCGCCAACTGGTCGTACCTGTCGCTTGCGTAGTAATCTTCGACGATTCTTCCTAACGATAATGCACATCAGTGCCACAACGACGGAGAATCTAACAAAGGCGGCACACCGCAGCTATGGACGTGGACATGACGCTTTCGGTTGTGATGTAGGTTTTGAGTGTGTCAATCTCACTGTTCTGGGGGTATCCAAAATCGTTGATCTCTGCCAGTCGCGCAAACGCGTCCGGGTGAGCTTATGCCTCACAAATGGTAATGGGATACGCGCACCGTCAATGAGTTCATATATGAGCACAAAGTTGTTCTTAACGGCCTCCTCGTCGATTTTGCCAAAGTATGACTTGGCAATGGCTATGAAGCGGTAGCAGAACTCGAACACCAGCGCCGCATTGGCATTACACCTAAGTCGTCGAATCGGTGTCAGCTTCCCAGCTCAGACCTCTGTATACACTCCACTACAGGCAGAGTAAAAAGACGATAAAAAGACGCACTTTGTGACAGCTACGATGTACAAGTTGCTCACGCGTACATGGAAGAAACTCGTCGAGCCAAGCGTGATGATCGGCGAGCGTACATCGCTGTTGGACACGACCTGTATCCGGAAGACGTCTGCAATGGAACGTCTGACAAAGTTAGAGCAAATATAGAGCACAGATACGCGTCGTGTTAGTGCCGATAGAGGTAGGGAAGTTCATGCAATACGTTACTTTAGGTCTGTTCGGTACAACCGCGAGATGAGGACCTGTAGGGTCGTCAATTGACCGCAAATGTGGATCAGGGTGACATAAGGGGCCTGCATACCTCTCCCTTCTGATTGAATATAAAGAATGCCTGTTCTCAGCTGCTTCAGCTGTAATTCTGAGTATAGAGGGTAGTGTTCTTACCGAGATCATGTCCGAGAGGTGTGAACGGTAGCGCCCAGTAGCGCCCAGAGCGCTAGTCGCTACGAACGTAAGGATTTTGCCGAGGCCTGCAAGGATACTTTAACAAAATTGTAGATAGGTTAGAAATGGGTTGAAGTTGCTTTTGACTTTCTCTTAGACACTTCGTGTAACCCAGTAGTAGTAACCCGGTCCGGTGCTTCCCGAGCGTCTAACGAGGTTCGTGTCTATCATTACCCGATTATATTCGCCTTCTCAGGCTGGTGTAATGACTTGCCGTGGTCAATGGTATATTTGGCGTTGATCCCTCAATTGCTTATCTCCGTTCGACGGCGTTCTCATGTTCAATCGACCTTGACTGACAGCTGATTCTAGTTCAGACGCCGCCGTCAGAGTCGCTAGTACGATGTGACCATGCAGTTATATGTCCAGTCGAGATCTGCCAGTTCCTCGTTTGCCATTCCTCGGAATGCCAGCATCGCGTGTCGTACCGAACAGTGAGCGTGACCACCTTCGCTTGACATTACGCGGTCCGGTTAAGTTCTGTTGACTTCCGAGCTTGGTGGGATGGCTGCCCGCCTTCTGCATGCATCAATCTTCTCATAGGTATTCCGGGCGAGAGCCTCGAGGTTTAGAGAGTAAGCTTGGTCATTGGACGCGCTCGATAATACTAATCCTCCGTCAGTGGGCACCAGCTGACCTCTTTTGCCTCCTTCCTGCGAATATCGTGTAGCGCTGCATGAACGCCCTCATAGTCGAGTACCCACATTCCACGACGAACATTTTACCCGGCGCAATCCAGCTACGCCGTGGAGGCAATGTCTGGCTTCGCGGACACTTGTCGGCTTATCCGCGCAACGAGCACAGCGTATAAGAGCATCAATTTGCTGGTAGGTATGTCTGCGGGGTCATCGTCTTGCTGCATTAGGACTTTGCCGCCATGAGCGCTCTGTTGTGGAGGGCGTTTTACTTCGTGTCTGCCGCCACCATCGTGTCTGGCCAGCTGACTTGGGCCACAACCGAGTACCTTTTCACTTTCGGTGACTCCTACACTACTGATGGATACAACATCTCGGCCGGCGTGAACTCGCCTAACCCTGGTTATGTGAGTCCCCAGCATCGTTCGCACGTTAGCCAGATTTTGAACCCCATGACAGACATCGTCGAACGGCCCTAACTGGGTTGAGTACCTTGGTATAATTTCACCGTATGGTACGAGACGCATTGTGCCGATTCGAATATTACAGGAGGAACATACAACGTCACAGACACGAAGGTATAGTCGGTAAATTCAATGTCGGCGATCATGGATCTCACTGCATAATTGATGTAAGGTTTTCAACCTCGCATCTGGGGGTGCGACCATCGACGCGGCGCTCGTCGCTCCTTACGAACCTACGGTTCTGTACGTCACAAAAAATGTTGACATCCGTGAATCACTTATGTCATCATGCAGTTCTATCGTTGATCAAGTCACGCAGTTTGATGAATATTTGGCTTCCAAGCCGGCAGGTGCAGAGTGGAATAGCTCAAACAGCCTCTTCGCGATCTGGATTGGCATTAACGATGTCGTATGTGATTTGTTTTACTTTATTTTTAATTTGCATCTCAGCGACAGCATAATTAGGGGAATTCTTACGGCTGGGTAATTTTATATTTATCTTCTTTATCGTGATATCGACTGATTAAATATATTTCTCCAGACGAACGTCACGTCGTTGCCTTTGTTCTACACTGAACTGATGGACCGTCTCTTTGAACAGGTAAGACATTCCATAAATTAACGCTTATCCTGCCGTTATGATGTTGTACATTGAAGGTAGAAACCCTGTACCTCGACGGCGCCCGATCATTCCTTTTCATGACCGTGCCGCCCACCAACCGCGCACCACTGCTGCTAGAACAGGGTTTTGAGGCGGTTGAAAAAATCACTGGAGCGCTCGCCAATTACAACGGGCAGCTGACGCAATACGTCGACACCTTCCAAGCGACACACCCTGGCCTCGACCAGGTGACGCTGTTCGACACCCGTCCGATTTTCAACACGCTGCTGGATAACGCGCCCACCTTCGGATATTACAACGTCACGGGCTACTGTGCCGCCTATGAAAACGGCACCCCCACCATCACGACTTATGAGCCGCCGTGTGCGCCGGTGACAAATTATTTGTGAGTGCAAAAAATGTCATTTGTATTTCCAGAGTTGACGTGAATATTTATAACAGCTGGCTGAACACGTTGCACCCGCTGTGGACGGTCCATAAGTAAGCTACTCACGTTCTGGAGCTTCCTTATGGCTCACTCATAAATCTTGCCGCAGTGTGCTCGCACACTCCATAGCAACTGTGCTCAGCAGCTACACCTATCTGAATGTGTAGATATGGCGCTCCCGCGACGCCTTACATTGCGTGTGCTAAGCCTCATGTCGGACATTTGTCTACTGCGAAATTATTGTGCAAGGACGGTGAACTCTATTCAATGTGATGCATGTTTTGCGCTAGAATGCGCCTTACGGCCGATAGCGTTTAACGGTGGTTAGCGCCGTTGCGGAGATGTCTGGCATTGCAGGCCGTATCTCCGTCTACACTGGGCCAACGCCGCCTAGATAAGAGCGTAATAGAGACTAACAAAGTAATCCAGTGCTTCTGGATTGGACATTCTCACAACCGCAGCCGAAAGAACGTTCTTCCGCTGCCTGCCGTATCACTGAGGGGCGTTCTGCCTACCATGTCCGTGTCAGTCTGCAAACCATCTCAGGAAATAGGAACGCACAACGCGCCAACGATGTGGTTGATCTGGTACATCTATAGCCCAGCATACGTGGAACTCGAGCATCCCGAACATTATCAAAGATTTCCTTACCACGTGTGTGGAATAGATAAAAGACGAGCCGTTTAAGCTCAGAGTGCGGCGCAACGAATTTGGCTGTTTGGTGACCGCATTTGAGGAGTTGGGAACTGCTTCTCGATATTTCTAGCATACGGCGCAAAGCTCCACAACAGAAGAAGCAAATGCAAGAGAGTCGCTATTCAGGCGAACCTAACGAATAGCCAAACTGAGTGAGGCGCAACTCACGGTCGATTTGGTGTATGAACGTGTGGGTATGCGAACCAGCCAACGAATCATTCGCCCTTCACGAGTTCAGAAAGCGTCCGCTGCGGCGTATATGGTCATACCGCACACAGATTTCGGGCGGCCTTGGCCGCTGGAGACGTCCGAGGAATAGAACGATCGGGTGGCGGCGGACCAGATGAGTGCGGAACTAGACTGGAGACTCTAGCGTAACGGCTTCGGCGACGATACGACTGTATGGGACAGACGTTGTGCGCCATGCCGGAGCCGAAAGTCGTGGAGATCGAAGCACTATCACAATGTAGCGCAGCGGACGCAACAGTGGAGCGCGTAGGTCCGTCTACGCCAACTGAACGGGCTTGACGCGTCTATCAGCTCGAGATGCAGGCGATTAAGCCTCATCTGCGGGACATTCACTGATACGGTGGATCAATCGATAATCAGGACAGCTGGTACAATCAGCTGGCGAGGACGTGATTGCGACGGGCTGGCATCCCCGACTGCGCATAGCGCCAAGGTAAAGCGACTGTGCGCTCCGTCATCGCAGGGAAATAGACGAGACTTTAATAAACGTAAGATGACAGAGATGCTGGACAATTATGCAACGGAGTACGTACCCGACGGGCCCTGCCAGCTCGTCAATTGTGGTGAGGCACATGATAGAGTGAGCGTCCCCCAAGAACCAGCGATGCCTGATCGGCAGACTCGAGAGAGGCACTGTCTGCCCAGAGGTGGAGATAGAGTATGGGCGGATTTTGCGGCCGTATCCTCGGGTAAACGCCGCACAAATACATTCCAGAGCAGTCAGCACCCACCACCAGAGCTGCGATCTTGACAAGATTGGAAGGGACATGAAGATGGCTGATAACCAGCGGAGATTATCACACCTTGTGCTCAGCGTCATGTCCAAGCTACCTCGGTTGGATGACCACTCATCAGCCATGGGATCCCGGGTCTCAGCCCTGACGGCGAACGTCGAAACGAGGTTTTCGGCAGGCTCGCATTAATCCGAGAATCGTCTTGGTTGGTGGGACAATGTATCGGGAACGGGAATAAGGTAGGGTTAAAGTTGCTAGTATCCGCCCCAAAGAAGAACGCGAGTTGCCGTAATGTCCGGGGAGCAAAACGCAAGCAAATTGCGACTAAGTATGATGTGATTGTTCAGAAAATCAGCCAAAAACTCCATGAAGGCGGTTAGATTCCCTGCGGCGGTGAGATGGCCTCAGCGCCGCATCTGGACTTCTAGTCAGATATAGCGAGGGGGTCAGAAGAGGGCTCGAAAAAGTGAGAAGATACTTCTCGAAGTCAGACAATGTGGATACATTGAACGCGCACCGTATACAGATTTCTTCACTATCGATGCGATGAAAGTCTGTGGGCGATCAGAAAGTGGCGTTGATATACGACACACGGTACACCAATGTGACCGTCCGAGACAGAGAGAAAGAGGACGTACTATCCAATGCGAAGAGCTGCATTGTGGTTGTGCGTTTTCTCGGTGCCCTGATTTGACACTATGTCACGATTTCACCCCGGAGCGAGATGAACCAAAGCTATGGACGAAGTGGAGTGGACCTTCTCTGGGGATCAGCTGTAACGCACATAAATATCATTGAATTAATACTATCACACATCAAACTGCGAAACATCGGACCGATATCAATGAGAATACACATACAGCTGTTGGTCGAAAATGCCGATCTGGATATCCTTGACTACGAAGGGCTATGCCTGTCCGATGAACCCTCTTAGCTCACTTAACTGTTCCTGGATGGCTGGGAAAAACAACTGCAGAGCAAGACCGGCCGGCATTGCGTACTCGCTGATGCTGATCCGGATCCAGGTTCGATAATAGGCCACAGGAATGATGGTAGTGGAGGATATCTTCGGGGAGTAAACGAGATTGGACTCGTTTTGGAAGAGACCATGCGCTATTGCCAATGTTAGGCAAATGCAGATGCCAAGTAGTCAAGGAACGGTCCGCTGACATGTATCGACTAAACCGTTCTGCGACGCGGGAGAAGTGCACCTTGGAGGTGCCGGCATCCACGCCGGGCTGCAGCGGACTGTGGTTTACATTTGGCCGGATCATGATCAGTAGGATATGATGCGTCGAGTGGACAAGGAGGTCGAGAGACAAAACAATTGGAGGGCAGACCGCCACAGACGCCTGATAAACGACGGCCGGTATGGAGAGCACGGCGAGACGCTGACCACCTGAAAAAGGATGCGATGAGGGGATATTTGGGTGAAATCAGGGGAAGACGAACAAGTTTGGAAGGAAGCCTGATTATTTAAAATGTGCCTGTAATGTCAATCGAGCGCATGGTGGAGCCATGCTTCTCAAAGTCCAAGTTGTTCACGTTGATACTGAACGGAGATATGCGATGAGCGTCTCATGCTGTCTTGTTCGTTCACACCTGCCCATTTGGCGCAATTTCACGGTGAGAAAAGGTAGGAGCCTGAGGGGAGGGCACGCAGAAGCGGCGAGGCACGGAGGATCTGGAAACGGAGATTGGACGGAGAGAGTCGATTATCGGTTGTACCCGGTCCTCGAACATTGCACTTAAAAGTTTATTCTTCCGCGGGCGACCGCCGACTCGGAAGAATCGACCCGCAAACTCTTGCAAGGTATTGGAGTCCGCTGCGTCCCATCTCTCAGAACTGACCATCGACGTACCGCGCAGGCGCCGTCGGGCTTGCGACTTGTCCAATCTCCAGGTCACCCACTCATCACGAGTACAACGTCGTCAAGGAAAGCTCTACCGATGCCATCGTTCCGGATCATTGGCGCGCAGGTACATCAGCTAAACCAGTCTCTTACGGAATTTCCACGAAATCAGTGCGTCGATAGCTATTTTCTTCATTTCCTTCTTTCAAAACATATCTCGAATTTCTCCTTTTAGATTTCTCTCCCGAGGTCTGTCCCAATCTGGGCACGAGACCTCTCCGCGCTGGTCAACCCATTTCCTTATATCTACCTCTCTTCGGCGCTCGGTGCGTGTTGACGGTCGCGCGCATTATAACTCGTGCGCCTGAGCTCAACCTTCCCTCTGCCTCCTGCCATGGATCCTACCAGGCGTCACACCACCGACCATCCCGAGCCCGCACGTCGTCCAGCCTCCCACTCTCGCAACCCGTCTCCCCCGGGTAATCTGGGTCACCCGCAAGTGCAGCCCTCTCTGCCTTCAATACATGAGCTGAGCCTACGGCCTCAACTGCCCTCTCCGGTCCCGCCTTATGGTCACCCGCCCGGCACAAGCTACCCTGTAGCCTCTGGAAGCAATCCCGGTGAGCAGCGCCCCTGATCCGCAACATACAATTAATGAGCGGGTATCGTCTAGGTACGCGTCCTGTGCAGGAGGATTCCGATCCCGAGGACCAGCAGGAGCCTCCGAAGAAGAAACGCCGTCGCCAGGCTCTCAGTTGCACAGGTATGGGACTCAGCTCTCGAGGTGCACGATGTCATCACTGATTGGCGACACGTTCTACCCACGTACATACGAAATCGCTCCCATCCCACAACATTCTCGCTTTTTTTGCGGACTTGTCGGTGCCGATACCGGATTGCAGAATGCAAGAGACGGAAGATTAAATGTGATAGGTCCGGAGCCTATCTTCTTCTAGAGCATTGTAGCCAAATCTGATAGGCGATACAATCTTGGCTCTCCAGGGCGCAACCATGCGGACCATGCGCGAGGCGCGGAGAACATCTCAAATGCCAATGGCACATAATAGAACCAATGTAAGTAGGTTTGACTTATCACGTTGCCAGGCAGCCGTTCTGATATTCTGCAACTCACAAGGGAGAAGTATGTCACACGCACGGAATATGATGAACTCAAATCGCGAGTGTACGAACTCGAAGCCCTTGTCTCGCGCATGCGTACCACCGCACCTTCTCTTCCTGGTCGAATGGCCATGTCCTCGCCCATGATCGCGATGTCGCCGGGCTCTCCGGCCGATCCTATACAGGGAACGATGATCACACCATATCATCCGGGGCTTACCAGTGCAGGTTCCTCGGCATATCATAGGATGATACCCCCTACACGATCCCCACCTGATCGTGGGGAGTCATCATCTGTGCGCGGAGAGCCCTCTTCTCGACCTGCGGGATCGTCCGCAGCTCGCAGTCCGCCTCACCGCTCGTCTGCCTCCTACGTCTCCATGAGTCGCCCCATGCCCCCCGCCATGCCATCTACCGACCCCGCTCACCCATCCGTCTCACCGGAGCGCTTGTCCAGAGCCCCTCAGCCCACACCATCCTCGGAACCTGTGTCTTCCTCTGTGGTGACCTCCAGACGCGCTTCGCTTTCCCTCGCCGCAATCACGACCCCGTTCATACCTGACACCAAGCCCCAGAGCCCGCCAAAAAAATACCAGGCGCAGACACCATCCCAGCCGGGCCAGCGTCTGCGCCCAGCACCAGCATACCACGGCTCGGCTCAAGCGGTGTAGGCGCACCTCCACCACCTCCACCACCTCCCCCGTCTCTCACCCGCCGGCGCGCCCGCACGGGGCCCTCAGAGACTGGGCGTCCATCGGTAGCGACGGCTTCGTCGGAGCTCTACGATATGAGGCGGCCGTCCTCGTCGTCTGCCTCTCCGACGTTTTCTTCCTCTACTCTACGCCCATACAGTAACCGCTCGCGGACGGGCAATCCTGAAGACGACGAGCGGACACGCGCCGGTCCGTCTCGATCTTGACAGGGGGACGCGGTTCCTTTTTCTAGGCGAAGCAAGGGTTCTAGCGGCACTACAGGTGGATACATCTGTTTTCATCTTTATCTTGGGTGTCTCGTCGATGCATATAGCTCCTTGTAGCCTTCACTGTACTTCTACGTGCATCTTTTTTGATGCTCACTATACCCAGTTATTTAAATCTGAATTTACGGTGCAAATACTTTTGTATCCATATTTATGCGCTTGTCTCAGTGCAAACAAATGTCTCATCGAATGCAGCATCCGCCGGCGGCAAACTCAAAACCGACAACGTGGTGTATAAAACGAAAATCATATTTCTAGTCTATCCGGTTTGAGAAGAGTCATGGTGTAAGAAGGCGGCATCGTGGAGGAATTTGGAAATAGCATAAGGCATGTGTTAGGGACCGGAGACATAGATCCACCCGCTCCCTGCGTGGGTCGTTGGAGGAGCAGCTGTGCGAATTTCTCGGCGCACGATCGCGAAAGCACTTCACGCATGGAACTCGCCGACACTCTACGAGCACTCGGCTTCCACTCTGAGGTTGGCAAGAGTCGTCCAGCAGCGTGGCCACCGTCGGGAGTCCGTGAGTACCTGCCCAGGTGACACATGTCAGGACGGAGGGATCCAAGATGCAAGATTGCGATGGGCATAACCGCTGGCCGTACAGCTGTTGCATGCATTGCCCGAGCCACAACTCGAAGACGGCCAATCCGCGCGTCGCGACTAGAAAACGGTGAGACCAGACTGGGTGCCGGCGTACTGCGACTTCATGTCGTCCAAATCGGTGTCGTCCTGACTCTTGTAATCGTATTGCGATAAACCCATGTCGGATGCTCCCGCGATAGACCCAAACGAAGTCCGGCGCCGTAATCTGTCTGACTGTGAGTAGCCCATGCTGCCGATAGGTCGATCGGAGGGTCCAACTGCGCTCCCTATAATGCTCGAACTGTCGGTACCACTGGGACCAATGTCTTGAGATATAATAGAACTAGCATAGCTCCCATAGGTGCTGCGCTTCGCGCCATTGGGCCGCTGCATGCCCGATCCAAATGGTCCACTGGGAGCGTACGTCGGCAAGCCCGACGAGTAGGTGGCCTGCGAGCGTAAGGATTGAACATCTGAGGGAATGTAACCCAGCGCATCATGAGTGCGGTAGAAACTGGCATCGAAGCGGCTGGGTGTGCCGGATCGGCGACCTGCACCAGCGCCATCAGCTTACGTCAACCGGCACAATTAAAGATCTTGACGTACCATCACCCATCATCCCGCCTCCAAAAAAGTCGCGCGCATTGGTCTCGTGCCTCCGGTACTCGTCCATCGCCTTGACCAGAGTACGCCTTGGTTTGCTAAATTGAATCATACTGGGTTGCAGATTATTCAGGGGGCCTTCCACAAGACAATTCTTCTCCTTGTAATGGGTTAGTAGGTAGTGCCAAAGAGGATGCTGCGCATCAAAATGAGTAAATAAAACTCTGTCAAGACGCCGTTGCAATGCACTGCCCACCTTGCTCAGAACCTTCGGATTGCCAAGGATGACAACGCCGTACTTCGCACGAGTAAGGGCCACGTTCAACCGCCTGGGATCGTTCAAGAAACCGATACCCTGGTGTTCATTACTCCGCACACAGCTGAGAATGATGTAATCCTTCTCGCGACCTTGAAAGGCATCGACGCTAGCCACTTCAATCTCCTTGTAGAGGTCCTTCTTCAACGAGCCATTGAACTGCATATAATTGACGATATACGACCGTTGACCTTCGTAAGGAGTGACGACGCCAATCTGACTGGGAACAACACCAGACTTGAAGAATTTAGTGACGATCTTTTCAACATTAGATGCTTCAGTTCTGATAATTATGAATTAGCTACAATAGTTGGACTGGCAACGTCACGTAAAGCCAAGCACATACCGGTTCAGGAAGGACGTCCCGCTAGATGAAATTTCTTCCTGGCCCAGGTTCTGATAGAAGAACATGGGAGTATCAGGGACAGGCCATGGGAAGTCGACGTTCTTGCGCAATCGCTCAGGAGCTGTAACACCGTTCTGCAAAGTTCCCTCGTAGAACATGTTGGATGGGAATTCGGACAAACACGGGTGCATGCGATACTGGACCTGCAAACGAATTGGGCGGTTGCCCAAGACCACGAGACGCTCGAAAAGAGACTGTGTCAGTCCGGCACGCGCAGCCTTCTTGTTCATGATGACGGGACCGAGTTGCTGATAATACGTCAGCACGTCAAGAGCTCACAGCCTTAGGTAAATGTGAGTACAAACCTGATGGTCTCCGACAAGTACGACTTGTTTGCACCCGAGCACCACTGGAATCATACACTCTAGATGACACATCAGTAACAGTAAATGAACCGCCGTGACAAAACACATACCTGGTTCGGCGGACTGAGTCGCCTCGTCGATGAGAACAGTTCTGAACTTGAGCTTGCTCAAACGGGGATCACCAGCACCGACACAGGTACAACAGATGACATCGGCTGCACTGAGAATCTCCTTTTCGCACTGCCGGATAAGCGTCTTGTACTTCCTCTCGTCGTTAGAGCTCAGCTCTCCCTGTTCGTTCTTGAGTTGGATAAGCTTCTGGAGCTCCACATGAGTAGTGTTGTTGGCAACTTGCTGATGCAGCGTCAGGAAGGACACGGACGAGTCGAGCGCCTCGCGTGATTTAGCGGTCAGGCGGACAACTTTGAGTCCAGTGGCGTGTATCTTCTCCGTGAGCTGATCCACGGCGACGTTGGATGGAGCGCAGACAAGAACCTGACCCGGATTCATTTTGGCTAGATGATAGACAATTGAGGCCGATGTGACCGTCTTGCCGGTACCAGGTGGACCTTGGATCAAGCTGATAGGCTTCTGCAGAACGCTTTTTACAGCATACATCTGCGAATGATTGAGCTCTGGGAGTCCAGGAGCAGAAAAACGCTTGGGCATCTGAGTCCGAAGAACCTGCGGTTCTAATTCATGACCCAAAAGCTTGTGGTACTACACACGGTGTCAATTTCATGTGACACTAGAGTACCACAATAATACTCACGATGTACCCGCTGACGCTCTTCTCGTCAACTGCGAAGGTTTTCATTGCAAGCTGCATCCTGTCGAAGCTAGTCGACTTCCACACAAAGTCCGCCGTGAAGTTGTGGGTGATCTCCAAGGGGACGCCCTCGGACCTTCTAAGCTCCAGACCAATTTCGTCGGAGACGTCTGTTGCGCGTAATTAATTTCGGGATAATGCCCACATCACGACAGCACTCACTGTTTGGGACCTTGATGACATGACCATCGCCTTCCCAGGGCTTGTGCAATTGACCGGAATATTTCAGCCTGAGCTCGTCACCCACTGCCAGGCGAACCTCGCCGCTCTCAAGTTTGGGTAAAGAGAACCACGCGACTCGCTTCTGGTTGAGACCAAGGTCCCACCGCACGGTGATGTCCGTCTGTGTCTGGGACTCTTTCAATTTCTTATCATAATCAGCTTCAATTTTCACAAGGGGGCCGAAGATGTTCTGGTACTGGTAAGCATCCTCATACCGCACAAGGATCGACTGAGGTTCGTCATCGGCTCCGGGTTTCTCTAAATCTTCTAAGGTGGCATTCGCATTGTCGCGCCAGAGATCCTCGAGGCGGTTAATCTGCTGGAAAGAGATCTGACGGGACCTCAGTTGCTCGGCTTCGCTCGGGGGCTTGACCAGCCATGACAAAAAGGACCGGTCGTCAATCAACGGGGCCCACAACGAGGCATTCCACGAGATGTCCTTGGATATGGCAGCACACGGTTGGCTATAGAAACCTTCTGTTAAGGCCCTGCTTCTCCACGGTGAAAATCACTTACCGGCAGAGGAGTACGACGACCGTGTCGCTCTTGGCCGGGATGAAACCCAGCGTGAAAACGTTCTTGCTGCCACAGTTGTAGCACTCGGGAATAGTCTCTCCCAGAGGAGACTCGGCATGCAAGATGACCTCCTTGTGCTTAGCGCGCACGAGGTGGTTCACGATATGCGACGCCGAGGTGTTGCCGCGGGAGTTGCAGAACCACTTGGAGCAGATAAGGCATCTCACAACTGAGGCAGGGGAATGTATGCCACAGTAGCTGCAACGAAATATATTAGACATATGCGGTCGACCTTTCGATAGGTATGATTAAGTTACCTGCATGCATGCGGGGGCAAATCCACCTGGCTCTCGTCTTTCAAGTCGTCTAGGACCGCGTCAAAATCCTCGTCCAAACTATTCCGGACAGACCCATGGCTATGAGTTCCGCGCCCGTTTCCATTCGGGGACGATACGAGTGAGCGGTCGTCTGTGATCGAGAGACTCTCGAGGTCCACCGGAACGTGGCTCTGGCTGTTCGTATTAGCGGTGTAGATCGAAGAAGTATCGTCCACAATGCCGATGCCGCCATAAGACGACGCGGAGTCGTACTGAAAGTTTTCGAATGAATCCATGTCTCAGAGAATGCAGCAAGATGAGAGAAGAGTAAGAAGAGTCGTTGTGGCGGCGGCGGCTCCGCGGCCGCTTACTGTTACCAGGCCATGTGGAAAGCACGTGGCTAGTATGCTTCCGCAAAGTTTAAGATTCGTGAAATTAGTTGTACCTTCAGCTCTCAAGTCTCTACGCGAAAAGCCCTGTGTGCACGGCATAGTTAAAATAGAAGAATACAAGATGTCTCATCTTGCACGGAGCAATGGGAGGCCAGAACCGGAGGTTATAGTCAACGTGCGCTCCACAACTTCGAGCTATCGTACTGCCAGAGACATTGAGACTTTCCAGTTCGCAGACGGATGTGCGTATTCGAAGGGCAAGATGGAGGAAGTGTTTCGGAGTGGATTCATGGACAAGCCTGTTGCTAAGCACGCGAGGGAGCCTGGTAGTGCAAAGCGGGATGACATAGATCTCCTTGTAAAGCTACAATTTACTCACCCAAGCGGACCGAACTCATCGTATGAATAGGTGCACGAATTGGAGATCCCTCGACATCAAGCAGAAAGGCTACTCATCGAGAAGAACGGGGACATCGTTCGAGTGCTCGAGGACTGGGTCTCTATTCCAGGATCATCGTAATAAGGCTCGGTATGTATACGTACTACCCATCACAGTATTTATTCAGAGCCGGTCTCCTGAGCTCGAGCCTTCCGCCTATCAGTGTCAAGCAAGATAGTTCCGAGCACCTGCACGAGGTTTTTTCCGCTACCTTCAACCACCGTGGTGAACTTCGTCGTCGAAGACCTGCTCGATGGTCTCGTCATGGGTGGAGTGACCGGGGCCTGCTCGTTGAGCGCAACGTACTCCGGTGAGCCTATCGGGCGGGTGTTTGACCACGTCGTCTCCACTCCCGCGTTCGTGCGGACGAATGACCTTAAAGAAATTGAGTCCATGCTGTGAGACGCGCGTCCGACAACATTCGGTCCTGACGCGAGCACCGCGGAAGTCATGCGGAGCTCGGCCACACCATCCTCAGGCTCGCATCTGCCCTCCGTCGCCAAGGTATTCCAGTTGATAGGCTTGGTAGAGCCAATGAAGTTTTTGGGGAGGACAGGTGTCATGCCGGCGAATTCAGCGATGTAATCGGAAGGCCCGTAGCGGTCCCGCAGCTGCGAGAGGACCCGTCCACGTCTGGGCTTCTGCAGCAGGTAAGACTGGAGTCTTGGTGAGCGCGTGTAGGTCAGACCGGCATACTTCTGGGGCTGCTGCTCGATGGATGTCGCAGTGGGAGATTTATACTCCTCGTACGCCTGCGTAGCGCGGAAGTCCTTGAGGTATTCGTCCGTCCTGGGTTTAATTGATTGCTCCCATAGCGTGGTCGGCACGGATCCGCGCCCCTCCTTCTCCAAATGCTTCTTCAGGTACTCTCGGAATGCTGGCCGCATTTTGCGTAGCTTCTCGAGGTAACGCTCGAATTCCCTCTCCGGCATGGCATTAATGTTCGCGACCGCGGTGCTCTTGCCCGTCAACGCCGCTCCAACACCTCTGTCGTCCACTCCTGAATCCGAACTACCAAACTCCGAGTCCACCTGCCACCTGATCTCGCCGAGAGGGCCCAGCTTGTTCGACCATGTACTCCCCCCTCTGACATGTGGTGTTGCCCCGACCTCGTCCCACATCTGGATCCACCTCCTCTGTTGCTCCGCGCTTTTCCATTCTGTTTGCTGCTGCCTCGAATCCACGGCATGAACGAATACAGTGGCATTCCGATGACGAACAGGCAGCGGCCGTTTGAAACCAAAGTTGCCACGGTAGGCGTGTCCGCCATAGGAAGTGTAAGCCTGCGCGATTGCTGGGTCAAACGACGCGAATTTTGACTGCCGCAAAAGGGCAGCAAATTGGGACGATGGTTGTGTCGCCATAGACGGTCCACACGAGTGGAAAGCGAACGAGAGCGAGCACACGAGATAGAGACTACGGCGAGATAGAGCACACACAAGCGCTCGTGAAACGCTAGGTGTCACACGTGACATGTGACATATCACGTGCTACCTGCCAAAATTCAAGATCGTGACGCTGTTCGAGCGGAGCTTCGGATATTCCCGAGGCACTTTTAAACAGGTGCTGGCGCTTGTATCTCAATTCAAGACGACGTTCAAAATATTGTTGTCCTGTCCCTCTGCTTGTGTCTTCGGACCTCGCGGTTTCACGACTTGACAGTCCAGACAAACGTCGGGGATGGACTTTTCAAAAGAGATGTCTCGAAAACAATCTTTGCTGATTGCTTCTCCCTCTGGTTGAGAGGCCAGGATGCAGGATCACCTGGAGGTCACCTACATCTCTGATCCAGTCAAATAGCAACATGTCCGTGGTGCTACTGTTCAATTCGGTGAGTGTCCGTGTCGTTCTTCAGCGAGTCGTGTTGCTGTGGAACCAATGAAGATAATCCTGGTAACATTATGCACCCCGATGTGAGAGCCGTGGCGTGTCGTTGTTCTGCGGGACGCGTCAACGTCAACGGTGTTCACAGGCCCTCGTTCGTGGGCATCATATGATTGCTGGGTGTGCGTGGAGAATGAAAGGCGAGGCTGAGGTTTTCCCTGACGAGCATTCTACTCTGGCCGAGATCGGTGTAGAATATGCCATCGCTGACATTTCCATTCGTAGGTATGCCTACTCCAGGGGTGGCGATACCTAAAGCGCGTCGGTACATGACCGCGCTTATAATTTGCCCTGGTCCCCCCATGCATCGGAGTTACCGGGCGCAATGGGTAGAGTAAAGACGGGTGGTACGAAGCTTTGAGTTTTATGTACCAGCGTACAATCTACATGTACATATGCCGTGTATTGCCTCTGTTCTGCGTGCGACGTCAATCTCGATGTGTACAAATGTATGTTTTCGGGAGAAGAAATGGATGTTTTCATCAGAAGTTGTAATGCCGCTAAACCGGATATGGAGAACGTGCGCGCGCTTGCGGTGCAAGTTACGAAATTGCAGTAAGCGTCGGTACGTTGCACATCGTTCACTCGGCTGGTGACTGTTCTTGCCTGTGTCCTTCATCCCCGCCACGTCGACCTGCACGTTCTGCCCGTCCTCGCTCTCGTTGCGCTACGCGCAGTGTGCGCAGCAGCTGGTCTTTACCAAAATAGTCTTTGGCGTTCGTGCTCTTCCGCTTACCAGCCACATGGACCGCCCTGTTCCTCGGAGAGCCTCTGCGTTCACCGCGTCAAAAGCGACCCCCGCCGCCCTCGACATGTACCATAGGCCATATCCGACGAGCCGCACGGGCACCCCATCTCCGCTTCTTGAGGAACCCTCGCACCATCTGCTGCTGCCGCGCTCGAGCCCGAGGCTGACACCGACTCTCCCGCTTTCCCTCCAGCATACGCCTCAATCCTTCGCGTCGAAGGACGTAGCGCCGAGCAGCGTTGCCACGGATAATGGCCCGACGGTCTGTGGCATGCCTCTGAAATATGTCTCGTAAGTGCGCCCAAAGTTACTTCCCAGCCTCGTCTTACGCTCGCATAGATTGATCACACTCGCGGTACAGAATGCTGCGCTCTCAATCGTGATGCATTATTCTCGTGTGTCCACACCTGCGTCCCAAGCATACTCTCCTGCGACAGCCGTTCTGCTCAATGAGCTGCTCAAAGGCGCGATTTCCTTCGTTGTTGCCTTCTTTCGAGTAGCGTCTGCTGCAGATCCCTCCGGAATGAGGCTCACGGGATGCTGGCTGGCGTTTCGGAAAGTATGCCGTGACATCTTTAGTCCGGACTGTTGGAAGCTCTCCATCCCGGCCATCCTATACGTCGTGCAGAACTCGCTGCAGTTCGTGGCAATAAGCAATCTCCCGGTAGCTACTTTCCAGGTAACCTACCAGATGAAGATCCTCACAACCGCCGCCTTCTCTGTCGCGCTCCTTCGAAAGAAGATCAGTTCGACAAAGTGGCTGTCCCTGTTTTTCCTCGCCATCGGAGTCGGCATCGTCCAAATTCAGAGCGGCTCTGGTCACATCCCTCAGCGTCAAAATGTTGTCGTAGGCAGTGCGCATGAATCTGCACCGCTACACATCCACATCATGAGCCCCCTGAAGGGCTTCGGCGCCGTCACTGCAGCTTGTTTCACATCCGGCCTCGCTGGCGTTTATTTCGAGATGGTGCTCAAAAATTCCAAGGCGGATCTCTGGGTCCGGAATGTACAGCTCTCGTTGTTTTCGCTCGTACCGGCCGTCCTCCCCATCATTTTCGAGACACCCGCTCCGCACTCTCGCGTTGGTGGCAGCATCATGTCGATTTTACTGCGTAATTTCGGCGGCTGGGCATGGGCGACGGTCATTATACAGGTACTGGGCGGCCTGATCACAGCAGTCGTCATCAAGTACTCAGACAACATCCTGAAGGGATTCGCGACGAGTTTGTCCATCGTTCTGTCCTTCCTGGCGTCGGTCGCGCTGTTCGGGTTCCGCATCACCCCGTCATTCCTCATCGGATCCTCGACCGTCCTGATCGCGACGTTCATGTACAACCAGCCACCAGGGAAGGAACTCGTCACTATCTCGGGCGTGATGCCTGCACGGTGTCCGACACCTACTTTCCCGAATGTGAGCCCAGATGCACCGATAATTGGACAATTCCCGCCGCAGAAGAAGTCATCGCCATTCAGCAGCCCTCGTATCCTCGCGAACGCGCTTGGGCTGGCGAACGAAAAGTCGGAGATGGACGCTGCATTCGGCGAGACGCTCGACACACCCCGCTACCTTAGCGCACCCTACGGCTCACCGTACCCCTCGCGGACGCCCTCGCCGAACCCCACGCCACCCTGCCCACCGCCAAATTCTGCGCACGGGTTCGATGCGCACGGCCGTTGGCAGTCGCAGTAGCTGCTCCTTCTACGTGAACCCCCTACAATACAATCTTTGACCAGCCTATACACATAGTCATACTTGACGAGATGCTACGATACCCCACCAACAACAGACTTTGTCTGCACCGTAGACGACGCCCTTCGTTACGATCTATCGCAAGTTATCGCGTGCGCATACATACATGCATCGTTTCATGTTTTTTATTTTGCATCATTATTCACGAGAACATGGAACGTAGAGTAGAGAACCTTGTAATTCTCTTTAAGTAGCTTCGCTGGGCGGCGCCGGTCGCTCAAGCTAGTACGTAGTTTTGCGTAATTCCACGCACGGATACCCACAGCGCTTATGTCCGAGTCTGCATTTGCACGCGACCGCGAAGCGCGTGTGCGTGACTTTGACTTGAACGTGCACTTCCACGCATGTCGATCGACCTGGAATGGCAGAAGCTCGACCCCTCGCTCGCGTCGTCGCTGGTGGACGTGTTGAACAAGCAACTCGCGAGCACGCCCAGGCCGTCATTCATCGGGCCCATTGAAGTGACCTCCTTCGAATTTGGGAGCACCATCCCCGACGTTGAGCTCGTGGATCTGCGCGACATCTACCGCGACTTCCTGGAGGATGATGAAGACGCCGACGCCGACGAGGACCCGGTGAAGGTCTCGCAGTGGGCAGAGGAGGACGGGGGCTTCGAGTGGGTGCCCCGGCGGGCGACGCGCGAGAACGGGCTCGCCGACGACGGGCCTGCGTACCACCTTCTTCCCCCGCACATGCGCTATGGCCGTGCGATGGCGGCAACAGACATGTTTGCGTCGACACCGTCGCTGCGCTCACCCAGAGATATATGGAACCCTGCGTTCACCAGCCTTGCCGACCTGCGTTCGACGTACCCGGCGCCGTCGCTCTATGCCTCAGCCATGTCGTCCGCCCCTTCCATTTCGCGCTCTAACCCCAATTTTAAGCCAGCGCAGGCCAATTCTCAACAGCATAGCTCGCAAGATGCCAATGAGAAGCTCCCCGAATCGCCCCGCCCAGCTTCAGCGCCCGAGCCGCCGACGCAGCCGACGCAGCCGAACCTACAGATGCACTTGCACATCACCTGGAATTCCAACCTCCGGCTTACTCTGACCACATCGCTGCTCATAAACTACCCCTCGCCCATGTTCATGTCCCTTCCTATCAAGCTTTCTGTCACTGGCTTGCTTTTCACCGGCGAGGTCGTCGTAGCATATGAAGGCGCGCGCCGTCGTGTTCATCTCTGCATCCTGGACGAGCTGGACCCGTACAGCCCGCTTGCAGTAGGTCGCGTCAAGCGCGACACGCCCCCGGCGGCAGGAACACCCACCGATGCCGACGACGATACCCCAGGTTCTGCTATGCCCGCAAGGACAGGCAAGCCATTACCAATCGGACAGCGTCTCTTACCTTCAATATATATCGAGAGCGAAATTGGGCAGGCTGATAAGCACGTACTAAAGAACGTTACTCGTGTGGAACGTTTCATCCAGGATGTCATCCGCAAGACTGTAGAAGAGGAACTTGTCTTCCCAAATTTCCACACTCTAGTCTTCGGCGATGAGGATTCATGACGGCGACAACATTTTCTGCCAGAAATACAAGGATACGTGTAATAGTACAGAGGTGGGTGACAGATATTACAACCGATTATAGCAGTAATTTGCTCATGTACGGCCCGTCTAGTTCATACCCCAGTCGACGATAGTAATCTCGAGTACCCACACCTGTACAGGCTGAAGTGAGAAAGCCACAAAAGCAAGAACGAAGACGTACCGGAGATGACGGCCAGCTTGACGCTGCCATGCTCTTCCCGTGCTATCCGCTCTGCCTCCTCCATCAGAAGCGTCCCGAAGCCCTTACAGATCACAAAACTCAATCAGACTGACCCCGACATATACACGTCACATCTTCTCACCTGATGCTGAAATTTCGTCGGATCCCGGCCGTGCACTGGCACCGCCGTACCGTACACATGCAGCTCTCTGACAATACTGCAGCCGCCCTCTGCCCCTTCTTTCCTGACCAACTCTGGCCGGAACGTCCCTTCATCGGAGCATTTTCGAAGCCGCAGTAGACCGATTAAGATGTCGCGCTCCGGGTCTTCGTACGAGAGAAAGGTTTCCCAACCCCCATTTGCCGCGTAATCTCGGCGGAGAAGCTCGACAGACTCTGGCCGAACCTTATGGTGGATCTCATGGATCTAAGAAGGAAAATGAAGAAACGTAAAATATGAGTCACGCAGGGTGGGGCTTCGAGATGCACGACGACATACCCCAACTTCACGGTACCGAACGTCGCGGCATTCTGCACCGAAGTCTTTCATGCGATTCAGTGCCAACTCGCGGAGGTTCCCGGAGTTCTCGCAACCGCTTGAGACCAGCGGCAGTGGGATATCTCTGCAGTCAATTGGCGTGAGTATATTACATGTTTCGGAACATCGGGTCCCATTCACCTTTGCACTCGATATACTCGTGTCCAGGGAGGAACTAGGGCCAATATCCTCGCTACGACGTCGACGAGCACGTTTGGCGTGTAGTTCTTGTATCGTCCAGTCCGCCAAAGTTCATACAGACCTGTTCCCCGAATGACTAGTGTCGGATAGATTTTCAGTCCGTCGCTCCTGAAGGCG
This sequence comes from Sparassis crispa, assembly GCF_003851025.1. Taxonomy (NCBI): domain Eukaryota; kingdom Fungi; phylum Basidiomycota; class Agaricomycetes; order Polyporales; family Sparassidaceae; genus Sparassis; species Sparassis crispa. The sequence continues at coordinate 625,267 of NW_020939750.1, forward strand.
GGATTCTCGAAATACTCCTTGAACTGCTCAAGATCGCGCTCAACGCCGACGTTCGGAAGATCGGGCATCATATGTGCAACGACTTTGAAGCCTGCGTCTTTGGCTAGGTGGAAGGATTCGGAGACAGCGCGAACGGTGTGCCCGCGGTTGGTGTCTCGAGCTACATCTTCGTATACGGATTGGACACCGATCTCAAGCCGTGTACAGCCGTAACGGAGCATTTGACTAACTAGATATTTAGCATACTGGTCGCAAAGACTCACTTCGCTGCTTACCTCAAATGTGGTCTGAGACAGTAATCCGGTCGGGTTTCAATGGTAATACCGATAGCCTTCGACCTGCTCTGCTCAGAATAGCTTTAACACGGAAATATAAGTGCACGGCCGTACTGGTTCAGTCCATATCGTGACATACCGGACAGCTTCATCCACGTCGAGGCCGGTGAATCCAGAAAGTGCGTTATGAAGTTGGGCGATGAACTTGTTCCGATAGTCTTCGGGCATGCTCATGAAGGTGCCTCCCATGATTATGAACTCAACCTAAATGAATGTCGGGACTTGCGTAGTGATTCGAAAGTGCAAAATCACCGTTGCATACCTTGTCTACATTATGTCCCAAGCTCTTCAGTTGCTCCACTCGTCCTCTTGTCTGCTCGTACGGATCGTAACGCGCACGGATCGCTCGCATACTGGTAGGCTCATATCCGGTGTAACTTTGCGTGCTGTAGTCGAAGTCAGAATCCGGACCTCCTGGGCAGTACCTGCACACGTTCAGGACAACTCAACAAGATACCAGCGTGAGGACATACACGCATATATTACCCGTCATTGCGATATGCGGACACCGATGCGGTTTACACATCACGGCAACTACTGCAATCTGACCGGTCGGTCAGCATGTCTGCGCATGTACTGGATTTATCTGCTCACCCCACTTGCTGTCCGGATGGGACGTGCCTTTAGCTTTGGCAAGAGAGCCTTCTTGTAGTCATCAGGAATGGCACTGATGATGTCCACCAACCGTGGTACACCCCCAAATCCATATTTCTTGCTCATCTTTGCTCGCAGCTCGTTCAACGAGACTGTTTGGTTCGCATCGTGCGCCTTAATCAACTCTGCCGCAATTCCAGAGGTAACTCTCAGTAGTTGTTCGGCCTGGGACGGACCTGAGTGGTTTTCGCCTGAATCAACCGCTGGTTGACGAAACTATAGCTACACATACCCTCAACTTTCGTTTTCTGTACCATCGCTTCTGAACCAGCTACCAGAAGTTCACCAGAGTTTATTTTCTTCTTGTGAGTAGTGAACCGGCCAGAAGCGGTCTTAATGAGTAGTATCAGCGACTTGCAGAGCCAAAATTGTGCCTGAGACAACTTCCAGGAGACAATATCGGGAGTGCGGACGAGAGATCGTGCTCGACTCGGACGTGCCGCACGGCTCGCGGGAATGATCAACCGCGGTCTCCTTTACTCTCCATCCATCTACATAGGTCTTCAAGCTTCAAGCTTAAAGACAAGGCGAAGTTTGAATCGGGTTCTCTGCATCGGTTAGTTGTCGATGATTGCTATCGTTCATGCCACCTCCAACTTCCGTCGACTCGTGGCTCACCGCTCGTCGCTTCGGGATCGTCATTGACGCAGGATCTTCTGGCTCGAGACTACAAATCTATAGCTGGAAGGATGCGCGTGCCATGCAGGGAGCCGGCATCGCACTAGATACCCTGCCGAAGGTAGAGAAGGGCACACTGGACAGTGAGGAGTGGTCCATGAAGGTTGAGCCCGGTAAGTGGTTTACACCCTGCAATGGAACAAATATCTTCACCCATCATTGTCGCATATGTAGGCATTTCATCCTTTGCCGACAACCTTGAGGGAGTTTCAGGTTACCTTGCGCCCCTTCTAGAACATGCACGGACTGTCATACCACCGTCCTTGGAGCCCGAGACGCCTCTCTTTCTACTAGCTACTGCAGGGATGCGTCTCTTGAATCCGACGCAGCAAGCCGAGGTCTTACAGGCTACGTGTCATTTCCTCAGATTTCACTCCAATTTCCGCATAGACGATATGTCGCCCGCGGGGCCTTGCGGTTCAAGCGTGCGAGTTATCACTGGGGAAGCGGAGGGTCTCTTCGGATGGATTGCGGTCAACTATCTCATGGATGGGTTCTCTGCTTCTGGCAGTGAACTCCCCACATACGGCTTCCTAGACATGGGTGGTGCCTCCACACAGATTGCCTTTGAACCAAGCAAAGAGGCACAGGAAAACGCTCAGAATTTGGCAGATGTCAGGTTACGTCTACTGAATGGCGAAGAAATCATACACAAGGTATTCGTGACTACGTGGCTGGGCTACGGTACGAACCTGGCAAGGGAGCGTTACGTCGGTCAAACTCTCAGCGAGTATGATTCGAACCGCACTTCTTCGTCGACCCAGGACAGGATCATTCTTGATCCGTGCTTACCCAGAGACCTGCAGCTAACCGAGTCTCCTGCACATCTGGACTCGTCGAACGCGCCGTCGAAAATACAACCCACCCTTGTAGGGACAGGTTCATTCGAACAGTGCTTGGAACGGACTCTTCCGCTCTTGAACAAGGAAGCTCCATGTCCGGATGAAAATTGTTTGTTCGACGGAGTATACGTTCCGCCCATAGACTTTTCCGCATCGAACTTCATTGGCGTCTCGGAGTACTGGTATTCATCGGAACACATTTTCGGCTTGGGAGGTGCATACGACGTCGTACAATTTGAGCGGGCAGCATCCGAGTTCTGCGCACGCAATTGGGATGATATCGTGCGACACCACGAGAGCTCACAGCAACAGGGGAAATTAGGCGGGGCTGGGGAGATCCAGGTACACGGGGAATTCGCAGGTGCGGGGGTATGGGGCAACAAAGTCAATATCTCTCGATTGCAGATGCAATGCTTCAAGGCAGCTTGGATCGTCAATGTCCTGCATGAGGGCATCGGCTTGCCTCGCATTATTGATGCCGGAGGAAACAGTTCTACAAATGGCGACAAAGTGGCAGAGCAAGCGGCGACCAAAGGTCTTGGCCGACCCGCGTTCCAGTCTATGGATACCGTTGGTGACATCGCCATCAGTTGGACGCTCGGGAAGATGGTGTTGGAAGCGAGCAAGGAAGTGACCCCCTTCTCGGCGTCCGTTCCACCACTGATCGATCCACTCAGCAATTCGCCGAGTGTAGTCAATTCACCCTCCAAATCACATCTCCCGTCATTCTTAGACTTCGAAGCAATTGAAGACCGAATATCGCACCGTCTTCCAATTTCTCTTACGAGACAATCCTTGGGCTTCTCCCCTGTTGCCACTCTCTTCTATCTCACCGTTATCGCCGTATGTCTGGCGGTCATGTACCGCTTGAGACACCGCGTCAGAAGCGCCGTACGTCGAATAATTTACAGGAAGGATCGCGGATACACTCTCGAAGGTTACGCCATGGAGGAAGGGCGGGCGCTGAACGGAGGTTCTCAGTTGCGTATGTCACGGTCGTCATCGCTGTTGCGTATATCCTCCCAAATCCTCCAGCCTCTGAAAACACTCTCCTCATCCTTGGGATCACGTAACCATCACCCACCATCCATCGGCATCACCGTTACGAGCCGCCATCCGACCCGCTCAGGACAATACTCACCTTCTCGTGTTTCGCCTCTGCGCTCGTTGTCATACCCTCCACAGAAACCTCCACTGCTCAGCCCTATCGATGCTCCAAATGGGACTGCTACAGCATTCGTACCCGGGTCCCCTCGCCTCCAGGATGGAAGCATTGTTTCCAATGGCAGTCTTGCATCGCTCACATCACGCTCTCGAAATTCTTCGCAAGTGAACCTTGCAGTTTTGACTCCTCGACAGACTATCTCGAGGGCAAGTAGTGGCGCGTACCGGCTGAGCGATCGCTTCTGGAATGAGGCCTGAGGTTTGATGCACGATGACTCTTGATGTTATTTTATGCATTTTATGTGAACGCATAAGACTACACTATGTTCTATTGCACATTTGTTTCCTTACGGACTCGTCAGCATCGAACTGCTCAGTGACTCCAGAAATAGATACCCTGCCGCCCTGCCCTCGCCGATGAGACCGTTACGTGTGGAAGTGAGAGCTCACTGCCGGAAACTTGGCAGAACGTACCTACCAGGAGCATGCCACGAGTCGCCTATCTCTCAGTCTACTCAACTGACGTCTACCAGTTGGTTGGGGCTGCAAATGCCAAGCAAACACGGGTAATTGGTTCCTTTCGACAGAGGCCTCGAGATTTTCTATATCTCATCCCATGTGGACCATCCTGCCTTCCGCATTGGCATCGCTTTTGGGTTGACCAGGAAGATCTCCTAGAAATACCCACCGTTGAACGTGAACCAGAACCAACTGGCTTGATAGGGCTGACACAATTTTCGGCTGCTAGAACCTGTCGCGTACTCAAGGCCGATGACTTCTACCCATCGGTCTGTCTGATCTACCTATGCGATGAATATTGGTGACAATTCCCCAGGAATTCACAGAAAGACCCGCCACAGGTACTGTGGTGACTGTGCACCCCGGCATCGGTAAGCAGTTGTGTACCTTCTGACTTGTTCATAAATTGGCCCATTGTGCTCAGGCAAGACGTTATTCTTGTACTGTCTTTTTGTTGCGTTTCAAAGATCACCTTGTCGCAGTGCTCCAGCTGGCCGAAGGAATTTACCTGTTCAAGGAGGACGGTGCTTTCCTCATTAAACCTCAGCATAGGCTGCCGGAGAAGACATGGGTTCTTGTTGACTCCTTAAAGCAGAGGCAAGCACCGGATCCAGATCGCATGAGCGGGGCCCATGAATATCCGCCCATGTTCTAATGGAACTCTTTAGTTTCCAGGAGATCCTTACCCAGACCAGCATCCTACTAGCCGTACTTTCCAGCAAAGCGTTCAAACGGAGGTGGATCTCTATCGATTCTACGTCATGTATGGCTCCGGATATAGGAGTTTTAGAGGTGGCACCAGCGGGGATTGGCACGGCCTGCATGACCGTCCGGGACGGAAATCGCATCCAGAGGGATATGGCGGATTGCCTGGGTGGATCCACGCTGGCCGAAGCCGACGAGATAAAGGACTCAGTCGCGTACATGTTCGAGTATATGGGGCATTGGGAGGACGAAGAGTAAGTTCAGAGGTGTGTACATTCAGCTGGTAACATTATTTTGCTAGCGACAACGTCAACCTTTTGACGTTATAACAGTTATGAGACCAGCTTACCTACACCAGGATTCAATATTCAACTGTTGCAACCGGTGTTTAGGCTTAATACTCTGTCACTTCACCGCCAGCGCTCACATACAGCGACGCCCACTGCCCGAGAACAATATTTGGCTTATGCGGGAGAGTTATCTGCGCTGCTCGCGACGAGTTGTGACGGAAAGTTTTTCGTACTGTATATTCAATGTCTGCGCTGCGCTGACTGGATCGAAGACGCGTCGTGCATCACGATAGATGTCCATATTAAAACTCAGTACTCAGATCTTACTCTTACAGCCGTTTGCAGATCGACACTCGTTCTGTAAAGTTGTGCAAACGGCTGTAATCCGCGGGACTAATAGACAAGTATAGCCTGAACAGGTTGACTGAATGAAGGTTACAGCTAGTTGCGGCTTACAATGTTTTCGACAGTTTCCTTACGATCTTGAACTGCTGGACGATCACGCGCTTCCTGACATAAGGATTGCGACATTTGCGTTGAGCAGATCCAGTAAAGCTTCTCTTCTCACGTACGCCAATGAAAGTATATTTCATATTGATTTTTCTATCTCTGCCGTTGCCAGCTACGATTCGGGGCCGTTAGCCGAGCCTGTGGGTGAGAGACGCGGCTATTTACATAAGTACCACCTAGAGTGCATTTGGTCGGTGTTGTGCCCATGTCCGATTGCCAAGAAGCCGTGCAAAGTTACGAACATCCCGAGTGATAGATTGGATTCAGCGTTCCTGGTGAGAATAACTACGTATGCCGTGGGACTTCAATATTTAAATCGCAACTCATTGCCAGCTGCGCAGACCCTTCATTGTTTTGAATTTTCCATTCAAGCAACAGATGAATGCTACATTCCATGGCGTAGTATGCAGTGCACGAACAGGTACAAAAATGAGATTGCATCCAGCAATAAATCAATTCCATTAGTTTCAGACCTCATGCCTTCCGGGGGCGAGATCTCGTACCACCCCCTCGAGAACTGGAGGCAGGTTGAGATGTCGTTGTGCGGGATTTGCCCTTGAAAGACAACATGTTTCCGCCAATAGCCTGCTTCATTCGCACGATGTCATGCACCCAATTAGTCTCCTGAGATTGAGTCAGAGCGATGGCATGCAGCCGTATCTCTTCCTCCGGTGAGAGGAGGTCAGGCGCCATGCGCTCGCCAGATCGCCAAAGCAGCAGCTGCAGCACAGCCTCATGAAGCAACACGTTCGTACAGTACTGCACATACAAGCGGGTCAACATTGTCCCCCTTTAGATGTTGTGAGGAGAAACTGACCGTGATCTTCTCAATAGAAGATAAGTCCATGAAAGTGGTCGTTGGACGAGAACGTGGGATGTCGTCTGAGGGGCCGTCAGTTCCGGTAGGATTTGACGGCACTTCTTCGTCCATCTCGAAGTCCTGAGGGCGACTGTTGGATTCACTTCGCCTTATCGGTCAAGCACGAACTTACTGGAGTGAGATCGACCACGCTGGGTGAGTGCACGGGTTCAGGAGGACGCGGGTCCGCTTCCGCTGAACCATGCTGCCGAACTGTCAGAAACCGCATGCACTAGGAGACCAGAAACACAACGTACCTCATTCTCCATGTGCTTCTCGGAGGCCCCTGACGGAGACATAGAATTGGACCGTTGTTGCTACGGCACTGTACAGATTAGCTAAACCTTGATATAATTCAGTCGAACCCACCTCCGGTCCTTCTTCCGGGGATACAAAAGAAGACGGTGGTCCGTCCGGTGGCACCAGCACCTATGTCAGTCGTCAACGTCAGGTAGTCGTGAGTAAATCCGATATGTGTACATACATCTGCAACTGCGGCCGACGCCGACGACGATCGGCCATCAAATTTGGTATTGACTTCGTGGTTTCCGTCTGCCTGCATGTTCTAAATTTTGGAATATAACCATGAACACAACAAATGCAGAGAAAAACGTATCACTATGCACATGGCGACTTACCACATTTTCGGCGCCTGCTCCATGGTCTCCGGGCGATGAAGCTACTGTACTAGATGGCTCCCCGCCATCTGCAGAGATGTCCAATTCCTCTCTCCTCTCCCTCCTCCTTACCCACCGCCTCACAAGTTTGTCGAGTTCTTCTACTTCTCTCTGCGACAAACTGCCTCTGTCATGGCAGGTGTCGCACACCTTCTGCCTTGCAGCAGCCCCGCGCATGAATCCATCATGGCGGTCGTTGGCCGGCTCATACTTTCCGTCCATGACAGCCAGGAGCACGGGCTTCACGTACCTTAGCTGCTCCTCCAGCAATAGCCTGTATGCGAACTCCTCCGGGGCAGGAATAGTTGGTGGAGGACTTGCCACTCGTAAGTCAGCTTCTTCATTCGCATTCATATCAGAGTCATCCGCTCCTGCATCGGACGAGGCCTGATCCTCATCCATCCCGTAGTTGTACTTATCTTCGCCCAGCTGTAGCAGCATGTAAGAGTAGAGAGTGAACTGGGAATCCATATCACTCACTTGGCATGTCTCGAAACCCTGGTCACCTTCGGTAAAAAATTGGCTTGTGTCAAGGTTCTTGATCATTCCGTCGTAGAACTGGACCTTGTACCTCGGTTTTTGCGTTCGTTTTGTGGGCGTGATATACTCTAGCAGCTGTGCAGGCCAATAAACCGTGTGATGGCGCATCTCCTTCGCGAGGGCAGGCTCGCCAGGTAAGGTGTACATCGGGTCGCACGATGGGGCTCTCCAGCTCTTCTCAGCTAGCTCAGCGTCAGATTCGCCAAACACGCTCACTGCAGGACTGCCATCCCTGGTGTGGGGAGATGCGCCATTCCCGGTATACGCCGATAGCATCATGGGGAGGCCGTCGTTGTCATCCTCGTCTGTTTTCAACATCAGTTCGCGGCCGGCTATCCACCTATTCTCCAAGTCGGTTTTTTGCTTCTTCCTTGGTGAAGCCAGTGGGCTGCCCAACCGCGCCGAACGCCGAAAGTTTCCCTCGTTAAAGCGGAGGACACCACCAAAGGTCATCGAGAGTACATTACTTGGCGACGGCACGAAAATACGCACATCATCTGTGGAGTTGGGGCTGTCCCCGAAGAGCGACAAGCGTAAGGGTATCCTTGCATGAGTGACCTGAGCACCTTTGAGTGCTATCCAATATCAGAAATATGAATGCACTGCACCTTTGCTGGCCACCAAATGGTTTCGATGTCGTCGTCGTCTTGCTCGACAACGTCTCCTTCGGTGTTCAGCCTGACAAAAACAAGAGAACCGAGATCTGCCAGGGTCCACATTTCCAACTCATCCATATGTTGATACCGAGCGTGCGACAAAGTGAGTGGCTGCATTTGTGATGAGGGCGGAGGCGCAGCTTCGGGAGAACTGTTGATAGAGATGACTGACCCACGACGCAACAGAGAACTGGGCCTGCTTCTCGACCGTCTGTGAGCAGAGGGATCGGTGGGAGGTGGAGAGGACAAGGGTGTCAGGACACTGGGCTCGGTAGGGAACAGAGAGCGTGCGGATGAAGAACCAGACCGCGCACGTTTGCGAGAGGTATAGACATCTCGCACACTCGATTTGTCGGCGCGCGTACTAGGGCCGCTGGTATCTGCTTTGAACAGTGATGCGCGCGTCGTACGGGTAGACCTTTCCTCCCTGTACATAACATTAGCGGCGGGTTTCTTTCTCTGCATAGCCTGCGCATAGACATACTTTCTCGGTGACTTTTTCTGAGCTTGTGTGAACAGACTAGGAGCGGACGGGGATAAGGAACGATCGGTATACGAGACGGAAGGAGACCTATTGCGGGGTGGATGGGCACTTGGTCCAACCCTGCTCCGCGTCATTGGTCCGCTATGGTTCTCCGAGATAGTGGTACGTCTCTTACGGATGGATGGCTTGGAAGCACTACCACTGGGGAGAGCCGCCGTAGAGGTCTTTTCATGCAGAGCCTGTATACCACCATCCTTGCTCAAGGATGCTGACTCCTGCTCCGAGTCTGTAAAAGGAGTGAGGCTACTCCCACTGACAGACATATGTGATGGGGTGTCGAGCCGGATGGAGGCAAGCAAGGAAGGACGATCCCGCGCCGCATTCATGCTCGCCTTACGGGACCGTGCTGGCGCCACAGGCATCGGTGACGGGTGCCGAGGAGCCTTCTTCGGTGAGTTCCTCTTACCTTTGCCTCCATAAGTGATCTTTACTCCCCCCTTTCCCCTGGTGGGCTCCCCGAACGTCGAGTCTCTGTCCGAGATTGGAGAGCTGTTCAGCTGTTCCGCGGTCAGCTTCGAAGCCTTTCTCCCAGCAGCGCGGGATGGCACCAGCCTATCGGCGAGTGACGCGTCATCGCGTTCAGCCATCGTCGATGCCGAAGACTCTGGAATGCTGGAGATGCGGGTCCGGTTCGTCCAGCCGCCAAATGGCACACGATGAACCGTCAATGAGCACAGACTACGAGTACAGATTCAGATTATGGCTGGGGAGCGAAACAGGGATGATACAGCCCCACAGCCCCACAGAAAGGACGGCAGAGGTGGTGAAAGGTTTGTCGAGCGGCTGCCAGTAGCAAGGCAGGGGGCAGCGTGACAGGCGACGTCGCGTGTAATGCGCCAACAACGCGTCCGTCACATCGTGACATTGTGTACCGTGCCAGCAAGTTCAGCGCCTCACCACCCAAGCTCAAGAGGCGGCTACATCAGCTAGCTATGTGACAGAAGGCCTCCGGGAGGGGGGAGTGGTCGGCCTATGTTCGTCGAATCTCAACAAAAGGTCCGGAGCATGCCTGCCCTGCCCTTGTCTGTCATCCATGACACGATGTTGTCGCGTTTAGTAGCAGTTCAACTAACTCCGTGACTACTCCTTTCCATGGAGTCCCAGACTTTTCATGTACAACAAAGCACTTGCATTCAATGATACTTATCGTTGTCTCGCCAAAAAGGTCCTGACCGCCTCTTGCCCAAGCCGATAGGTATTTAATGCGGTCTATATCGAAGATTCATAGAAATTGCATGTGTAGGCATTCAGTCGAGATCGAACCGTCAACTGTTAACCCAAATACCCCAAATTAAATGACGCATGTACCTAGTGATGGAAGTTTTTACATCAATCAAGGTCATAACTCTCTTGACATCCGCAAACCCAGAATCTCAACCCAAAATAAAAGGAGTGGAGCGGCATGTGCTGCCGTCTTCAAGCAAGGAATGCGGCGGCGAGGCCTGCCGCGGCCAAGGCAACCAGAGGGAACGACTGCAGACGCACGTCGCCGTTGGCAGTGTGACTGGGAGAGCTTGAAGAACTGCCGATCGCGGAAGCGGAGGGGGTAGAGCCCGAAGGCACAGACGTCATTCTTGAAGGCACTGACGTCGCGCCAGGCTGCGACGAGCCCGCACCTGCGGTGCCGGTAAGAACAGGGGAGCTGGATGGATTCGCAGCGGGTGAGCCAAAACCTGCGGAAGACGAAAGGAGAGGATATTCCCCAATGGTGACGTACGATTGGCCGGACGACGGAGCTGGAGTCGCGGTTGCGGCGGCTTGTACGGCGAAGCCGCTTGCCTGCTCGGTGATCACGGTCGAAAGCGTGGTCTCCGAGTCGACGATGATGGCGTCGCAGACGGCGACTCCATCCGCGACCGCGCAGTTCTCCTGGATAGACAGGCCCATGGTTGGATCAACGTACACGATATTTGCGTTCGAAGGGCCCACGGCGAGTGTAGCTGCGATCGCGTACATCATCAGCAGAGTGCATCGGAAGGCCAGACGGTTACGCACCAGGTCCATTGAACCCTAAATCTGTGGGAATGGTTCCGCTCGGGACACCAGGCGCAATCAACCAAGTGGTGAGGCCGTCGGATCCGACACCGATTTCCTGTGCAGTGACGGGCTGCGCGTCGAAGCCTGGAATGTACATCGACGAGTCCGCCGCCACATCTGTAAGTAGAGTAAGCTTATTTTTTCTCTGACCCTAGGCCTCCAAAAGTATCTGAAACATACAAGGAAGGAGTGTTACCAAAGATAGAAACACAGCGAAATGACTCGCAGACTTCATGACGATGTTATTGAAGGAGTGTGATCGGTTGGATTGACAGGAATGTACGCGCGAGCAAAAGCTGGACAAAAAACTGGGATCCTTGATGCTGGTACCTGGTGTTCTTATACTTACGTGCCTGGACCAGATAGACGCGGAGGGTGGCTTAACCCGGACCTCGGCATCAGGTGAGTCACAATGCAAATCCGACCCACGCGGGGTGAAAAGGCCTTCAAAGGCATCAAAGTTGTTGGCATGGAGCACATCAGAGTATCATAGAGACACAACAGCTTGAAAAACGGACGAGTTGGAGAGCGCAACGACGAATGGGGAGTCGATGGAGCAGTCGATTACTACCATTGCCATGTATGGATATCCGTGCACTCCGCGGTGACCGACGGCATCTCCCGGGGATTCGCTTGCGATATTGTTCATGCGCCCCGGGTCGATCTGGGCAATGCAGCCGCTGAGAGGGTCGTGGAGATGACGGGAATAACAAGCTTCATCAGGTACACGCGTAGAATCACTGTCGAGTCGGTAGAGAGAGAGCCTCTTCGTCAATGCGACCACCACCAGAAAATTGCGGGGCCAACGGATCAAAGAACGAGATTCGCAACTCGAGACGGATTCGATCTCCGAGTCCGTCGCGTCGCGGAAAGCAAGAGCAGCGGATTCAGGGCACACTTCGTCAAAATCCCGGAAACAGGCCAACTCATCTAGACTAGTCTCGGGGCGATGATGCGGCTCGGATTTGCCTCAGGGGCACGATCTGACCTCTACCAAGCCCATGGAGGACTGACTCAGGTCTGAGAAATCGTCGATACGAGCAGGCGGAGCAGCATGGACTCGATCAACCATCTTCGTGACTTGCTTAGTGAACAGGAATTTCTTTGTAAAAGTGTGAAGATCTCGTAAGTTGTGTACGCCGCTGCCAGCATGCTTTCTACCTGTGGTCCTGTGGTCATGAGAGCGGCTCGGCTAGCGATCTCATTTTTCCTCGTTGAGCGGGATAAACTAAGCACCGATGCGGTACGATCAGCGCAGCCGATCCTAGAAGAGGACCTTGGCTGAATTTCTACCGTGACTGCGTCAAACACTGCGACTGAATTCAGATGAGCTCAGTTGGTGACCACTCGCTTCTCGTCTGCAAGCTCACGAGCACTGACATGGTCTCGCAGTGGCCACTCAGGAGTCCAAGCCTCGACGAGTGAGCTAAAACCGCCCACCGCGTTGCGCGGGAACTTGCGCGGGCTTAGTAAAGCGAGATTTGTTCTGCGGCGCGCTGGTTTGCTCTCCTGTGATGACTTCGGGAGGGAACGTAACGCTCGTAGACCAGGATGATCGCAGCGAAAGTATCCGTGACGATGGGTTGAGTCGATCCGGGGCAGCACCCCGCATTTCGTGCAGCTTCGAGTGACAATGAATATTTCAGGGAAAGGGCGTAATCATTTCCGGGGATCTAACTCGCTGTAAGATGTGGAACAAAACTTGTGCAGCAGGATGAAGAGACGAGGCGGGACCGAAAAGGTCCGACGGAACATAAGCGCGCAGTTTAGGACGAGCATGTGACGGCCTGCGTGTCTGGCATGAGCAGCTGTAACTCCGTGCATCTGGTCATCCTTCTCACCATCTACCGCAAACACCATTCATAATCTGCTATTAGTATTCTGCTTGTTTACCCCTTCTTTACTTTCGTCCGTCTTCCCCCGTCGTTTGCATTCTCTCCTCGTCGATCTGCGTCGTCTGTGCTTCATCTCCTGTGTTCTTTCGCTGTCTGCTCCGTTTTGCCTTTTCTCCGAGCCGTCGACTCTTTCTCAGTCTTGCACGAGCCGATCTACGTCAGAACGCCCCACTTCTGCAGGTGCACACCATCCGAACAAAGTCCGCTCGACTTCGAGCGATTCCGAGGCGCGCTAATTCTCGTGCAGCACCGCGGCGCAGCACCAGCACACCGTCCTCTACTTCTCTCCATACAATGTCTCCGTCGCCTGCCGACTATCCTGGAAACTATCCGCATTCGCTACAGGATCACTCGCATTACTCAGCACAGCAGATCGCCTTGCACCACACCCAGGACCACCTACTCCCGCAGCAGTCTCCGTCCCCGACCATACCCATTGATCCCACGCTTTCCCTCTATCCTCCACACTTCTACCAGTACCAACACTCACAACATCACATGCCTCCGCCGCCACTTGCCCTGTCTGCCAGTCTTTCCTCCCCTTCGTCCCAGTCGGAAACGGTGGCTACTCCCCCTAATGACCACATGTCTATTGCGTCTGCGAGTTCAAACGGTAAGCGTCCGGCGCCAACCTCGTCCGTCGATAGTCGGAAGAAGGCGAGGAAGGATGACGATGCCGAAAGCATTGTTAGTCCGACCAACGAAAAGGGCGAGGAGCCGAAAACGAAGCCCACGCGTGGATCCCGGTAAGCTCGCTTGACATAATAGACAACCTGCAGTGTGCAGAGCTATCTTCCGCAGAGCATGTACGGTATGTAGGCGCCTCAAGATGAAGTGTGTGGGCGCGGAAAATGGTCCGCCGTGCAAGCGCTGCCAGGCCGGCAATCACGAATGTATTTTTGAAGAATCCAATCGGGGGAAGCGTTCCACCAAGTGAGTATCTCGGCCTCACAGCGATATCTCCGAACGCTGAACGATTGTAGAAAACATGAAGTGCTCACGCGCTCCCTGCGCAAGATGGAGCGCACCTTAGACACCATCTTCCGCTCGTTGGGTACACCGGGAGATGTCATTTCGCGATCACCCTCTCCTACCCTCCCGGTACAGCCTACGCATCCCCTCCTCGCCACGCCATCCCCTCCCCCATCCCCTGGTCCCTCACTGGAATCACATCCGAATGGGCGTGGTTCATCCGAACATCACCGACCCATGTCGCCCAAACTTCCTCAATTACCGGACGATTCGCTCAACCCGCTGGGATTGCTCGCAGAAGCAAGCCTCGCGAATCGTCGTGCGCAAGCGGGGAACAAGTCTGATCACTCATCTGTCTTGTATTCGAGGTCGACCGAGCCGTCAAGAATGGGCGTCGCTAGCGACGTATATTTTAAGCCTGGTCAGCCGGACGTGTTTTCACTACTTCTTGAGCTGAGTAGTCTTGACAGGCCCTATGACTATTTTGCCTCTGCGCCGTTTGTACATTGAACGGCAGATTCAGCCGGAAATGCTCAGCTTCGTATCTACAGAAGAGGTTGTGGCGCTTTTCAAAATGTGAGTGGAACGTGTAGCCTGCGCGAAGGTACTCAATAAAGCGCCATCTTTCTAGCTACTTTGATCACATGAACGTATGTCTTACATTCTCGTCTCTCTGTATATCCGTAAAATTTCGCCCAGATGCATTGCGGCATTCTCGACCCCGACTTCCACACACCGGCTCTAGTCTGCTCGCGATCACCCTTCCTTCTAACGACCAGTGAGTTCTTCTTTAGTTTATGCTTCATTTTGCATGCGAACTTCCTCCACAGTCTGTGCCATTGCGTCGCGTTTCTACCCCGAGCGCGCGGAACTGCACACCAGACTTTCCGAGCTGACGAAGAAGCTGGCCTTCAATGTTCCTGCCAAGGGCTACAAGTCTGTTGAGATTGTCCAAGCGTACCTCCTGAATACATACTGGGGATGTGGTCCAGTTGAGCGCTTCGAACAAGACAGGACCTGGCTTATGCTTGGGATGGCGATCAGGTGCGCTGTTTTCTCATTTTTTGTCTTCTACCGTCCAGACTGCACAACATGCCGAGCCAACCCTCTGCATTTTACCATGATATTTTCCGCAACCCTGAACGTGATTTGTGACGCATCAATCTTTTTACGTAGAATGGCGACGGACCTGAACTTGCATCGACGTACCGTGTCGACTGGACACGAGACAGACGAGGGTCGGCCGCGCGACATGGAAGTGCACAACCGTGAGCGGACGTGGATCGCGTGCTTCTGCGCCGACCGGAGCTTTAGTGCACAGATGGGCAAGCCGAACACTATCAAGGAAGAGTGAGTGCACTGGCATTGGCTCTCTCACGGGCGCTGATGATGTCATGCCATTCGTTGCAGTTTCGTCATCCGGAACGCGTCGAAGTGGTCGCGCTCGCCAGTAGCCATTCCGGCTGACTTCGCGTTGGCTGGTTATGCGGTATGCTATACCGTTCCTGCCGTTACTCTCCCTGCTGAGAGAACGTCGTAGGATTTGTTACGTATCGTGACTCGCAGTCTTGACTTGCTGTACTCCGGCATGAGTACGTCGTCGGGGCTCCAGCAGGATTGTGACTACTTGCTTGTAATCCAGACCATGGAAGCGCAGATTCTTGCCTGGCAACATGAATGGTGCAAGCCCATTTGTAGGTGTTCCTAGTTGTCTCTCAAATGTGTTCTGTGCTAAAATGCGACTGTGAGCCAGTCCCAGAAGAGCGCACCCGGCGGTGCGCGTATACCCTGGCGCGATTTTACTTTCACTACGCCATGCTCACGATCAACTCGTTTGGGCTGCAAAACGCGTTGCAGCGATCTCCGGTGGACATTGGCCATTTTTTTGCCCGATGCCATTCGTCCGCAGTGGGCTGCATGAATGTGATCCGCGACGAGCTCGGGCCTCTGGGTTCATTGAAGTACTCGCCGGATTCGCACTTCGTACAGGGCGCGTATGCTGTGCTCAGTCTACTCAGGGTAAGACTCGCGTTTCATTTTATCGTGCACGGGACCTTAGATTTGTCCGTCTTTTATCACGTCCAGCTCCTTCGACCCGAGTTCAAGGTCTTCCTCGAACACGAGCAAAAGACGATCGACCTGGTCACTGACATAGCGAACATTTACGACAGTGTCGCCGTTGGCCCTTTGCACACCCCTGCATTGTACAGCTGCTTCCTTCGGGCCCTCATCAACGCACGGACGAAGCCTGCAGCGTCAGCCGATGCTGATAACGAAACCCCAGAGTTCGCAGCCCCCGCCGTCGAGGAGATGCCAGTGTCCCCGTCTGTGAACGCGCAACCGACAGGCCTCGCCTCCGGCAGCGACGCACTGCAGGGATTCTTCTCGACGAGCGAGATGGGCCCGGTGGCGGACATATCGACGTTCCCGCCGACGATGGCGCCGGGGCCGTCCACGATGGACATGAGCATGCTGTCGATGGACAGCATCCTGAGCGCGGACTTCTGGGACAGCGTTCTCGTGCCAGGTCAGTCTGGCTGGACCGCTGCTGGACTACACGCGTTCTGATCTTCGCCCACGGCGGTGGTTGTCGGTTTTTCTCATTTCTGGCAGGGTCGAGCAACTCGATGGAGAGCCTGAGTAACGGCTTTGTTTATGGCGCGGGCGGCACGGGGCTTATCACGCCGCGGATGTGGATGTCCCCCGTCCCGTCCTCTGCGAACTCCCCCCATGCGCGTGGGGGCGACGTTGGACACGGGATAGAGTATGCACAGGACAAGGCTGGTGCTCCGTTTGAGGTGGCTCGGGCATAGATGGAGAAGTACAGATTAAGGTAGCGTAACACTATATAATCCCGGCCATATCATTCTTGGTTGTTGGACTGGATTATTAGTATTATTGTATTTAGTTGTGAGGTTCTGCATGTAATTAAGGACTCGCAACGTTCCATATCCCTCCGTAGCCATGGTCACGGTGACGTGCACTTCCTCTCAGCAGATCGTGAACGATTCTTTTAACATCTAGTAGATTCAATATCGTCCTATAACAAGTGAATGTGTCGCAAATGCATATGATCGCCAGTAACATTGCCCAAATGAATGCAAGATGCAAAAATACGAAATACCAGTAAGACCAGTATATATGGCTGCATGAAGAAAACAGATTCCACATATTACAATTACAGTATGGTTCAGGCCTACTCATAGGTCAAAACTTGAGGAGGGGAAGGTTAGACCAGTGTCCCGAGAGCCACCGTCATCGTCTGCGATGACCCATGTTCCGGATCCGTGGACGCGTCGGCGTCTCCTCGTTATTAAGCGGAGGCCGCAGTAACGTCGACGACGGACCAGGCATGTCCCTCGTCCTGGGCCGATCGCGACGTCCACCCTGCAGGAACATCTGCGCATCTTCCGCAGGGCCGGCGAACCGCCTGAACACGTCCTCCATGCGCGGCAGCTTATTGTCGTCTTCCACGGCGTCGTCCTCGAGCTCCTGCTCCTCGATCTCCGCGTCGTCCAGGTCCGATGGCTGCATCCCGTCCAGATCCTGTTCCATCGCGTCGACCTCCGCCTGATCATCCTCGTCATCGTCGTCATCATCGCTCGCTTCGTCGTAGATGCCGCCCGGGGGCTCGCCCAACCACTCCTCGTCGCCTGCCTCGTTCGCGAAGTCCCATACGTCGAGGACCGTCGCGTCAAGGCGGTTGCTCGCGGCGACGCACCAGCGACCCTCGAACACGACCTGCCACACACCGACGATGCCAGTGAGCAAGTCGCGTACCTGAGTGCCGTCGCGGATATCCCACATCTTGAGCGTCCCGTCGGACCCGCTCAGCACCTTGAACTCGTCGTGCTGGAAGCACGTGATCGCGCCGTTATGCGCAGCGAGTGTGTGGTGGCGCTCGCCCGTATCGGGGTCCCATACGCGCAAAGTTGAGTCCGCCGCGGCGGACACGAGGTAAGAAGGAGAAAGCCCAAGCAGACCAACAAGGGAAGTGTGCCCAGTGAGTGTGTGCTGGCATTCGCCTGTGTGGAGGTTCCATACGCGAACCGTGCCATCCATGGAGCCGGAGCATGCAAGATTTCGGTTGATATCGAGCACAACGCTGTACACTGAATTAACAGCATCAACAAAATTCAACACATCAATGTAGAGATGTCGGCATACCTTTCTGAGTGTGCCCGACCAGAACCCACTTGCAAGTGCCAGAAATGATGTCCCAGATTCGGACAGTGCAGTCGTAGCTACCTGATACCAATGTACGACCACGCGCTGCAAGGGCTCGGACTGCATGATCATGACCCTCCAGGTGAAGTTTGTGATAGGGGTTATCTTCCACATCCTCCTCGGACGGGTCAACCTCCGTATCGTCCGCTCCATAGCATCGGTACTCGATATCGCCCGGTTTCGGCAGAGTCCACACTCTAAGAGTATGGTCTCTGCTGCCCGTGACGATCAGCGGGCGCTTGGGCCACTTCTCTCGGGTGATGATCCCACCATCGTTCTGGACGTCAATCCACTCAGGCTTGACAATCGCCAGACATCGTACGGTGCTGGTATGCCCCCCGAAGACATGGGTACAACGACCTGTCTCGAGATCCCATATCCGCACAGTTCGGTCTGTGGATCCACTCACGAGCGTGTTCTTCGTTGCCGCAAGTGCCCAGACGCCACCCTCGTGCCCGTCTAGCGAGCGAATCAGCTCTCCCGTGTGGGGTGAATAGACGTGGATGGAGTGGTCGTCCGACGCAGATATGATGCGGCCGTGCGAGAAGATCAGACACGTCACGACCGACCGGCCGTGTGCAGTGAACGTAATTCGCTTCGGATTCTCGTTCTGTACCCACCGCGTGCGCGTGAGGTGCCGCGATTTGAACAGAATCTTATATGGGTGCGGAAGTGGGAGCGCGCCCGGTAGAGGCAGCCCTTCGCGGCGACGACGCGCGAACAACGCGTCCGCGAAGGCGGTCTCGGAGCCTTTGCCGAACCAAGTCTTGGTACCTTTTAGCAGGTCGCGCCAAAGTACGGGATCCGAATCGATAATGGCGCGCCAAAACTTGGACACGCGAGACGCACGCGCGAGGTCAGAGAAGGTCAGGTAGCTGAGCACTTGAGACACAAGTTCGGGAGGAAGGAGAGTGAGGAAGTCACGCGCCAGCGTTGGCGTCAATACGTTGTGCAGTGTGCGCAGTACAGATAAGGGAGAGTGTCGCAGGAATGTTAGGAGAACATGAGACTGCAATTGCGGAGGGAGACTAGAATAATGCGCCAGGAGCGATGGTAGGGTAAGTAGCGTCGCGAGTGACGCATCTGGCTGGACGGGCGCTTGAGGCTGTGGCGAGGAATGACCGCTCGGGGGTGCCGATGGCCAGATGCTCTCCGGCGGGGGAGAGCCATGGGGAGACGGGAGAGGAGACGGTGGCGCAGCGGAATTCATGCTCATACTCATATTCAGCATGGGAACAGCGGCCTTCGCCTTCTTGCGAGGGGGAGTGTTCGAGACGAGACCAGGAATGACTTCGATGCCCTCCATCATGTTCTCGTTGCTGTAGGACCTCTTTCGCCCATACCGCTCGATCGCCTCCACGAGGTCGACTTGCTTCCGCGCGTCGCTCTCGTCATGTCTAATCATGCGCCAGCCATTCCCACCAACAACCTCGTCATCTGGCATCTCCTCCTCAGACCCCTCGCCATCGTGGAATGTCGCGTGCGACCCGCCCGGGAAATCGAGAGGAAACTGTCTAAGAGAGCGAGGAAAACGCGCGTTGATGAGAGGATAAGTCTTGGGATCTTTAGGAGAGGAAGGAGCGGGAAGTGGGGGTAGCGGTATTGGGGCATAAGTTGTTGTCGTCGTAGTCGTCGTGACCACCCTGCGAGATGTCAGTATTCAAATGAACAGGATCTGGAGAGAAGGAGAGACATACGTGGTGGTGTTGACTGAGGGAGAGAGGTGGAGGGATGGCCGGGGTAAGGAGGCCATTGTGTTGGCGGTGGCCAAGCCAGGGAGAGTTGAGACAGATGTGATGAGCGAGCGCAACTAAGAAGACCGCAGCCACAGCGGACTTTCAATTTCAGGCCACAAGTCACCCTTTCTGGCCTGCTTCCTCTCTTTGGCCATTGTTCTCAGTGTAGAAATTTAATTCTCCTGTACTCCTTTTTTTCTTTGCGATACCACCTGTCCTTGCTTGCCTTAACGTCTCTAGCTGCCCCTAGTCTATAGCGGATCCAACTTTCGTGCTTGCCCCTATATAATCAGAACAACCCGAAATTACTCGCGTCACCTGGAGTATCTCGGAATGCATACTTGAGACCACTCCTCAGAGCTACAAAAGGGTATCGGGGCACATCAACAAAATCCGTGTGCTATCTGTACCGCGACGCATAATATCTGGTAGCGCTGCCACATTTTACAATCTTACTCTACCATGATCGCCGGTGAGCTGTGTCTCTGTTCCTATGGCTTTCTTATTTTATTCGCATTGGTTTATTCGTACGTCTTGATGGATCCTTGTATAGAGGTCTCATATTGCGCACCGTATCGCTATTGCCGACTCTGTTGTCTCACAATGATCATCACAGGGCATGTCACGCGAACCAACGCCCGGAGTGGGAAAGTTGTTAGCAACCTTGTGTACGATCTTCACTGTATCGTTGCGGTTGTCGTGCTCTCACTTTTCGTACTTTGAATTAATTTACTCGGGGCATGTGGTCTATGATATATGGTGCCTCGCAAGAAATAGTCTGCGCTATCGTGACTTCGTTCAATCGCTCTCCAAATTACAGCCACGCTCGTTCAGCTTGTCATATTCAGTCGCAGAGTAACTCGGTTACTCCATCTGCCTCAGTTACGTTCAGTATGACTGCTCTGGAAGCTGGTGTGGGACGATTTTTATTGGCAAATAATATATCCTTGACATCTCCGACTGTAAACACTGCAATTACAGAGTTGAAGCTAAGGCGACGTACGGCACTTGAGATATTCTGCACAGACGGACTACGGAGGATTCATGATCAAGATAGTGCCCTGGCTGTAAATTATAATAATCTCGATACTGCACACTTTGCGCCGCAGACACATCATCCAGAGATAGCGCAGAATATATTGTCACCAATGACATGGTCACTGGAACACGCTTAGATATGTCATCTGAGAAGCATTGTGCGTCCCCCGATCAGAGTTCTTTGCCTACTTAGAGTCGCAGCTGGGTGCTTCCGATACATCCAGGACAAATTGCCGGCCATATATTGACTTCCCCATCATTGGGGCCAAAGTACTCCCTGGATTCGAGCTGCGCCACAGTCGCGACGCGGTCACATGGTTGGTAGATGACGAGAAGCATGGACACACATTGGTTTATGGAGAGTGCGTTCTTCTAAGGAGCGAGTGCCGTCGTCGTGGCATCCACCGTCTGGTAATGACCGACGATAGCATTCCGAGTGCGGCAGCTTCACGCCTCCGCAGAGCAATAAGAGTACAACACCTTAGATTCTGCGAACGACAAATCTATGACATGCAACATGCATTATAAACCGTCTCAGTTGTTTACTTGAGACCGCAAATGCACCAATGGAGACGAACCCAGGTTACGCCGTGCAAACTGAGGGTGGCATCGGCTAGGCGCATTAGATACACGCCAGGAACCTGGAAGGTGTACGAGGGTGCAAATTCTGAGATCTTGATACATGTTCATTAAAAGCTGACCGGTAATCTCAGGCGGGCATTGCAGTTCGTCCATAGCCATTACGAATGGCACCCGCAGCAGCAGCTACAATACATGGGATGTAGAGCAGGAAGCTCTCACCGGCCAGTCATACAACACGAGCCTTGTAGATTTTGACGTCCTCTCGAGGTCTATCATGAAACATATAAATCAAATACGTACAAATGTCTGCTGAACCATGCGTACCTATCCTGTACGTCAGTTGCGACGGCGCCCAGTCGCTGCAGAACTCGCATCCCAGAAGACACTCGACCGAAGATTGTATGTTTATTATCCAGATACGGTGTTGGTGCCAAGGTCAGGAAGAATTGCGAGCCTTCATGACAGTAACGTTGAGAACCAGATCGCAAAACGGAGTGAAGTCAGGTACACACCATTTGTGTTCGGTCCAGAATTCGCCATCGCGAGTATCCCTGCACCTGTGAACCGCAGCTCTGGATGTATCTCGTCCTCGCTATTCTCTCGTCAGACACAGCAAGCAAAACTTCGTTTATACTCACAACTTCTGGCCGTAAATACTCGTTCCTCCTCTGCCTGTCCCCGTCGGATCCCCGGTCTGTACCATGAAATCCTAGATGCGGAGAAATCAAGCTCGGAAACGATGCACAAGAAACAGTGCACACAACCGACTTACTACAATGATACGATGGAATACAACACCATTGTAATAACCACGCTTTGCCAGTTCAGCAAAGTTTTTGCACGTCTGCGTTGCACGCCGAGAGGATTGGAATCATAAGTTTAGTGAAACTACCCGAGCGAGGCTTACTCGAGGGGCGTGATTCCAGTACAATTCCAGCTGAATATCACCCATGCTCGTCTCCAATACGACAGACTCCATAGCGAACGGGTAGAAGACAGCAGCAGCAAAAGAGATATGGTGGGGTTGAAGAACGCCTTCCACGGGCGCCAAATCGCACTTGAACTCTTTATTGCGTGCACCACATCATATGTACAGTCATGCGAGCTGTTGTTCAACGCGTAAGTTCCGCGTCGGTCACTGGTAAATACATGGGGCCACGAACTCTCAATAATCAACTAATGCTTTCCGTTCAGTTGGCAATGAGATCATATCTTCCATCTCTCGAGGTCTGATGGTCCTGGTCGGCATTGGAAAAGGTCATTTAATTTCTCTTCCAGAGAAGAACGAAGATTGAACGACTGCAAACTGCAGCATAGACGATACTACTGCCGATGTCGACATACTTACCAAGAAGATGTATGCAAGTCTTCTATTTATGCATGCCGCAGCAACCTGAGATGTTGCTCTTTAGTCTTACTCTGCGATTATTCGACAATGGCTCTGGAGGCATGTGGAAAAAGAGCGTGCAGGACATTGAAGGGGACGTTCTCTGTGTCTCCCAGTTTACTCTCCTAGCCAACACATCGAAAGGTAACAAGCCAGATTTTCATCGTGCCATGGTTGGTTGGCTTAAATTACTTCTCGGTCCTTTACACTGACAAATGTGGATTCTCTCCAGAGCTCAGAGCCCTCTCGCGAGATGTATTCCTTTTTCCTGGAGCGACTTTCAAAGTTGTATAACCCAGAAAGAATAAAAGGTACGCGGCTGAGCAGAATTGCTGTCTTTGACCAATTCAAGTTGTATTTCTTTTGGAATAGATGGACGCTTTGGTGCGATGATGGAAGTTCGCCTAACAAACGAGGTACATGCGGGTCCCGCTTTATCACAACTGTTCCTTCGTGAGACTGCTCTAACGTTACCCCTGCATTGGACGTACTACACTACAGGGTCCAGTAACCATCACCCTAGACTCGCGCAAGTTCGAATATATCGATGAACCGGCCAACAATACAACGGCTCAGAAAGAAGGAACCTCAAAAGAATAGAATGTTCCATGGCGAAAGAAGTAGACGTGCCCTACATCGTCCCCTGCATACCAATGGCATTGGATAGTGTGCGTTTATCCATGTTGATTTGTAATTGCGATGGATGGGTTTGTAAACATCTCATCCTGTTCACACTACATATTGGAGCACTGCCCGCTCGCGTCGCGCAAGTATCCCTGCAGTATCCAAGCAGGATCTGCTGATCCCGCATTTTTCATGGTTCACAACAGACTGCATATGCTCAGTGCAATGCAAACTGGCGCTTGCGCAGATTTCTCAACGCAAATGAGCACCATCACTACAACATATGAAAGTCCGGCCCCGACTGGTTCCCGGCACCACCATCCACAGAGCTCAGAAAATCTTAAATACCCTTATGATACAGTTTAAGTCATTCTTGTCAGTCCTTGCGCATTTCGTCTGGAATAAGACCCCCAGCTCTTCACAGCTCGTTTATTCGGCACCGCTGAAGCAGCGGTTGTGAGGTGAAACGCATCTATTCGGCATTTGTCAATCTCTTGGCCACTCAAGTGCCTCCTCCATATTCAGGGTCGTACCGAACTTGCAATTGGTCCACGGACACCCTCCCGAGATACTTACTCTTTCCCGAAATTATACCCCAGGATCCTTTAAAGCGGTGATTAGGTGCGCAACCTGGTATTTCGTCAGAGGTTGTGCGGTGCAGGGACTCGGCGTTTTGACGCAGTGAATGTACGAAGTGGATATGCGACTACCCAGTCAAACGTTTATCGGGAAGATTCTGGTCTTGAAAGCTTGACACTTTCTGTCAACCGAGACCATTTCTTTGCTATTCAATCCGCTGATGGTCTGGCAGTGCAGTTATTCATCGCGAACCGTAGAGTAATTGATGCGCTCAAAGTGCGTTTCACTTGACTGCTCCGCATATCTCAGCAGCTTCTCGATGCCGGCGCTGTGAACACGATTGTGAATGCACCGACAAACGTCAGCGCAATACGACATCAACAGCGAGGTATTCACCATTGGCTGAGTGGCACTTAAGTGTCCGACGCGCTCGCAGGTGACTACCAACACCGGACCACGATACTGGGAAAAGGCAGTACCAGCCTCGGTATGCTATAACCTTTGCGCGGTCGACGAAATAAAGTTGACGTTCGTGCTGCAGCGACGCGCAAACTACGCTGCAGGGTGTGCGGGCCTGATAGTCTAGAGATATCCGAGAGTCCGTGATGCGGAGTCCCGCATGCTCTATTTAACTGGAGCATAGTCCGCACCGATGACAGTAATGTGCTCTCTGACAACACAACGCACCTGACACTGGTCTTCACCCCACTGAGCCAGGACTACCACATTCCGTAGCAGGCTACGGACCACGGACGGCATCCAGCAGGTTTAGCTCGGGGATGTCACATTCTATCGCTTCCAGACGATAGAATGGCTCAAACAGCTTCTGCAAACTTTTCTGCCGGATCAATAAGTGAGTTCGACGCCTTCAACATATGCAGACAATAGTGCACGCACCTTCGCCTCTGGATCTCTGCATGAGCCCAACAGCCAGGAACCATTCGGGATGCGCAACCGCGGGAGCCATGGTGCTGCTTCTGCCAAACGCGAAATAGCTTTGAGAGTGATGGTGTTCCAGAACTGCAAGATCTGGATGGACGTCAACGTGGACAGGATCGCAAAGAAGTCGTCTTGGCGAGGACTGAATGGAAGATCAGTGAGTGAGAGGTGCTCGAGAGGGCGCGGCGGGGAAGATAAGGAGAGGATATCAGCCGCTTGAGACGTTGCACACTCGAGTGTCTTGAGACTGGGTAAGAGTCCCGGCGGGCAGTCTAGCGGTAGTCCTACGGCGGTCTCCGTGGACCCGACGAAGCAGTCAACGGAGAGGACCAATATCTGCGGGTGGGCGACGAGGAACGAGACTGCAGCGGAGGGAGAGCAGGCGGCCCATCTGAGGTGCAACGAGCGCAAATCGGGCCATCGTCCACTCATAATAGATTGTTCTACGTTCGGCACGATATGCTCGCCTCTGAACGAGAAGCCTAAATGTAGTCTCTTTTTGGGTCTCTATAAGTGCCATGTACATAGCATGTTGATAGGCACTACGCACCTGCAACTTTGGGCAGTGCTCGCGCAACATGATCCCAAGAGTCTCAGTGTCAAGCCCGTAAAGGTCTGGCACAATACTTTCGACGGAAGTCCAATATTTAAAGCTCGTCAGGTTTGACAATTTGAACATCTTCGGCCCGAATACGTCAGTATTCAGTCGAAGTCTGAATTTCTTTGCTCAGATAACGCACAGCGCCGCCCCATACGGGATAAGGCAGGGACTCCATGAAATCCTCGCGCACGTCGAGCTCCCTAAGGTTTCTGCAATGCGTAAGTGAGGTCCAGACATCCTCGCCGTCAGGCATCTTCTCGGCGATAAGAATATTTGTGGGACCACGCCATTTGAAGAAGATCAGATTGGAGAGATTCTTCATCGCCAAAATGAGTTGCAACTCTGCCTCTCTTTGTGTCACCTCGTGATTGCGCCGACAATCGGTATGGTCCACGAAAATAAACTGAGGAAGGCGGAATGGATGTCTATCTCCAATCTCGAGGATTCGAACGTTACGGGCTAGGGATAAGTCCCGAGACAACGCTTTCCAGAGACAAATGGTTTCGACATTGCACCGTATGTGGCGCAGCTGCGTGTGTCGAGGAGACACAACAGACGCAATAATCTTGGACGACAGAGCGAACGCCAGAAGATCGTCAGCGTTGACGACATGGCCAGCAATGGCTTCGAGGATTTCACAAGGTTGGTCATGAATCCGAGACATGGAGGTCAGCGTTCAAACGTTCAGCTTGTTGGTTTCTTGTCCTGCTCGGTTGCGACCCTAGTCACCTGTTGCGACGACTCGGTCAATTGACACGGTCACGTGGCCGCGTCTTGTTATCTTCGGAATAGATGCTGGCCGCCTTGGGCTCTTCGCCTTATAATCTGAGTATTAAGTGGTCTCTACGCATAGGCTACTCACGGCAGTCACCGCGTAAAATTTCGCTTTAGTTCTGGCAAGTGTCCGAATGAAAGTATTTTATATTACAGCAAAGCTCACGACATCTCGAGACCGAGTCCGCGAAACTCGTGTCCGACATGCGTAGCATGTCCGTAACATCTTGTAAATCGGTGACTCAGGCACCCAGCTGTATATGCACTTTAAATGACGTCAAGCGTGATGTTTTTCACTTCAAGATTCGGGTACAGCCCCCCCTGCGACCTGCAGTCAGCTAGCCCATCTTCTGGAAACTTTCAACACAGAGCGCACCCCGAGGAGAGCAAAGCGAGAACACGACAGCGAGGCCTGTCCAGCAGCCATGTACGATGGCACCTGTACGGTAAAGTTTTGGTACGGCGCCTCGCCGGGCGTCTGGAAGACAGGCGCGTACGGTCCCTGGTAGAGGACCGTACCGAGCACCTGCGTGACATCGTACTCGGCGCAGCCACCGGTCCAGCCCGCGCACGACTCGAGTGCGATTACGATCGCAACTTCGTCGGCGCCGCTCATCTCTTGCTGAGAGAACGTGCTACGTCAGTGGAAGGTAGCAGCGAAAACGGAGTGACGTGCGGGTCTGGTGATTTGCACCGTGAAGTTTTCTCCGGGTGAGAAGGAGTCATACCCAGCAGGCGCAGTGATCCAGACCGTCTGGGCCAGTGCAGCGGCTGTGAGGCATGAGAAGACGAGGAAGTACTTGAAAAAAATCATGAGTAGAAGGGTCGCTAGTGAGGAAAGAAACGGGGAGTGATCCCGGTTGCTTCGGCAGATGGGGTGCAGAATAACGCATAGGTCGTCCTCTTATATGCAGGCATGACCGCGTCGCCAAGAACCGATGCACGGAGTAGAGTTGGTCATGGGGAAGAGCTGCACTATCCATTTTTGTCAGGGTAGAAAGGTAGTAGCTCTATCGCTCACGGTATGAGCCTCACCGCTGAGAGGGAGCTTATCGCTGCCGATGGTTCGTTAGAATGGCAATAATAAACATGCTCTACTGGAAACGAAACACGTTCTGCCTTTGTAGGCAAGGGATCTTTCGTATACCTGTAGATCGTTGCTTGGCGTCCCGAGTGAGGTATATCTGTCAAATTCATCACCAAGGGATGGGCATATGAACAACATATAGGTGATTTAATGGCGTAGCAAGCCAACTTAGCTTACTCAAGCGCGCCCCAAACCCAGAACTGTGACGAAGGTAGTCGCATGAAACGTACGAAGAACGGTCAAAGAGTCCGACATACGTAATGCCGCAGTTACAACATCCATAAACACCCACATTGCAAGACCGCACACGCGCTGTGGAGCAGACACAAGACGTCGAGTATAGATCTACAGGTCCGAGCGCATAACATCCAGCATATTACATTCGGGGTTCTGACTCTCGAATGCCTCCAGGCAGCGGAACCGCGAAATCGCCGCCTGCCATTTCTTCTATATCACAGGTGAGCAGCCAGAACGTTACATCGCACAGATGGAGCACGCACCTTCTTCTTGTCAAAATGTAAATCGCTCAGAATTGCAGTGCCGGAGGGGACACGCAGGCGCGTCAGCCAAGGCGCTGCCTGCGCTATGCGTGCGACAAGATCGACGGTAGCCACCTGCAATTCCACACTCGTAACGGAGGGAAGCGCCGCCAGGAGCGCCGGGAAATCCTCGACGTGCGGGCCACGCCAGATGGAGACGTGCTCAATGGGACGTGGCTGGGCAGATGGAGCGGAGAGAAGTTCGATCGCACGTTCAGCTATAGATTCGAGTTTCCTCAAGTTCGGCAGCAGTCCGGGTGGGCAGTCTAGGGGCAGCAAGCGACCATGATATTGTGGATCACACCCGATGAGCTCGTCAATGGAGAGTTGAGACAGTTGGGGATGGGCAACGAAGAACGTGATCGCTGTTGCTGGAGAACAAGCAGCGCCGGTCAGACCCAGGGTGCGCAGATCTGGCCATCGGCCACTAAGAATGGATTCACCAGCGTCACGCGAACGGACTGGGGGTCGACAGGGGAGAGATAAGATGAGCTTCTGCGATGCTGATAAGTGGCATGTACGAGGGGTATCAAGAACACCACACCTGCAACCTTGGGCAACGTTCGCGCAACATGACACCAAGAACGGTGGCATCAATGGGTCTAGAATCAGCAAAAAGACCAGTATACCTGAGTGTTGTCAAGTCTGACAAATTTAAAATCTACAATGCCCATTCAAATCACATCGTCTGGGACGTACAATAATGGGAAAGACTCACTGCGGCCTCAGATCCCGTAGGCGCCTGGTTAAGCCAATTATTCTCAGCAATATCGACATTCCCTAGGTTCCTGCAGCACGCCAGGGAAGTCCACACGTCTTGACGATCCGGTTCCATGTGGGCAATGACTACGTTGGCGGCGGATCGCCATTTGAAGGATACCAAGTTAGCAAGATTTTTGACTGCGACAATGAGTTCCAATTCTGCCTCTCTTCGAGACACATCATGAGCGCACGGACGATCGCAGGTGCAAATGAAGCGAGGAACACGGCATGGGCTGCTTGACATTATCTCGAGACTTCGAACGTTGCGCGCGAGGGATTGGTCGTGAGAGAACGCCCTCCAGAGGCACATGGCGTTGACATCGCACCGTATGTGGCGCAGCTGAGTGTGGCGGGGAGAGAGGATGGACGCAGTGAACTTGGATGCCAATGCGAACGACAGGGTATCGTCCGAGCAGTCGATCCACTCAGCGATGGCCTCGACGATCTCTGGAGGTAGATCAGTAGTGGTCCTCATTCAGAGTCTTTTCTCTGCGGTCAGATACAACATTGAATTTCTGGACAACATCGAACGCACCCTGCAACAAGTACAGTACGTAGAGGTTTATGATGAGGATCGTTTTATGAGATACTAACTTTGAAGCGGAGTAGGAGAATCAAAGGCGGAGATCGAACCAAACATTATGGCCTAATACAGTAGCACGCGATTGAATGACATCATCGCCATCAACAACGCGCCCGCCGCCCGCCGTACCCTGCACCAGCCGCCTGTTGCTGCCCACCACGTCTTCGACGCCGCCATGCTCGCAGCGCGGCGTTCTCTCCGGCCGCCCTCCGGGCTTGTCCGGTGCTGCGTCATCGTCTCCCGCCGGCCGACAGGCGCCGTCCGTCAGTTTTCTGTATGCCGACCGACGCTTGCCGAGCAGCCTGCAGCGTCCTCCGCGTCGGCCACGCCACTGGCGTCCCGGTTGGAGCACCGCCGCTCGACGTGGTCTGCACGTGCACGGACGGCGGCAAAGTGGTCGGCGTTGCTGCTCGGGTCGACCGTCGTCGGCGTCCTCGTCCTCACGTCCTCCATCTTCCTCCACGACGCCTTCACCTACACAGACCGCGTACGTCGTCCGGCTCTCCTTCGCCTCTCACGCTGTAGCTGACTCTCGCGCAGCATGTTGATCGCGTGCCCGTGTCCCCTCTCGCGCTCCACCCCCACCGCGGCGGGCCCAAAAACCTGCCCATTGCCAAGGCCCTCCTGAGCGACATCCAGGACGACGAGAACGAAGCTCTCGCCAAGAAGCCCCGTCTCGTCATTGTCGGTGGTGGTTGGGGGGTCAGTTTCTTCCCCGCTGTTTTTGCCGTTTGCTGACCTGCGTTGCCTCGTGCGATGCGCTCTTCTCCTCCATGGACTTGCCAGGCTGTAGGCGTACTCGATACCCTCCGCCCCGGCGACTACCACGTGACGCTCGTCTCTCCGGACACGTACACTACGTTCACGCCTCTTCTCCCTTGTGAGTACCCGACGTGCTGTCGGTGTAGTACGTATACTGACCGTGCCATGCGCACCTCCTCGTTCGCACCTCCTTCACATCCCACTTCTGGCCATGTTTTGATCGTCGTTTACGCCTGTATGCTATGCCCACTATGTATTCTCTCGTTCGCTTTCTTGCCTATTTGATGTGTTCACGCGGCTTCTTCCCAATCCATCCGGCTCTTACTCGCGTTCCTTGTCTGACCTGTTGTCTTATTCTCATATTTCCCTATCGCCTTCCCACCGCAGCCGCCGCAGTTGGCACTGTGCAAGTGCGCTCGCTGGTAGAGCCGCTGCGGAAAATAGTAGCCCGGCTGCACGGTCACGTCCTGAGCGCGAAAGCGACGGACCTGGTGATGTCCGAGCGGCTGCTCGAGGTCGAGACCGTCGCGCCGAGCGGGCAGAAGGAGCAGCTGTACATCCCGTGAGCGTCGCGCCTGCTTCATTCGCCAATCACGCTCACACGCACGCAGATACGACAAGCTGATAATTGCGGTGGGCTCAACGTCGAGCACTCACGGCGTGGAAGGCCTGGAACACTGCTTCCAGCTGAAAACGATCGCGGACGCGCGACAGATCCGGCAGCGCATCATCGACAATTTCGAGACGGCGGCGCTCCCGACGACGACCCCCGAGGAGCGGCAGCGGCTGCTCAGCTTCGTCGTGTGCGGCGGCGGGCCGACGGGCGTCGAGACCGCCGCGGAGATCTACGACCTGTGCCAGGAGGATGTGATCAGCTATGTGCGTCGCGGTCGCCTGTGTGTGCGTCGGTGCTGATGAACATGTGTGTAGTATCCGAAGGTGTGCCGGGAGCAGGTGTCGATACACGTCATCCAGAGCCGGGAGCACATCCTGAACACGGTACGTCGTGCGTCGATCCCAGTATGGGACGTCACTGACTCCCACCCAGTACTCCGAGGCGATCTCGCGGTATGCCGAGGTACGTGCCCCGCGGGCCCGTCGACCACACTACACATTTGCTTACGCACCTCGCAGCGAAAGTTCAAGAGGGACAATATCGATCTGATCACGTCCGCGCGCGTCGGGCGCGTGCATGAGGACCGCGTCGTGTACACGACGCGCGGGAAAGACGGGAAGACGGAGACTCACGAGATCCCGACTAACTTTGTGCTGTGGAGTACAGGGATTGCGATGAACCCGTTTACCGCGCGCATATCCAGTCTACTGTACGTTGCTTCCCTTTTTGTGCATTTTGCTAGGAGTGTTAATTGGTGTTTGAGCGTAATAGACCGAACCAGGTGCACAAGAAAGCGATTGAGGTCGACGCGCACCTCCGCGTCAAGGGCGCACCTCCGGGCGAGGTGTATGCCATCGGTGATGCGGCGACGGTGAGTTCTGATGGCGTACTTGTGATACCCCAAGATGTTTGACACGGGTATAGATCGAAACGTCTGTCGTGGCGCACCTCATGGACCTCGTGGATGAAGCGGACAAGAACAAGGACGGCAAGATCGACTTTGACGAATGGGAAGTTATGGGTCCGTCGTTGTTACAACCCGTGCACTGTGCGGCTCGCGTCTAACACGTATTGTTAGTCCGCCGCATCAAGGTACGGATCCCTATGGCGGAGGATCAGCTCAAGAAGGTTTGTCTCGAGTGGGGCGACCTCGATAGTGATTGACTGCATGCACCCATCAGGTCCGCGAATTGTTCGACCTGTACGATTCGGACGCGGACAACAGCCTCAGCCTGAATGAGCTCGCGGTGCTCCTCCAGGAGATCGGGAACAAGATCACCGCGCTCCCCGCTGTGCGCCTTCCTCACTCGTGATCGTCTTACCGTGTGCTGGCGCTGACTTGCGATCCACGTAGACCGCGCAGGTCGCGGCGCAGGAAGGGAAGTACCTCGGCAAGAAGCTGAGCAAGCTCGCGACCCAGCACGACGTGCTCGTCGCGAACGGGATCGAGGGTCCCGGCGCGGACGAGGCCGTCTCGAAGCCGTTCCGATACCTCCACTTGGGCTCTCTGGCGTGCGTCCTGCTACCCTCTTTACATTCCGGCCCGCTCGATATTCACGCGGACTTGTTTTTGTTTTGCGCAGATACATCGGGAATGCGGCTGTGTTTGACCTGGGCCGGATGAGCTTCATGGGCGGGCTCGCGGCGATGTACGCGTGGCGGAGCGTGTACTGGAGCGAGCAGGTGAGCTCGCGCACGCGCGCGCTGCTCATGATCGACTGGATCGTGCGGTGCGTGTCTCCCTCGTCGCTATCTCGCGTGCTTGTCGCTCATTCGGTTTTCACCCGTTGCAGAGGCGTGTGGGGCCGCGATTTGTCGCGGCTGTGAGTTGGGTGTGGACCGTTAGATCGCGCTGTGGACTTCGAATATGTGTTGGTGGGTGATACTTAGATTATTTCTATCGTAGATACCAATGCATATTAGTCTACCGGCTGATGCGTGTGGTGCTCGCAGCCTACATGTAGGTCCTCTGTACTGTATCTTACAGAGCAGATACCACCGGCTGATGCCTGTCGTCCTGGCGGCTTACGTGTAGGTCCTCTGTACTGTATTTTACAGAGTAGACACGTGACAGGCCTAGTGGCTGAATATTTTGCTATTCAGCTATCAGATCTGATAGCATAGAAGCTGCCGGGCCTGTTTGGGCATCATGGGCATATCCGATGGAGCGGTATTGTGGTGCGTTGCAGCCAGCGATACGAAGCCGTCGACATCCATATGCCTGCCTGAATCGCTACGTGCTTGACAAAGCCCGCCTCACTCAGATCAAGCTCATCTACGGGATCAAGACTGAGCTTTCATTTGCGGTCCCATACATCGAGACAGGAACGAGTATACCTGGATGTAAGTCCCTGTTTGGTCATCTCCGTGATTTTTTACGTGTCTCACGGCGCGTCGTAATCAGATCCCACCTGTGTCGTTCTCCCCACACGCCGCATCACATCGCTGGACCAGGGATTACTCAAGCAGCTCCTTGCCACCCTTTGCACTAGATTCTCTGCCCCGGCTTCTACAATCCGAAAGGTGCTGTCCCCGCAAGTCGAAGAATGGAGTAAACTACGTATCCTCAATGATGGAGACACCATACGGGCAGCCGAGTCAGATTGCAGGGCGGAGGACGAACGAGATGCCTCATTTGTACGAGTGAGTAACCCAGTTTCACACGCGTAGTAGGGTTTGCTTACAGTTACTTGTCACAAGTATGAGTTGTTGGTAGACAAGAACGCAAGGTACCATAACCGTCCCGTCGTGCTCGAGAAGACGACATTCTACGGACAAGTCCGGCGACTTTTCATCTGCAAGCTCAATCGCGCTCCCTCCATCGGCTTGCAGCAGCCTTCCACAAGTGTCTTATTGGCGGCCATTCGCACTTGTGATATTGAGGAGACAGACAATGTTCTGGATATTCACTACTACTCGAAGATGGGTCGCCTCGACATTGTTGACATCACCACTATCCAATGCGTGGTAGGGCGCGTTCACGACAGGCAGCGGTGGGCCGTGATAGATCGCAGCGGTACCCTTTCGCGTGCGATCTACATTGATGATACAGTGTCGGGTTAACACCCGGTTCGTTGCTTAACGTCCGTGTACGTCCATCGTCATGCTTACCTCATTGCCAATCTGAGTCAACTTTGAAGTCTGCAGATAGCTAGCAATGAGTCTTTCCTCTTCCCCGATGTCATCTTCTAGGGAACAATGACACATTCACTTCAAGTTCCTCTCCTAGAACAAGGACATCTTCGACTATAACATGTGCTCCCGGTGCTCCGATGAAGGGTTAGAAGGTTACTGGACCTGTTGGGATGGGATCCTAGGTGTGTCCGTGCTGTGCTATAAAATTTTCGCTGACCAATGTTCCGTAAGTCTGCAGATATAGCACATGCGCAGACGATGGTGTTGTAGCTTCTAAACTCACACACTGTGTCTTTTCAGACGGGTACGCCGGGTGGTCCGCATGTCGGGTCTCAAGTAGGGATTGTTGTATAGTAGCCACTAGTCACCTCATATTCCCGTGAAATACTGGCTGCACAGCTTGAACTGAGGCAAGGCCTAAGCTTTCGTGAAGTTCACGGTATTTTTGGGTGGATCCGCATTGGTGGTCACTCAGGACAAGCCCGCATCTAATTTCACCAGATAAACTTTCACATCTCATAGACGGTAGAATTAACTAGTCAATTCAACAGCCCCAAAGTTTCCGAATTAAATACTGGTGTACCCCGTGAATGGCGGTTTTCACCGATGAAACCCGGACTAATCACCAACGCCTGGGTCTATAGTGAGAGTAAGTATGCATGTTGAAGAAATTAAGGCTGTGCAGCATTTTCGGGTCTCATATTTGTTGCTGCTTCAGTCCCATACAGGTGGACGAAAAGCCGCTCAGAGTAAATTGCGTCGGTGGCGGTAGTCGGAGAAGGGAGACCATACTTCGAATATTAATATGAGTACTTTCTGGCGGTCATTGGACAGTTTTCTCGCCTCGCAGCTCTGTGCTCATTGTCAGCGTAACCAATATTTACGACCACTCAGCAGTTGCTTGATCCACAGAACCTACCTCTTTTGGTCACTGCATTACCAAACCTAGTATACGGTGCCGAAGCACTCGAGAGCAAGTTGAGCTTGCGCTGGCGCGTATCGCACGACTTCAATCTAGTGACTATAGGCCTCCAGTCTTACTTGATTGCAATACACAGAACGAGACGAGAATGCGTCAATTGAACATCTCCAAGAGCTCTGCACGGTTCCAAAGCCCACCTGATCCTAGTACATCTACAGCAAGGTCGTCTTCCCCATCCCATCCCATCTCCAGCTGCCTCATGTCATCTGCAACTGGTGTTTTTCTCGGGGGTCTACAGCCGCCTATGTAGGACTATGTAGGCTCGGCTAGCACTCGGCTAGACAAGTCCCTACTATATAGTCCTATGTAGCCCGTGTAGACTTGTTGCAGTTTCCAGATGGTCTTCTTCGTTTTCACGCATGCGCATCTCTTCCTCGTTTGGCTTAGGCAAGAATCCCAAACGAGACGCATCTGCAGGGATGACGGCGTTCATGACCATTCTGCGGGACCCATCTCTGACCGCCCACCTTCTTGAAGTCATTTTCGATCGTGGGTTAGAGCGTCACTCCTTGTCTCGTCTGGCACGCACCTGCCGGGTATTGAAAGAGCCCTCGCTGTCAGTTCTCTGGAGACACCTCGATAGTCTCAAGCCCCTCGTCAATCTCTTCCCTAACGTTATTCAACGCACATTCCGGGGTCGCGATTCGGCGCGTTATTTCCTTTGATCACTATTCACTGTTTTCTCATCTAAATATTATGAATAGATGCGACCGAAGGATTGGTCTCGTATCCTGCCATATAGTTCGCGTGTGCATAGCCTCAATTTTACAGACCATTTAATTTCGTCTTATTTCTGGTCCTTCTTGGAGAGATGTCATGGCGGCCCGGAGTATATTCTCCCGAACCTCATGAGTCTGACATGGCGATCCATGTCCGATGAATCCTTATCTCATTTCCAGTTATTCTTAGGCCCCCGGCTGGAGACTTTTTCTCTGCCATACCAGGATCACTACCCGAGTACTGAATGGATCGACAAGATACTACCACAAATAGCAGCGCATAGATGTCTGACAACCATATCACTCCCTCTCTCTGATTACACATGGAGCCTTGAACCAGCTGGGTCACCAAGTGATGTCATTTGGGAGAAGGTAGTCATTGACGGCCCATCCCGGTACTTGCAGGATCTCCTCCAGAATGGTCCCTTCATCAGGTGGATATCAGCTCTTCCCAGGTTGCACACCTTCGTCTGGAACGTAGGGTCTCTTAGTGTGATCGTAGAAACACTCCGGTCCGTTGGCGACCTTGACACTACTCTGGGTTTCTCCATCCTTCCAGCTTGCAATGGGGATGGTGGTTATTCCACAGGATCTATCCTCCCCACACAAGATCCGAAACTCGACTCGGACAAGACGAAACAAGTAAAGAGTGTACTACACAATTGTGGTGATCCACAAATCTTCGCGCAGCTGACTCATCTAGAGTTGTCTATCAAGGACGTCGAATATTTTGGAACATTCCTCATGCAGCTTAGAAACCCGTTGCGCAAGCTCAGCCTGAAAACTACAGACGCACTATTCAGATATCAATGGGACGATGTATGTCTCGCTATTTGCGAGCATTCCGGAGATACACTAGAAACGCTGGAGATCCGCCACAAATCGATAATGCGATACCGTGGCGGTGACGCGCATATAGATCTGACTTTACTTGCTCCCCTTCCGCGCCTACGACATCTGACCATCGACTTTCCATATCTCAGGCCTGTATTTGATGATGAGGATGTCGTTGACATCGCGTTCACCTTGCCTCAACTCGCCGAGCTGAGCCTCTGCCCCGTGGTGCGATTTCCTCAGCAGGATGCCACACCGCGCCGACTGATCTGGAACTATGCAAGTCGAGACTGTCATCAGGGATCAGTGAGATATGAGGAGGTCTTCCCCGCAGAACAGTGACCGCGTGGAAGCACCCCCGAGCCCTTGCGCTGTACGTTGACGTTCGACCTCCTTGTACAACGACTTTCGTCCGGATTACATCTCCACCGCCTCGCCTCTGCTCCTCTACTGGCTCCCCATATATACATCTATTCCATCGTACCAAGCACAGCTCAGCAATCGCCTCGCGTCCTCCCCCGATTGCATTCGCAGGTCCGGACGCAACCACGGACACTTGGAAACCCATCTCGATCTCGCACGCGCTGGCAGCGGCAAAGAACAGTTTTATTTAGGTGCCACAGACCCGCACGTGGAGTGTGTGCATACCTGTGCGTCTCGAACATGCCTCCGCAATGACTAGCAGGCGTGCATTTGTTGATTTGCTTCATTTGCTAGAGGACTTTTTGGGGACACGTTCAGAGTTACGGATGGATATTTTCCTCTGGTCACTCATGAAGCGCGGGTCTACCTCCTTTACATTTTGGTACCTCTGACTGTCTCACATCTGTACTATGGAACTACGGATGCTTGGAAACCTGTCTCACTCTTCTAAAAAGTATTTAGATGCTAGACTCTGGGAGCGCTCGTGGAGGGCGTGCATGCCCCTGGGGCCCTTGAGATGACTCGCTGGCACGCATTTGTCATTCGCGTGAGGATTCTGCTTGGGAGACGGACACACGTATGAATTGCAGCAGCCTACGAACTTATATCCTTTCAGGTCCATCAATTTTTGCACAGCTTACTCATTTACAATTGTCTTCCGACAATCTCAGGGGTTTAGGAATATTCCTCGGGAAGTTTGCAAACCCGCTGCGCGAGCTGAGACTTAGTCTCCCGAGGGCAGATGGTAGACACTCTGCTTCAACCTCGTACCTCGGATATCCGTGTCTGACGTCTGCTTTCTATTACGGGCTCTTACTAGGAGGTCTTGATTGCCGACCCGGCACATCACGTGCTGGCACAACACGTCTGTAAATCGCGCTGAACGCGTCGCGTTTCGAGCGCAAGAAGCACCCGTTGTCCTGTGCTGCATGTGTATACAATACTTTCCAATGGATATATTAATTGACATTGATTTTGGAGACTTTGCTGTCTTATCTGCTTTGTACTGGTCCAAGAGGGCATTACATGTTTGAATCTCGTAGGAATCCTTCTATTCTCTGGGCCCCGCGCCCAAGCAAAATTCACCATTCCATCACCCATCCATTGTAGCACCTCATCTCACCTGCGATGTGCCCAAACCAGGGTGGAGAGGATCTTCAGGAATACTTTCGTGAATTTCGGCGGACTTACAGCGCCACCTGCATCACGTGGTATCACAAAGGTTTAAGATTCCGCATTAGAAAGAACTACCAAACTTTAGGCTCCGCCTAAATTGTCCGACCTCTCGACAAGGAGGCGCGTTAGAAAGCAGACTACTGAGACTCACTCTCACCGGCGAATCTGTCTGATTTTCATGGTGCCACGTATGGATGGCTGTTCGCGAGCATTCCGGTGGTACGCTGCAGACGCTGCAGTTCGCAACTCGAAGGTGAAAGTGTACGTGGGCAATGATCTGGTTATAGATCTGACACTACTTGGTCCCCTGCAGGCTGCCGCGTCTACGACGTCTGACTCTAGACTTCCCCCGTCTTGAATCTGCATTTGAGGTTGCGGATCTCGTCAATCTCGTGACCACCTTCCCCGGCCTGGCCGAGCTAAGGCTCTGCCCCGTCGTGCGTTTCCGTTCAGAGTAAGCCCAGGTGCCGACTTCTGTGGGACTATGCGCAGTTGGAATGCCTGGAGGGATCTATGAAGTACGAGGAGCTCGAGGACCAGTTTGAGGCAGGATCACTGTGATACATCCACTGGCATGGAAGCGGCCCCGGGTCACTACATGGCGGTCGCGCTGCTTGTCTGATATTGCGACCTTGGTGTCACGATTTCGTTATGTCTCCGTTTCTTGTGTGACCAACTTCGCTTCACTCGTCTCACTCTCTCCTTCCTGCCACTCGCTCTCCACGTCAACTTTGCATCCTGACCGCACCGCAGGCTCCCCGCACAACGTCCCCACGGACATGAACTCGCACATTTGCATTACTCGCTTCTTCTCACCGCACGCCATCGAGGCCATACAGCATAATTGGGAAGGAACGGCGCTGCCAGCTCACGCTCTGTTCTCTGAGGGGGGCAGAGAGAGCTTACTGAAGCTAGCGAAGGAACGTGTGCACGGTGCGACTGCGCTATGGATATCGTGCGTTTTGCGGCTGGTACCTGGGGGGTACCGTCGCGCTCTTCGAGCTGTTGGACCGCGTGACATTCGTTCAACACATCTCTTGAGGTATGCTGCCGCGTGAACGACGACTGACTGCTTTTATTTTCCAATGCCTGGGAACTGATCACACGGTGCAAGTTACGATGTTTAATTAATTATAGAGTACACACACTGTTGTCCGCACAAAGTTCGGAGATACCCTTAAATTTGTTTGGAATTTTGTCTTGCTTTCGTTTAGCTTTCGTAGTGCTGTTTGATACGTACCACTCGGGGCAGATATTCTTGTACTACTAACTACTACTAAACGACAACCGGGAGTCCGCACTGTGAACTTCACTTTCATCAGCGTGGTTATTTCCTACGAGCTGCGGATTGTTAGAACATTGGATGTTGTCAGGAGCTGGATTTGGGCCTATGTGATATTGTGTCCCGTCGCCGTGCGCACTGACGGGGACGTACGAGTCAGTACTTCCCCAGGCGTCCATTCTAATTCACAGCGCTTATTCGACCGTGACTAACTGGTGCGCTTTCTCAGCCGAAGGCCCGTGCACGCGCAGTGCGCACTGCCACAGAGAAAATTTTCCAGGCGGCCTGAGGATGAGACATGATGCGTGATTACTGGTGTCACTCGTACAGTGCTGCGTTTATTCGACAGACGGTCGTAAGTGAGTACTTGTCGATTGTGTGCGTAGGTGATACCGCTGAGAGCATGAGCTGATATCAAGTCTCGCCGAGTCCAAAGAAATACTGACAACTCCGCAGAGCTACGGTTACAGTGAGTTTTTGTCTTTGGCATTTGCGTGAGCGCGTTATTTACGCGTTGTTTTGATCGATCTCTCAGGGAGGGAATCGGGCCGCGTAGGACCTCTGGAACCTCGCGGGAGCAAATTTGCGTTTATATTCGGAAAGTGAACTGCCTTTTCGAGCGCGTCTCTCGCGACGCCCGGGAAGTCTGGAACGCACAGAGTCACTGATCGGGGGAATTCCCGGTGGCTGCGGAGGAGTATATGGACGAGCTCGTCCCTATATTCTACGATGAGAACCGTTACTATCTCCACCCGTCTCGGTCCTTCATCCTGAGGGCAGCTCTTTTTTCTATTCGAGCAGTATGGCTTGGTTGTTCTTCAGGCAGTTCTCCATCCTCGTGTGGAAGAATTGGATAGTCCTCTTCAAGCATCCATGGGTGCGTCTGACTTACTCTGCAGAGTGTTTGCATTGACCGTTTTGCAGCTGAACCTTCTACGGTGTCTGATCATCCCTGTCGCATATGGTGTCTTCCTGGCGGTCGCCCAGGTGTTCTTTGTGAAACCCAATAATGTGAGTCGCCTGCGTCTTGCTTGAAAATTCGCCGTAAAATCCTATCGATCGCAGTATGGGTTGGGCTCAATAGCATCCGTGTATAACCTGACAAACGTCTACGATGGATCGATGGCTCTCGTGTGGGCAGACGGCATGAATGGTACAGGAACCCCCACCGCGGACGACATTATGGCTCTCGTCACACGAGGTTTTTCCTCGGAGCAGCTCGGCGGAGTCAGGAAACTCGCTTCGCCGAGTGACCTCGCGGCAGCGTGTCCGGAGAACTTCAACCTGTTTTCCCTGTGCTTTGCCGGCATCTCGTTCAACTCACTGCCCTTCGCTGGCGGAGGTGCGGCGGAGGCGCAGGCGATTAATTACACACTGCGAGCGGACGGCGGACTGTACTACATTAACGTGGTAAAACATACGAGCAGCTACGAGGAGAGGGTGATGCCGTTGCAGTGGGCAGTGGATAGCGTGCGTGTCCTAGTGTCGTGATGGTCTGTTTTTACTGACGTTCGTCCGCAGGCTATCATCGAGCTCACGACTGGAACACAACCACTGACGCCACTCGAGCTGCCGTTCACCCAGCTGACGAACTCGGAACAAAGTACAAAGATCCGCTTGAGTGTGTGATGTATTCTCTGCATAGCTGAGCGCACGCTAATATCTAACCAGGTTTTATTCGAGGATTGCGGGAGTTGCTCGTGCTTGCTCTGTGGGTGATTATGTCCACCTACCAGCCATGCTTCTGACCCTTCGCAGTTTCGTGTGTTACATCGGCATCGCGTACCAGCTCCCGGGCTCGTTCATGGGCGAGCGCGCAAATCTGCTAACGAGCCATTTGAAAGCGATGGGCCTGTTCGACTCGGCGCGCATCATGTAAGCGTCGCAGCTCGGTCCCCGCCATTGTACTCACCCGTCCGCACAGCTCATGGCACGTCAGCATCTCGCTCGCGTACCTCCCGGCATGGGTGATCGTCGCGCTCATCTGGCACTACCGGATCTTCACGGGCACGAACGCGGGCCTGGTAGTGGTGATCCACCTGCTGCTCGGGTGGTCGCTCGCGAGCTGGTCGTTCTTTGTCGGGATGCCGTTCGGGAAGAGCCCGCAGCTGGCGGCGGTGGGGTCGACGTTTCTCGCGGTCGTGCTTGCGATCATCGCGCTGGTGATCAAGCATTCGAGCACAGGCGCGGCTTTCGTCTTCACGCTCGTATTCCCACCCGCGTACTACGTGTTCATCATCGTCGCCGTGACTGGATGGGAGAACCACCAGATCCCGACGAATATCCTTCATCCCGATCCTGACAGCAATCTGACTATCCTTCCGTTTCTGGTCGTCGCTATCGTAAGTCTATCAGGTTACGCTCACCAGACTGTATTGTGACGTTCACGATACCCGCAGATCAACATCTTTCTCTGGCCATGGCTGGCTGTGCTTCTCGAACGTCGCCTTTACGATGCACACAACCCGAAGTCGTCGTCTGGCTGGTTATGCTTCCGCCGCCGCAAGCGCGCGTTCGCAGAGGAGGACGCTCATACTATAGCTCCGGACATGGCCATTTCAATCCGCAATCTTGGCAAGGACTTCGACACGTCGAAATGGTTCTGGGGAAAAGGGCGCGTCACAGCTGTGGCCGACCTCAGTCTTGATATCCCGAAGTACGGAATCTATGTCCTCCTTGGATCTAACGGGTATGCATTGTAACGACCGAAGCGATTCGGAAACAATGGTACTGATGTAGGTTGCCTGCAGTGCAGGCAAGTCCACTACAATGTCCATCCTCGGTGGGCTGCTCGGTCGGACACGTGGCTCGGTGATGTTCGAAGGTAACGTCGAGCAGCCGCCGCCAGGCACGATAGGGATCGTCCCGCAGAAGAACGTGCTGTTCCCCGAGCTCTCGTGCTATCAGACGCTGCGCGTGTGGAAGGCGGTGAAGGCGCGGACCGTGCCTGTGGAGGACGAGGACATCGAGCAGCTACTGCGTGACTGTGATCTCGGCAAGAAGATTCACTACAACGCAGAGGCGCTGAGTGGTGGCCAGAAGCGCAAGTTGCAGTTGGCCATTGGACTCATTGGCGGCTCGAAGAGTGCGTGGATTTCTCGTTGTATGTTTGCAGTGGTTATATGACGTTATTTTTTCCAGTCGTTTTGGTTGACGAGGTGAGTTCTTATATGTAGAATCTGGGTGGTACCATGATCTGGTTTGGCAGTGCACGTCGGGCGTCGATCCTTTATCGCGCCGTGCTCTGTGGAGAACGTTGACCTCTGTACGTAACGAGAGGACAGTTATATTCACTACACATGTGCGTCTGTGGCAGCTCAGTCGTAAACAATCTCTGACCCGCAACCATCAGTTTCTCGACGAAGCCGACCTTTTGGCGGA
Source organism: Sparassis crispa (assembly GCF_003851025.1). Lineage (NCBI taxonomy): Eukaryota > Fungi > Basidiomycota > Agaricomycetes > Polyporales > Sparassidaceae > Sparassis > Sparassis crispa. The sequence continues at coordinate 667,912 of NW_020939750.1, forward strand.
CACGATTGCGGTTCTCGCTACTCCAGGGAAGCTGGTTGCACAAGGCACTCCGGTGGCGCTCAAGTCCAGGATTGGTGAAGGATACAGCGTCCAAGTGTCGTTTGACAAGAATAAGCTAGAGCACTCGGAAAAAGCTGCTGCTGCTCCGACCCAACGGGTCCTGGAACGCATCCGTCTGCTGGCGCCGCTCACGTATGTTACGCTCATTGGACCGAGCGACGTGTCATACCACCTGAAGTCGAAGGATAGCGGCGACGTGCAGAAGGTGCTAGAGTTCATCGAGGCAGAGCGTGACTCATTCCATATTGCTACGTACTCGGTGCAGAGCACGTCCATCGAGGACATTTTCCTAGGGCTTATGCATGCGGATACCGACGAGGAGGGTAGTAGAGACAAAGACAAGGAAAAGGAAGGGAGCATCGACTCCGCGCCATCGCTATTTCTGCCTCCTGCTCTACCCACCCTGGAATTGACGAGCGGCAGAAGTAAGTCGCCGCTCAAGCAGGCGTTTACGATTTTCTACAAGCGTTGTCTCGTCGTGCGGCGCGCCTGGTTGACGCCGTTCCTTGCCGTCCTCATTGCAGTGGGCGGCTCGTGCATTCCACTCTTCTTCCTTGCAGGTGCTAACCAGAGCTGCACGAAGACGTTCGATTCCATATATAATACTCCGTTGTACCTCCCCGAATCACCGGTAGCGCTGACCTTCCTTGACCCCACGGAACTTGGTTCTCAGGTCCTGACATCGCCTCCGGGCATACTCGACACCCTTGGTCTAGCGATGGCTCAGGTCCCGGTGCAGAATATTGCTAACAACGTCACGTTCTTGGAAACAATCGACCAGAACTACCAGAATCTGTCTCTTGGAGGTGTTTCAGCGGACCTGCAAAACGATTCCGTGCTGTTCGCGTGGGAGGCGACACCGCCTGGTGAGATGGGGCTTGTGATGTTGAATCTAGCATCGAACCTACTGTATAACAACGCGCTGAATGCGACAGGCAAGAACGTCGGTGTCCCCAGCGTCATTGGCGCGAACTTCGAAATTTTCCCAGGGATTGCGCAGGGAACCCTGAGTTCACTCCGATGGGTCGCGTTCTTTGGTGCTGCTATGGTACAGTGGTCCTCGTGTACTACGTTTGACGCATGTACTGACTTTTCCATAGTCTGTGTATCCCGCGTTCTTTACGCTGTATGTATCAAATGAGCGCCGTTCATCTGTCCAGGCCATGCAACTCTCCAATGGCTTGTCGAATCCCGTGGGCCTGTGGCTAGGGCACCTCATGTTTGATACATTATTTTCTGTGATTATTGCTACCATCGTTGTCATTGTGTTTGCTGCAGCCTCCAATCAGTTGTACGGCCTCGGCTTTTTCGTGAGTGTATCCCTCGTCTCTAGCGTCGTGTCTGAAAATGTCAACGTCGTAGTGGGTTATATTGGTGTTGTACGGGATCGTTGGAGCTCTGTTTTCATACTGCGTATCGCTGGGCGTTACCTCGCCACTAGCCGCATTTGCGGTATCAGCTGGATACCAGGTCATTATGTTTATCGTGAGTTCAATTCCCTTGTCGGGTTGTGTAATAACTCTGATGTCTTGCTGTCAGTTATACGTTGCTGCATACCTTCTCACATTCACTTATGCAAAAACATCGGATGCCAACAGAGAATTGACAATTATTCGTGAGTAGCAGCTTTGTTGACATGAACCGGTTTTCTCACTTCTCTGCATAGACTATACTATGTCAGTCTTGGCCCCCGTGAACAGCGTCGTAAGTGCTCTGCTACCCAGCCTAATCTCTCTTCCGCTGACCATCTGTATGTAGCTCCGCGCTTCCTTTGTTTCTGTCAATCTATTCTCTCTCCTTTGTAACGGGGACTCGCCAGTTACGGCGTCCTCCATGGGCGTGATCGGGCGATACGGCGGACCGATCCTTTATATGTTTATTTATGCATTCATTCTTTTTGGTATCCTTGTTTGGGTTGACTCCGGATCGCTCTTGCCTCGGAAAACTTCCCCAAAGAAACTCGCGGCGCGTACTCCCGGTGGTGCAGTGGCACCCGGAAGACACAAGGACGTGGATGACGAAGCAGCGGCGGTGGCTAGCTCGGATGACGTACTTCGTGTGCTCAACGTTGTCAAGGCATACGGCAAGTCCTCGAATAGGGTAGTGAACGACGTCAGCCTAGGGGTTTCCACCGACACTATTTTCGCCCTCCTGGGGCCCAATGGCGCCGGAAAAACAACTGTTTTCAATGTAATTCGTAGGTCTGCGCTTCTGTAACTGGGTGATAGTACACTAATGTGTCTGCAGGTGGCGATGTGATCCCAGACCACGGAGACGTCCTCATCAACGGAATTTCTGTCATCAGCCACCCGCGCAGGGCTCGTCTATCGCTTGGTGTCTGCCCGCAATTCACGGCTATCGACTCCCAGCTGACAGTGCGCGAGCACTTGTTGGTTTATGGGCGTCTGAAGGGTTTACTCCGAGAAGAGCTGCATCATAACGTCGATAGCCTGATGCATGCGACGTCCCTTCATGTGTACGCCGATCGGTTGGCGAGTAAGCTCTCTGGTGGCAACCAGCGGAAATTGTCGTTGGCAATCGCTCTTATTGGTATGTCAACTCTCCCAATCCAGGGCCGTGATGTTCATGGATTTGCGCAGGCAATCCCTCTGTAATTCTCATTGACGAGTTCTCCACCGGAATCGACGCGAAGATGAAGCGAGACATGTGGGCGACGCTGAGGAAGGTGGCTGTGGGCAAGGCCCTCATCATCACTACTCGTAAGTTGGCAGAGTGTCATGAAGGACGCAAATTAACGCCCCTGTTCGTAGATTCAATGGAGGAAGCTTCTGCATTGGCTAACAAAGTTGGTATACTGGCCAAGAAGATGCTTGGTATGCGACCGTTCCATACGCAGCAACTGCTTCTGACCAATTGTATAGTTGTTGGAACAACGGACGCTCTTGCTGAGCGCTATGCAACCTACGAAATTCACTTCTCTTGTCGCACACGCGAAGAGATTGTTCGTGCGCAGGAACTCATGGCGAGAATACCAGGTTCTCGAATGGCCGACGATGTCGCGACACGCTTCGAAGTACCTATTGGAAGCGACATGTCGCTTGCAAGACTGTTCGGTGTCCTCTCATCGCAGGGTGACTTCTCGGAGTATACTGTTGAGAGGGCTACTTTGGAAAGTGTCTTCCTAAAAGTTATCAAGGAGAATGATGTGCTGGAGGAGGATAGGGAGCCTAGAAAACGGTGGAGGATTTGCTAGCGTTCATTCAATGCCTTCTCCCGGACATCTGATATTTCCCTTTTGTTGCATTGCAGTTAGACTTGTACCAGCATGAACGCTATACCTTGATCCACGCACTGATTACCACGTAGTACATTGTACCAGCCAATTACATCGCACATATAGTACTGTAGCACTCACTGTTAAGTAGAATGAACAATTGGAAGGGACTTCTGCAGGCCATATAACTCTGCTACGATTGCACAGAATTATTGGACAGGTCATGGTGGCAGATGATTCACCCTAGCGTAGGTCTACTGATTGAGCGGAGATAAACGAACACAAATTCCTCAATCGTTTACACATCACAACATCCCACCAACAGCACTGACCAAAACTCGTGTCCCGATACGCACCTTGCGTTCCTCGCCGCGCCATGGCTGTGCATGCGCACGGAGACCATCCGCCTCCTCCGCGAGACGTGCGCGCAGCTCAGGCGCTGACGTCACAAGTAAAAAGGAGAGCTCCGTGTCGAGGTTGGAGGAACGCGAGTTGAGATTGGTCGAGCCAAAGAGCGTGAGCAGCGGTGAGGCGTTGGGCGTCGGGCGGAGCCAGATGCCTGAGTAAACCGCGAGAGAGTTGGAGCTTAGACGGTGAGGTCTGTCATAGAATTGAAAACAAACCTTTGGCGTGGTACGTCCATCCTTTCTTCTCCCATTCGTTCAGCTGTACACCTGGGCGGCATTCCTGCTGATCTTGTGTCCATTCCCGACCAGAGTGGCGGACCGCCCTCATGAAACGCTTCTCGAGCAGTGTGTAGCCTTCCGGGATCCGTCCCGAAACGCCTTTGGAGCCATAGAAGCCGTTTGCCTGAACCATTGATCAACTTAGCACCAACGCGAGAGAACTATTATGCCTGGAATGCATACCTTTGGACTGGCAGCGAGGATGCGACAGGCTACTCCCGACCGAAGGACAAGATCCTGATATGGTTTATATAGACCAAAGTACCCGCTCGTCAAGTCCATCAGAGGTCCACCATAACTTGGCGAAGTAGACGTGGGTGTATGCGTCCCGAGCTCATCGAACAGAAGCGCTAGAGAATCCTCTTCCTCACGGATATCAAACAGTCCCGCTTGAATGACCGGAAACACGAGCACATCTGGCTGATTGACATTCAGCTTTTCGACATCGATCTTCTCGAGTGACGAAGTTGACGCGAGTTGGTCATCCAGTAATTGCGGAGACTCAGCCAAGTGGGAATTTTGGAATGACCTCAAGCTACGTTGCGCTTTGGTTTCTATGTAGTGCGGATGGGTATGTTCATCTGGCCATTGCAGAGTGTACTCCTCTTTTGACAGAGGAGAAGGCAGAAGTGAATATGAGAAACCAGACGCATGCTGCAAAAAGTCGAAACAATACCCCGCCAGCTGCGGCTGGGCGGTGAAACGCAGATAGCGATCTTGACGATTCGAAAAATAGGACGTGTTCAAGTTCGCACTGTTACCACGCGTTAGAAGGGTGTGAGATTCGACGGTAAAGAAGTGACGTACTTCCTTACCCGGAGATGAGCACGTCGTCGTCCGCCCCGTATATCTTCGGGTGCCACGTTCCCCAGCCCTCATTGAATCGTGGGGGCACGAGCTTAGCCATAATGCCTTTTAACTTCGGACTTCGGAAGAGCGCGACGCAAACACGGTTGGGATACTCCTGCAGTAGTGGGAGGAGGAGACGCGCTGTAGACTGAGGTCCCGGACGCGTCGAGCGGTTGAAGTCGAGGTGTATGTGGATCTTCAGGGATGGGTTCTGTTGGAGGGACACGTGCAACGCGTCAATCTGCGCGCGAAGCAGTTCATATAAACCAATACTGGAAATTTCACAGCGACGTCCGCACCAGCTCCACGTCTTCCGATCCAATATACAGTGAGGATATAAATATCCTGCGCCGTGCACGGCGTATCATATCCTGCACACCTGTCAATTACGGGTCTCAAAGATGAACATATACCGACAAGCAAGCATTGGTAGAAATCCTGCGGCTCGTGCATTATGTGCACGTCGGATGAAGACATAGGAAAGCACGGCTGGCGCTCCGCGAGTTTGGAGACAAATTGGCGAATGAAGGGGTCGAATGAGACGGTCGAAAGTGAGCGAGAACGATGCACGGCGACATTTGCGAGCTTGCGATCGTAATGTCGCGAGACTGTTCGACTAAAGAGGATGGCGGCGAACATATTCACTGGTAACAACCAGCAAGTTCGGGCACGGACTCGGGACTGGGAACGCAGAAATGTTTGGTCGGCCGGGGCCGGCCGGTTTCCCGCGACGTGGAAGACTGGGCGCCTGCTGCCAACTCAAATTTGAACGACCCAAAACATCCAAGTCTCTTTAATTTCTTTCATCGACTATGGCCCTTAGTTTCATCGGGTGCGCCTAGTATGTGCGTACGGCTACTCGAGAGCTAACCTGGGCTGCACAGAAAGCCCATTTCTCTCATTTCGCACTCAGATGTACGTTACAGAGGCATTCTCGCGGGAATCGACCCTGCAGCCTCGACCATCCAACTCTCCAATGGTAAGTTTGTTTGTGACATCATCATTCGCAAATACTCATTCACGCGTCTGTGATGTAGTGTACTCGATGGGAACAGAGTCGAGGCGGTGAGTCTCGCTTTCGCCACGCAAACTGTTGTGACGAAGCCATTACGGATGTAAAGCGAGCTTTAGAGCTCCACCGTCCGAGAGCGCATGAACCCATGTGGATTTTCCGTTGCCTTCCTTCTGACTCCGTGACTCTGTTTAAATTGCGCTGCTGAGCAAATCGTCAGAAGCTGACGTGTCGCTTGTTACCCTCCAGACCGCCAGACCAGTTCATACCTCCAGTGCAGGAACCATATGCATATATCATCTTCCGCGCATCAGAAGTGAAGGACCTCGCAGTGGATGACCCAGCGCCACAACGACGAAGCGTTCACGATGACCCAGCAGTGCTAGGCGTGAGTACTTTTATCAATTCGTTCTTTACCCTTCATGATGAAAACATTGACGGATGTAACGAGCACATGCTCGCATATCCGAGAGCGCTTAAACTCGTGTGGATACCCCGTTGCCTTCCTTCTGACCCATTTCCCTCATCCACCAAAGTGAAGCATTCTCCGGTGCTAGCTAACGTGCGATTTGACACCAGGCATCCGCGCCAATGGCAGCTGCACCACCATATGGCCAAAATTTCCAAGTACCGCCGGCGGGTGTACCACCACAATCTGCACAACCCCCTCAGCAAAATCGACAACCATCCTTTTCTCGCCAGCAGTCCTCCCAATCGTCTACCTCTGGCCAGCAACAAGGTGGGCCGGCTCAGGCAGCTCAAGCTGGCGCATCCGGCTCACCGTCGTCTACAACGCCCTCGGGAGGTCATCGCCAAGGGCGCAACAATTCTGTGCACACCGCCACGGCGTCTCTCGAGACCGTCGAGCGTGCGCTCGGCGACCTGCGTGTGGCGAATGCCACCGCAAACGGTGCGCCTGTCCCGCGCAGTGGACGACGTGGGCGCGGCCAAGGGCAACAGGAGCACAACATTCGGGTGCCCGTGGCGGACTTTGACTTCCAGAGTTCAAATGCGCGCTTCGATAAGGCTGCGCTAGGGCCGTCACCCCGGGGGACGCCGAAAGCGGACGAGGTGAACGGTACTTCTGCAGACGACAAGGAGAAAGAGAAGGAGGCCGAGCCCGTGGCGTACAACCCGAAAAAGTCGTTCTTCGACTTGCTCTCGTCTGGGAGCAACGGGCCTTCGGCGGACGCGCGCGGAGGGCGCGGAGGCGGCGGACGACGCGGCGGAGGCAGGAACAGGCGAGAGGAGGAAAGGGAGAGGAACGTCGCGACGTTTGGCGAGCCAGGCGGTGTGGGTCTTATGGGACCTGGTGCGTATGTTGCGGGATGGGGTGGCTATGGCAGAAGAGGTGGCGGTCGCGGACGGAGAGGCGGCGCAGGCGGTGGTGATCGCGCTGCCGCGGGTGCTCGCTAAGGATATCTTGATCCGCACTTTTTGATCCAGTCTTCTGACTGCAGCATCGATTCATAGCTTTTATACGAAGATTATCACCGTCGTGATTTGAGGTTCATTTCACTTTTGGGTCTGAGGTCGAAATGATGTCACTTATCGCGTACGACACTATTTGCACAATGGGCGATGTATATTAACTGTTACGACCGCCCTATTTTTTCCTCGCTGTCGTTTTCCGTCGGCGCGATAACGCTCTCCATGCCAGAGTCGTCAGAGCGGAAAACAGGCCCCATGGTGGGAAGAGCCAGCTGAGCCTCCATGACCACCCCGCCGCCTTACGTAGTTTAGCCACAAGCGTATCGATCTGCTTTTCCAGCTCATGGCGTTCTCCCGAGTTGTCTATAACGTAGTCGGCGAAAGCGACCTTCTCCGTGATAGGGAGCTGCGCGTTGAGGCGCGCCGACGCGTCTTCACGCGACGAGCCGTCGCGCTCCATGAGACGGCGTAGCTGGATATCTGCAGAACTATAAGGACAGTGTGTGCGAGTAGAACAACGTTAGACCGGTGCTAGCTTAAGGACTCTCAGCGGTACGCGAGTGTAAACAGAGACTCACCAATATACGACGATGACGGCGCTGACCCATTTCCACATGCCGCCCTCGATTAGCAGTGGGACGTCGAGGATACATATGCGCTCGCCGCCCCACCAGTACCGGAGCACGTCCCAGAACATCGCGCGGCGCACGGCAGGGTGCACGATTGCGTTGAGTTTACGGCGCTTCGCCTCGTCTGTGAACACGATCGCACCGAGGCGCGCGCGGTTGAGCGAGCCGTCGGGGAGGAGGACATCCTCCCCGAATTGCTTGACGATCTGCGCAAGCGCGGGCGTGCCGGGGAGCACTACCTGCCGCGCGAGCACGTCGGCGTCGATTATGGGGACTTGGTGTGCGCGGAACAGGTTCGCGACCGTCGACTTGCCCGTGGCAATACCGCCGGTTAGGCCTACGACTGTGCATCCGTAGTTAGAGGCACTTCGGCCTGTTTGTTCATTCATTCCTTCGCAGGAGAACATACCTAGCATCTTGATGGTATGAAAGGTGTCCTTTGGTGCAGGTTCGTTCTCAAGATGGTATACGCATGATGAATACAAGAGGCAAGAGGCAAATGGGCTGCTAGGTGAACACAAGCTGATGCACGCGGTTTTCGTGCAGTAGGCACGGTATGAACATTATATTAGATATAAAGTCCAAGGGAATATGAGATGCGTCGACTATAAGTCCAGACCATAGGAAACTCTACGAGTAGTCCCGCCGATGAGTATGCGTCTAAGGAAAGCGCTCTATGCGGCAAACAACATCTCCCTCTTCAGCCCGATCTCATCCTTCAGCATCGCAATTCTACTGTCCAGCCGTGACGACAGGTCCACCTGCTGTGTCGCCAGGGCGAGCGCCGCCTCCAGGTGCTCGCTCGCGACCTTGAGCGCGCGCGCCCACTCCTTCCGGCTCTCCTCTTCCGTCATCATCTCCGTAACGGTGTCGCGCTCCGTGCGCGCTTCCGTCTCCTTCAGCTCGAGCACCGCGAGCTCGAACAGCGTAACACCGCCGACCCATGTGCTGACCTTGATCGAAGACTGCCGTGAGTATGCGTCAGAGAGGAACGCGCGTGCAGGCTCGTAAGCGCCGGCGGTGCGGTGAGTAATACCCAGGAGTAGCGAGCGGATCGCAAATTCGTCCGGCGTGTCAATATCTACACACGCTGCGGTTGCTGGTGGTGATGTGGGGGCAGTGACGTATGGGCTCGTGATGGTGGGGTGGGGTACGAGCACGGCGAGCTCCGCGATGTGTGCTTCTGCGGTCTCCTTCAGAATGCGCGCGTGCGTGTTCCAAACTACGTCAGAAGATGTCAGTGAAGTTGAAATACCGGTAAAAACAATGCAAAATAATACAGATTCCAAGTTCTGCAGAACAAAGGTCAGCGAGTGCACGACTCCAATATCAATATCAATTCCTCACCTTCGGCGGGGCTGACCCTGATGCACCGCGCAAAGTGTTCTTCGGATCCTGTCCACCGCTTCTGCTTCTCGCGGTAGAACGCCACTGTCCATGAACGTGTTAGCCACGTCCATCATTGCTGACTTCAGGAATAGAGGCACTGACGCTTCTTCTTGATGAACACCTCTGTAGGCAAGTCTTTTCCAGTGATCTTCTTCTTCTCGAGCAGCACTGGAATTTCGTCCAAAAGCTCCTGGGCCTTATCGTAGTCTTTCAGCGAAACATAGCATCCTGTCCGTGCTAGAAGTCAGCGCGAACTTATCCTAGTGAAACGCGAACCTCACCTGCAGCGATGAAATAGTATGTTCCGTGGCTCCTGCGCGTACGTCAGTCCAAGTTGTATCAGGTCAAGCAATAAACGGTGGTAGACGCACCAGCTGTTAACCTTCGTCATGCGGATAAACATCTCCGCAGCTTCCTTATACCGCCGCTGCGATAGCAATGTCCACGCCAATTCGAAGATGAGCTGCATAGTTTATATTCAATGAGATGTTCGAAGATAAGATATCATGCCACCTTACCAGTCCATCGGCTTGCGAGAAGGTATGCGGCCGATTCGGCTGCAGACCCTCTTGTAGGATAGCAATCGCGCCTTCGGGGTCGTACGTCATCCGCAGAATTTTTGCCTGTAGAGCAATGACGTCAATGAGAACTGCTTTCAGATTTGGAACAGACGCACCCTGTTCAGGATCCAGAGGGAGCCGTTGGGATAGCGAGAGGCGATGCTATATCGGATGAAATAATGAGTACGAGGGCTAAACTGGTAACGAGAAGCGTACTTTTCAACAATTGCGCGGTATTGCTTGATGATGTGCGCTTCGTCCGCTTGATAGCCCGCAAGGAGTAAGACGACACCATGGTACGTCATAAGAGCGAGCCTATTATGTCGTCAACGTGGATTACGTCGAAAATCATGGTCAATCTTACCCTGCAAAGACAGAATGAGCATCTGTTCTTCTCGCGGATACCGCGAGGGCTTGCAGCGCCAGCTTCCGATCATGGTTGAATCCGAGGAAGCCGACAACTCCTCTGCCGACAGTATAAGGCGATTACGTCGGAAAAACGAAGAACATGAACTGACCTGATCTTAGCTGGTAGAAGGGAGAAAACGAGGTTGAAGAGCCTGCGCAGAAATATGAGATTCCAATAGTGGTAGTCATCACATAACCCACCCAAAACCTACACGAACTCCGGTAAGTGGAAAACATTGACACTCTCGATAAGTCAAGCAACACACCAAACGCCGTCCCAGACAGAATGAGCTCGTCTACCGATCCCTCCTCGGCAATCACGACACTCGCCGTCGACGGAACCGACAAGCTGGACTTTCCCCACCGGCCAAAGAAGGTAGACTTTGCCGGGCTCTTCGGAGTATTGGGGGTCGAACCCGTGAACGTTGACACTGACGTGGATGAGGCGGAGGAGTATACGCTCGGCGATGGCGAACTTCCTGGTGTGGTATACTCGTACAGGCCGGCAGGGTACACCGCCTTATACAGTCTAACGGCTTTGCCGTGAGACGCATTAAGGTGAAAGGAAATATGGCTCACCTTGAATACTTGGAATGCGCACTGTGGAGAAGTTAGTAATCTTTATAGGGAGAAAACGAGACTAGGACTTTCCTGTTCATGGCGTACAAACATTGAAGGTAACCCATGTATGACTCACTATTCGCACGCACGGTAAGTAACGCGATGGCAAAAGTGCGACCCAGGTATGGCCTTGCGAACTCTAGACAGATAAAATTGGTCGCGGAACAGAGACATGCGAACAGTATGTCGGCAAAACGTCCAGCAGCGAGCGAACGTAACCGGTCGCAGCTACTATGAACATACTCTGCGAATGTCTGGTGCGTCACCGGAGGATGATCGATGATCGACAGCGGACGACGGAAGTGCCAAGACCACAGAAAGTATAACCCAGGTGGCAGGACTCACCTTAGCGCATGGTTTAAACCAAGAAGGATGATGGCGTCAGAATGCAGCAGTTCCCACTCGATACCCGGAGGAAATTGTGTGTTTGACCCGGACCCCTTGGACGACTTGAACTGCTTCTTTGAACCCGCCTCTGAGAGTGCGAGGCAGCGAGCTGCCTCAACCAGCAAACCTGTCTGATGTACAGTCATTCCACTGGGATGCGCATACTTGCAAGACTGCCACTCACCTCCATTCCCAAAGCAGCCTCTAGAAATGCGCATACACCGAGACCGAGTGCATGGAAAGGTGAGCTCCCCGTAGCAAAGATCTCCCTAGCCTTTTCGAGATCGTTTGAGAAGAGATGATCGAAACCAATTGATGCATCTCGGAGGTGCTTGAGCGTTTCATCGCTATTAGTGGACAGCATGAATTCTAAAGAGGAAGGACTGTGAAGAGTGCTTCAGTGAGAGTGCTGAGATATCTGGCTCGAACGGCCGGCGGTGCCGAGGTGAGAATTATTGATGACGGTGCAGTACTCAGTAACGACTACAACGTCACCTGCCATGTATGGCAGACTCGGACCGCCGGCAACACACAACTCATAAATTTTGCACTATAGCTATGTACGTACGTACAGTATACAATCTTCACATTATCTATCCTCAGCAAACGATGAGCAGTTGCGAATCATAAATATTGGAGAGGTGCGCAAGCGGTCAGTGAGCACGGTCAAACTGCTTCATAGTACTGCGCTCCGCATAGCAATGGGTTAACCGAAACAAGTAGGTGCAGTAGCTGCACGTACAAATTCGCCGCCTGGTCCTGTGGCAGACTGCAGTAGAGACGCAAAGTGATCACACGCGCGCAAAGTCAGGGCGTTTTGATCAATATTTACTAGCTAGTGTCCACTAGTGGACAAGTGATGGATAGGGTATGTATTCCAAGTAATTTTGTTTCGCAACTCGCTGATGCTGACTCCGAGGAGTCGGGGAATGCAGTGAGTCGGGACTGAGCTACGCTCTGTCTTGTTCCATGTAGATCCGTCAGGCATCCGTTGGACGCCTTCCCCCGCCGCGGCGTACTCGCGATAGACAAGATGCTGGAGATGGTGGTCGGGAAGAAAGACGAGCTTGCAGCAGATGTTCGCTCGACCGTATTGAGATCAGGAGATATAATTGCAGGACTTTCGGCTGAGCATTTTAATAAAAGATGAGTGAGCGGAGATTGCCGAGGGGCGACTGCGAGCGTCGAGGGCGCGGCCACCAGCGCTGCGGACGCAATGACGCCGCCTGCATGCTCGTCTGTTCTCCAGGCGAGGATCAACGCCTTCGAGGCTCTCAGCAACCCAGTCTCTGCGCCAACAAATGTCGAGCGCGCCGCCTCTCCTCCCAACATCCTCGAGCGCCCCATCTCTCCCGCCGTCACCTCTTTCTCTCCCATCATCCCGTCCTCGGCGTCCTCGACGCCGTCCAAGCCTCGGCAGCACAACTTCGTGTCCTGCTCGCCTTCTCCATCTCCCCCGAACCTTAGCCGCAGGACTTCACTCATTGACCTCAAAGAATGGGTCGTTGACGATGGTCCTTCCACTCATACGAACGGTGCGACTGCGTCGTCCTCGCTCATCCTTACCTCTAATTCAAAAATGCCCTCCCCACCACTAATAAACCTCGATCCATCGTCGCCACCCAAATCGAGAACCCTTTCGGTGCCACCTCTGCCGCCCCGCAAGTCGTCGTACTCGTCCCTCAAGTCCGTATCTCCTACTTCCTCCACTTCCTCTCTCGGCCGCAGCCCCGCAACTCTAACAATCCCATTACCACTTGCCGTTCGACCCCCGTCAACACGCATGCCCCCAGGTACGCACACGTACCCGCCCGCATCCACGCTCGGCATCGCCATTCCTTTGCGCGGACATGCCCCCGCATCCTCCATCTCCTCTTTCCACTCCGTTTCCCTGTCTTCCGACGGCGAGCCTGCCCATCGCGAGTCAGACGCGCAGAGCATCGACATAGACGATTTTGAGACCGTTTCGGCGACTTCTGCCAGTCCGAGTGTCGCCCGAGGACACGATTGGGAGCAGCCCGTGCAGCGAGTTCCACCCAAGCTCCCACAGCGCCCACCATCGGCATCGACGACCACCCTCAAGCCTCCGCCGAAGCATCCTCCACCGTCCCGCTCATCGACTTCACCGAGCTTCACCTCCAAACCTCCGCCGCCCGCACCCCCGCCCCCACTGCGCTCTCGCGCACCCTCTGCACCATCTGTCCGCTCCTCGCCCTCGACCTCGACTTCGACCTCGTTCTCCGACCGCTCCTCCATTCGCAGCACCAGCACCGTCGCCTCTTCGCAATCGCACACACAGGCGCCAGCACGGGGGCAAAAGCTTGCACGACAAACTCCCGTCCCGCCCGCAGCCCGTCGCCGGTACGAGGCGCTCTTCACCGCGAACGTCCGTGCACGGCGTCCGCGCATCCGTTCGCCTCCCCCGGGCACGGCGCGGAAGCGCCAGGCAGCGGGGTGGCGCGGGCTGTCTGTGGACCTCATCACGAGCCCGGAGCTTGGCGAGGTACCGCTTTCGGAGACGGAGGAAGAGCCTGCGGAGGTGGACGAACGGCTGGAGGGCGCGACCGTCCGGCGAATATGGAGCCTCTCGAGATTGGAACGGGGTACGCTCCGTGCGATATGGTGCGTTTCGGTCGTAGGTCGATGCCGTGCTGTGAGAATCTGATGCGTGTGTGCTGTAGGAACGAGTGTGACCCTGGGGGGACAGGCGCGCTAGATCGTGCGGCGTTCGTCAGAGGGATGTGGCGGATTGACGAGGAGCTTCGGCGTGCGCAGCTTCTTGGCCTCGGGCGACAGGTCTCAAGTGCGTCTGTACGTGCACGGATACCACGGAGGGCGGACCGGGCGCCGGCGACGGCCTCGAAGCTCATTCTGCATTGACCCTTGTGGTCTGTGGCTCTGGATGGTGGGTGCTACGATCTACTTTTTTGTGATGGCCGTAGAGAGGGTCAGTGCGCGGTCGACGATCTGTCTGGTTGAGGTAGGGTTATGTGACAGAGTCGGACTATTTTATGGACCTCTGAGTGCTGTTGATGTGAGATGCTAGTGCTGTGATTGCGGAGATTGTATGTGCAGGTATACCTGATCATTTTGACATCAGTTTGTTTCTGGTTTAAAGCTTCATGCTGCGTGTTTGTGATCACAAGATCGACATGGCAGCGCGCCCCATGGTTGGAATTTCGGAAGATTTGAGCTTCTTGCGTATTCCCGGCCAAAGTACCGAAAGAGAAGTACCCTCAGCACTGCTTGTGTCGAGTTGTAGTTGACCTGACACGCGATAGTCCATGCCAGATGGCATGGTTGAAATGCTGATGACAGGCTTCAGCTCATCCCTCGGGACTATTCAGGCCGCGACTCCTGCCCAAATTTCATGGCATGCGAATGCGAGTCCAACGCACCTTGTCATTCTGTTTTGACGCTTTTCTTAACAGTGCCCACACCGCCGCTATATGCATGGACAGAATGACAGGAAACGTGAGCCTGATTTCTGGCCTACTTTGCCTGGGATGGAAGATGAGTCGAGCTCCCCTGGGCCATTCGTGGAGGCGAGTCGCGAATGGGAACTTCTAAGCCTTAGCCCTCTCCCTACATCTCGCAATTCCCAGACGAAACGCGAGACGTAAGTACTGGATCCGTGGACGTTGAGCACATCTATTGCATTACGGCGTCACTTCGTAGAGGTAAAATTGACATACTCAGAGAGCACCAACAGTTAGTGGGTCGTTCTCATACGGAGCCCGAAAGCATGCGAGCGCTCAGCGGTGTGACAAGGGGTGAGGGACTGGATTTCACCACTTCCCCCAGTGTCCCCCAGTGCGCTTTTGGTACCGTATGGCCATTATACAATCTACTTTGTGTGCAGCTGTACATGCGAGCTGAGTAAGTACAGTACCTGCAAGTTATAGATCCAGTCGCACGAACAACTACACTTGCCAAATCTAGTTTAGCAAAAACCGTAGATCTAGATTGAGATCTAGTCGTTGCCGGCCTGCCAATTTGTTTGCCAAGCACCTCTCTGCACCTCTCTGTCCAACTTCTGCCTGCTGCCATTAGTTCCCCTTCCATACAGCTAGTGGTGCCCCGAACGTCAAGCACAACTTCAATATCACATCCGTTCTCTCCTGGCGACCGCATTTCTTCCGCACTATCATACGTCCTTCGCCTTGGCAGGCACACTTCCTACGAGAACGAAGAACGCGTCACGCGATGCGTCAGTTCAAGTAAACTTGGAGGACGTGATGTGTCTGTTCGGACAACATTTATGACCATTATCCACGACTCAGCTCTGACTACTCGACTTATTTACTCCAATGATTCCGGATGTCGCTCTTTACCCAGACTTGCGCATACCTGCCGGGAACTGAAGAAGCCTGCGTTATCGTTACTTTGGCGAGACCTTAACGTTTAACTCGTTTGAACCTCTCGCTGTCCTCTTTCCAAGCACGCTCGAACGGACCTTTCGGGGACTTGGTTCGGTACAGTCTCTTAAAAGGGTTCAAACTTTACTTCCCATGTAACAACCCTTTATTAAGATGAAGTCCAAGGAGTGGATAGATATTATTTCATATGGTGAACTCGTTCGTACAGTCTCACACGTCGATGCGGTCATCGCGCTTGCTATATTTTCTCTGCTGAAGAAGCACCGCAACGGGTCCGAGTACATCTTACCCAACCTAACGTCACTTATTTGGCAGTCTATGGGACTCCTGGTATCAATCACTATTCTTTATTCCTGGCTCCGAAACGTCGAAGTCTCATTATAAGGATTCGGTCTTCGCGCACGGATTCTGGCACAGCTCTCGGTGACATGTTGGTGAGAGCGACGATGCACAAGTCTCTTTCTACTAGGTCATTAGAGATGGCCGGCGTCTTCAAGCCATCTTCCTTCATACATAGTGTGTCTCCGTCGGATGTCATTTGGGAACGCTTATCCATACTGCCTCGTAGCGGGTCTGGAACCTGATCCGCACTTCATTCCGTGGATAACCGTCCTCACCAAATTGCAGACGTTGATATTGACATTGAAGTGGTCTCCCGAACCTTCGCGATCGGAATCCGTGCTTCTCACTGGCACTATCCCTAACCCACGCATGACCCAGAAACATCAAAACTGGATACGCTGGGACTTACAGATGACGGAATGTTCAAATTCAGTCGGCTGCGTTGACCTGCGGCTCATCGTGGACAAACGCTTGGGATGTCTAATGTCCCTTCGCCATCTGACGAGCATGCTTACTCGACTCGAACTTGTGATCTCCAGTTATCCTTCTGACTTAGATTGGCGGGATGTGTGCACCGCTATCCGCAAAAATCCCCGAGTCCTTCCTTGTACACCCTCAGGCCTCAAGATGCACTCTCTGGACAAAGGTCGGATGCGAGACGTCATGCATCTAGACCTGACGCCGCTCGTGCCAAACCTACGGTGCCTCAACTTGGACCTTCCTCACTTCGTATTCCATGATCCAGATATAGTTGACCTTGTGACCACTGTCCCTACTATAGATGAGCTTAGGCTATCGCCCTTCAAGCGGTTTCCTCGTCGAAGCACATAGTTATATCGCTTTATGTGGCTTTTAATTTATGCACAAGGATCACCCCAGTAGCGCAGCAATGTACGAGAGAAAGGATCTGTTTTCTCCCGTTCCGAACTCATAAACTGCAGAATATGCACCTCCTCAAATTCCTACATCTCTCGAGTGCGGTTCTACCCTCCTTTATTTACTTCTAGCTCTAATCATTATTTGCTCCTTTCACCGATTCCCGGTCAGATCTCCCGGTGCAGGAAATCCGATGCTAGCTATCGTATGGTAGATGCTTCCGCACACCTATGATGTTTTGCAGTTCAAAACATGGTCGTAGCTCGTCGTCTGCCAGCGCAGCAGTAACGATGTCGCTACCATTCAGGAATATCCTGGCGTTCGACTTTAAAGAAACAACTTCAGGCATCAACTAAGACGAACATTTCCTAAATCGCACGCGGAGGCACTCGGCCGCGGCCCTTCACATTTACCCCCGTCCCATATATCTGCGCCAGAAGCCCAAGCACACCCCCGTCCTCTAGCTCGTCCTCCTCCTGTGATTGCGACTGCCCCACAGACGGCTGTCCTCTGTGTGTATCGCCCACTACATATGACTCCCCCAACGCACTACTCACCTCTTCCACCTCCTCTGGTATCGGCTCCGCTCCCACATTAGTCGCAGCGCCGGATATGACGCTCCCTTGCGAATCTCCCAGCACCGCAGTCTGTGCCATTTCCGCTCCAAGCATGCTAGACTGGAAGATCGACGATGCCGCTGGCCCGACAGGACGCGTGCTCTGCATGAGTACACTGCCTCGCCGCCGCGCCATCTGGCTCTGCCTGAGCGCGCGCTCGTATTCACGAGCCTTGTCCGCTGGTCCCACCTCTGGTTGTACCGTGGCGTCAAGGGTAACGGCAGGGACTACGTTCGCAGCGTTGTTTGCTTCTGAGCCTCGTCGGAGGAATCGCCGGCGACCAAGGCCAATGGGATGTGCGGCGCTGAAATCTGCCATGCGACTGAGATAGAGCGATCCCGTTGGGTCTGCTGGCATCCACTCTGGATGCGCGGCCTGTGTAATATTTTTAGCACAACTTTAGTTACGATCTGGGGCATAGTCCGAACCTTGAAATTCAGGAAGCTCTTCTCCATCTTGCCCTCCTTCGACATAAGCCGCTCGTCGTTCACCTTCGTCGGGGCACCGAACTGAATGAGCTGCAATTAGTACCATACAGAATATACGAGCGACCTTGTCACCGACCTTGATGTTGCCGTGCCGCTGGAAGTCGAACACGGCAAAGCTGCACACGTACCCAAGGCCATCGACATGGACGGTGAACTCGCGGAAAAAGTCGACGATAGCGGGTGCACAAGGGGGGAGGGAGTACCATAGCACGAGCGGTGTGAGAATCACGGAGAGCAGCTCCTGGGCAAAGATCATGATCTTCATTGCGAATAGCTGGCCGAATTCCTCATGCACCTACGACGCGATCGTAAGCATCTTCATAGCTCTGGAGACGTGCTGACGTACCTTCTTCGAATGCAGCTGGTCCTTCCATTCGTCTGGCATGTAATGCGTATACTGCACTACCTCTATCATGAGCAGCTCCGGATCAAACACCATGTTATCCTCGGGAATCATGCCTCGTGCGACGGCGAGGAGTGACGCAAAGACGGTCAGGTAGAATAGCACTGTGTGATGAGGTGTGATTTCGAAGGAAAGGAACCGATCAGGGTCAATGACAGAGGACAGCAGGAGAACAGCAGCGAAAGAGCCAGCTATGAAAGCCACAAAGCTAAACAGTCCAAGTCGTCCATGAGCGTATGCACGTAAGATCAAGTGGCATAATGCTCACCGGACTATGATCGTCACTTTCTCGTTCGGGAACTGACCGATGTACATACTCGCCGCTGGGTACGATTCGTTCAGTCTGCGCTTGAACAGGTGTGGCAACTCGTTGAACTCGCGGAACTTCCATTGAGCGAAGGGCGTATAACGTCGGCCTCCAATATTAGAGGGATTCTTGTGATATTCCTAGAAACCGACATAAGTACTGCTCTGCATGCAAAAGTGTTTTTTTTTCACCTCAAAATATCGGAAGAACGAGTACATAAGGAGGTAGAGAACGATAAATGGCGCAAAGATGGCGTTCAAGATGCCCATAAAGATCAAGCGTCTTCGCAGACTGAAATACATCACAATATCAGTTGGAAAGATCAGTGGCAATTGAGCAATACGCACCCCTCAATCAGTGCCGACCTGTTCTTCGACTTCAGGAATACCTTCCTGACGCGTCCACTGGTATCGAATAAATATTCCATCAGACAGAATCGTAGGTTCCACTCCAGCGCCGTAGTTAGTGTGCGGCCCTTCCCATCTTCTGGTGCGCCAACGAAGCGTTTCAACATTGGCGGAAGCGGCACGCGAAGGTCTAATAGTTCCTTATTAAACAATGCAATAAGGTAATTCTCCTGACGCATGATACGATTTGCAATGTCGTGAGCATCGAGCTTCGCTGTGATTGATTGTGCTGCGGATGTTGAAGAAATGGCCGTCAGTGGATTGTCTTCCCGAATTGCGCCGATGCGCCGCACTATCTCTGGCCAAGAAATCGTCTGGATGTCTGCCTGAGGAAATAGAATGACGTGAGGCTGAAAGATGAATTGGAGCTAGTCGCAGGACCTACGTCTGGTATATGCAGAAGGTGGGTGTAGAAACTGTACATGTCTACGAGTCGCATTATACCAAGGACATATGTGGCTGTCTGCCAGACGAAGAAGGCGGTGAACAGGATGAAGAAAATGAGCGTGAAGCCTGAGAACCTGCGTTCGCGTCAGAAAACTATTATTCAGAGTATGTACGTTGCGCACCTGGACACACAGCGGTCAACAATGACTTCCGATAATCGATTAACTTTGTCATGGCGGACCCGCGAGTAGTCCACACAACCTAGAAGAAACGTCGAGAATCCAATAACAAACCCAACTGTGCTATGCATCACGTTAGTCCAGAATTCAGTCACATGAAGAGGGTACACAAAGGGATGATTACCAACAGAAGGTTGAGTCCGCGGGATAATGCGATACTGTAGATCCCCTTCCCCTCATAATAGTAGTATGCCTCCTGCAGGAACGCGTCAAGGTTATAGACGTTGACCCAATTCCACAATGCGCGTTCGTGCGCGTCTAGCCCGCGCATACGTCTCTGTGGCGGTTCACGTAGAGGTTCCGAAGGTGTCTCCTCCTCCGCGTTCATCTCAGAGGGTCTGGGAGGTGCAGACAGTTGAGTAGCACGTATAGCGGTAGTGGGCAAGATCGGTGGTGTGTTCTTCCGCGATGTAGAATACAATGGCTGCCTCCGCATTTCCTTCGCCTTGCCTTTAGCACTCACGAGAGGAGACTGTGATCTGCGCACCCCAGGCGATGCAGCTTCAATCATCAAGTTCTGTGGCTCCTCGTCCGACGATTCCTCGTCATGTTTCGGGTCATCCTGCCGGATGTTCGGCCTGAGCACCTTCATCTCAGACGTGTCTCCACTCCACCCTACTCGTCTGCGCCCATGCGGATTGCTAGTGCTGTGGAATATCGTGCTGCGATTCGCATGGCCTGCCTCGAGGTCTCCATCCTCGTTCGTGTTCTCATTCTCCTCCTCCTCTTCCTCTAGAACAGATTGATTCGTTTGCATATAACCCTGATAAGCGCGCCCCATAGGGTTGAGCATGTGAAGGAAAGGCCGTGAGCTGCTCCCGCCAGAATATATGGACTGAGAACCATGCATTGATCGTGAGGACATGGGGCGGCTACTTGAAGGTGCTGGGGGTGACTTCGACATGGCTTCAGGAGTGCACGCAAGCGGCCAGCTGCGCCTGGGTGCGTGTAGTAGATGAGTGGGAGCACTAGTCAAGCCAGCTGCAGGTCAGGAGCACTTGCAAGGATGCCACGAGGGTCTGCGTGAAGGGTGCGTTTTCGGACGTAACCATGACTTTTACATTTTACATTTTGCACAGGCAGCCTAGTAACAAGAAGTTAAGTAGCGTACAGTTGGGGTTAAGTTAAATTGTCATCAAGGCAGGGTTGTAGGTTATCTGATAAATCATAATCGCCATCAAACGCCAAGAGCCGCCCAGCTGCAGCTCGCTCGTCCGTGACAGATTGCTTCTTGCCTCGTACCGTATACCCACTAATGTCTCAGGCAAAGCTGTAAGGTTCTTGGTGCCCCGCTGTCTTGCCAATTGACCCATATGTAATTCCCAGAACTCTACGGCCTCCGCCAAACATCGATTTCGTGCAGGGTACGCTCCATTTCAGGCCTTTCCGGACGCTGCACCGTGTGCAGCAAGGGTTCACATATCCGCAACAGGTTATCCTGGAATCCCTCCTGGTCCACCTGACCGCCCTCAAGCTGCAGTGAAAGGTGTACGTGTTTAGCAGCTCGCCGGGTTTGCAGTCATCTCACCAGACTTTGCTTCCAAATAGGCGATCGAAGTGCGAGTCGGTCCTCAGGGCGTCAAGGCAAAATGGGTCCGCATCGAGCTCAGGAAGGTGGAGACACTACCTGGAGGTGGGGTTGCGAACACGTTCTTTGACCCCGTGGGCCAGAGTCCCATCAATGTATGGCAGTCAGGCGAAGAATATGGGATATTGCATACCGTATGTCTCGTTTCTTCGCATACCTTAGCTGGCGCTCAGGCTAGTGTTTTATACAGCAAGACTTTCCGTTCTACATCCGCATTCCGGAGTCTATCCCGCCTAGTATAGCTCTGGAGAAGGGCGGTAAGTTCTGCTAGCCGGTTCGGGTTGCGGGTATTGATGTGGAAGTTTTGGACAGCGGGTATCAAGTACGAGTTGATTGCTGCGGTGTGTATCAAGGGGAAGAGGTTAGCACCTCCTAGCACCTAATCAATGCAACTAACGTCTCAGCTGCATCCAGAGGATTGCTTCGTCGTGACAAGCCTGTCGTCGCTGCCACTTCTTCCCAAATTATCATTGACAAGCACGAATTGCACTCTACTTGGCCTGTTTACTCGCAACCAGAGTCGCGGAGCCACACGCAGGATGGGGTAACGCTTACTGTTGACCGTTCGCACACATGCTATGGGCCAGGCGACCGTATCATCGTAATGGCGACAGTGAAGTCTGACGGCCTTCATACTGTCATTCTTCGCGGTTTCGAGTTCACCTTGCGCGAGACTACCGTGTTTCGCGCAAGTCCACATACCCATGGTAAGAAGGGTGCACCGCAGGTGAAAGTTGCGAGCATCGGAGAGCAGAAGGTGCCCGTGAATGTGACCCTGTATGGTGGTACGCAACATAAGGCGGAGCTAACCGCCGTCATACCCCCTCACCATACCTCTGCCACTTTGAACGCAGCAAGACACATTGATATCACATACAACCTGATCGTCAAGGCTCTGATGGGCACCGGTCAACCCGTTGTACTTGATCTCCCGGTGATCGTGTCAAATTGGCCAAGGTTTGTTGCCGTGTTTGCCGTCGTGTTCTCTCTTCCTCACTGAGTCCTCGTATAGAACTGTATCGCAGGAAGCAATGAGGTACTATATAGTCTTGTACGTATGGGTGCCAAGATACTCACCATTTACGCAGGCGGATTGGCACTGCCCCCAACGTCTCTTTACCAGGGCACACCGGCACGCTTCACATACAGCCGGAATTGCCCCTCTCACCACCAGCCTTGCAGGTGTCTCAGTCTATCATCTCGATCACACCCCAGGCCAACATTGTAATCTCGGCCCAACCTCACCCATATAGTAGCTCGGAGAAAGCAGTCAGACCGGCAACTACAGGCTCCACTAGCAGACCAGCTCTCGGTCAGTTCAATACCGCGCCAACGTCTCTTACGAACGGCTACGCAGGAAAGACTGATGAATTTGGGATGACAAAGAGCTCAAGCATCGAGAACAGCTCGCGCGATAATGCCAGCTCCCAGGGGAGTAGTTATGACGCGCAGACAATTGGTGGTACTGGCTTTGGCCGCTCCGCTGCTAACTCCGTGAGCTCTCGAACACCTGGCCCGCATGGGAATGACGCTCCAGCCGCTCGTCCTCGCAACAATAGTGCCAGGGCGGTAGGTGCCGGGAGTAGATTGACGGTAGCGAATTTGAATGATCAGGAGATCGAAGAACATACGAAAGCGGAACGTATGCACGGAAGACAGGCTTCTCTATCATCAACTCCAGCTCCGAGGACACCTCCGGCGGAAGGACTGCGCGCTCAATGGCTTTCTGCCGAAGACGAGAAACGACGACTCTATGAGACTGCTATCGCCAACGTCGAGCGAGTGCAAGGCAATGTGATCCATGCGCGCAGTATGACCGATGTATGTCCATTCTTTGAACTTGATTATGCCTGATTGACATTTCAGTATGAGAAGCATGCACCGTCCGATGCAAGTTCTACTCCGCCGTTAAGCAGCACGACGGCGAAGTCGGGTCCATGGCCAACCGCCGAGGACGAGAAGACTCGGCTGTTCAATCAGGCTCAGGCGGCTGTCTTGCGTACCCGAGGCTTGGTCAGCTCTCCTAGTGCTTCTTCTGTATCATCTGGTCATGGACGAAACGGTTCACTCAACGGTTCTCAATCCTGGATGGCTCCTACTTCCGGGTCGCATGGTCAGATGAGATCAGCAACATATAGCCCTCCAGGAACCGCCAACTCGTCCTCTGTATCACGTCAATCAGCAGTTGTGAAAACTGCTGCGCTTCATTACGCTTCTGCTGAAGATGAGAAAGCAGCTCTCCGTCGATATCACGAAGCAAAGGCTGCAGTGGATCGCACGCAAGGTGCAGCTTATGGTATCGTGTCACCAACTCCCCCATCTGCACCTATATCATACGACGCTCTTTACCTTTCAAATACACCAAAGCCTAGCTCGTCGCTATCTGCCCCGGTGGTAAACGGTTCGACACCGCCATTCGTTCCATCCTCAACTCAATCCTCGCATCCATCCGATGAGGGCCGGCGCGCGTACGAGGCACAAAATGCCGCGAGGACGCCAAATGTTACCCGCATCAGTTCGATTGGCACCGCAGGCTTCACGCTGACCACGCCCGACCAGCCCTCGACAACCGGTGCCGCCGCTGAGAAGGAGAAGCTCCGCAGGAAGTTTGAGGCCCAGGATACTGCCGCGCTGACTTCGGGACCGCCAGCGCCGCCTCCTCGCTACGGCGCACCGCCTCCCACGCCTCCTCCTTCACAGGGATCACGTCCAACACCCACCCCGCCACGATCGCCGCCCGTATCACCGCATGCCAGCGGCTCTCGGCCAATGACTGCTGCAGAGGAGAAGGCAAGACTGAGGGCGATGTACGAAGCTAGTGATCAGGGCGCCCGACCAAACGACATGTCTTCCTACCCATCCCCGCCTCCCACTGGCGTCCACAGGCATGACGAATCCGCTTTTGGGGCGTCGGCCGCACCACCGCCTCTCCTGCCACGCCCTCCGAAAGAATATATTCAGGAGACACAGGAGGAAGACATCCGTACCTACGCTGAGATCGAAGCAATCGACAAGGATCCTGCGCGTGCAGGCCCCCAGAAAGCAGAGGTGCTGCTGTCATCATTCAACGCAGGTCTAGTCGATTCTTATGGAAACCCCGTTCCCGCCCCGGGCCCGCCCCCGCCACTGCCCCCCAAGGTCCTGCTCGAGTGACGGGTTGTGAGATATATAGGTGTTACTCATATATCGGGCTCATGCATTCGCAGATCTCAGCATCAGGGTTATCCCTAGGAGTACACTCACTACATGTAAATATCGCTACAGTTACATCTCTAATTATCTGGAGGAAGTATTTATCTATCGCTTGCGCTTCACCTTGGGCACTGTCATCGAAATGTCCGCCTTCTGCTGTGGAATCGACAGATCCGCCATGTCCAGCTTGCGCTTGTACCCGCCGTTCGTGGGCTTTGAGTCAGGTGAATGCGGGGGAAGAGGCGACGCTGTGTCCGAAACCTCGTCGAGGAACGCGGTGAGCTGCTCCGTCGATGCGTCGCCAACCTTCGTCCCGTCGATTTCTGTCGAGGGATCGTACCGGCCCGTCACGTCGGGGTATTCTCCGCCGCCAGCATTGATCCCGCTCAGCAGCGCGTCGAGGAAGAGGTCAGACGACGGGTCGTCGTGCGGCTCGAGGCCCGACAGCGTCGGCCTGTCCATTGGGATTCCGGTCGATGTCGACGCGACGTTATTGTGTGGTGGCTCGTCATTGTGCAGCAGCTCGTCCTGGTCGTGTGCCTGGGGAACGATACTGTGTGGATCAATGCCGAGATTCTGGATGAGAGAGTTTAAGCTCGTCTGCAGTACGTCCATGTCCGCCTCGATCTCCGCAGCATCCCTGTACGTCCTTTGCAACCGTTGGGCATCGTCGAGTAATGGCCCCAGCGACGGCGCGTCGTTCTGCAGCTGTGGGCCGAGCAGCGGGAGCGACGGGTGGGGCGCAGGCGGAATATCTGGCCGGTAGCGAGAGTAGTCATTCTGGTTAGGATCGTACTGCATCACCTGAGACGACAGTCCGTAGTATCCTGTCGATGGACTAGACGGTCCCCGCATTGGGTGGTTCTGCTGCGACGCGAGCATTTGCATCAGCCGCTGCATCTGGTCGGGAGAGTTCAGCATCTGCTGGATCGCAGCCTGCCATAGCCCATCGGATTGACTCGGCGGAGGTGTGAAAGAAGTCAACGCTGACGGCGAGAGGGTACTTTCTTGAGGCTGAGGGCACCCGTCCGGTGTAGGCACCTCGGTGGAGGTGAGGTTGGACGAGTTCGAGCCCGAGTTCGGGCCGGACGCGGTCGGACTCCTCGACAGCATGTCCGGGCGAATCGAGGTGTGGGAGATATAGGTAGCAGGTGAATCGAGAGATACGGGGGAAAACGCGGCCGAAGACGCAATGGACTGGGATTGCTCGTCGATGGCTGCTATTTGGTCTACCACAACTTGCGAATAAGGTGTGAGTAGCGCAAGGAGGAGAGGAGGCTCACCGATGGGGAAAAGGTGTCGGGCGTCATGGTCCGATTGTGGTGTCTGCACGCTCCCTCGATCATCCTCACCGACATCTGCAGCCTTCCCCTTCGGCCTGCCGTCACTGATCATAAGTCTCTGACGCGCAACCGGGACAACAGCACTTGGAGAACGTGAGCCGTCCTTGGGATCTGCGGAGTTGCCGAAGACGCCCGCGAGAAACTTGAGGATGCGGTTGATGGTATCTTGGTGCTTGTCGTGCCGTTGGCGGGTTATCTCTGCCTCCTTCCACAGCAGGTCGTTCGACTGCTTGAGCGCATTCAAATCGGCCGAGATGGCTTGCTGGTGCCGCTTGATAGCCTGTATGCCATGGACGACAGAGTTAATGTCCAGGACTTGCCCGGCGGAGAGCGTCCCGACCTGAGGGGCGACGTTGACGGTCTCATTATAATCCAGCTGGGCTTCATCGACATTGCCGTGGGTAGACTTTGTCTTGCGGGTGATGAAGGTGAGTAAATCTGGCTGGCCACGGCGGAAGTTGGGATGCTCGAAGTGCCAAGCTTCGGTGTCCGTGTCGCTCCTCAAGACGCCTTGCTGGAGGTGAGGAATTTTGTGAAATCCGTACATGTTTAGTTGCCGCACGAACGATGTAAACTTCTGGTGCTTGAACCAGTGGCCGAGCACCTCCCTTGCAAACCGCTCATGGTTGAGGACTGCCGCGAGCGTCAGAGTCGGACCGGTGGGGAGAAAAAAAGGATAAACTGACCGTAGAACGAATCACCATCATCGGACCAGCGTATCAGCTCATCAGTCTTGGGGTCATTGACGATTCTGGGGACGGAGTGACGTGAGGTAGTCTTACCGCGACGGGAGTGCACGAAACTCACTCGTAGAGTTTTTGGAGAAAGGGAGCGACAATGAGGCGGGTAGCTTTGTTGAGATTTGTGGAGTCGATATTGAGGGTGCGCGCGAGCGCGACTTGTTTGTCGAGTGACATGGGACGAGAGTGAGGACGAATCTTGGCCATGCAGCTGCGATATCATGCCCGAGCGTCTTTCCGTTACGCTTGCCATTACGACACCCCGCCACAATGACAACAACAATCAACAGTCGATTCCTCCACTTTCGTTGTCGCTGCACCGGCAAAACCAAAACACAACGCCTCAGTTCTCGTATCATCTCCTTGTATTTCCTGGAATTATCGTAGAAATTTAGCTGCAGGAAAAGCCTCTTTAGCCACAAGCGCAACAGCCGTCAACAATGACATCGCGTCTTAGTGTGACCGCGTGTCATCAAAAAAGGAAATGAGTGACCGATTCTCGCCGAAGCGGGATGCCGGCACGCGTCTCCGTGGATTTTGGGAGTCCCAACTCGAGCTCGACCGACACGTCGCAGTCTCCCTTCTGCTCCTCCACCAGCCATGGCCTCCCTCGCTCGGTTGCGGTCTGCTCTTCCCCGAAAACTCGTATGATCTTTGTTGCCGTTGTGCTCATCGTAATCTGACCCTCACCGCCCCGCAGCCGCCCTTCGTACGCGCCCTCCAGACAGCAGCAGACAGCACGCAACTGCAGGAGGCTGCTTCGCATGACGAGCCTTTCAATGTCAAGCTTCACGACGACTCTTTTCGCGGCCACAACACCGACATCCCCAGCCTGGAGCTGGAGGTCCACAAGGACCAGCTCATCAACATGTACAGGCAGATGACGACCATACGCCGTATGGAGCAGGCAGCCGACGCGCTCTACAAGCAAAAGTTTATCCGTGGTTTCTGCCATCTTGCCATCGGCCAGGTGTGTATACTCGTTAGCTATCCCGCTTGCCTGACGTGTTCTTACTGTGGGAATATGCGTTAGGAAGCAGTCTCGGTCGGACTCACGCAAGCGCTCACCAATGAGGACCATATCATTACCTCGTACCGCTCGCATCCGTTCGCAATCCTTCGCGGAGGCACGGTCGTCGGTCTGATCGGCGAGCTGCTCGGCCGCGAAGGCGGCATATCCAAGGGTAAGGGCGGCTCCATGCACGTTTTCACGCAGTACTTCAAGGGTGGCCATGGTATCGTCGGCGCTCAGGTCTCGCTTGGTACGGGCCTTGCTTTCTCTGCCAAATACCAAGAGCAGCCCATTGCGACCTTCACGATGTACGGCGATGGCGCAAGTAACCAAGGCCAGGTCGCCGAATCGTTCAACATGGTAATATTACTTTTTTTTTCATCATGTCCTCCAGACTGAATAATTGTGCGCGCGACGATAGGCGAAATTGTGGAACCTGCCGTGCGTATATCTTTGCGAGAACAACAAGTACGGAATGGGTACCTCCGCCGAACGCAGCTCCGCGAACACGGAGTATTTCACTCGTGGTGATAAGATCCCTGGTATCCAGGTATGTCTTTCTCAATGATTCTCATATGCATCGAGACATCATCATATTTTCCGGCGTAGGCCAACGGAATGGATATCATTGCTGTGTACCAGGCAGTGAAGCACGCGAAGAACTGGGTCCTCAACGGCAATGGCCCTCTCATTCTCGAACTTGTGACCTACCGCTACGGTGGTCACTCGTACGTCTCCCACTTTGCGATACCACATAATATGAAACTGACGCTCCGTGACTAACGCAGAATGTCTGACCCCGGCACCAGCTACCGTACGCGTGAAGAGGTCCAACGCATGCGCAGCACCCAGGACCCCATCCGCGGTCTACAGCACTACATCCAGGAGTGGGGCCTCGCATCGGAAGAGGATCTCAAGGTGCGTCCGCTGCTTCCCCTCGAATCAACTCATACACACTCTTGTTTGTATATGCAGGCGATTGACAAGGAGTCGAAGAATGAGGTCGATAAAGCTGTCGAGGAGGCGAAGAAGCTTGCAATCCCGCCCGCGGAGAACCTCTGGACTGATGTCTATGCCACCGGCTACGAGCCGCCGTACTTACGGGGTCGCGAGCGCGAGGAGGTGAGCATGCTCTGCTACTTTGCATAAAGTTGTTTGACGCTGATAGCGGCGCAGATTCACCGCTTCTGATTGGGATGGGACGATAGATTATTGTAGTACCGGATAACTGTGCTTAGTCTGATCTCATGCTTCTGGTGCAACTCTGGAAGCTGTTGTTAAGCAGATGTAGTACTAATGCGGGAGTAGTGTGGATTGCGAATGCACTTGTGGGGGTCCAGAGTGTGAGTGCGATGTTGAGGCCGAGACAAGACTAGCACAAGTTATGACTCTGCTAAGGGCAGATTCACGACTGTGCCGTCATCCGCTATGACTTTGAAGCGCACTGCGGGAGAGATGAGCGAGCATATCGTATCGCCGACAAGATGGAAGAAGGGCACTACGCACGGACGGTGAAGGGCTCCCCCTTAGCTTTCCGTATGCTCGTGAAGTAGAGCGTTCCTGCGCCTGCAACCAGCGTGAGCGCGATCACCTATCAAGGGAGCAGAAGGCCAACCTTTATGGCCTTTCAGCCGGAAGCTCACGTCGACGTTCCCCTGCATGAGATATATCTGGCACGGCGGCGCATCCTCAACCACAGCGGCAAGTAAACAGACACGCCGGACGCACCGCACCGCTGATCCACGGGTCGCCGTTGAGCCACCAGATGGGCTCGGGGCGTATCGCGTCGCCGAGGACGTCGCGCAGCTCCGGGCTCGCGCGCACGGTGTCCATGAGCTGGCGGACCACGGAGCTCGAGAGCCTCTCCTGGTTCGCCGCGTACGCGAAGAAGGTCGCCCACGCGCCGACGCCGACGGCGCCGAACGCGAGCAGCAGCGGCCATTTTCGCTGGCGCCGAGGAGCTCAGCGCGCGGGTGGGATGGAGGGGGTCGCGGGGCTCACCTGGAGAGGGGGAAGGTCCCGCGGGTGCGGGCGCGCGTAGTATTCGCGCGGCCGGGAGGGCGAGGAGAAGGTCTCGACCTGCGGGGGATCCTTGTGTTCCGGTCGAGGAGGCTCGCTGCTCGTCGTGAGGGCCCGATGCCACTTCAACGATGGCGACGGCGACTGTGCGCATATATGCGGGCGGGCGAGGGCGCCAGGACATCGTCTGACGAGAGTGTGCGACATGGCGGTCACTGTCAGGAGCAGACTTCAAGTTGGCCGTGAACGTTCCGGCCAACGTCGATCGCTGCCAACATTCCGTCTTCCGGACTGGGCAATGACGTCCGCATTGAGCTCGCTGCCTTTTGCACGCTGCTCGACGCGCCTGTGGGCGTGCTCGTCGTCGGTGACAGTGAGCTGAACGGGTACTTCACATGACATCGTTTCCTCGCGTTTTCTTACACCTCCATACTGTTTCCACCACGATACATCTCTGTCTGGTTCTACTCTCGATTCCACTCTAATTCTCGACGATGAAGCGACGCTGAGACGGGCATCAAATACATAGTATATGGAGAGTGCAGATAGGCTACATCATACTTCTCTGCCTCCCCATACGCGCGAACGCCTCCTTATACTAGTACTGTGCTGCGTTGAACTGGACGCTGAGAGCCGTGGATCGGACAGGCGCTCGCTCACGACTCGGACATGACTGCTGTCTCCTCGTCCTCCCGACTCAACGTCAACTCCCCGCAGCCGCAGAACATCATCTCGCTTCGTCTCTACAAGGTACTCGGCGCCAGTTTCGATGATGATGCCACCAAGGAGGCCCTCCGCACCGTTGCGGAGCTGTACGCGCCTCCTGTACCAACGGTCTCTGTGAAGGGCAAGGAGGTCCAGCGTGAGCTCGACGACGCAGATGAAGGCGAGGGCGTGAAAGTTCAAGCAAGATCTCAGCTCGATGGTACGCCCCTGGTCGAAGTCGTCCCCGGAGAGATCGCTGCGCGGGCGCGCAAGAACCTCCGGAGAGACGTGGAGAGCAAACTGGCCGAGTCGAGCCGCAAGTTTCTGGATGCATTCGGAGAGGTGGACAAGGTGTGTCTGATGTTACTGTACGTGACCCCTGTTGGCAACTTACGCGAGGGGATGTAGCAATTAGATACCCTGCAGGAACATATCGCTGCCATGCGCATGCGCTGTGATGAGGGCCAGGCGCAGCTCAGGCTGACCAGTGAGGCGTGCGGGTCACTGCTAGACAGAGCGGGGAGCTTGCGAGAAGAGAGGTATGACTGCTCCTCATTGCTCCATCCCATATTAAACATGATTCTCGCGTCAGACAAGCAGTGGCTACCCGACAATCCATCGTCTCGCTCTTTCTCTCGCGGTTCACCCTCAACGATGAAGAAAAGGAGGCCATCTCCTCCCGCGACGTTCCTGTCGGGATGCGTTTCTTCGACGCAATGGACAAGGCAGACCGCATCAGGGACGACTGCCGGGTCCTCATGGCGGGCGAGGAAGGCCCAACCAAGGCAGGGTATGTACCGACCTCGCGCATACAGCCAGTCTGCTAACGCGTCACTTCGCCAGGCTGGACATTATGGCAGCGACCGCGACGTACCTCGAGCAAGCGCACGAGAAAGTCTTCCGGTGGTGCTGCTCTGAGTTCCGCCACATGGGGCGGGATGCCCAACTCGAGGTCAGCCCCGTCATGCGCGAGGCCGTGCGCAGGCTTCGACAGCGCCCCGAGCTTCTCACGTACGCCCCCAGCTGCTGAGACGTGTTGCGTGGTCTCACCCTTGGCACAGAGAAGCTCTGGGATACCTCTCGCAAACTCGGCAGGCGACGGTACTCGCAGCTTTTACCGGCGCGCTCACACGTGGCGGGCCCGGCGGACTGCCGCGCCCAATTGAACTGCATGCGCACGATCCCCTTCGGTACGTCGGGGACATGTTGGCATGGGTGCATCAGGCGATTGCGGCAGAGCACGAGTTCCTCGAGAGCCTGTTCGGTGTGCGCGCGGACGGGCGCATGGTCGGGAGCGTGCGCCAGTTCGGCGACAGCGTCGAAGAGGAGCTAATCTCGGAGCTTATGAACGCGGCCGTGGGTAAGCTGTGCACACCACTGAAGGTTAGTGCGGTGCCACTTTCGTTGAAAGAGGAGCTGACATTGTGGTGAGTGCAGGTGCGCGTGCAGCAGACGGTGCGATCGCAGGAGAGCAGCATTACATTGTACAAGATCGCGAATTTGCTCAAATTTTACACGCTGACGATGGAGCGGACAATTGGCGAGCATGCGCTATTGTCGGAAGCGCTCAAACAGTGACTGTCATTCCCTTGACGAACACGAACTTACTCTGACGACGCCCGTAGGATGACTGATATGTCGTTCGACGCTTTCCTTGACAACATCGAGGCGCAAAGTCGCGCGCTAATCCATATTCCTCTGGTATACTGAATATCTGTCGTTTTGAATGTTACTCTCATGTCTTTCTCTCACAGGGCCCGGACGACAAAGAATTGACACCGCCACTAGTCATCCTGGACCACGCACAGGTGTTGCGGGAAATCATGATAGTATACGCATCATCACTGCAAAGCGATGAACCTAAGGACACATTGCACCCGGGCTTCCGCCAAATCCTCGACAAGATGGTAGATCCTGCGGTCGAGATGTGCATCTCCGCAGCGGAGGTGAAGAAGAAAGCGATGCCGTGGTGGGATCGGTCTGTGTTCGTGCTCAATTGCCTCGCGTACATGCAAAGTTTGCTGGAACCATTCCCGTTCACCAAGGAGAAGCAAGCGGTGATTCACGAGTTGATGGACCATAAGATCTTGCAACTGACGGAGGAGCACGTGCGTGAAGTTTTTAGCTCCCTTGCGAGGCCATTGATGCATAGTATTCCTTGAAGTACAAAAACATCTTATGGGAGGCAGGATTTAACGAAGTTGTTGAGGCATTCACACAGCAGAAGCCGGGTGTATGTCTACCTGCTCGATTTCGGACTCTTCACTGAGAACATCCCTTAGGAACCATTGTCGTACATATACGGGACGACGATATACCGGCTGCAGTCCGCATTGCGAAAGTTCTCCACCTGGCTGTCCGGCATAACCGTCGTGCACTCGAATCGTTTGTCGCATCTGACCGTGCAGAGCCATGCGACACGGGTCCACCAGGCAGTGCTGGTGCGAATCGCGCGGATATACGAGCGGCTCATCGGTGAGATGAGGAAGCCGGAGAATAAGTACGAGGCTGCGGCGACATTGCTGGCTGGCGAGCGACCCTTTGGCCAGATGCATTTGCTATGGCAGATTTTTGGTATGCAGGACCAAGCATTCGCTCTGGAAGGGCAGACAGAGCCGGGAGATCATGTGGGCCTGGAAAAGCAGGTGGGTCAAGGGGAGCAAGAAAAGCAGGAGGCGAATCCATAACGCCCTTGATGTTCGTTCCTACAGCGCGTGTAACACTACGTTCATGTCTCAGTAAGTGATCGCTTCTATCAATTGCAAGTCGCGAACTGCGGGAAGTAAACAATGGCACTGCGTCGGGGAGCCGACACTGTATCGAGTCTTGCAGTAAGCAGTGCCTGTGTGATACATATGTAGACTGAAAGAAACCAGCCATCCTGGTTGACAGGACGGAGACCAACGAACCACCGAAAATCACAACGGGCATACATTCATGCCAGCCAAATCCCATCCTAGAATAGATCAAACACCCATCTCGACGTTGTGCTCGAGCCAATGTAATGCGTCGCGCGCCTTCTCCTTCACCTCCCAGTCATCCTCCGCGCCCATCTGCAACCCAATAGAGAACCTCCTCGTCGGGCTCCCGCCCATGCCGCCATTATATTCACACATGTGGCGGAGCGTGGAGTCGATGCCCGCCTCGTGCAGTGCCTGGTGGCTATGAGGGTTCGCCCGCACCAGCTCGAGTACGCACGCGATGGCTGGTCGACGGATCCCCACTTTCGCATCGACGAGGCAGGATTTAAGCGATCCAAGGATCCGTGAGTGAGCGAGAATGCTATTCTGGTGGAGTGGGCTGTTGGCCAGATTCGCGAGGACGCAAACAGCCTGCACGTACACTAGTATGAGGGAATGAACAAACAACATGACGTAAACAAACCGCACCTGGTGTACAATGTCTTCGTTCTGGGAGTCCATTGCGATTGACAAGAAGCCAAGCAACACCTCAGTCCCAAGTTGATTGAAGACCATGTCCACGTCGTCGGCTCCTTCAGCGATGTGCCGTACGACGTGAAACGCCTGCTCCTGTACACCAATATCTGGATCGGTCAAAAGTCTGCTGAGAATGAGAACACTACAATCGGTGCGCGTAAAGCAACGCACTCAGCCAACTCATGCCACCCAATCCCGTCCATCACCTGCCGCTTCACGTCCAACGAACTCTTGTACAACAGATTTTTGATCGCCCAGAGCGCATTCAATCTGAGTCCAGAATCTCCCGAATTCAGCAACTGCACAAGTCTATTCACTACACCCTGCTCCAATAGCACCTAGGGCAGCTCATTCAGTGCTTGAATTGACACAGTAGAATCACAATGCTTACTGTGCGCAGAGGAGAACAGTCGTTCGCGAGGTTACATATCACTGCAGATGCAGCGTATGTTACACGTCGATCTTCGTCCTGCTTCTGGAACAACTGGTAGACTGCCATGCCCAGCCCTGTATCGACTATGTTCGTGCGCAGGACTGCCACTGAACGGCTCAATGCGCGCACGCACTGACATGCAGCATAGCGGACACCAACATGCTGATGCGAGAGTGATGTTTGTATTGAGGGTATCAGCTTGAGCTTATCTGTCACATCGCCTCGGATATCATCATCGAAGAGTGAAATCGCGGCTATAGCTGTCAGAGCTGCCTGGACGAATGTTTACTTTCAAATTGACATCAGGAAGCAAATTCTGTTCATACCTCTCGAAGGCACGATATACTCTCTGGTTCATCTTCTTCCCACTCAACCGTTTGCTCAATCGGCGTGATTGACTTGACGAGACAGGCTAGCTTACTGAGGGTACCACGGTCGAAAGCGAGCTTACAGAGCTCCTTGTGATCTGAAACGAGATTATCTACGAAGAAACCTCAACAAGCGCCGGCTACAACTACAGCGTATGACTCACACAATATAAAGCAGGCCTTCGTGCGTATTCGGGACCTCTCGTTGTCCGATGCAATGATACGGTTTATGACATGCATGACGGTCAAGGCAGGGGAGTTATCCGAAGCCAAAGGGGGGTTCGGATATCCAGCTCGGGAAATATTCGTCGCGCTAATAGCTGTTCAAGTCTAGTTGACAACTCGGGAACAAATAGTACATACCAGAGGCAAGCTGCTAATTGCAACTCAGTGGATCGAGATCTGCATAGTGAGAGAACATGTGCTAAGGTTGCTGTGGTACAATACATGAACAACACGTAGACACGAGCAAGACACAAACCGACCTTCTCGATCTGGGGGTGCATGAGCAAAGGTGGTGGCTACCGCTGGGTTATTCTCGGCGAGAGCAGCGAGCGCATATAGGGCAGCCTCTTGGAACTACCGAACATCACCATGAGCAACGTATGTGCCTGTGCGTTCAGGATACGTACCTTCGTATCGCGACTCAACAACAGAGTTGTCAGGTTCCGTGTGACCCACCCACCGTCTTTGCTGGGAGAAGCAGGACCCACTGCTTTCTCCCAGCCACGTTTCCCCTTGACTTCCTTGATACGCTCTGCTGGGGGCAGCCAGTCAGAAACAGCTGTCCGATGCTCCTGCGTCCGAACTGCAGAGGCGATCAGCTGCGCTATTGAAGTGCTTGTCTGGGGAGTGGGATCAACTAGGAGTGGTAGATAGATATCCATAACTTCCAGCTGTTGGACCAAATGTACGTCAGGACAGCTTGATAAGATGTACATGAAAAACCGCGACTCACCTGGAAGAGGTAATCTAGAGCAGTCTTTGCTTCCTCCCGTAGGACGGAAGGTGAAGAACGAAGTCCCCACTTCGATGGGCCAACTTCCTCGGCAATAGCAGCTGCCAATGCCCGAAGCGCACGAGCATAGCTTGCTTTCAGGGATCCGGACGGCTGAAAGTTTGAAATAGCAAAAATAAACGACCGGTGCGCATTGAACCTCAATAGAGCCCTCAGGGCGGATGAGGAACCTAATGCCCGCAGCAATCAGTGTGAGACGCCAATGGAGGGACGATGCACACACCGTATGAGAGCGAAGAGATGACATGAGCAGCCTCTATGCGAATGTCGTCCTGCGACCCTTGCGACTCTTCTAGTGAAGGCAGAGGGTTATTGATACAGTCAACAAGCCTTCCCGGAGTCAGTATGTACAGGTCTCATCATCTCGCCGAGTGTGCATACTCACATTCTAATGAAAGCTTCATCCTCTGCCAACGCAACTTTGGCAGTGGGGTTGCCTATTACAGAGTTCTTTACTTTCTTTAGCGTTGAGAGATTCAGAGCGGTGATAGTCATGGTTGTAGCGAATGATTAGTGAACGATCATTCCCACTTCTCGAGGTGTAACAGCAGGACGGTCCAGATCGAGGGTAAGAAGTGATGTCCCAGAGAACTATGTATCACAGACCATCTGAGGTCTGTACAAATGTCGCAGTCAAGTCGTAGCAGAATTGAATGGTGGTCGAAAGGAAGATGAGGCAAGCATCTGGATCTTGAGATCCTGGAGATCTCGAGTCATCCTCAAGATCTGCTCCTCACTGGCAGGAGTTGGCAAGCAACTGCCAGGAAGATCTGGAGAACAATTCGGTAAACATGTCTCAGTCAACACCCACCGATCTCTATGCAGTAGCGGGTGAGATCCAATCTATCGCTCATGCAGTGCTGCATATCTGACTGGCATACATATATTCCGGGTAGATTTCTGTCTCGTACCGATGGGTACGGCAGAACCCTCCGTATGTGGTATTGTGTCGCTCTGACTCGGCATGGATGAGATAGAATGTATCGTTCCAGGTCGCGGAATATGTAGCAGAATGTTCCCGCGTCCTTGAAAAGACCGGATTGAAACACAAGGTACGCAGGAAATTTAGTGGTCGCATACAATGCTAGCGACTGAAGTGGCTGCATTACAGTTGCAGTGAGTTCTAAATATACAGATCTCTTCCATGAAATACAGTCTCATCTGATATACGCCTCTCAGTGGGTATGGAACGAACATTGGTGAGTACTCGTCACAGACCCGTTTGTGAAGGACTCATGCTCAATGTGTCTCACAGAAGGACCTTGGTCTGCCGTGATGCAAGCCATCCATGACTGCCACACTGCTGTCCACACCAAGGGCGCCCCTCGCATCGCAACTGATATTCGCATTGGTACCCGGGTCGACAGGACAATCGAGCCCGGTACAGGAAACGAATCAAAGGTCAAGCGCGTCGAGGAGATCCTGGCAAGAGATCAGAAAGCTTGAGTTGATTGACTACTACCGTGGGTTATCTACGAAAATGCTGTAATGTATACATTGTTTATTTATCGATAGAAAGATCATTAGAACGCTGCAAAATCGGGTTATCGTGGACAGAATGAGCAGATGTAACAGTTCAGATCTCTACTGGCAGTTCCGGACTCCGCGTCCTATCTTGAGCCTCCCTTGCCTCTTTCTCCCGATACAGCTTGATCAGTGCTTTACCGAGTTCCTTGCCAAGAGCCAAAGCCAATGGAACAGGAACTGCGTTTCCAATTTGACGGTGTTGCTTCCACGATATATCAGTAACGATTGAAGAGATTGTGATGAGAACGAACACATACATCGGCAATGCGATCGGGTGGACGGACGTTCGTAGAAAGGAACTCATACGTGTCGGGAAAGCCCTGCGCGCGAGCACATTCCCGCACTGTTATGATACGCTTTTGCTGCATGGTAAACACGATCAGAGTTGATGTACCTAAAAAAATCGTAAAGACAACAAACATTTGGATGGAGCAAGCGACCTCCTTTGGCATTTGGCGCAACAGTTGTCATCGCTGTCGCGAAGAAACTATCGCCGTCAATCCTCCCATAGATATCTGCAAACAGTCTCAATATAAGGTGCACCAATTTGATCGTATATAATAACGCTGACCTCGATAAGCGCTATCCTTTCGTCGTAACAGCCTGCCCAGCTTCAGCCTCGATGGCAGATCTGTCAACAATAAATGAGTTGCTGTCCGCACAACACAAAATGGTGTACTTGCCAGCATGGCCGGTGCCTGAGTGCAGAGGTACATTGACAACCCTGTGGATTGTCTGATGAGTAAAGACAGAGGCTGATGTCATGGACTTGCTGATACAAATCACTTACCGTTCCACAATACGCGCCGCAAAGCGCCGCGTATACTGGTAAGAGACGTTCGTGCCTGCACCTCGCCTGATCCACTCCTGATAACGGTTCAATGGCTCTTGGGGATAAGGTACAGGAGTTGTGAAACCTGGAAAGACAGGTTCGGGAGAAGTGATTGCATCAAACCTGGGTATGCCGTCAGCCATGCGAATACCCGCTTCTTCCATATCTCTAGCTGTCATCTTGATCTCCATGTGAGGATCAATCCTAGATGAAACCACTCATACTCAGCACATGCAGCATATACAAGGAAATGCGACATACCAGTCAAAACGTGGCTAATACCAGCAGTATTCAAAACATTGAATTGACATCATTTACATCTGGAGGACGCACCAGATCTCCAATGGCACTGTTCACCGTGATGGGTGGTAGTGGTGCACACTGATGATAATCGGACCTGTCACTTGTCTCATCCACGTTAGCACGAGTAGCCGGATGCAGTGAATCACCATTCTCGAGATTGAAATGGTGCATGGGTTTCGGAAAGCAGTGGGTTGGTATTGGGAATTGGGGAAGGGGCACATCTCGCTTGGAACCCCAAAAAATCACGCGTCTGCGGCCCTGCGGTGCACCGTACTGTCCAGCTTGAAGAACCTTGAAATGCACTTGGTATCTGGGATGGACAAGTGTTGGTGTAGGGCTCAGAGCATTGTCATGATGCATACATACCCGAGGCAGGTCAATGTGCGTATGACAAACTTGACAATACCCATCCTTACACCCTGCTTGGATGCTTGGCCTTTCAGACTATAAGACAGAAGGCCTACAACATTCTCAAGTAAGAAATATGATGGTCGGTAGAACTCCACATATGCTAGCATATTGCAGACTAGTGTATTCCTTCCAGGGATTGGTGAATGAGGATGTGATCAACACCATCATTCTAAGACACTCACCGAACATCATCATCTTTCTACCAATGCAAGTAGGTGGCATCAGGATAATCTAGATACAGCAGGAGTCTGAACCATGGACTTGCCTTGTGGTGATTCATCATAGAGAAACTCTGGCAAGGTGGACCTAGGCACAACAGAGATTACTGAAAAGCTTAGTAGTTATGAAAGGGAGGACATGCCCCCATAAACAAAATCAACTTCTCCACGCTTTGGCATGGGTGGCAAACTCATAGCACTGTCACCTGGCCTAAGGTCCTTGAGAGGCTCAGGCTCCTTACCCTCTGCAGTATCAATGGCATGACGCAGTAGTAGGTTTGTACACTGGTTGTATATTATGGCTCCAGGATGGTTACGACTATATGGAGGTCAAGAAGGGTTGCAACGGCAAATCAAGAAAGCACTTACGAATATGTTAATGCGGCACTGGGAGAAAATTCAACTGCCCATTTTGTTTCCACGAAGCCCGATAATTCGAGACCGGTGGACAAACCACCAGCACCTAGGGACACAGTTATAAGTCCGCAGCCAGGGACATCAGGGTTTCATATACCTGCGAATAATTCCAAACCACGTAAAGGACCCCACCGCTCCAGTAGGCGGTTCTGTTCCTTCACCTCAGAGCGGCGTTGTTTGAGACAGATCTTGCACTGGTGGAGACAGCCTGGCACTTCGTGCAGGTCATCTAGGCAGTTGACATCAACAGTCTCAGCAAACCGGTCTACGAAAAAAGTGTCGTCCTGCGAGAGCCACTCTTCAAGATTATTTTGAGACGAGGCCAGAACGTATGCCTTGCCATCGATGTCTGAAGGGTCGACATCCGCAATCACATTAGTTTGGAACAAGCGGCGCTATAGGATACTCAGCAAGACAAGGTATGGACGTCAAATGGAAAGGGCCCGGCACCTCGTCGTTTTGCAGAGGCGGTTCGGTATCGTCGTTTTGCTGCCGGCGAGCAACAGTGTCATACCGACCGTAAGACCGAACCTGCACCTTGCTAACCTTCTCGTGTTTGCCAAAATCGAATCCAACTATTTGGGCAATGTCGTACAACTCCGCTTGCCAGCTAGGCGATCTGAGATAAACGAAGTCATGGACATGGTAGTCGACGTCATGTCCGGATATTCCCTCGCTGGTAAGTTTCTTCCATGCAGCCCGGTCCTCGTGTAAAGAGCGAATACCGCAGGCGATGCAAGGTTTGTGGCGCTTGCACTTCCGCAACGCACATGATATAACATCGGGTGATATTTCAACGAACGCGGATTGATCTTGATCCCAAGTGAGGCTGCAATCCGACAAAATATCAATCATAGTGTATTGGGACCATGTTCCCAATGACGTAGACATACCCAGCGTGGAAATCATTCTCTCCACCCGTGCCAGAGCCAGGTTCGTCAGGGGGCTCATCTTCATTAGATCTCAAAAGGCGCAAGTTGCACCGTTGATAGATACATTCTAGCGGGAGATCGTCACACTCGTTGATAAAGAACAGCCCGTTAGAATGAGCGGTTTCTTGGAGGAGCACCTGGGAGCCGTGCTGCAGCCACTGGGCATGGAAGTATTTCTTGCGGACCGTCTCAGTCTTCGACTTCGACTTGACAGTATCTGCTTTCTCATACA
Source organism: Sparassis crispa (assembly GCF_003851025.1). Lineage (NCBI taxonomy): Eukaryota > Fungi > Basidiomycota > Agaricomycetes > Polyporales > Sparassidaceae > Sparassis > Sparassis crispa. The sequence goes on from NW_020939750.1 coordinate 708,351, forward strand.
TGTAGCAAATTTTGCAGAACCTTTGAACAATAGTCATGGCCAAATCAGTGTAACATATTGTGAACGCACCACTTCGTGTTTGCAAGCGAGTTGGAGGTGCGAGCTTTCTCGGTGGCAGCATTGCGTTCGCGTACTTGGTTGGTGTCTTCACCTTTCTCAACAATGACGATGTCACCAGCCTGGAAAACGCTCAATCACCACGCCAAGTCCCACTAAGACCTAAAATTGGCTTACACAATAGAGCGCGCCATCAATACGGACCCTCTGAAAATGATTCGGAACAGTTTGTGATTCTTTCTCCCACTCAATGAGAGCAGGGTCAGTCGAATGTACGTGCATCTCTGCGGTAGCCACCGAGACATCCTCTGCCGTGTCGTTCTGCAGCGACTCTCCTGCGATGCGGAGGGTCTGAACAAATAGTTTATGTGCGATGCGAGCCACAGCTGGTGTGACCACGGTTTTATTGCGATGGAGAAGGACGTCTTTTTCCATATCGTTCAAGCGCCGCTTGGCTTTCGCCTTCGCCTTGATCACCCCCTTGGTCGCTGTCTCGGAGTCAACACGATCCTCGGTGGCTTTTCGCAAAGAACAAATAAGCGGAACTCGATAAATAGCCCGACGAAGTTGCGGACTGTCCTCGCACAAGTCATCAATGGTTGCAGTGACATATGCTTTCTGGAAAGGAGTCAGCATAAAAGACGAAGACATACGACTAGATCCATACCGCATCATCAGATAGTAGATCGGCTTCTGTGAGCTCTCGACCAATAATATCAATGGCCAAGGTGACTTCCTCTGGGGAATCAGGTGTGACTTTTAAGAATCTCACGAATTCATCGTAGTCCGTGTCAACATCGTCCACACTTGCGGAAACAATAAGATGAACGAGGCGATGCTTGATCCAAAGTTCCACATAGAAAGGGAGATAATTGTGCGACGGCACGTCCAGTATATACCAAGCAAACTCGGTGCGAATATAGATTTTGCTAAAAGAAACACTGCGATCAGCTCGGCGATAATGTGAGATCAAAGATTACCGACGGGTCCAGCTCAAGCGATTTCTCAGGCAGATGATGAATATTGAACTCCAGTATCTTCGAAAGCTTTGATCTGTGCGTGAACTCTCCTAGAGAAGAGCCATCATCAGACTCTTCGTCTTCGTCTTCGTCTACATTACTTTCGTTGACATGTCGTTTAACGATACCAGATGCACCGTATAAATGGCCGTCGCTGATCTGAAGAAGGTTTTCTACGGGTATAAATTTTAGACTATCCCAATCATAGATGGAGAAGTCGGTCAGCTCGCGGACGGGCACATCCTCGTCGTCATCATTAATACCATCCACGAATGTTTCCCCAGGGACAAGAAGATCTCTATCTTCCATAACCTCGTCCTCCGACAATTCATGAGTATCTGGTAGGGGAATCAGGATTCAGAAAATTCAGGTTGACCACCTTACAGAACTGACCGGTAGGTGGTTGACTATCACAGAGGTGTTCATCAGTGGCCTATGTCAATCGAGCTGGGAAGTAGCGCACTTAACTGTTGTCCGTTTGGGCAGCGGTGGAACCTCCACCCAAAAGTCTACTGAGGGTGGAGTCGCCTTGCGGACGGGCGTAGTTTGCTTCGCTAGCCTCAATGCAGGCTTGGATTTCGTTAACACGGGCACCTCCACCCAGAATTCTGGAGAAGTGGCGCGAGGAGGGGCAGTGCAAGTAACTGACCCCCGCTTTGGACGGGCTGTCTCACCAGGTGTAGGAACATGGCGGCGTTTTCGAGAAACTCTCATCTGGCCCAGCTTGCTTCAGATGGAGGGGTGGGATTTGTGAAGTCGGGCCCTAAATACCAAGCCAGCCGAGTCACCAAGCCGAGGAGGCTGAGGACCAAGAAAACCTAAGTAATTAGGACTTAAGAGGTGAAGCCGTCTCCTGTACTTAGCAGACGAGATTGAAGGTTCGCTGACTCGCCTATGAAGTGACGAGCTTCAAGTTCGTCGCCGTGAGCATGTGACATTGAATCCTCGTGACAGGCGCCGTTATCAGTGTGACCGTTCAACGCGTCGCGTCGCGTCACACCCCGTTTCTGTCACTGTCTCTTCACCTCCCCGCCATCCTCACCATACACCGCCACCATGTCGCTGCCTGTCGTAAACATAAATATTGACTATGAAACAGAGAAAGGCGCGTATTGTCGTGCCTGATAATCTCTAACTAACGTCTGGATGGTCAGAACTCATCAAGAACTTTCTCTCGACTTTCAAGGGACAGGAGAAGGACTTGGCGCGTGGAATTGCGGACATTGACCTCGACAATGACGAAGAGATGCCCACCGTGACTGTGGGACTTAAGTACATGGTGTACTTGGTGCGTATTCATCGAAGGCCTCCGTGGATTTTGCTGAAGCAGAAAATAGCAACACATAGCAAATCGCGAGCAGGAAATGCTGATCATTGATTTGGAAGACATTGCCGAAGTAGGATTAGTTATTACTGGAGTAAGGTGGTACTTATCCGCTTGAATACAGCATGAGAAGACCGTCGCAGAACTCGTCGCGCGAATCCGTCTCAATACCCGTCGATACGTGACCTTGTTTAGTGAGGTTGTGGACAAGCTAATGCCAGTGCCAACAAAGGACATCAGTGAGCAGGACGAAGTGATCGATGTGATTCTCCACCAAAGAAGGGAGCGGAATGAGAGACTTGAGGGGGGTCAGGAAGGATTCCCAGACCATCTCCTGCGACGATAGTACGTCTGCAATACTACCTATTTTTGTTCTCAACGTTCATTCTTCAAAGCAATCTCTACTTCAAGCCTCTCCTGTCAGACATCGCCATGGCCGTCCGCGAAGTGCGAGGCACACACCTCGGCAAACTCATCACGGTCCGCGGCATCGTCACTCGCGTGTCGGAAGTCAAGCCTCTCCTCAGGGTCAATGCGTACACCTGTGATGTGTGCGGCTCTGAAACATTTCAGCAAGTCTCGAACAAGCAATTCACACCTATCTTCGATTGCCAAAACGAAAATGAATGCAAGAAGAACGGTATTCATGGTTCGTTGCATATGCAGACAAGAGCATGTCGTTTCAGTCCGTTTCAGGAAGTGAAGATTCAAGAAATGGTGAGTCGGCGATTCATCACTTGTACGGGGATACTTAATGCGCGCCCAGGCGGACCAAGTGCCTGTGGGCCACATTCCACGCTCTATGACAATCCATGTCCACGGTAATCTTACGCGCCAAATGAGCCCAGGAGACGTAGTACACATCGGTGGCATATTCCTTCCCATTCCATACACAGGCTTCCAAGCTATCCGAGCAGGACTACTGACAGACACGTATGTCGAGGCGCACCACATCCACCAACTCAAGAAGCAGTACAACGACATGGAGATCACTCCAGAGACCCGGCAAGCAATTCTCGAGTTGAAAGACGACCCCCAGCTGTACAACAAGCTTGCACAGAGTATCGCGCCCGAAATTTACGGGCACGTTGACGTGAAGAAAGCGCTGCTCTTGCTGCTGGTAGGCGGAGTAACCAAAACCTTGGGTGACGGTATGAAGATCAGGGGAGACCTTAACATGTGCTTGATGGGTGACCCTGGTGTGGCGAAATCTCAGCTGCTCAAATACATCTCAAAGGTTGCCCCCAGAGGTGTATACACCACTGGTAAAGGTTCATCAGGTGTCGGTCTCACTGCTGCTGTCATGCGCGACCCCGTGACGGACGAGATGGTGTTGGGTGGGTGCTGTTCCACTTCATTAATTATCAATTCCTGAACTTGCAACCAGAGGGTGGTGCGCTGGTGCTGGCTGACAACGGCATTTGCTGTATCGACGAGTTCGACAAGATGGAAGAAGCAGACCGAACGGCAATACACGAAGTCATGGAACAGCAGACAATCTCCATTTCGAAAGCAGGCATTTCCACAACTCTGAACGCTCGCACGTCCATCCTTGCTGCTGCAAATCCGCTCTACGGCCGGTACAATCCGAAGGTTTCGCCTGTGGAGAACATCAACTTACCAGCTGCCTTGCTCTCTCGGTTCGACTTACTGTTCCTGATGCTTGACAAACCCTCTAGAGACGATGATGAACGACTCGCCCAGCACGTCGCGTACGTGCACATGTACAACCGTCACCCTGAACAAGAGTTTGACTTGGTGGATCCCAATCTTGTTCGGTGCGTCCCGTTCATGTCTGGATATGCTCTCTCGCTGACCTGCATCATCGTCACAGACATTACATCGCCCTTGCCAGGCAGCGGCGCCCGACTGTACCCCCAGAAGTTTCCAACTACGTCGTCGAGTCGTACGTCCGCCTGCGCAAGCTATCAAAAGACGAGGAGGAACAAAAGAAGTCACACACCTACACCTCTGCGCGGACACTCCTCGGCGTCCTGCGTCTGGCGCAGGCGCTGTGTCGGCTCCGTTTCTCTGACCTCGTCGACCATGCGGACGTGGACGAGGCACTGCGATTGATGGAGGTCAGCAAGGAGAGCTTGCAAGACGACGACGACAAGGACCGTGATCAGGACCGGTCTGACGTCAGCCAGATATACCGGCTTATCAAGGAGATGTCGACAGATGTACGAGCGGGGGCGAAGGGTAAGCAGCGTAAGGGGCGCTCGCGGCGCATGGGTCGCGGTCCTGCAGGCGAACATGACATGGACGTTGATGATGAGGATGAAGACGATGTGGAGGAGCTGTCCATGGTTGAAATCAGAGCTCGCGTATTACGGAGCGGTTTCACTGAGGCGCAACTCATGGAAACCATCCAGCAGGTTCGTATGAGGTTTGAGTACTTCCTTGGAACATGACACTGATCTAAAAACCTTTTAGTACGAGGGCATCGATGTGTGGACCCGTGTCGCGAACAACTCGAAGCTACGGTTCATCGACAGCTGACTGCTCCACACTATGTCTATGTCGGTGTTCCGTATCATGTTCTCACTGTCAGACATCTGCTTTGTATGTGTTATCATCTGTATCGCATAAATACCATCTTTCCTGTGATAGATTAACGTTTTACAGTCGAATAATGAAGGTATGGTCCTATCGGGCATCCGAAGCATGCTCCCAACTACCGTCGCCGCTGCCACTGGCGCTGGCTGGGCTCTGCGGCCGCTCCTTCTCAGCTTCGTGGGGATCCGGCTCGTCTTTGTATCGTGCTGGCGTGATACCACCTGCTGTGGAAGGATCCTCGTCATCCAAAAACCCTGTGTGGAAGTTCCCAGGCGATGGTTCGTGTGCTCGAATGTTCGGCTGCTCCTCTTCCTCATCATCAGACACCTCTCCAAAGGCATCGTATAGTTCCTTTGTCCGCTGGCTGCCGCGACTGCGATTGACTCCGGGGATGGAGTCCATCGCAACGTCGTCACTCACAGGAAGACTGGTGTAGTTCGCTCTTCTCCGTACAGCGCGTCGCCAGAAGTAGACGCCGACGCCGAGACCGAATATTGCGACCGCGCCTAGGGCGATGAAGAACCAGATCTGGTTGGTAACCAGGTTGGACAGGTCTGCGAACCAGCCCTCGTCCGGTGTCGGTGTGGCAGTCGCAGTCGCACTCACGGTGGGCATCGCGATGTCGTCGGCAGGCTTTGAACTCGTCTGCTGACTGCCGGGGAAGGCGGGCTTGCTCGCCTCACCTTCGGACTGACCATGGTCTCCAGGAAGATGGTCGGTGGGTTTTGAATGTGTTTTGCTTGTAGGTGTAGGAACGGGTATCGTGGAAGTGGGAGCATCGTCTTGCAGAGGTGGCAAAAGACTGTCTATCAACGGCACCTCGTAGACCTTGATCCCCTTGCTCGGGTCGACGACGGATCCCCAGAGACTCATCGACCAGCCGAGGAAGGTGCCCGTTGAGTCTTCGTTATCCTGGTCTGATACTCGGATTGTCCAATCGCCCACCGGATCTTCACCCCTGCAAATACTGTCAGCAATGTGGCTCAAGACGTTTCAGATGCTTGCTCACCAATGCTTCACGGTCATGAACGTCCAGCCGGGGAACCCTGAACTAGCGGAATCCGCGAAACGCTTGGCAGCGAGCACACTCCGGATGCCGTGAGGACTAACCAACTCAACCTCCACATCGCCTCTCCTCACGTGGGTGATCCACACCTTCACCGTGATGTGCTCCAGCTTCTCGAAGTTGTTCTCCTGGAGCAGCACCTGTGCAACTGTCATAGTGCTCGAGACACCGCCGGGGACGATCCGTTCTCCACCCGACGTCAACTGGAACAGATCCATTGTACCATTCGCGATCTGGATGGTGGGAAGATCGATGTATGTCTGCGGCTTCACCGTCTTCCAGCTCAACGCAGCCTTGACGAACTCGTATCCGTTGAGACTGCCGTAACCGTACTTGTAGCTAAAGAGATTCCCTGTCGCGGTGCGCTCCCAATCCGGGTCATCGGCATTGATCTTCTGCCCAGTCTGGACACAGAGGTGCTGAATGTCCCGCCATGAGAGGTCAGGCCTACTCAGATAACACCACATTGAGGCCAGCATACGAATAAATGAAGCTTCAAAACGTACCGCGCTCCGAGAGCTAGAGCAAACACCCCGGCAGCGTTCGGTGCTGCAGCAGATGTCCCACCGTGCGCGTGGGAGCACTTATCCTTTCCACGGTCAGTTGTCGTCTGTAACGATCTTTTAGCCAGTGACCTCTGGGTACAACTCGAAAGACATACAATATGATTCCCACTACCAGACGAGTAAGCCACGATCAAATTCGCAGCACATGGCTCCGAATAGTCCGGGTGAAGCCCTTTGTAATCAACGGCAGCAACGGTGACTGAGAATATACTGTTTGTATATCCGTCGAAATTGCACTGGTCTGAGGATCTCCCGCCATTGCCACTAGCGAAAACGAAAACTGAGCCCTTGTGGTCGCGACCGTTCTGAATGCCGTTGGCAATCGCCTTCTTGATCAAATACGAAGGGCCTTCCATAGATTTACCGTCGTCCGGAGGTCCCCAGCTACATGAAAAGATGGACGTGTTCTGGTAGTCGTAGTTCAGTGCTGCAGCCTCGTCAATGTCGGAAACGGGACCAGATAAAATCCGCAAGCCGGCGACTTTGGAGTCATATGCAATACCAACTCCGCATATATCATTCTTGACAGCAGCTATTTGACCCGCACACCTTGTTCCGTGATGATCCTCGAAGAGTGTAGGTGTCGGTAGGTCTAAGTGGTCATTGAAGTCGTAAGAGCCGGCTGCGTACTGCACAAGATATTAGTATGCGATCTCGTCACAACTGGTCTGATGATACTCACGAAATTGTCAGCGAGGTCATTATTTGTGTAGTCCAGTCCGTCATCTACCAAGGCGGAGATCACGCCTTTACCTGTGTAGCCCATGTCCCATACAAGTGAAACATTCATCATATGCTGCGGGTATTCATCGTTAACAAGGTGCCATTGTCGTGGAAATTCAGGATCCTCGATTCCGAAATGCTGGGCTACCCCCCTTGACGTCTCCAAATCTACTACGGGTGGAGGGGGGGCGCGCTTGACGCGTTGCCGGAGCGTTTGTGGGGAGAGGTACTTCACAGCCGAGACAACACGTCTACTGTGGAGGGTCTCCTCTGACCTCGATGAGTAGTGACCTCGAGACCTCGCACGCTGCTGCAAAGTCTCGAAGGTCTCCAGGACTGGGTCGACGTGCCGTTTCCCAAGATGTGAAGGCGGCTTCTCTGTCCGCACAAGCCAATGATTCTGTAGCTCCCCGGCTTTCTCCACGACTTCTACTCCCAATGCGCCCACGCACTCGGCCAGCGAAGCACCCGCGAGCGGGTCGTATTCCATGACGTAGTAGTCGTGTGTAGCATAGTGTCGTCTCGCGGGTTTTGCGGCAAGGACAGACTCATAGACAAGGAGCGCGAGGATCAGTGAGACAGGAAGACGCATCGGGGGCGTCGCAGGACGAAGGTGAGAGGACGGAGGGGAAGGAGTGTTGGTGAGATTGACGCCGCCACTACGTTCTGATGTCTAAAGGGGGCAACAACTGTTTCATCACTCCGGTGATTGCACCGCATCTTGCACTTTTTGATTCGACGAGTCGAGTCTCGACGCAGTGACAATGGCGATGACTATTTGACAGTTCGACAATGGGCGGTGCAAAGGTGAGTGCGGGTAGGAAGAGCGATCATGCTCATTACGGCGATCGTAGCGTAAACAGGTGTAGTGTACAGAGGTCCAAAAACATGGCAAAAGGTTCATTTCTCCAACACTGCATGACGCTGCAGGACATAACCTCGAGCAGGAGGACCACGCCCATCATTCAGAGGCCACATGCCAACGGTCAGAGCTAGCAAAGGTGTGTCCGGCACGAAGTCATCGTCAAATCGTCGTCGAGCGCTCCCTTCCGCCTTTAACAGGTTCCCGAGGAGAGGCGCAAGGCGCTGAATAAACTTGTCATACGCAATTTCGTCCTCCCGAAAGTCAGCTGCTTCTAAATCCTTCAGTAGGGAGCCCTAAAAGTAAGGATCAGTAGAATGACATGCTAGCGAAAAGCAGGAAATAGACCTGTTCGTCGCATCCTGAAACGTCTAGACGATCGCCTTTCTCGTCCTCCACGCGCAAGAAAAATTCATACACTGGCTTCACATAGCTCTTGTCGTCCATCGCATCATCGCACTCCGCGCACCTCCGGTAGTCTTCCGCTAAACTGTTCGTTCACTGTCAGTAAAGCTCAGATAACACTACTTCCACTCACTCTTTGTCGCACTTCGTGCAGCGCAAGACTGTCCAGCTTCTCAGCTCGCGAGGGTAGAAGTCAACGATGCGGGCACAGATACGGAACAGCGTAGGACACTGTTCGTCGCACTCGATTTCTCTGATCGTCTTGAAGCCTTTCTCGCGGCAGGAGAGCTTGACAGGTGGCTTCTCTTTGCGTTGACTGGCACGGCCTGTGCGCTTGGGAGGCACCGCTCTGCCCATCTTGCGCGAATAGTCAACTTCCCATTCGGATTTACGACTGCACAATTCAATTGAACCTCAGGTAGTGCATGTTAGCCAACAACAACCACCCACCCGAGTAACGCTTTCAGCTCCTCGTTTGTGGGATCATGCGCCTGTAGTTTGTTGATCAATCGTTCGACACCTCCCAGACGTCCCGCAAGCTGCTCCGTTCCTCCTGAACGCGTCAGCCTCAAGTTACGGATGGAGATGAAGTCTCCCTCAGTAAGGTTCTTCGCAGTCTCTACCTGCGTGTCCGACCGGAGGTCAATGCGGACAATCATACCCTTGAGTGCAGACGCCCTCGGCGCCGTCGGGGCGATAGGCACCAGATCTGACCGAGAAGTGTAGTCTGTCACGAACAAGCAGGAAGTGTCACTCTTGTGCGAGATGTATACGATCTAGCCGAGATGCCAATGAGAGTCTGTTCTAATGCGTTAAGTTTTCTCCCCTTACCTCCACCGTGCATAGGAAGTGATGATCTGGTTTGATATCTTGGAAGAGTTGGTGAGTGAAGAGTTCACCATCAGCTTGGACTGCGGCTCCCCAATCATGCTTGCGTCTGACACCATCTTAGCCAGGGCGTTCGTATCACAAACTTTTGAGACACCTACTGCAACAGAGCCTCAAGGTGAGGTGCACCCTCCAGTACATCCTCGTCCAGTTTCCGCATCTTGTTCGCTTCCGAGATAGTCGCTTCCAGATAGCCTCCCGAGCTCACTTTCATCCTGTTATTGCCAAAGAACCAATATTCTCCAACCTTAATATCCGGCGCTTTCGCCGCGGCGCTATTCCACATCTCCATTTTCAAGACCCGGTCTGCCAGCTGCGGCGGACACCAGTCCCGCTGCACGGCGGTGAGCGCGGGGTTGCGTGTGTAGTCTGTGATGTAGAGACTGTACACGCCGTTGTCGTTATTGTATCCATGAAGCACCTGTCACCGCTGCTTCAAACATCGAGAGGGTCAGAGAGGCGTTATGCATACCTCTGCTGTGCAATCAAAGAAGCCCGATGGCTCTGTCTGCGGTGACGCGTCGCATATGAGCCTGTGCACCCTACTGGCTCGTCCTATTGGACCAATGATGTGGTGTATTGTGCCTGTTTCATCGCTCGATGTCCTGCTCTTCGAGACATCCTTCCACCAGTCCGCAAGGCGGGCGCAGTAGTGCATTTCCTCTTCACCAGGCTTGAAGGGGCTGGTCCCGGTCGTGGAATGTGTGCGCGGATCGAAGATAGCCCACGTCCAGCCTTTATACGAAGGTGCTGTACCGCATAGTTTACCCAGATGGTTATCTCCCTGAAATTGATAGGAACATCAGCTTCATAAGCAGTCAAATAGGTAGTCTTACTTGGATTTGCCTCAAGATGAGGATGTCACCTGTCTTAGGCTCCGGCAGCCAATTATTGGCCTTGGAGAAACAGTTGATCCCAGAGCCTGTCGTTTCGACATTGGACGGATCGACTATGATCACCTTAATCATGTTTTCTGTTAAGCACTCGGTGTTAGATGAGACGTAGCCGAGCACGGAGCACTGACCATTCGTGGCTGTCTTTGCTACTCTTCCGGCAATAGTGACGACACCTATCACATTTTGGGTTTGTCTTTCTCTGATCTCGCTGAGAGGAACGTAGTAGCCCTTCATCACAATTAACGGCGTGAATAACATAACCTCGAGAAGCAGATAAAGAAGAAAAGGAAACACACATTTGAGGTCCAGCAACCCGCCTTGGAGGCCGCAGAGGAATCAGCATCTTCGGAATTCAGAGGGGTAGAGCTAGCAGTTGAAGGGTCAATAATGTGGGAGATGACGGTTCTGGACGCTGGACTAGGGGTATTTATCGTGTTGGCAAGGGCACTTTGGACGGGAACGTTCATTAGTTGACTTGAGGTGGCACCATGGAGAACTGCACTATTGTCAGATGGTGCATCGCGGGTCTCTGAGTGACCAGAGAGCGTAGATACAGGAGGTTCTGGGGCGGGAGAAACACGGGTAGGGTTACTGATGTGTGTGAGTGCGGATTTGTCTGCAGGATCCACGACTTCGTATGTTATTGGCAGTGGTGGCGCGTTCACGTTAGCTTGATTTGTAGATACTGATTCCCCGGATTTTGTTGGAATATAAGACGCAGAGTCGGGACTATCACCAGGCACGAGTAAAGTCCTTTCCTTTCGAAAGGCTTTGAGCTTCCGCTCAGCTTTCTTGCGGGCCTTTTTCTGTTGCTTTGTCTCCTTTGCAATGTCCGCGTTCACATTCGAGCCAGGCCCTGAAACGGTGGGAGGGACCATCCGCTGTTCATCCTTGCGTTGCTGGGGTTCCGTGGCATCGTTCTTGGAATTGGCGGGAAGGACGATCAGAGAAGATGCCTGAGGACAGTTGGCAGGATGACTACCAGGCTGTGGCTTCGACTGTGGTTCTGCCACGGTAGTGGAAGATCCACGCTCTTCGCTTGTCCGCTTGGAGGAGAGACGGTCGGGTGAACGACGTCTTTTCGACCTGGTACTACTTTCAGAACCATTCGAACGCTCAGCGGAATCTTCGTTTTTGTTCATTTGTACCTCCGAGCGCGATGCGGGCTTAGCTGTGACAGATGAGGACGTGGCTAGGTTCTTGGAGTCCGCCACATCTGTTGTCGCAGACGGAGCTGTTCTGCTGTCCGTCACTGGCGGCGGAGGAACGGTGTGAGAAGCGGAACTGCTCGCTCTTTCCTGGTTGTCGCTTCCATCAATGGTAAATAGTGTCGGCGTAGAATACCAATCATTTGGATCCAACGGTTTTCGTGCAAAGGTCCTTGTATCTTCTTCGTCAACTAAGGCAAACCGAACAAGTAAAGTCTCTAAGCATCAACAAACAGAGTAGAAAATCTTACGTTTCCAAGTATTCACAACACGATTATTTTGAGCTGGATCCTTTGCCTTGAGAAACTTTACGATGGCGCCTTGCTCGTACGTCAACTCGTGCGAACGCCTTGCACCGGGTCCAGAAACCTTCACGCGTACTCCTTTGAGTGCAAGCTGAATGACATCTCCAATGGAGAACGTGAGCTGGCTGAAATACTTGGAACACGCTCCTTGGAAATGGATGTCCAATAAGGCACCGTCATTCGTAGCCAGCTGGATATGAGACTTTGCACTAAGCAGTGGCCACCTCATCTTCAATTTACCCTCCAGATATCCCTGTTCATCAGTTATATCAGCACGAAGAACCGACGAGTCTCTCTTTAAGCTCGCGTCGAATGGGTCATGGTGTTGCTCCGTAGCTGCATGTTCCGGTTCCTGTACTCGTGGCCGCTTCCTGTGACCGTCCGCCGACCCTTCAGTATTTCTTTTCATGATCTGCCTGGCAAATAATTGAGACAGATGGTTAGTGGAAGGCGACGTATCCAAACTCGACGAACGCGATTGAGTCAGAACGTGAGCGCGACGCGTACACGTGAATTTACGTAACGTGGCTGCTTAAGTGCGCAAGTCCTACCGTGACCACACCTCATCATGTCCGACATCCCTCTCTCCACTCTTTACCATCGCGGGCTCACAGCTGCGGCAAAAGCAGTCAACCTCCCTACTATTCAGGATGAAACTCAGGTACACCGGTCAATCTAACTCCATGCCGCTAACTCACCCTGAAGGAGACGGTAGGAGCTCTTACAGGCTGCACTGTCCGATCTACGGCTTGTCCAATCTCGCGTCGCGTCTCTATCACTTTTCAGCCAGAATGAATTGCTGTCCGATATTCCAAGCCGTGATCTAGTCTACCTGCTCCTTCCATTCATTCTGGCCGAGATACACGGTCGAGTGAGGACGACGGATACGGAAGAGCGCATGGACCAAGTAATGCGTGCACAGGTTAGCGCGAAGCCTATCACTCCTAGTTTCTTGCTACTAATTTCAGTATACAGAGTTCATTGCGCATATTCCTAACAACTCTAGATAAGCTCGAGGTCGTCCCTGAGTCGGAGAAGACGTTGTATGCGCAAAAGACATCAACAATGAACGATCCTGCGAAACGGAGGGAACTCAAGATCAAACAGTATCAGAAGGAGAAAGAGATCAGGTCGAGAATTCAGGTATGCATGCGACGTCTGCCGTATGAATGGCTCTCTCAGTCTTCCTGCAGGCAGTGCGCAAGCGACGCTACCAAGGCAGAATACCTAACGAGCCCACTTCAGACTTCGAACTCATCGCCTCTCTTCTACCTGACCCGTCCAAAGCGGCATCTGCTTCAGAAGATGACCCGGACACGGAAGATGTCCTCCGCCAAGCTACGCTTCTTCTCTTGCGCCTCACTTACGCAGAAGCACATGCTCAGTCGGAGAGCCTGGACCAAGAGCTCCAACTCTTACGCAGTGCTCCTCCCCCTCGGCCTGTAGAACTAGCCTCCGATTATTCCCGTCGCCGGAAGGAACCCCAGAGCGATGACATGTGGCGGTTAGATGCCCCTATACCATCTGGTGGACCAGACGGCAAGGGCCCGTTGTTGGATTCCAGCGGAAAGGTGAATCTTTGTCTTTGTACCTTACCGGTATGACGAGCCGACATTATACTTGACAGCCTCTGCGCCCATTCACCATTCTTCCTGCTTCGTCTGACCGGGCTCGTTTACAAGCAGAAGTATTCCGGCCGGACCATCGTCTGCCTACTATGTCGGTTGACGAGTACCTTGAGGTCGAACGTCAACGTGGTTATATCATCACCGGGGGCGGGTAAGTACATTTACATCTCACTGGATTAATCAGCCCATAACTATGTTAAGTAGACCCCAGTCGGAGGCGGCGCCCACGTCATCTGAACAACTTGCCCTCGACGCTGAAATGGAAGGCACGGTGTTCGCAGAACAGAAGGCGGAGGAGAAAAGGCAGAAGGACGAGGCGTGGGCTAGATACACCGATACGCATCCCAGAGGTGCAGGTAACACCATGAACCGTGGCTGAATATGGGTACCGGGTTGTTCCACTACTGCGAGAATGTGTATGCTATGTAGTTTTAGTATCGTGCTGAATGGCAGTGAATTGTTTTCGATAGCTGTGTCCTCAACTTCACGTCAGACAAACACAATGCATTACACCTACGGTTCTAAGCGTTAAGAGTAACAAATAAAGGATGGTATCTACAGGTTTCCAATTTGCAGCAACACCTCACCTACAAGGAGGTGGAATGCTCGCCTAAACTTTTGCCTGCCTGAACGACTGTATGATAACTTAACATTGACACTGAGAGGCATCCGGCACTTCGTTTTGTGGGGGTGCCGTGACATCAATTTCTGAAGAGACGGCGTAAGTAAGACATAACGGTAAGGCGCGACCGAGTATCCAACGTACTAGTGTTTTGCGACTCTGTCACCTCCGTCTCCTTTTCCATGCCGACAATCTCCATCGCGATCTTCTTGAAGAGGCTCTTCACGTTGTGTCCCGCTTTTGCCGAAGTTTCCATGAACATGATATTAAGCTGTGCTGCTTTGGCGTTGGCCTCCTCCAGCGTAACTTCCCTATCGTACCATGTGATATTACGGCCGTAAGCTGTGAGACGACCAAGGGAGAGGACTGACCGTTTGTCTGACAGGTCGGCCTTGTTGCCAACTAGTACAATAATAACGTCGTTTCCCCTTTCTGACCGCACGTCGTCGATCCATTTTGATGTGGACAAAAACGACTGGCGATCTGAGGACAGACGAAATCAGGACAGTGCTACCTCACGGTCAGATACTCACGCGTAATATCAAACACGACAATGGCAACCGAGCAGTCCCGAATATATGATGGGATTAACGACCGATATCGTTCCTTGGACGCGCGCATACATGGGTCAGGGCCTCGCGCGGTGAGCACCATAACGAACTGCTCACTTACTTGGCCAGCGGTGTCCCACAATTGCAAGCGCACAGTGCGGTCTTCCAGGTACATCGCCTTGCTCAGGAAGTCAATGCCTATCGTCGCCTGGTACGTGTTGTCAAATGTGTCGTACATGAATCTAATGCGGCAGCGCGAGACACGTCTTCGTGAGCTCCCTAGCACTGCGCACTTCAGATACGTGGACTAGAGTATACCTTGTGATTAGACTGGTCTTCCCGACACTCTGATCGCCCAGTAAGACAATCTTGCTGCGCTTCAGTGGGGGTGACGAGAAGTCGGCCGTTATTGGTGATGTAGCCATGGCTGGATGACTTTTCTGAGACCGCAGATGTACAATAATTTGAATTCAGTCAACGCAGAACGCGGGCGACAATTCAGATAGGCTATTATGCGCCTCGGGAAAGTCGAGAGGGATGGGAGCTCTCAGTGCTGGAGTGGTGCGTCGGTCCCGGTCAGCAATCATGACATTTTGCCTAAGGTTATCGGCCACGTGCCAGTAAAGCCGATTAGATTCAAGAAGAAAGGCTGCCAGCCTGAGTGAGTCGGGCGCGCGTCCGTCTCGTCTCTCTTGCTGAAGCGTTCTCTCTGAGAATGAAGCTCACAAAGAAGATCGCCGAGCACAAAGTGAACAGACCGTTCTATACTTTAGAATTTTTCCCTCCTAAGACCGAGCAGGTGAGCGGTATGCATCCGTCTCGGTCGCTCACTCAATATTTCTGGCACCAGGGTTTTGAGAATCTGCTCGCCCGAATCTCGCGTCTCGTTTCTCTGGACCCTCTCGCTATCAGCGTAACGTGGGGTGCCGGAGGTACCACGAAGGAGCGCAGTCTCGACCTCGCGGGAGTTACTCAAGCCGATCATGGCGTTGATACGATCCTGCATCTGACATGCACGAACATGCAGCAGGGTATGGTTGATGATGCATTGAGGGTATTACAGGAATGGAATAACCGTCAGATGGTATATTGATATATCAACAGGATGCTAAACAACGTGGGATTGAGAACATACTAGCTCTCCGAGGAGGTACTGCGCCCGCAAAACCTTCTGTGGAACGCTTTGTTGATCGTATCATCCAGATCCTCCGAGAGGGGAAGAGTATTGGATTCCCACAGACCGCAGGTTCACGCATGGTGCCGATCTAGTCTCGTACATCAAATCTTCCCCGGAGTTTTCCTCTGGCTTCTGCGTTGGCGTGGCAGGTCACATCTCCCTCTATGGATATCGTTTACTCGTATTCACAACGGATGATAGCATACCCGGATGGGCACACTGACGGAGACATCGACAATGATGGAGAACTAGAGTTCTTGAAAGCGAAAGTTGACGCCGGCGCTGACTTTATCGTCACCCAGCTGTTCTATGATGTCGACAACTTCCTGCGCTGGGTGAAGAAGGTCAGAGCGAAAGGTCAGTATTCGGTCTAGGTCTTTACGCGTTGTAACTTGTCTCAGACAACGCAGGAATCAGGGTTCCTATCATTCCTGGTATCATGCCCATGCAGACTTACGCGTCTTTTCTGCGCATGACGAAACTCTGTGGTACTCGTATACCAACTAGCCTCATGGCCGATCTTGAGCCCATACGTGTAGGTTGCCAAGCCTGGCTACCCTTCTTTTCGGTGTTCAGCGTTATTTTCTCCCTCACGCAGCACGATGATCAGCAAGTGAAAGACTACGGCGTGAAGCTTGCAATTGGAATGATACAGAAGTTGACGGAAGATGGAGACATTCGCGGTGTCCACTTCTGCACTCTGAACCTTGAAAGGAGTGTGTATCGCGTCTTGGAAGGTTTGGGATGGACAGGTACTAGCCCCAAAATCACCAACAAGCTGATTACAGTATGACCGTTGCCTTTTCTATCAGGGTTTATCTTATGACTGAGATTCGCAGGACATGCCTACCGCAGAAAATCCGGAGCTCATTGTCACTGCCCACTCGGCCACCGATTCCGCTGCGAATTCATTGACGACCGGTGTGCCTCTTGAAGTTGAGGCAGGAAAGGGTGAACTCAACAATGCTTCTGCATGGGATGATTTCCCTAATGGACGATTCGGCGACTACAAGAGTCCCGCCTATGGTGAGACAGATCTATGGGGGAGCTCGACGATGTCCGTACGTACACTCTTCACGTCTTGTGTTTCGCGTTTAACTCAATACTCCCGTAGCGAAAGCAAGCCCTTGCGCAGTGGGGTCATCCCAAATCGTTGGAAGACCTTACAGACATCTTTGTGCGCCACCTGCACTCCGAGATCGCTACGACGCCATTCTCCCCTTCACCTCTTAATCCGGAGTCTCTCATGATTCTGACTCAGCTTGAGAAACTCACTCGTATGGGATGGTGGACGGTTGGGTCTCAACCTGCTATCGACGGTGCCAGCTCGGCAGACAGTGTCGTCGGCTGGGGTCCCCGAGGAGGTTACGTGTATCAAAAGAGCTTCGTTGAGTTTTTTGTGGAGAAGACCGACCTTGAGAAAATCAAGAGCAAAGTTGAGACGGAAGGGGGAGGTTGGGTTAATTACTTCGCCGGAAACGTCCAGGTAAAGCTGTTCCCATCAGCATGACTGAGACTGTGTGTGACTCACTTCCTCTTGTCAGGGTGAATGCTGGACCAACATGCCTGACGATGGGAGAAATGCCGTTACGTGGGGCGTCTTCCCTGGTCAGGAAGTCGCGCAGTCGACCATTATTGAGAAGGAGTCCTTCCTCTCGTGGAAGGTCAGTTGCCAGATGATCGGTGGCATCACGGTCGATTGATACCTTTCTGCATCGTAGGACGAGGCATTCTCAATATGGGTGGAATGGGCGTCATTCTACCCGCCAGATTCAGCTGAGAGAAAACTGTTAGATAGCATTCTTGATCAACGCTGGCTCTTGAGCATCGTACACCATGACTATACGAACCCAGACGCCTTGTGGACGTTCTTATTCAAAGACAGTCCAGATACTTGAATATCTAAATTGCATCTCTACCATCATACTTCTGCAGGACGTCTACCTCTACATTCGCGATGCAAGTAGCATTGAATGCCTGAACTTCGATCGGCGTGGGATCATTCTATTGAACAACGTTACAGGGACTTGAATATCATTTGCGTCACCAGTCACCCGCGCGAGCCGTCAGACCGCCTTGTACGCCATCACCTCCCACCTCTCCAGTAACCTCGAAGTGAGGAGAGCTGCTTCCCATGACGTATAGACCATCTCTTCCCGCCATCCTGGGAGACCCCATCTGCGCACGAATGCCATCCGTACACCAGCGTCTTCTTCCAGGTCCCGGACGTACGCGTTCAGAGAACTTGCTTGCTGTTCTGAGACGTTCCGCACGGAATGCACGATGAGCGGCATCGAACCGGACGTGATCAGATCTAGGACGTAGGATAATGATGCGAACAGTGGAGTGGTTGTGCGTACAGCATCGGACGACGTCGATGAGAGCTGCTGTGAGGTATATGTGTTCCGAGAGCCCCGATGAATGCGCTGACGAGGAAGAAATGGAAGTGCAGTCAGAACGAAGGACGAGCTCAGGAAGGAGACGGAAGTGCAGCGCGCGGTGAAGTTGATGGAGATGCATGATCCTGGACACAGAGCTGTTTGCAACGCGCGGACGAATGCTTCAAGGTGCAGGTACGGGACCGTATCAAGGGATAGTCCCCGAGCAGGTAGGAGCGACACAGCTTCAGTTCGTGTACCGTTGAGATTGTGGAGTGTCTGAGTAAGTGACGACGTTTTGAAGGACGAGCTCGAAGGCGATGTCTTGCGATCACTGATGAACTGTGAACCTTACGGCGTAGGATTACAGACATCAGTTGAACAATATGCGCATATATCCACTTACCAGACCATACGAATGACTATGACAGATTATCTCCTTCGTGCATATGTTAGAAACGAACAAGTGACTCACGTAAGATTTGATGAATGAGAAGTGAGATGCGGCGATCCAACCCAGGACGGTCGCCCACCAGCTCAGTTCCACTCTCAAGACGATCAGCCAGTCGTGGACTCGGAGGGTGCTTGTTATTAGGGAGGGTAGATCAAGTCCAGTATCTCTAAGCTGCATTTTCCCGGCAACGATGTCGTCAAGCAGCTCACGTAGCGGCAGGCGAACAATGTTATTGCCAGAAGCAGCTGCTCGCCGGGCAATAGCGAGGTATGCAGCCGACCAAAGTGAGCATGTAGGGGTGACAAGAAAGAGGATCGCATATAGGGCCTGTCGGCGTCGGGCTAGCAAAATATCCGAATCACGAGATGACAGGGAACATAGTATGGCAGTCAAAACTGAGACTAAAAGCAACACGACAGCGAGAGTGTGAACGGGTGACATGCCGTTTTTCAACAAGCACCATGGAAGGGATGGGGGATCGATACTATGACTGTTGCATTGGAGTTTCATGTTGTATGGCACCGTGCTTGAGACTTTGAAGAAGTCCATCTCGCTGTAGCCCAGTCGATTATAACGAAGGCATCGCCACAGGCCACGACGTTGAGCACATGCGCATGAGAGTAGATCCAGCTCACCTGTCATACAAACAGAACAGAGATAACCAGTTGTACACACGCCGAGACTAAGTATTGTGGGCCAGGATTTGCGGTAGAGTTGCGGCAGACTGGATGATGACGGCGCGACGTTTACCCAGCCGACCAGGTGCATAGCCGCTTTAGGCAGGTGAATCAGTTCGCCCACACAAATCAAGAAACGAGAGCATATAATTAAAATTCGCCAATTGCATCAATAAAGAAGCATGGTCAGACCGTTGCAGTCGGAACAGTATCAACAGTGGTCTTCTCCCAAAAGACTGCACCATCTCTGCCTGCCACAGCGGCAGCAGTACCACCGACAGTAGTCTTTTCCCAGAAGACCGCTCCATCTCTGCCTTCTATAGAAGCAGTCGGTATAGAAGTATCGACAGTGGTTTTCTCCCAGAAAACTGCACCATCTCTCCCTGAAGAATATCGCCGACCTCAAGCACTATATCAAGAAGAGAGGCGAAAGTACACACTGAGAGGGGCGCGTTTCATATCATGGGAGAATTCCCTGTTTTCGATTACGCCCCGCCGATCCTCCAAAGCCATGGCTAGAAGACGGGCTCATGTTATAACACATTTTTGGCGGTCAGAGAGTTGTGGTAGTTACCTCGAGAATGATCGGGCTGCACTGTCAGCGTGTATAGCATCACCAACACAAACGAGAGAAGAGTTTGCACAGCGGAACGCATAATATCGATGGCGGTAGGCGGACGTTAGTAATAGGCTTGAGAGACTCCACTGGAGATGAGGGGTTGTGCTGCTTGAGCAGTAGACTTGGATGGGTAGGCTCTTTTATATCCTATGAGCCACACCACTCTTATAATCGGAAGCGTCTCGCATAATTGGGCGCTGGTCCCTGGATGAGAAATCCATGCCATTACAAAGAGCCTGCGACCTATGGGCACTGTATACAGGGAGTTCGACGTGTTTCAATCTTTGATATCCCTATAACGGAATGCGCCACATTCTGAGTTGTACATCATGTCATTGGCCGGTACTCACCTAGCTAGTGACATCCAGTGTTCCCGGATGCCCGAGCGCTGTCCGATTGAGCTCAACATTCAACGTTTCAAAATTTCGACTCTTAGTGCAAGGTCAATTATCCATCAAGCAAACGGCCTTGGGCTGCACGGTGATTACCCGGGCATGCTCAATCTTGCCCGACGAAAGTGATCTTGACGCCGGTAGTGTCGCTGCTGTGTAGCGGAAGTGAGGCAAGCTAGCTGGGTAGGAGACAAGACGATCTGAAGCCGAGTACAACCCCGAGGCTATCCCGAGACGGTTGGAATAGTTCAGAGAGTGTACTTCCAGTACTCCGACCGTGTCGCCATCCAAGGGTAACTGCTACATAGAGAGCATAGGGAGAGACGCTAGTAAAGCATGGACATCTGTACATCCAAACGGGAGTAGAGTTACAGGTAATTCATGAGCGGGAAAAGCAGCCACCAGGTATCAGTAAGTCAACGTCTCGACGATAGCATCCAAGATGCGTATCGAATCCGGCATATAGAACTTCTCGTATTGCATTGGAACGGGTGTGCTGGAAGAAAACGTAAGTATTTACACAAACGAAGGATGACATTCAACTCACTCCCAACCAGTGACCAGTTTCACTGGAGCGTTCAACTTCAGGAAACATCTCTTCTGGATCTCGGAGCTGATCTCTGTACCTACGCCACCGGTGCGTCCGGCCTCGTGAACAATCACGAGTCTGCCGGTGCGCTTTACGCTTTCCGTAATTGTCTCGACGTCCCAAGGCAAGATCGTCCTCAGGTCAATCAGTTCCACCTTGGTTGAGCGAAGAGAGGCAGGAACGAAGGGGGTGAGAGACTCCGGAGGAGTCGCCAGCATGTGGAGCGCTGTCTCGCAATGATAGAGCGGTGTTCCCCAAGACAGCAATGTCAGATCGGATCCCGAAACGAGGGTTTCTGCTCGGCCAATTGGTAGCTGATAGTCGTCTATGGGAACTTGTTCCACTGTACCATTATGAGATAGAGTACCACGAAGATATACACTTTGAACACATACCTGTCGAACGGTACAGGATTTTAGGCTCCATGAATATCACCGGGTTTGGGTCTCGGATCGATCCTAACAGGAGACCCTTTGCTTGAATAGGAGAGCGAGGAATTACGACCTAATGATTGACGCGCTCAGTACCGGGTAATTATCCACTACAGATCAGTAGCATGCAACTCAGAGCCCAGAGTGATGGAATTATTTTTAAATGGAATGCATCAGCATACCTTTATACCCGCGGCGCCCATGAAGAACCCTTCCGGACTCTGAGAGTGGTAGTGACCGCCATGACCGACCGCCATGGATGGACATCTGATGGTCAGACCTCCGGCTTGGAACTGACCGTTGGATCGGAATCGGAACTTGGCGGCCTCATTCACAATCTAAGACGAAGAGGCTTGTGCTCGAACCATGATTGGTTTGAGTAAAGCGCATACCTGGTCGAAAGCCGGGAAAATGTAGTCTGCGAACTGAATCTCAGCGATTGCCGTGTGACCCATTGCTGCAAGACCTATTTTTAGTGAAATTCCTGTCAGGATTTTCTATGGCAAGTTAAGAGTCGCACGAAACCTATTCCAAACCCTGCTATTCCTTGCTCCGTTAATGGTGTATTAAATACCCGCTCTCTGCCTAGTCGAACGGCGTAAGAGTGCATTCTTGACTCTCATTATTTTGTGACAGCCTCACCAAATTCTTCGGCGAGGCCCTGAATGTGAGTAGTCGGCATTTAGAAAGCCTCTCGCTGCAAAGCGCCCGGTCACTTACCATCGTGCATCGGAAGACTCCACCGAATGCTACATCTTCCCCGAAAACGACAGCAGTGTCATCTTTCATCAAGGCGACACTGTAGCAAAGAGCATTGTATGCAGTGCGACGCAGCGAAAGAATAACACTACCTCAAACCGTCTCGCACTGCCTGATACAGGTTCATCTTCCGCGTCTCCCGACCTGCGACGATGTCCCTCGTCGGACCGGACGCGTCTTCATCCGCCCATTGTATTCCTGGAGTACGAATAGCAGAATCGCGACCTGACCGCAGGAAGGAAGAGGTCGCTATTGAGGGTAGATGGCCACCGGCTGGGAGAGGCTCTGCCGCGGTAGACTGCCGGCGCGTGCCAGAACGCTACGTCGTAGATGGGTCAACATCACATCTGAATGTGTTGAGAAAGATATGCCGTACGTAGAGAGAGAAAAGGAGCGAATGCTGTCTGACACACTTGTGGGTGAACATAATCGTCGAGTAACCAGGTACGCGCGTTGAAGAGCACTATCAGGATCTGACTCCGGCGGCATCATCTTCCCCAGATCTCACTTACATGCCAGCACCATCTCATCTCCCCCGCCAGCCTCAGTCCTTCTCCAGCTTAGCCCATGAAACATGGAGAATGAGTCCACATTCGTTGCTCCCGAAGGTGTCTACTCAGTGACCGAGGAGCATAAGCCCGGCTCATTCGGCCAGCATCCCATCACCACCGCCCCCATTCTGTATCCTACACGAATCTCTGCTGTTACCGTCAGATTCCCTGCCACCAAGTCCAATTCACAGGGTCTAGCGCAGCTCCTTGGGGGAGGGAATCGAGAGAAGGATTACAAGAAGGAGAAGGCTGCGCCCGCGAAAGAGCGGGAGGACGGGCTGAGTGTCTCCAGCAGCGAAACGCCAGACGAAGGCACCTCTCCAGATGTCTCCAATACCCCCGTTCCCGACAGCGCTATGTCCACACCTGCTATGCCTCATGAACAGCTCAACAATATCTTTTTTCAGACACCGGCTGGATTAGGGAAGAAGAAGACCTTTGCTCGGCCAAAGCATAACATGCGCACAACCTCGTCAACGTTCATCACTCGTGTGCAGAACACGGACAATCTGACAAAAGGTCTCCACTCAAAGCAGGGGGAGACGAACTTTGTATTTTATAATTTAGCGAAGAGCTTTATTTGGATGGAAGCTGGTTCCAAACCCAAGGTACATCGTTTTTTTCCCCTTGGGTCACGCGAGAAGACAATTCATGAAGACCAGGAACCACTTGCACGTGTATACTTTTCAGCATACCCCACCTGCCACGACGTAAACCTGACAACGGTATCACCGGAACGGATAGATGTGATCATAGGTTTCAATACGGGAGATCTGTTATGGTTTGGTGCGTATCGTGAAATTTCCTTGATCGTGGCTTTGTAATGTTAGCTTCGATAGACCCAGTATCATCACGTTACGGCCGACTGAACAAGCAAGTATGTAATGCATTGCGTGAGGAAATTCCACTCTGACATACAGGAATACCCAGGGTCGCATATGCAATTCCCCCTGCACTGCTATCCGCTGGGTGCCAGATTCGCCTAACCTATTCCTAGCCTCACACGCGGACGGTACCATTGTCGTATACGACAAAGAACGTGAGGATGGTGTATTCATGCCGCAAGAACCCGGAGCGCCGCCGTCTACTTCGTCAGATGGGAACTCTGCTAGTTCTCATGGAGAGTGGAATCCCCTCGACAGCATATTTGTGACAATGCCTCCGTGGCATCCGGTGACTGTTGGTGGTAATCTTTCCAGCGGCGGCAAATCTGAGAAAGAAAAAACTGCAAAGAATCCAGTTAGTCATTGGAAGGTCTCCCGTAAGGGTATCGTAGGCAAGTCTGACGTTTTCGTCAATGACCTTCTTTGACACCTTAGTCAGACTTTGTGTTCTCACCAGACGCTAAACTCGTCGCAGCCATTTCGGAAGATGGCTGTATGAGAATAATTGATACTGTTACAGAGCAGTGAGTACTATGACATCGTACTTGCATCTGCATTCTCATCCTTGGCGCAAGGCTTGTTGACTGCTATGCCTCATATTTTGGTTCTCTCAGTTGTGTAGCTTGGTCGCCAGACGGCCGATTCATTCTGGTGGGCATTCACTTTGATTTTGGGGTATTATTGAATTGAGAGCCGAGAGTGTAGACCGGAGGTCAAGACGACTTGGTTACGATCTTTTCCCCTTGGGAGCAGCGTGTAATTGCAAGGTGTCAAGGACATTCTTCTTTCGTGTCTGCCTTGGCCTTCGATGACATTCGTTGTGATGGCCGAACGTATCGATTTGGCAGTGTCGGAGAAGACAACAAACTAATATTGGTTGGTACTATGCGTCATCGTGGTCATCTGATCGTCAACTTCTGAACGTACTCTTCAGTGGGATTTCTCCAGCGGCGCGCTGCATCGCCCTAAGCTACACGTAAGTCATGACGAGTCAGTTCTTACTGTATTTATTATTGAATCCACCGTTTGTCGTTCAGACTGCGCATCACCAGCGACAGTCAATGACGTCCAACACATCTCTTGCACTTCGCCGGAGAGGAGAATCAACGCTGTATCTTCCACCCTCAGGCGCGTTCGGCGGGGATTCCCCCTTGCCACGCTACCATCCAGCCCCGTCCCGCAACGAGGTGGCAGTCGTTCAGCCAGTTGTGGTCAGTTTTCGCTCATGCACTTTCGATGGTCTTCCTGTTGACATCTATCGTTGCATTTAGGTCAAGCACATTGGGACCGACATGTTGACTGACACCACCTTCATCGGTCGTGGACTACTTACCGCCACCAAGTTAGGCCACATCAAGCTATGGATACGGCCCCTGGCCGTTCAGCCGCGTCACCTGAGAACTCAGAGTACGTACAGAAGGAATTCTCAGGTGGATGCTGTTCTTTAATGTCTACGTTTATTCCTTACGCCACGCGCTGTATGATGTATATGCATTCTGTATAATGGCAGTGTACAGTATTCCTCGTCTTGCCAGCCTGAATATGTACGTAGGCCACTTGCAGCTACCGGCTTACTTGTTACTTAAGATAGCTCGACTATAGCGTTATAATACACTGGTCGTTCAACGTTGAACATACAGACGGGTCGACTAACCGGAGAGCATCCGGCACCGCGGCGCGGTACTTAGACACACTTCGCTCGACGCTGATCCGGCAGGATCTGCGCATCGCATTCGGTGGAGATTGAGCGAGAGCACACACGCACGCACTGCGGGCCCGATCGGCATGAGCCTGCAAAACGCCGCCGGTCCCGCGCCCGAGACTGGGTCCCGGACTCCCGGGGAAGGGCGAGCATTGACGGTACATGCACCCGCGGTTCTCGAAGATCGACAAGGACGGATTCAAGGACCGAGAACAACGCAGCAGTCTATTATCGCGCACCCACCACGCGCGCGCGCACACACACACACACACACACACCGTCCTACTACTCACTACCAGGTATCCACGCGTCCATAAACGACAGACAAAGTGCGGAGGGTAACGAACGGAAAAGATCAACAGATATCAAAAGCGATCGTGAGCCGGGACAAAAGTACGCGGCGGCAGCCGCTCACACGCCACAGCGGACGGCGGACACCAAGAACCAAGAACGAGGGGGGCAGGCAGCGCACGGGCTATGGCGCGCCCTTCTTCTTCCCAGGAAAGTCAAATTCCACCTTGTAGAACCCGCACGGGCTGAGGAGCGTCGCGAGGCCCTGGTGCACCTCCACCTGGAACGCCTCGAACGGGTACGCCTCGCCGTCAACGGCAAGGCAGCCCTTCTTCGAGTACGGCTCCACACGGTACGCCTGCGCCTTCAGGTAGCGTTGCTGCGCGGGCGTCAGTGAGCCGGCGGCGGGGGGGTGCGCGCGAGCGGGGACGCACCGATTCCAACCAGTACTGCTCGCCCTTGTGCGCGACCTCCATCCCGTGGAGTAGCACGCGGCGCGACGTCTGCAGCAGACAAGCAATACCAACTCAGCACGCGCCCGGGGCGGCGAACACAACGGGACCGAACAGTACACGCACCATCTCCTGGATGACGATATCGATGAGGCCGTCGTCGGGGAGGGACACGGGGAACTGCATAAGGTCGCGGGAGACGTACGGGCCCTTGCCGGCGTACATGTACACCAGCGGCTTATCGAACGCGATCCAGCCGTCCGCGTCCGCGTCCGTGTGCTGCAGCTCCGGCAAGGTCGCAGACGGCAGGCTCAGCGGGGGCAGCGGGGACATCGGCGGGAGCGGGGACTTGGAGGTCGCAGGGCCCGAGTCCGGGCTCGGCGGCTCGGCGCGCGGGGAGCGCAGCGTGGTCTTGGAGCGGGAGTTATGCAGGTTGTGGACCATGCGGTGCTTGTCGGCCTCCGCGACCTTGATCGAGAGCTTCACGGGACAGCGGCGCTTGACGATCACTGCCGCGGGGTGGTAATGCAGACGGTCAGTGAGGCTCGAAACCGGGCATAGACGCGTTACCTCCGTGCAGGTATCCAAGGATGAACCGGCTGAGACGGCCTCCGCTTGAGTAAGCACGGGGCAGGACAGAGAGAGATGCAAAACGCACTTTGAGCCCATGAACCGCAAGCGCTCGGTGCGCAGGTCAAGGTCAGCGAGGAGGCCGACGACCTGGGACATGAACGAGAACACGCGGCGGTCCTTCTGGGTCACCGAGAAGAGATCGACGCTCATGGGGAGGCCTGCAGCGGGGGCAGCGCCCAATTGGTTCATTTCGGGCAGCGCAGGGCGCGCACGCCAAAGGGGAGGGACGGACCTTTGACGGCGTTCAGCGCGGCCGCGGCGACGTCGTATCCATCCTGGGGAAGAGGAGGGGGCAGTGTTCAGCATCAAGACCGGATCGGGATCAACGACGACGCGGGACGCGAACGCACCTGCACACCAAGAAGGTTGACGGCTAGCCCGTTGCCGGATCCACTGGGGACCGGGGTGAGGGGGGTGCGGAAGGCGCGAGTGGGGTCGGCGTGTGCGGCGAAGCCGTTGAGCACCTCGTGCACAAGCCCGTCGCCTGAGACGGTGACGACGACGTCAAAGTCGTCTAGAGGGAGCTCCTTGGCGATGTCGAGCCCGTGCTTGACGTGGGTTGTGACTGGGTGGAAATGGAATGTCAAGGGAAATACATGCGGGTGAGAGGAAGCGCACATGTGGTGTCGATGAGACATCGGGCTGCGCGGAAGATGGGCTCGACTTGCTTGATGTAGTGTTGGACGGCGTTGCCCTGGCTCGAAGGCGCTTAGAGTGAGGTGGGAACAGAAGGACGAGAAGCATACGGGACCACTCTTGGGGTTGACCAAGACCTTGAGTCTCCTCTGACGCTTGACGCCTACGGAAGGGGACTGAGTGGTGAGGATGGAGAAGGGGAGGGTGGGAACTGACCGGTGTATGCAGCGCTCATGAGGGCATCTGTGAAAGCGTTGGCGGCGACCTTGTCCTTGTCGTGGAGGTTGACGTTGATCTGTACGAAAGAGAGCGGTGCGGACTTCTTCTTGCGGGCAAGGAGGGATATCTCGAGGACGTTGTTGTCGGTGAGCTCAGCCCATATGACGTTGTAGACGTCGGTCTCGATCTGCGGCCATTTCTCTGGAGAAGGGTGAGTTAGGGAGCGCGAGAGCGGGTGAATGGGCTCACTGTCGCCGGTGCGGGAGACGAGGAGGGAGGTGGGGGTGAGGGAGAAGGTGGAGATGTGGTGACCAGAGGCGACGGAGAGGGAGATGGGGGCGTCCATGGTGGGGGAAGGAGATGGAGGAGAGAGAGAAAAGCCATTCTCGTGAGACGCGGCTGTCGGCCCCGCAGCAGCCAAATAATATTCTTCCCGTCATCATCCACGGCTGCAACACGAGCTGTAACGCGATCTCTCGGTCGCCCATCTCCTCGTGTCCATGGCTGCCACCGCAGAGCACCCAGTACACAACGTCGCCAAGGCCGGCTTCGGGACGGGGACGAACGAGCTCTACGATCGGTCAGTCGCTCCGGGCGCTCGCTTCCCTGTTCTCATTCCACAGCCCCAGTGCTCGGCCCTCGTACCCGCCTGCCGCCCTCTCCCACATCCGCAATGCCCTCGCTGCCTCTGCCCCACTCAACGTCGTCGAGTGAGTACACCTGCCCCATCTTCGCTTCTCTAACCGCTCTGGTGACCAGGATCGGCGCGGGCACCGGCATCTTCACCCGCGCGCTCCTCGCCCACCCCGACTGGTCCCAATCCGTGAACCAGCTCCGCGCCATCGAGCCTTCAGAAGGCATGCGCGACGTCTTCGCAAAGTCCGTGCATGACCCCCGCGTCTCCGTCGCCGAGGGCACCTTCGACTCCACCGGCGTCGACGACGGGTGGGCCGACCTCGTCGTCATCGCACAGGTGCGTTTCCCCACTTCCGCATATACATATGTACGCTCACCCGGGCTTCTCTCGTGTTCGCGTTCGCACTCGCATCTGCATTGACTGCTGCGCGCATATTCGCGTCCACAATCGCACCGTTTCCCCTCCCCGTTTGCTTCACTGTTCCACCTTCGCAGGCGTTCCACTGGTGCCTGGACTACGATAAGGCCTCCGCCGAGTTCGCCCGCATCCTCAAGCCCACCGGCATCCTCGCCCTTATCTGGAACCTCGAGAACAGGTCCGTCCCTCCCTCCTTCCCTTCCCACACACCCAACTGACGCCCCATCGCCACCACCCACCCCGCACCG
Source organism: Sparassis crispa (assembly GCF_003851025.1). NCBI lineage: Eukaryota > Fungi > Basidiomycota > Agaricomycetes > Polyporales > Sparassidaceae > Sparassis > Sparassis crispa. Next base: position 737,176 of record NW_020939750.1, read on the forward strand.
GAACCCGATTCCGTGCTCACGCAGGGACGGCGCGCCGTGGGTCGCCCAGCTGCGCGACCGCATCGAGCCCGAAGAGCTGCGCACCCCCCAGTTTCGCCTCGGCCTCTGGCGCGCCATGTTCGCCACCCCCTCCTACACCGCCCGCTTCGCCCCGCCCGACGAGCGCACCTGGTCCTACGCCCTCACCGGCACCCGCGCCCTCGTGCTCGACCGCGCCCAGAGCAAGAGCTACATCGCCATCCTCCCCCCGGACGACAAGGCCGCCGTCGTCCGCGATATCAACGCCGTTCTCGACCGCGCGGACGGGCTGGTCTGGCTCGATCAGAAGGAGGGCGTGTTTGAGTATCCGTACAAGACTTTGGTCGTGATCGCGCGGAAGAAGTGAGCTGTGGAGGTGTAAGTAAACTGTGCCGATTTGTAGATGACGACTGAGGAAATAGAACTGTGTGAAGCTCCCCTCGCATAATCCACCACCACCACCACCACCGCCGAACGGTGGCTTATTGCTGTTTGCGCAAGGGCTGGCGGTGGTGCTGCTCCTCACGCACAACTGACGCGCGTTTTGCACCAAAGTGACCTCGGGCAATTCAACCTGCTCGAGCCTCACGTCGACATCCACCTTCACTTGAAATGCCATACGAGAACGTCGAGCTTCAGACAGCGCGGGCACACGCGAATGACATGCAAAATTTCATTTTGATTGCAGATGCTATACACTAAGAGGTCGTAAGATGCAAGCAAAGGAGATGCCCAAACACCGCGAGGTATGTCAAAAAAATACAGATGAGAGAGAATCAACGACGACAGCAGCACAAGCTCAGCCCAAGCCTTCCGACACGCCTCTAGTCAATCTCCTCCATCGCCGACGTCGACGCCTCCTCCGCTGGGGGCACCTCCTCGGCTGCCGCGGGCGCAGGCGCGGCCTCCTCCTCCTCGTCGACGTCAAGGCCGAGCGAGATCATGCGGTGGATGCGCTTTGCGAACGACGTCGGGTCGTCGAGCGAGAAGCCCGACGTAAGCAGCGCGGTCTCGAACAGGAGGTACGTCAGGTCCCGCACGGACTTGTCCGCCTTGTCCTCCGCGACCTTCTTTTTCAGCTCCTTCACGATCGCGTTGTGCGGGTTCAGCTCGAGCGTCTTCTTCGACGCCATGTACGACGACATCGACGAGTCGCGCAGGGCCTGCGCTTTCATGATACGCTCCTGCAGAGGGAAATCAGTAAGGACTCGACAATACGCATAAGCGAAGACGACGCACCATGTTTGACGACCAACCGAACTGGCCAGTGACGAGCACGCACGGCGAGTCGGTGATACGGTTCGACACGACAACCTTCTCGACCTTGTCGCCGAGCGCGTCCTTGACGGCCTTGCAAAGGTCCTCGAACTGCTTCGCCTCTGCCTCACGCTCCGTCTTCTCCGCCTCGGTCTCCTCGAGCTCCAGACCCTCCTTCGACACGCAGATGAGCTTCTTGCCGTCGAACTCCTTGAGCTGCGTGATCGCATACTCGTCGATGGGGTCGACGAGCAAGAGTACCTCGAAGCCCTTCTTCTTGAGCACCTCGAGGAAGGGCGAATCCTTGACGGACGAGAGCGACTCGCCGGTGAGATAGTAGACGTTCTTCTGCACCTCAGGCATGCGAGTGATGTAATCTAAGACCGAGAGGATAAGGTACAAAGCGCTGTACGCGATAAAGAAAAATACACACCCTTCAACGACGTCTGCTCCTCAGCCGCCCTGGTCGAATAGAAGCGCAGGAACTCGGCGAGCTTGCTGCGATTCTGCGCGTCCTCGTGGATGCCGAGCTTGATGTTCTTGCCAAACGCCTCGTAGAACTTCTGGAAGTTGTCCTTGTCCTCCGCGATCTCGGTAAAGAGGTCCATGCACTTCTTGACAATGTTCTTGCGGATGACCTTGAGGATCTTGTTCTGCTGGAGCGTCTCACGCGAGATGTTCAGCGGCAGGTCTTCCGAGTCGACGATACCCTTGACGAAGTTGAGGTACTCGGGGATGAGGTCCTCGCAATCGTCCATAATGAAGACGCGGCGGACGTAGAGCTTGATGTTGTTGCGCTTCTTCTTGGTCTCAAAGAGGTCGAAAGGCGCACTACGTAGAAAAACGTTCAGCCACACATCGTTACAACGGAAGTCCGACATGAACGCACCGCTTAGGAACAAAGAGAATGGCCTTGAACTCGAGCTGACCCTCGACGGAGAAGTGCTTGACAGCGAGGTGCTCCTCCCAGTCGTTTGTCAAGCTCTTGTAGAACGCAGCGTACTCCTCGCTGGTAATCTCAGAGGGGTTACGCGTCCAGATGGGCTTCGTCTTGTTGAGCTCCTCGTTCGATACCTCTTTCTCCTTGATCTTCTTTGTCTTCTTGGGCTTCTCCGTGTCTTCGTCTTCTACCTCCTCGATTTTGGGCTTCTCCTCTTCCTCCTCCACCTTGGCCTCTTCCTCCTCGTCTTCGACCTCCTGCAAAACGGGCCGTGTGAACGACAGAAACAGGAAAATAGTAGAAATAGCGAACCTTCTCAACCTCCTTGGTCACCGCCAATTGAATGGGGTAGGAGATGAACTCGGAGTGCTTCTTGACGACATCCTTGATACGCTTCTCCTCGAGGTACTCGAGCTGGTCCTCCTTAAGGTAGAGGCGGATATCGGTACCGCGACCGAGGGGAGGGTTAACGGTGTCCGGCGTGATGGTGAAAGTGCCACCGGCGGCAGACTCCCAGATGTACTGCTCGTCATCGTTGTGTTTTGAGATGACCTGCACGCGTTCGGCAACGAGGTAGGAGGAGTAGAAGCCGACACCGAACTGGCCAATCATGGAGATGTCGGCGCCGGAGCTCAGTGCCTCCATGAAGCCCTGAGAAGACGTATATTAGTTGCTCTGTCAGTATGCCATAGGAAGAACGTGGGTGCGCACCTTTGTGCCAGACTTGGCGATGGTACCGAGGTTGTTGACCATGTCCGCCTTCGTCATACCTACACCGGTATCGCGGATGGAGAGTACCTTGTTCTCCTTGTCGGGCACGATGCGGATGTACAGGTCCTTGCCCGTGTCCAGGACGGACGGGTCGGTGAGTGAAGCATAGCGGATTTTGTCTAAAGCATCGGATCCGTTAGAGATAATCTCCCGAAGGAAGATCTCCTTGTTCGAGTAGAACGTGTCTGTGGGGCGAGTCAGAACGAATGCCGGGTCGGAAAATCGAACGAAAACTGACTGATGATCAGGTCCAAAAGCTGGCTGATCTCAGCCTGGAAGCCAAAGCTTTCTGTCGCCATTTTTTGACTACGGGAATGGTGAGACAACGCCTGCGAATTGGGGGCAGAAAAACGCGTACGGTCTAGAGATGCAGAGAGATTGATGATAGGAGATGGAAGGAGACTGAGCGGTGAGGAGGGGTGGCGGCAGGGAAGGGGTTTTTATGTACTTGGACGAATTTTGGTTCTCGAAGCTTCCATCTGCTTTTGTCGGCGTTCTCACGCAGCCTTGGATATCGTGCACCTTCGATTGCTTTCGACGACCTTCCATTCCGCCGACGCGTCTCTCACGTGCACCGCGACGCTGGCAATAGCCATCAGGTGTTCCTTTGTGAGTACTAGTGTTGCGTGTAAAACTGTCATGTTTAAAACATGTATGTTTTAAACGTGTTTTTAACACGTTAAAAACATGTTAAAAACATGAGGTCCAAATAGCTATGTCAAAAAGGTCAATAAGTCCCATAGGCCCGAATAGGCCCACGCCAGTCCCTAGGGTGTACCAGGATTTGTCACAAGCTCTCATCGATTTACCGTCAGACCTGACGCTCTGTTACAACTTGAAAGCCGCTCTTCCCCTTCATATTTCATGTCCTTTTGTTTGAGTTGAGTAATTGTAACTGTACCATGGAAATACAGGCTCTGCTCTGCTCCAGGCCTATAGGCCATATTTCTAACCACATCAGGGGGCTTTGGATCGAGTTCTGCTCCTCGTTACGGGTGCCGGTGATCGAGGATCCTCAACAAATCTTGAAAATGTCGGACTTGAGTATTCCATCTGCCCACTGTCATTACCCATATGTTTTCTGAGAAGGTTTGGATTGGTACCAACAAGGACTTTGACAAATCCCCTGCCTATGTCAAGGAAGCCTTAGCAGAGGCCCTTCGGCTTCCTGGAGGCGTTGAAATTCTACTGCCAATCCCTTCCATATCCGTCCTCTCTTTTCTCAATGGTGGATGAGTGCACCGCTTCCGTCTTTACTTGGATGAATCCGGCACTCCGAAATCGCATGCAACTTGCGATGATGGTCTCGGAAGCTCAAGTCCGTCAATATTACCGATCTGCAAAGAGGGTGTGTACCGAACAAAAGGTTTGTATACGGAGCCATAATCATTTCATTTCCCAGGTCCGCCCGAACTCCAATCCCAGGCCGAATGTTCAGTTCTACAATATTGATAGCCTATTGCTTGACGACACCAAAAAGCAGGTAAAAAATGATCCTCACTCCACTACCACTGCTAAAGCCGTCACTCCTGAGGATGGTGATATGGATGATGGGGAGTCCAAGCCGTGGCTCGACAAACCTCGGGAATCTGCACTTGAGAAATGCCGCGCAAATGTCTTTGTGTTGGAGGAAGACATTGACCTGTCGCAATCGGATCTTTGTGACATGCTCGTCAGCGATCCTCCGACGCCAAATGTACCGGCACATGAGAACAGGCAGAAAGTCGAAGGTGGTTCGGATAGTCTTCCCGGAGGGAATGGCTCTTCAGATGCAGACTGGGAGTTCCACTGGTAGCGTACGGGGTCGCCAAGTAGAATGGCATTCAGGCGTTCTAAATCGCAGCCTCCAGATACTCCAGATATATACTGAGAAATCTGCCGCCTTCAGCGCGCCGAAAAATGTCACGTGACAACATGTTTTAAACGTTAAAAACAGTGTGTCAAATACCTATGGGACCTAGCCTGTTAATAACCTAACGTTAATAACACGCTCTGAGTTTCTTACGCAACACTAGTGAGTACTGGAATCCTTCCGCGAAAGCGTGACGAAATGCTCAAATACTTCGGCAGCTCGGTCTATCTGAAAAATTCACTCAGCCTTCACTCGTGTTCAACATCCAACATCTGATCCACAGTGTCGACCAAGGCAACGATGGCCGTGTCGCGAATCTTAGTGTAGCCTTCCGGTGCCGACCAAGCAAGCGTTGTCAATGTACCCTCTGCCTGCGAGGACCATTTCACACCACGGCAGATACAGTTTTCATTCCATGCCTAGACTCAGTCAAATAATGTTGGTACAATTTTAGGTATGCTTGGATCCAAGCTCGAAATGCCTCGCCGCGAAGGTGCCGCAGCACAGGCACGGCCCATACTTGGCATGCAGGTTTGTCCCTCTCTCCACTTTCAAGCTCGCTCTCATTCATGGGCACATGTGCAGAGACTATGTCACCGGTAGACCCATGTGTACTCCTTACCTCACCGACCCCACAGCCAGAAAAGGCATATATATGGTTGGGAAGCCGGAAAAGCCGTCGAGGACGCATGCAAGGTAGGCTCACAACGCATCGGATTTTTTGTGGTCGATTGATCGGTATTCTATAGCACATAGCAAGTCTCTTGACACATACCCCAAAGTTGTCGTCTTCACCTCGAGTGCACGGAAAAATAGACAACATGGCCGTCAAAGGTATTACTCGTTTCCACAAGGACCGCAAGAAGCACGATATCACCACTCAAACAGTGAGTTCTAGCCGCTATTTACGATCCACCGTTTTGCCGAATTTGGTTCGGTGCCGGAGTAAAAGAGTGTCCTGGACTCGTGCCGTAAACTGCAGGAGGATGGTTTCGGCGTGACCTATATTCCAACGGCGTCATTGATCTCGCCGAGCTGGACGCCGCAATCCGCCCGACACCTCTGATGTCAATCATGACACTAAACAACAAATCCAGCGTCACCCGGCCGATGAAAGAGAGCAGCGCTTTGATTCGCAAACACTGCGACGTATATCTCACACGGACGTTGCACAGGCTGCCGGCCAAGTACCACTCAACATGAACGAGATGAATGTCGACCTGATACGTATGACGGGATACGAGATTTATGGCTCGAAGGGCACCGGTGCTCCATACGTCTGCCGGCGTCCCAGGGTTTGACTCGAGCCAATCATTAATTGTAGTTGACAGGAGAGAGGTCTACGGAGCGGTACGCTAGCGGCGGCCCTCGTCGTGGACATGAGTGGAGCTGCACGCGTCGCTAAGCAAGGGATGGCGGTGAGTATTCTTCCTTACGAGTTCGATGATGAGATCGTGCACGATTTTTTTTGGATGTGAGCTTTGCGGCGACGTCTGGGTTCGTCTCAGCAGCCGGCTGAGCGAAGACCTACCGTGCAGGGGTACTGAGTTTTGGTTTTGTTGCTGCTTTGATGTGGATCTACATGATACTGATCTTTCTCGATCTGCAGAGGGAACATGTCCGTATAACTGAACCTTCCATTTGCCTTACCACCGGCATGAATGCTCTAGTGGATGATGTTGTCCGGAACGGCAACGTCCACGGTTACCCAGGCTGCGTGAATATCAGTTTCGCGTACGCCGAGGGAGAGTCTCTCATGATGGCACTCAAGGTACGAATCCCATTCTCGATGGATGTTGGATGCTGAGATTGGTAGCATCCAGGACGTCGCCCTTTGCTCCGATAGTGCATGTACATCGGCTTCGCTGGAGCTATCATATGTGCTTTGTGTACTTGTTAAAATCTACGCTCATCCCAGATGCCTGTTTCCTGAGTTGTCGCACGTGCCACCTACGACATGGCGCATTCCTCATTGCAGTTCGGTATTGGCCGCTTCACAACGGTGGCGGAGATTAATTTCGTCATCGTGTCGTGTCGGTGGTCCAGAAGCTGCGCGACGTGAGGCACGCCATTCCGACCAACATATCTTTATCACTGACTGACTACGTTCGTCGCAGCCCGCTCAGGGAGATGGTTCAGGAAGGCATCGACATCAACACCTTCAACTGGGCCCAATATTAATGCTGAGGACGTGGCCGCTTGGATGTATGTGAGGGATGTTTCGTATGTTGCTATTATCGATTTTGCCAATTACTACCCGATTACTTTGCTTTCTCTGTAGCCTATTTGGATGCGACCTTTCGCGTACGTCGCGTTATATAACGAGCCTGGGTGCCGGTGAACTATCGGTATCTATCCAAGTACTGTAATGGCCGGGGTCTGACCGTCGGATCGTCCATGTCTAGGTAGCCTTGGATTGAATTCCGAGTGGATCTCAATGAATATATGTTTGATGCACTCATTGTTAAGCAACGCATACGGCAAGTGCAATTCTCTCAAAGTACAGACTACTCGACCGAGATGATATCGTACAAGTGACAACTCAACTGACCCACTATCGTACAAGCGACAACTCAACCGACCCACTATCGTACAACTGACACTGACCGACACGATCTACGACAAACGCAACCGACAACCGACATGATATCGTACAACTACTCTGCCACCACAGTACTGTCCAACAGTGATGCAGATATCAAAATATGATCAAAGACAAGTGACAAGCTTCATAGTACACAACAAATGAGAACAAGATTGACATGAAGCACACACCAAGGTACCGCAACCACGTACAAGCATCAGATAATGGCCGCACTAAAGGATGAGCAATATGGCCGGCGACTTCATTTGCGCGGGGAGGGAGATCACAGGAAATAGAGCCGCCCGTTCATGGCAGACTGCCTGAACGCAGCCTGCCACCTGGTCATATCGAATTCCCGATGCGCATCACTAGAGGATGTCAAGGTCTCATCATCCAGGTGCAAATCCGTCGCTGGGTCGAAGTGATATGCTGCCCTTGCACAGACACGCTGTTACAAGGATAAGTGAGGTCATAGAAAGAGAGAACAGTGACTTACGTCTGCATCTGGAAGACCCATACTCATCAGTGGTGTCATTACAATGCCTGAGAAAAACGTACAGTATACAGGAGCAGGAATAGACACCGATCGTGTGGCACTGGCGTAGACATGACAGAGCACATATGAGAGTTCTTGAAGCCTAATTCACTGAGTTAGGAATTGATGCATCACCAGGTGAAATCACTCACTCCACCAAAGTGCACCTCATCTCATTCTTCAGAACAATATAATGGCTTAGTCGGCTTGCTGCTCGCAAGATAAATGGTCACACAAAAGGTTTGTGAGTTCACACTTACTGCCTTTCAATGCACTGTGAGACTGTAAGTAAAAGTTTTTGTACTGAGGATTGAATATTTCAGTGTTTGTGACACTGGTATCTGCAACAAATCCAGAGGGACAATTGCCTGAATCATCAGCATCATTGCTAATGGAAGGTTGTCAAATCTGCAATACGACTATAATAGAAAAACCCATGATGATTGTGGAAAGAACCGAATGTGGTGTCTGGTGTGTGAAACTTAATTTGATATACTAAAGGGGCAGTCTCCTTATAGTGGTAGGGTTGGCCGGAAATTAAATAAATTAAATGAAATTAATTCGAGCAAGCGAGAAGGTATTCACTCTGTATCTTTGCGTGATGCCCAGCATGTCCTCGACTCCTGCGCAAAGTGCCTTGGTGTATGAATATCGGGTTTCATGCCACTTACACATAATCCATGATGATTTTCCACAGTTATATTCAAATCATGCAGTACAGTCAGACATAGGAACACAACTGCAGGGATGACTCTTCTTGTGAGGCAACTAATGAAGCTTAGGTCCTGTAAATTTTACACATTCACGGCATGCAGAAATCCTTTAAATTTTCTGCTCGCCCTTTGGGCGAGAGTGTATGTTCCTCTTGTAGCACAATAAAACTTTGGCCCAGTGCAGTTGCATTCACTGTAGCCATCTGAATGCACTGAGTTTCTCCTGCAACCTTAAAAAATTTCCATGATATCACAAGGACTGCCAGTTGTAATTTTTACTGGCAGGACATGCATTGAATATGAGAAAAGTCCCAGTGTGCAAGTTTGGCTGCACATAAGTGTTATCATGGTTGTGGTCCTCACCTGGAACTGTACATAGGCAGTATTTTTTATGTTTAGAGAGCATATAGAGCACTCAGTTATGGACACTAATTTTTATTAAAACATGCCACAGAGTGTGTAATTTGAATAGCTGTAGTGCAGTGCCCAACCTTAGGTATGTGCTTACATCAGAAATGCCATTTGGGGTAGATTGCCTGCCGCATTGAGTAGGCACATGACGCGGGGCTGCCCGCGCTGGTAGGTTAGGTTTTTCAAACTCCGCTAGGATCTAACTCCCCTACCACTATAAGGAGACTCTCACTAAAGGTGAGAAGTAAAAAAAATCACCTTTTGCCAACTATGATGAATACCAGCTTTGGCTTATCACTGCTGTGTGCACGGCGCATTGCTTCTGATACAGCATCTGTTATTTATATCAATACATCTGCTGGTAGATTCCAAATTGAAGAATGTACCTTTAATATGCTGGATTTCTTCTTTAAATACCTTATCAAACTCTCCTTCAGAGACACCATCCCAATAAAACATAATAGACTGAGGAAGCATATGACGATTGTGGTAACTGTAGAAGTCTCCTAAGACATTCTGTTTTTGATTGTAATCAGGTAAAGATTTCAAGAATTTTGATGTTCTTACCAGCATCATAACTTTCAAATTGGCAATGATCTCATGACGTGGTTCCTGCAAATGAATCTGAGATGTATAGTTTGACACATTGTCATCCATTGATGCAATAAGGCTTGCAATGGATGGCCGATTCAATACACCAGGTGCTGGATGGCTAACATCAGCACCTGTGATTGCAAAATAATTACAACATCTATGCAGCTAATATCACAATACATACCAACAATCATAGCAGTGCTAAGAACTTTGTTCACTGGAGAGATGATAGTTGAATTGATTCCCCCAGTTTTGGCATTAATTCTAAATATTATTAAATTAATAATTGTAACCATGTGAATGAAGCAAATAAGACTATACTTCAATGCAACATTGTTGCAATATTGGTCATTGCCAGCCTCATACTTGCCAGTCCGCTAGATGCATATGAGCATAGTGAACAAGCACTATAATTTATAACCATACCACACACTGTGTTGGCACTCCATGCAACACATCACCCCAGTACTTGACTTGAGCTCGTATATCTGCTCCATCCTTTGGAAGCACTACAAGCAGAAAGGTAACTTTCTTTTCAGACTCTGCAATACCTGGTGGCCCCAAATTAAGTGCAGCTTCAGCTGCTTGATCAAGTGTCTACTCAGTAGTATTGATTAGCAAATATCAGTAAGAAAGAATGCACCATACTCTGTTCACATTCCTAGCATTCCCATACTCAATATGTGGCTGCTGTTACGGGGGGCCAGTCGTGCCACCGTACATCCAGTTCGTCATCGTCAGTGACTAGGCCTTCGCAAGGGCTCAAGTCAATCGTGAGGGGTCTGACCTCCAGTCATAGTGACGACCAGAGGTCGGCCCAGTGGAGTAGTCTTATGAACACTTGGCTGCTGTCTGCGGACCAAGGTCGATCTGTCGCACAGATGTAGATGGTAAAACTGGTTGATGTGTAACCAGGACAAGATGGGGACTCCAGCTTGTCCTGTTGGTCTTATATACAAGTACAGGCGTCTGTCTACCTGTAATACTAGAACTACAATTGGTCCATTGGTATTAATACAAGGGCACAGGGTTCGTATACCTGTCCCACAGTCGTGAGAATGCTGAGTCAGTCATGACTCTGCATGAGAGACAATCTGTCCATATGGAGATAAGGTCATGCTGCAAAGACAAGGCAGCAGCGAGGTCGTCGTGCATCTAGCGCATGCATCAGGGTCTTTGTCGTGTGTGTGATAGGAAGTGCGTCCTAGGTCTGGATCTCGCATATGAGGTAAACATGCCTTGAGCACAAGGTGCATATCATCAGATGATCTTGTAGATCTGGTACAGCCGAGGTCGGTCTAGGCAATGTGACGTCATTGTCACGTGATCGGTAAAGGTAGAGGCGGAAGTTGTCCGTGCATTCCTCAGAGAGGAGCTTTGTAACATCAGCTCCCATTCAGGTCTTCAATTCCCTGGATTGAAGTCTTCAAGAAAGTCGGTAGAGAAAATGGAATGGAGAAATTTCATGTGTCATCGTTCATCGTGTTATGTCATCGCATGATTCTGGGTAAATCAGAGGCGGAAAATGAAAAAATTGACCTAAGTGTTAATCCAGCTTCACAAACTTCATTTTGCTTGTCGCTCGCATCCCTTTAGGATTGCTCGCTCTAACTGCAAGTCTTCTGTTCGTCTTCTTCTCATAAGCTATTCAGCTATGTTCATTGTCTTCCATTAGTCTTGTTTCTTTTCATTGTGCTTTCGCACACTGAATGGTCAACTCGCGTTGCCCATTCTTCCCTACTACTACCCCAGCCTAAAAATCATCAGGGCTCAAGGCCACCAGGTGTAGCGTCATCTTCGAAAATTGCAGTATGGAAGGAGAATGCGGTGAAAGGGAGGAGGGGGGGAAAAAATTTGCCCTTGTGGGAGGGTTCCTCATCCTCGATTACTCTTGTCGTTCCTCGGCTTCGCTCGTCACTCCTCAATTCCACTCGTACCTTGTCACCCGGGCACTCGGGCTCATTCCTTCAGCTCGGATATGCATCCTCGCCTACTATCCCCTATTAGCTCCCATTCACCAAAATCAAATCCTCTGGATTAGAAACTGATAAAAACAGATAACAAATCGTGAAAAGAGGTGAAGCAGATAGGGTTGTCAGGTTCTTCTAGTTTTGAGTCATTGCGGACAAGTATCGTCTAGTTTTAAGTTGTTATGGACAAATGTTGTCTTCTAGTTTTAAGTCATTACGGACAAATGTTGTCTTCTAGTTTTAAGTCATTGCGGACAGGTATCGTCTTCTAGTTTTAAGTCATTGCAGACAAGTGTCGTCTTCTGCTTCAATGTTTCTAATCATCGGGATAATTGTGGCCTTATCTTGGGTTGATACCGCACTTTGTCGGTTATCTCCCTTCACATTCCGTGAATGCCATAATCCTGCCTTTCGGCTTTCATCAAGGTCGTTTGACCTTCTGATATCCTTTCTTCAGCAAAGGTTCAGATCAAATATCCAATGGTAAGCGATAGCTCCCATTCACGTTTCATGTCCAGTTTCATGTCTTCATCATTAAAGTACCCCGGCCTAGGTTTGAACTACCCCGGCCTAGTGTGATACTTCATTGAATATTTTATGTCAGGTCTTGTCGTGTGTTGATGTCGAATGGAATCGACTACCTCCATCCATATTCCATGGATGCCCTATTCGTCGCTGTGTCGTATATCGAATTTTGTCTGTTTGTCAAGTTTATTCTTCCAGATGATGAGACAACAGTCTTCATCAAATCCAAGGATCAGCTGTGATCCAGTATCCTTTCTATCCATGGGGAACTGCCCCGCGCATGTCATCAAAAGTGCCATATCGAAGGCTGTCATTCATAGTAGTTTCGCCCATCGAGATCTGTCTGATCGTCGAGGGTTGCTAGACCTATTTAGGCATTTAGCATCGGGTGTCATCATTGTGGTGGTCAACAAAGGACCGTCTGGGACTTCCAGACATCATTGAATGAGTCATGTCTGTCTGATCATGCTCGAGTCGTCATTGTGGTGGTCAACAAAGGACCATTAGGGATTTCCTAATATCGGCTGTCATTATCGGGGATTGGAGTGTCATGTACTGTTAACTCCAAGTCATTCTTCGGTGATGTAATCTTTTGTTAAGTTCAATCATCAGGCTAATCGTCGCCTCATCGAACCTTCGGCCTAGGTTCGGTATGGATCATTGGTTTATACGGAGAGCCAGGATCTGTCTTCCATCAGAACCTTTTGTTATGTCATTCAAGTTTCATCCAGGTTCAGTTTCTTTATCGTCAAGAGCTGTGATCGACGGGGAATGATTGAAGTGTCAGATCATGTTATCTTCAATCAATTCCATGGTCATCAACTCGTAATGGCATCGAGTTGTCAATCTTTCTGCACCCCAGGTAACTCGCCATGCAGGGTGTTCTCAGCCAAGATCTATCGTTTATTTATAGTGGAGAGCGAGTGTCCACTTGCTCAGTCCGAGCTCCCATTCAGGGATCACAATCATCAAATGGTCATCAGATCGGACTCGATAAGAGTCTATAGTTTATACGGGTTGCCATTCCTGGGATCAACAATCATCAAGTGTTCTTCAGATCGGACTCAATTAAGAGTCTACAGTTTATATGGGTTGCCATTCCCGGGATCAACAATCATCAAGTGTTCTTCAGATTGGACTCAATTAAGAGTCTACGGTTTATACAAGTTGCCGTTCCCGGGATCAATCTGCACCGTGGGTATCTCGCCGCACTCGGTGTTGTCAGCCATGATCCTCAAGTGTGCAACTTAAGTCCTTCGTCAAAGGCTGCACACCATCCTCAGTCTATCATGGTCCATAGAAATGGTACTAATTCTACGGTGGCCAAACCTTTCCGATTCGCAGTCACATGCAGCTCGTACATGTCTTTGATTATTACACATGTCGTAGCTTTCCTCACATGAGGGGACTCGACCCCTGAGAGTCACCCAATGAAGGGTAAACTCTTGAGAGTTCGTCTCGGACAAGGTGCCAATAAATTGTCTTTCGAAAATCTGGTCTCACCTAAGAATGACCAGACAAGGGTCTTCTTCGTCGTTGCAATGTTGGATATCGAGAGAATGGAGTGTCAATCGCGGTATCTCCATCTTTGTCATCACATCGTTGTTCCAATGTTGGATATCAAGAGAATGGAGTGTCAATTGCGGTATCTTCATCTCTGTCATCACAGGTGTCCTAATATCAATGGACAAGTCAGAGTCAAAGGACGCAGTCACTGTCTGTGAACTGGTCGAAGTCGTGACATGGTCACTGTCTGTGAACCAGTCGAGGTCGGGGTCATCGGGCTCTAAAGCATAGGAGCTTGAGCCAAGGAAAGATCATCTTGTCCTAATGTTACAGGACAAGATCGAAGTCAAAGGACACAGTCGCTGTCTGCGAACTGGTTGAAGTCATGACACGGTCACTGTCTGTGAACCGGTCGAGGTCGGGGTCATCAAGTTCTGCACTAAACCATAGGAGGTTGTGCCAGAAATAATCATCTTGTCCTAATGTTACGGGGGCCAGTCGTGCCACCGTACATCCGGTTCATCGTCGTCAGTGACTAGGCCTTCGCAAGGGCTCAAGTCAATCGTGAGGGGTCCGACCTCCAGTCATAGTGACGACCAGAGGTCGGCCCAGTGGAGTAGTCTTATGAACACTTGGCTGCTGTCTGCGGACCAAGGTCGATCTGTCGCACAGATGTAGATGGTAAAACTGGTTGATGTGTAACCAGGACAAGATGGGGACTCCAGCTTGTCCTGTTGGTCTTATATACAAGTACAGGCGTCTGTCTACCTGTAATACTAGAACTACAATTGGTTCATCGGTATCAATACAAGAGCACAGGGTTCATATACCTGTCCCATAGTTGTGAGAATGCTAAGTCAGTCATGACTCTGCATGAGAGACAATCTGTCCATATGGAGATAAGGTCATGCTGCAAAGACAAGGCAGCAGCAAGGTCGTCGTGCATCTAGTGCAAGCATCAGGGTCTTTGTCGTGTGTGTGATAGGAAGTGCGTCCTAGGTCTGGATCTCGCACATGAGGTAAACATGCCTTGAGCACAAGGCACATATCGTCAGATGATCTTGTAGATCTGGTACAGCCGAGGCCGATCTAGGCAATGTGACGTCATTATCACGTGATCGGTAAAGGTAGAGGCGGAAGTTGTCCGTGCGTTCCTCAGAGAGGAGCTTTGTAACAGCTGCCTTGAAAAGAAAACTACAGTCTGAATTAGTATGAGCATTGTTGAGCACTTTACTAATGTACTTACTTAACCCTGAAGTGGAAGGATTCAATTTAGCTGAACACTATTTAAACTCATAAAATGCCTTACCAAGTTTAACAAGATTATCACACAGCTTCTGCACAAACCTGGCCACATCTGAGGATGAACCTGCTTGAAAAACAGCAACTGCCCAAAAGGGAACCTTTCGAGGCCTATAGAATTGTTGTCGTACAAGATTCCATCCTCCCTTCATCTTGTTGACATGCTATTAACCACAATGTTAAAATGCAGTACAGTGCACAGACATAAGAAATAAAATCCACACATACCACTGTTACATTACCATACTGAATTGAGAGTGAATTCAAAATATGGCCATTAACTTGAATAGGTGTTAATTGGACTTTTACACCAGCTTCACGCAATGTCAATGAATGATCATACTGTAGAGCCTGAAATAATATAAGATAATTTGAATGAACTGCACAAGAAATCAAATACACTCACCTCTCCTGAAGTTGCTTCTGTGATAGCATTCATCTTATCTACAGGTCTCTGTGTGGAGAACTTAATGAACTGAGCCTGAACATCTGGAGAAAGCTTCTGACAATATATTTGTCCAGCAGGAACTATGCATACTTCTGCAGGAAAAACTGCAGTCTTCCCAATCTTGACACCAAAATGGCGAGAAAACTGTAGGCGATAATTATGCTGCTGAGCAAAGTGATCCTGCATCACCAAGGAAGTCAATGGACTGAACAACATAACAAATGAAAATTACCTTGACAGATGTTGATACACCATCTTTCTCAAACATAAACTCTCCTGCCCGATGTACTAGACCTTTGATAGGATGAGCTCTTCCTTGTGATGCATCTCTTGGGACTCGAGATGGGTTCTGTATATTAACCACAACCAATACATTCTTGAGAAAGTGCTTCAACTGCTTCAGTTGCTTGTGATCCAAATCTTCAAGATCACGCCGGTTGTGCACTCAAAGCTGACCCATTGCAAGGTCAAGAAGTGGACCAGAAGAATACCTGTGAGATAGACATGATAATAGTGTGAAATACCATTATTGTGAACTTACATTGCAGCCGTTGAGGTATCAACATTAATCAAAAGCCTATTGACAACAGGTTGAACACTTCTGCAAGAGTGAAAATGAGCATTTGTAGCAAAGTGATCAACAGTATATACACACTGGAAATAGCCCCTCCAAGCTTGCAGTCCTCCTGGTAAAGGGATTGCGCTCTTGGACAAGAAGAATGAGCGACCCTCAGGAGGGAAGCCATGGCGCCTATTGTAACTGTAAGTCAAGGGAACATGCAGAAAGCTGGAGACATACAAATTGGCATCCTGCCGGACAATCAGTTGAAGTAAATTGATAGCCATTGAGCTAGTGTGGGGAGTAGAGCCACCGGGGCGAGTCAAATTCTCAATGTCCCTAGCATAACACAAGTTGATCAATTGCTGATAGTCAAATGAAATCATGGGAACACATACCTTGGATTGATAACAGCACTCTTTTGCAGCCTAACAATAAAATGTCCTCGAGACGGATTGAGACCCATATGAACAGGATACTGAGAATGAAGTCAAGTATTATACATTGGCTGTAGAACTGAAATGTACTTACATCCGCTGAAGGTATGTCCTTTGCAACAAACAGGTTGGCTCTCCCATCGTACACTATTCGAGAGCTGAACAACGCGGCATGGTCTGTTTGCATCTTCTGTACAATCTCGTGTGCTCAACGAGGCTTAAAAGGTTCAGAGCGCTCTGGTTTGCCTCTATCAACGATTGCTGTAGTATATTGTGTAAATGTTGAAATCTGGATAACGGTGTGCTCTCCACTGGTACTTACACACTTCAAGGTGTGTTCATCACGGTATATGAGGACACAACAGACGCGAGAACAGATCTATTCTCACCATCGTAGTGGATGTATACGTTCTTCGGACTGCGGATGATCTCGAATGAGTTCGTGAAGACGGTTACTGACGCCATGCCGATAGATCGTATGTGATGTAAAGCTGAGAGAGACGTGGGTGGTCAAAGCGACGTGCTTCCGTTGAACTTGAACTTGAACGCGCACGCGGCGAGAATGATCACATGACGGCGATACCACGAAGTCCAGGGCAGCCAGACTGTAAGTTAGAGGCACCGTCAAGCACGCTCCAGCTAGGTGGTTGTGACATCACTCACGAACCTGTGTCCACAGACCGGATCCTAGTGTAAAATTGGGGTTCAGCGTTCGACCCCAGACTCAACTTGAGCCGCGCGATCATCAGGCGACAATGCCAGTGGCACCCATGCAATATTATCCTTCGCCGAACGCGTCCAGGGTCTGCGCGTCTCAGTAATGTGTGCGCCAAGCTGCTCGCCTCAATAAGTAGCGCTGTGGTTCATGGGAGGTATGTCTTTGTTTGAAAGTACTTGAGACCTAGAGTCCCCTCGACGCGCAGGATCGGATGGCTTGCAGACGAGCATCGCAACCACCTGCGCGCATTTCTAATTTTACGAATGTCCGTTTTCCCGTTTTGACAGAATTTTCTTGTCTGCAAATCCTGATGGTCGAACGTTACTTTGCCTCCTTGTTAAAGTTAGCACTGGCAGGTCCGATGAAGCATGCTAAGCTGGGATACCAGCAGTCGCCTCTACTGCAACTTCGTTGGCCAAACGTCTGGGGTCTTTTTCTTCCACCCCGAGTCACTCATTGTTTTATGTTGGCACCTCACCATATGTCTTTGTCCCGACTTGGCGACCCCTTTTGAGGTCGAAGACACATGATGCACCGACGACGTCATGTCGTGCCCACCGCTCGCCCTCTGACCCTCACAAGCATAAATACCCCTGTTCTCATTGCTTGGACACCGAGACCAAACAGAAGGTGTATCGTTCAGCCCCCTACATGGCTACCGGCAGCGCGATGATGAGTTTCGACCCCATTAACGCCATTCACCAACACATCTGTGCGTTCCACGTCTACTCGTATGCTGTCTTTCTTTGATCCTTGCGTAAGGCTGACGGGTTCCTGGTTATACAGACAAGACCGCACCCGTCACCTGGAGGCACACCATTACTGCACGCGTCTCAGCCGTGATCTTCACCAATGCATCATCTATGATTCAGACAAAGCAAACGCGAAGCTCATTGGCATCGAGTACATCGTCTCGGAGCAGGTTTGTTGTCGTCGCCGAGCGTTGCGCAGGATTGACCCTGAGTACGACATCCCTTCTCTCAGCTGTTCAAGTCTCTTCCGGAAGACGAGAAGAAATATTGGCATTCACACAAATACGAGGTGATTTCCAAGCTCCTATCTGCGAGACGCGATCTCAATATGCAATGGAGGTTGAAAGCGGATCCTTGCAATTGCAGCTGAAGAGTGCTGTACCGGGTGAGGCTCACATCTACGCTCCTGCCACTTCCGACTCATTTACTGCCACGTCAGAGGTCGTCGGCTCGGTAGCTGAGCAGCCTGCGATCCTGGAGATATACAAGACCTACGGCAAGACCATCCACACCTGGGCTGTCGATATTAGCCCGGACCTCCCGCTAGGCCCGCCTAACCTTATGGCCTCGTACACGGGGGACGGGCAGGGCCCTCCGGAGGAGATGCTGAAGGCGCGAGACAAGAAGTCCGGAATGAGCACGGCAGAGAGGCGGAAATTAAGGGCGGGTTATCTGCCGCCCTACACGAAGCTGGGGGGTGCGGATCAATGGGAGAAGACAGGACGAGGTCTCGTGTTCGTGGCAGAGGAAAGCGACATCAATGTGTAGCTGTCCAAACATATCATACTGTACAGTAGTTTTAGTGCAGATCATCCAAGCAGACTGAGACAAGTCTGCTACAACTTGACGGTGCCTGCGTACAACGGCCTTTGCATCTTCGGCCATAGCGGCCATGACCGCGATTACGGCAGAGCTCTCCCGCCAACTTCGCCTTCTGCTCGAGTCCCCTCCCGACGCTCTCTCTGTCTCAGATGTCCTCGCACTCGCCGACGCCTTCGTGCTCGAGTGTTCCTCCGCCTCCGAATCCCAATGGCCGTCGCTTTTAGCCCAACTTGAGGACGGGCTCCAAAGGATCTACGACGTCCTCGAGTATGCCCATTACGAAATCTTTATCGCCGTCCTCTACCGCCTGCGGCCCATCCTCCCGCCGCCCTCTATCATCTCCACCTGGTTCGACCTCGTCCTCCGTCCTGCCCTGCGCGATCCAAAACTCGGCACGGTCGCAGTAGACCATGCCAGGGAGCTCATCATCTCCGCGCTGGACTCGGACCCCGCAGATTTCCCTATCGTGGGCACCGCGGAAGAGCGCGGAAAGGAACTACAGAGGCGCAAAGAAAAGGTGGGCGAGTTCAGGAGGCGGCTGATGGACCTATATCTGCTAGATGCATTCAACGAAAGCTCCGGCGAGGATATCTTGGAGTGGGCCGAGCTCAGCGCTGAACAGCGCGAGCAGAAAAGTTGCTGGAAGATGAATCTCGAGGTCGTTCTTGTCAAGTTCGGTCTGGAGAGGCCCGAGGTATGCTTCCAAGCTGAAACGATCTTGGCTTGCCTGTCTGATATACGTCTCTTGTGCGAGACAGGATTTCCTGACGGTGCTGTACCACTGCTTCGGGGCACCCTCTTCGCGCCTGCAGCTCCTCATCCTCCTGAACTCATACATCTCGCAACCCGCGTTCCCGCTCAGCGCTGCTGTGTTCGCCGCGCATCCGCTCGCGACGAGCCTGCTGCACTGCATGCTCTTCGACAAC
The DNA here is from genome assembly GCF_003851025.1 of Sparassis crispa. Taxonomy (NCBI): domain Eukaryota; kingdom Fungi; phylum Basidiomycota; class Agaricomycetes; order Polyporales; family Sparassidaceae; genus Sparassis; species Sparassis crispa. The sequence goes on from NW_020939750.1 coordinate 756,816, forward strand.
TCCTCCTCTGAGTGCACCATTGGGCTGACCGTGTTCACGAAGCTCCTCCCGATCCTCGCGGTGAAGGCGTGCCAGCATATGAAGCGCCATCTTCCGCATCTCCTCGCGGTCCTTGCGCGCATCGTGTGCTGGAGGGTGCGCCGGCCCGCTCACGGCGAGGACGAGCAGGACGACAGCCATCTACATCCGTCCGTGCCTGCGCCCCCCATCCGGGAAGATATTGGGTGGGTGCGCCTCGAGCAGACGTTTGAAGGCTCTGCATCCTCAGCGCCGTCCCCTCACCGCTACTTCACGTTCCTTTATTACCTCTTCCCGTGTAATGTTATCCGCTTCCTCCGATATCCTGTCACGTACCTCAAACAGAATGGGCTGGACAGCCCGTATGCTGTGGACTGGGATGAGGCGCTGGACGAGGATCAAATCAGGAGCAGGAGCGAGGTGCGTCCGCAAGTGCCCGGAGTCGCTGCGATTCTGAGTCCGTTTCTTCCCAGCCACTGCTTCGCGGACATGTCCTTCATCCACTTCTCATTTGGCGAGAGGCGTCCGAAGAACTTGAGCAGCCAGATTTCTGGATGCAGTACGATATTACACGGATAGTAGGCGACTGCACAATGCTCGATGTGCGGAACACCGCACTGGGGATGCGTGAGCGCGAGCACAGTCCCGCCCAATTTCCGGCTGGATTGTTTGCGGAATCATCCGCCGAGCCCTCTCCCAGCGCCACCGCATCTCCTCCTGAAGCATACACATCGACCGATGCTTTATCACCACCATCTCAGATTCAAGAACCTCCGACGCCGATGTCCGCTGTGACCTCTCTGGCATATCAGGCTACAGAGCCCTCGACTCCGGTGTTTGCTACGTCATTGCCAGCGCCCCAATCCAGAGAACCACAGACGCCCATGTCCGCCGTATCCGCGATGACCACTGGTACGACCGCAACTTCGGCCAGCCGCGTCCGCGTGTCTCTGCAGGACATGATCACCACCTCCATCGCGCTTAAGTCCGGGCGCGACATCGAGATCGCGGACCCGTCGCCGGCATGGTCAGCGACGCTCTTCCCGCTGCCGCCCACGCGCTCGCCTTCACGCGAGGCGAGCGAGGGTTCGCGGACGCGCATCGACATCGATACTGATTCGCTGTCTATGCGTTATTCCGACCACGGACACGCGGGGGAGGATGTACCATCTCATGTGGCGCAGGCAATCGCGGGGTTGCAGCGGGAGGTGCTCCTCCTGCGGAATGAGCTCAACTTTGAGCTGTGGATGGCGCGCGAGAACGTGAAGCACATCGGTCGGCTGTATGAGGACCGTGTTTTGTCCAAGACGGCTGAGGCTGAGCGGCAGGGTCTGGTATGTGTAACATTCTGCGTCCTCTTGTGTAACTTTGGCTCAACTATGCGATGTTAGCACAACAAGTTACGCGAGTACAAGTCAGAGGTGTATCGCCTGCAGAGAGAGCTCAAAGAGCACAAAGAACAGGCGTCCTCAGTCAAAAACCAGTATGCGGACTGGAATAGGAAGTTACAGGATAAGGTGATGGAGTTTAGGAACGAGAAAAAGTCATGGATGTCCGAGGCGGCAGCAATGCGCGCTGCAGACAGGGAAGCCAAGGTGCGTCAATGCACAAGAAGGAAAGAAATTGTCGAGAAGTCTCAACGACACCTTCTGCAGGATGCATTCGCTGCTCAGGGAAAACAGCTTGCAGAGGCTGTACAGAAAATATTCCAGCTAGAAACAAAAATCAAAGAGACCGCCCCCAGGATCGACCGTTTGCATGACTACGAAAAACAGATCGAGCAGCTGATCAAGCTGCAACGTCTATGGTAAGTGTGTGTCGAGGGGTATCTTCACGTCCTGTCCGAACGCCGACGTTCTCGTCACTCTCAGGGAACTAGATGTGCAAAAGCTCAACGAGCAAGCAGACTCTCTACAAGTGTTCACTAGCCAATATCGCAAGATGGAGCTTAGAGTGGAGTGTTTCGAAAGAACACTCGCCGAATCCGAGCAGATTGCCCAGTATGCCTCTGTCCATAATATCCGCAGGCAGTCCGTTGATAAATATCTCTCGTCTGCAGGACGCAAAGGCATCAAATTAAAACCCTTGAGTCACGTCTGCTGCTATCACACAGACAGATGCAGGCCGCGCGCAAGGGCGCATCTCTGGGCCATATGTCGCAGTCTCAGGCGGAATTTGGCAGACTCTCGCAAACCAACCAGAAGCTCCGGGATGAAAACGCGGAGTTGCAAGATGAAGTGGAAGAGATGAAGGCGATGGTTGAGCTCCTCAAGGCGCAGGTGAGCGACACGCAGGGATTGATCTCGGACAGCCGGTCCATGAAGACCATTTTGCTCAGTGGCCTCGTTCGCGAGGAGCTAGAAGGTAATTTCTGAATGTAACAGTAGACTTGTTTGTATTGCTACTATACATGCAAAGCTTACCTACGATATGTATCCTCATTGCAATGCATTTTTTTGTACGATGTCCCTCAGGAAGACTTGTGGCAGAAGGGTTGGGGTTAGGGTTGATGCGCCCCGAAATGGGGGCGTCGCCATCGTTCACGACATTGAGCTCGTCGCGTAATCTAACATCCACCTTCCAAAATAACGGTGCGCATGCGTTCTTGTACATGATACCCCCTTGATTCTTGCTGTGGCGTCCCTGTTTGTCGAAGGCGATGGATGCCCTCCCGCCGTGTCGGATGCATCTCAGCGCGCTGACGACGCTTGATCACAGATGTCCGCCACCATCGAAGAGGTCTCCTCCGATCACTCGGAACACGAGCACGACCATGATCATGACCACGACCACGACGAGGATCCAACCTCCCAGGCGGCGCTTGACAAAATCCAGTCGCGCTCTGAGCGCAAGGCGAGGAAGGCGTTGCTCGGACTCGGCCTCAAGAAGGTGCCGGGCATCACCCGCGTCACACTCAGACGGCCAAAGAACGTGCGTATACTGCGATGGCGAAAGTGTCTCGTGGAAGACTGATCTGTATGCGGACGTAGGTGTTGTTCGTGATTGCGACCCCTGATGTGTACAAGTCGCCCAACAGCGACTGCTACATCGTGTTTGGTGAGGCGAAGGTACGTGCTGCGTCGGTTTTGCGATGGACGGTGTGGTAAATTAATGCATTGTACGAAGATCGAGGATATGAACTCGCAAGCACAACTCTCTGCACAGCAGCTCGCCAGCGGTGCTGCCGCCGGTAATATCCCCAACCTTGAGAGCGCCGGTGTAGGTAACGAGAACGAGGATGATGACGAGATCCCCGAACTCGAGGCTGTTGAGGAGGATGGGCCAATAGACGAGACTGGCGTGGAGCCCAAGGACATCGAGCTGGTCATGCAGCAAGTCGGCTGCTCGCGCGCAAAGGCGGTGCGCGTGTTGAAGGAGAGCGGGGGCGATCTGATCAATGCTAGTGCGTTCTTCCTTCCATATTATTTTCGTTGCGTGAGGTTCACTGCCGCCATGTTTCAGTCATGGCCGCGAGCGAGTGAAGCTCTCGTCCCAGAGTCTCTGTACTGTAGCATCACATTGTTCTGCTTGGCATTCAAAAGTCCTTTCCACTGCTTCAGTCCTTCCCTACGCGTGCCCTTGCGTCGTCCACCAAACATGCCGTCCTACAACCGTCGTCGAACGTGGAGGCTTCCAATAACTTCTGACGCGATCCGTTTGCATCATTACTTCCCTTGATTCCGGCTATCCCAACAGCGCAATTCCACGTAGTAATTGGACCGTTCCCACCCGTCCTGCACAATCTCTACACCTCTTCTGGACGAATTCTCTGTGACATCATCGGCTTCGGAATGGCCAACAGTGATTTCTAGATCATTAGCTGCTTCGCGGACCAGTTTGGAGAGTTCTCCCCCTGCGAACATGTGGTAGTACCGATTGAACAACTTCGATTCTTGCCTCGTTGGCTCTGTCGACCGCGATGCCTCCCGTGGACCTGGACTGACAGTGTCGGAGCTAAGTGCTTTCCCTTTGGTCTCCGGCTTTGTTTTTGGCGGTGACTGGGTTGAGAGCACCCATGGTACGAATACATCCCGACCTTTGACTTCTTCGTCACCTTGGACCGCGGCAGATGGAGGCCGCATGTCCGGCGGCATTGTCCGTTTGGAAAGTGCATCTTGCTCAATGGCCCATACATAGATGAGGGCGCGGCCATGAGATGAGTCTATGCACTGAAGCAAACGCTGTACGGGCATGCCAAGCTAAGTCGCGCAGCCGCAGCATGACAGTTGAGTTGAAAAGGACGTACCTGCACGGCTAGCTTACGCCTGGCATGTGTCGACAAGTGATGTATAGTCGCAATAGAAATCGCGTAGTCCTGTCTCAGACAGTTCTCTCAGTTTCAACCGCAACTTCAAAGTAGAGACGACGAACAAACGCTCCCTCTCTCCACGGTTTGCCGAGGACATCGCCCAAAACCACATCTCTCCGTGCACCGCCTGCTGTCTGCGCAATCTCTAGGAGATTCCTGCTCCTGTCAAGCCCAACAGTGCACACACTCCCCGGGCGGTCGAGTGGTAATGGTAGGTACTTTCCGTTGCCAGTACCGGAGTCTAGCCCGACCCACCCGGCAGGGATGGATGACAAGAATTGCGCGATGATAGGCCATGGCTGTTGTATCTCGCGCATCTATAGTCAGTTTGTGGGGAAGGGAGAGCGTACTGACCTTATAACGCGTAGATGAGAAGTGAGAAGCGATCTCGTCGTAAACAGTGTGGACATGCTCGTCCTCATAGCGTTGCGGATCGTCCGACACTTGGACGGCTGACACAGTGGTCATAGCAGGCATTTAACAGAGCAACACACAGCAATATTATAGGGTGGCAACGTCTATGATAGGTGGGGTATCAAAGGCAGTGGTGGTAGAAAGAAAACAAGCAAGCGACGCGTCGCTCAGTCCTCCTCGATGTAACCCATCTCCTCGTCGAGGAGCTCACGGAACCTGCTTCCGTTGAACGGCGGAAATGGTACTAGTCGTGAACAGTCTAGCTTCTCGATGGTGTCGGGCAGTTCGCTGCAGAGTTTCGTACAGGTTAAGAGGCACGCGGAGAATACGAAGGGACTCACGCGACCGTCGACGCCTTCAGATGACCTAACGCAGCCAGTGCACCGGCAAGTTCTTCCTGATGGTTGTCCATGAGCGTGGGATTTGGGATGGCTATCAGGGGTTTGCCCATGCGGAGGACGTCGAGGATGGTGCCAGAGCCTGAGTGGAGTGCACAAATATTTAGCTCCGGTCAGTAAGCGGATACGGACGTGCTTGCCTGCATGGCTGATGATCAGATCAGCCTTTTCATACTCTTCTTGGAGCGAAGGCCTGAACCTCCAGACGAGGGTGTCGATATGTGCGCTGCTGCCCCACTGTTCGCCGGACAGGGTGAAGCGGCTGGCGTCAAAATCGGAGTGGCCACACTGGACGACGAGGGAGGAGTAGCCGCGGGTGCGGAGGGCGTCGAGCACGTCGTCGGAGAGGATGTTCTGGACGAGCGCGTCGAAGCGCGTGGATCCGACTGTAACGAAGACTTGCATGCTTGCCGGGATTGACTCGGACGACTCTGACTCGGAGAGGAAGGGAGAGCTGCTGGCGATCCGTTCTCTGCGCCCTCTGCGACTGCTTCAGGCCACATCTGATTTCTGCTCTTCCCATCATGGGCTATACTCTCTGCGTTCTAGGTTCCTTTTTCTCCGTATCTCACCATACTCCGGCGCTGACTGTCCACCTGACCAGGATGCGGGACAATGGGCGTCGCTATAATTTCCGGCGTCCTCGCCAGCCTCCAGGCAAGGCCGCACTTTCACCCCCATCCCGTGCATGTCAAATGGGAATCCCACACCCCCGGAACGCTCACCCCCCGCGATCTCGAGGATGAGGCACTCCCATCTCGGTTCATCGCCTGCGTGAGCAGAGAAGAGTCCGTCAAAAAGCTGGCAGCCGTTTGGCCCGCTTCGGACGCGCTCGCCCTTGGCGTGGAAGTGCGCAAGGCGCAGAACGTAAGCGCTGTACAGGAGTCCAATGTCGTACTGCTCTGGTGAGTCGCCGGGTTGTGCGATCGGCGTATCCAAACCTGATGCGCGTCTCTGTCTATGCAGTTGCAAGCCCCAGCTGGCACATACCATCCTGAACGAGCCAGGGATGAAGGAGGCCCTGGACGGCAAGCTCCTCATAAGCATCCTGGCAGGTGTGACCATATCGCAGATTACGGCATGGGTCCTCCCTTCCACGAAGGTCATCCGTGCGATGCCCAATACCCCTTGCCGAGTGCGTCTCCTGGGCATGATGCTCAGCAATAGCCGCACCCTGACGCGCAGGCGTAATTACGCAGATCCGAGAGGGGATGACCGTGGTCAGCAACCTGCCCCCGTCGCCCTCCCTCGAGCTCGACCACACTATCATCACCAACATATTCTCGTCGATTGGCCGGTGCCGATTTCTAGATGAGAAGCACTTCGACGCGTGCACGGCATTGTCTGGCTCCGGGCCCGCGTTCGCGTGCATCTTCCTGGAAGCGATGGCGGACGGAGGGGTAATGATGGGTCTGCCCCGGGCGGAGGCTCTTGAATTGGCCGCGCAGAGTGAGTTCGCCGGTTCGGTGCAGAACGAAGATTGCTTATGCACGTGCAGCCCTGCAGGGCACAGCGCGCATGACTCTGCAAGGCAATACACATCCAGCCCAGCTGAAGGACGCGGTCACAAGTGAGTGCTCATGTGAACAGTTGAAGGAACGCGCTTATGATGCCCATCAGCCCCAGGTGGATGTACGATTGCTGGTTTGCTCGCAATGGAAGACGGGAGGGTACGATCAACCATTGCCCGAGCTATTCAAGTCGCAACGGAGAAGGCAAGAGAGCTTGGACAGCCGTCAAAATAAAACAGTATTGAGAAAAGACAGAAGTATTAAAAAATGTGCAGTATCACTGGAAAATTTTCATTGGTAGTGGTCATCTACATCTGATTTACAGAGTATATTGTCACCGCCGAATATATTCGATGTCCCCATAGTGAGGACGTCGCCAAGGTAGCGGATATACACCCCAAACGGGAATGCACGTATCCTTCTTGCTCCCATAAAATGAAGATGAACGTGTAGGAGATGAACGTCACCCAGAGTGTTGGAGGAGCGACGATTAAGCATACCAGATACGCAACTCCAGATGTAACAAGATATATTGTGAACTTGCATGCCAAAACCCATTAGCTCGAGTCTGCACCAAGACATACGTCTGACCACTTACCATGCTGTTGAAATACAAGATCAAAGCTGAGATACAGTTGTTGAGATGTATCCTGCGTGTGAACCACTCCATCCATGCAGACAGATCAGAGACCAGCCCGGAGACATGCAGTCAACGAAAGGAGAGGCAAAAATAGCACGGGAACAACAGAAACGTTTTGAATATTGCTCGTAAGAATGAGCGCCACTCCGTGAGGATATCGGTGGGACGCTAAAGTGAGGGAGCTTTCTGGTCTCGTGAACGCAGATATCTGGCACACATACGAAGAAGGTCGAGAGAATAAATTGTCCGCTAGGATACAGGCGACGTGCCTATAGCATCATGGTCAGCACGCGTTTTTGAGCGAGAAGGAAACATTACTGACCGAACAATAGAACCAACATAAAAGTATCACCGATCTGTAGCCAACAATGAGAAACCTAGAGTGGTGCATGACCATGAAACACGCACAGAAATCGAGCATATCGTCCGCCCGTTTGACGTTTTGCTGGATGATGGAAGAAAAGAAGAGAAAAGTGAGTATATATAGCCGACGGGTCGGTAACCAAACAGGACCAAACAACGTACTTTCCACGCCTCCTCGAAGTCCGCCGGTAGCACAATGTATCGGTTCTTGCGTACCGCTACAGGGGCATACAGTGTGAACGACAGCGGAGCTATATCAACTGGGACAATGAATTTACCTTGTAGACCGGCTGCTTGCACAATTGCTGCGATCTCTGCAGCTGATATTCGCTCTGGACGGGATACATCTGCGGAAGCGGTAAATACAGAAACAAGAGCTACGGATGGCGAAGGCGTACAATCTTCGAGGTCTACATCTGGACCCAGATTCATCTTGCTCGTGATCGTCTGGAAGATCAGTCGCTTCTCGCGACGAGAAGGGAGAGGGAACTCGATCTTCCGGTCGAGACGGCCGGGACGAAGTAATGCAGGATCCAGCGTGTCCGCACGGTTTGTAGCCATGATGACCTGTGCGACAGGTCAATGTCACCTCACTGCACGTATAACATAATGCTCCACGGACCTTCACATTGCTGCCCTGGTCGAACCCGTCCATTTGGTTCAGCAGCTCGAGTAGGATACGCTGAACTTCTCGGTCTGCACCCGTCTGCGCATCGAACCGCTTCGTGGCGATAGCGTCAATCTCGTCGATGAAAATTATTGAAGGCGCGTTCTCTCGTGCTAGCCGGAAGACGTCGCGAACCATACGAGGACCTTCACCGAGATACTTCTGAACGAACTCGCTGCCGACTACTCGGATGAAGGCTGCAGTGGTGTGGTGTGCGACGGCTTTGACGAGCATCGTCTTGCCAGTACCTGGTTGATGTTCCCGTAAGTATTATGACATAGTTGAACGTGAGGATAACCATACCTGGTGGTCCATATAGCAAAACGCCTCTTGGCGGGTCAATTCCGATCTTCTTGTACAAGTCAAAGTGTGTCAATGGCAGCTCCACGGCTTCCCTGATCTCCTGCTTCTGTGTGTCCATACCGCCGACGTCCTGGTACGTCACGTCTGGTTTCTCCTCCTTTCCAAGCATCGAGATTGACGAGTCGGCTTCTGGGGGTAGAATATCCACGAGGGCATTTGAATGTCGGTGCAGCGCAACGGACGAGGACGGCTTGAGGAGCTCGCGGTCGAGTGTGGAGAGAATCCGGACGACATAGTTTGAACCCGTTGTCGAGCCAACGATAGCGGTGTACTGGTCTATGGGCTCGAGGAACTGGCCAATAACGAGCGGGACGGACTGGATGCGCTTTACTTCTTCTTGCGCGCGGATGAGCTCGCGCTTCAGATTCGCCTGCTCGTCCTTGATGTAGCTCTCCTGTATTTCCAGCATTTCCAAATGTCTCGCCAATTTCTTGTATTTGATGTAGAGGTCCTCCTCCTCCTGGAGCCCTTGAAAGAGTGCCGCCTTTTCGGTCACGACGGAACCGAAGGTTGGCTCCTACGTGTGAACTGATGAACATATTCCGCGCGGTGTATAGTAGGAAGATATACCTCTTTCTGAATTTCTATGCCAATTTCATCCATGGTTGCGGTGAGAGCGCGGAGAGGATGGTGAACGCTGACGCGGCTCCAAGTTTGGGCGACGCGTCTTTGTTCGAGCCCTAGATTAGGGTTCACATGTCGGGTTAGGGTCATGTCATATGCAGTGCAACTTCGCTGCAACTTCACCGGAAGCTGACCGTATACTAAGGCAGGGGAATTGATAGTCGTTCTCCCACCATGGCCCACGTCGTAACCCCTCTCGACCAGCCTTCCAACTATAAAGATTCGCAAGCTCGTGTCGACCGGCAAAAGCAGAACGACCTCCTAGCGAAATCGACAACTCTTTATGTACGCTCTCTCCCTCTTAGCACTTTCCCGGGAGTCTCACCAGGCCGTTCGAGCAGATTGGTAACTTAAGTTTTTACACCACTGAAGAACAGATCTATGAGATTTTCTCAAAATGTACCAGCCCTGAGGAAGGCGGCGGAATAAAGCGTATCATCATGGGACTTGACAGGAATACAAGGCGAGTCTGACTTAAGTTGGCTCATATTCTTATCTCACATGAGGTGTAGAACGCCATGTGGCTTTTGCTTCGTCGAGTACTACAGCCATGCAGAGGCGTTGACATGCTTGCGGTACATCGGCGGAACGAAGCTGGACGAGCGTATCATTCGTTGCGATCTTGACCTCGGCTACCGGGAAGGCAGGCAATTTGGCAGAGGTAAGAGCGGTGGCCAGGTATGTCCTCAAGACCTTTGTAGGATGACACGAACGCTGATTGAGTTCCAGGTGCGAGACGAACACAGACAGGACTACGACCCAGGTCGCGGGGGCTGGGGCGCACAGGCTCAACGGCTGGAGATTGAGAGGAGAAGAGAGGTTGAAGAAAGATATGCAGATGCCCAGGAAGGTCCTGGCGCTGTGGCTGGCGGCGGTGGCGACTGGAAGGAGGCCGAGGGCACGGTTGAGCACACCCTCAAGAGGGGTCGGTCGCCCGATGACGAAGGGGACAGCGGAAGAGCGGTACGTACAAATTCATATGTTTTGTTGGCTATACGTTCTCATCGCTATGATAACAGGGTACTCGTGCACGTCTTGACGATGCTGACCATGATGCTGACAGGATGTAGTACCGCTCTGGGTTGTACTTATATGCAATGTATTTGAACAGGTTACTCCACGTTTGCAACTGTGTCGTCAAGATGCGCATTTTTTTCTGGTTCGGCTGGAAATAGTGGTAATGTTCTGATCGCAAGTTGCAAGTAGTCAAAATGGCCTCGGGACCTTCTTCCATCAGCTTACAGGTGAGACTGGCTTAAACCGCAAGCGAATCAGCTGAAGTGAATCTCTCACTGCTACAGTGCGCAAATTAGGCAGTAGATTTCGAAACATATTGTACCGGTTGGCCTAATGCTTGCTCTTACGACACGGTCGTCGGGGAGTTGGGATCAGTAACGCAAGCCACATCCAGAAAATTTTGTAACTGGGTTTCATACCACGTTCTCCAATGTGTTGAGTCTCGAATGTTGTATGCTAAAGTATCATACATATACCTCACTATCAGCGGCATCCTCTTCGAAACAGACAGGTGCTCCTTTGCTTACCACTGCAAACAAAAACTGTGAGTTTCCTACTCGCAATCATGTCATGCTCCATCCACCGGATCACCCTCGCAAATTTCTCTGTCAGCGGCGTTATCGTCGAAGCAGGCAGGGCGGTCCCGCTGTGTGGCGCTGTGAGGCGCCCCTTACTGATGTCTTTTCATTGTTGAAGACGATGGGTCCGGCCAACCTCCTGCCTCCATTCCATCGCCTACGCCTAGCGTCTGATAACGAAAACAGCGTATCCGGTAACCCTCACACCTTCTACTACGTTATTCTTCAGTCCAGATCTCTCCCACACAGAGCGAACACTTGTGCTCTTTCGCTCACGATAGACCTGCTGGGGTATATGCTCTGTGGGCTCACTTGAAGAAGAGCACGAAGGCCCGTACACTCCCGAACAGCTTGGGCAGCAAATCGATCAGCAACCCATGTACTCATGTCTGAATCACATTATCCTGCTGTCGAGTGGGTGTTTCGCATTAGCTTTTTTTGCCATTGTGTCCCAACCACAGCGATGGACGGTAACAGCGCACGCCACCATCATTACGTGCACACCATCCTGCGTTTGGTTTCGTCCCAATTTTGATCGCACTGTTATCACAGCTTTTCGACGGATCATGGCGAGCGCGAGCGTCATTCTCGTAAGTAGTCATGCTTCTCCGGAGTCTGAAGTACTGATCGCACGCTGACTCGGCGGGGCGGCAAAGCCACTTCTCTGTAATCAACCGCTGCCCACCGCGATGCCCGTTTCGTGAGATAGCTTTCGGCGTTCCGTGTTTGAGAAACTTGGCCAATGACTCGGTCAGACCTCCACGATAGCAATGGATCATCACAAGGCCTCTTCCTCGGTGGGGCTCCTGAGTCAGCGGTGTAGAGTGGGTTTGATGCCCAATATCTTGAGATGATATCCTTCCGTTGTGGATGTCGCGGTGTTTACGACGACGACCGGTGTACACTCTTTATTGAGACAGTATCCTCAGATTGAAGAGATCAGGGATATTGTCTTTCGCTCCAACTTGTCCAACGTGTCCGTAATCAATTGGACTGACTAGTACCATGAGGCGCAATTTTACAACCCTGAGATGAAGTGCAACTCATCTATCCGACGTGGTGCACGAGCAACATGCTCGTCCTGATCGTACGATGGATGGGATGTAGTAGAAAGTCGTGTAAGCATACCAAAGCGATCCGATAAATGCCACCAATGCATTACGCATCCGTAATGCCGGGGCAGCGACCATAGTATCCGAACAGCCTCAGAACTGAACAGATACGAACATTATACGAATGAATATGATGTCGGTGTGGTACAAGCGATAATATCCAAGTAGGGCATGTGCGAACGTCCGCCACACCTGCACATCGGTCAGAACAGACTCGTCAAGAAAGACGAAGGTAAGCGACGTACATTGTACATGTAAACCGACACCCGATCATCCGGAACGAACGCGACGGCCACCGTCCCGAATCCAGCAGCCAGACATACTACGCCAAGCTGAGGGGCCAGAGCAGCAGCCCAGAAGACCGTATGGCGCGCGATCGACGGTCAGTGGGACGCGTCCGTGGCGCGCTTACATGCCACCAGCGTCACGCCAACCTCGAACGACACGAATCCGAGCGCGTTGACGACGTTACGCGTGATGAATCGCCCACTGTGTGCGCCGAGACTCACTCGCGTAGAACGTGTGGAGACTGTACGCAGGGACAGCGCGAGGCAAGCTGGCACGAGGAGCCAGCGCAGGACGGGCGCATCGCGGGCAGGGCCTGTCCTTTTCGTTCTACTCGACCTCCCCGACGTCCGACGACGGAGCGATGGCAAGGCCGGTCTGGGGTGCGCTTACAGGTGAAACGTATCACATGTATGCAATATGATGACTCACATTAAGTTCAACGTCGTCTTAATATTTAGTAAAGAGGAAGAACGTGTAGGCATGGCGTGTAATGCGATGCGCCAAGGCAGAGTACAGTAGGGTGCGTCCGGGATCCACGGTCACGGCAAAAAAGGTTACCGGGTAAGGAGGGGGGGACATGGCTATATCCTCCGGCAGCAGCCAATTAGCGACACTCGCTAAGCCAGCCTACAGCAGAGAGACAACGATGGTGACTGTGTGATCCTCAGATTAGATCTCACTCAAGAACGATTCTGATCGCGATCGTGAACGTGGTGATCGTGAAAGAGTTCAGCAGCACGTTCGCCTCAGGCTGGTCGAGTCAGAACAATTGCCGGGGGTATCGAGGACTCAGCAATAACCTGCAAGTCGGTCATGATGTGGTTAAGGCCCTCCTTCGCGGTACTACCATAGAATTCTGAGAGACAAGAGCGAAAAAGTCGGAGCGTTTCGTCCGCGTTCGGACCGCGCCAGCAAAGTATGCAGCGACGCAATGTCCTTCAGAATCAGTTGAGGCTCGGCTTCATAGTTGAAACAGAGGGAATGGCAAGAAAAATCAGCAGCCGACAGAATGCTGCAGCAGGCAAGTTTGAAGGGACGCGGAATTAAAGTCTATCACGTCGAACGTTATGGCTATCGAAGAGTTGCAGGATGATGCTTATTGGATAAGTGCAGTGAGAACGGCGAATGGAACATCTCGCCCGGATCATGCATACTTATGAGATCTCATGAGATTCAGCACGAAGCCAATGCGATAGTGATGGATCACTAAAGTACACACATACCGGCATCCAGATGACTTCCACAATATGACGGCCCTGAGAAAGTTGGTCGCTCAGTATACAACACGAGCGCGGAGAGGATACAGGTGGTGATAGACTTCAGGTCGGAAAAACGTCATATGTAGTGTCCGAACGAGACGGTGAGCCTCCGATATGGATGCCGTGCGGACGAGATGCCGCGATGTGAAGGCCAACTTCTGATAGACTCCCCTGCAAGGTGCATGAAAAACTCCCGTTAGCACAGCCGCAGGGATTGCTCCAAATGCGCCAAGATGAACTAAAAATGAAGCACTCACACATCCATCTTAACGACTTCCTTCTTGCCGCCCTCAGAGCCTGCGAGCTTGTATCCCTTGAGGAACTCCCTCAGGGCCTCCGCAGTCATCCTGCCCGGAAGCCCCGACATTACTACGTTCTTCCCCTGGCTGGTGAGGCCCCCCGCTGGTCCGTTGCCAGTGATAATACCCCGCTCGGCTGCCTCTGCGCGGCCCTTGATGCCCCTTGTGCGGTCTGGGCGACCACCTGTGGGGTCTTGAGAGGGATATGAGTAGATTTGACTGCCGCCAACTACGGCATTTTTGAGGTTCTTCAGGCTTGACTGGAGGTAGAGGGGACTGTGCAGCTCGATGAAGGCCTTCTGTGTGGGGAGGAGCCGGAAATAATCTATTGAGACTAGAGGAGCGCATAAGATGAAGACCGACGAACGTGCAGCACACAGCGGAGGACGTACCGGACGCGACATCCACCTTAGCTTTTAGGCATGCCCGGCGAACATCAGCTGGTAAAGCGGAACGTGGAAGACCGTGGACTACGATGAACCGCCTGCTGTCGGGAGCGACTGCACGAGGGTGAAAAGTCAACACACGGTGAGTCCGAAAGGTATTCACCTTCTCTGGAAGCCCGACCAGCAGCTTCACGGGTGGACTGGAAGACCCTGGTGATCCCTGGGGTCGCCATGTCGAGACGATCTAGGGTCAGACTTTGCGACGAGTGCACAAGTCACGCCCGAGTCGGAAGATGCCGGATATTGTGGGAAAGCGCTAAGGTTGGGCTCTCCACCGTGACCGGCTGTGACATGTTGGATACGGTTAGCCTCAGGCTGGAGAGTGTACGTTACGTGTAAAACTAACTACAACTTCAATTCTATAGCTACCAAAAATTCAAAACAATTATGGTTGTTAAAATGGGCAATTGTGCCCTCCACAAATTGCCTTTAGATTTTGAATGGTTTATTCAAATTTGCATCACGCTGTGTAACGTTGTTCACGTGACATTGGAGTACGACGGCTGCGAACCCCAGCTACGCCGGGAGGTTGACCTCGCCTCTCCTGACTCTTCCTGGCTGCTCTGGGCTATCTTGTCGCCATCGCCGCACCTGGGCTGCGCCTTGATTGCGTGAAGAATGGCAGAAGAGGGTATCTTCTGTGAACACTCAGCACGAGTTCTCCGTGCGCCTGGAGCCCTGTTTACGAGCTGATCTGCCGTCACGCACGTTGAGGCTAAGCTCTGCGCGCCTCGGCTGGATCTTCCCTGCTCCTCGTGTTCTCTGGTAATGGCTGCTTACTGGAATATATTGCACTCGGATCTGTTGTGAGGTGATAGCGGAAGCGCGCGTATGGTGGAATGACATCGGCCGGCGTCATAGCATGGCTTGGAAGGATCGAGAAGAGGGTTAGCTTGCGTTGTATTCGGCGGGCGAGCGGACTCGGATGCATTCAGCGCTGCCGAGTGGTTACAACTTGGCCTGGATCTGGTCCCAGCCAATGGGGAGAGTGCCCGATACGATCGGCGCACGAATAGGACGCACGATCCTCGCTTCTTTCGTCTGCCTCCTTGTCGGCGCATTCGGGATTTCCCTTCTGGGACGCCCTTCTGACGTCACGACCCGCCTTACTCAGGAGGCCGGTCGTTGTCCAGTCCCAGCACACGCCTCTTCTCTATCTTCTCCAATGACTAAGGCGGCCTCTCCCCTCCTGTCTCATGATCCTCGAACGCTCATTCGGCATATATAAACTGGCTTTCCGACTCTCTCCCTCTCCCTCTCATCCATTCCGACTCTCACCATCGGGTCGCACGTTTTCTATTCACGACTTTTAACGACAACCCAATACACTTTCAACCGCAATGGGTAACAAGGCGCTCCAAATCAATCCCCCCAACGCCAACATCAACCTCTCCACTCATGGCTCCGACTGGTTGTGGGCCGTGTTTTCTATCATGGCCGTCTCCCTCCTCGTCGCAATCGTCGCCAACTTCCTCGTTAGCATCCCCTCCCTGACCCCTATCAAAGCATCTCTCTGATCTTTCGTCTACAGAGACCATGGGGCACTCGTCTCTTCCACCAGATCGCTATCATAATCCTCACCACCGCCAGCATTTCCTACTTCGCCATGGCTTCCGATCTCGGTGCGACCCCGGTCAGGGTAGAGTTCCGCAAACACGGTGACAGCCCTACTCGCCAAGTCTGGGTAAGCTAATCGTCCATCCGTATGTGCTCAGCGTCTCATTTCGTCTTTTCAGTTCGTGCGGTACATCCAGTGGTTCATCACCTTCCCTCTGGTTGTCCTTGAGCTCTTGCTCACCACCGGTCTTCCCCTTTCCGACGTTTTCACTGCCATCTTCATGTCCATAGTTGTCGTGGTCAGCGGTCTCGTCGGCTCTCTGGTGCCCAGCACCTACAAGTGGGGTTTCTACGTCTTTGGCGTGGTTGCCTTGTTCTACATCTGGTATGTATCACCGAGTACGTTCGCTAAGACCGATTGCTCATACTGCCGCCTTTCAGGTATGTGCTGCTACTGCACGGCCCACGTGCGAGCTTTGCCGCAGACCTCCGCGCTGGTTACTTCATGTGCGCGGGCTGGCTGTCCTTCATTACCCTGCTCTACCCCATTTCCTGGGCGCTCTCTGAGGGCGGGAATGTCATAAAACCCACGTCCGAGATGATATTCTACGGCATCCTCGACCTTCTAGCAGGCCCGCTATTCCTTTGCGTGTTCCTCTTCAGTCTGCGCTCTGTCGACTACGCGGCATTCAGCCTGCAATCGGGCAAGTACTCAGGCACGGGTGGCGAAGCAGGTGCGGGTCCTGTTCGGCAGACAAAGGCGGCTGAGGCTGGCGCTGCTGCCCAAGCTTAATTCCACTTACGCTTGCACCACCGACGTCTGCGAGAGAGTATCATGGCGAGGTGATGATTATCGACGAGAAGATATGATGACTCCCCCTTCCCGTTCCGACCATTTACTGTTTCATATTTTCACGCCCTTTAATGTCTTCGCGCGTTCGCCCTTCCCCCCTTTTGCTCCACGCACATCCTTGAATGGCTTTAATGATTTCTTTCTCGTGCGGCGTCGCCTGCTCCTATTCCAAAGGCTTAGCCTTTACTACCGTTGTTGTAATGTGATTGATTTGATTTCAATGCAATAGCTGTATTTGTATCCATTCGTCGCTGTTGTTAATGCTTCATCAAAACTTCGTAGAAATTGGAGATTATTTTTTGTTTTCGTGCGCGCCGCAGAGCAGGCGGTTTTGCGACGCTGTGTTGGTGTCCCATACTCAGTACGTCGCCCATGCCTCCTACGGTTTTGGTCATTCCGTGCGGCTTCAGATTTCGTAGGCGTCTTTTATGCAGTTTGCTCGAGCTTGCACGATGAACGGATGAGTATTGGCCGAGCCCCTTGTTTTTCTACATGTCGCGCTGGAGTCGAGCGCGATCAGCGTCCGGCGCCGTGTTGGCGTGGCACAGGCATGCGTCCAATTCCAAGGCATAGTATTCGTACCGGCCCCGCGACGCTCTCCGATAAAACCTACAAGGAAACTACCGTAACACAACAGCGCGAATATTCGTAAAAACGCATGTCGGTCCCAAGTCGTACCGCTGATAACAAATCCGAAGAGAAGGACCGAAGAACCTATCCGATAACGGGGTCTGTATGTAATGCGTGGCCACGGGAACGCTAACAGAGAAGCACAAGCATCAAGAAGGGCGCGAAACCAGGCGCGCATCGGCGGTTTGTCAATGCGGATTAGAAATGCAGCCACAGGAAAACAGAAGGTGGCAATGCGTGTGCATACACTGGGCCGCCATACAGATTGCAGGGTCGCAGGATCACGCGAGGTACTCCCCCACGATCGCCGGAACCTTCGGGGAGACGCCACCCAGGATCTCGAGCAGCTCGTTCTACGTAACCCGGAGCAACACAATATCAGCATCAAAGCACCACCTATCAGCGGCGCAAACTCACCCAGAGACGCTCCTGCAGCGCGGCGCCCTCGGGGCTGAGCACGTAGTCGCTGACTTCGGTGATCTGCTGGTGCCAGACGAACGCACCGCGCAGGTCGTCCTCGCGCTCCTGCCCGCCGACGCACGCCCAGACGAGCTCGCGGCTGCCCTCCTCTGCGGTGTGCGCGAACGTGCGGAAAATGACATAGCGCACGCACGAGGCAATGAATCCCTCCGGCTCCTTCTGCCCGAGTTCGGTCGCGCAGAGGCCGGGATTCACGGCAGTGACGAGCACGGGCGTGGAGGGCGGGAGGTGGGCGTTGAGCGCGCGGACGAAGAACACGTCAAAGACTGGGTAGGTTCTCAGCGCTGGGCTCTGAACGATGGAAGCACGGGAGACACGCACGCTTGGAGACAGCGTATCTGTTCATCACCGCATTCCTGTGACCTATCCATTAGCACCGGATTTAGCAGAGGGAGAACGACCGCGCGTACATGGAAGAGTAGGACTCGGGGGTGTTGAGGGTCTCGAAGACCTTCGGGCTGTCCAGCGCCGCCTTGTCCACACTGGCGAAGTAGTGGATATCGCTAGCGACAACCACCAGGCGAGGCGTCGTCGAGAATTCCCGGGCGGTGTGCACGAGCCGTGGAAGCAGGAGGATGCATAGAAGGAACGTCGCGAGGTCGTTCACCTGCAACCTGATGTAAACGCATCAGCTAGGATGCGATGTGGGAGTGCGCTAGAAGTGGGGACGCACGTCGACTCCCAGCCATCTGATGTCGTTTCGTATTTGCTTCCAGTGATACCTGCGTTGGCGAGCAGGATGTCCAGGCGCCCGCCGTCTTTCTCAAACTTGTCCACAAACTCAAGGACGGATGAAAACCTGCTGAGGTCAAGCAGCCATAACTCCGATTTCTTGTACCCTGTAGCTTCTTCGATCTCTACCAGCTCTTCAGTCAGGCGGACTGTCGTGAAACGACTGGAACGAGACCTTACTGGTAATAGCAGCGTTCCCCTTCGCTTCGTTCCTGCAAGCCAAGATGAGCCGCGCAGGGTTCATCTCTGCAAAATGTTTGGCGGCTTCGAAGCCGACGCCCACGTTCGCACCGATGACTATAACGGTCTTCCCGGAGAGGTCTGTTGTGACTACCGGAGCTTTGGGCTTGAGCTGGGCGCGCATGACGCCGAAGAATGACAACTTCATGGTGGTCCAAGCAGTGTGTAAGAAGTACCTGCAGTTAGAAAATAGCTGTGGGGAGCGGCCATAAGTATATATCCTCAGCAACGGCCTGCCTGCTACGCGTCTCGACGGCTGTAAGGACTTCAAGTTCTTGGCGCGACGCGCAGCTTGGCCGAGGCACGGTGACGTATCGCGTTCAGTCACCTGACCAAACTGTATACTTACGTGAGCGAACACGCTACATAGAGTCTGAGTACCCGGTACCCGGCAGCGACAAATAAATTTCTTTAGCCTACGGGCTATATACGAACAAGGATAATGCATTTCCTGTGGAGGAATCTGCACAAGAAACCGTCATGAAAGGAATCACTTCCTCTCACTGTCACGAGCCTATCCTGCAGCCTGGCATCGTGAAATGCCTGTAGTGCCATGTCTCCTACAATTTTGGCCATTCCGTTCAGCTAAAGACTTCGTAGGCATCTTTTGTGATAGATCTGCTCAAGCTTGGACGACCGTGAACGGATGAGTGTTGGCCGAGCCCCCCATTTTTCTCCATGTCACACTGAAGTCAATCACTTCTGCGCCGTGTTGGCGTGGCACAGACATGCGCCAAATTCTAAGGCATAGAATTCGTACCGGCCCCGCGACGCTCTCCGATAAAACGTACAAGGAAACTACCGTAACACCACAGCACGAATATTCGTCAAAACGCATGTCGATCCCAAGTCGTACCGCTGAGAACAAATCCGAAGAGAAGGACCGAAGAACCTATCCGATGACGGGGTCTGTGTGCAATGCGTGATTCATGGGTGGCCACAGGGAATGCTAGCAAAGAAGCACAATCATCAAGAAGAATGGCGCGAAACCAGGTGAGCATCGGCGGTTTGTCAACGCAGATTAGAAATGCGGTCACAGGAAAACATAAGGCTGCAATGCATGTGCGTTACACTGGGTCGCCATACGGATTACAGGTTGCAAGATCACGCGAGGTACTCCCCCACGATCGCAGGGACCTTTGGGGAAACGCCGCCCAGGATCTCGAGCAGCTCGTTCTACGTAACCCGGAGCAACACAATATCAGCATCGCACCACCACCAATCGGCGGCGCAAACTCACCCAGAGGCGCTCCTGCAGTGCGGCACCCTCGGGGCTGAGCACGTAGTCGCTGACTTCGGTGATCTGCTGGTGCCAGACGAACGCACCCCGCAAATCGTCCTCGCGCTCCTGCCCGCCGACGCACGCCCAGACGAGCTCGCGGCTGCCCTCCTCGGCAGTGTGCGCGAACGTGCGGAAAATGACATAGCGCACGCACGAGGCAATGAATCCCTCCGGCTCCTTCTGCCCGAGTTCGGTCGCGCAGAGGCCGGGATTCACGGCAGTGACGAGCACGGGCGTGGAGGGCGGGAGGTGGGCGTTGAGCGCGCGGACGAAGAACACGTCAAAGACTGGGTAGGTTCTCAGCGCTGGGCTCTGAACGATGGAAGCACGGGAGACACGCACGCTTGGAGACAGCGTATCTGTTCATCACCGCATTCCTGTGACCTATCCATTAGCACCGGATTTAGCAGAGGGAGAACGACCGCGCGTACATGGAAGAGTAGGACTCGGGGGTGTTGAGGGTCTCGAAGACCTTCGGGCTGTCCAGCGCCGCCTTGTCCACACTGGCGAAGTAGTGGATATCGCTAGCGACAACCACCAGGCGAGGCGTCGTCGAGAATTCCCGGGCGGTGTGCACGAGCCGTGGAAGCAGGAGGATGCATAGAAGGAACGTCGCGAGGTCGTTCACCTGCAACCTGATGTAAACGCATCAGCTAGGATGCGATGTGGGAGTGCGCTAGAAGTGGGGACGCACGTCGACTCCCAGCCATCTGATGTCGTTTCGTATTTGCTTCCAGTGATACCTGCGTTGGCGAGCAGGATGTCCAGGCGCCCGCCGTCTTTCTCAAACTTGTCCACAAACTCAAGGACGGATGAAAACCTGCTGAGGTCAAGCAGCCACAGCTCCGACTTCTTGTACCCTGTAGCTTCTTCGATCTCTGCGCAACTCTTCAGTCAAGCGAACTGTCATGAAGCGACTGAACGAGATCTTACTGGCAATGGCAGCGTTGCCCTTTACTTCGTTCCTGCAAACCAAGATGAGCCGCCCAGGATTCATCTCTGCGATGTGTTTGGTGGCTTCAAAGCCGATGCCAATGTTCGCGCCGGTTACCACAACGGTCTTCCCGGAGAGGTCTGTTGTGACTATTGGAGCTTTGGGCTTGAGCTGGGCGCGCATGACGCTGAAGAATGATAACTTCATGGTGGTCCACACAGTGTGGAAGTACTTGCAGTTAGACAAGGAAGAACAGTTGGGAGAGCGGCCATAAGTATAGAAGTACTAAGTTTACCCTCCTCCAGGAACTGGAGGAGTGTTTTGTCAAGTGCACTACGTCCGCAAGCTTCGATGAACCGGAGTATGTAATACATGTGAATTCGTAAATAAAACTGAGTCCACGAGTCCATGACAGAATGACTCATTACACCGCCATTTGGGCTAAAGCTCGGGTAGATTGTCTACTTCGTACTTCTCGACCGGCAATGCCTCGGACAATCTATCAATGCAAGTGGATTGCAGAGATGGAATCTTAATGAACATCAAATGTCCATCATGCTGCATAGGTGGACAATGGTTTAACTGCAATGAGTGAGACTGAAGAAGAGATGTTGTAAACTTGCTTTTTCACTCCTTAAGTGGCAGTGAAAGTTATGCTGAATTCTTGTTGACTCCTATATGATTCCGTCCCTTCCCTCACTCATAGGGATCATTTTGTAGTCTGCCTACGGGAGACTATGTTGACTCACTGCTTTGTGTTGTGTCCTTAGAATACTTGCAACACCCTAATATCAGAGGGAGTTCTGGACCAGCCAGCCGCTACCAGCGCTGGGTGTGCTTCGGAAGCAGCGCTTCCTTCGGAACCCGAGCCTGCTGATGCACATGAAGAGAGCCAGTCGCAATGATGACGTGTTAATATAGCTACTTTTACGACATCCTGTACTTTATACTATGACCCACAATTCACTCTAACTCACCTCTCATAGGACTGATTTTGTAGTCTGGCTTTGGGAGACCAAACCTGAGCCCAAAACCGGACATTTGGGGTTGGGGACCGGCGCTCGATCGTGCCGCTACGATTGAATTGAGGGACGGCGTTGAAATTATGATGTTGCTACGCGTCTCGATCGCGTTCGGTCACCTGACCAAGTCCTATGCTTACGTGAGCGAGATTGCCTTGCACGCTGTTGCCACACCACCACCACCACCACTATCACCACCATCACCATGTCGTCTCGCCATGACTACCGCCGACGCGACCGTAGTTGGGAGCGCGACGATCGAGACAGATACCGAGAAAGGGCCAGGGACAGGGACAGAGGTAGGTATCGCGATGCACCCGTACCTCGGAGAAGCAGGTCTAGAAGTCCGCCGCGCAGAGGAGACAGACCGAAAGACAGAGATGTGAGAGACAGAGACAGACGCGGTCCAGGTGCGTTTCGTACTACGTGTAGAAGTTCCGGAAGCACTGAACCGACCCTCGTCGTGTGGCGCAGACCGTAGAGATCATGGGCGCAACGACAGAAGTGAGCGAGACAGACGAGACGCCAAGGGAAGGGACGACAGAGACCAGCGAGATGTCAAAGATGTGCGCGAGGCTCGGCGAGAGTATATCCCAAAGGCTCGGGAAACAGAGCGGGAGGCTGCGCGGAATAGAGATAAGGACGCGAGACTCCCCCATGAACAGGACGGGCCATCCGAGGAGAAGCTTGCCGTAGGTGAACCTGACGCCAGAGACTCTCGGTCAGGTGGGTATACTGTTTCTCTCTGTTCTAAATGAACGCTCACATTTGAAAATCTCAGCCCCTCCGGGTTCAGAGGAATCGCCAAACTCACATTCACGAGAAGACTCAACGGTACCTCCAGAAGAGGGTGAAGAAGACGAAGTCATGGATGCAACGAATGATGACGACGTTGCCATGATGGCAATGCTGGGGATGAGTGGCTTTGGCTCTACCAAGGTCGGTGACGGTCCTTCATGACTCGTACGATACTTACTCCACGGCAAAATATTCACCAGGGTAAGCACGTAGAAGGCAACCAGGAAGGTAGTGTTCAAATCAAGAAGATGCGTACATGGCGCCAATACATGAATCGGTAAGTAACTATCAAACTTACTGCTGTGCTCGTGGCATGCTGACATTTTGTTCGACAGGCGCGGCGGCTTCAACAGGTTAGGTATCATTGCTAACAAGTGCATCTTTGTGCTTATCCTCTCTTGCAGGCCATTGGACAAGATCAAGTGATCTTCTGTCGACTCCCCAGACTCTCACCATTCATGTTACAGGTTGCTTCATGTTATTCTCCGCAGTTCGTGGCCGGCGAGTGTGTGTTATCAGTTAAGTCACACTTCCTTCGCGCTGCATACGTATAATCTATTCCCGATAAATGAGCAGAGCTCGTCCGTCCTCGGAAATGCGATACGCGTTGAGCATGCGTACTCGCTCGATCTACATAGTGAGCATCTGCCGTTCACCGGTACACTACCTCCCCGTTTGCGGTGTATCATATATCCCGGTGTGCGTGCAGATCATCGCCACCATTGTGCCTGGCCTGTTGTGCGTGTCGACGAGTGACCTATATTTACATCTCGGACGTTCCTCGCTTGCGTGTTTTGGGTGATCATCCAGGATCGTCCACGCATCAACAATGTATGTCATCCCGGAGGGTGTCCACGCCGTGAAAGTCCGATATTCATTCGACGAAAAGTAGTACAGATAGAAGAAGACTGGACCATGATACGGCGCATGCAATCGTAACATTACAGCGGTACGGGAAAGAGGGGAAAAGAGAGAACGAGGAAGTAGACCACAGTAAGTCGATGCTCTAGAGTCTCAATTCCCAACGCAAGACTACTCAGAACCCGTGCACCTTGATGGTGATCTTCGGGATACCCTCTTCGACGAGGAACGTGGATATCTTGAGTCGCTGATCACCTTGGAGCTGGATAACTTGTCCAGCCTCCTCATCATCTACGAGTGTTCCGTTGCAGGCAAATTCCTGGAGAAAAAGAAAACGATCGAGTTACGGTATGGAACAACACTAAGGCATCGCGATGTATGCGCACCTTCTTGAACGCCTTCAGAAGTTTCTTCGCATCATACTCTGTAAGCATGTGTCAGTAGGAAGGACGTCCAACAAACGAGCGAGAAGCGGACCCTTGGGCAAGCCCTGCAAAGTAGTCAGGGTCTTCCGGCCGTTCCGTTGCTGGATACGGATATGGATGTAGTTCTGCTGAGACCCAACGTCGGCACTGCTGCTGAGAGGATCTCCTTCGTCTGCGAAGGGGTCTGCACGGATTGCACAAGCAGTCAGCGGGTGGCCCGATCGATAAGAGCGCAAAAGCACACTCACCGAAAGTGTTGAGGTTCTGCACGCTCATGCGACGGTCGGAAGAACAGATAGAGGGTGGGGAGAATTAAAGCTGAGTGGAGGTTTGTTTGTGTGGAGTTTTCAACGATTGAGGTGAGAGTTGAAGTTTGAGTGACGAGCTGACTGAGTCGACTTGTTCGGGACGTCTTCTTATAAGCAGGGCAGTACATTTGTGTCAACACTCTGTTACGTAAGCCCTGCTCTTGAATACATCGAAACCCCGCTTTCGCTTCCTTAGATTCTGAAGTCCTTTTGTCTCGACAAGGCGGTACGACATTGCGTCGTGCTGGCTCTTAAGCACGATGTCGATGGCTGCTAAGGATGTAGAGAAGAGAAGGAGACCGCCCACTTTTCAACATCTGCCTGAGGATCGCGGTATGCGCATCCTTCGTTCAATTGTTGTTACGCTCACGCAGTGGACCATTATCACGTTGCCGCCTGCAGCTAAGAAGCTCAAACGTTCTTGGGTTGAGGTGCAGAAAGTCAAGAGCCGATGGAAGGCACAAAAGCGGAAGGAAGGCCTGATGACGGACAAGAAACGGAAACCATTGGAAGGGGAGACGGAGAACGGCGACGAAGTCTCTGAACACGAAGAGATGGAGGCATCTAGCTCAAAGGACAAAGATTGTTCAAGTGAAGACGAGGATGGGGATGAAGACAACGTCTCAGTCGTCCCATCTCCGCGACCATTGCCTCCCAAGATGAAGCAGGAATACCACGGAGACGAGGCGGAAAAGCCGTCGTTGCGGGAGATGAATAGACAGGCCTATTCCCGCACTTCTCTACATACGCACAAGTCTCACCCCTTGCATCATCAGCGGGGAGCAGCAGATAAGACGATTGTCTATTCAGAGGGACGAGGGCAGGAAAGGGGGAGGGGAGGGGCGTCCAGGCGACGAGGGCGAGGTCAGCCTGATATGCGCCTACGGATGAATCTGATGCTGGAAAAAATCAAACGTGATTTCAATTGACGAGAGCTTTGAAATCGGCATCTCCGTGCGCCCGAGTAACGACGTAGTAGCGATCAGCTACATAGCTTACCAACGAGGTATCCAACAACAGTGAACGTTGCGGGATACAAATCCTGTCGCATTTAAGCAGGCCAGGGTATTGCACTCCCAGTTGGGCGCGATCCTCCAGCACTAGTCTCTCCTCCGCCCGACTTCTGCGTCTTTCCACCACTCTCGTGCTCTTCTGTCTTCGCTCTGACGAAACGCTCCCCTAGACTGCTATGCAGTGGTTGTGGGCTAATAGTCGTCGTGGAGGACAGTGGGTGTGGGTGATCGCTCAAGTGCAAGGGTCCCGGGTCATCCATTTCATCGACGAGGCCCAACGCCCTTTGTTCCGGACCCTCCCCGCTGGACGCATCGCCGACCATTCCACTGGCAGGTAGGACGAGTGGGCTGGGTGGCGGACTGCGCGAGTGCGAGCGCCGAGCATCCTCGTGTAGGAAGGGAATGGGGGAGAAAATCGGAGTCGACGGTATAGAAAGGTCACCGTGATGTATGGAAACGTACCCGACGCCTCCTGCGCCGCTTCTGCCCTCCTTCGTTATCGGGAATGCGTCCCATGTCGAAGTGACAAGAAGAGACCTCTCTACCGCACGAAGGTAGGGCCCAACATATTTGTAGTGTTTCTGCGGACGGAGGCACAGCTCGCACAAACGCTGAATAGTGAACGGCGGGTTCCTTGCAACCAAACATGGGATCAGGATATAATTTCAGACATGGGAAGCCTGCTCGCCTGTCGAACTCATCGAGCTGAGAATCAATGTTCTCCCTGAAAGCAGCAGCTTCCTTCTCGGTCAGTATTTTCTTGGGAGCTTCGTTGGGGTTGGCTTCGTTTCGTGCACGAGGCGGGAATGGTGGGAGCTTGGCACTGCCAGGCCAATGGGGGGAAGTGGTTGTGTCATCGCTTTTCAACGTCCCGGACAAGAAGAGGGCAATATTCTGCGACGCAGGTCAGGTAGCGCGAAACGTGATATGGCAGAGTCATGACACCTTTTCAATCTTGTACTTGATTATGTCGCGGAGTCGTGCCCAATCCACGCTGAGATACGCGCTCAGAACGTGGTACAGGTGTGAAAACGTAGACGTACTCGACGAGATCTGTATTCGCAATCTGTTCCAGCAATTCGTCGTATTCTGCCAACTCGAGAACACTTCAGCGATGGCACAGAAGGAGAGCAAAGAGTCTACCTGGCATCCATTCAAACTGAGAGCTTGTCGTGTCCATAGCGCGAGTGGTCAAGACAGAGTGGCAGTGACGGCGCGGCTACGCGACGCCGCAAGCCGTGGAAAGATCGACC
This sequence comes from Sparassis crispa, assembly GCF_003851025.1. Taxonomy (NCBI): domain Eukaryota; kingdom Fungi; phylum Basidiomycota; class Agaricomycetes; order Polyporales; family Sparassidaceae; genus Sparassis; species Sparassis crispa. Next base: position 783,510 of record NW_020939750.1, read on the forward strand.
GGACCGACTCGAGAACAGCGCCACTTCGACAGATCCACTGGTGGCACTGCTTTTTCGTAGGCTCCACGGCGGCTATGCTGGAGGATAAGAGCCAGGTTGCATCCTCGTCTCGCTGATTCGGGCTGCCGTCCTTGGGCTCAGTGAAATAGGCCGCGGGATGCATTCCCACCCACAGGTCCAAAAATGTGCGTCTGACGCTTTCCCCTTCTTCGGCTAGCAGTTGATCCACTTTTCCCAGCACCGGAGACCTATCCTCTCCATTTTCTACCATCACCGCTCCCCCAACCCAACTCTAACCCCTCGTTCATGACTGGCACCCGTCGCCCAGGACCTATGATGGACAGTCGCCGACGACGCCAGCTGTTTTGGTCCTATGCCCCAGACTGGTAAGTCATTCAGCCGACTGTTAGCGCGAGGGAAGATCTCATTGTTCTGTAGGATTGTCACCATCGGTTTAGCGTATGCGAGAATCCTCGAAGCTAACATGTCATTAAACTTGCCACATCAGGGCCATCTTCATTGGACTCAGCAACGTGCCGGGCTTCAAGAGAGACTTCTCTCTACAGGATCAGACGTCAGTGCTTGTCACTTGCTTTGCCATTCATAAACTGAAATTCCTTCATCCACCTAGATTGTATCACCCGTAAGATACTGGAATGCTTCACTGTCAGATTTACTACTAACTTGCCGAATTCGAAGGTTTGCGGTCCACGAACGCGTACCGGTGAATAAGCCGTCTGCGTTCCACAGAGCGATTTAACAGCGCCAACGGCAGGACTGGGCATTATACATAATTTGCGGTGTTGCGCCGCTAACTTTGCAACCGATAATCAACCTTCTGAGCGTGCGCTCATGGTGGGACCTGCACAACAGCGTATTGGGGCGTGCGTGTCCTGTCCTCCGATGCATTCAATGTTGGCTATCGACTGATGATACTAGTGGCTCTCTCGCTTTCTATGACCGGTGTGATCACTCAGTTTGTCAAGATGACCGTAGGTCGCCCTCGACCCGGTGAGCGTTCCTCTCTTTCTGAGAGCATAGTATAGAGTTTATCTTCTATTTCATAGACTTGATAGCACGTTGCATACCTGCGGCAGGCGCTGTTGACCCGCCATATGGGCTTGCCACGGTAACCATCTGCACACAGACCAACAAAGCCATGTTGAAGGACGGGTGGATGAGTTTTCCTAGTGGTCACTCCAGCTGTGAGTTGTCAAGGCATGATAATGGGACAACGCCGACGGAAATTTCAGTGTCGTTTGCGGGACTCGGCTTCCTTGCATTCTACCTATCTGGCAAACTGCATCTTTTCGACCACAGGGGATGCGCAGTGGGTTGTCTCGGTGATTCTAGCAACACTTAACGGTGCTCACTTCCTCGTTAGCCCAAAGCTTGGCTGGCACTTACCCCGCTATCCGGCGCAGCGCTGGTAGCTATCTCGCGTACGATGGATTATCGACGTACGTCCGCCTGAAAAATACTCATATATTCTCACCAGTCACGACTTTCCAGACCATGCAACGGATGTCTTAGCGGGATCTTTGCTGGGCATAATTGTGGCGTACTTTTCGTACCGCCAGTACTATCCTTCGCTCGCGTCTGAGCACTGCCAGAAGCCATACTCCCCTCGCATAAAAAACCGCGGGGAGATCTTGCCAATGCATCGCCGCAGTCAATCGAATCTTCCGACCGATCCCCTGACAGCCGATGGCGATCGGTACACCGACGAACGTCTCAGCGAAGAATTCCAAGAGTTAGCGAATGAAACGGTGCCGAGGGACGAGGATGGTCACGAGATTGAAATGCCGAAAAATGACAGAGTCCCTTCACCTACGTCGAGGGATTTGATGGTTTGATTAGACGAAATGGACTGCAGCAGCCTAGTAATCTGACAGAGGTTGTATTGATTCTTACCGGTATCTAACAATTACGCGTGAGCGTCGCGTCTTGGAAGCGTGTTGATCACTTGGAGTTCGGTTGGACGAGGGACGCGGAGAAGGATTTACACAAGAAAATGCAATGATAAAAAGAAAATGCAGACGATACACCGAAGCTCCGCGGTAGGAGAGCTACAATCATTTTTGGTACGAAAATACATTCCGGAGCACTGAAGAAAAAATCAGCAGCTGTCACAAGACGTAAAATTGAGCACTCACGTCCGGCCTTCGTCGCCAACCGGTTTAGCGAGTCGTCGCTCTCGCCCATTGCACGGACCTGCCCGCAGATGGCGAAGCTGGTGGAGGTGGGCAAAGCCTTGCCATCGGCGTCAACATCGACGATGCTCAGCTGCACCGACGCGTGGTCCTTCGAGGTAATGAGTCGGTCTGTGTTGCACCTTCAGTACCGAACGACGAGTATGAAGGGGCATAAAACATACTGGTCGCCGCGCACTTGCGGGGGACGTAAAGGTCGACAAGGACACCCTAGAAATTGCTCAATTTTTTTTGGAACCATCTCGAGTACTGTATCAACATACCTGATCGTTCTCCATTGTGTGTTAGGGCTTTGGGGACGGCTGGGAGGGCGGCGGAAACGATGGCGAATACGGTAGGTGTAAAGTTTAGCAACTGTACAGTTGCAGCCTGTATATTTTGGCGTATTTGTCTCATCCCAAATCTGGGAGATGTGACAGATTGGATCTGGACACGTGGAATGACGCGCCCCCGGAAGTTAGCGCTCGATGTGGATGCGGGCGCTTGACGGCGCAGCTGCACAGTCGGTACCGTCGGGCGAGTTCTGTTCAAAACGTATAAGTCACCCATGTTCCACCTCCCCGCCTGATGTGCGACTCGCCCCAGTCTGCTCAGTTTGACTTATCATTATCGACGTTATCTGTTGGTGCCCTCGCGCTGCATCCTACAACGTGCTGACATACGCTTGCCTCGCACCTCTAGTTCGACTCCATGGTTGAGATCAGAAACGAATCGCCAGCATCCCAGTTCCCCGCCAGCGCGGCGGACAACAGCGAGGATGGTAAATACAGACTCGTATACACCAAGTCCAAGGTGTACGTCAATCCAACCGCTTTCGCGCGGGATAACATCCCCGGCTTCGTCGCGCTTGTGAAGCGGGTATGCTGCGTCAAGTTCGCATGTGATAATGAGATTGACTTGTGTGCAGGAGGCTGTATATCCCGGCTATTTATTGGCCTGGATTCCAGAAAGCCTACTGAACGAGAAGGGACAGAGTGAGTGGGACAAGTTCACCAGAATTGAAGAGCACACAGTAGTGGACGATGAGGAAGAGGGTGCGTATGTCGTAGTTCCTCATTGGCTATTACTGATTAGCGCACTGTAGATGCTGTTCTCATCGAACTCCCTACCCAGCGCCCAGAGTCATATGCGTTCTCCGTACCGCTCACGTCTATCTATTCGCTCATCGTTCTTCCGCCTTCCTTGTCTTCATGGTGTAAGTCTTCACACAGTCGCTTTTTGCGCTGGACGTGGCCTCATTGGCTGCTGGACTGACAGTATTCGACTAGATGGATCGATCACTATCAACCTGACCAACGAATCGACACTTCCAACGCTCCACTTTCATGACGACGAGTCACGGTCTTTCACAGCAGCAGCGAAGTCCCCTACTGAGAGCCGACCAACTGGGGTTACGTATCCTCCCCCTCCGTCCGATTCCACGCCTCCGCCGAGGAATAGTACTACATGGGGCGGGGAAGACTTGATTGCACGTCTCCGCTTCTATGCTCAAATCCTTCGCTCGAGTCTGCAGTCCACTTTGTTCCTGGTTGACCCTTCTCGTGAAGACATAGAGACGCATTCGACGCAAATATTCGCTGATTCAGCTGTCGATGACATCCTCGCGCAGTCATCATACACGAACTCGCATTCCCCTATCCCGGCCCACCGTAGGCCGCGACCACTATCCACCCCTCCAAATTCGTATTCTCCTCGCGCATCGATTCTTCACCGTTCGCTTTCCCCTATGTCAACTGGGAGCGCATCACCCTCGCAGGCACGCATGGCGCTTCTGCAGTCCTTCTCACACATTACTCGCCACGCCGCCCACGCCGCGCAACAGATTTTATCACATCCACTCGCGAAGCCGATTGTTCCACATCTACCTGATCCTGTGAAGAGTCTCGTCAATGCCAATGGTGAATGGGAGTGGGGCAGCTGGGTGGAGAAGGGCGGCGTGGGCGAATTTGAGAGCGCTAGGGTGTATCTTGCGCGATGGGCCCGCATCGTGGCGGAGGAAGGCGAGCGTGCCCGAAGGCGAGAAGTCGAGGTGCTACCTCCTTCCTCTGGCTTGGCGGAGGAAGATTCATCACTCGGTATATTTGAGCTACTCCAGTCGACGTCAAACCTGCCGACGCCGAAGTCGTCGAGGGATCCACGACATCCAGTAGATGAGAAAACGTGGAGTGGCTGGTTCAATGGCAACGGGACGCCTAAAGTTCGGAAGGAAGAAATGCGGCATGAAATATTCAGGAGAGGAATCTCATCCGATGCCCTCAGGAAGGAGATCTGGCCTTTCCTGCTCGACGTTGTCAGTTGGGATGGGAATGGCGAAGAGCGTAAGCAGCAGTGGGAGTCCAAGCGGTAAGGTTTGGACGTGCCGCGGCAATAAATACTCACGCGTTTACTCAGAAAAGAATACCGGTCATTGAGAGATCAATGGTGTGGTGTTCCTGAAGTATTTAACCGGGATGACATTGTCGATGTTCGTTCTCGCAGCCCTCTACGCCACACTCCCGGTCCTGATTACTCCACAGGAACGGCATCGGATAGACGTTGACTGCCGCCGTACCGACCGCACACAGCCTCTCTTTGCAGCGACTAGCGAGGACGCAGAAGATGAGAAAGGGATGCATATGCGTTTCTCCACTATGTCTCCGCAGATGTGCGACATCGGGGCACAGGCGCCGACCAACCAGCACATCGAGAGATTGGGAGGGATACTTCTCACATATCACATATATGAGAAGGAACTTGGTATGTTGCCTTTCTCTGCTCTTAAGTCAAATTATGGGCATTGAACCAGAACACGAAGGTTATGTTCAGGGCATGTCAGATCTTTGCGCTCCAATATACGTCGTGATGGGAGGCGATGAGGAACTGACATTCTGGTGCTTCGTTGATGTTATGAACCGCATGGTTTGAACTCTGTCTTGCCTCTCTTTCCGCACTCGACTGAGTTTGTCTTTCAGAAACATAACTTCCTTCGAGATCAAAGTGGTATGAAGAAGCAATTGTCAACCCTGCAGCAGTTAATCTCCGTGATGGATCCGGAGCTATATCGACATTTAGGTGCAGACCTTTTCAGCACCTTCTCTTTGCAAACTAACCGCAACTCGACGGCAGAGAAAACGGATGGATTGAACCTGTTCTTCTGCTTCCGGTGGGTTGTCAGGATAGCCGAGTAGGTCGAATATTGACGTTTCTCTAGATGGATCCTCATCGCTTTCAAGCGAGAATTCTCCTTTGAGGACGTCTTGCGTCTCTGGGAGGTGCTATGGACAGACTATTACAGCAACAATTTCTTGCTTTTCGTGGCCCTCGCCGTCTTGGAGTCCCATCGAGACGTGATCTTGAGATATTTGGTGGAGGTGCGAGTTTTATTATGGCATAGCTTACCTGGTTTAATTCGGTTTCGTTCGTTTTAAAAGTTTGACGAGATCCTCAAGGTAAAATGTTCTGCCTTTGCTCTGTAACATTGCTGTTAATGGCTTGAATTAGTACTGCAACGAGCTCAGCATGACGATCGAGCTCGACAGCACGCTCGCCCAAGCAGAAGTACTTTTCCTGTCTTTCACACAGCTTGTTGCCGACATGGACCGCCGGGAAGCGGAGGAACATAATGCGACCTTTGGCAACTTACGCCGCCGAGGTATTGGCAACGCTACTGATCGCACATCCCAGATGACTGGACAAGCGTTGGCTAGACGGGTGCTATTGAGCGATGATCTGAGAGAGCTTTTGAAGGCGGGGCGATAATGCGAGCGTGGCCTGCGCATTTCCTCTTGTATATTTTGTATCGTGTACCAACTCAAATCATAGTATATTGTCAGTCGTATGCCATCCCCAGTTGGGCCAAAAAACTTATTGAACGGCGAAGCGGTTGAAAACTTTGGAGGCTTGCAACCACTGGCACCGGCACCTTGCTCCCTGTCCTCATGCCCAACTAATCGATGTGGATGCCACTGACAAAAGTGAATTGAGGGTCGGAGTTGGCCAAACCATGCTGGTGGTGTCAATGTTACTATCATGAATTTTGCGCCGGATGGGTGAGTATTTCAGCGGCCCCTCTTCCGTCCCGCACTCGCACAAATATTAATGCCATGCTTGGCTAGGTCTCATGCTCGCATATGGTCGTGTCACTGTCTAACCGCGGCGCTCACAGCATCGGGCAGGATATTTATGGTATAGTAAAACAGTATCATTGGTGATGGCTCTTCCGGTTGCACTATACAACGCTTGGCGCAATAGTCTCCGGCATGCATATGATGTTTGTATGGCACGTAGAGCACAACAGCCGAGATTTCGAGATTTCTCCGATCTACATTGGACAACCTAGACGGATGCAGCGGTGAGGCACCAGCCAACTACACTCCACTTTTTTCTGGGATGCAAGCAGGCACACATCCTTCCAATTTTAACAGCTTCAAAGATACCTAAGGTGTACAAGCTTCTACATCTACAATTTCTAAGCAATCGGGTAAGAGAATCGAGCTGTGGAAATGGCTATGACACTTCTAGTCCGTATGGCATAGATATCTGTCACTGATAGTACACTTCATCTGGACGGAGCAATTCAGAGGTGAGCCTTGAGCTGCGGGATGGTCAACGGAACGATCAGCGTCTCTGCCACTTCCTCATTTCGCTCCCCAAAATACCGCTTTGACAGAAAATCCCACTCGATGACCCCACTGATCCATGCCTCGAGCCCGGAGATATAGAGTAGCAGGTTTGCATTGTTCGCCTTCCCATATGAACGGCCCACGAGCTCCGCCTTGTCGGTCATGAAATGCGCCATGCTAGCTGTATACTCTGCTGCGAGGTAATCGGCTGCAGCCTGAAGCGGGAGCTGCTTTGCATTCATAATCACGGTGAGGATGTTCGCAGCAGAAAGTCCCTTGGCCTGCTCCATGTCATAGGAGTGCGCATCCTGAGGAACATACGGAGGAAAGAATTAGTCACGACAGCAGCTGAGACATCAGAGAAGAGCTGACATTTGTCCAGCTGACTACGTCAACTGCGGTGTCGCACATACGGACAAATACGGGGTCGCGCACGATCTCGTCTGGGAGCTCGAATCCAAAGCAATATTCGTATAGGTCCCATTGAGTTCTGCTCGAGCTGGTTGCGCGTCGAAAGCGCTTGTACTCTTCCAGACCGAGAACTTCGCCACGCTCGCGTAGCCCAGCCTCCCTCACAACCTCGTTGACATATTGTTCGCTATGTTCGAGAAAACGGCGGAATGCATTTGGTCCGAATCGCGCCCGAAGTCGTTCGCCTATGCTGTCATTTTGTATAAGCCTCTAGAGAGAAAGTAAAGACAAACGATACTACAACTCACTCGCATGTCATCTGAGAGATGACTGAGCCGTCGCAAGCTTCACCCGCAAGGCCACCCAGATACGACGCCGCTGTGTGCTGTGCCTCGTCGAAAGTTTGCTCATCAGTTATTTCGTCGAACACAAAAATGCAGTTCGTAAGGTCGCAGATGGTGCGCAGCTCCGGGTGCGCTGCGGTGGGATAAGCGTATGCAGCGAGGCGTTCAAGCCACATTGTCGACTCAACGCGCATGAGGTTATACAGCGGGTTCAGGAGTAGGGGCAATTTCGATATAGCCTGGAAGTCTGGAAGTCTGAATTGATTTCTATTCGGCGTGGCCATGGCGCTGGATGTGGGTAACTACTCAGTCTGCGGCTGACCCTTCAGAGGGGGGTTGGTGAGATTTATACTCATACCAAACTTTGCTTCCGGGTGGTCCCACATTTCACCCAGCACGGTGTGGTACGGAAGCTTCTTCAATCATATAGCATATGACCTGTGAATGTGGTAACTTCGGCCCTCGGTGACACTGACCTTGATGAAAGTGGTTTAAAATACCAGTCGAGACAGAGCGAGGAACTTCATATTTGTTATCGGATAGAACCTTCAATGGAAGGAAGTAACGAATGCCAAAGTACTGGTCCTGCGCGGTACTGTCGGGCCTGAGGCGTGCGTCTCGAGTATGTGGTAGATCTCAGCCACGACAAACCGGGTTCAGGTCAGCTTCGTGTTAGGTTATGAGCCCCGGAGCGAGTAATTCAGAAACCACTCCGAGAAGATGTAAAGAACAAGCTATCCCGCTGACCGCTGAACGACAAGGGATGTACACAAATTTGACACAAATCCTGAATTTGGAATTTTAGATACACAAGAAGCATGGCCCAGTATTTTTTGCAGAAAAACCTCTAGAAATGGTTAAAGTAAAGCACCCAGAAAAACTCTGGAAAAAGAATAAAGTATTTCTCCAGGAAAAACTGTGATTCTCAGCTGTTGATTGGACAATCACGGTATTTCTCACGAAAATTCATTATGCTTTCTTCAAAATTTTTTCTCGTGCTTTACTTTTCTCAGGGTTTTTCCCTAAGAAATACTTGGCTATGCGTCTTGTGATAATGCTGGTGAGTCGCGTCACACGTGACGCGTCGAGGCGCGTTGAAGCGCCCGTACACATAGCCTTAGCGCGTGTGCAAGGAAGCCTTTGTCCTTAGTCTAACTACCATCATGTCCTTCCCCAACCTAACTCTCTTCCGCCATTACGCAGAATCAGTTCCGTCCGCTATCCCAAAGACGGTGCTGAAGACACACACCGATAATTCGGTCACTGTCGCTGATGCTTACCCGAAATCCCTCTTTCACTTCATCGTCCTGCCGCGCGCCCTTCCGCCGCTGGACATCTCCAACCTCAAAGACCTGCGTACCCTGCTCAAGTGCGACCGCGAGCAGGCACTACAGGTGCTTAAGCGGCTCGACGCGGACGCGGAGGCCGTGCGGGCGATCATCGAGGCAGAGATGGTCAGTAAATATGGCTTCAAGTGGGAGATCTGGACCGGGTTCCATCCCCTGCCCTCGATGGAGTACGCACATTACGCCCCTGCAGCGACAGGTAATAATGACTAATGTTCTCGTCGCAGACACCTCCATCTGCACGTTCTTTCGGCGGACCTTTGTACTCCCGCCATGAAGATTAAGAAGCACTACAACTCCTTCCACCCCAAGCTCGGCTTCTTCCTCCATCTCGAGGAAGTGCTGTCGTGGTTTGAGGCTACGCCGTCTTTCTATGATATGGTGCGTCCCGGAACCATCCTCCTTTGTGTGAACACGAAGGGGGGCGCTCCCGTCTGACAATGTTCCAGAAACGCGCCTTGACCCCCAGACAGTACGAGGACAGGCTCAAAGAGGACTTGATGTGTTTCAAGTGCGATGACGTGTTTAAGACCATGCCGAAGCTTAAAGAACATCTCCAACAGGAGTGGGACCGCATGGCTAAGCGCGAGAAGGCTAAGTTGGCAAAGAAGCGTAAGCGGGAAGAGGAAGCTGCTGCCAAGGCCGGTGATGGCGACGACGGTAACGTCAAGGCCAAGAAGTGCGAGACGGAGTCGCCTGCCGAGTGAACTCGGGCTCAGTGCATATTTGTTGACTATCATCTCTTCATACAGGAATTGTCGTTTGCATCTGGAATTCATTTGTAACATACCCTTGTACATCTCATTCATGTATGATACCTGCCATCCATCTAGCTACTCACTGCTGATCTGGATATCATGTACAATGTCTCCGCATTTGTTTTGGTATAATACAAGATATGACTACCGTTCCCCGACAAGTACAGCTGCAATGATCAACGTTCGGAATGCATCTAGGATCTGCCACGTTTTCTTTACTTCAGAAAATCTGGACGGGAGCAGCCGCCTTCGGCTTTCGGTTGCTTTCGCTCGACTCGCGGATGGCCCAGGTGAGCTGATAGGTCCTGCACGCGTCTATTGCAGAAGCGACGAGTGAGAAGCAGGCAGTCAATGCGGATCAGTGCAGACGTACCCTCGAAAGTGCTCAGGATCTGCGCGGTCTCCGGATCCTCTTCAATGTCCTCGATGTTGTCAATCAACACAGAGATCTGGCACGCAGGATAACCATCAGCATGCGGTGAGACAACACAGGCACAACAACGTTGAATACCTCGGAGAAAAAGGGATCATCATCGGGGAACCTGTGCGATTCTTCGTAGTCACTGCCAGGCTTGCGGATAAAGAGGATGGGTTGCACGTATGGGTTAACGAGCCTATCACCACGATACGCGTCAACTTCAGTCTCATGAGACAAAGGAATGCTGCGCACTTCAGCTGGTACCCATCCGCGTAGACTTCAAGCTCGCAGCTGTAGTCGTGTCCCTGGAGCGCGACCAGGTGGATGAAGCTGCCCACTGCGCCGTTCTCATATTTCCTGTTCGTCAAGAATTCCTTGGAGTCAGCTCAGGAACTCAGTGTACTGGCGTGAAGGCGTACCAGGTCGCCGCCGTGACACGCGGGACGCGGTTCTCAGGTGGGATGGCGGTCTCGTCGACGGCAATCTTGGAGAGGTGCCCCGCGTTCTCGTCCCACTCGAGCGAGTGCGCGTTGACGGTACTCATATCGACTTCGCCGCCAAAGTAGCGGGAGAGGTCGCAGAAGTGGGTGCCCTGCTCGATGATCGGGCCCGCGCTGTGCGCATATAACGATCTTCAGACGGAGCGGCGTCTCCCGGGGAGTGGGGGTACGCACCTCCTGGACTTGTCCCACCAGTCGGGCTTGGCGATGGCTTCGTACGCACATGCGTAGCGCGCGACCGTGGCCATGACAGTGAGGTCATTGTCGTGGAGGATCTGCTTCATCATTTGAACGGCCTTCAAGTACCGCAGCATATAACTACCACACAGGCGTCAGCGACGCGCACAGAGTATTTCGAAGAAGCGGACGCACCCGGTGGAGCAAATGGTCTGGCTGTCGCTGATGTGCTTGGCAACCTTGAACGCCTCCTCGATCTCGCTGCTGGGCCCTGTCGCAGCCGGCTTCTCGATGAACATGGCGACGCCGGGGAAGTGGCGGAGGATCTGGAGCTCGATGTCGCGCCCGGGCTGCGTGGTGCCACGGAACATGGGCGGGGAGCCCACGATGACCGCACGCGGCGTGTCCTTGCGCGACATGTTCTTCACGAAGTCGTCGAGCGTCTTGAACACGCGCGTGTTCTCGTACGCGGAGCGCACGAACGTCTCGCACTTCTTCTGCAGCACCGCTGTCGCGCGATCGATGGCAGGGTCGATCAGCGCGACCACCTTGAGGCGCGGTCCGAGCTTGCTGTGGGCCGGTGAGCAAGTAGGAAGAATACAAGGATGAAGACTCACTGTTCGAAACGGAAGGAGTGGTTCCAGGGACCCTCATCGGAACCTGCGTAGACACGATCAGGTCGCCAGACTGATCGGAGACGCGCTGTATGCGCACCGAACATGATGTTTCCCGCGCCGACGAAGACGACATTGAAGTCGGAGACACCGCCGACATGGGAGACCCTGGAAGGTACGATCACCGTTTGGGGTCAGCATGCGCGCCCAGCGCAATTAGGTCATAGTTGGTGACACTGAACTTGTCCATAGGAATCAACCTGGACGGGTCGATGGACGGGCGTCGGGAAGACATGCCCGACTGACGTCTGGAGTGGGGCGAGTCGAGGATGGACTGCCGTCGCCCGACACCATAATTCGGGGAGTCGATGGCGGACGGTCTGCGGCTGGCCATGGTGGGAGATTGTTACAGTGGAAGAGGATTGGAAGGCGAGGTAGGAGCTATATAGCAAGCTACAGCGGGTGTGGACTCGATGGGATGATGTAGATAAGATGGGGGGTGATGGGAAGGATGCTCCCTGTCTCAGTCTGTCCGAGCGACGCCGCGAGTGGAGCCCACTGCGCCCCCCACGCCGTCTATAACGACGGTGCGTCTTGTTCGCTGACATGCATAATGTGTGTAGTACAACGTGAATAAGTGATGATCATGCTAAATACGGAGGGGCAGATGCAAAGGCTGGAGAATAATGCGAAGAACAATGTGCGTATGGTAGGGTATACAGGGTATCCACTCTTTCCGAGTTATGTTGCGCTTCCTTCTCCCGGTCGACCAACTTTCTGCCTGAGCTCCCGCTGCCGCCGCTCTGCAGCCTCGAGCCTCTCCGTCATCGCGCGCAGCTCCGCCTTGAGCTTCTCGTTTTCCTGCGTGAGCTTCAAGACATTGCTCGCGCGCTTCTGCACAATCTCCACTCTGTGGTCGACCAGCATCAATCACCCGTCACCAGCACTGCAGGAGCGGTCCGTGGCAACGCGAAGTGACAACGACTTACTCAGGGTTACTGGCGCGCGAGGACTCGGCCAGGATGGACTCGAATGTCATGGTCAGGTCAAGCTCGGACTGCGGCAAGTCAACGTCTACAAGGGGTGGGGATGATGGCGTGCGTGAGAGGGCGGGAGCAAGCGAGTCCTCGTCCTCATCCTCGCCTTCGCCCTCGCCCTCGCTCTCATCGGGTAGTTGGGCATCGTCTGGACGCGCAAGGTCCTCGCTAAGTGCAGACGTCGCGCCGAGTCAGATGAGAGACTTCGGGAGCGGCTGCAGGACACCAACCGGAAAGGAGCGTCGCGGACACCGTGCGACGGGTCCTGGTGGCGGGGGCCAGAGGCGATGGACATTGGAGATGGAGACAAGCAGTGGCAGTAGCTAGGGTGTAGCCGAGGCACAGTACTAGTACTAGCCCGTGGGTGGGGTTAGGGTCAGTTTGTCTCCGCGACGGTCACATGACTGGGCGCAAAGAACGGATTGAGATGACCAGGAGCGACTCTGGAATGTCGAATATCTGGGACGAGAGGGGTTCCTTCCATACTCGCATCTTCCGCCCCCTGCTCCCACCTTTCAATGCCCGATTTTGGCTCTCAGCTCGACGTGCATGAGTCCCAGCTCCCCTTCTCGATACAATATCCCCTACCACCGCCTCTGGGCGCGGTGTTTGACGAATATCATTTTCCTCCTGCTGCCCGGCAGCAACATTTCACTCCAGCCTTGCCTGTGTACCCATATCTATCACATTACGACCATGTACCTACCGTTGCGCATTATCCCCGCGCGACGGCTAACCCGGGCACGGCATATTACACGCACGAACACCGCGTCTGGTCTCAGGCCGTTGAGCCAGAGCACGACCCCCCTCAACGAGACGTCATCGTATACGATGTTTCTCACAGTATCTCCCACAATTCTCCAATGATGTCTCGTCCAATTTCCCAGCAGGAAATTCCAGAATCTGCTTTCCTCCCCCAGCAGCAGTACGAGGACGCCACGGATATTCCAGACTCGGTCTCAAATATCCAACGCTCCAACATGCTTCCGCCTTCCGCTCCTTCTACCGCCGAGACAGAACATAGCTCGGGTTCTGACATTGCCGCGTCCAAGTCTCGTGCAGATGTACGATCCGGTCCCTGCTAATGTGTAGCATGGCTTACGACCAAGACTTCCGTAGCGTCCGAAACACTCGCCCAACCAGTCCAAGAAGGACCCGAAGGGAGACCCCTACGCGCCCGCCTTCATTCAGGCCACAATCGGCGAAAAGAAATGGGAAATGTTCACCGCACGCCTCGCAGAGAAACGCATCGGGAGGCACCGAGGGAAATATAAAGCTACACCTACCAATTCGTCCTCACTGCAAGGGCAAGATCAGCACGTCGACAGCGCTGCCGACGTCGACACAAGCAGTGGCAAAGACCGATCCGCGTCCGTCATCGACTTTCTCGTGAAAGTAGAGGTGGTGAAAGCCGTGCTCCGCGCCTACGTCCCGTAAGTCGCTCACTCCGCGCCTTCCCCGCGATATTGTACTCACCACAACCTCCGCCGTCCCGCCGGGTACGCGCGTCTCGCTGTCCACAGGCACCCTTACAACCCGCTCAAGTCGCTCACGCACCCCTATGAGCGCGCGCCGTCCGGGCACGTGACCTTGACGCGATCGACTGTTCTGGCGCTGTGCGGCTGGTCAAACACGCAGTTCTCGTACTGGGCGCGTCGCGCGGAAGCCGTGTCCGTGCTCGCGCCACTCGACGTACGTCTGCGTGCCGTTGCGCGGGCGCTCCAACACCAGCTCTATGTGGTGGGCGTTAGCAGCGCGCCCGCGGCGCAGCAGGACCATCCCCTTACTGAAGGCGGGCGGGCGCACGACGGCGTAGCCGCGATGACAGAGGAGTGGGTCGACACGTGCGTCACAGGCAAGGGGCTCGACAACATCATCGACGAGGTGAAGAAGCGTTCCGGCGCGAGCCCGTTCCTCCGCGGGCGGCACTCGAGCTTGGACCCCTTCGGTACGATCAACGGCGAGACGGATGGGGGCACGAACTCCAACGACCAGCCTGCGGTGGGCATGATGTGCATGCCGATATTCCAGGCAGAGAAGTACGTGCACGAGGTGCCTGCGGAAACTGGCCGTGACCACGACCACGACGGCAACAGCGTGGAGATGAGTCAGACACAGAGTAAGAGGCGGTCGTGGGACGACTGCAGCACCAGTGCGGGCGCGAGCTCCAGCCCCGTCTCAGCGTCTGATATGTCGAACCTACAGTACCCCCAGACCCCAGCGATGGTGTCGCATCCCGAAGACGTCCCCCAGCTCTCGTTCCAGTTGTCCGACTCGCGGGGAGACAGCCTCCTGCCCCGCGTCCTCGACGGAGGCAGCCAGCACGCGTACGCGCAGCTGCGCATGCCCCTCATGTCCAACGCTCCGCGCCCGCGGTCATCGGGCTATCTCCTTCCCTTCCCGAAAGCTCTGAGCGACCTGTCGTACGCGGAGATGCACGCGCATATGCAACTGCCAGACCAGCTGGAACGTCCGCGGAAGAAGAGTAAGTCTCTGTGATAGCTGTGGTTCACCGTGGACTCGTCACGAGCCCCGGGGCGCTCGTTGCTACCGGACTGCAGATAGGGAGGATCTTCCCCAGTCA
The DNA here is from genome assembly GCF_003851025.1 of Sparassis crispa. Lineage (NCBI taxonomy): Eukaryota > Fungi > Basidiomycota > Agaricomycetes > Polyporales > Sparassidaceae > Sparassis > Sparassis crispa. The sequence goes on from NW_020939750.1 coordinate 798,513, forward strand.
AGTGAGGCTCTGTATTGCACTTCTATCTCAGCGGACGCACTACGGACTGTAGCTTTTACGTGTAGCGATAGGATGTATTTGTGTGCTGATCATTGTAAGCTCCGCAAGTCGAACGTAACGTCTCCCATTGTACTATATTACTCACACACACGCATTTGTACCCATGCAGATCTGCACAGAACAGCTGCTGTATTCGATGTTTGACTATTAACATGATTTTGAACGGCGAGAGGGAGAGTACTGATGGCTACACGGGTCACGATCGTGGCTACTACGACAGCAAGAGAGCAAGCTTGAACTGAATCCGGAACCTGTCCGAGAGACGTGGGAGGAGAAACGATAAGTAGACATGCCGCAGACAGAAGGAAGCAGGAGGACACACTACGGGAGCACACGCGCATACAGTACTAAGTGAAGAATAACACTACAGACTACTGAGACGAAAAAAAAGTGACGAAGACAGATCGGGACCTGGACCAAGAACTCGGGGCGATCTACGTGAACTCCAAGATGGAGGTCTCCAAGATCCTGAACTGCGTCGCGTCCTTGCAGTTCTCGGTCCAGTTCACGACTTCGCGCCAGTTGCACACGTTGGCCTCCTTTTCGCCCGCACCGGCAAAAATACCGAGCTCATCGTCCGTGATACCGCGCCACATGAGGAAGAGTCGAGTGAAGATACAGGTCTCCATCACCACGGATATGTCGATTGCGTTTGCGATCTTGCTCGGGGTCAGGAAACGGTATGCAATGTTCTTGTGCGCGGCAAAATTCGCCAAGTTGTTACTGCAACACGATCGTTTCAGTACTATGACGGCGAAATAGACTGTTCAAAACGGACTTGACGAAGTTCGTGCGAGCGTGAACGGACAAACCCAGCTGGTCGAGGACACGCATTAAGTGAGGGACGAAGTCTTGGAAGGGCATGGCAAAACTATTGCGAGGCGCAATGAACTCCTGTGGATCAACCATCCCAGGTTCAGGGCTACGGTCCCCTTATCATCTAATAACACAGAAAGTAGGTGAAGAGCGAGACTCACATTGCTTCGTAGTACAGTGATGTTTGTACCATTCCCGACTCGAAGTGTTCCAAGCCCCCTCCGGGATGAACTTGCAAAAAGTATTTGACTCTGTTTTCACCGAGGTATTCCGCGGTCGGCCAAGTCATCCCAAGCTTCCAAAATTGCGAAAATGTGAGTGTAATATCGCAATACTGACGGTTGGGTGCGAGGATGCTCAGATTGCATTTGGCCGTGGCAGGCTTGGCAACAGCGGCCAGCTTGTTAAACACACGGGAGTCGACAATGAGGTCTTGCGAAACGTCCTGGGCGTTGGCAATTCGTGCACCGCTGAAATCCATCTTGTGCGTGTCGCCATCGTGAACAATGTCCAGCTTGCCCCAGAACGAACCGTCGACGGTTGTTCCGTCCTCCATCCGCGACATGTCCAAGTCATCCGAACTGACCACGGTATCAAGCGATACATTCTGGCCCTGAGCCAGCTCAAGGTTGAACGTGGCAGGCATCTCCAGTACGGGCGGAGGACTGCGACGACGTCGGATGAGTAGTCAGTTGATAACAAATAAAGAGAGAACACACGGAGGTGGTCTAGATCAGAAGATTGACTTGTAAGCCTGCGTCACGGAAACTTCAGATCAGGGAAGGACTCACGGTGGTTCGTCTTCCGGGGGTGGAGGTGCGTCACCGACAATCTCTACCCTGAGACCTTGCACATCCATAATGGCAATCTGGTAGGAATCATCCCCGGTCAGCTATGAGGAGAAATTGTGCTATTAGTCGGGAAATGCGCAGACACAGCAAAAATCTCACATAGACATAGTCGCCGGTCATGAGACGCTACATATCTTTTAGTCCTCATATGGACAAAGAGAGCGTGAGGAAGCTTACTGCTGCCTGGAAAGAAAGATAATCCACTGGAACGCGTAGATGGTAAACGGCATCTGGCGGGGGCTTGATCCACTCCCTCACGACAGCGTCCAACTCCTGTTCGCGCAGTCAGACACTCTGCCACGGTCATTCAGTACTGCACGTACCAGGAAAGAGCTGGGGAGCTGCGGGTGTGGCGTCAGACAATAGAAATGTTAATGGTGCTCAAAACATACTATCCGAATCGTCTCCATGCCCGCGAAGGAGATGGTAAGTAAACGCTGCCGTGTCAGTGCCATAGGAGGAGCTTTGACTTCCACGTCCTTGTTGGATTTGGGCGTCTTGAACGTTCTCCCCCAAAATCCTTGGGAGGGAAGACTAGCATTGGAGTTCCTGGAGATGGGCAGTAATGAGCCTGGCAAACAGGTGGTAGACACGGAGTACGCACGCTGGAGAGAGAAGCATGATCTATGAAGGGGAAACGAAGTGAGTGATACGGATGAGCTGAAGGAAGAGAGTCCTGAAAAGGACGAGGGTAGAAAGGAACACGAGGCGAAGACCACGAGGCAGACCAAAGATCTGAGTGGTACTCACCGGAGTGACTCGAGCTGATATGTCAGGATATCAACGATGGTGATGCTGATACCGTAGACTCCACTGAGCCCTGGACCCTGCTCAACGCCGAGAACGACGATGGGCAGGACAATGCCCGAGAGTCCATGGCATGCCCTGCCATGGTACTATACTATAGCCGCTCAAGTATGCCATATCGCCTAGGCGCGCAGTCACGTGCCGACGCTCCGCGCCGTTTTCTTGCATGCGGCGCGAGTCCGAGTCCGAGTCCGCGCCTGCACATCATGTTGCGCACCGCTCTTCGCTCTCAACTTCGCTTCCGACCATCTGCCAGTGCATATGCACGGAACTTCGTCTCAACTGCGCTGTTGACCAAGACCTGGGAAACCGAGACCGCAAATGATTTGAGGCAGGAGGCGAAGAAGCGGGGCCTGTCGGCGTGAGTATCTCCTCAGTCCTCCCTCGAAAACACGTCCTGAAATAGGTCATAGCAAGGGAAACAAAGCGACTCTCATCACCCGATTGCAGCATGACGACGAGCAGAAGGCAATTGCCCCTGCCCCTTCTAGTCCTTCTCCTCAGCAGCAGCAGGTCCGTCACGCGTCGACTACAGAAGTACCCGGCATTCCTCCGACGGGGCCACCACCAGTGCACCCGAAGGAGTTCATGAACATTCATATTCCCGATGTCTCTCAACCAGAGCCTCTACCGGAGACACCGATCGTATGTTTCAATCCACGCTTTCTCCAAGGCATGTGAATTGCTCATCGTTGGACCGTTCTTTCTTTCTCGCCTAGCCCTTGTTGCCGGATCTCTGGGATTCCTCTCGTATCAGAGCCGAGTCTGAGCGTGCTGCACCCGCCGAACCCTCTCAACCCAAGGTTATTGCTGTCGCCGGAGCAGTCACGCATCCTGGCGGAGGTCCGTCACACAACCTATACACCGAAGACGTGATCGCAGAACCCGCACCGACAAATATGTCCACTGGATTCTGGAGTGACGTTGCGCACGATCTGAATATTCCTACATCCTTCAATTTGTCTCCCCCGCATGCAGGCTACGACGTGCACGAAACAACCTCCACGTCGGGCGCGCAAGAGCGGAGTCACTCACGCACCCTGGACAAGGACGAGGTGAGGGGTATCTGGCTCTTACTTGGTTTGCTAGCAGGATCCTGGCTTGCCGGAGGCTGGTTCCAGCTGCCTTCGGCCTTCGTGGAGAAAGCAGAGGAAGTAGCCGAGCAGGCGGAGGGAAAGGCTGCCGGTAAACACTGAGATACATCACTGTCATCGCTTGGCCGTTGACGACGTTTACGTTCGTTACATACTCGACGTGTATACACATGGTCTTCTCAGAACAGATCATATGCGCGCTTCGCACAGCGCTCATCATGTGATACGTTATGGCTTTACCTGCAACGACCATGCTCAGGCTGAGAGCAAAGGCCTCTCTCCGTATTCCTACTCACCAGCTCCATGTCTCTGCGCTTCGTCATAACCTGGTCGGTCCACCGGATCCTGTTTCTCATTTACGACCCATCATCTACGAGGATGCACCCAGTACGCCGCTCACAGGCGTACATCCGTATTCGTTGAAGGAATTTGCGGGTGACACCGGGGAGTACCAATGGAAGATGCAGCGGCAGGAGCTGGATGCATATAACAACGCTTTCTGGACAGATGTGAGCTCAAGCTTCGTAAAAGGAACACCCTACTGAACGCGTGCCAGAGTAACATCCGCTTCGAAGCGGCGAAGAGTGCCGTGCTCGAGAGTCTGCCCGAGACTGCCCCTACCGAGGATCGAGAATTTGCGCTGTCAGAGTTCTACAAACGCTGGCTCATGCAAGAGCAGTCACGCCAGAAAGAGTACAACTCACAATGGCGGAAGCGGAATTGGACCAGTATCGTGCTCGGTGCCCGAGTGCGCTACGAGAAGTTCAAGTCTCTAATATCGAGGCCCTTCACATCGCGTTCGGATGACAGTCAGAACGAATAATGGGTGATATGCCTATGTATATTCTGTTCGCTGGACCCTGCGTCTCATACCTCATTCGCCCAGCTCCTCCGCAACGAGCGTTCGCATGCCGTCGGACATACCGTCCAACTCCAACCTGATCAAGCAGTCGCTTTCCCATCTGTAGTCTCTCTCAACACCCTCCACCTCGTCAGGCGACATGCCAGGCCAGCGGAGACTGATTTCAGTTCGATCTGGAATTTCCACAACTTCGAGGGGCAGCAGTATGTACCCGTGAGGTGGATGTCGTTTCCGCAGAGTCGATCGAAGAGCCACGTATAGTGCAGTGTTCCTGAGTCGTTGGTTCAGTTCGGCATCTGTTACGTTTGAGGTTTGTCGAATCGCATCCCAGCTTTAAAGAAAGGAGTTAGTTGACGGTGTTTCCAAGTATCTTTGACTGACGCACTCGTCGTGAATATAGATCCTCCGCCAGACACTCTTGAACGCTGCAAACCTCCGAGCCTCGGGCATGCCCTGCACCCTGTTTTTAGGATGCACAAGCCACAGTGACATGCAACTGACCTTGGCGCGAGACAGCAACTGAAGTGCTGTAGCATAATCTTCTACACTATATAAGTTATCCTTCAAGCTCAGCAAATCTGCAATATCTTCTGGCGACAACGCTTTCCCCTGGAGTAGTTGTCGAACAAATTGCTTGAAGACCTGTGGAATTTTTGTCAGACCACCGAGCGTCGTCACGTGTGTCGCAAGGATGGACCCACATTCTGCAGTGATCTGCGCTCGTCAAGTTGTGACGCCTTCACGTTCGTGATTGTCTCCACTTGCATCTCGAGTGATTGCCTATTGCGGACGGTTGCAAGGGCCGACTTGAGATCATCAACCAGTGTTTCGTGTACATCGACGAAATCAAGTCCGACATGGAATGCTAGAAGAGCTCGACTAAGTGAGCATACAGAAACGACCATATGCCAGAAATTCTCACCATCTAAGAGGCTCTGATCAACAGGCGTAGCATCGGCTTGGGATTGAGCTAGATGCGACAGCTTCCCGATACTGAGCATGAGCTATGAATATAACAGTGACTGTCAATTATTTGTTCGCCCAAGACAGTCATCTACGCACATGTTTTGACATCAAGTCGCTAGAGTGTCCTGCTTCAGAAAGAAGAGACTCGGAAGCAGCATCATATCTTCCTTTGCCAATATCATGAATCCAGGAGATGCCAGGGTATTTGTGTTCCTCGAAGAAAGTGTCCAAGTATTCGTCATGGTCCTGTGCGAACATAGTTCTGAGCTCCCCTGTATAAAGTCGATTTACGAAAAATTCAAATAATTGATTTCACAGAATACTCACCATGTTCAATGTACCACTGGTACAGCTCATTTGTGAAGTCCTCCTTGAACTTGCCTATATATGACTGTATCCGGGCAACATTGGGGTTGTCCTGAGGAGGATATACTGTCTCTTTGTGGCATAAAGATGCCAGACTGCGGAAGTCACGATAGTCTTCGGCCAGTCTGAAGGCGTGGTCCGCGAAGCCATTTCTCCCTGCGGCGATATAAGCATGAGATCACTATGAGGAAAGAAGCATGCCTCACGGAGGGTCTCCAGAACTTCAGGGCGTAGCTGTCGGAACGTGCTATCGAGATTTGTCAACTCTCGCGCTGAGCCACCTTCCACTGCAAGAGGACTGAAACTCTTTGTGAGCGAAGGGACCGTGACCAAACAGTAACACAGACCTCTCAAGCCACTCCAATCTTTCTTGGATAGACGCGAACAGCGATGTCGCCAGTTGAGGGAGTTGCCCTCTCGGTCCACTCTTAGCTTGGGCTGCTGCTGAGTCTGGGGAAGGAGACTCAACCAGCCTTGCGGTGGTGTCGAACAGTTCGGATATGATATCGATCAAGGCCGGCTTGCTCGACCAGAGGTCGATCAGTGGACGCTCAACGCCATACACTCCCATGTTGAACTCTCGGTAGTTAATGGCGGACTGCAGCACCGTCTGCAACGTTCAGAGGTCAATGGAGGTGAATGACAATAGGGCAAGACAATACCAATATAATCCGATTAGCTTGTTCCAACTCCACCGCTAGCGAACGGCCCCCCTGGGCAGCATTCCGCACGATTTGGAGTAGATGAGGGAAGACACTCCCGATATCTTCGACCTTCAGCCTGAAAAATGCTCTCACACAGTCCTCGTGGTGACTTTCTCCTACCGCATTCATATACCGGTAGATTGCTTCGGACAGAACGTTGTTCCTACGAGCTACCCTGTAGTTCCATCAGTCAGGTACCAGAGATAGCAGGTCAGATTCGGCTCATACCCAAGAAATTCGCTGTGTTGTAGCCAGAGCTGATCAGCCGCATACAGTTTCTCAGCATCGGTCGCAAGGCGTTGCCGACTATGTTGAGACATCTGCATCATACGGAGCAAGTTAAGAGGGGAGAGCAGCAGCAAGAACCATCTCAGTCACCTTTGGTAAGGCTACATTATCGTTAATAAATTTAATGAGCCAACTGAGCCGCTCTTTCCGGCCTGCTATCTGGGCCTGCAAATCGTGGTTCGGCCGGACTACGTCGGAATCTGCAAATCAAACAAATACAGAAGTCCAGTATTGAGAACACTGGAGCATTGTAAGAGAGAAATTGCCTGACCAGACTGGATGATTGCCTGGCTGAGTTGCTCAGCGCCTGACATGAGGGCCTCTTCGTCGATCTCAGGAGGGAAACTGAATTCCAAGGGGTTCTGACAATTATGTGAATGGGTTGGCACTGTGTCACAGTGGCTAATTAACAAACCTCTGGATAAGAACCGTACAGGATGGCCTGTGTCATAGTCCACTTGATCAGATTAGCGCGGCCAGTTCTGCAGGTTAAGGGAACAAGGATATAAGAAGCAGTTCTCACGTAAGGAGAACGATCGACGTACTCCGCATCGAACCTGGCAACCTGGTCCATATCTATGTACGCCTTCATCGTCGTCCCGGCCGTCAGTATCAACAGCTCGGTGTTGCCTTCCACAACGCCGACGCCCAATGTTCTGTCTCGCTTAGACTTGAGTGCAAGACGGTCCATGTAGTCGTTGTCTGTAGAGACGATTAATTCTGGGACGTCAGTATGTTCAGATCCTACGCACCTCTCGCACAGATAGTGACAGCATCTCCAAATTGGATAGCAACCAATTGACCGCCCAGCATAAGTTGCAATCGAGGATGCATTGGGGCACCAGAGCGGGCGGTCTACACAGAGATAAGTAAATATCCGAGTATGATGGAGGAGAACTAACACTTTGATAAGGCACTGCCTGCGCTTTCTCTACTTGGAAGGACTTTCCACCGTACCGGACATGGATAATTGCGTATATACGACGAGGGTGAGTGAGGGTCTCCATCTCGTCGTCCTCTTGCGCAGCGTAAGACACAAGGATTACAAGGTTACTCGGGCTAAGTGCGCATCGGAAAAACTTCAGTCAATACAGCTCAACTCTAGCACGTATGTAACTCTCACAACTAACCTCTCAAGTTTCAGATCCAACAGTTCGAGATCGAGGTCCATGTCGGGTTGAGACGCAGATACGAAAGCTTCACGGATAGCCGTGCGAATGGCATCTCCCAGGTCATCGTCCAGTAGGAGTTCTTCCCAGCCTTCAATATGCATCCTCCATTTCTGAACCCGTGTTTCAATGACTGCCCATACGTCTCGGGCTGACTCTGTTTTGTTGCTGATTCCCAGTGCGATGGAGTTGATATTGCCTGCATCGGGGAATATGCTGGGTGGTGTCAAAAAGTTGGGCCAGAGACGGGAGAAGGAGAGGGCAGACTGCTGGCGACTGAAGACACGATTCGTAAGGTGGTACTTCCCACCAGTCTTCGTGAGCATGAGAAGATATAGTCGACCTGCGGATGTAGAGATAATATATGTCTGCGGCTGTCAAACATGATTGTGAGTGGCTTTGTAGATAGGTGAAGGACCGCATCGCATACGTCTGACCGCGTCAACGTGGTAACGCACTCGTCCTCTTGGAGATCAAGCGCGGACCATGAGTAAGTCTCTCCTCCGGTGAGTCCCATGCCTATGCTGTCCCAGAATCGGACCCCGCCAAAATACGAAACGAGAATAAGACCAGGCTCTCTCGACGCGCCATATGGCACAAGGGCATGGAATACAGTGGTCATGGGAGGGGAGTAATCATCCCGAGGACACACGAAGATATAGCACGTCGGCGTTCCACTGAGGGCCTGCTTAGTTGAGTCAGCTAAAGTACAGTCAAGACAAATCCACCATGATATTCACTTGGGCATATTTCCAGACGAAACATGTCTCTACTGACGCGACGAGGGCAAAGCCAGTCTCCGTATCGATGTCGCCAGAATATGCGTTCCGGTAGAAGTCTCGTAATTCGAACCATCGATGTCAATGTCAGTATCCTAGACGGCATATTGTCATTCCGCACCTGTGTTTTTCAATACATGCTTAACCTCCACGGGCAGACTGGCGTAAAAGGTGGCGGTCAACTCTTCCGACTTCGCGAACAAAGTCTCTGCTTTGAGAGGTCGCTCATATGTATCTAAAGTGTCGTCCACGTCCATTCCAGAGGTGAGAGAGCCGTCAACCGAAGACTGTCTTTCCTGTCGGGCTGGTGTGGCGAAACGCGATGCGGGCTTGCTCCCGCCCGTCCGCGTGCGTCTGACAGGTTGTCTGGGTGGAGACAGCGCATGAGAGATTGAAGTTCGCTGTGCGGCGGGGCGCGGAGCAGGGGATGGAGAAAACGTCGCCATGTGAAGGTTGAAGCAGAGACTGTAAAGCGCGTACTACGCGACGCGTCTTCGAGACTGACGGGAGCAAACACATGTAAATTTACCTCACCACCATCCTTCATCATCATGCTCGGCGTCGAAGGCTACGGCAGCGACAGCGACAGCGATGCAGAAGCTCGGCCTACGCCTTCCACATCCAATTCTACATCGCAACCTACTCCTCATCCGAAGCAGAAATCTGCATTCAGTCTTCCGCCTCCGAAATCCTCGACAAGTGCTGCTTCTACCTCCAAATCATCCGGTGGACCCTCTCTACCGCCTCCCAAGACAAAACGTATAAAGAAAATAACTATTGGACTTCCCGAGCTTCCACCGGAGGATGATGACGATGTAGCTGACGAACGTCCCGTAGCTAAAAAACCGCGGCTGGAGTCCGGTGCACGATCCTCGGCGCTGTTGTCCATGCTGCCTGCTCCCAAGAACAAAGCCCCCGTTCTTGCTGCTCCACAGAGAGTGCTAGGTGGCGGTCGTGGACCTGGGTTGGTGTTCAATGCTGCGCCAAGTCGACCATCACGGAAAGCGACAGTGGAGGATGCAGCGGACGAAGAACATGAGGTACAGGATGACACAACCAAGGCAGCAGTGGAAGTCGAGACAGAGAAGAAATCTCCACCTTTCCTTCCACCGTCGCTATTGAAGGGCAAGGCTAACGTCTCCGTCGAGGAGAAGAACGAGCTACCGAAGAGTGTGCGCACGCCAGCACCGGCAGTGGATTTCTTCTCGTTAGGTGCGTCGCAATCGTTTCTTCTTCGGTGTTCATGTACTTAAGTCGTGCAGGCTCCTCTACATCCCCTCCATCGCCCTCGCTCTCCACCAAGCGCAACGTGCCAAAACCTACACTAGCACCCTCTGCAGCGCCCTCGTCGTTAGCAGTCTCGTCATTCCCTCTACCGCTACTGCCAGGTATCTCCTCCGCCCCGAACGTGGACGACTTCGTACCGCCGAAGCCAACCCCGCAAGATCCATATCCGGGCTACTATCTCCTACCGAGCGGCGCGTGGGCAGCGTACGACGCTGAGTACTACCGCAAGTTCTACGACAAGTGGAAGCGGGAGTATGACGCGCACGTACGGGCGATGGAGAAAGGCACTGCCAAGGGCTTCGAGGCGCTCGAATCCGAGGGTGCGCAGGAGGTTAATGCGCAGCGCGAGATGGAGAAGGCGAAACGAGAGATACAGGAACTGGAGGAGCGCAAGGCGCTCACGAAGGGCGACGTGGATGCGGCTGGGGCGCCGAAGATGAATATCAAGGTGCGTTTACGCGGACATCCGTTGGTGGATGTGTGGCTGATTCATGTGGGCAGGGGGCAGCGCTTGGTGGAAGAGCGCGTACACGGCACCAGCTGTCTACATTACTCACAGAGGCATACCAGAACCGAGAGGCGTTGGAAGAGAGGATTGCGCAGGGCAGGCGGAACAGGAAGGAAGCGGGCAACAAATACGGTGAGTCTGCCCCTTTAGAGTTCTAAGAATCGCAGTTCATCTTCGTTTGTAGGATTCTGATTTCGTTGACCACAACTTCTTGTTTTGTATTTATATACTCATACACTCATGACCCAGGAATGCATACGAAGATTAGACCGAGGGTATATGTTACACTGTACATGCACTATATGAGCGTGTGATGGTACATCGATGGTCTACTGCGAGGACGAGAACTCTAACGCGAACACGTCAGCGAACGATCATCAAGTAATACGAGGGTACGAACTCGTGACAGACTTGGTGCCCTCCGAGATGGCGTGCTTGGCCAACTCGCCGGGAAGGACGAGACGCACGCTCGTTTGGATCTCCCTTGACGAGATAGTCGACTTCTTAGAGTACGTCGCGAGCTCTGGCAGAGAAGTCGAGTCATCAGCGCGGATCAGTACCAATGTGGCCAGCACACTCACTTGCCGCCTCAGTGGCGATGCGCTCGAAGATATCGTTGACGAACGAGTTCAAGATGGCCATGCCTTTGTTCGAGATACCCGTATCCGGGTGCACTTGTTTGAGGACTGCGGGGCGCCATACAACATATTCTCAGCGCCAGTCAGCCAAAGGAGACAAAAGAAGCACAAACCCTTGTAGATATACGTGCTGTAGGTCTCCTTGCGGGCCTTGCGGCGCTTCTTCTTTTCGCCGCCGTCCTCGCCTCTGGACTTAGACTTGCTCGCCGTCTTGCGAGCGGACTTGGCTGTCTCGCTTTTGGCGGGGGCCTTAGAAGCGGTAGAGACGGGAGCCTTGGAGGCGGTAGAGACGGGCTATGAGGCGCGTTAGTTCATGTTCAACTGTGAGGCGGCAAGTGGGCATGTTGAGGCATACCTTGGGGGCCATTGCTGCTGTTGTCTACGCATTGCATTGAGTATAATACATGCGTGATCGACATAAAGCACATACCTGTGGGGGTGAGAAGGCTGAGAGGAGGAGGAGGTTGTGGTAAGAGGAGAAGAGGAACACGGCTGAAAGTGGCTCGCGTCGGCGCTTTAAACACGGTTAACACATCACGTGCAGACGCGTCCCGCGCCACCGACGCGTGGTGTGTACAACGCGCTTTTGCACGTGCCCATGCATGCCTCCGCCACCTTCAGCAAAGCGTTCATCTACCGTACCTAGTGATTGTGCGGTACAGACGGGTATGTACAGGACCATTACAAAGCAATTTTTCCCGTCATCCCCACCACTTTAGTTTCCGCATCCTCTGCCCAGACCTGGATTGTGTCAGTTTGCCGTGCGCCGCAAAGCCGTATGGCGCGGTTGACCGGGATTGGATTCACAGCTCTGTAGTCGAACAGTTTGAAGGCCGCATCCTGGTTATGGAAGGCAGCGGACTCAAGTAACATCAAGGCAGTCAATGGTCCATGCACCAATCTCTCTAGGGTGGCCGGTCAGTTGCAGCAGGTTCGGGACCGCGACCAGGATTACTCACCGCGATAACCTTCCGATTTCTGTGCGTACTCTTTATCCAAGTGAATATAGTGGCCGTTGAACGTCAAGGCGGAGAAGCGGAACAAGGTAGTTGGACTGGGCGTGAATTCGAACGCAAAGTCCGGGCGTGGAAGATCCTTCACTGTTCAACGAGGCACCGCATTCACACCACAAGACACAGGCGGAGCATTCTGGCCACGAACCTTCACGAACCCTCCGTTTGTTCCCCGGGGCCACAAGGTACACGTGCGACCGCTCCTCTTCAACACAGATGTCTTCGCTCCCTTCGCGCTTATACTCGATCTTCTGTCTCACGAATACTAAGGGTGAGTCCTTCTCAAACCCTTTCTTGTCGATCTGTGAAATTGTTGAGACGGCATTGGCTTTCTCGCCGATACGGAGCGGACGCTTCCATTCCATTCTGCCCCCCGCCCACATCCGCCGTGTCCAAGGCTCTGGCGGGCAGAAGTCGGCATCTGACCCGTCAGCGCGCAAAGAGCGCTCGGGGTTTCGCGGATGGAAGAAGACCAGATGGTGACCATACCCTAGCGGCGCACCTTCTACCGGCATGTCGGGCGGACGGGCAGTGCCATCGCGCGTTGGTAGGGTAATGTAGAGATTGGACAGGTGCTCTGTGCGCAGCGTGTCAGAGATGGTGAGTGACTTCTCCGTGTTGATCCACCGGTCGAGCGCCGCGACGTTCAGCCCCGCCTGCGACGAATAAGAGCGGCGGGCAGGTGATGAGAGAAGGGTCCGTAGGACGGATGTCATCATGAAACCGGATTAGCGGACGGCTACCACGAAAGTGCTCTTACGCCAACAGAATTGAGTGCCGTCAGACCCGTTCGCTGATCGGGAGAATGTACGGCGAGTCAGGGCCAGGTGAGCAACAAGACAAACTGGGATATACTGACTGTGTCAGAGAGTGTGCAGGATGGTAGTGACGTGCGTTGCACAACTCGCGGCATTTTCGGACGAACGAATGTGTACGCGTGGGAATGACACCAGGCGAAATATTGTAGGCCATCTCAACACCGTCCGCAGTCGCGTACAGGTTGGCGATAGAACTACCTCCATTCTTGACATCAGCATTCTGAACTTATACGGTTGCATGTCGCGATCGAGACAGAGATTATTGGACGCGAAGCCTGCCACGAGCGACGGCTGGGCGAAGACAATTAAGTTTCGGACAATGGGGTGAGTCGGGATCTGCCAAACAATTGTGGAATGCGTTGACACGGTCCAGCACCATGAGACTTTATCATGATACGACCAGTTACGTGTGTATTGTCCAGGTGCGGAGTCAGTGGGCGGCACAAATGTCACGCTATGTGACGCGACGTGATGCGACGCGTTACTCGACGCGAAACCTTTTCGAGGAGATTTACAGGGGAGAAAAAATCTGGAGATGGCGACGAGACGAAGGGGGAAAGAAGATGAAAGGAAGATGAAATTTTAACAGGTAAGGAACAACGAGAGCGACCGAGACGGCGAGGGGCGGGAGGCAGAAAGGGCATTCTGGAGCCGCGGGAGGGGGTGGACGGATTTGGGTGGCTCTCGCCAAGCTCTCGCCGCGTCGGTGTCGTCGCCTCTTTTCTCCTCTTTTCCATTGTTCTTTAACCACGCTCTCCGCCACAATATGCCCCATTCTTTGCTTTGAATCCTCTCTCATAAAGTCCTTCCAACAATCGCTTTCTTTGTATCATTATTGTCCCCAACACCGTACCCGTCGACCAGCATCGCAAGGCCCACCAGCAATAGCTCAATGCCTGCCATCCACTCCCCCCAACCGCGCCGCGTCCCCTTCCTCTCCCATGCGTCCCTTCCAACGTGCCCCCCGTTGTCCCCCATATTCCCCCCGGACGAACCTGTGAGTTTTCCCTTGGTTTTCCTCAATGGCCGCTCATCGTGCCTCATCAGCAAATAATGGCTCCGCAGCAGAACGCACCATTGAGTCCCCCGCCCCTCATGCCCCCCATCGATCTCGTCGATTCCAGCACGCGTAAATCTTATGTGAGTTCAGTGCCCGCTGTTCCTCTCTTCCCAGCCGCTGATCCCTGCTGTAGCTATCAAAGTCGTCACCTTGTAGCACTACCAAGAGCGCTTCGAAGAGGCGCAGAGGCATGACATATCCCCTTTCATGCTCCTCCCGCCGACACTGTACCAACAAGGATTGCTTCATTAAACGCTTCGGCGGCCCCGCTTTATTTGACAGCCTGTCCTGGATCTCGGCTCTAGAATCCGCGCCCGAGCTCGTATCCGTATGGGACACTGCAGATCTTTCTGTTCTCGTTATGGACAATGTCCTGGACGCTAAACCTCCTCGTTCCGGTCCAATCCGCAACAGAAAGTCGCCAGTGCGGTCTAATCCCTTACCGAGCGGCATCCACTCTCCCGAACGCCAGCCCTCGTCTCCGAAACTCGATGAATTAAGACTACACACGCTATTCCCATTCAGTTACGCTTCTGCGGATCCGCGGACACCTCCCCCTCCGGAACCGTTCATACCGTCACAGATCCGATTCCGCGGCCTGTACCCCGTTTTGCCAGCAGACCGTGACGAGTCTCAGAGGTCATTCCAGCCGGACTCAGAGTAGCCGCTCCATCCATTATCCAAACTCCGATTTGCTCAATCCTCGCTTTGCCATCGCTGCATCAACCAACCCTCTACGATTATAACGATATTAACATCGCTCGCATCAATACTTGCACATCGCCCGACTCCATCAGCTCTTTATTACCGGCCCCGACGCGCCGTTTGTCAACTCTGTTACACGTCTCGACGACCACCGTCAACATCAACGACTCTATCGCACTGCCACTCCCCGTTCCCAGTCTGTTCCACATCTGCACGTTCTGCACGAAGCTCGTACGCTCTCATCTTAATCACGGACACGCAGATATATCGCTTCCTCATAATCCTTTGGCTCTTGTTTTTTTTCGCGTCGATTTACGCGCAGCCATGCATATTTATGTGCTGCTTTTGCCTTCGTCTTGTGCGGCAGCGCTTGTGTTATTGCCCCCACTTTTGCTTCACTTACTCCCTTGCCTTGAATCACCGCTGATATCTACCCACGTCCCATCTCCACTGCTGATATCGCCGATTTTTGGCTTTGCTTTGCTTTTGCGAAATTTCCGCTTCTTTGAGTTCTACATGTTATCGTTCGATCTGCCTGCTGTCTGCCTTTTGTTGTCGTCGTACGCTCAGCCGCTTTCTGTTGTACCCGTCAACCCCAAATAATTTGCGGTATATGATAGTGCACATTTTACTTAGACTCGCCTCGCTATTGACTGCTCCTCTGACGTACGCATGTATGCACGAACTGTTGTCTGAAATGTTACGAATGAAATAACGTTGTTCACCTCGACGAGATATGGATGTCGGTGGTTTGAGATCATTCTTCGCGCCTTTCATTCACTGCAGTATTCCACCATAATATTTTTCGAATGCTGCTGCATCCTGTAACTCGTCCCCACCAATAGACACGGTATCGAGGCTCTAGAGCGGTCAACGCCGTAGCGGCTATAAACCCCACCACCCTGGCCGGCCCCGAGTCAGAATCACCGTTCGTATCCTCCCCCTTGTCTGTTCCAAAGGCTTTTCGAAAAACAACATGGCTACGGACCACTCTCGAGTCATCAATTTTGGTGCGGGACCGTCTGCGCTGCCCGTTTCGGTGTTGGAGGAAGCAGCGAAGGGCCTCCTTAATTTCCAGGGCACAGGCATCGGCATCGCCGAGATTTCCCACCGCTCAAAGGAGTTCCAGGCTTTCCTCACCAACCTCGAGTCGCTCATCCGCACGCAGCTCAATGTGCCCTCGACGCACCGGATCCTCTTCACACAGGGCGGCGGGACGGGCCAGTTTTCTGCCGTCGTGTTGAACCTCCTCGCGCGCTACCGGCTGCTGCACCCCGAGCGCACTGTGGAGGACACCGTGATGGACTACGTCGTGACGGGCTCCTGGAGCAGGAGAGCCGCGGAGGAGGCGCGGCGCCTCGGCGGCGGGCGCGTTAACGTCGTCGTCGACGCGCGCACGCATTCCGACGACGGCAAGTCGTTCGACCGCATCCCGCCGCACGAGGCGTTCCACTTCTCCCCGGACCCTGCGCTTGTATACTACTGCGAGAACGAGACGGTTGACGGCACCGAGTTCTCGCACGACCTCGCGTCCCCCAGCGCGTTCCCATACCACCTGCTGCACCAGGATACTCTGGTCCCCCTCGTCGCGGACTATTCCTCCTCGTTCATGTGCCGCCCAATCCCCCGCCTTGCGGACCACGCCGTTATTTATGCGGGCGCACAGAAGAACATCGGCCCCGCCGGGCTCACGATTCTCATCGTCCGGCAGGATTGTATCGTCGATGTCGACGCTGCGGCGCTGCTGGGTGCTTCGCCCGTTCCCTTGACAATGGCATACAAGACACTTGCAGACTCCGGCAGCCTGTATAACACGCCGTCCGTGCTCCCGATATACATCGCAGGTCTTGTACTTCAGGCGATGCAGAAGAATGGTGGACTGCGGCACTATGAGGACATGAATAGGCGGAAAATGCAGAAGGTATATGCGGCACTGGAGGAGGGCGAGAAGGCGGGCGTGCTACGCAGGAAGGTGAAGGAGGGCTCGGGGAGTTGGATGAACGTTGTTTTCGAAGTCGTGGGCGCTGATGCGGAGAAGAAGTTCTTGGAGGGCGCGGAGCAACGAGGAATGAAGGGACTCAAAGGACACCGGTTAGCGCCTCCATTTCTTGTTATGCACATCGGTTGAACACTTCATTTTTCTCATAGATCGGTCGGAGGTGCGCAACCTGTCTCGCGGCGCTTCTTGAAATGCTACTGATACATTCTTGTCAGGAATACGGGTGTCACTGTACAACGCCATCACAGAAGAGGAAGTGGATCAAGTGGTCGACCACATGAAACAATTTGTCTCTCAACAGACAGAATCACTTTGAGGTATTAGTTGGCTGCGTTTGAAGCCCGTTTGTATTGTACTTGTGTAGCGCTAAGTGCACGGAGATTCCATCCGTCAGTTCTATTGATTCAGTCCTCACCGTGACTTAGGTCACTTTGCCGGAGTGGTTAACGGGATCGCCTGCTATCTTGCTCCAAGCGGTTGGGCTTTGCCCGCGAGTGTTCGAATCGCTCAGGTGACGCTTTTTTCCACATGTCGCATCTCAACCCTCCGGCACCGTGGCGTCATGGTCACGGTATCATCACCCACAATGCCGCGGCACTTACGATTCGCTTGCTCCTGATCATGTCGAATCCCTTCACCTGTTTTGCGTGCCGCAGGTCGTTCAAGAGCGAGGGTGGGGCATCAACGCGCGTGTGCCCCTTACGCAGAGTATGAGCGCGACATCTTACAGCGGGCAAGAGCGTCCAGGAATGCGCAAGGCCCGACTCCGAGACGACGCCGCCTACGTGGTGCACCTGGGACAGACGCGTCCGTAGGGCAGCCTTCAGCCGTTCACATCGGCGTCGCAGGTGATGCGAGTGTGCCCACCGTCCCCAGTGTGCCCCGACCAATTGTAAGTCAATCGCGATCCTGTTCATAGTGTTCGCATCAAGTGAACGTATTAATATTGTAGACATTCGAAACTCCCCACTGTGTGGAGTATGCTGGGCCCGAGCCTGCGCGCCCTCCGTCCACTTTCTGTACTACTGCTGTCCCCCTCATCCGTGCCAACCACGGCCTTCCCCCTGCCCAGGGTCGCGCCATTCCCCAATTGAGACCTTCCCCTCAGCCTGTCCCCGTGCCCGAGACCTCTGCCCTAAATCACTCATCGCCACAGACTCCCGAGCATGACTCGGCGTCTTCTGCAATCCCATTGGTCGATCCCGAGGACAATGTCTTCAAAGGAATTTCCACCTATTTTACTGAGCCTCAGGCGGACGCACGTCCAGTGCCGCAGCTCAAAGGGGATCCTTCGCAGGGTCGATCATTCATCACGGGAGAATGAAGCCCAAGGGAGGTGCAGGCCGCTGCTCTCCCAATCCACCAGCTCGCCCTTACTCAGTGAATGGCCCACCTATATTCGTGTGTGCTGGACAACGAAGGAGTACGTATATCAAACACACAGCCGATGACCACGCTCACCACTTGCCCTCGGATGCGGCGTGGGGCGACCGCAAATATGACAACGCGGATGGAACATTGTGAAGTTCTTCCCCTCTCGAGACATCGTGTACCCTTCCATCCGCCGCCCACACCGTAGTCAATAGTACAGCTTAGATTATATGCTAAAAATAGATTAAGTGTTACCTACCGAACACTAGTACTGGCACATAAATGTTCTTGGGGTTTAGAGGGCTAGTGAACAGGCCATTGACTTGACGGTTTGAGCAACTGGAGAAGTCTATGCTTAGGTTTGCCTTCTGACTGGGAGTCCGATCGGTCATGGTCACTTTCTCCTACTCCACCAAAATATGTCCTTTCGGGGTGTGTAATAAGACCTGCGCAGCATGGAGGATGCAGGAACAAAAAATACTGCCCCAGTGAGGCTCGAACTCACGACCTTCCGATGTCAGTAGAGTGTCTGAAATCTCACTCTTTAACAGTCGGACGCTGTGACCAACTCAGCCATGGGGCACATGCAAGCCCTTCAAGGGCTAAAATATATAAAGAAACATAACCAGTGGATATATAGACTCGTTCATCATGCTACAAAAACGCGTTTTGCGAGTACGCGATCTGAGATTTCTTGACTCTCCTTTCTGTCTTAATCATCCCAAATAACAACACCAGCCGCACTTTATGTTCACCCGCCCAATGCGTGCTGATTGAACGTCCTGCTTAAGGCTGGTTGCCAATAGGCAAATACGTAAGCTGGTATGGATCATAGTTACATTGTAGTGCCTGGAAATCATGCATACATCTCGTCCCATCCCTCCTCATTGGTGGCTTGCCTGCTATCCTGCAGTTGAGAAGGACTCGCATCCGAGGGTGTAGCGTTGCGCACAGGAGCTCCCGACCCTTGAGCGTGTTGCGCGGCCGCTTCAGCCTCCATTTCCCGGACAATATCCCACATCTCCTCATCATCGTCTGGAGCTTGCACAGGTGCGGGGCTAGAGGACTGGGGAGGTAGAGCAGGCTCGTCTGCGAACGCACCGAGCTCGTCCCACATTGCCTCGTCTTCGTCTGTGATATCGAGAGTCGCACCTCGCGCTGCGCTTGACTGAGAATTGAGAGCGAGCGAGGCAGCCGCGGCACGCTGTTCCTCGTCTTCCCGGATCATGGCGTCGATGTCGAAGTCGTCATCGGGTACGTCTATAGTAGAATTAAGACGAACACGTGGAGAATTGGTCGCAGCGGGAGCGGGCAGCCGTACGCTCTGCTCCTGCGCTTCGCCGCTTGGAGCATCGTTTGCCTTTGCTCGCTCAGCGTCACCCTCGCCCTCGCTGTCGTGTTCGGCATCCGACGTCAAATCGATAGTCTCATCGGCTGGACGGTCGGGGAAGATGCCCTTAGACTCGTCGCGCCATGTCCGCAGGGCGTACTGGAGATGACACGCGCTCAGCATGGCATGAGCATGATGCACAAACGTAATACAAGCACCTGCATCCGCTTCGAGTGGCAGAATTTCTCCACCCTCTGGGTGGTATCGCGGAACTGCGTGCGCGGGTACATCTTGTGCGTCCAGAACTGGTAGACCTGCAGGAGCCTGTTCAGATCCAACGCCTAAACGTGCTTCGTTAGCAAGATAAGAGTTTACGTTTAGGGGACATACCTCATGGCCCTTTCCCTTTGGCCTGAAATTCTTCGTCTGCTTGATGAGGGCCGGAAAACCGTCCGGGCCTAGCAAACGCGCCTCATCCAGTCGCGGAATCTTCTTCCGTTCCTTCCGTCCATTCTCCCCCTTCTTTCCCCCTTGTCCTACAGCATTACCATCGGCATCCTTGCTGGGAGAGCTACTTGGGAGGACCTCATGAGGGGCTAGGGGAAGTGATCTCGCATTCACGACATCGGCCTGGCGCCGCAGCGCGTCGAGGTCGAGCGAAGGAGCGAGGTCCTGAAACGCGTGCTCCGGATCATCGTCGAGGTCGTCAAAAAGCGCATCTATGTCGGGGTGCTCCTGAGTGGGCCCAGTGGCTTTCGGAGAGGGAGGCTTGGGTGCCTCGTCGTCAGATTCGAGGAAGAGAGTGGAGCGCGGGCGTTTGGTTGGGCGTGGCGAGTTGTCGCCACCGTCTTCGCCGTTGTCATGTCCGTGCACACTGCGTGTGGTGGTGCGGGGGGAAGTGTTGATGATGGGCTCGTCCCAGATGTCTGCCAGCGCAGTGGAAGCCATCGTCGTTGGGAAATACGCGTCGCACACGCGTCACGCGCAACTTGACGCGTTCTGTCACAGGGTGACCGTCACGTCGATCGGACAAACTCCGAGTCTTCGTAAACTTAGTAAATTCTGTCCTCTTGCCACTTCTAACGGATATGGTCCCGCCCACAGTCCCCGACCCCGATGTCGATGAGGGTATAGAATATTGGGCAACACAACCAGCCAACTACGACGGTGTTCTCGGTAAGCAGAGTTTGTCTTGAGTCATCCGCCATCGCACCGTGATTTTTATTCCAGGTGGTTTTGGATCTGGGGTAGACAAATACTTGACCTTTCCATGCGATATCTAACTTGGTCTCTTCAGTCATTACCTAGGGTCGATGCGCTTGGCTCGCGCCAATTCCTCATGTACCTGATGCCGGAGCTCTGCGCCGTTCCTTCCGCCGTGCGCCCCCTACACCCACTACATGATCCTACCCGGCGGATACGCGCATTGGACGTCGGCGCAGGGATCGGCCGCGTAACTGGTGACGTGCTTCTTCACCTGGTTCAGGATGTCGTCCTCGTCGAGCCCGTCGAGAGCCTCGTCAATGAGGCCTGGGCACGCGGGCGCGCGAGCGCCGCGGGCAAGGTGACAGAGGACAGCACCCACGTCCTGTGGAAGGGCATCAAGGACAGGACAAAGAGCGTCACTTTCGTCCAAGGGACGCTCCAAGACCTGGACCCATGTCGCCCGCTAATTTCCACAAAGCGGCTCGGCCGCGTGGGTTACGAACCGCCTGCGGACGACCTCGAGTCGCCGTACGATATCATCTGGTGTCAGTGGTGTCTCGGATGTCTGAGCGATCCAGACCTTGTTGCCTTCCTCAAGCGCAGCGGTGCCGCACTGCGGGATCCCGAACGGAGTCTGATTATTGTGAAGGAGAATTTGTGCTCGGAGCCGGAGGGCGGCGGGCCCAGGACGGTGTTCGATGAGACCGATTCCAGTCTTACAAGGTGAGAATTTCTGTTGCAGGGGTGATTGAGTCTGCTCAACGGAACGACTTGAAAAGATCCGACCTCGCCTGGAAGAAGTGTTTTAGTGAAGCTGGTTTGAGCCTGATACACGAGCAAGTGCAGCGTGGATTTCCCGAAGGTCTTTATGTTGTGAAAATGTCAGTGTTCAACTCTTGTGCCCTTCGCGAGATCCTCATGTGAGCATTCCACTGCAGGTATGCTTTGAGACGGCCATCTTGATGAGCAGTCCGCCAGATTTTATGACAAAAATCAGTTCGCATCATATTGCAAGACGACTAGAGGAAAATCCAGACAGCAAAGAAGGGAAAATTTTGTACACAGACGATAAACGCAAAAAAAGACTCCTGCAATGCAGATATGGTGGCACAAATGAGCGTCACGAGGCGATAATGAGGACGAAAGACGTGTGCCGCGCATAAAATCCGGAAACTAATAGCTCTGCATGGACCTGTTCCTCATTTTGCAGGCTTCCCTCTCTTCTCTCGCCAATACGGCCTCGCTGAGACTTGACCGCCGCTTCTGCTCCCTGCTCTCCGCTCTTTCCTTCAGGCCGGGGAAGTTGCTACGGACGACTTGGTCAAGATGCGGCCAGATCTCGTCGGACGAGGCACCCGTCAGCGTGATCAGATTGCTGCCAGAAACCAGGGTACTGAAGTACGACAGCAGCGGCGAAGTAGAGGCATAGAACTTCTCCAAGCGACGAGTGAATGTCTCCTGCAGGCAGAGATGACGTCGTGATACGAACACCTCTGTTTGTACAATGAAGAACATACCGGGATATCGTCTGGTCGCTTCGTTAGTGGCTCTCCAGTCTCGTCGTCGAGACCAGCGATCTTCGGAGGATTGTACGAGAGGTGGTACACCCGCCCCGAGGGAAGATGTACCCACCGGTCGGATATGCGGCTGAGGATCACCTCGTCCGCGACATCCAGATTGACAATTAAACTGAGGGGGCTTCCCTGATTCCTGTACGCCGACCGGACGCCATTATATCAGACCTTTGCATTCAACAATAGAAGGCATACCGTAGATGACTATCCAAAAGTTTTCCTTGACCTAATGTCCGTGGGAAACCGTCCAAGATCCAGTGCTGCATGACTGTGAGCGAACGCGTCGGAGCGGGCGAGACAGCAGCATGCGTACCTTATTATGCAGCAGATCCAATTTACTTGTAACAACCTTGAGCATGACGTCGTCGGGGAGCAGACTCCCGGCGGCGACGACCTTCTCAGCCATCCGCCCGACCTCCGTCCTGTTGCAGCACGCCAACAATATTCATTGATCAGCACGGGCATGATACACGGACGGTAGCGGGACGTACTGCTCCGCTATATGCTGGCGCAGTAGGTCGCCAGTAGAGAGCGACAAAATATCGTATTTCTTGACAAGGCGTGCGGACAGTGTGCCCTTCCCCGCACCCGGCTTCCCAAACATGAGCATGCGCAAAACCTTGTTTTCCCCATGGTCCGCATGGTCCCCCGGGTCGCTGGCGAGGGCCCCGGCGCGGCCATTATTCAGGGAAAAGGGTAGGGCTTTCTGTGCGGGGGCGGAATGTCCGAAGGCCCGACATTGCCGTGCGTGTTTCGGCCGAAGGGAAGAGGCAAGGGGTATGGAAGGAGGCATGCACGCGAGCTTCCTCCTATCGGGAGCAGGGTTTTGGTCGCTGGCGGCGCAGGATGGTGCTCTACGTCAAGCTCGAACGACTGCTGCAGTTTATCGACGTCCTTACACTTCCTGTTCTTTCCGAGACCTCATCCCCAAATCTCTGCGGCGGTCACGCGATACTGAACTCGACATCACCGGGCGCCCTGGGGCAGCCCAGACTCATATAGTCCTCCCTGACATCCCTCCTGACCTTGCCAAAGTGCTGAGATGTGGTTTTCACGTACGCTATTATGCGTCATCGCGCTCCAAGAGTGATAAAAACATGGACTTTAATACGTTTTCTCTTCCTCACGGATGCGGCTGAGCTCGAACGCTAGACTGCTGCTGGCCTTTCGAAGACCATCCAATCAAGTCCCTCATCTCCTTGACGCCAACCACGCCTTTCACATCGGGCCGTGCCTGGTCCACCGCGATGCATATTGCCTCGGCGACATGGTCGACATGGATGGGCGGAATGGTCAGCGCGTTGGCTATAGAATCCAGGGGGGAAGGCCCGACAAGTGGCGAAGGGTCGGAGGACGCCGCAGGAAATGCCGACGCCAACGACCGCAATACGCTTGATGGCGTCGGGAACCCCGACGGCGCTTTTGAATGGATCGTCGCAGACAGATCGAGCAGTGCTGCGATGGGCGAGGTGACGGGGCGAAAATGGGGATGGTACATCATACCTGCAGCCGCATGTCAGTATATGAAGCATCGAGTGGGGCGGGAGGCATACTCGGTCTGATGTATACCGCGCGGTAGTCAGGTCTGCCCTTCGTCATGTTCTCAATCCCAAGCTCTGCTTCTCTCTTAGTCTCGATGTAACGTGCTGAGATGAAGGGGCGAGTTGCATCCTCCGCTGAAACAAAGATAAACGGCCTCGGACCGTTCACAGGCACGCTGGGGGGGCTAGCGAGGAACGTCTCGCACACTCGCAATGCTGTGAAATAATTGATTCGGGACGGGCTCAGGTAACTTCCATATATTGTGAAACAAGCAATACGCACCAGCATCGCGGTTCAGCCGTTCATATTCTCCAGGTGCATCTCTCTTCTCCAGCGGGTTCGCCGACGACCCGCTAGCGGTGAGGTTAGAGACCAGCGTGCCCAGGAGCGCAGGCACATTTCCGTCCTTCAGTGCATTCTTATACCGCGTGTCGGCGAAGAGCGTGCCCGTCGTGTGCACTACGGCCGTCACACCGGGCAGCAAGTGCGCGTAGGACTCGGGCTGCAACGCGTCGCCCGTCCGCCACTCTATCTGGGAGATGAAAACGCATGAGTAAAGGCAGGCAGCTCGTAACTACGGAAGCGCAACACTTTGGATGTCCAGGCGGGCGAATGGCCCTTGGGCGTCGTGTATGGCCTGCCGGACGAACTGCAGAAAGCGTGAACGAGGATGATTGTGCCCTTACAACGAGGTCCTACCTGATGCTTGTTACCCGCATCCCGCGGGCAAGCGCCGCCCTGCAGACCGCGGAACCTACACAGTTGTGCTTCAGCTCGGGAGGTCCTCGCATCTCTGTACGGTGCACATACCTAGAAAACCGTTCCCACCGACCACAAGAATTTTCTGGATAACAGGTTCCATGTTGTGGAAATTTGGAATAACGAAGAGGAAAAGGGAAATTTCTGCTGTCGTGTCCCACAATACTCGAGAGCGCTCCAGTGTACACGAACCTGAACGTGACGTCACGCGTCAACAGCGCTTTCGGCGAATTACCGACTCGGACTCGGACAGTTGCTGCTCAGGTGCCCACATATCATAATGGTGTACAACAAATATTCGATACAGAACCTACGTATGGCACGCTATACACACGGATAAATGACGGGTCAACCAAAAGAATAGAGCGACAGCAAAATAACGCGGAAGGCGGCGTGAAAGTGTAAGGATGGACTGCAAGACCAAGGAAGGAATTCTAAGCCACCAGGGTCGTCACGTCGTGTTTCGGATATCTCTGCCGTCATCACACCAGAAGTTAAACAGCTTACGGGATCTGGTCCCGCACCGCACGGGGATTTCGCAGAAATGCCAGAAGGAAAGCGTCAACACAAGTAACCAGGAACAAGAGAAACCTAGTTCAGGTATTGCCAAGAAACTGTAAAGTGTGTCGCATTAGCAGGAGCGAATAAGAACGTACGCAGCGCAGAACTTACTCGGAACGATGCCTGTGCTCAGATCGGCAATGGCCTGGAAAGCAGCGACGGAAAGATCAATCGAGTTCGAGTTTCTGCACGTAGGGCAGTCGTCAGCAATGGTGACGGTTACGCTCTGGCCATTGTCTGTGTTGGTGATTAAAACTTGCTGACCACAGAGCGGCGAAGCGTTCCCAGAGTAGCCATAGAGAGCTTGGTCTGTCACGGTACATGGTCAGCTCACGTCGAGCAGATGAAAACAAGGATGCTGACCCATGGCGCATATGAAGTTGTAATCGCTATGTACAGTACCGCAAGCGCCTGCAACCCCATTCTGGTAGTAGTATGTCGCGCTAAGGAACACATGCGTGAATGAACCGCCCTTTGAGGAATATGGGATAACTTACAATCCGCCCCAGTTGACTGCATAGTCGGAAGAGAAAGCGTCCGAAGAAGCCGCAACTGCAGCAGGAGAAGATTTAGACAGCGATGGCGTCAAAGATAGAGATGTGGAGGGCGAAGGCGAAAGCGAAGATAAGGGCATAGGAAACGAAGTTGGCGTCGCGCACGATGAAGGAGGTACGGACGAGGTCGTAGCATGGGTGTGACGAGAGTGCGAGTGCGACGCCGGAGGGTCAGCGACCAATACCGGACTGGAAAGCGCACTGACAGGAGGCGGGACGACTGAGGTGGAAGCCGAAGGGATAGGCACAGGTGCGCTGGAGGGATCATCGTCGCAGTGACACTGATTGTACAGATCCTGTGTGCCACTAGGCCCTGCGGAGCTAACAGAGGAAGACTCGAGGAAGCACCCTGATGGGAGATCCTCGAGCGTTTCATTGGCCTACCATGGGAAGGGCTGAATATGAAGTTGCACTGCAGGGTGATATGACATACCGGCCAGCGACCACAGCACGCCGTGAAAAAAGAGGTGCGTTGCTTATTCCCGCAGTTGAGTGCCGAGTAACGCTCCTAGGATCATATGAGTGTTATGCGGAGATGAGAATGACGCCAAATGGGTAGCGAAGGAATGTAGTACCTCTATGTAATTCTTAGCAGAGGTTGAACGAACTGCGAAATCCCGCGCAGGGATGGCAACGCCGACCACGGAAAAAGCTGCGGCCAAGGCAATAAAAACGACAGAGAATAGGTGGAACATGGCGACTGGCGCTCGAGAGGTTAACGGGCGCAAAGGCAAGCTTGAAAAACAACCAGCAAGCGTGGCTTTAAGAGAGCGAGCACCGTGCCGAAGGATGAACGGATTTGGGGGAGGACATGCGGAAGATGCGCGTAAATAATTACCGTAAAAAACAGCACAGCTGAGGCGAGGAGAAGAGACGGAGAGAAAAGAAGGTCGGTGTACGTCTTGTTCAGGTAAAGCAAGGTCGAGGTGACGAGACATAAGGCCTTAAGCTTTAAGGGTGGGCGCCGGCATATGTGGTTTTATGTACGAGATTCCCAAAACCTTCGCTGACGGGGATGTCATGGACGTCCCAGCCTGGCCGATTTTTATCCTTGTTTATTCTAGGTCGAGTTCTTGCTACGACTAGGCCTCAGGTCCATTTTGCCTGCTCCCACCGCCCTCCTTGCGGCGTAAACATGACTGGATGAAAACTTCAGGTGCTGTCGGGACATGAGAGCGAGAGGACGAACCTAGAAATTTACATCTCATCACCTTGTCATCACCACCGGCAATGAGTACGGTTGACATGCAAGCAAAACGTTAACGTCAAACCTGCTAGCCGGTCAATATGCATGACGCGAGCGGTGATCTACCAGAATCTGAGCCAGCGCCGAGTCACCGCTCTATTTATGGCAATCGTCGCGGAGATACACCCGCAGCGCCAGGGTGGCTGTGAGAGCGCAGTGTCCTGAACTTCGACAGCAGATACCACCTCCTCACATTTCACGAACGACATGAGTATGTCACAAATATCCTCATCGTCTTCTTTTCAACTAACCACGCATGCAGACGACATACCAGAAAACCCATTTGCATCTACCCATTCATTGGATACAAATCCCTTCGAAGACCCTGTCTACCCCTCATCGGCATCTAGCATCCACAAGGACGACCATTCTGTACGGCTTGAAGAGCTCAACCAGCGAGAGCGGGATCTCGAGCGGAGAGAGCAAGAATTGACTCAGCAGTCCGAACACATCAGGAGGTTTGGACGTAGCAACTGGCCGCCATGTATGTGTCCTTTTGGTGTCTGGCAGGATACGACGCTCTGAACTTCAAATCTCATCTTCAGTTTACCCCCTAATCTTCCACTCAATTAAGGACGAAATTCCCGAAGCCTCACGGCTAGTGATCACCCGTCTCTACCAGCTATGGCTTCTACTTCTGGGGACACTACTTATCAACATGATTGCGTGCATATTCATTCTCACTGGAGGGTCAAGTGGTGGTGGCAGCGATTTGGGCTCGAGTATCGGGTAGGCATATAAGCGATGGTCTCCAGCCAAGCCTGACATTCTACCGGCAGGTATCTGATCGTCATTCCCCCGCTTTCGTTCCTATTATGGTACAGGTAAGTATCCAGTATACGCGGGGCCCACTGACTCTGATGTGATGTATGTCAGACCCATCTATAATGGCTATATGAAGGTGAGTCTCTACGCTAGGATGATACCCTCCTTCTGACAAGGTTGCAGGAGCAAGCCCTATATTACTGTGAGTTGCTTCCTCTACGCAGGTTGAGGATAATCTCAGATCTTCTCAGATATGTACTTCGTGTTCTGTGGTTTCCATCTTCTGTACTCTGTGTACATGTATGTATACTTCCTATTCTATCTTCACAAGGTTGACAATTGAGCTTTATCAGGATTATTGGAATTCCAAGGTATCGAGAACACGCTACCTAACAACGCCAGCGGTGCTCACGGTTGTTGCAGTACTGGTGCCGCCGGCATCATCCAGACCATCAAGATGTATGTGGATCATCGCTGGGTAGCGGCTATTCTAGGCACAATCGCAACTGTGGGTTGGGTGTTACAAGGCGTTGGTCAAGGTCTCTACTATCGTCAGGTGGGTCGTGCGATGTTGTTTACAGACACCGAAGGTCATCGTTTTTTTGTAGATATGGACTCACCACAAAGCGGCCGGCCATTCCATCGAAAAAGTAAATATTCCTTTACACGTGTTCCATGTAAGGATGCGGGCTGATTCTGCGTCAGGCGAAGACCGAGCTGGCTACGCACGGAGCGAAGGCGTACTTCACGCGGGGTTAGGACGCTGGCAGTTCATTCCTCGTTGGACGATGTTTTACTTATGTAGTGGGACCCGATATCTTGTGTATTGTGTGGTTCGAATGGTGACATCGTCGTGATGATCAAGTGCAGATACCAACGAGCGTCAGACTCAGAGCAACGCAGTGGCGGTGGCTGCACATCGGTCGGAGTTTGAACCGGGGAGCTCTTACAGGGCAGCCCGCGCGTTGATCCTTTTCTCTCAACCACCACCTAAGGTCTGTCCTCCCTCACGCGTCCAGATCATCGACTCACCCCTCCCTCTCTTCCAGGGAAAAAGCATTCAAAAAAATTCTATACGTAAAAAATCTCAAAAAGCAGTTGCCTTGTCGCCTCCTGTGTGCGTTTTCTTTACCGTCTCGTCTTCGACGCGTTCTGACCACCCAACGCGCAAACAGTCGCAGAAAAGTCCTCAAAGCAGTAACGACCCCCCATACACTAAAAAGAAAATGTCTGCGTCTCCTTCCGTCGCCACTCCTCAGGACGCCATCCCCCAGGGCCATATTCCTGAGGCCGCCGCTCCTCCCGCCCCTGCACCTGTGGCCGCCGCCTACAACCCGCCTCCCCCGCAGATGCCCTCCCCATCTGCGTCCCTGTACGTCGGTGAGCTCGATCCCACCGTGACGGAGGCGATGTTGTTCGAAATCTTCAATATGATTGGCCCCGTGGCGAGGTATGTGCCGTTGATTTTGCCTCGGTGGCGGGCGCTGAAGCTCGTATATGCGCAGCATTCGCGTCTGTCGTGACGCCGTTACCCGTCGCTCCCTTGGATATGCGTATGTTAACTACCTCAACGCGAGCGACGGTGAGTGACCTTTCCGTTCGCCACCGCGCCTTCTCTAAGAGCTAATTTGACCTAGGCGAGCGTGCCCTTGAGCAGTTGAACTACTCCTTGATCAAGGGCCGTGCCTGGTGAGTAATTCTCGTTCAGTTGTTCTTCGACATCCTTGATGGACGCGTCTTTCAGCCGTATCATGTGGTCTCAGCGAGACCCTGCCCTGCGCAAGACCGGCCAGGGCAACATCTTCATCAAGAATCTTGATGAACAGATCGATAATAAGGTGGGTTTTGTGCGATGTGCCCGTCCAACACCGCTGACGTTGTCGAGTCAGGCCCTCCACGATACGTTCGCAGCCTTCGGTAACGTTCTGTCGTGCAAGGTCGCTACTGACGAGCATGGCCGTTCCAAGGGTTATGGTTTCGTGCACTACGAGACCGCTGAAGCCGCTGAGACCGCCATTAAAGCCGTTAATGGCATGCTTCTCAATGACAAGAAGGTGTATGTCGGCCACCACATCTCTCGCAAGGTTAGTGGCGTGTGTGTGCATCACACCTTGTTGTTGCTTATTTTACCATTTACAGGAGCGCCAGTCGAAGATCGAGGAGATGAAGGCTCAGTTCACCAATATCTACGTCAAGAACATCGATCCGGAGGCGACTGAAGAGGAGTTCAATGAGCTCTTCAGCCAGTTCGGCCATGTCACCTCTGCAGTGGTTCAGGTCGATGACGAAGGGAAGAGCCGGGGCTTCGGCTTCGTCAACTTCGAAAACCACGAGGACGCCCAGAAGGCGGTCGAGACTCTTCACGACTCGGAGTTCAAGAGCAGGAAACTCTTTGTCACTCGCGCGCAGAAGAAGGCCGAGCGCGAGGAGGAACTTCGCAAGTCGTACGAAATGGCTAAGATGGAGAAGATGAGCAAGTACCAGGGTGTCAACCTCTATATCAAGAACCTCGAAGACGATATTGACGACGATCGTCTCCGTGCCGAGTTTGAGCCTTTCGGTAACATTACCAGCGCGAAAGTGATGCGCGACGAAAAGAACAGCTCCAAGGGGTTCGGCTTCGTCTGCTTCTCCTCGCCGGACGAAGCGACTAAGGCGGTCGCGGAGATGAACAACAAGATGATTGGCTCCAAGCCTCTTTATGTGTCTCTTGCGCAGCGTCGCGAGGTCAGAAGGCAGCAGTTGGAGAGCCAGATTGCCCAGCGCAATCAAATCAGGATGCAACAGGCTGCCGCTAGCGGACTCGCTGGAGGATACATGAACGGCCCTCCTATGTACTACCCTCCCGGTCCTGGCGGTTTCCCACCTCAGGGTGGCCGCGGCATGATGGGCTACGGTCAACCTGGTATGCTACCTCCTCGTCCCCGATATGCTCCTGGCGGCCAGGTCCCTGGCATGCCTCTTCCTGCTCCGTACGGCCAGGTTCCCCCTCCGGCATATGCGGGCATGCCTGGATACCCTCGTGGCGCGCCGCGACCTCCCCCCGGCGGTCGTGCCCCTCCGCCCGCTGATGCCAACCTCCCTGCTCCCAACGGCGGGGCTCCTCGCCCTGCTGGTCTGCAAGGTGTTGCTGCGACGCGGCCCCCGGCCGGTGCTGCTGTGGCTGCCGCCACTCGTGCCCAGCCGTATAAGCAGGTGCCCCCTGCTGCACCAGTACCTACGGGCGTCCCGGTCCCTGGTGCAGAATTTCCCGCAATCACTCTCACCTCGGAGGCGCTTGCCAATGCGACGCCGATGGAGGGTAAGCAGATGCTCGGTGAAATTATCTACATGCGGATTGCGCCGTAAGTCCTCTGGTCATTGCTTCTTCATGAGCGGGATGTCTGATCTATCCTCGCTGCAGGTCTCAGCCGAAGTTGGCCGGCAAGATCACCGGGATGTTGCTCGAGATGCCCAACCAAGAGCTCTTGACGCTTCTCAAGACCCCCGAGGCGATGGCTGCCAAGGTCAGCGAGGCTTTGAATGTGCTCCACGAGTTCTCGCAGAGGGAGATTGCTGAGAATAAGGAGGCAGCTGATGACAACGAGATTGCTGAGGGCCAGTAAGAAGATCGCCTTCATTTCCTGGCAGGGGTGGCATCAGGAAGTGCAGTGCAATGGTCATTCTTTCGACTGGCTTTTCGCGTTTTCTATCATTCCCATTTCTTTCTTCACCCCCTCTTTGCTACTTGCTCTGTTCGCTTTCATACTAGCTGACGGGGTTTGTGGTGGTCGTTCCTTTGCTGTGTATTTAGATCTGAGGAACAGGAGTTGTGGCTTGCTGCACTGGAATTGCGACTGTAAGAGCTGAATAAGTTGAACATGCAGTCAACATGAAATTGTAAGGTGAAGATTACAGTACAACATCGGCATGATATGCTACAGTCCCTAAAGATAAAGCGTACGACTTGAGGAGGCATCGTCCGGCGTTCAACGCCCACCTCCCATACCTCCCATACCCATCATCTTAAACATGTCGCTCATGTTGGGCATACCGCCGCCCAGGCCCCCCAGCCCGTTGCCCATTTGCGCCATCATCCCTGTCAATGACGAAATTAGAATCAAAACGTGCGCGAACAAATTCACAAGAGGATACGTACGCTGCATCTCCTCCATGTCCATCTGATCTCCACCCTGCCCTTGCATCATGGCCTTCATCATCTCCTGCATGCCACCGCCGCTGCGCATCTGGCGTTGGAGTTGTTGCAGCATGCCAGGCGGCATTGCTCGCTGAAGAAGGGAGACTGCGTCAGCATTTCGCCGGGTGGGTATATCGCAGACACCCACCTGCATAGCCTGTACTTGCGCCGGTGTCGGCATGCCATTCGCGCCCCGTCCGCGCCCCCCTGCAGCCGCTTGCATCTTCTGCATCGCCTGCAGCCATCCGTTCTTGCCTCCGGCTTGCTTCGCCATGTTTGCCATCATCCTGTATTGACATAGAAGCTCCTCCACCTCGCGCACGCTCGTCCCGCTGCCCCGCGCGACGCGCGTTACCCGCCAAGTCAGACCAACTGGCTTGCCGTCTTTGCCATGCTCCATGAAGAGAGCCCCGTCCGAGTCAAGCTCGGAAGAGGTCATGCTATCGGAAATATAGATCATACGCTTCATACGCAAAGACCCTTCCTCGTCCGATCCTTGCAGCAGGTCTTGGGGCAGTCCGGGAATCATGGAGGCGATTTTAGATAAAGGTCCCCTGTAACGTGCCTTGGTGAGGAATTCGCAGGGAGACAGACAAATTCGCACATGTTCATAACATTCTGTATCTGCTCCCTCCAATCACGGATGCTCAGCTTACCCTCTTCTAGCTTCTTCGCCATTTCTTTCTGCTTGTCTGGATTTTGCGTCGCTATGTCTTGCATGTGTTCCATAAGACCTTGGACGTCTCCCAGTCCAAGCAACTTGGAGATGAATGGTTGTGGGGAGAATTTGTCCAAGTCGTGCAGATGCTCGCCCACACCGAGGAAAATAATTGGCGTCTTCGTAGCAGCGACGCTGTGAAAAGATGTCAGCACAGAATATCCAGCCTACTACGGTCCTACGCACGCAGAGATAGCACCTCCACCTTTTGCGTGCCCATCCATCTTAGTGACGATGATCGCTCCGAAGTCTGCACTTTCTTTGAACGCGCGACTTTGCGCTTCAGCCGCCTGACCTAGCGTATGAGTGAGCTCGGCTCGCATATCTGTCGTGGAGATGCACTCACCGATGCTGGCGTCTAGAATCATGATGGTCATGTTAGGCTTGACCGCCTCGGAGATTTGTACCATCTCCTCGAACAGTTCAGATTCTTGCTTATGACGACCAGACGTGTCCACGATAATAACATCGAACCGCTCCTTCTTGAACTTCGCCACACCTTGCGCGGCAATACTTACAGGGTCGGTCTCAGTGTACGAGCCAAAGTATGCTACTTTCGCTTTGGTCGCAGACTGTCGGGTTTGATCAAAAGCACCAGCACGGAACGTGTCTGCGCATACTATGCATGACTTAAAACCACGCTTCTGGTAGTAGACCGCGAGCTTCGTGCAAGTAGTAGTCTTTCCGTTACCCTTTTCGCCAGCTGAGAGTTAAAGTGTGCGCAGATCGGGATGAGGGCGCACGTACCTGCAAACCCACGGCCATAATGACATTGGGCTGACCCTTCTTGGGCTTGTATGGCTCTACACCGGGGTCGACGAGCTGAACGAGCTCATCGAATATCGCCTGTCAAATTGTGAGCCGCATGCACTCGACAAGACATGCCTTGCATCTACTTTCTGAACAATGCTCTTCCTATTTGCTTCCTTGCCTTTATCCGCCCCACCCTCCAGAGACGCTTTCACCTTCGCTTTCACCTTTTGTCGGAGTGTCGCCACTAGTTTGACGTTAACATCGGATTCGAGTAAGGCAGCGCAGACTTCTTTCAGCAATGCATCGAGGACCTGAAATATATAGCTCAGTGTCCCATCTACATAACAACGGACTCGAGCGGACCTTGTCATCGACAACTGGTGCTCGGTTGAGAGATGACAGAGCAGCATTGAGCTTGCGCCCTAGGTCGGCCAACACCATCGCAATGGATTGAGGACAAGTGTCGATCAGAGCACGTTACACCGCGTCGCAGTAGGCGCCCATCACTTCACCGATGCTACATCGTTCTCGTATGGGATGGGACCTCTCTCCATACCATTACCATCATGGCTCACAGCGACTCCGAGGATGAGATCAATGACGACGCTGAGTACGACCGGACGACCGAGGCTGATGACGACGTGGAGGACGATATCCTAGATGCTCTCGAAGGCGACTTGGCTGCGGCTGCAGCTGCCGAAGAGGCCTCAGAAGATGTGCGCTCCATTATTTCTTGGAACTGCTCGTACTTATGTTGTGTCTTGCAAGGACTCTTATTCTG
This sequence comes from Sparassis crispa, assembly GCF_003851025.1. Taxonomy (NCBI): domain Eukaryota; kingdom Fungi; phylum Basidiomycota; class Agaricomycetes; order Polyporales; family Sparassidaceae; genus Sparassis; species Sparassis crispa. The sequence goes on from NW_020939750.1 coordinate 832,640, forward strand.
ATGACTCCGACGGTGGTTCCGATGACGAAGACGCAGAGGACGAAGCACATCCGCCACAGAAACCAGTGCCAGACGTCCGGGAAGCACGATCCTCTGCATCGCCTGTGAAAGCTGCTACCCCGCCAAGGGAATCTCCAAAAGCTGAACGTAGGTCACTATTACCTGACCCGGTTGGTACTTGTTGACGGCCATTCATACTGTTCAGCTGTGCCATTACGGCGATCCCTCTCGCCCGCTCAGGCTCGGAGGGAAAAGTTAGTGAACGAGATCCAATGGCCGAGGTCATACACTGTCGAGGCCATTTGCGCCATTCCCCATCCCGTGCCCACTCACTGTCTTGCGTCGTCGGCCTGTATGACCCACTTGTTGACTGGTTCTGAAGATGGTTATATTCGAGACTATGACGTGTTTGCCGCTGTGAATAACAAGGTTGTCTTGACTGCACCACAGAGGCATCATTGTGGCGTCATGGAAGGCGACATGAAGGCTGGGCAGATCAAGTGCTGGTGGGAGAATCTGGCTGATGTGGGCTCAAGCATAGCCCCAGAGGAGCCGCCATTATCACCAGTATACAGTCTGGCGATGCACTCGGATGCCTTATGGGCCCTCGCTGGTTCGAAAGTAAGTTTGGTCCTACCCGTAACCCTCACACTCGATTTTAACAATGCGACGCAGCTCGGCCACATAAATTTATTTACAGTCCGCCATGATCCTGGTCAATTGTGCCATGTTATGAGAGGCCACCGCGGCCCTGTCTCGGCTCTCGCTATGCAACATGATGAGATGGGGTTCTTCAGCGCTGGATGGGATGGCGAGGCTGTAGTAAGTTTAATTTTGCCCTTCACGGCCTTAATAGCTCACAGAAAGATATGTCACCTGTAATGGCCACCTCACCAGCAATGGGACCTCAATACCGGTCAGAATGTGCGAACTTTTACGGCGCATGGGGCTCAGCTAGCCGCAATTGCAGTGCGGCCTCTTGTATCCGACTTCAGTGGATATCAGTGGAGCACGCCTCCATCAAGGGTGAATCAACTCCCATCAACGTACAGCGAAGACCCACCGGCAACTTACCAGAACGCAGCGACTAACGGGCGTTCCATGTCTACGGGAAACGGATCAGCAGGCTACCATGCTCCATATTTTATCAATGGTAACGGACGTGCTGACCAAGTTCAAAATGGTATGCCTCAACAGCGGGACGAGGATGCAAAGTCTGACACGTCGTTCGACCCACTGTTCGATGACGAGCCTGATGCCGATGGAGAATTGGACCAAGAAGATGGCCCACAGCAGCCACCGGCTTACGGTTCATCATATCCCCCAGCTGCACCGCAGATAGCTCCTCAGACTCCGCAATATTCAACGCCTTTCTCGAATGCCCAACCATCGCAGTTCCAGGCAAATGGTCGCACTGTCTCCGGGACCGTTGCTGCACCCAAAAACGGGCCTCCTATTCTAGATCCAACATCCTATACAGCATTCTCCCCGGACGTGCTTATGACTGCATCAGTTGATGGACAGGTCATCCTCTGGGATACACGGGTGCAATCTTCTGGTCACGGTGTCGGTAGGCTATGGATGAGCGAGAAGACACCTCCGTGGTGTGTTTCGGTATGTCGACGGGGTACACGAACGGCTCATATCGATACTGATACTGAAACTCCCAGGCGTGCTGGTCAGCCGATGGCGCACAGATCTACGCAGGCCGAAGGAATGGCACGATAGACATCTGGGATGTTCGGCAGACGGGACGCACTGCATCGGGTATCCCGAAGATCTTGAAGACCCTGCGTAATCCAGTCAGCTCGGGTGTCGTGTCGTGCGTTGTGGCTTTCCCGGACGGCCGACATCTCGCCTGGTAAGCTATCACAAGTACGCCGAGGTCGTGCGATACTGATCATGCCTTAGCGCTTCGAACGACAACATTCGGTTGTGGAATGTGGCGGAAGCTGGCGAGCCAGATGCGTGGGGCAAGATGAAGAGTGGTGTCCAGTTCAAGATCATTCCTGGGCATCACGGTGGCTATATCTCCCAGATGTGTAAGATATGCCTCTCCTGCGCTATTTTCGATAACTTACTTACTCTCTGTTTACAGTATTGGATCGAGCGGCGAGGTTCCTGGTTAGTGCAAGCAGCAACCGAGGGTGGCATGGTGAATCTACAAAGACTGTATTCGTACACGAAATCAAACATTTGAGGTGACCACACATGTCCCCCGCCTATCGGGAAGTGATCTGGCCGAATACGGAAGGTGAAGTCGGTCAGCCCTCAACCACACAACAACTCATCCCTCTCTTCCCCTCAAACATCAATAAAACCACTCTGGTTACTGGTGACGGTTTACTACCTTGAGGCTGAGCGCATGCTGGTTTCCTACGGCGACAGACTTGGCTCTGGTTCTTCGGCGGTCTGCTCTGGGTGTTTGTTATCAGGTAGGTCGAGTCAGACGAGGCGCGCGTATCTTACACGCGATCGCCGCGCCCTACGAAGCGTGAAGAACGTCCGAGATGTGCATGGGGAGCTGTGGGTGCGCATGTCTCAGGCTTTCGTCGCGCTTCTAGGGTGTAGCGACCGCGGAACCTTCGAGCTGACACCACTGGGTCGCAGGCTTGTTTTCTGCGCCATGCTGTTTCTGGCGACTGGCAACATATCTTTTCTCTGGCGACGGGCTTCTTTTATGGCCGTCTGACTGGTTCGCTCTCCGGCTAGTGCTCTGTTCCTGGGCTGCAGGTTCGTATTGGCTTCGTTTTCAGTTGTCGGTGCATCTTTTTTGTCGATGTCTGCACTGTTGTGGATATACTCGTGTATCTGTTGTTGTGGTGCTGTATGTAGAGTCTGACGTACATGTCCAGGTGGCGCTGATGTGGGTTGGTTGCAGCTTCTGTCGAGCCTGGGCACATTGTATTCTCGAGGGAGGGCGAGTGAACACTCGTCCTGGCGTGGACCTTTTCGTGGTCCTCGGGATAAGTACTCCTTGGGATCCTGTGATCTCAAGCGAGGAAACCAACCGCGCCTTATTACACTTGTATTACGAGCTCAAGACCTATTCCAATATGTAGGGCCCGTTGAACTCCATTTACTTTATTTCTCGATAATGGACAATGCTTTTTTCTACTGAGCCTTTGCCTTTGCCTGTCCCTTCTTCCATAGCTTCTTCTTGACTGAAGCCGCAGATTTGTTCCCGAAGATGAAGGCAGAAGTCCGTTTATCTGCGCCTGTCTTTTTCGAGATGTACGATGACCCTGCGAACATCTCCTGCGGCGAAGAACATTACTCATTGCTGCTCCATCATTCTCGTACGAGTGCTTACCGTCCACAAGCCCCAGACTCCAACGGTCGCAGAACCTGCAAATAGGAGGAGGCCCAGAGACCCTACGGATCTCGTATTATAGGATATAAACGCTATGAGAGCGCATGCGCCGGCGAGGGGCCTTAAGAGCGGATGTCCTGGAGCGCCTTGAGGTGCTGTGGTCTGCGGCAATACTGACGTAGGGATCTGATAATGGAAGGGGTCATGGTCAATTCAATCGGTCAGCGGGAGACTAGTGTGCTACGACTCACATTGAATACGAGCGCGAGAGATATAGCGACCAGCAGAATTCCGACGTGCAGGGAGAGGAAGGACTCCAGGGGAGTAAGTGCAACTCGCCGCTCGGGAGCGCTTGTCTCGGAGGCGAAAAGGACGAATTGAGGGAACAATATCAGAGGTACGGCAGCCGAAAGGAACCTGGTACGGTGTCACGCTTAGCTATGGCACAAAACACGACACTGCATGGAACATACAGTGCACTTGCTCCCCATGCCCAGTAAGCCACCGTCTGGTCGTCGTTCTGTGGGCTGTCGGGCTGCTCGTTGGGTGCGGTGTCCTCGCTTGTTCCTTCGGAATATGGGACACGTCTGGATAACTCCTCCAACTCAATATCAGCAGACATGATGGTTACATTGAAGAAGCACTCGACACGCCTGCCGGCAAACATGGCGCAGTCGCAGCACGAAATAGGCGTGCAGTGACGTCACGGCGCTTAATCCTGCGAGAAATAGGATTGCTATCAAGTCAAGAGCGAGGAGAACACTAAACTACACCTGGGTACGATACGAGGATTGCACAGAGAGAGCATATCATCAATACATAGTGAACAACAAAAGATACCGAAAGATCATACACTATCACCAACCCTGCTCGCCCCACCCGCCGGACTCCTGGATCATCTGCGCACGCGCGGGATTCATACCCGCAGGTACAGAAGGCGGCGGATGCTGCTGAGGGTATCCGGAAGGTCCTGGTGGTCGGGCAGGATATCCGGGTGTTTGATAACCATACGGCGTTTGAGGCGGAAGCCCAAATGACGATGCTGGAGGCGCTCCAAATCCAGCTACTGGTGTTGCACTTGGTTGTCCTCCATAGGGATTTGGTGTCCGACTATTCGCTTGTCTCACCGACAGGTGACCTGGAGTCGCGTGTCCCGGTGCTGGTGTTCGAGCAGGTGTACGACCACCGTAAGGTGTCTTGCCACCAAGACCACCTCCACCGAGATTTTGGGATTCATGGATGTGTCTGGACGGCGACATGAGTATCACGCTAAAATAAGGGAACAAACCGTTGTTACACTGACCTGACTTTAAATGCATCACATAGTTCAGACACTCCAGTAGCTGGTGTATCGAACAGGTAATACGCTTCTGGCGTTACTCTGACAGGCTGAGCGGACATGAAATGAGAAAACAGTCACTTCAAACGTGTAAGGCTTCACATACCCAAGTCTGCACCGTGGAGTTCTTACTGGCCAAGAAGCAGAGGTTGAAGTGCCCTGCTCGTTTCCGATTCAGAGTGAACCCGTATGCGCTCTTCGCCGGATTGGCAGCTACGAAATTCTTCAAAAAGAGATCTAGATGTCTGTGTCAGCTTACACATCACAAAATGAGATCCATGAAGTGCCTGCCACTCACGAAGATCATCCTCGGATCCTTGCTTGAATTTCTCGTGAGCCATCAATTCTTCTACCTTCCGAGCCATGGCTTGGACGTGATTCACGATCAACTCATCAAGATCCGAGAACTGATGTCCGCCTTCCACAATAAACTTGGTTCCCAAAGTTTGGCCAGTGGGGTCAGCGTTTGGCTCGACAACGTCTAAGACCGCATCAGCTGTGTTATTACCAGAACGACAAACTGAACATACCAATGTGCTGGAATAGTTTGTCGTCAACTTTCCATGTCACGGCAAGATGGTCTATGCCCTTGGATGACGGTCGGATCACAACATCACCGCGCTGCTGCTTGTCGAGATACTGCTCTGCCTGCTGGGCATTGAAGTTGTGGAAGTTCGGATGCTTGATGACCCTACGTGTCCGATCTACCTCAGCTCTCTTCTTCCTAGCCTGCATCTCCGTATCCCGATCGTGCTGGGCATGATTCCAAGCTTCGTCGTGCTTGACACGGCGGAACTGGCTGTCACCCGCGTTCACGTCTGTAGGTCGCGAAGACAGCTCGACCCAGAAGTAGTCGTTCTGCAGACTGAGCTTCACGTCGATGATGACACCGGGGATCGTTTGCCCCTTCTTTACAACCTTTTCAGGGTCCACTGCTTGGTCGGCAAGGTATGAATTGTTGATGATGCCATCTATGCCTGAATCCAAACGCACTGCCACGAAAGTGGGTTTGACACGCATGACGAGCACCGACACGATCAAGCCAACTCGCAGTGTACGTGGGGTCTCGCCCGTCAGCATCGTCAAGACGTCCCAGTCGGTCGGAAGAGGGAAGGGATCGCGTACTTCCCCGAAAGGCTTCAGTAGCTCAGAACGAATTACGTTCAATGTATGGCGCTTTTTGTCCTGGTTTGTCTCGTACATGTTCACTGCAAAGTCATCCAGATTCAGCTCGTCCAATTTCTTGTCATTGTCCTCGTCTTGCATGATGACTGACACGACGTGTGAAGGATGCTCCTCGTGGATATCCTCCTCGTCGAGCTCCAGTGCGTCTGTTGCCATTTTACGTGCCAACTCGTAATCCTCTGGGTGTATCCGAGTGTTGTCGAGGGGATCTGGAACATCGACATCTTCGTTGTGGCGGTTCTTCGGCGGCTTCGTCTCCGCATCCTGGATGATCCGCAGGAAACCAGCAGCGTTGAGGAAGATCTTCGTGGTCAGGAAGCCATTCTTGATAAATTGATCACGATTGATCAGATTGCCACCCTGCGGCGGAAGGATCAAAAGGAGTGTCACGCATAACAGAGCAAAGACTTACGATAGAAGCGATCTTCCTGACCAAGACTTGTGCTTTACGAGGACCCAAGCCACATACGAACGGCAGAAGATGTTGGTAATAGGAATCGGTAACCGCGCGATTGACGTCTACTCCGAGCTTATTGGTGACGTCGACCAGCACCCGCTCAAAGGCAGACAGTAGCTTCTCCTTAGGTACCTGCAACAACAAGTCAGAAAATGTCAATACCCTTGGGAAGGAGTGGCTCACCAACTGCTGGTTATCTTCGTCAAACATGATCGCTGTAATATCAGTCCCAAGGGCCGCAAACTCGTTGACGGGACTCTGTGTATACCTGGCCAGTCCCACGCAATACTTGGCAAGAGGCGATAGAGCACTGAACTCCTCCGCGGCACGTTTGCTGTGCTGATACATGCGAGCCACCTCGTCGAAGATATAAATGACCGGTATATTGATCGGCTCTTCCACATGAGCACTCTCATCTGTGGGTTCCCCTTTCAATAGCTCCTTCACGCGCTGCGAAAGTTTCGCGGTGGCAATGCTAAATCCGCCGAGGACGATGACGTCGGGCTTTCGCCTCTTGATCATATCCATGAACTCATCTTTCGAATCGGAGTCCGTAAGGTTGTCCAGCCGCGTGTGTTCACGAAGTCGCCCAGCTTCATCCATAAAGATCATCTGAATGACGTCCTTGTGTGGCTCACCCTTACCCCATGACATGGCCAGGACAGAAGGAGTGTCGCCAACTTGCATATCAGACGTGCCATAAGGAGCGACGTCAACTCTCTACACAATGATCAATCACTGGCAAGTCGATATGACAAAGGTGAACGGTGCTCACTTCACGCAGACCGTGGGCACAGCGTTCCGTCAAGAAGTCTTCCGCTTCTTCACGAATCCATTCTCGTGTCCACTTGACACCTATAGGCAGTAGATGCTGCTCAAGTGCCTCCTGAACAACGCGAGAACGTTCCTCGTTCCATGCGTGAGCCGTCTGGCTGAAGCCGTCAGAAGCAAAAGCCTCGTTCAACCTGCGTTCAAACGAGGCTTTCGCATCTGCTGGTAGGGTGATGGATACTGTCACCAAGTGCTCTGCCTCTGCCGCTAGGACGTGGAGAAATTGAGCCGACTGAAGCATATCGGAGGCTCTTTTGTTGTGGAGGTACTTGAAATTCTGCACATACAAAACAGCTAGTGAAGCTACAAACAAATCGGATAGACAGTACGTGAATAACGCACGAAGTAAGGATGGTGTTCGTCAACTTTGGACACACCACGCTCTGTCGGTAACACAGAGACCAATGCATCGGACTTGAAAACATTGCGCATCTCTTGTCGAAGAAGAGGGTCCTTTCCTAGTTCTGTTGCCAGAATCATACGTGCACGGGCAAGTAACTCCTCTGGAGGTTGCGCACGACTGGAGTGGGGATCAGCAAATTGTTCAGCGTACGCCAATGGGTTCAGATCAGGCTCGTCCAGGAAGTGTGAATTATTGACCGCAATGAAATTCAACACAACTTCGTGAACTTGGATGCCGAAACCCTGTATGATCATAAGTTTCCCGCTGAAACAAGAGGAAAGTTGCGACTTGCCTGGGCCAGCTTGGACACTATGCTCTTCTTCGCCATCTCGTAGGCAGAGACACGGCTGGGCAATTTTCGCTTCTTGACTTCCGGGTGCTCCTCGTCGTCATGAAAATGAAGCTCGAACTTGTCCTTCTTGGATTCCCGATATTTCATTCCCAACCATTCCGTAGCGTCAGTAACCATCTCAACATTTTCGATCCTCTTGCGGACCTCATTGTCGAAGTAGTCGTCCTTGGCACCTAGCCGCGAGTACAAAGCTTCTAGTGTTTGCCGGCGTTCCAACAGAGAACGGTATTTCTGACCGACAGCGTAGACACGCCAAAGCTCTTCCAAGCTGAGGAGCTCAACACGTGTCCGTAGGTCCTGAGGGTTGAAGTACGAGATGTAGTCTCGCTTGTGAGTCCATATATATGGTACCTCAAATTCCTGGACGAAGAGAAACCGAAGGGCATTAGAAATGGCCTCCACGAGATCTCGAAGGTAATGGTGGTATGGCCCGTCGCCTCGGAAGAAATCGCGCTCCTTTCGGGGCGATAACCGCGTGATGACCCATGATGCGGCGTCATCAATGTCATTGTCGCCGAGAGGCTTATATAGGGATAGGGTAGATGATTGGGACAATGACGATGTTGCGAGTTGCATGCGCTCGGGAATGTCTTGTGCACGGATTAAATCATCGTCTTCTGTTAGAAGGCGTGCCTGAATCTCGGAAGGTTCAAAGACCTGAAAACGCGCGTGAAAAATAGAAACAGGTATATCGTATGGGAACACATACGTCTTGGTACTTCATTTCCGGCTTAACTTGTTCCTCATCGTACGGCACTTCGTCGTCGTCGACCAGAGCCCAATCGTAGTCGTGACCGTCTCCAAAGACTTCGTGAATCTCGTCCCAAGCACTGCAGAGGTCATGTAAACGTATAGCCGGGTACTAAACAGTGAACACTGACTTGGCATCGATACCTGCAAGCTCCGGTCGAGAACCCATTGCTTTCCGACGTGCCTTCTCCAGCCTCCTCCGCTCCTTTCGTCGTTCCTCGCGTTCATCCTCATCCATAGCACCACTAGTCTCTTCCTCATCTTCGTACTCGATGAAGTTGTCCATGTCATCCATGTCCGCGTCTTCCTCATCTTCCCTGCCTGCGGCGGCCCTCTCGTCATCCCAGATGTTTTGAATATCCTGGACTTGGGGAAGATCAAGATCATCGTTGTCCAAATCATCTTCGGACGATTCTATGACGGACTTCCGCTTCGATGAGGATGGGACAGGTGGGGACTCAGAGTCCCGAGCACGACGAAGGCGAGTCAACCTGTTCTTGAACGAGGCCCCAGTATTTTCCTCGAGAAGTTCCAAGTCATCCTCTTCCAAGGCTTCCTCTTCCTCCTCCTCCTCCTCTCGCTCTGATAACATGTAGCGTGAGTATGTTTGTGGAGAAATGAGTAGCCCGCGTACCTCGTTGGTGACGCCTCTTTCGCCGCTTCCGTCGTCTCCGTCGCTCTTCCTCGTCATCTGCCTCTGCCTCTTCATCCTCATCCTCGTCCACAATGAAGTCTTCCCTTATACGTCTCGCTTCATCTTCGTCTTCCTCTGGCTCCTCTGAGCTATCGTCTGAGACGTCCGGGCTGGCAACAGCGTCGCCTTCGCCTTGAGCTGTTCCCTCCATGGGATCATCTTGGTCTGCGCGGTGAGTCTCCGATTCTGGATCGCCCATGGGAGAAGACATGGTAGAATGTTGAGTCAACCCGTGTACAAGCAGTATGCGGTACTTTGAGGCGCTTACATATTGCTTACATAAAGAACTCGCAGCTTTCCCTTAGCGCCCATCTTTCTAACTACCACTGCGTGTATGAAGGTCTCCTTCTCCCTTACCAAAAGCAAAGCAAACGCTTCCCACCCTGTTGGAGATGTTCCTTCTTTCAAGCGTCCGACAGCGTTTGCATCTCTGGATGACGAAGAACCTGTTGATGCCGCTCACACTGCGTCCACTAGCAGTAAGGCTGGTGTAAACAAGCGGCTAGTCCCACAGAACGTCGAGTTATCAAAACCTATGAAGAAGAAGCTGGAGGCAGAGATGAATGTTGACTCTACAGTATTCCAATACGACGAAGTTTGGGAGAAGATGCAGGAAGCTAAGTTGCGACAGAAGGAGGCTAAGGAAGTGGATGCCAAACGGCGAAAGGTGAGTTCATATTTCTATACCTTCAACCGTATGTCTTCCTTGAACACTGATTTACTGAAGTTATTTCCAGCCCAAGTACATTGGCGGTCTCCTAACATCTGCTGCGACTCGTAGACTGGACCATCTCCGAGCTGAAGAGAAGATGATCCAACTGGAGCGAGAGGCCGAGGGAGATGAATACAAGGACAAGGAAGCATTTGTCACGCAGGCATATAAAGATCAAATGGCCGAGTTACGGCGAGCAGAAGAGGAGGAGAAAATGCGTGATGGTAAGCCGTGTACTTGCTTCCCGGTGAATGTGGTATATTGAGAAATTTAACAGAGTTAGAGAGAAACAAAAACAAGGGGATTGGCGCGGGGATGGCCCATTTCTACCGCAAATTGCTTGAGGAGTCCGAGCAGCAGCATGAAGAAACTGTGGCCGCTACCTCGTCGCAGCGCGTAATCGGTCCGCAGGGTCCTGCTCCAAACCTGACGATTACGAAACCTCCGGACTTTGTGCCAAAGTCGGATCTGGAGCTCGCGCGGCATGCCCGTGAACAAGGCAAGGATGTAGAGCTCAACGATGACAACCAGATCGTCGACAAACGCGAGCTTCTTTCCGCTGGGCTCAATCTGTCCGCGCCGAATACAAGAAGATTAGGTCTGCAGCTGTCGAAATCGACAACAGCTTCCGAGCAGGATATTCAGGTGCATCGAGCAGTAGGGTCCGCTGCAAGTCGGAAGGAGATTAACGAGCGACGTGCTCGCGAGGTCGCAAAGCAGATGGAAGAGGAACGAGAGCGACTAATGGAGGAGAAAACAAAGGAGGAGCGAGAAAAGCTCAGTAGGACCGTAACAAAGCGAAATACCGAAGAATCGGTTCAAGGTGCGCGTGAGCGCTATTTGGCAAGAAAGAGACTGAAGTTAGAGGAGGCTACCGAGACACCTGGATCAGATTGACTGCCTCGCAAGCACCTCTATGCTTAGCGTTCATTATACCATTGCGTGCATGACCACTACAATAACTACAATTCTATGTGATGTACGGGTATCCATCCATCTGTGGATATTAATTTTGACAAGTGTGCATCATCATTCATTAAGTATCTCTACGTTTCTTGTCTCCTATTCGTGCAACCATAGCTTCAAGAAATCGAAGGATCTCCTTTGCAGTTGGTCGTTTCTCAAACCTGTGATGCAACATGGAATTGATGGTAACCAGTAACTCTGGTGGAGTATTTCCTGTCAACTGCAGAATGGGTTATTCATCGTCCAGAGCTGCAGATAGAATCGCACTCACTTCGCATGCCTTAAGCATGAGCACACCCAGCGCCCAAACATCAACTTTGAAAGGATCGCTGCACTCTCCACGCTCTATTTCTGGAGGAACTTCACTTGCTCGGCAATGTTGTATCCGCGGGACAGTCATGCCATCGAAACGACGACTGGTTTCATAATCAATCCACGCATAGTGCGATCGACCGTCTGTAAGGATATTGCGCATGGAAATATCAAGGTGGGCAATTTGATGAGCATGCATGAACACTATGTGCTGTTAAAGCGTTCAAGGGAATATCAGAATTGACGTAGAGGCACAGTAGGAGTGTCACTCACTTCAGCGCACTTTCGCAATGTGTCTAGGAGAACGTCTTTAGTACACGGTATCTCATCAACCCACAGTGGTGACCATTCCTCCATAACGATGAATACAACGTGATCCGTTGGATTTTCAATGAAATCCAATACCGCTGCAGCGTGTCAAAGGGGTGTAAAACACCAAGATCAGAAATCACTTACGAATACAATGGTTCATTGAATGACCTCGGATAGAAGCACTGGAAAGATATCTCGTAATTTCGTATTCGCGACCATATATATGGACTGCCTTAAGCACCACCTTCGTGCCGTCGGCGCAGCGCGTTCCGCGAAAGAGATGTTCTGGCTAAGGAGAACGTATCAAAGCAGGCGATTGGGAATTCATCGGCAGAAGACTGACCAGTCCGGCATCGTTGCATAATGCGTTGTCGTCGCCACCGTTACATGCACGAGTATATCCGGCCATGTCTTTGAGAGCACGCCCCTCGGAAACCGAGTCTGCCAGGTAGAGTTGGTAGAATTGCTTCACATCGTGGTATGTATCAAGCCTATATCCTCGGCTCTCGATGATGTGTCGGTAAGCATACCAGGAAGGAGATACGCGAACGTTCGCTTCTTCTTCGTCGAAAGATCCACTCGAGGAGGTAGAAGCCGACTCGATGTCCGAGTCATCGAAGTGCTTGAACATGTTCGAGCTTCGCGGGAGCCTGAAAACCGGAGACAAAGAGCAACGACAGGACCAACAAGCACTTTATGCTCGAGCGAACAGGAGAATATTCTGCTAGAAATAGAAAGACAAACAAGGAGACGGATCTCATCCAAGGCGCTGACGCGGCTGAACCGTGGTGCGTATACGGTATAGCGCACTTCAGTCTGGCGTGTAGACGGCTAGTGTACACCGGTAAGGCAGACGGCACCAGCAAAAACAAGCGTCATGTAAAGAGTCCGGATCCCACAGCATTCTCAGGAAGTCACTGAGGGCGCACAGGATGGTAAGAAAAGATTACCTGATAAGAAGTGAGATTTGTACACATACGGATTTTCTCATACCCGTAAAGTGACCGCGCCGCAAGGCGTCGAGGAGGGCAAGACTTGGACATGGCATCAGTGTCCTTTTGTTCATCCCAGCGCCTGGCAGTATTAGATATAAAAGCGCGAGCTCCAAAAGGATTGCATCTCTCACAAGAGACGGGAGAGAATGGGCCGAGCCGTCTACGGATGATAATGCGAGGGATAATCTTCCCAAAACTTACCAAGCGCGCCATCGCGGCGTGAACATCGACCTCGAGGCTGAAACCTGGACCTAGGAATGGTCGAAAGGCCGCGCGAACTGAAGTACTGACTAGCTTGATAGCAGTCGCAAGGCTTTCAACTCTGTATCACGGAAGTCGATGGCGAGGAAGATGGGTGTGAAGCTTCTCTGTGAACAGATGTGAATTTGCTGAGCGTCTCGTCGACCCGGATGTCGCGGACCGTGTCTATGATGCGACATCTGTGTAGACACGTGAGAACTGCCTCTTGTTCGCGAACGCTGCAGGAGCATCATGGAGGAGGGAACAAGAACGAAGAAAACCGTTTTCGTAGGTGGCATCGGAGATGAGGTCGATGAAAGTGTACTGCTCGAAAATTTCGCTACGTTCGGTAAGTCTCTCGCATTCGAACTTCCTCAACTTCATCCCGAGGTTCCCAAACGTAGGAGATATCATAGAGGTGCAGATCCCTCTTGCTCCGACAAATCCATCTCAGCAGATCGGTGAGCTGCCCTTCTACGTCCATCCGCACTTCTTGCAAGCTCAGTAGTTCGCAGAGACGAAGCACAGAGGATTTGCGTTCGTGACATATTCGTCTACTGCGGATGCTCAAGATGCGATCGACAACATGGATCTGAATGAGTTGAACGGTCGCGTTCTGAGAGTAAACCTTGCGCGACCCATGAGGGGACCCACTCAAGGCGCAGGAAACAGGGCCAGTAAGTGGAAGGCGTCTAAATCTCTCACAGAGCAGTTCACTCATACGTTTCGGTATTAGTTTGGGAATCAGAAGATTGGCTCAAGCAATATGCGAAGCCACTCTCACGTAGCGGAGGTACGTCCACTGTTTGATTCATTCACTGCCGCTATCGTTGACAGTATCTTTACCCAGGCGCTGCGCTTCGTGCGCGGACCAGAGAGGGTTCCAATGGAGTGGAACAAGGAGGCGAACAGTATGGCGAGGATCATGCCGATGCCGACAACGCCATGGAAGAGTGACTGTTTGGCTTGCGTATACTCAGTCTATTGCTGAGCCACTTTATGACAGGGGACCCATAGTGTGCGACGGCAAGCCCAAAGGATATGTTCATAGGTATATTTGAAGCATCTGCATTTCATTGTCAAACCCCACGTAAACAATCTAGCATATGCGAGTGGTATATAGTAGGCGCAGTGCGAGACATACTCCAGCAAGACAATGCATCCACGTCGCACGCTGAGATTGACATCACCATCCATACTTCCTGTTGAATGTCAACAATGACTCACCTCGTGCTCACTGACTTCTATTTAGTGTTCTTAAGAGTCTTTCTGATGCACAACGACAGGCTGAGACGGAATAGTGACAACTTGGGTTTCCGTGGCGCGTTTGATCCACACGAGTTCGCTTCGCATAACGTCTTACACAAATTAACATAGCCACACCATAAATCAAGAAAATACAAAACACACCTGCAGCAATTTCCCCGGGCTGGGTGGGCTCAGCATAGGAGGTGATTGCCATGTTATAAATGCATGAGCGGCTTTGAGGATTATTGGACTGATACTGTGTGAATTACCTCTGTTCCCTCTGACCAGCAGTGCTTGCGCCGAAACCGTCCCAACAGAGATAGCGACAAGGACAGCGACAATCGTCAAATGAAACATTTGTAACTACGAAGGAGCGTCGAAACCGTTTGGCAGTCATCGACCTTTATATATCAGATGTTGAAGTACATACATTGCGACACGGGCAGAGTAGTACGGTATTTACGCCACCACATTACTTACGTAATCACGTAGGTAGTACTGGCGGACGTTCGGACGATGCACCTCAGTCACTCGTTTGCTATCGCACGAGACTGAGGTGAATACTTTCTTTACCTACCTTTTATCTCCTTACTGACCTGTAGTAGCTGCGCTTGGTCCCGCTCTAGGTTAGTATTAATACAGTCACTCGTTTGCTATCGCACGAGACTGAGCTGCGCTTGGTCCCGCTCTAGATCCGTTAGACATCCCCTGGACGCCTTCCCCCCTCGCCGCGTACTCGCGATAGGTTATGAGCCCCGGCTCCAACTGAATCTGACAGCATCGGAAATATCGAGAACTCAATCGCTCGTCATCACCTTCCTTTCCCACAACCTGCTTCTCTCGTTCACACCCCTGTCGAACCATGTCTCTATACCCGCCGATATCTCAGGCCAGCTCCAAAGCTGAGTCGAAGCGCCTCTACGATGTCCCGTTCCTCGAAAGCAATGGCGGAAACTTCCAGACGTGGAAGTACCGCACGACTACCATCCTCCGGTTGCGTGGTCTCTATTCGCTCATCGACGGCACCGAAGCCGACCCCGGAACAGTGGATACTATGAAGAAGGCGGAGTGGGATGTCCGGAACAATGAGGCTCTCGCGCAGATCACATTGACGCTCAAGGACGAGCCGCTTAACGGTGTGATGTACTCGATGACGGCACAGGACGCTTGGGAGAAGTTGAACAGACGTTACGAGGGCAGAGGCAAGCAAACCTTAGCCTATCTCATCAGCGACCTTTTCCGCAGCACACTTAGTGACGAGTTGCCGCTAGAGCCGCAGCTCAACACGATGCAGCAGAAGGCCCACATCCTCGAGACACTCGGGCTAACGCTAGACGACACGCTCATCGCCATCGCTATGGCTATCTCCCTTCCTCCATCCTATTCAACCCTTCGCACTATCCTTATGGCCTCTGACTCGAAACTCACAGTCGAGAAGGTCGTCAATGAGGTCCTTAGCGAGGAGAAGCGACGTGGCGAGACGACCGCAGCATCTGCGCTCATTGCGAAGCATGCTGATACCAAGTCGAAGTCGAAGGGGAAGGACAAGGACAAGAAGAAGAAGGGCAAGTGCGCTTTCTGTGGCTACACTGGTCACACGAAGGACGAGTGTCGGAAGTTCAAGGTGAGCCAGGTGGAGGGCGCCACAGCGAAGGGCGACAAGAAAGCTGAGAAGGCTGCTGATGCAAAGGAATCTGCGAAGATCGCCAGTGTCGGTGAGGCTGACTCCGAGACGCTCCGCCTCTTCGTTGCTGAGGAGTTGGCACGTGGTGATGACCTCCACCGCTGGATTGTTGATTCAGGAGCTTCCTCCCACATGACATCTCACCGCGAGTGGTTCGTAAACTACCGTGCCCTCGCTACACCCAAGCGTGTTTACCTCGGAGATGAGCGCTTTATCCTCGCCGTTGGTATCGGTCAGGTCACACTCCGTGCAGCAGTCGACCATGGCTCAACGAACACTGGCATTGTGCAGGAAGTTCTCCATGTCCCAGATCTCAATGGCAACCTGCTCTCTGTCTCGAAGTTTGACCGCAACAGCTACGATGTTAGGTTCGCTGATGGTACGTGTCGCATCAGCAATGCCCAGGGCCGACTTAGCGCCACTGGGTACATGCGGAGAAATCTCTATGTTCTCGACGTGACCACGCAGCTCCCCGAGTGTACCTACATCCTGCAGGCAAAAGATCTCCCTCCCTCTTACGATGACTCCATGGATGATCCCCCACTCCACGCTTTTGTTGCTAAGGAGACAACATCCAGTGCGAGTGCTCAGGTCTGGCATCGCCGCCTTGGTCACATCTCCGTAGACTCCGTGCTGAAGATGGTGCGAAAGGGAATGGTCAAGGGCATGTCGATCGTCGGAGAAAAGGTGAGTAACGTCACCTGCAAGCCCTGTCTCCATGGCAAGCAGACACGCCAGCCAATCCCGAAGGAGTCGGATGTCGAGAATCCCCGCATTCTCCATCGCACCTACTCCGATGTCTGTGGTCCCATGCAGACTCAGACGCGGTCCGGCCACCGCTATTTCATCACGTTCATCGACGGACACACGCACCACCTTGTCGCCAACCTCATGAAGACGAAGGATGAAGCGCTTTCACACTTCAAAGCTTTTGTTGAACGAGCTGAGGTCGAGACCGGGCAGCGTGCCAATATCCTGCGGACTGATGGTGGCGGTGAGTACGAGTCGAAGGAATTCGAAGCGTACCTAAAGGAGAAGGGCATCCACCACGAAAAGATGAATGCCTACACTCCACAGGAGAACGGCGTTTCCGAGCGGATGAACCGCACTATCGAGGAGATGGCCAGGAGCATGCTCAATGATGCTGGACTGCCGAACACATACTGGGGTGATGCTGTGTTACATGCAGTACACATCCTTAACTCTGTTCCAACTCGCACTCTCCCTGACAACCTCACACCACACGAGGCCTACACCGGAAACAAGCCGAGCGTGGCGCACCTCCGCGTTTTCGGCTGCAAAGCCTATGTCCACGTTCCGAAGGAAAAACGTCAGAAACTCGACTCGAAAATGTTCGAGTGCACGCACCTGGGGTTTGCCGCAAATCGCAAGGCCTACCGTCTGGTTCACAGAGCGACCGGCCGCATCGTCGAATCCCGCGACGTGTATTTCGACGAAGGCACCGAAGTCGCACCCAGTCGCGTCACAATTGACGTCACACCTACGCAGGAGGCGCCCGACGCGCGGCCGCAGCTGCCGCCGTCTCCGCGCCCGCCAAGACCCACTGTTGAAGATGTCTCAGATGAAGATGAGGACACACCTGCACTCCTGGATGTGGACGACAGCGACGACGAGGATGACGATGACAACACGGATGAGGACAGCGACGACGACGTTCCACTGCCCGAAATTAGGTGCTGGCGTCACGCTGCGCGCACCGCGCAGCCACCACCACCTCCTCCCCCGGCTCCGGAACTGCGCCGTTCAGGTCGAACGCGCACGGCACCGGTGGCGGCCGATGATGACCGCTATTTCGTGTCCTCCTACACACGGAAACCGAAGGGCCAGGATGATGTGGGTGGAGTGGGCACTGATGCCGCAGCGGCAGACTCGGAGAACGCAGAGGAAGTGGGCGATGCAGAGAATGCTCACAAAGCCACAAGCTGGGATGAACCACAGACCTACGAGGAGGCGATGTCACGCCCCGATGATGCGTGCTGGAAGGCTGCGTGCGCAGAGGAGCTACACGCATTTGTCAAAGCGGAGCTCTACGACGAAGTGGAGCGCTCACGGAATTGCAAGGTCATAGACTGCAAGTGGGTCTTCAAGATTAAGCGTGGACCGGACGGTGAAATCGAGAAGTACAAGGCTCGACTTGTTGCCAAGGGCTTTACACAGGTTGAGGGCCTCGACTTCAACGAAACCTTTGCACCCGTCGCAAAGTTCGCTTCTGTCCGAACACTACTTGCTCTTGCTGCCAAGCTCAACCTCGAGATCCACCAGATGGACGTCAAATCGGCATTCCTGAATGGTGATCTTGATGAGGAGATCTACATGAAGGTTCCCCCTGGCTTCCGCAGGTCCAACAGCCTCGTCTGGAAGCTGAACAAGGCCCTCTATGGTCTTAAGCAGGCTGGACGTGAGTGGTACAAGAAGATCTGTGCTGAGTTCGAGGCGCTTGGGTTCACCCGCTGCCACTCGGACCACAGCGTGTTCTACAAGAATGATGACGGTATTCTCCTCATTATCGCCATTTATGTCGATGACATGCTCATTCTTTCTGACAACCTCACTGCTGTCACCACCCTCAAGGAAGATCTCAAGTCTCGCTTTGAGATGACTGACCTTGGCGAAGCACGGTGGCTCCTCGGCATGGAAATCACTCGTGATCGTCCTCGCCGTGTCCTCGAGCTCTCGCAACACCAGTATGTCGAGAAGTGTCTCGCACAACATGGTATGGCCGATTGCCGCCCGGTCAGCACACCTATGGCACAGAACCAGAAGCTTGTCAAGCTCTCGGAGGCGGAGATCGACCCGAAGCCTTACCAGAGCGCACTTGGCTCTCTCATGTATGCAATGATCGGGACTCGCCCCGACCTTGCGTTCACAGTGGGTGCGTTGAGCCAGCATGCTGCAACACCAGGCAAGGAGCACTGGATTGCTCTTATGCGAGTCTATCGCTACCTGCGTGGGACAGCAGACAAGAAGCTTGTCTATTGTGGCACTACCAAGGAGAAGGAACCCCTTCTCGGATACGTGGATGCAGATTGGGCAGCGAACGTCAATGACCGTCGATCGGTCACAGGTTTTGTTTTCCTCATATCGGAAGGCGCTGTCAGCTGGTCTTCAAAGAGGCAGCACTCGACGGCGCAGTCCAGCACTGAAGCTGAGTATATGGCTGGAGCTCATGGTACAAAGGAAGCAGTCTGGCTTCGCACTTTCCTCTCGGAGATTGGACAGGTTCAGAAGGGCCCTACTCCATTGCTCATCGACAATCAGTCCGCCATCGTGCTATCCAAAAATGCTGCTTTCCATGAACGCACCAAGCACATTGCCGTCCGCTACCACTTCATCCGCGAGAAGTATGACTCCGGCGAGATCGAACCTGAGTACGTTCCTACCGGAAATCAGGTTGCTGATGTCTTGACAAAGGGGCTTCCTCGTGAGAAGCATGAGAAGTTTTCAGCGGGGATGGGCTTGGCTTAAGTATTTTCATTTATATACTCTATTCCCTGTCACTCTGAGTGGGCGTGTTGAAGTACATACATTGCGACACGGGCAGAGTAGTACGGTATTTACGCCACCACATTACTTACGTAATCACATAGGTAGTACTGGCGGACGTTCGGACGATGCACCTCAGTCACTCGTTTGCTATCGCACGAGACTGAGGTGAATACTTTCTTTACCTACCTTTTATCTCCTTACTGACCTGTAGTAGCTGTGCTTGGTCCCGCTCTAGGTTAGTATTAATACAGTCACTCGTTTGCTATCGCACGAGACTGAGCTGCGCTTGGTCCCGCTCTAGATCCGTTAGACATCCCCTGGACGCCTTCCCCCCTCGCCGCGTACTCGCGATATCAGACACTGTTCAAATTGTATGGATGAGCTTGGTCATTCTCAGAATCATAGATGGAAACCCACACGTTAAAGAAGAGGGGTACTTCGAAATGATATGCTTCAACATTACAGCCGTTTGCGGAACTTGAACATAGGAGGACCCCCGCGAATCCACTGAGAGCTCCGATGCACCCATCAGCAAAAACGGGAAAATATTATATAAGGTTACACCGAATACATAGAGTATATTACGGGTCACCGCTCCACCCTGGTGACCACGGCGGTGACCCCCCCTAAAAGGAATCGAAGGGTCACCAGCCCTGTACACGCCGGTCGTCAGGCCCAGTCAAAAACCCGTATGTCTGGAACGGATACAAACGATGACAAGCGGAATAAGTCGGAGGAGATCTAAGCTTATAGAAGATGCGACAGACTCGGCGCTTATATGTGACTTGACATCGTCTTCTCGGCCTGTTTTTAGCAGCGCATTTTTGAATCACTAGTCATGTAAAGTTTCTCTGTCCTGGAACAAAGTGTCCCAGATGCTAGGACCATGACATAATCCCGGAGAGCACACCGACACATCCGAAAGTATTACTCTAGTCTCGCTAGCCCTCCTACTGTCAGTGCAGTCGATGCGCCATCGACGTGTCCCACCTCGTCTCTCGACTACTATAGTACCTTCAATATTACTTCAGTTTTCTGCTCTAACCGTGCTGAGTCTTCCACGCTAGATTCACCACTGCCAGAAACTCAGTCTAACGCCTCGTCTTCGTCCGCCGACATAGATGCCACGCTGGCAATTCAATCATCCATGCTAGATTCTCGGCTGCCCGAACATCAGCCTCACGCCTCGTCTTCCGAGTCCGCCAACGTGGACGTCTCAGGTGATGGTGCATACAACTAATTTTATTACCGATCTCATTATTCTATTCTATTCTATCATTTAGATCCTACTCAATTGCGACCAGATAGTACTGTCCCCAGCACATCCGTTGTAGCCCTGCACACGACGCACGTAGATGCACAAAGCATTCCACTAGTCGTGGTCTGTGGCTCACATCCTCATGCTCGCGTTTATCTTCTCATACTCACGTCTATTTGCGTAACCAGCCTTTCGATCCACTGTATGTACCTCCTCTCTTTGGGGAGCATCTCACTCACTGTCTGATGGTTCTACAGTGCTGATGAGTTCGATCCACCTACTCCTTACTCTCTCCCCACCCAGTCCAAAACTACGAGTGCAAGTGGTACGGCCGGTACGGGTGTAGCACCTGCCGATAGTGATCTCGGAGCGACCACTGCGGACGCACCTGCAAAGCTGAAGCGCAAATCACCCAAGATGAAAGCGAACAAGTCTAATGATGCATCGTACGTGACATCGGTTATGCCTGTTTGCCCACGCTCACTGCCAATCTCTCTCCCACAAGTAATTTGTTTGCCATCAACTGGCTCCCAACGAATCAAGGGAAATCACGCGACGAATTCAGCGCTGCTTGGGCAGCTGTAGACGCAGAAACCAGGAAGGTAATGCAATGTACTATGGTATTCTTCCTTACTCATTCTTGTCGCTGCATGCAGAAATACGAGGTTCTCAGTGCGACCAAGAAGACTGCTGCAAAGACGGAGGAGGCTGCAAAAAGAAAGGCTAGTAGAGCGACCAAGGCCACTAATAAATCGAACGCGAACATCGCAGGTGCCTCTTGAGTGACTTAGGTATTTTTCCATGTTTCTCTTTCGAACCGTACTGATGTCGATGCCCAGGGTTGTGGCTGGGTATCCGAATTCTGTTGCATGTGGAGGCGGGCAGCACGGGTGATGGTTGTGGGGCGTGGAGCACGTTGCAGAGGGGGAGCGAGGCGAGCGCGGTGCAGGGCGCAGGGTGCAGGGCATGGGGCGCAGGGGCGGGGGCGGGCGCTGGCTTACTCAGACAGCAACGAACGATATCGAAGGACAACGGACCTCATCTCAGTCTATCGAAGACTATCGATGTGTAGCTAAAGGGAACGGAATGTATTCTACGGGTCGAGGATGAATCTGGTTGACATCGGACAGTTATATACCTGGGCCTAACGGTTTCGAAACGCGCATACAGAGCATATTTCTGCTCCTTTTTTCTTTGAAGCTGTCCGCTCTCAAAATAAAATAGTCCAGTTTTCGAACCAAAATGGAGTATTTCTACGTCTTAATATTTATTCCTTTCTCGTCCTTTCTCGTCATACAGGTTTTTGACTGGGCGTCAGGACTCGGCTGGTGACCCCCCCCCCCCCCCAAAAGCAGCAAGCACGCTCAGCCCCAGGGCAACGAGGCTCGTGCGCACCTAACGCGACGTCGACCACCCCGCCTCCCCCGCACCGCACACCGCCAACTGCCGTCGCCGCCGCCGTGCAGCGGTCCCCGCCTCTTTCCCTAGCCTCTCCACAAGAGCCCGAGCCGAGGCATCAAGCACAACAAACGTGTCAAGAAGCGCGTTCGCCCGACCGACACCCGGCGCGTGCAAGCCCATCTCGCACGCGCGCATCTCACGCGCGGCCAGCTGGACCGTCCAAGACCGTCTCGCCACGAACGGCGGTCGCTCGATTTTCCCTGAACGCGACGACGAACGGCGTTGAACGCGCCGACACACTCTTTCCCGCTCACGCTCGCGGCCAGCGAGCTCGTCACGAGCATCGCGTTTGCTCTCGCACCGCGCATTCGCGCACTCAGCGGCGCCCGCCGTCTCTCAAAGCACACGAAGCTGGCACCGATGATGCCGCATTCTTAGGCGCGTGGAACCGCCCAGCAACCTCCCGGCCTTCACCTTCTCCGTATTTTACTCGCAAGTTAGTTACATCCGCTCTGTCCTAATTCCCCCATATTCTGCTGCAACCGAAGAGGACACGGTGCCCGCGCTCGATTCGCGGTCACCAGGTGGTGCGTTTTTCTACCGTACAACCAGATTCAATTCTCTCTTTTTTTTTTTCCTGCCGGTCATCCCACCCTTTGGGGCCTGCCTCGTGCCGCAACCCTTACATTTCCCCATGGCGATCGCACCCCGTCCCGTCGCCGTGTCCCTGACTGCGCGCCCTTCACGCCGTCGCCTTCGCGCCATCAAATAAAAGGCCCCCGGCTCGTTCTCCTTCAAAACGGTGGTGCACATCACGTCCGACCTGCACAGTCGGCACGTCGAAAGATCCTGTATCTTTCGTGTGTGTAAGCCCCTCCTCTTTCAGTCCTCGAGCACCGCTAATGGTTCTAACTATACTCAGGTGGCACTTCCAAGTCCCTTGCTCTCCCAGCCACGTCATCACGGCAGACAGAGACCCGCGCAAGCTCAATCGTGCTCACCCAGACTGCGGCACCCCGCGCCAGCTCGAGGGCTTGCCGCGAAGACGCCGCCGTCGGCCGGCACACCTCTGAACCACCGACCCATCCTCCCGTCCTCTTGACGGTCCTCGCCATCGGCGAAGTCACACGACGATGGGATCGTCGCGGCCGCAGCAATTTCGAGTGGTCTCATATGACCCGCCCTCTCCTGCAGTTCCGAGGAAGCGGCAGCGCGAGGTTGCCATCAGCGGCCTCGCGCAGCGACACTCCAATAACCACGCGACGATGGGCGATGGCGGGCCCGCCGTCGCATCCACTTTCGTGCACTACGAGATGCCGCGAAGGTCCCCGATCATGCTGCCCGAGGTCCCAGGCCTGCGGACAACAAACCGCGAAGGATCGCCGCACCCCGCTTCTGCGTGCGGTGCTGTCTCTCGCCCTGGTGCTCCTCGTGTCGTGGCGGGCGCTGCTGCACTCGCCACTGTTGCCGGTTCACTCCAGCAGTCGATCGCGCAACTGGAGCTCGAGTCGCATGACGCGCGTGTCAAGAAGGCCAAGTTGGATCAAGACGACAAGCAGACCGGTTCGAGTTACGATCACCACGTGCAAAACTACATCAAATACTGGACAGCCTTCCAGACTGAGCGCCGCCAGAAGGCACCCGATGAAGTGCCTGTCCCGGCATTTCCTATTACCGCTCTCAAAGCCTCCTTCTTCTTGGAGTATGAGATGTCGTGCGAAAAGGTGAGCCGCGCTTTTCTCATGCCTTGCAATGGCGACCACTGCAGCTGACATGTCTCGGATCGCAGCGTCGATATGGCAAGAACGACACCGTTGCAGGATCGAACGTGGGCAAGTCGCACGTCTCGCAGGTGATCAGCGCGCTTGAGAGCTGGCGCCGCAACAATGCCTATCTGTACAAGGAGGACCCCGATGCACAGGTATCATTGCGCTCAGACATCCACGTCCACACTGCGGAGTCTTCCACGAAGCATCAGGAGCCGAAGCGCATCGACAAGGCACAGGCTCTCAAAGCCATGGGAAGTTCTGGAGGTGAGAATCGCTGAAGCTCGCAACTGCTTGATTCACTGATGAACGACATCTGTTTCAAGACACGTACACACCAGAGGAGCTCAAACGCTGCTCGATCTGGTGCTTGACCGACGTTTCTGGCAGCAAGCAAATTTGGCTCGGCTTGCGCGATTGCGCAATGCTCCTCCTGTCATCGATGATGGCATTCCGTGGGGAGAGCTCGCGCATCCTCGAGTGGTCAGACCTGTTCATGTCGTCGATCCCCATGGATGATGTTCGTGCCGGGTACAGAGTTCCGGTGCGTCAAGGATTTGAGGTAGATGTCAATAGCACTCACGCTGCTATCAGGTGCTTGCCACACTGGCGGATAATGCCAAGCACAACCAACAGGGCCGTCTGGATGAGCACGGTGCCATCCGTCACCGGGAGGTCGAACTCTGCCCTGTCGGAGGGCTGGCCTTGCTTTTTTTTGGCTTTTTCCATGTCCTCCATCTGCCGCTGCCTGAGTTGCTTCCGGATTTCGACGACGCAGCCTGCGGTGAGTACGGGCGCCGTGACTGGTATGGCTACCACGTGTTCTGGGGCAAACAACCCGCATCCCCTATGTCATACGACAGTGAGTGTCCCCGCTGCCTGCTCATCATCGCAGTGCCGCCCGAGCTGACCCTCGTCCACAGACCACCGCGACAGGCTGAGAGGCATTCACAAGGAGAACGAGATATCAATCACCAAGGTCACCCACGCCGGCTGAAGTTATGTCGCGCAGACTGCGTGGGCGCATGGTGCCACGGTCAGCGGGACGAAAGCACTCGGCAGATGGAACGAGAACGGGTCCTTCCGCCAGTGCTACGAATGAACGTTTCCAGTGGATGCCCTCCTCGGTGCGGCCATGTTCAATGGTCGAAAGCCGGAGACATATTGCCTCCCGCGTGACGCTCTCGGTGAGTAGTTGGTTACATACGTGCACCCCCCTGTGTGACTGATCAAGCCACACTGCTGTCAGATCCGCCGCCCGAACTCCTTGCGCAGATTTTTCCCTGGGTTGAGCGAGAGCAGGTCACTCTCGAGGCTCGCGTCCGAGAGAACCCATTGGCTCAAGATTATGCCCTGCGCCACTTTCTCCGACTTTTGGTATGGCTGCGCCGCATTCTGCTTCAAGACGCAGCCCTCCTGTGCACGATGCATCCATCTGCCCCCATCTTCAGATTTGCACCGTTCAACACCCCCGCTTTTCACCGCTTTGTCAGCGAGGCGATGCCCGCCATCCGAGAAGCAGAAGAACAGGCCCACGTAGCATATCAGAACCTTCCCGAGCATCTGATAACCAGCCTGCGGGGTGCGACCACCGGCGTCCTTATGGAGCAGAAGAGGCAGTATGAGGAGAACAACCGGCAGATGGCCGACATGTCGGAGAGGATGGTCAAGATGGAAGGCATGATCGGCATGCTGGTGAACTCCAGAAACACTCACAAGTCGAGGCCAGGTACGGGTCTTCACACGCGGAGATGTTCTCATGATTCTGACCTCCACCGTGATCTCAGCTGCAGCCTTTGTGGGCCCCGATCCGAGCCCGACAACCTCTGCACCTGCTGCACCTGTAGCTGCACCTCCCACTGTCGCCCCGCCCATTATCATGATCAACTTCCATGGCAGCGACGGGCCCGGAG
The DNA here is from genome assembly GCF_003851025.1 of Sparassis crispa. NCBI lineage: Eukaryota > Fungi > Basidiomycota > Agaricomycetes > Polyporales > Sparassidaceae > Sparassis > Sparassis crispa. The sequence goes on from NW_020939750.1 coordinate 858,278, forward strand.
GCAGTGCGGTGACTCCCGCTGCGCCATTAATCACAGCATCTGTTACAGAGCTGCCGAGCAGTTCAGTGTCGCTCCTCGCAAATGCCACTTCACCCGGCTCCACGGGATCAGCCGCTCCCACATCATTGGTGGTCCCGGGGCTCGTTCCACCCATTGCGGTGCCGGCATACACGGGTTCACGGTCGGCGCGACGAGAAGAGCTTCAGCGCGCATATGGTGAAGACACCTTCAACAGGCATGAGCCATGAGTTTGGAAATCGGGGGAGCTCCTCCCATCGTATCGGTACCAACTGGTGAGCACAATCATGGAGGTCTGGATGGAGTGGACTGCGGGACTTGGAGGACACATTCCCGTGCGCGAGCTGATGGAGAAATGGGGCAACCGCTGGCGCCACAACAATGCGACGCTCAAAACGGAAGGTGGGCGTCGCAAGAAGATCGTCGAGCTCATCACGGAGCTGTCGCAGAAGCCGCGCTGGTCCGTCCAGCTCGCGTTGCGCTTCCTCGAAGAGAAGTATCACCCGAGGTATAGGGCACGAAAGTTCTGTGAATACCTCATGGAGTCCGGCAGTGCGGGACGTCTCGAGGTGCTGAAGGCTGCGATGAAGTATCCGTAGACGTGAACGGGCTGCAACAGGTTCATGATTAATGTTTTCCCCCCTTCTCCTTCGAAGTCTTTTCTGGCGGCTTCCCTCTGTCTAACTTACAACAACCTTATTTCTACTGTACAGAACCTTCTCTAGTGTACAATACTAACTTGTCTCTAGTGTACAATACTAACTTGTCGTGTGTTTTCAATGCAAAACTTCCGAGTGATCTACGTGCGCGGGGGCGAGGAGCACTGTGTCGTGCACCTGCTCGCACTCGAACACCTTCGCGTCCATACGCCCGGCGCGAATGTGTCCCGACTCATGCTGCCACTGCCCCACGCGAGCTTCTCCATGCAGGCGCGGCGGTGGTGCTCCATGCGCGTGACGTGCGGGCCCCCACTGGCCGCAATCACATTGTGCTCACTCACGTGTGTGGTGGAGAGTGCATCGGCACGCGGGGCATGCGGGGGCATGCGCAGTGGCAGGTGCAAGGCTGAGGGCATGTCTGGCTGGAATTGTGAAATTGGCCTGCAGCATAGAGGAATGTGGGATACAAAATTCTAAGGGAGATATATTTTTTCTCTGTACTCTATCGGCTATTGCACTATGCCACCGCAATCTGGCGTGGTGCGCACGCAGGAGTCGATGGTGCATTCCGGCGGCACGGTTCCACTGCTGGCCGAGATGATGAATGCATGCAGATGTGAAAAGATGTGACCTGTGACCCAGGGGGGAGGGCAGAGTGGGGTTGGTGAGCTACGGTCTGCCACGACGACGCGCACTGCTGCTCGCGCACGGAGTAAGGTCCTTCAAGGAAGTTTACATTCTGTATGGCAACTATTGCTGGAATTGTTAGCTACTGCCCAAATGGGCCGCGCGGCATACACGGCGCATTATGGTCACCGGCGGCATATACCGAGGGGCACCGGCCCGCGCGTGGGAAGGTACCACGGGTCGGTCACCGGCCAAGCGCGATGACCACCGCGGCCCAGGGACATCGGGTTAGTGGGTGTTGTGTAAGTTACAACGGACTAGTAACGTTTACGCCGATTAGTAGTCAAAATAAAGGTAGTAGAGGTCTATAAAGAGGATTACATAGTACAGAAATTGATACACAAGTTACAATTAAAATACACATTGTGGGAGAGTTGTCGTGCAATGTAACCCAAGGAAATGGTTGCTCACCGAGTTGTGAAGTCGGAAGAATTTCTAGACACCTACATAAGCCTACATAGGACATTGTAAGGGGCGCCTGTTGGGCGCCTACTCACGCTTTGCGAACTTTGCTCTTCCGTCGTTTCAGGCCCCCAAATACTGCACCAAATGCATGCATTAATGAAAAGCTTTTGTCCAGGCCCTCACAGCAAAAAGATCCGAAGCTGTTTCGAGACATGTCTGAGGCAAGTCTGAGGCTAATCTCGACACACCGTGACTACCGTCCGCCGACAATTCTCGCCACCCTCACTTGCATATAAATTTGCAGCCTCTGCCGGTGCTCCTCCCAGGTGAGTGCCTTTACATGCAGCTAACTTGGTATCTATATTGTACAGATCTACTGGGTTTGTCGGGCTTGGTTGGCCACTCGTCGCCGCTGGAGCGGAGTGGTGACATATAGTGCGTTTTATGTCAAGCTATATTATTATATGTCCACGGCTGAAGCATGTTGATTTTTAGTGTTGTTCATTATTGGTTTTGGTGCGGTGAGTCGGCCTAATTAGGTCTAATGTAGAGTACTCTGTATATCTTGTAAATATTGTAGCAGTAACAATAATATATTGTGACATAATTTAAAATACTCCCACTATTGAGAATTGTGAGACTGATCTGGATGAATTGGTTTCGGTCTGTTTAGGATGGTCTGCACCTACGTGGTACACTAAATTTTGTAGGAAGTTATATGAGCTTCATAACCTGGAAAATTCTTCGAGAGTTTATAACTAATTATACCAAGTTGGCAACTCTGCAATTTGGCTCAGGTTTATGATGCAATGTATTCCTTGGTGAAAAATTCCGCAAGTTACATGGAATTATGCCTTTATAATCTCTTTGGAGAAAATTCCCATTTTTGCTGATGCCCATCCCCGAAAAATGGACCGCCGGAGGCAAAATGTTCGATCTTCAACCCCCGAAAATGGCCAAAAAGTCGTCAAAAATTGGGTGCGAAACACCCCCAAAATGTGACCCTCCAACCTGAGGTTAGGTCCAGAACCCCCGTTGGCTGGCGGATCTCGCAGGTTTTGGAGGATTGGCCTAAAATTTAGACATATGTGGTGGTTTGGGAGGAAAGTTTTGGTAATTTGGTTCACAAAAGCTTGGGTTTTGCGCAGGAAGCGAAAAATTTGTTCCACAGGCCATTGAACGTACAGTCATTTACATATGAAACCGGAAACGCAGCGATGAAATCTTTTATTCACAAGACGCATAGCCAAGTATTTCTCTGAGAAAAAACCTGAGAAAATTTATAAAGTAAAGCTTGAGAAAAAAACTTTGAAGAAACTATAGTGAATTTTCGTGGGAAATAACCTGATTGTCCAATCAGCAGCTGAGAATCACGGTTTTTCCTAGAGAAATACTTTATTCTTTTTTCAGAGTTTTTCTGTGTACGTTACTTTAACCCTTTCTGGAGGTTTTTGTGCAAAAAATACTGGGCCATGCTTCTTGTGATTTGTTCAGGCCAAATATTACCTTATTTAGTATGACCGAGTCGGTGACACCAGTCACACTAGCTCTTGCTCCCCGGTGCAGTGGCACCGCATGCTGCGACATTCACTCCTCGGCCAAATACATTGCTGAATTTGTTTCAAGGAGAGTGAATACAACCTGCATCAAGTGCTTGGGGTGGTCTTGCAGTTGAGCAAGTGGATCGGAGACCTGGCAATAAGTCAGGCTCCTAAAACCATCCGTCATCACAGTGTTCTCGCTCCTACATCCCACATTTATGTTTTAGAAGATCATGTGATATATGTTTTATGAGACTTACCCTTTTTATCGAAAATTACTGGATTAGGACGAGGACTAAGAGGAGGTGAATGCTGTGAGACGGCTGGCCCAACTCGTCACCCGATTTCTTCCGAGCTTATGGAAGTGAGCTTTTCTCGAGCGTAATTGCGTGTAAACTCTAGCGCGGGTGTTATTTTCTGGAGCGCGAAGCAGGCCAAATTGGGTGCTTACTATGTGCACTCATGGCCTGACTGCACTGTGCTGGCATAGGGAAGGTGCTCGCTAGGGCAGAACATGATGATAGACAAATATTGCATGAGTTCCAGTCCATTTGCAGGGCAAATCAGCATCCTCAACCTCATCTAAAGACTTGGGATTTGTTGCACAGGTAGTAGATGGTTTGGGTGTGTGTGCAGATTCTAGACATTCTCTTGCAATCAGACTGGTTTCCAACAGCTGAATTTAGAGACAACTGTTAGATTAGATAATCCATCAGTCTCTCAAGTGTCTAGACTCAGAGCAATGCAAGATGCTGTACACCTAGATACTTATTGATCAGGCTGCGCTATGCACTGCCATGTAGAGGCTATGCATAGCTATGCCTGCCTATGTTCATAGCCACAATCCTATGTTACTCACAGGTTTGTATAGTCACACTCTAGGCAGATATAAGCCTCCTAGAGTCCACTCTGAGTCCCCAGTGACTCACTTCTGGACTCTAGCTGTGTTGCCCAGCTCTTCTGTCCTGTTATTTGAGTCCCCTACAAAGTCTGCATATTGCAACTTTATTAGGTTATGAGCCCCGCGCTCTAGCCCCTTTGCTGTTGCTTTGTCTTGGTCACTTTTCTGTGCCTTTCTTGTCCTTATAGTGTGCTGCATATCCTTTATTTACAAGGACACCAACTGTTGGGTCTGTGCACTTCAGTGGGCCAGCCTTTGACCTTCTTGGGAAAATCCTGGTAATCATCCCAGTGACCTGAGCGGTTGTACAACTGGGTGTTCAGTAAATACTTACTGGTTACAATTACTATACCTCCTTTCTTGCACACACTCCTGAGGACTATCCTGCACTTTTCCAAGCACCAGACATAAACACATCCCTTTACCCCCCTTTCCACATCATGTCTTCCACCTCTACCCACACTCCCAACTTTGCCAAGCTCAATGACTCCAATTACCCTACTTGGAGTGGTGAAATGGCTGCCTGGTTGCGCTCTGCAAACCTTTGGAGACTTGTCAATGGCAAGCTTCCACAGCCAAAGCTCTCTGGATCACCTACAGCAGCTGAGCAAACCAAACTAGATACTTGGGAGGCCAATGCAGAGAAAGCAGCTGGTCAAATCTATTTGATGGTGGAACCAGATCAGCGCACTCACTTTGCTGGTGTGGTGGATGACCCTATCAAAATGTGGGAACAGCTTGCAGCTGTTCATCTGCAGAAGAAACCTGGAGCGCGTTTCAATGCTTATGATGATGTCTTCTCCATCAGAAAGCAACCAGAGGAATCACTCCAAGGGCTTGTCAATAAGGTCAATGCTGCCATGCAGCATGTTAAAGACCTTCGCCCTAATGACTTTGATCTGACAAAGCTGGATGAAGAGTTAACCTCTATGACTATGATTCGTGCTCTTCCTGTGGAGGAATATGGTGCTTTTACCTCTACGCTGCTTCAGCGTGACATCCTGAGCAAGGATGTTGTCACCTAGGCTTTTGTCACAGAGAAAATCAATCGTCGTCATCGCACCACTTCCCCTCCCAAAGCAGATCAAGCACTCTCCACTGCTTCATCCTCACAGCTCACCTGCGATTTTTGCGAGGGCAAAGGACACACACAGTCCAATTGCTATGCTTTTCAGAATGCTTCAAAGAAAGCCAAGGAAAATTGCAAAGAGCGCCGCTCTAAGCGTGGAAACAAGGCAAATGCTACTGCTGCTGCTGCAGCCACCCAGAATACCACTCAGATTGACTCTGCCACTGTTACAGAGTCTGCTGGCAAAGCAAGTCTCTCTGACCCACTTCAGCTTGATGCTGACTTTGACTGGAATGCAGACACAGGCGCCACTTCTCATATGACACCTCATCGCCACTGGCTTAGAAATTACAAGCCTTTGGTCATTCTAATCAAACTTGCTGATAACACCATTGTCACATCTGCTGGGGTGGGAACAGTTGTATTTAATCCAGTGATTGCAGGAAAAGCAGTCAGGCCTGTGGAATTTACTAGGGTGCTACATGTCCCAAGGCTCAGGAACAATCTTCTCTCTTGTCTGTATTTAGTTCATCAAAAAGGCTTCAGAATCCACATAGAGTCCAAGTTTATGACCTTCCTTCACTCTCATCAGACTCTATTTGTTGCCTCTATCACAGAGAACTACACTGCCTTTCTTGATGGAACTGTACAGCCAGCTTCAGAGTCTGCCCAAGCTATAACCACAGTCCCTCTTGATTTAAATCTCTGGCATCGTCGCTTTGCTCATCACAACTATGCTGATGTCCAAAAGATGATTAGAGAAAAGCTAGTGACTGGTCTTATGCTGAATTCCAAGCAGCAGCCTGACCTCATTTGCGAACCATGTCTGGCTGGTAAAATGCATGCCAATCCCTTCCCTACATCGGACAGTCATGCCTCCAAACCCCTAGAATTAATTCACACAGATGTCCATGGACCTCTGCCTGTGCGTACACACTCAGGATATCGGTACTGGACCACCTTCATAGATGATTACAGCCAATTCAGGGTTGTGCTATTGCTAAAGGCCAAGAGTGAAGCCTTTGATGCTTTCAAGCAATATAAAGCTTATGCTGAAAATCTGCTTGAAGCAAAAATCAAGGCTGTCCAGGATGACAAGGGTGGAGAGTACATGTCCAATGCCTTTATACAGTTCACTCAGGAGGCAGGGATTGAACGCAGACATACCACCCGCAATAGGCCACAGCAGAATGGAGTTGCAGAGCGAGCCAATTGCACAATGGACAATGACATCACTGCTATGCTAGCAGAGTCTAAACTGCCTCCTTCCTTCTGGGGAGAATGTATTGCATCTATGGTGCATGTCTGGAACCGTCTGCCTACAGCAGTGGTGAAAGGTGCAACTCCCTATGAGCTGTGGCACAAGCGGAAGCCAGATGTTAGCCATCTTCGTGTTTGGGGCTGTACTGCCTATGTGCATGTACAGAAGGATCAGCATACAGGTCTGGGACCACACATGCAGAAATGTGTGTTTATTGGTTATCCAGCAGGATACAAGGGGTGGAAGTTCTATAATCCTGACACCAAAAAGACTATAATCTCAGAACGTGCTGATTTTGATGAGCGCTACTTCGCCGGCCTCAAATGCACTCCTGATATTCCTCCTCCATCCCCTATGTCATTTCCACCTGCAGACATTATTCCTCCACCTGTAGCACCTGTACCTGGACAGGATTTAGGGGGAGATGATGCACATGTGCCAAATCCTGTACCTTGTCCAGTCACCCCAGAAGCTGATCCACCTGCACCACCTCCTGCACCAGAGCACCCAGTAACTCCACCACCTCCAGATCCTCCAGTCCATCATAGAGTTCCAACTCCTCCTCCATTTGAACCTATAGATCATCGACCAATTGCTCAGCATCGGGTACCTTGCAATGTTAGGCCCACCTGGAAAATGCGAGCTTCACCACCACCTGTGCAGAATGCAGAGTCTGAGGATGAGTTAGATGTGATAGATGCAGATGCAGGCTTTGTTGAAGTCCAGTTTGCTGGTCTATCTGCTGGAGCAGACCCTTGGACCTATAAACAGGCCATGGGCAGTCCTGATGCTGATAAGTGGCAGCAAGCGGCCAATGAAGAGATTGTGTCTCTAATGGCCAATAACACATGGGAAATTGTTCCACTGCCACCAGGCAAAAAGGCAATAGGCTCAGGCTGGGTGTTTAAGGTGAAGCACAATGCAGATGGTTCTGTAGAGCGCTATAAAGGCAGATTAGTTGCCAAGGGTTACAGTCAACGCCCTGGCTTTGACTACACAGAAGTCTTTGCTCCCACATTCCGTCAATCTGCATTACGTCTTATTCTAGCTCTTGCTGCAGCAGAGGATCTAGAACTTCGCTCTGTGGATATCTCATCTGCCTTCCTAAATGGAGACTTGGAGGAAGAGATCTACATGTAGCAACCTGAGGGCTTTCACCAGGGTGGTCCAGAAATGGTCTGCAGGCTAAATAAGTCACTCTATGGCTTGAAGCAAGGTGCACGTCAGTGGAACAAGAAGCTCCATGAGGTACTCACCAAAATGGGCTTCACTCATCTTCAGTCTGACAGAAGCATTTATGTGTACATCAGGGGAGATGTGCGCATTATTGTCCCAGTCTTCATAGATGATATGACACTTGCTTCAAAGTCTAGGAAGGCACTTGATGACACTGTCAAGGAGTTAAAGTCATATTTTAAACTCCGAGACCTTGGATCTACCCAGTTTCTGCTGGGCATAGACATCAAAAGAGACCGCGCAAAGCACACCATTTCACTCTCACAGCGCCAGTATATAGTGGACATGCTGGAGTGTTATGGTCTCTCTGACTGCAAGTCTGTCAGCACTCCTATGGATCCTGGAGCAGAGCTTTCCAAGGCCCTTGCACCTCAGACACAAGAAGAGACAGAATATATGCGCAAAGTGCCTTATCTCAGTGCTGTAGGGGCACTGATGTATTTGGCCATCACCACTCGCCCAGACATCATGTTTGCCATTAGTTGTCTTGCACGTTTTAATGCCAATCCTGGTCCTACACATTGGATTGCTGTGAAGCATGTCTTCTGCTATCTGAAGGGCACAATGGACTTAAGGCTGCACTATGGTCCCAGTGATGTAAAGGAGTTCTTCCTAACCTACACAGACTCAGACTTTGGTGGTGAGAGGGATAACTGTCGCTCTACTGGTGGTTACCTTGAAAAAGTGGGCACAGGTGCTATCAGCTGGAGTAGCAAGCTTCAGTCCCTTATTGCCCAATCCACCACAGAAGCTGAGTACATTGCTGCAGTTGAAGCAGGAAAGGAAATCCTCTGGATGCGTAATCTTCTCACAGAACTGGGGTATACAGTTTCTAAAGCCTCTACACTTTACACGGACAATCAGTCTGCAATCAGTGTCTCTAAAAATCCAGAACATCATGGCAGAATGAAGCATTTGGATCTGTGCTTCTTCTGGCTTCGAGACACTGTGGAGGCAGGTCGAATTGCACCAGTATATATTCCTACTGCTGAGATGATAGCGGACATTTTAACAAAGCCCTTGCCCATGGCAAAGATTATCTACTGCCGTGAGATGATGGGCTTGAAGATCTAATCGTCAAAAACCCGGATCTTGCCGCTTGAAGCATACAACTCGGACATTGTCGGATCAGTGTTTCCTCGGATCATCTATCTGCCACGTATACCATTCTCACTGCTGCGGTTCAAATCATCTCTTTACCCCTTCCACCACTATGAAAACCTTCGCCATTGCCCTTCTTATTACTGCAGGGGCACTCTTCCCTGCCATTCTCCTTCTTTCTTTTTATTATGCCATTACTCGTATCTGGCCAGCACCACCCCCGCTCGACATCGAATTGGAACGCATTACCATTCCGGCATCCCCATCGCATGCTTGTTCACCCGGCTATGCCACCTCGGGCACACATTCGGCAACACTCGCTGCACTTCACCACTCAGCAGTTCGATGAGCTGGACAACCTTGCATCTATGATGCTGCATGAGAGCGAGATGGAAGCTGAACATCCATCCAAGTCTAAATCGCATGACGAGGAACATTGGGATGTAGTGGAATGAGTAGGTTTAGGGGGAGGTATATGGAGTTCTTGCATTCTGTTGAAGAGGGAAGACTGGTTGGATTAAGGGGGAGTGTTAGATTAGATAATCCATCAGTCTCTCAAGTGTCTAGACTCAGAGCAATGCAAGATGCTGTACATCTAGATACTTATTGATCAGGCTGCGCTATGCACTGCCATGTAGAGGCTATGCATAGCTATGCCTGCCTATGTTCATAGCCACAATCCTATGTTACTCACAGGTTTGTATAGCCACACTCTAGGCAGATATAAACCTCCTAGAGTCCACTCTGAGTCCCCAGTGACTCACTTCTGAACTCTAGCTGTGTTGCCCAGCTCTTCTGTCCTGTTATTTGAGTCCCCTACAAAGGTTGCATATTGCAACTTTATTAACAACTGCAGTGCTACAGTGATTTTTCTCTGCTGCAATGCAGTGAGCTAGCAGGTGCACATAGCAAGCACCCACTTTGGATTGTAAGAAAATAAGCCCCAGGCTAGGGTTTGCTGCGAATAAACCAGCGAGAAACGATGTTGCTCGGGATCGGCATAACCTCGGATGACGAGTTGGGCCAGCCATCTCACAGCGTTCACCTCCTCTTAGTCCTCGTCCTAATCCGGTAATTTTTGATATAAGGGGTAAGTCTTATAAAACATATATCACATGATCTTCTAAAACATAAATGTGGGATGTAGGAGCGAGAACGCTGTGACGATGGATGGTTTTAGGAGCCTGGCAATAAGTACCCCCCGGTAGAGTGGCAGAATTTTGTAGATGGTAGATTTGTGATATCCAGACACCTGCACCATGTCAGACACAGGGAACTTGTCATGATGGTACCAGTGAGCAATAAGCTTGTGCAATTGCTGGCTCATAATTAGGGACTCATAGTAAACAGCGTACGTGACAGTCAGTCACGGAGAGGACTCAATGATACTCGTTAAGGCAATATGTCCCGAACAAATAAAAGATTTCATCGCCGTGTTTCCGGTTTCATATGCAAACGACTGTAATTCTAGGTGGCCGAATGTTCAATCCCACATACCCCCGAAAATGGCCGACCTGCCGCCAGGTTGTGTGCAAACCCCCGAAGTGGTGACAGAAGTGCGCTTCCTTGAAGTAGAGTAATAAACTTCCTTCGCCAGATTGACAGTCCTGTCACGCTGGTCACGCGCAGAATTACAGTCCATTTACGGTCCCTCCTGCCTAATCCGTCCATGCGCGAGTCCCCGGCCAGCCTCGCTGAGTGGATGAAAAAATGCGAGAGAACATGCGCATGCCGCACACGAAGGTTGGTGAACCGTGATGCAGTAGATAAGGCTCCGGCAGGGCAGGGCACCGCCGGCAGGAGGTAGCGCTGGGGCTTGATGGGGACTCGGAGCTCGCCGAGGGGACGTAAATTTGAGGACTGTAAATCTGTCGGTCAGCCGCGCGTTCGTGGGGGGCCGCGGCGCGGTTCCCCGCGAGATTCAGCCCCCACTCCAGCTTGCTTCGGGTCGCCAGATTTACAGTCCTGACGGGCGCGTTTACAGTCCAGCGGGGCGCTTGTGGGGCCTCCCCCTTTGGGCGACCCCAGGGCGCCTGTCTTGTTCTCCCTGACCCTCCCTACTGGACGCGCCCCTCCTTCCTGGCCCTCCCTGGCCCGGAAAAAGGGCGGATATATTCGACGTGCGCACCGCGCGCCCTCCCGCCGCGGTTTCCGCCTGCTCCTCCCGCGCCGCTCCCTCTCGCGCACCCCTCGCGCCCCGTCGCGGCCTTCGGTTCACGGGGTCCTTCTCGGCGCCGTTCGGCAGGTTCGGCTCGCGCGTGACGCTTCCAGGCTTAGGCGCCGGTGTCAATTTGGCGGCGATCAGCCTTTCTTCGCCTTGCGTTGGTCACTCATTCCCTTTTCTTTGTCAAATTCTCAAGTTCGGTGCAGCATGTCGTATTATCCACCACATCACCCGGGAACAGGATCGTCCTATCCGTATAGCACCTATCATCCGCCGACTCCAGGAGCCTACTCAGCCACACCAGGGGCGTATCCTACTACTCCCTACCAGTCGACGTATCCACCTACGGCAGTAACTGGTTACGGTGGAACATGGCCTTATGCATATAGCTATTACCCACCACAACAATCTACACAAACGGCACTGAACGTGGCGAAACCTACCATAGGTCCAGCAACTCCGGTGACCACTGCTGCTATGCCCACCCCTGCGCCCCAAAGATCGGCTCCAACTCCAGCATCATACACATTCACGCCGACATACACACGGGAGTCAGTTTTTGCTGCATCTACCGGAGGTGCAGTTAGCCGAGGTGCGAGGAAGCAATCGACGATGAAAGGGTTGTTCACAAAAGAACGTATGTCTGTCTAATTCGGTCTTTTGACTTCCATGGTGCTGAAGCATTTTACGATGTTGCAAGTGAGAAATCTGATGTATGGTTTCGGAGACGACCGCAACCCTGCCAATGACACGGTGAATGTCATGGAGGAAATATTGATCGAGTACATCGTTGATGTGGTGCGTAGATTTATGCGTCCTCTGTGATGTGTGGGTGTCGTATTACTTTCGTTCATCACAATCTTGTCTTCACACAGTGCCAGACCGCTCTCACGCCTGGTAAGAAATCCCGGTTGTCCATTGAAGACCTCCGGCGTGCACTTTCAAGACCAGCGGATGCGAAGAAACTTGCACGGATGGAGGAGCTCCTATTTATGCAGGAAGATATCAAGCGTGCACGGGCACAATTTGAGGAATCGGACATGAATCAGGCTAGCTCATTCCAGTCATGATTTTCGGTTTTATTTTGTATTTTTTAGCCATCGTCATTTATAACCGATGTTTAATTAGTGGATAATCCGAGCTCTGGCGCCGACATTTGGCGGAACTTTTGAATCTCGAACCAAATGATAGGCTTGAGTCTGACCTGGGATTTATCAGTACGTCTTTCCTCGTTGTCTGTCATCGGCAAGACTGAAAAATAAGAACAGTGTTCCAGTTTAGTAAACTACTTAGCCCATTTCAACCAGGGTGGGCATTCTTGTCTGTTTCCTCGGTGTTCCTCAGTGTTCAACGTCTTGCGTTGTGTATCATATTACTTCATGGGCTTTGTGAGATTATGTTCTGAACTACTATGGGCCCGATCTCGAAAAGATGTTTTGTTTCAATCAAGGCCGATTCCAGATATCTTGGCAGCCTGTCAGCCACTTTGACAACGGTTATTCGAGATCTGTCACTGGCTCACGACTCTAATTCCTCTCTTTCGTCGCCATTCAGACCTTCTGCTCCACAGTACTTGACCGAATCGGGCCCTCATTATGGAGCGTTTCAGACCTAAGACCTATACTGCTCGCTATCCTCGTTGGATGGTTGGGAAACCACTTCTGATCGCTTCTTCTGCCCTTGCTTCACTTGGAGATGCACTGTTCGGCTATAGTCAGGGCGTCATCGCAGCTGTTCAGGTGCAGCCTCCCTTCATCAAGCGGTTTTTCGGAAGGTCGGTTACTATTGAGCAAATCCAAGCCGGGACTACAGGCGTTGATCCGTACGTTCAAGGTAACAGTACAGCTCGGGTGAAAAAAATGCAAATGGCTGATATCCTTCATCCCACATTAGCTATCACGGTGGCGTGCTTGAACATCACTGCTCTCTTCGCTGCGTTGGGATCAGCCTACGTCTGTGACATCCTTGGTCGTCGCATGTCCATCCGGATCGGCGCCTTCATTTACCTGGTAGCCGCCTTCATCCAACTCTTCGCCCCGGATCTCGGGACGTTAATTGTCGGCCGCTCTATCCAGGGTTTGGCGGTGGGGATGCTGTCCATGACCGTGCCCATCTTACAGTGCGAGATCGCTCCTGGACATGCTCGAGGACTGTTCATCTCCGTCGAATATCTTTGTCTCAACTCCGGGTATCTCCTGTCCTCCTGGGTTGGCTACGGATTCTTCTTCGCTCTGCCGTCGGAAATCTCTTGGAGAGGCCCATACATCATTCAGGCGGTACTGGCTGTCATGCTCCTAGTGTGGACCTTCGTGCTTCCAGAGACGCCTCGCTTCCTCATCAGTACTGGATTTGAGGAAGAAGGCCTTCGCACGCTTGCAGATCTCCATGCAGCAGGAGACATAGACGACCCCGGCGTTCAAAGAACGTACGCGGAGATTGTGGCCGCGATCACATACGAACGAACCCTGGGTGAAGCCAGCTGGGGTCAGCTCTTCAAGCAATACACAAGGCGTACCGTGATGGCTATAACCTGTCAAATGTTTGCTCAGTTCAATGGCATCAATGCCCTGCTGTACTTCCTACCTTCCAATCTCACTCGGGCCGGCTTCTCCATTGCATCAGCGCTGCTATATTCCGGAGTGTCTGCTATTGTGTACTGCTTAGGGACCATACCGACTATGTTCCTGATCGATAAGTGGGGAAGGCGCCCTTTCCTGCTCACCGGAAGTGCTGCTCTGGCTGCTTGTCTCGCAACTGTAGGTGGCCTGCAGTATCACGCGGATTCTCTACCGGTGGGCAATGCCCGCCTCCCGTCTGCAGATGGAATCTTTGCCGGTATGTTTCTGTTTCCCCTGTGTATTCGGTATCTGAATTCCTTCCGAACAGCCATTTGCATATATCTGTTCTTCTATGGTGCTACGTGAGTCTCCAGTCTCATGTGAGCTATTTGATCCGTAACCGATGTCATTTTGCAGCTGGGGTCCGGGGCCGTATCTGCTAGGTCAGTAGTTAAACATTGGTGAATGACCTCTCTTGACATTAGACCTCTCAGGCGCAGAGATCTTCCCTCTTCGTGCAAGAGCAAAAGGCATGGCACTCTCAATAACGTCAAACTGGCTCTGCAACTTCATCATCGCCTTTATCACACCCCCGCTGTTCTCATCCATCGGTGGTGGCTACTACTTCCTTCTACTCGGCTTTTGTGTGGTGTCTGGTGTATTCGTCTGGTTCGTCTATCCCGAGACTGCGCATCGAACGCTGGAGGAGATGGGGGCTGCCTTCGGAGACAAGATCAGCATTGACCAAGTAGTGGCAAATAGTCGTCTAGGGAGTGCGGCGGCGAAGGACGAAGACCTGCAGTCGGAAGCTACAACGTTACGGGCGAGCATAGGTGACAAGAGTGTTCTCTCCGGTAGGAAAGGTTCGGATGTTAGTGTATAACATTTAGTACTACAATTACGCGAGTCCACAGTATCGCGTCGAAGCGATCCATTTGTGATACAGAACACGCCCATGAGCCCTATAATTACACGATGGGCAGTTAGAGACGGTATCATGCAGAAGAGGATGAATCCATATTACTACTCAGCATCCTCTTCTCCTTTCTTCGCCCTCATGTCAAGCTGCCTGGCGCCTTCCATCATCTCCTTGATACGCTGCCACTCCATATTGATCACGCCCCTTTCGTCCAGCCAGTCCATGATGCCGTCCGCGTCGGACAAATCTTCGGGTGGCTTGACACCACCCGCATAGGCGACGCGGACGAAGCCGTCAGAACGGTCGTTGCCGCGTAATTCGTCTACTTCCTGCAACAGAGCCTTGAACGTAGCGTACTATCCATCCGACAAACAGGTGAGAACGAAGGACGACGGAGAAGTCAGTACGCGGTTTACGAACCTCCCAGTGAGTGAATTTATGGAACACGTGTGTCCTCGCGGCACAGAAGCGGCCAAGGTGGAATTCTTTCTTCGTGTTATCCTCTTCGTCTTCGCTGCTGTCAGAGTCAGATGAAATATTCACTGGAAGAGGCTTTTGTATACACTTATAATCAGTAAATCCATTTTCGACTCCGTTAGGGTCCACGTACCTCGAAACTGAGCTTGTCGTATGGCATACCGCTCAGTCTCCCAAGAAGTGTCGACATTCGGCCGCCCAGATGACATGCGTCACACGTAGGGATGGCGAAGTCCAGTCGTACTGTCGCGAACTCGGGGTATGCCTCTAGAGGCTTCTTGAATTCCAGACGCCAGACTGAAGAGGTGACAAGTGAATCCCTCATGCCAGTGATCTTCCGCCGGGCAATCTGTAGCGGAACAGAGAAGTATGCATCTACATGATTTCGTCGTCAGCCTGTGCAAACATCCAGGACAATCCTCATACTGCGCTTACTCTCGAGTAACTGCTTCATGGCGGCCCGTCGGTCGCGTGCTTTGTGAACCGCGACGTGCACGAAAAGCTGGCATATTATCTTGAATTGATGAGTGAGGTCTTGGTGAGTATCCATGCTGAATTCTGCGGGTAACTCGAGAGCGGTGGTGGTATCATCTTCTAATATGAAGTTATCGTCGTCAGAGGCATGCCCGCTGTCATCGTGGCTGGGATGCAACGTTTCTGGTTGAGCGAATGCAAATGGTGCAACATGTTCTTCTTCCTCTTCGTTGCCGCTAGCGGAGGAAGAACATTCGGAACGGTTGCTTTCTCCCCGTTTCTTTCCTGACGTGAGATATGAGTGGGTCGGAATATACACCACTACTGGGAAGAACTTACTCTTAAGTCTCTCGAGATTCCTTTGGAAAGTGGACTTCTTGTTGCGAGTACGAAAGCGCGACTCGAGAATTCCTTGGGATATTAACGAAACGATCAATCAGGGTGGAGCCTCTCAGCACCATGCAAAGAGAACCCACTCTCTTCATCCACTTCATCCAGGATGTCAGCTTCTTCTTCATCGGGTGAGGGCGGGCGGATGCCTCTCACCAGCTTGCGCATCTTCGGATGGACTTCCTCCTCCTCTGAGTCATCTAGCACCTGTTTTCTCTTCGTGCCCTTCCTCTTCCCTTTCCATGCAACGGGGGACTCCACCGTCTCCTCGTCTTGACTAGAGGCAACATCCTCCACTTCTTCCATCTCCTCACTGCCGGATCTAGCGTGCCGAACCTTCTTCTTCGTGCTCATGGAGGGACGAGGCTGTCGGTCCTCGTCCGAATCCTGGTCTTCTGGCTCAAAGTGTATAGCAGCGACATCAGTGCTCTCGCTCCCCGAAGCGCGTGCATCCGATATCGAAGAGTCGCGCGAGATTGTCACTCGCGCTTGCTTCTGCGCAGCTTTCCGAGGCTTGGATGGCGTAGTTGCTGCTCTCCGTGGTCCCAGGGGAGAGCTGGAACCTACGAAGCCGTCGAGAGTGTGCTGTGTCAATTTCTGTGGAGTGCGTGCCACCTTCCTCACTCTTCCGCGTGGCATTGGGGCCTTGAGGTACCTTGAGGGCTGAGTGAATGTGATGAGTTGTTCTGTATAAACCAGTCAAATCTGGAGGTGCATCGTCGTGGTGCAAAGCTGAGACGCGCGCGGGCGCGTCGTAACTAGTCTCCCGAAGGCAGATGGTAGACACTCTGCTTCAACCGATATCGGTGTCTAGTCTGCTTGAATTAGCGGGGGTCACACCGTAGTACACGCTTTCGGGAATTGCCGTTCGCTTCGACGCGTCCTGACGCGTCCCATTGGCTGGTCACAACTCCGACACTCAGCTGTGGCGCGCTCGTTATTGAGCTGGGGTGGGTCTTCCGTAGTGAATATCCTCTTGAACTTGCTCACAGCACTTTCTATGTGCATCTTGCAAATTTTGCATGGTAGTTAAAGTGAACGTGGGCGACGAACAAGCAAAATGCTTTCCGGGCTCGGCATCTTCCGGACGAAATCGTGTACTACGGCTCAGGGGGCGCGTATTCAAGCAGACCTTTATAACCCGTCCTCCACCCACTCAATGAGGATTATATTGTAGTCTGCCTACGGGAGACTAATCCGTGTCTGACGTCGTGACGTCGTGACCTCATACGCGTCCACCCCGGCGCCTAGTACTTCTGAATCCACTTGCCGGAGAGGTCTGCGTAGACGCGGAACACGCTGACCGCTTGAATTCATGGCTAATCCTGTCCTTCGCCTCGACACCACCTTTCTTGACACCAGCATAGTAGACAGCAGCACCTCGCAGAGCTTGACGACGCCTGCCGCTCGCAGCCGCGCTCGCAGTCTATCCCAAGCGGTCCTCCCGTCTTTCCGTATCTCAACCACCCCGAACACCGACAAACCATCCTCCGAGGCCTCCAATGCCTTCAACGTCTCTGTGTCTCATGCCGTTAACAAAGCTAGGAACGAGTCTCGCAAGCTGCTCGCACACTTGCTAGCACAGCTTCAGAGCAGGCCGGTGCCTCCGTCAGTCCTGGAAGTTCTGACCAATGGTGGCTGTCAAAAAAGCTTAGCTTCCAACGCACAGTCATTCAGAGGGGCCGCAAAGTATCATGGAGGTGCTAGGGACGTTCAGGTGCTCCCCCGCGTCTCCCACGATGATACAGACGGCGAGTGGGAGGACGATGCGCAGTTCAACACGGATGTTACACTTGATCTCATGAATCAACTCAAAGACGTCCTGCTTATTTCTGCGGCTCAGAAATGGGATATCTTCTACGACAGGCATGCACCATCTCATTCACGAATCTCGAGATGTTAATGACGGTCGTTGTCAGCCCCACAGATGTCAGCCGCGCTTCAGACAGGTTCTCCGAAGTGTATTTGCGCAGAAGGAGTCGCCAGGTTACGAAGCGACGGTCCCGATCCCGGTCTCGGTCTGTCTCGATGGCCACCGAGGCAGAGGGCGCCGTACAAGCACCACATTTACTATCCCAGTGCATCTCCGTAATAACCTCACTGATTACAGAGGATTGTCGCTTTAGGACGTCCAGCCCCCGGCCGTCAAGACCGCCGAATGCTTTGCAGTCGGTGACGTTGGACGTGGCACAATTCCTGATACACGAACATCGTCATGACCCTAAAATACTTTCTCAAATCGCATTCGCAGTTATCCCAGCATTTTACATGTTTAGGCCTTCTTTGCATACTCGGTTACTCTCTTTCTTCGACGATGGGGTGATTGGTCGCGTGCTACACGATCTGAGACGAATACAAGGAAGACAAACCAACGAACAAATGCTGCCTTCAACGGGTGAGGACGCACTCTTTCAATTTGATCTGACCGCCGTTGACCTCGCACTGAAAGATATGCTCGGGGGCGACTTCTTGTCTTCAGTCCAGTCTCCCGTGGTCGCTATCACAGTCGATGCGGCAGACGACGTGGTCATATCTCCATCGGAATCGGGCTGGAGACGCTGGCAAGTATCTGGAGACGTTGACTGTCAATCGACCAATGTGCCTCTCCAAGACATAGCGGTATACCAAATGTCCTCGGTGATCTCCCCATTACTCGCGGCCATCTTGGAGAACGTCGACATTGTCTCCGAATCATTACCGACGGTGCATCGTTTCCACCGACTGTTGACCAGAATCGCTGAGTACAAACCGGACGCATACGAAGACATCCTCTCAATCATCGCGTACCACTCTCCGCGTGCGCGCTATTTTGCCATAGGTCTTCTGATGTCGTACTGGTCGAGGGCTGTGGGCCACCTGGCTGTCAGTAGATCGTTCCCCAGCATCACATACTCGGCATCACTCGCCAAAGCACTGCAAGGTCCCAACTACACGCGGCATCTGTCCGATCACCCATATGCACACCAGTTTATCCCATGGCGCTTCAATTCAGAGTCGATGCGCAATCTTTTCGGAGGGCCCTCACATAACGAATGCCGCTCATGTTCAGACGCGATCACTGGGTTCGGACTGTTGTGTCCTTTCTGCATGTGCGCGGTGCACTTCGATTGCTATGACTATCCCGAAGGCAGCTTCTTCACCGAATACTTTCCTGCATTAGAGCCAGATGCACTAAAGGTCGCCTTCTTCCGCTTTTGCCATTTACATCCATCACGCCGCACGCTCCTTCCTGCGCCGATCCTGAGGGAGGAGCATACCTTCCGCCCTGTCAACCTCTTTGGTATGGCTCTCTGCTTCATCTGCCGCACCCCTCTCTGGGGATGTATGACGCAGGCGATGCAGTGTCAATCCTGCAAGCAATTTGTCCATGCACATTGTCTGGAAGCAACGTCGCTGCCCCGGTGTCGTTCTGTTTCTGTCGACGATACATATCTTACCATAGACTTTTCCGTTCTGCGCCGATCTTTCACGGAGTTCTACCGGGACATCTCGTTGGCCCTGACAGATCCCAGCCGAAGGACGTATGAAGAGGTCTCTCTTTTCTACGCTATGCTATGGATTCAGTTGGAGTTGTTGAAGAACGGAGTTGTTCTCGGCTCCATTCTGGTCGTCCCAGAGAACTCGGAAAAGCCGGTGTCTAATGACAGCCAGTTGGAAGAATTTGAGCTTCACCAGTTGATCAAGCGGTGTGAAGAGTACCTGTCTTCTGGCAACCTTTCTGTCTCCAGATCGTTGACTGATTTCTTTGTGGAGAATAACGTGCGAGCAGCGCAGGCGTTCATCTTCTTCGACTGGAACGCCCTCACGTTCATAGCGAGTACCATCAAGATGCCTCACCAGGTCCCGGGAATATCTACAAGTCTTTCCTCATCCGACTTACTCAGCGTCGGCCAGATGGATGTGTTCGAGAGCGAGCCCGAGGATGGCTCTCCATATCCCTTCGAGATCGCCTCGCTCTCCCATTTGCGGAACCAGCTAGGAGATCAGTTCCAGTTATACTCAGAGGCAGCTGCACGGTTCGCTCTCATGTATCTTTCGCACCTCGGCTTCTTCCAGCTCCCGGATGGGCTGGACGATTTGTCTCGCGACATCTCGCATCCGGAACGGCAACAGTGCGTGTTTCCGCTCCCATTCGGCTTGGAGGTGTCGGCGGAGGTGGAGACGTTGGCAGCGGCGATCGAAGCGTGCTTGTCGGACTTCGATTTGTCTGTGAATGAAGCGGGTTTCTTGCTCCTCGTGCGGCGGTTCTGTCCTGACGGGCTGATGACGGACTACGCGTTGCGTAGGCTCGCGAAGGCCGTTGTGCACTGGATATTGTCCGAGGTGATGCCCCCTGCCACCTACAGGCTTTTCTGATCTCATGTGGTTGGTTTGAATAGGACAACAACCTGGCCGTAATGCTTCGCGACTATGTTGCCGAGGGGCGCAGCCTTCCTGGGGTTCGTTCAGGTTTAGATCCACAGCCCTGGCCCTCGTCGTCTGAATCTCGACCAACGGCGGCGAACTCGGTGAACAATGGAGGTGATTATGTGGCTAGTCGACGCGCACTTTTGCACCGGTACGCTGCACGGTGGTTGCTTGCTCTCCACAATCAGGATGTCGACAAGTACACTACAACCATTTTCGATTTGCTTGAGGAGCACGCAAATGAGAGTGAGCCTAGCGATCTCATTTTAGCGGCAGATGACTTCCAGAAGGTGAAATTGTCCATGCGTAGGAGCGTCTTATGAGCTGACGTCATTCCAGAGGAGGCGACTAGCTGCCACGGACAATGTTCTGAGATTGATCATGAAGTTGCATCAAGCAGGCGTGGTTTTTACTTCTTACCATGATCTATTTGGTAGGTGGTTGGAGTTGGCTTCTGATGTGCGCCACGATGAAGAGGTACGACTCCACTCAACCCATTACGTCAAAATCCTCATCATTTTTTGATAGCCCATCTGGTCATTATCCCGCCTTTTCACTCGAGAGATCGAATCCAGCCAGCGATCTGGCTCCATAGTCGAAAACCGGATGACCATCGTGGACCCGTCGACAGTAGCCCCTCTCAACCCTGTGAACGTGCTCATTGACGTGGCGACCGGGAGTAAAGAAGGATACCTGCGTACTCTGCACTGGCTGTGTCTGCTTGTACGGGCGGGCGTCGACGTCTCGGTCTCGACATTCATGCAGTTAGTGTCGCTCGCGAAACGATTCGATGTCACGGTCAATGAGTGCCTTCTGTTGGTAAAAGCAATCATGTGGTCTACGTGGCTTAGGGTAATGGGGCGTCAAGATTTGCAGAACGTAGTTGCGGCGCTGCATGCTCACTTCGCCCCTCAAGTAGTAGCACGCCTTCAATCAAGGGATAGGTCGCCCGAAATGTGAGTTATCTCAGCCGACAGCAGTAATCGTCTAAAGTTGTAAATGCACCGTCTAGGTTTCTTTTCATCCGACAGTCGCTGGCTACGTGTCTTCTACTTTACGGATGTGACAGAAGCTATGTCACCTATCTCGGGATGATTCACAAGGAAGAAACTGATGGTTTGGCATCTAGGTAAGCACAATACCTCTATGCATTGCGATTGTCCATCTGATCATGGAAAGACTAGACGAAAATTACCTCGCGCCTCGATGTCTGCGGATCCTATCATAGTCAATGCTGACTTGATAAGCGCCTTGAAATTATACGTTCAGACGGAAATCCATGACGTATCTTGTTTGGTGGCGAAATTCCTCAACGCCTTTCTCAACGAGGCGGCCTTCGTAGAGTCATACGAGGTCGACAACTTCATTCTACGCAATGGACCTATGTTATGCACCTGGTAAGATCACTTTGTATTCATTGGAAGACTATTGCTCACGACTATAAATGCAGCATGTGGCAGTTTTACGCTATCCAACACCATGATATATCCACCATCAGGACATCTCTTCTCCTGCGCGTTCTCGTCGTCGATCCGCAGCCTTTTCAAGCCCTTCTTGAGGAGTGGTTCCAGGTAGACATTTCTTGGGAACTGCGGTAAGTATTGCGACCGTCTTGCAGTAGTCTGAACTGATGTGTCGTGGTCTTTTAGGTTGCAAGCGATTCTGCGTCTCTTTCGCATCATCCTTGACGTGACAAGTCCCGCGTTCAGCGTAGAAGATCGTCAATGGAGATCAACTGTAATCGACGTGTTCTATTACTTCTTCTCTTCTCTATGGAGGGACCCAAGGGTTGTTCTGCTTTCATATCAACGGCGTCTTGCGTCCCTTACATAGCATTTCAGGAAGAAGTTAGACTCGCCGTAGACACGTGGTCTCAAACGCTCCTTCCAGCTCATTTCGACGCCATAACTGCGTGTTGGAACGAGTCCCTGGCTAAATCTACGATTTCCGAACGGATCAAGCTGATATCCTTTCTAGATCAGCTTCGCCCTCATTTCCCAGACTGGCGAGGTGAGATCCATGGTGTCGTTGCTTTGCTAGTCGCTTTACTTGCTCATTCAAGGACAATAGTTCTATCTTGGGAATGCATCCTTGAGACTCTGTTGGAAAGTGACTTCATGCAGAGGAATGGAGACAACGAGGATGGGCCAGCCGCAGCTCATTTGGTCAGTCTGGACGTTACTTCCTGTCCACTTCTCTGACAAGAGATTTTTCAGTCTATGTATGGGTTGAGTTCGAGTTCGAAATCTCCTGCATCCTACGCTGTCGACTTGGATCCTGAATTAAGTCATCTGAGAGTGAGTTGGCCAATGATTGGTCTATGCAATGGTGCTGACAGGTGTCTATCAGGTATCACTGCTGTCTCTGTCCATGCGGATGGTATCGGATGGCGTTTTCATCGACCTCGTTTCACTACTCAAAATCAAAGATCACGTTGCTCGGGTAGTGGGTTTCCAAGATGTTACTATAGTGCCGACAGCAAGCGGGCACACTTTTCATGTCCGCTTCAGTGCCTTGGGCACCATTGCGGAATCTGCTGACCCTTGTCTGAACGACCTGATGATGATACTGGACTCGTCAAGGTCCTATGATCTACCTCCGTCAGCCATGGGCGGCCTTTACGCAGAGGATGATAGCCCGTGCCATTTGCTAGTGGGATCTGTTTTCGTTGACATACTGCTTGACCTATTTGTTCATGCTGAAGCCGTTGGTACACTGTCGCCAATCACTCTGAAGAACATGTTAAAGTCGCTCATTATCCTGGTACATAAACATGACTTCGATTCGAAACCCTTGATGCATCTGCAGGGGAATTTGCGCAGGGCGGTTCGA
The DNA here is from genome assembly GCF_003851025.1 of Sparassis crispa. Lineage (NCBI taxonomy): Eukaryota > Fungi > Basidiomycota > Agaricomycetes > Polyporales > Sparassidaceae > Sparassis > Sparassis crispa. Next base: position 881,377 of record NW_020939750.1, read on the forward strand.
CATACGCTGGACCTTTTGTTCATGAATCTCAGTTACGAGATACGACAGCTCGCTCTGTCGGCCTGTCTGGCATTCATCAAGAGATGGCCTACGATCGTTGGCAATTTTATTTGGTTGGTTCGTTATCTATGAAGTAGAGTCTCACTCACACTTGTCCTGTATAGCGAAGCTATAGAGGCCGCAGTCAGACTCATGGTGGTTCTTGATTACGAACGACATAGCGACGACGTTTTGGTGGAACAAACGAGAGGGTTCCTCGATACTACACTGACTCTGTGCGACGCGATCGTATCCTTCCAGATCTTTCTTCGCTCACGGTCTTCTTATCTAGGTACTCTCAGAGTGGCGTATTCAACGTCTTATGCAAAGTGAGTTACGTTTGAAAACTCGTGAAACTTAGGCAAGCAGTACTCACTCCGTGTCTTCTGTATCGCATGTTTCCAACTTAGCGGCAATTGTTGTCTGAGTTCTTCGATGTCATACACTACGTCGTTGTGGCGAACACGAAAGCGAACATCTCAACAATACGGGAGGGTCTTCAAGACGAGCTCTTACGCGATACGTTAACGAAGGCTATCGAGAACGAGCCAGATTCATTCCAACGTGTCATTGGAAATATTGTCTCTTACGTTGAAGTCGTGCACCACTCTGGGTACAGCTCTGACATGATGCAGTGTAAGTGCTCGCGTCAGCAAAACTAATCCTGGCACGATAACCGAACACATCCTGCGTTATTTCCAATGCTAGTTGTAGGACTTCGTCTAACGCATATCGTTCGACGTACCGCAGAATGGTCTGCAGATGCATTCGATCCAAACCCTCTGCTACGTCTCGCGTGCACGCTTGTGCAACACAACAAGGCGCAGAGTAGGGTGAGCTGTGTTCTCCATGCATGGGGATTCCCTAACGTCATCACACATCTCAGGATCTGCTGATGTACATGGAAACACTGCTTCGTGCTGCCCTCGTCCGCTTCCACGTGTCCGCGGAAAGTCTAGCGCGTATAGTTCTAGCCACCTCGATGATTTACCGCAAGGCTGGTTCTATCACTAACTCTGGAGATGCGTTGCAAACAAATCCAATTGTGTACTCCATGTCGGAGATCTTGTCCGATGGCCTACACGGAAAGGCCCGCATATCACCAACAACATTGACTGCATTGGTTCAGGTGCGTATAGACTACCCTGGTCAAGTCCCTTTCACAGTTAAAACTACACACAGACTATGTCGGCGGCTATGGATCACGGAGTAGTTAAAGTCGCAATCTTGTCCGAAGACGCATTCTTTCGTCTGGCGGATGATGGACTTTTCTTCCTGTACAATGACGGTGTCTCCGATGGTCTGTCAACTGCGGATTTCAATACGTCTCAGGCGGTGGCGAACCTGGTCTTACAAGCGGCGGACGTACGCCCAGCAATCCTAGGCAGGCTTTTGGTGAGTCGTTGCCAACGAAGACATCCTTCCTACTAACTACCGCCCACAGAGGATTCAAGCGACTATACACACGTGGAATATGTTGGTTCTGGCTGCACTTGCGAGCGAGAGCCCCTCCTCTGCCTTCCGCATTTTTGATTACTTCTCCACGTTCTCGCTTGCGTATGCACGGTCTCTTTGTTCATACCAGCATCCACAGTGGCCCTTAGATATAGATGCACAAGAGATAGCTCACAGGGACATCAGCAACGCCTACGCTGCGCTCAAAATGTGGTTACTCCTGGCTCGAAGGGCAGCTGCGCAGCGCATTGAGCTAGCTGTGAACTCACGTCGCAACGGTGCAGACGGGGATGGTATGCTTGATGAAGAGATCCTCGCAACCAGTATGGTGTGGAACGAACTATGGCCGCCATTTGAAAGTGTGATGAGCGCCTTTGAAGCAGATGCTCATGCGGGGAACCATTCGGTACGGGCGTGTGCTCCTATCCGTATATATGCGACACTAACTATTTGAAAAACAAGCCACTGGCATCCACTATATGGGCGTCTGTGGCTGACCTTCTCCTATTTCTGCGTCAATCCCGCTCGGTCGCGTTGGATACGTCGTTGGAGACACGAATCCTCAACCGTCTACGTACCATTGTCCGTGGTGAAGCAAAGGTAGGCCAAAATATTGTCCCAGATGGTTCCTTGTGTTCATGCTTGCTTGATATAGCTGTCGAGGATTCTGCGGAGTATGACTGAGCCTCCGCCCGATGTCGCATTTGATTTCCTCGTGAGACAGGTGACGACAGAAATCGAGGCGGAAGAGAAGCTGCAGGCAGCTAAACGCCAGAACGCGATCCCAGAGAGAGGACGAAGGGTTGTTAGCTGACCTGGATGCATGGATACCGTAATATATAAGTACAGCGCGGAGAATGAGATTGTATTCCAATGTGTGGGGCCCTTACCATAATTATCGTACGTACTTCTACTTCCAACAAGTGACGTGCATACCGCACAATGTGTCATCTCATCGTCCGCTAACAACCAGTGGGATCTGCGACGATTGCAGAGCCAACAAAGAGACCGATTGCAGACATGCCGATAATGAGCAGGAAGGCTGGAATGCGTACAGCCCATTCTCGGGAGGGGAACATGTCGTGGATAGGATTAGAAGATTCAAATAATGGCTGCTCGAGAAATCGTGGGTTAACAAGCAGAGGGTTCCGCATGCGAAGGAGAGACGAACTAAAAGAATAGCCCATATAGTGTAGTAGGAGAAAACCGACGTTGCAAGGAGGAGCATTGCTCCGCCTAGCGTCTTATCTGTCACAGCCTGGAATCGCAGTCAGCTCAATCTTTCGGTGATGGTCCCAACTGGTTTACCATCATCGTAATTTCCCTTACTGCATTACCTTGCTTGCAAGGTCTCTCCACCCTCTTAGTAATTGTCGTGCTTTTCGACTCCCTGGTTCCTTCCGTGCATCTGAATCTTGCACGACAAGTCCCAACTCGGCTTGCGACGTCTCAAGTTCGAATCTATGTGGTGGCAAATTTCACAAGCAAGGCGAGGAGGCAGCACTTCCCTCGTTTGAGTTGAACATTCGCGGAGGGGAAGACCCGTTTTCTTCCAGTTCCACGTGACATAGATCCTCCCCACAGGAGTTCGTAAGCGCCCGGTACTGTCAGTGCATGAACTCAGCTCGAGCATGGTGATCTTCCACTCTAGATATCTTGCTTGTTTCCGTTTCAAGCCAAACTTCAGACATTTTGCCTAGATTAACACTGTTCAGACTTCTAGCAGGGAGTTATTCTCAACAAGGGGTGGTCTAACCACTATGGAGCCATCAGCCTTTGCTTCGCTTGCCCACGTTCGAGTACTGCTGTTGCCTGTAGGAGACATTCGGAGAGATACTTTTGAAAAGTGGGTTGCGGAGATTAAGAGCTTCCAGAGCATACGTCTTGGAGATATCCCCTCTGATCCTCGGGATGATAGAGGTGTGTTTCTACACTACTCACTATTTCCAAGACTCATGTTACGTGCAGCTCGCTTTATGCCCAGTCCTCTAGCAACCGGCTATCTTCACTTGAGCTACCCATCGCACCCGCCTCCCTCGTCGCATCATTCACTAGCCCTCTTTCGTCCCTCTGCCTTTCCGCTTGGTGTCATCGGAATTGCGACATGCTCTCAGTCAGATTCCATGTCTTCGATATTGGCTCACTTCAATTCGTCATTGAGCCAAATTTTCCCTCATGGATCCATGTTCCCAGTCGCCAGTAATTGTTTCGTTTTTGAGGAGAGCGATGGTAATACCACTCTTGATGTCAAGGACCATTTTCCCGGTTTAGTCATCATTCCTGGCATGATGGGGAACAAGACCCTCTATATCGGCACACTTGTTGCTGACTTGTGCTCTCAAATATTGGGAGAATTCGCTATTCTGGTTCGTGATGTCACTCGCCGATGCAGTCACCTATCCCTGATGAAATGGAACAGATGCAATCGCTTGAAAGCCCGCTTGGGAATGAATATTTGAACGCTGCATTGTTCCCTGTTCTTCCGCCTCCATCTGAAATGCCACGGTCATTGGAGGCTGAATTTCATGCTCATGCTTCCTTACCTCCGCTTCCCTCCCAAAGCAGCCAGCCTGAGCTCGCTTCACCTAATGGACCTTTACGGGCCAAAACGCCTTTGGCGGTCAAACGCACATCAACTGCTCCTGGATTTTCTGGACATCGTCACGCTAGCCTACCCGTTCCAGCAGCCAAAAGGCGACCAACTGCAATTGGCGCAGTATCTTCTCATGGGAGACTTTTCAAAGTCCTAGGCGACCTGTTCCTACTTTCAGGTAGATTGGAGGACTCGTCTGTGTGGTAGGACACTGCATCCTTCACTCCGCGAGAATGTGCTGAGTTCGGACGTCTTCCCAGGTATGGAGAAGCGATCGCATTGTTCAAGGGTGCCCAGGATACCGCTTGGCACGCATCTGCTTTGGAAGGTCTAGCCACCATTCCGGTGATTGAAGCCTGGGCATCAAACCGAGCAGTAGTGCGTATACAATGCTGAAAGGATGTGTGAGATGCATTGACTCTTCATGTAAATCCAGACGGATACCGTCGAAGGGAAGGAACCATGGTCTGAGATCTCGGAAAAGCTCGCTCAAGCAACTGCATTGTATTTCAAGTCAACGCCACAAACTGACCCTGAGACGAGCCATTCCCTCCTTTCTTACTTATACAGCCAGTCGGTCTTTCGTCAATCCTGTCTCCTCTTTTCTGTGTGGTCTGCAAAAGGGTGGGGTTCTCTCGCTTTTGCGACTATGCTGCAGCCCAGTTCAAGTCCCAATGCTCAGAATATCGATTCAAGCACGGCGACGAAAGCACGCACCAGTTCATCTTTCGCTGAAGTCGAACGACGGTCATCTATAACTGGGATATCTCGCGCACAGATAGCAGGGACTCTTTCGCAGGTCCATGGGCCCTGGCTACTCCATCTCGGACCGCGTGACCGCATTAAGGTGTTGCAAACACTCGCAGGTTTGTACGGTGCCCTTGGCTACCACCGTAAGGAAGCATACATCTTGCGGGAAGTCCTTGGTTCCATCATGGACCTTGTCGTCTGTGGGCGAGAAGAAGGAGGTGGGGCTAACACAAGTCGGACTGGCTTGGGGTTGGGGATCGGAGTTGGGAAGGTGACCACCATCCAAGGAACGGTCGGCGTGAAGCTGAACGAAAGCGCTGTTGGCAATGAAAGTGTGCTCAAAATAGTCAGGCATATATGCAGGGTGCATGGAATTGATCTCGAAGCGGTCAAGTTGGTCAATCCCGCTAATCGTCTGCAAGCCAGATTCGGTGAAGATTCTGATGATGTGGACGCCGATGTAGTGGGGCCAGCAGACGATGCGGTTGATGCTATCGAGGAGCCCTTTGGTTGGCCCGAACTTCAGATTGGCATTGTTCGAGAAGCGATAGCGGTTGCGGAAGCTCTCCCTGGTGTGTCTTCTTTTCATGGTCACGCCGTTGGTTTCTGACCGCTTAACAATTTACAGACTATCCTTCCGTAGCCCAGTTCTCGTTGTCTTCGCTGAAGACTCTACATCCGGTCATGAGTCATAACGATCAGCATCATCTATACAGGACTGCTGCGCGAGCTCTGGCCACAGCGAAACGGAGAGGAGACGAGAGAACAGTAGAATACTGGTCTGGACAGCCCATCGTCAGCATAGAGGTCCTCCCGTGAGTACGTAGCATCGCATCCCAAGGGGTTTCACCTGATACAACGGTTCTGCAGCTTGCCATTCGTCAGATTGCCTATGGAGACGCCGGTCTCTGCGCTTGCTCAAGCACCGTCGGATGCAAATCCAATACTCGTTGGGCTTACGGACCCCTTCTTATACAATCCTCGCAAATTGACTTCAGGACAGGTTGCTATTTTCGCGACATCCAGTTGGATGACTTTGACTTATAGTCATGATTATTAGAGCCGATTAACACTGGTTCAGAACGAGATATTTGAACTCATGCTCACCCTACGAAATCCGTATGTATTCGACCTTGAGCTACAGACCTTAGCCCTCAGGTGCGTTTGGATCATATCTTATGACTCCGAGGATACTGATATTCTCGACGGGCTGCCTACCGCCAGTACGTCCGGTGTACCCTTCGAGTCGAACACAATCCCCATAGTTGTCCCTGCGAACACGTACCATCCTGTGAGAATGTCTGGGAAGGCCCTTGCAGCTGGCACTTTAGTCATTCGTGGTTGCATAGTACAAGCTCCGGGAGGTATCTCGCGTGAGTTTGTTTTGCCATTGTCCACTGAGGAAGAAGAGGACAGACGACTACGAAGACGTAGTGCCATTGAATGCGAGTCCGGGAGGTCAAAACACTCTGGTTTGAGATCGAGGCCTTGGGCAAAGGGGGTCGGGTCGATAAACAAACAAATTCGATCAGACAAGCCTTCAATGCGTTTCCTTGAGTGCAAGATTGTCCCAGAACAACCTCTACTGCGGATCAGGAGGACATCCCTCACTCACGGTGCTGTAATGTTGTACAATGGAGAAACGTTCGTATTTCTCCGGAGCTGATGCTGTTCCTGTATTTGACATACGTTCAGGTCGACAATTCGTATCACGCTGGAGAACGTGTCAATGTTACCGATCGATTTTATCCGGCTAACCTTTGACGATTCCACGATTGCGCCTGCTCAGCAAGCGCTAGCAGATGGAGAGCTGTCTGTTTTCGAGACATACGAGACCGAATACGACTTGATACACCGACCTGCACTTACTTGTGATAGTAGCCATCAGTCACAGGTAGTAGCTCCTGGAGAAAAGGCTATTGTTACTGTGGATTGCTTTGGAAAAGTGGGATGGTATGTTGCATTGCTATATATCTTTACCATGTTCCTTGACGCCTCTTCATAGCACGAGTGGTGCCGTCCACGTCTCATATGCATATGTCCGTAGACAACAGCCAACGTTGCGGAAGCCTACAGGCGTGTTTCATACTCGCCAACTGACGTATCCAGTGCTGGTCACAGTATACCACATGCTCGAGTGTCATGCCATGGATATCCTACCGTACTCCCGTGCCGCTGCATCAGCACCACCAGAGTTCGATGATCTGGACGAGCCTATCGTCGCCAAGGCTAGGAAGGGCCTGCTCAACGTTGAGGACGTGTCAGATTGGTGTCTGTTCTCAGTTGAGGTCCGAAATACTTACGGACTACCGTTCGAAGTCACGTTCGAGCGGACTCAGCCAGGTGCGTAGTGCGCAACACTGACAATGTCAGTCGCTGAACAGGAATTCTAGATGTAGAGCATGCATCAACATCCTGTCTGGTACCTCCAGGGTCCACTTCACGGTGCGTCCACACGGCTATTCTGTCTCTGGTTTATTTTTCAGACCTCTATACTGCATTCCAGCTTGCTGATACCCATCAAGAAATTCTTCTTACCGGCGGAGCATATTTCTAGAGCAATTCCGACCCTTTCAGATCGACAATTCGTGGTGACAAAGTCAGCTTTGACGTCTGTGGAGGAAAAGGCACAAAGGGAACTCTTCTGGTACCGAGAAGAACTGTTCAAGTTTGTCCATGGACGGTGGAGAGAGGTGAAATCTAACCTGCTTACTGTGTATACCTTGATCCGCTCACATCTTGACAGAACGGAGGCACTCGCTGTGGAGAACTCTCGTTACGGCAACAACGCATGGCTCTGCCGATGCTCGAAAACTTGCGGACGGAGACAGCTAAAGTGAAAATGTTATTATTCTCTCGCAGTAGGACAGAAGAGGACCCGACGGTAGTCTTCGCAGACCGATTCGGAGGTCACCCACAAGTTCCACCATTCACGATCCTCTACTTGCGAACCAGAGTAATTAACTTATCAGGTCGGAGTCATCTTAACACCTTGACGCGTTATCTGACATGCGACAATGGTTGCAGCCTCGGAACTCATTCTCACGTTGAATCTGTCTCTGGAACCCGCTGGACATATCATCTATCAAGGAGTCACCGGTAACATTCCCCTGGGTAAGCTAGAAAGTGGTGCATCTTGTGATGTGGAAACCCCCATCGCATTTGTCTCATGTGGGAAGTTCGAACTTCTCGCGGACGTTCATGCACTTGACTACCCCGGAGATTCAGACCATGTTGGCCAAGGACGATTGACAGCGTCGGTGGTATTGGATAATTCGTAGTGATCAGGAGTCGGACTGTAGATTACTGTCGTCTTGTCGCACTACCGCTTGATTGCGGTCACTAGGACTCCATCCGCGTAGGAGCAAGTCAACTACCTAGCCGGTCTGGCTGCGGAATAATAAGGGTGCGATCCAATACAAAAACTGTCCAGGGAGCATGTTCTCGAAGCATAGGCGACGTCGGCGCAACAACCAAGTGCATTCTTCAATCGAAGTCGGAGTCCTCCTCTTTAAACGCTGCAGAGTAAGCCAGTATCGTACCATACACAAGACTACAGACGTGTTAGCTGGAGTAAGCGTGACGATGACGGTAACACGTACGCTCCACCGACAATCGACATCGCGCATGCTCCTGGGCGAATAATCTCCGAATGCGCTAGGACAAGGGGGAAGGCAAATCCTGTGACGACTACGGTTGATGTCATAAATCGCCCAGTGTCTGCTCGACCATGGCCATCATATTCAGCGGAAAAGTCGTCACCACCACAGCTCGCAAACAATGCATTCGGCAGTGGCGCAAGGACGAAGGTCAAGGCTAGGGATAATGATATGGATGGCATCCACCTTTGAATCACGCCGGAGACGCACCGACAAGAAGAGGAAGCCAATTTGCCCAGAGAGCACAGGATAGAATGATCAGCAGGAAGCCCACCGCGAGTACGAAGGACAGAAGAATCACGGCTAAGTTGGAAGCGTCAGTCTCGTTCAGATTCATGTCGCTGAGACCAAGAAGAGACACGCACTCTTTATGCCTGCTACGGCCATGGCTGTCGTCGACGTCGAATGCGATGTGTACAGTACTATTAGTACCTCTGCTGTGCGCGGTGCAGCGCAGCTTGGAGTGACACATGACTAAGCAAGATCATATGAGGTAACAAATGCCCATTAATTATTTTGTCACGCGCGGCCAGTCTGACTGTCTCTCACTATAAATAATAACTGCCGATGTCTGTTTGACTGTCTCCAACACCTATGTACTATGTCATACCATTGGTGGTCCCAGGTTGCGGAGTGCTAGTCCGATGAACGTCCCGCTCATGAGATTGTAGTTCCCGCAGATTCATATGTCTTACTTATTGGGTTTGTCGAGGCTTGTCTACATGGCCATTGTGCACAAGGCAAATATCAAATGAAATCAGCCGGATCCCGGGGCATGCTCACATTTCGTGGAACAATACTGACCATGCATTACTTGAGCAGATTAAATTTCTGCACCAATTCGAAATTGAGGTTGCACATCGAACGTACCTCCTGGTGACGTCTGTGAAGCCTTCTGCCTCAGAAGCTGAGTGCAAAGCATTTGATGAACTCATTGGAGTGTTCATCAACAATGCTAGGGTGTGTCCAAGTTTGACAAACTTTGCCATAGAAGGAGAGCCAGGTTGGTGACTTTGTGGCAAACTAAGTCTCGCCATCACCAGAATATAAAGCCATGGCTCACCATATACCAGGAACTCATAAAATGGTGGCACTGCACTCGAACAACACCTATGGTGGTGGGCCCACTGCTCAGAAGCTCCAGGGTCCCCAGCGTTCACGGGTCCGCTTCCCAACAATTTCGCATACCAACCACCTATCGACTTCGACGATCCGGAGAACCCATTTGTTGACGCCCGTCTTCCGATTCCCTCTTCCTCGAGATCTAGTGAATCGTCTCCCCTTTCATCACTCCCAGAGGATGTCTCACTCATTCCGTCTCATCCCCCATCCCCAACTCTATCACCACAATGCCGAGAAGCAACAGCCATGGCAGACCAGGAACCTGCCCCCAGACCAGTCTCAATGCCGGCATGTGGTCACTTGATGGCGCCCACCTTTGATGGATCCCCGCGAGCCTTGATGTGATATTTCGCTGATCTTGAAGACTTGGCAATGCGAGCACAGTTGGACGATGATGCAAAAATCCGAGCAGCCTGCAAGTACGTCTCGTTGGACAAGGCAGATCTTTGGATGGGTGTGATGGAGCGGGAGACCTATGAGCAGTTCAAGAATGCGGTCATCGCATTGTACCCGGGGGCGGAGGATGACCGTTGCTACATGCAGTCCGACTTAACTCAGATTGTACGGACGGCACGGACGAGAGGAGTGTCCAGTCGCGCGGAGGAGGGACAGTACTATCGGGATTTTACTTACGTCATGTCGTTCTTATTGTCCAGGGGTTGACTATCGACCGATGAGCGGGATCAGCTGTATCTTGAGGGATTCAAAGCGTCCCCCTTACATGCTATTAAGAATCGACTGGCGATTAAGGTTCCCGATCAGAATCCGGATGATTCGTACGCAATATCGGAAGTCCATTCCACAGCACAGCACGTTCTCAGTGGGAGCGGGAGTGCATCGAGCGCTGTGGCAGTGTCGAAGCTGAGCACAGGGACGGTGAAGTTGGAGGGGAATGAGACGGATGCGATGCGGTTTCTAGCGAACGTGTTGCAGCAAGCGATGCGAACATCGGGAGGGGGACAGGCGCCGGTATCGCAGGCCAACATTCAAGCAGCGGTCGCACAAAACCCTCTTCCACAAGCTCTGCGTGCCTGTAACTTCTGTCTAGCCATCGACCATTTCATGCGGAACTGTCCGCGCATCGAGGATTACATCAGGGCGCGGAAGATTAATCGTGATGCGCTTAGTAGGATCATTCTCCCGAATGGGCGGTTCATTTCTCGTGACCTACCGGGATGTAGCATGGCAGAGCACGTTGATGCGTGGCATGATATGTATCCGGGGAACCTTTTCGGCGATGGTCCGGGGCCGTCTGCAGCGCCTCTGCCCAACGTTTCCAGGGATGGGCATGACCAGCCTCCACATATGGTCAGCCTATGGGAGATCGCAAAGGAGGCACTTAACCCCAAGGAACCGTCATTGGCGTACATTGAGGAATGTCTTGACGACTCCACGATGTCAGTGTTAGAAGCCAACGTGGCTCCGAAGAAAAAGACAGTTTGGTTCAATGACAGCGCCGCAGGGAAGTCTGCAAAGCGTCCTCCTGGTGTTCCGGCCTCTCAGGTCCCCACGTCAATTCTCAAGCCGGCATCGGATCCATCTGCGGCGCCCAGAGGAGGTGCGAAGGCATCTCTGCCATCTCCGGGAAATCGCGCTACGCAATACAGCTACAAGATGCCGGTGGAGGACAAGGTGAATGTGCGGGATATATTCGAGCACATCCAAAATGAAGTCCGCATCTCGCTAATGCATCGGGAACTGATGGCATTGTGCCCGGAGATCCGCAAGCTCGAGCAGGAGGAGATCACCGCGAAGCGAGTGGCAACAACGGGGAGCTTCGAGGCTGTGGATGGCGAGGAGGTTGCGGAGGCTCTCTTAGTGGATGTGAGCGATGGCGGCGGGCTGCTCGTGGTGGCCGATGATTCTCTTCCATTGCGAGCCATTGATGCCCTGGTTAAAGGCAAGGAATCAGTGGAATGTATCCTTGACCAAGGCTCGCAGATCATCGCAATGCGACGGGACATTTGGGAATGCATCGGGTCCACGCTGCAGTCCGAGAAAACGCTCAACATGGAATCGGCTAACATGGGTATCAACCAGATGCTCGGACGCCTCGCTAACATTCGATTCGGGTTTGGCGAGATAGATCTGTATCTTCAGGCCCACGTTCTAAATGATGCCCCATTCGAGGTACTCTTGGGCCGGCTGTTCTTTACCTTGATGGCATGCAAAACACCCGACTTTACCAATGGCGAGCAACACATTACTCTGCGCGACCCTAATACGCGTCAAGTAGTAATGCTTCCCACTCACGAGCGTCGCCCAAGGCCACGGCCGATGCCACCTCCAGGAATGGGTTTTCAAGACTCGAGGAGTCGGGCTTGATCTGAGGAGGGTCCACAATGAACAGGCACCAGCGTGCTAGCGATACCCTTAAAATGACAGGACACATCGGGGAGCGATCCCTTGTGGATGGTAGAGTTCCCCATGTTCCAGAATCAGTGTCTTTGGTTTCCTCTCTCTCTTCCTCTATGGCTGCGGTCTCCTCTCTCTCTTCCTCTATGGATTTGTTTCCCTCTCTCTCGTCCTCTGCGTCTTCGGTTTCCTCCCTCTCTTCCTCTGAAGAATTATTTCCTCAGATCGTTTCATTGCAAATCGAAAAGCCCCGCGTTCTTTATACCCTTTCCTCATCTTTTTGCAGTATCGGAGCAGCCAGCGGTGTGACCACACCTGCAGTGGCCCCTGGTGCATTCCAGATAGAGCACGAGGCCGTAGTCCACGGTTATGGATATAAAAAGGTTGACAAGCGTGTCAAGCCTGTTCCAGGAATACTGGCCGACGAGTTCTGGATCATGCGGCATGTTCCTCGCGACCCCATGCAGAACCTCCCATCACTCCCCTTTCACCCACCAGACTTCATCGGCAGATCACGTTATACGGAGGAACGATGGTGGGACCTTAACATTAACAGCGACGGGTTTCTCTGGGAGGAGGAGGTGAAGCTGTTCGATCACATCCTCTATCTCCATGAGCAAGTGTTTGCCTGGGATGAGTCCAAAAAAGGGAAATTTAGCAACGAATATTTCGAACCGATCCGAATTCCCTATCAGCAGCATGTCCCTTGGGCATTGCGCAACATTCCTATTCCACCAGAAATCTGCAAGCAAGTTATTCAAGTCATTCGCAATAAGATCGCATCAGGTGTATACGAGCCATCGAACTCATCCTACCGATCACACTGGTTCTGCATCCTGAAGAAGGATGGGAAGTCGCTACATTTGGTACATGATCTCCAGCCACTAAATGCCATTGTGATTCGAGATTCGGCAGCACCGCCGCAGATTGAGGATATAGCGGAGGCATTCGGCAGATGCTCTTGCTATGCGAGCTTCGACCTGTTCATCGCGTTCGACCAAAGGACTCTTCACCCGGACTCCCGTGACCTGACGACCTTCCAGAGCCCGCTCGGAGCACTCTGCCTGACCACCATTCCGATGGGATATACCAACTCAGTCCAAATCATGCATGGCGATGTGACCTTCATTTTACAAGATGAGATACCACATGTCATGATTCCCTACATCGACGATGTCCCTGTAAAGAATGGGACAATGCGATATGAGACGTCTGACAGAGGATACGAAGTCATCCCCCAGAACTCCGGAATATGTCGCTTCATCTGGGAGCATGCAGAGAATGTCAACCACGTGATTCATCGTCTGGAGATGGCCGGTGCAACCCTCTCGGGAAAGAAGTGCAACATCTGCGGACCGGAACTTGAATACCTTGGCAGGTTGTACAACTATGAAGGTCGGTGGCCTTTGCCATCTCGCATACAGAAGATCGTCGATTGGCCGGCATGCATGACTGTCACAGAGGTCACGTGGATTTCTTGGGACCTCCGGTCTCGTTCGGGTCTTCATCAAAGATTATGCGAAGATGGTGCGACCTCTGACTACCCTGACGTGTAAGGAGACAGAGTTCAGTTGGGGCGACGAGGAGGATGCAGCCATGGCGCAAATAAAACGGGCTGTACAGTCCTGTGGGGCATTGGTTCCCATTGATTATGCATCATTGCACATCGTTATCCTCACGGTCGACTCGTCAAACATTGCTGTCGGTTTTGTCCTTTTCCAACTTGGCGAAGATGGGAAGCGTCGCCCAAACTGTTTCGGATCCATCACTTGGAATGAGCGCGAGTCGCGATACTCATAAGCGAAGGTCGAATTGTATGGTCTCTTTCACGCTCTCCGCGCAGTTCGGATCTACATCATTGGGGTCGCAAACTTGGTCATAGAAGTCGACGTGAAATACATCAAAGGAATGCTAAACAATCCCGACATCCAACCTAATGCTACTATCAACCGTTGGATCGCTGGTATCCTACTATTCGACTTCCGCCTTGTACATGTACCAGGTTCATGCCACACGGGGGCCAATGGTTTGTCACGTCGGCCCCACACAAATGAAGACCCCGAGGAGGACGATGACTTTGAGCAATGGTTGGACGAAGCTAATGCTTTCACTATTGATACCGCGAATTCCGGGATTATGTGTGAAGGGTGGCGCGCCTGCACTCCGGGGACCGTCTTCACTGCCTTAAGTGCTAGGACACCAGATGTCGCGGTCTTCACCGCGGCCGCAGAAGATGTTGAGATACCGCAAACAGGAAAGGCCATAGCTAGGAATGAATACGTTCTCAAAGTCCGCAACTTCCTACGTGATCCCGAGGTTGCTATGAGCGTGCCAATAAAGGACCGCTGTCAATTTCTCAGATATGCATTGGATTTCTTCCTCAGGGATGGGAACCTCTGGCGAAAGGACCCTAGTGGCAGGCACAAACTATTTGTCGATGAGGGAAGATGCTACACACTTATCCGACAGGCGCATGATGACCTCGGCCACAAGGGAATTTTCACAGTATGGACTCGCTTGCTGGAACGCTTCTGGTGGCCACTCTTAGACCAGGATGTGCGATGGTATGTGGGCACATGCCACAAATGCCAGGTCCGGCAGATGATGAAGGTGCACATTCCACCAACGGTCGTGCTGCCTTCTGCACTCTTTCACAAGGCACACATGGACACGATGCTTATGCTGCGGGCAGGGGGGTACCGATATATTGTACAAGCACGCTGCTCGCTTACATCATATCCCGAATGGCGAATGCTCCAACAGGAAAATGGGCGGACCCTTGGCGCATTCATCTTTGAAGAGATCCTTTGTCGCTGGGGGGCAGTCGTGGAAATTGTCACCGATAACGGCTCTGCTTTTGTTCAGGCATTAGACTATTTGGCTCGGCAATACAAGATTCATCATATATCACCGTACAATTCCTAGGCAAACGGGCTTGTGGAACGCCGACATCTGGATGTGCGGGAGGCCGCAATGAAAACGTGTCTGGGAGATGAGTGGAAGTGGCTGACAGTTATGCCCGCAGTCTTCTGGGCAGAGCGCATCACGATACAGCGATCTACAGGATACTCCCCATATTACATGGCACATGGAACCGAACCATTGTTCCCCTTCGACATTGCAGAAGCGATGTACCTGGTTCCATACGAAGGCGTGCAGATGACCCGGATTGAACTTCTGGCACACCGGGCTTGTCAGTTACAAAAGCGGGAAGAGGACTTGGAGGAAGTACACGAGCGTGTCATCCGAGCAAGGTACAAGTCGATGGAGCAGTTTGCGCAAGAGTTTCATGCGACGATTAAGTCTTACGACTTCAAGCCAGGCGATATAGTCCTGGTTCGAAATTCCCGAATTAATATGGAGCTCAACCGTAAGACGAAGCCACCAGTCCAAGTAGTGGTATTATAATGTACCCCAGTATTGTACTGCAAGTCAATTTACAATGCCTCCCTACGTAGTCCAGTAAGTTACTGGCCACAAGCTGTCTGGAGCATTACAATGGCCTCCTCTAGGAGAAATAATAGGCTCCCTGCTTATTCCAGGCTTCGGCACATTTGGCAGAAATAAAACATATCCCAATTGGGAAGCTATCAAAAAATATATATTTCTTTCTGCCTCAAATGTCACGTAGGGTTTTCCGCACTCAAAAACTAGTGAATAAAATATACCAAATTTGGTAGGCATTGTTTTCCGCTCGTGTAATACCCTGTTTCTGCAGAAATCGGAATGGAAATCAAAACATACCTAAAATGGCTATTGGTGCTTGTGCGCAGTAGACCGTAGAAATTGGGGAAAAATATCATATTCACTCAATTATATATATCTTGCTCGGTGTTCATTGCATAGAAGTCCTCGTCCAGCTCGAGCTCAATGGCAGCAGCAAAGGAAGATGTGATGGGGCTAGCAGGAATGATGAGCTCCACGTGAGCAGGAATGATGACGTCGGTCTGATTGGAGGTGGTGGCATCCGCCTTAATGGACGTCGAGACAGATGTGGAGGGTTGGGCAGGCAGAAGGGCATCAACATCGGGAGAGTGGCCCATAATAGTAGCATCGGAGAGACCATTCTGTACTGCCTTCGTGGCCCTCTCGCGAACCGCGGACCACTTCATCCTCAGTTGCATGCCAAGGGCCCGTTCGAATACGATATGCTCATGTGCATATGCAATGAGTCCCTCTTCCAGCTCCTCCGAAATGTCAACGTGCAGCCCAATCCGTTCCTTCCACCAGCCGATCTTCCAGTCGCTGAATGTGAGGACATGCCTCATTTCCTCGTCCAACAATATTACTTCCTCCCACCATCTGTCAGCACTTGCCTTCGCCTTGGCCCATTCAATGCGCAATGCTAGAGGTATATTTGAGCGCGGATGTGTATGTATCAGAAAAAAAATCACATACCTTCCTCCATTCCCAGTGAATTCTCATCCTCCATGACGTTGACACGATTCCATATCCATGATAGCACTCGGCGCCCTTCACCCGTGTGTACAATGCCCTGCACTGCTGCTCCCGTGCTAGACCCCACGTAATTCTCGGCGAGCCATTCAATTTCCTCCCTCTCCTGGTTGCTGAGTGCACGCTCATTGGGAGAGCGAATATCTCCATCGTGGAGCTCCTGTAGGGTATTCTCCCAGACACCAGGGCCTCTGAGATTGACAAGGGCCTGCCTTGCATGGCGGTACTGAGCAGCTGCCGCATGGACACTCAGATCAACGTGGTGCTGCCATGCTCTTGCCCGAGTGTTGTGACGCTGTCCGGTGATGTTCTTGCGCTTCCACTTGTTGAGGAACTGTCGGTTGCACAATTCGCGGTGGAGATCCTCGAGCGAGTCGCAGGCCTGAGCATGGCGAAGGACGGCCTCCTGATCTGCGAGTCCGGAGATGCAGGCCACCTCGCGAATTGAACGAGATAGCGAAGAGGGCATTTGGAGGGGGACATTCTCAGCGGGTAGGTCATCATGGACTCTTGTCTGAGCATCGGCAAGTACCTGTGTGAGGGCGGGCATGTATATGGCCTGTAATTCCTGAAATCGTTCTAAGCGACGTCGAATGACCTCCCGGCGATCCTCCATGGAGGCATTGTGCAAAACGTCTGGGTTCTGAGCCTTGGATTTCACCAGCACACGCAGGGATCTTCTACATTTGCAGGCAGTCAGTACTATGGATTAAATGAGATGAGTGAGAAGACGTACTGCAGCTCCTCAAGCTCAATGCCTAAGAGCAGGAAGGCACTTGGGCTTGTGTCATGCGGCAGGCCCGGCCCATCACCTGCCTTCCGCTGCTCGTCCTCCGCCATGCGCTGATGGACAGCGGCCATCGAAAAATCTGGCAAAGAAAATTGGAACGGGGATATTTCTGAAGAAGAAAAAACTATACACTGGAGGTGGTGCTCGCAACATATGGGCACGGTTTGCTGTGGTCCAACTTCCATGCCGTGAGCATATCCTCCCACTGGCGTACTTGTTCGCTGCACTCGGAGTGAAGGCTGGCTTGAAACTCTTCGAAGGCCCCACTATGGGCCACCGACTGTGGAATGGCCTCGACGAGGCGACGCAATAAAGTGTTTCCTGATAGGGCCATCAGCAGGAGTGCAGCAAGACAGAGGAATAACATACCAAGCCGCTTCATCTTCGTCCAATTGAGAAAACCGCAGAAGTCGTCAATCGTGTCGTGATGCCCCCCCAGGCCCATCTCCTTGGTGCTAGCAGCACCACCATTGAGCATAGCCCAATTTCGTTCCACCCCCTCACCATTGGTTCGGCCAGCACCCAGAGTGAAGTTGAAGGAATATGGCGCATGGCATGCCTCCTGATGCATCTCAAGGTGGAGCTTGGGGACCTTCCCATCGAGTTTCACTCGTTCGTTGAGATGGAGGCGAGCCGGTAAATCGTCCATGCGCTTCCAGAAATTCTTCAGCCATTGACACATAATGTCGTAGCTGGCGATCAGTGACAGCAGCGTGACACCGATGATACTGGACAAGAAAATGTAGTCCATGTTGCAATACCTGGCTTAGAAGTCAATAATGGACCAAACTGAGCTTTCGTGAGACTTATCGCTCGCCCTGCTGAAGATCGCCCATACCGTTTGCACGAAACATTTCGTGGCGACTGCAACTGATGCCGCTGACCCCTGTTACATGCAGGCCTTTCGCCCTCTTCAAGTTGGCTAGCATAATGGCCTGGAAGCCAGTGCAGGTGCTGATCTGGAACCCTTCAATCGGTGGACGCACTTTAGAGGGAAACTGTCAAACACACCTCTTCGTCATTAACATGCTTCTTGATGTGCTCGTGGTATCCATCCTCTTTCACGAAATAAGCCCATCCGGGCCCTAGTGGGGGCTCTCGGTGTGCACTGCTGCGATCACGATTTTTGAGCTGAAAGTTGGCATCCATGCCAATAATCAAGCGATAGAGCCATCTATGCATCCAAAGGTGAGAAAATATGTACAAGGCTCTGTATAAATGCTTACGATTTCTCCGGAGGGGCCTGTTCCCGGCCATCTGGCAAATTTATCCCGGGATGGGGACAGGCACGGCAGGGAACTGTGAGTTCTCCATCCTTTGTTCCTTCGACTCCGCTCGGATCATGTCTGTGGCCTGCGCACTTCAATGCTTTGATGTGCCGCCATTCTCGCACAATATGCATGAACGATGGTAGGCGGTCCTATGTATGGGTAAGCAACAAATAATGGAGGAAAAAATGATGCACAAATGCTCACTGGAGGAGTTGTGAGACCCGTGTTGTCTGTCAGGGCCTCCAATGCTCGGTAGAAGTCGTATGCTGTCACCTTTCCTTGGAGATTGAGCAAGTGGAAGGGCCGAAGTAAGGAGAACGTGGCACAAGTTTGTGGCTCCTTCGGCATAGCTGGCCACCATCCTGCACGTAGAAGCTGAATGTGATGAGGAATGGATTGGCAATCGCAGAAATTAACTGCGATGCGATGGATGCCATTGACGTGGAGGACTAGGAAGTCCCTATGGCCGGCCGTCTTGATAGGACAATGCTGTGAGAAGGGATGTCCCAGCTGCACCCGTAGCCCAAGGTCGCAAAGTGAGGTCTTCGCGAAAAATTTCGAATCAGTCCACTGCTGCGAAAGTGGGTCAAGAGAAAACTGAAAATTGACATGGATAA
Source organism: Sparassis crispa (assembly GCF_003851025.1). NCBI lineage: Eukaryota > Fungi > Basidiomycota > Agaricomycetes > Polyporales > Sparassidaceae > Sparassis > Sparassis crispa. Next base: position 900,483 of record NW_020939750.1, read on the forward strand.
AGCTCACCTCTATTGCATGCAGTGGATTTGCAGCATGCGAAAGAACAATGCAAGCCCTGCAGATGAGTAAATCGCCAAAGCAATCCTGACATTAGTATGATGGGACACCATCATCGCAGCGAGCACACACGGCTCTACCCCTCTGCTCTCCTCGCCCCTCCTGGCACAGACACTCATCAAGATATTCATCACGGTAAGGCATCCAATTCAGAAGCGGCTCATCCTGTATGGGTAAGTGTCAGCAAAGGATGCAAACCCGAGTGAGAAGGCTCTCACCGAATTTCGGTAACATTTCACACGAGTGGTGGCCACTATATCCACATCCTCAAGACCCTCTGTCCCTTCGACCTCAGGAGGAGGTACGGGTGCATCAGGAGACTCGTCTTGAGGTGATATGCTGGTTGACATTTCCGATGGCAGGTGGTGTTGGGAAGTCCGAGTTTTGACCTGACGGCCATCGTTGGAAATCGACATTGTGCGTGACATACTAGGTGGCTCGAGGACGTGAACATACAGCTGCGACACCTTGTGCTTGCCCTTGGTCTTGCCACTGTGTCCACTCATGTTGGAAGTCGGTAAGCCACAAGATAAAAATGTCACAGATGCCTCGATACACACGAGGCGTCTGATCACGTGCATTAGGAGCTCTAACTACTACAAAGTATTAGCGATGTCTAAACAACGTATCATAGAGGGCAGTACTGCACTCTGTCAGAGGCAAGAGAACCAATCTTGGAGTACAACTCCAATGCTTCAAGCCAACGCGCATCTCCAGCCCCATCTACAACGTCGCGCTGTTGCCGGCTGAGCCCCGTGACTGAGCGGAAGCCATACCTCACCCAGCGCATAAGTCCACCAGCACAGTATTGCGTGAACGAATAGCGGAATTCACCGGCCTGTATAGGGGTGTTTCCATGGCGCATTGTGGCCGAGGGGATGAGGATTGTTGAACCGGGAGGAAATTCTACGATCATCTTGACGTCCTATAAGATCAAGTGCCCCCCACATGTGTGATCAAAGGAGCCGAAGGCGTGAATATCACACCATCCATTCGCGATGTTATTGTAGTCTGTGTGGTCCAGTGTGACGGTCTTGGGGCCGAAGTTGAAAGTTGCAGCGGGGAAGATGCTGTTCTTGAAATTCCAACGCAAATTTTCATGCCTATTGAACAGCTGCCCCAGATGAACTGCATAGTTTTGGAAGAGCTTCGGCGCATAATATGTGAATGCAACTTCAACAAAATGATATGATCAGGCTGGCCGTAGCGTACAATTACGAAACAAAAACTTACTGCTGCCAAAACCAGCCACCCTTTGGATGGACTTGCTGTGTAAAAGGTGATGAAGTTGCACACCATTGGTCTTACTGTGCAAAAGGTTTCCGGGAGCCTGCCGGATGCTTCAGCCGTGCTCAACAGGAAGAAGTAATAAATAGCTACCGTCTGTCCCCCACCATACGAAATGCCCATGGCGAGAGCAGGGAATTTTCCTCGGCAGTGGTGCATTTGTTCGTCAGTGAAAATGCAAGCCTTTCCAACGTCAGCAATGAGGCGGGTTGCATCATCAATGACGCCGTCCCAGCCCGCGTCGTCCGGACGCCCAGCCAGTACAGCGACAATGTGTTCCTCTTGATCGAGGAGAACATGGGGAGTTCTGGTAAGCATTAGCACACAGCCGATGACAAGATACACTGCAAACTCACCAGCCATCCCACTTCTGCAGCCTGAATCTGTCCGCGAGCAAACTCTCCAAAGTTTTGACCTGCTTGAACAGGCCATTCTGGCGCCTAGCGGTGTATATGCCCTTAGCAACTGGCATGGTCTTGGATTGGAGGCCGGTGTGAACTGCAAACATACGGCGGTACTTCTCAGAGGTTGAGGAGCGCAGGCGATAGTGCGTCATGCTCTCGCCCTGCCTTTGCATCTCCCGCTTGCGGGCGATATGCTTCTTCTTCCCAGCCTTGGCGTGGCATCTTTCCGATGGTGTGCAATGTCTCAAGCACTGCGAAGGCGGTGGTCCTCTGGCAGTCGGCCCCGCATTTCGCTGGGAGGGTAGCTCGGCCAGGTACGTGTTGGGATGAGACAGTACGCAACCTTCTGAGGTGCATCGTGGCGTTGTGGAGGCAGTTTGCAATGTGGAGGGCGGTGGGCCTGGAGAAAGCGGCGGACAAGGAGATAACGGGAAGCAGGGAGACAATGGTGAGCGGGGAGACAACGGTGAGCAAGGAGACAACAGTGAGCAAGGAGACAACGGCAATGAGATGACGTTCAGAGCCAAGGGGAATGAGAGAGTCGAACTGGCCGCACCGCATGGCGAGGGGGGTATCGCGGACGGCCGCGTTGAAGGCTGAGCCAGCGAAAAAGGAGAAAACGGCGGCAAGAATGGGGATATGCACTGAGAGGCCCCTGAGGACATGACAATACTGAGAGAAGGACGGGCCGAGGAATCGCAATTGAGTGCAGACGAATTCAGTGCCGTACCTTCGGTGTCATCCTCATCTGCATTTGCACGTGCATCCTCAGCAGTGAAGGCCTTCTTGAGCAAGGAGTCCATTGGGACGCATACGGGAATGGAGACAGGGCCTTCGAATGGTGAAAAAATGCGTCCAAATCACGTCTACGTAAAGGCCACCATCAGAAAACATCCTTGCTCGCTGAGCAGCCCAATGCACCAAACGAGTGAGTGTAGGCGTTCCAGGCAACATACGCTGCAACAAAAAAGCATCAGAAATGAACAAAAAGAAGGGGGAAAAGTGATCGAGGGAGGCGACACGTTCAACATCTCTGCCTCGGTGCTCCCTGATCATAGAGCTTTGGAGAAGCCCAGCGTACAGTTCGCACCCGTAGGCATTAAGAGAAGGATATTTGCGGCGGTGGAATTAAAATTCAAGAGGATTACTCACTATTAGTGAAGCGGAAGGGCTTGAAGACAATAAACAAGCGTGGTGGTTTGGAGAATGAACGGAGTGGCAAGAGGCAAGCCTTTCCAGGCACCACTTTCGACGTGTCGCAAGTCCAACTTCCGAACTCGTTCGTACTCGCGCGGCACCTGGCCCCATCTCTTTAATTGAGTATTTAGCTGTAGCCCAGTACATGAACAGTAGTACATTAACATTCTGATGTATTCCATACATGTTATCTAGCGATTCTTCCTGCTGCACATTCTAAAACTTTCGTTGAGAAAGATCTTCAAAAGCTCTAGCAGCGCATCGTTCTGGTACCTACGGTCTCCGGATGTAACACTTTCCGTTGTGGTGTAACCCTTTCTGTTGTGGTTCTTGTGCACCTAAGCCTAATTCCCACACCGCAACGTCTCGCCAAATGCGACCTGCAACAAGCTCACACGTTGGTTTATAACGACTCCAAAAACAATGACATTGCAAACACTACGCACGACGAACATAGCGACAACCAAGCGTAATGACAACATAAGACAAGCACTACAGAGCGATATGCGCACGGCCCACACCAGGGGACAACATAACGGCGAACTCTACTCCTTCACCAGGACCTGCACCCATCCTGCAATGCGACCCTCCTCGAACTTCAAGAGCGCCGCCTGGCAGGTGGGAAGCCACTCAAACAGCGCATTGGAAACACCGTGAGTATTAATGTGGCATAAGAACCTGCACGCAATAAGCGTCGCATTGACGTATATGCAACAAATTTGCCCACCAATCATCATACACCCCAGGAACTAGGCCCTTGTAGACGACATAATAGCAGACATCAGGAGTTCCTTCTGGTGGCAGTGGGGTGGGCAGCGCAAACTGTGAAGCAGGGAACGACGCATCATCGCCACGGGCCGAAATTGCAGCAATGCCGCATCCAGTGTACCTGGCAACGTGTACAGGACCAGCGTGCGGATTCACCAAGCCGTTCCCTCGCCCAGGAAAGAACAGTCGGGGGCTCGTGACCAACGTCTCTACAATTCCCACTGCGCACGCAAACTGATACGCATGTTGTGCTGCCCTGACAGAGTCATAACCGCAATACAGCGACCCTGAGATGCGCAGCACACAGTCCTTACAGCGATCCCTATGCCGGGGTCAGCAGCACACGTGTAAACTGGCACGGTGCACTTACCAGTCGAAGTATATACCGGGGGTCGTCCCCTTGAAAACAACGTATGCAACTCTCCTTGGCCTGGAAGCCTTATAAATCTTCCGTGGGGAAGGAGAGACTGCCTTGACTGCCCCTCCAGGAACACCTTGCGAAGCATGACCCGCGCGACCCCTGCCGACACAAAACTATGAAACCGGACATATAAATATTGTACGTAAAACTTACCATCCTTTTATCAGGCCAGTCTCGCGACCGCACATCACCCGATACATATGCTGCTGAACCTCATGATTTGATGGCTCTGAAACAACTTCCCTCGCTTAACATTACATCATCATCGGTATACACAAGACTTACCGGGGCTGGGTGGCAGCGAGGGCTCCGACGGGGGACCAGATGGTACAGATGACAAGGGCGGCGAAGACACTACTGATGGTGTTGAAACAGAAGGGCGAGAAGGCTGGGATGAAGGATTAGACGGCGGATTAGGCTGAGATGAACGAGAGGACTGTGATGAAAGATCTGATGACAACACAGGAGAGGAGTCATTGGGCCTCGATGACACGTCTGATGACCCCACTGCGGAACACCTTGGGGCAGCGGCGGTGTCATCTAGTGAACATAACTAAGGTACATTTGCGAAGAAAATAATTAGTGCTTACCTTTGGCTACAGCCTGCTGATGACTGGTCACCATCACGGATTCGAACACAGTCACCAGGCCCCCGACGTCATGTGCATTGAGGCTGGAGGCATGGCGGCGATGAGTCTTCTGATAGTCTGGTTGTAAGTACGAAGGGTCAGTCCACTGAAGAATCAGCTTGCGGTTGCGGGAGACCAGCTCAATACCATCCACAAAGTCCCAGATAGCATCATACTCGCCGAGCTCACTGGGAGTGGGAGGAGCCATGGAGAGGGTGAGCGAAGAGGAGAGGCTATATATGCGCTTTGGTGCTTTGTTCATATTTGTTCCACAAGCATGCGACTTTGGCGCGATATTCTGGCGCGTGACGTGGCTCGCTGAGTTCACTTCTGCTCTTCGAAACCTTCCTTGACTGATTGGATCAGTCCCCTGTCTTACTCTGGCCATGCAGCACACACGTTCCGGTGATGGGTCACACGAAGAACAAGACAAAGAACATCAAGAAAACCCGCGGCCGCTCAACCTGGGCCAAAGGATCCAAGCTCAGGTTCTTGAACGCTCGGACTGACGATTGGCAGACTGCGACCGACCTCGATAAGGTTAGCAAGTTCTATTTGAATGTGACAAAGCTCTTCATCAAGAAGTACGGTTGGGATCTACTGTTCGACCAGGATGCTGAAGATGAAATCCCGGACCCACCTGATGACTTGATTATCGATTGGATAGGCGACGAGCCTTTTGATGACCCAAAGGAATGCACTTACCAGGAAATGTGCACTGTACGTCCCCTTTTTGTCTGTGCCACCACATCACTCACATCCTGCCAGAGGATCGGCAACTGGTTCCGCTACCACAATCAAAAAATCACCAAGGATTGTCAATGCTCGCGGAGCGTTCTGATCCTTTCGACATGCTCGAGCTCAGTCCCAAGCCGCCGCGTAAGCCTCGTCTCCTGCAGTACTACTCCCATCTGCACTATGCCAAGCACATCAAGCCCCATTTTGATGAAGAATGGGCCCGTGTCGAGTCGGCGCCTGTCCTTCCTGGCAAGAAGAAGCCGGCGCAGGTCAAAGTACGCAACAAATTCACGGAAACGGCTTTCTTGAATGAGTCAGAGGAATTTCGTACCACTCTCAAGGCCGATCTGGAGAACGAGCATGAGGAACAGCTTAAGGCCTTCAGGAATGGGCAGGCGGAGAAGAAGACTGCGCAGCATTATCACAAGTAAGTTTTCCTCAAGTCTGTCTACCTCAAATGCTGACGGTGCTCCATCCCAAGTGGGTTAGTTGACACGGCCATGTACTTGCAGCCGCTCGCCAATCTCATCGCGGACAAGTTTGGGATGTCGGTCTCCTTCCTGTTGGCTGGGCCCATTCCTGATCGCGGAGGCCAGATAGAAGTTCGTAGGTGAGTGATTGGTTTTTTTTTGATCTCACTTGGGTCCTCATTTTCGAGTTTAGCGTACACTCGGGGGAGATGGCGGAGGTCATTCCTCGGAATTGGCCGGAGTTCGATCGGCTCGGGTTTCACGAAGTCGAGAATATCATGTTGCACTTTGCACGACGTTGCTTCAGTAAGTATTTTTTCGAATTTATTCATCGCATGAAGTGTCTGACGTGGCAAGCTCAGCGGAAGCACAGCAACGGGAGTGGGCACTTCCGGGGACACTTGATGACCAGGAGGCCTCGGAAGCCAATTTCTTGGCTACCTCCGCCAAGCACACCCCCTCTGCAGTCCCATCTGCATCCTCCCCATCCACCTCCGATGCTGAACACGTGATCTCATCTCGCGTGGAGAGTTCCTCCACCTCTGATGATATGGCCGCACTCACCAACTCTACTAGCCCTCCTCCTGAGAATGCGACCTCGCTAGCTACCTCCACCTCGGCTCTCCCCGGACCCCGATGTAGCATCAGCATCTTCTAGTACAGCATCTGCCGTCATTTCCTCCGCATTGGGTACTCCTGCTCCACTGCCTGAGAAGACAATGTCTTCAACTTCAACAGGATCTTCTCTCCCCCATGGTCCATCTGCATCAACGTCATTGCTGTCAGTTCCTACTCCTTCAGATGAACCGCCCACGACGGCCTTGTCAACAGAGCAGCTGGCATCAACGGCTGCCTCAGTGTTGGATGAATGATCTCTTTCGCCTGATGCAACGGCTTCGGTACCACCGCCGATTGTTTCTACTGCACCTGTGCCTGCAGCTCGAGTATGCCCCCTTGCATATCATTCTACTCCTCCTGTGGTACAGGGCATTGGGCCTTTGGCCATTGCAGCTGCGGCGTTATCCAGTTATCCCCCTGCTTCAGAACCGCATACATCCTCCGTACAACCATCTTCGCCAGCAATCGAGCGTACAGATGACTCAAACATTATGTGGCCCGTGTCCTCCGTGTTGCCAGCTCGTGGAACCCCACCCCCTCCGTATTCGACTCAGCCACCTGTGAATGGCAATGTGTCCGTTCCTCCATCAATTTCTGTGGCATCCATGGCTGGTGTGGTGGAAGTTGATTTAGAGCGTCAGGCAGGTTGGCCTGTGGAGGTCACTAACGCTGTGCAGTATCTAGTGCAGAGAGATTGGGGATTGGCTTGGAAGAATTGTGTGAGGGCCTATGTACATTTCGAGCAGGTGTCTGGATTCCCTGTGATAAGTGTCGGACCTCTTACTTGCTTGCTGCACTCTAATAGCCCTCTAGGATGATGTCGCACATTTTTCCACCCGCTCACGACCTATGGAGGTAGGTCGCTGGATAAGTTACCACTGCAAGCTCGCCGATTGGCCAATCAAGTCAGCCTCCGATTTCGGTCAACAGTGGTGGGTATGGTGGACAGAAATACAGCCGGAAGCTCGACTCCTAGACGAACGGTCACGCCCCTTACGCACGGAGGGAGGAGTGGAGTGGTCAGGCATGAATAAACCTGGCAAGAATGGGCTACTGCTCATCATGCTCACGCTGGCATGGTGAAGGGCTGCGCTGACCGAGAAGAGTAGCACGGTAGCCATTGCCAATTGGGATGACGCCGTTGCAGATGTTGCATGGACCTTTGATGAAATCTCGAAGGCCCCTGGGTTGCAGCGAGAGTGGCCTAGCAGGGGAGAGCCTGCTGATAGGTATGCCCCATCTGTTGTTTCTCAACTGATACTGATGTCTCGGCAGTTCAAACAAGAAGCGCAAGAATATTTCGATGTCCACTGCCGCTGCGAAAAAGCGCTGACGTTAGCCATTGCAGGTCTCATTGCCGAGCTTGGTCCCGTTACGTCACACTATGAGGTCTCGTATGTGTCTTTCATTTGTGTCATTTTCGCTGCCATTAGTGCTCTCCGTTTATCATTTTGCCATATGCTATCGTTGCTCCCCCATTGCTGTGCATTCATTGACTAGTTTCTTACTATCTCATCCCTATGCAACTGCTGTCATTTTGATATGTCTGTGTCCCATAACATAATTGTCTTTTAAATCGAAGTGTTCCAATGTCGGACTGCGCACAAGCACCAATAGCCATTGTAGGTATGTTTTGATTTCCATTCCGATTTCCGCGGAAACAGGGTATTACGCAAGCGGAAAACAATGCCTACCAAATTTGGTATATTTTATTCACTAGTTTTTGAGTGCGGAAAACCCTACGTGACATTTGAGGCAGAAAGAAATATGTTTTTTTGATAGCTTCCCAATTGGGATATGTTTTATTTCTGCCAAATGTGCCGAAGCCCGGAATAAGCAGGGAGCCTATTATTTCTCCTAGGGGAGGCCATTGTAATGCTCCAGACAGCTTGTGGCCAGTAACTTACTGGACTACGTAGGGAGGCATTGTAAATTGACTTGCAGTACAATACTGGGGTACATTATAATACCACTACTTGGACTGGTGAGTATGAGTCACCTCAGGCAGAACGAATGAGCGCAGGAGGGTTCGAAGCCCATCGTCGACCAATGCGAAAGCTGGTTCTGACAGCGGTGTTGGCGCAGGTCTAGGAACTTCATGTTGTGCCGTAGCTGACTTCTCGTGCACTCGCTCCACATTTGTCTGATGAATGATTGTCCGTTCATGTGCAGGTAGATGCCATTCTTGATGGGCTTTATGATCTTCACAGACCTTACACTGCCAGAGGACATGCCCCTTTGAATCGGCCCCAGCTCGTTCCCAATCTGTGATAACATGTCTCAGATGGAGCTGATCGGTACATAGTAGTGCTTACATTCAGGGTTTGGAATGTCCGCCATTGGTCGTGAGCGATGGACGAGTGGATTGTGCACAAAAGTCCAGCAGCCAGGGAACTTAACTCGGACGTGTCACATCTCGCGCCTTATGTGCAGACGCATGTCACATGATCAGGGCAAATTGAGCCCGGGGGTAACTTTTGACCGGGTTCAATCCAGGTGAAGCCTCGGGCCAGCCCTGACTCATTCGCGGTATGTCGCACTCAGGGTATTCATGGTCTACACTCAGGTTCACTCGGGGGTTCAACTGAGTTTCATAATAGTTGGTTGAAACTGAGGTCATCTGAAGCTCTGGCTGTGTAGACATACAGGGTCCCTTGCACAGTAATACTGTGCCATTGTGACCAATCCAGCCAACATTTGCCTTTTTTAGACAGTTCGAAAAATCTCAGAAATTCCCAAAAATCCAGAAAACATTATTGGCGAGGTCTCTGAAATTAGCCGGGCACAAGACGCATAGCCAAGTATTTCTTAGGGAAAACCCCTGAGAAAATTCATAAAGTAAAGCACAAGAAAAAACTTTGAAGAAAGCGTAATGAATTTTCGTGGGAAATACCATGATTGTCCAATCAGCAGCTGAGAATCACGGTTTTTCCTGGAGAAATACTTTATTCTTTTTCCAGAGTTTTTCTGTGTGCTTTACTTTAACCATTTCTAGAGGGTTTTCTGCAAAAATACTGGGCCATGCTTCTTGTGCGGGACGCAGTAATATGCTGGCACTGCAGGCTGTCCGGTGGACCCCACAGGCCCGACCTTCATCCACTTTCAAGCCCGTGCGGCTCTTCCATGCTTCAAGTTGGGGCATGTATATTAGCTAAGTAGTCACCTATCTCCGTCTGTACTGGAGGGCCTTTAACATGGCTGATGCACGGAACGGGCGAGGTGAACACTGGCTCACGGGAAATACAGAGCGCAGACCCATCTTCACGAGGGGGACCGTTCAAGGCTGAAGTAGTCGGAAAGCTACTGAGTACGATGAAGAACTAGTACTAACAGGCCTTATCCCAAAGCACATCCTCCTCCGTTCCGGCCAGACACTAACATGATACAAATACACAGCATTCTAAGTTGAAAAGAATAATGTTACACATCAAACATCTGGAAGGGTGTCATCGATGTATTCTCCTGGACCCTCTCGCAGCAAGTACGTTGGTCGAACGTTCCGTTAAGGTGCCCATTGTCGACGGTAGCTTGGACTTTGGAACTCCATCTGCAATCTTTTTCATGCCAAGCGAGGGCGGCGACGGTGACAACGTCGAAGGGGCTGAGGAAGACAACAATTTCACATGTAGTGGTGAGTCGTCCGACAAGGGGGACATCCTCCGCCCGTTACTTGTCCCAGCAGGCTCATCGACGACCATGGCGTCGTCAGAACTCTGACCTTCACTGCTATCCTCTTCCGGTAGCGGTAGATGTTCTGCAATGAATGTCTCGCTGCCTGTGGAAGTAACGCCACGCTGTCGCCATTCCTTCAAGACAACGTCTCTGCCCTTCGTGGGTTGCCACTCGTCAACGTAGCTCCAGCTGCGTTTCCTAGGCGTTATTCCGGAGGGTCGATCTTCCTTCATCCCCTCCGCAGTCAGAGACTGCGTAGCCTGACGAAGGTCTGCTATGTGAGATGTTGCAGCCGTGCTGTATGTGTCGATAGCCACTGATAGACTGCTACTTTCTGACATAATACGACCTGATGCTGCTTCGATATTGCGCGACGTTGAAGCCATGCCACGCTGTACGTATCGGTACACAGAATGCACCTCGGTGGCCATAGTGTCTGTCGCCTCGATACGTGCTCGCTTTGCTCTTGATACTCGTTCAAACGCTGTAAAATAGAGGAAGTTGAGGATACTGCACCAAGATGTTCAGTAACATACTGACCCTCACCGCAAGAGGTGCCGAAGTTCTGAGTCTGCTGCTGCAGGTCGTTGGAGAACACGGCCGTGGAACTCATGGTCGAATTCTGCACATCTGAAAGGCCATCGCGAATGACCGTTCTGGTATCGGCGAGTGTCTATAAATGAATTGTCAACAAACAGCCATCGAAAGACCAGATGAGGAACATACCTTCAAGCCACCATCCCTGGTCCGCTTTCCCTCGCTACCCCGTTTCTCCAACTGAGCACTCCAGTCTTTTCCAAGCGCAAATACAGCCTCAAGTAGCCGGCCTTGCTCTTGACCTACCTGTACCATCTTCTTCTCTGCGATAGCATTGCTTTCTGGTATCTCCGACAAGGTCTCTCTCCAGCTGCGGCTGCGCTCTGCGATGAAATCGGTAAGTTGTTCGGAGATTCTCTTCTTCAGCTCATCTCCATCACGTTCCGCCTTAACCTCCTCCGACTCCAACATGCGCGTGAGCAGTGCGTTCTGCTGACGAAGATAAAGAATTTCCGCGTCCTTGGTACTATCTGCCAGGGCTTGGGCTTCTTGCAGCGATTTACACTTCGCGTTGATATAACTTTGAGCTTGCTGGACTATTGCCTCATTGATACTGCTCAGTTCCTTGAAGGCTACCTCGATCTAAATAACTTGATTAGACACTATCATCTCACTGAGCAATAAAAGACCTCACAAGTGCACAACTGCTGATAATGGAGGCCTCGACCGCTTTGCATGTTGATTCGCAGTGTTTCCGCAAATCTACTGACCATGCACTGAAGCTGGCTTTGATACCCTCAGTGGTATCTTCAATAGATGTACGCAGAATATCAAGCGCCTCGCTGGAGATTTCCTCCTTGCTATGAACAATATGTAAATAGCCGCGAAGCTTCTCCATTTGCTCGTCAAGTTGCGCAGAGATACGGGAGAGCGCCTCACACTCCTTCGTGTGCAATTGGTCAGTATCAGTCTTTAACTTCTGTAAATGCTGGCTGAAGACTTCGACGAAAGCCTCCAATTGCTGCGTCAGTGTCTGAGTTCCGGTGGTGAGGCTTTCGCTATGAGCGGAGACAGCCTTGATATTGGAGGCAAGAACCGTGGTCTTGCGCTCTGCGTCGGGTGTCAGGAGTAGCATCGTCCTCAGTGGTCAGAACCCACCTAATTTCGCGTGGAGCCCTCCAACATGACTGACGCTATCGTGGACAACCCCCTTCAAGCCACCCAACACACCGTGTAGCGTAGTCTCGTTGTCCTGATACGCCTGCCTGACGATAACCTCCTCTTCCAAGGCGCCCTTCACCATCTCTAGCTGTGTCTCTCTCACCGCCAACTCGCCCTCCGTGATCTTCAGCCTCTCGCGCGTTTCCTTCAACTCCTCGTCCCTCTTCATCAACAACATCATGCTCTGCTCAAACTCCTCCCTAACATTCTTAAGCTGGGCTTCATAGATCTCGATCTGCTTGCGCGCCTCCTGGATCTCTGTCTCCCGAAGCTCCTGCTCAGTGGCCATCTGATTCCAACTCTCTTCAGCAAAATAAATGCCATTCTTCTCCCGAGCGGCGTGCACATTAGCCCTCAGGGACCCAATCAGCGCGACGTATTCCTTGATCAGCGCATTCTGTGTCATGCGCTGGTTGACCTCCGGGCGGTTGCGAATGGACTTGGCGCGGATTGCGTAGTCAAGGGTGGAAAGCGTCTCCTCCATATTACAGCGTGCAGGAGAAATGGTGGCGATGATGCATGTCTTCGTGTGTCCACCAAGTGAATCTTGCAGTAGACGAGTGAGCTTAGATTCTCTGCCAAGTATTTAGCCATGGTTGTAGGACTAAACTGGTGACGACTCACCGGTATGGAACGTGAGCTGAGCGGTCTACGAGGGCATTGATGACCCTCCCAAGAGTGAGTAGGCTCTGGTTAATCATGCCTGCCTCCCTTGCTCGCTTGTTCTCAGCGCCAGACCGTCCGATATTCTCGGATCCGGCTAGATCAACGAGATTCAATTTGCCGACCTTCAGCAAGTCCTCTCCCATCGTTGACGTTTCCTTCGTGTGGACCGTCACGGAGAAGACGGAGTGCGAACGGCTGGAATGGTCATTGAACTTTGTCGCCGCAATCTGCCGACGCTGACTGCCCTTAGTGAGCAGCGCAAGCGCATCTGCGGCGTCCTTGACGCATGCCTCCTCAAGACCCTGAATGAAAACACCTTTCTTGGTGGCGTCGTCAAATATCTTCAGGTTGCCCAGGCTCGAAGATTCCTTGGACGCGCCTAGGCCCATTGGTTGGGTAGATCCAACAGGTGCGGCAAGTTCTGAGGCCAGAAGATCACGTAGCTCCTCGTTGTAGAGCTCGACAAAGGATATTTTGACACTGTAATCGGCGCGTGATGATTCAAGCTGATTGAAAAGACGGATTAGGACACGGGGAATCATGCCTGCGTGTGCAGACGGGTTTCCCATTGGTGTAGTTGTAAGATCACCTTGCATGGTGTATCTGGATAGATATTAGTAAATACAGATCTAAACAAAAGGAACACGGCGTACGTCTTTCCGGTCCCAGTTTGTCCATAAGCAAACAGCGTGCAGTTGTAACCCGCAAGAACCTCGTCCAGCATAGGGTTCACCACGTCGTTATACAGGAGGGCTTGGTCTGCCTCGGGACCAAAAACGGCGTCAAAAGGGTACGTACGCGTAGGTGGGAGTGTGACGACTCCAAGGCTGGATACGGGGACGGCCGCCTCGATGGTGACGTCGTCGCCTCGAGGGCCATTCGTAGTGACGATAATGGGGGAGTTTTCCTGGATCTCGCGTTCCGAGCGACGCCGGCAGCGAATCACGACACGTATGTTTGTCTCCGAGTGTTCTTGTGGCTGGCTTTGCGACTGGGTTCTCGATGGTTTTGGGATGGGTGGCACCTCTGCAGGTTGTTCTTCGATGGGTGTGGTCAAGCCCGAACGGTGTGAAGAGTTCGATTTTGCGAGAACGGAGCGGGGTCTACTGGTAGAGGGAGCGGGAGGTATAATCGAGTTCGCAGCGTTTGTCCGGCTGCGGGTAGCGGGAAGGCGCCTGGACGCCATGTCGGAGCGGTGAAAGAAACAAGTTGAACTCCACGACGCGAGAGAATCATCGCGCGCCGCGCTTAGTCACGTGCTCGAGTCCCATTGAGCGCTAAGGCCTTAGGCCGAGTGTATATGTCTCTTGCAGCTCGATCGGACTTCCACCTCGATGGGCAAACGCAAGAAATCGTCTCGTAAACCAACAGGCCCCCGAAAAAGGGAGCCTCTCGGTGTGTTTACTCATCGCTATTGGCGTGTTCCTCCTCACTGTGCCACATACTAGAGTCCACCTTCACATGTCTCTTCTGTCACCATGACAAATCGGTCACTGTGAGACTCGACAGAAAGGAGGGTATTGCAGAGCTCTTCTGCAAAGTTTGCAACCAACGTTACCAGAGCAAAGTTAACCGTACGTGCTACCATCGTTATATGTGGGCGCCACGCTTTGACCTTGCTGCAGACTTAACGGAACCCATCGACATCTACTCCGAGTGGATTGATGCTGCTGACGCCGCAGAAAAGGAAGCCGACGATGCTCGTCCCGCTCCGATTGCGAAGAAGAAGCGTGCACCAGTTGTGTCCAGCGATAACGAGTAGGCCTTAGATTTGGCCCTACGGTATGCTTACGTTGTACCTATTCACCGACTTGCGGTATGGACTTGTCTCGTCTTCAGTATTTTGCGTCTGTGATAGTTGTATTCAATACATATGTGTATACGTACCATCTCTAGTTGTCGGACTGGCTCGTAGAGAAGACAAGGCGCGTTGCAATTGACAACAGCCACAAACACAGAGATGGCCAAAGATTGAATGAACCCGCCGAGAAGTAGTAGGTTGTAGATACTCTGCTTCAACCTTCGTGCCTCAGGATACTGTATCCGTATCTGACTCGTGAAGACGCTGCACTCGATCACCCTGCTCCTTCACTCTCATTTTCGCCTCCGGACTAGAGGAAAGGCGCCTCCTAACCTCTGGCAGTCCTTGCCACGCGCCATAAACCATAGACTCTCCTTAACTTCATTGCTAGATCGTGGCGGAGATGGCTTCGTCTACGAACATCAAGGTCGTTTGTCGGTGCGATTCCTCCTCCACTGCCATTCTACACTTATTCGGAACATTCATATCCTCCTCTTGACGCGTTCCACAGATTCCGGCCGACAAACTCTATCGAACAACGTGAGGGTGGCGAAATTGTAGTGTCGTTCAGCGACAACCTACAGACTGTGCAGCTGCGGTCTGCTCAGCTCGGCTCGGGACCGGAGAAGGATGGGTTTACATTTGACAGAGTGTTTCCACCCGGAACGAAACAACATGAGGTGTTCGATTACGGTGTCAAAGAGTGAGTGCGGGTGTTTCGTGGCCACTTTCTTACGCCTACTAACTGTTCGTGCAGCATCGTCAAAGGTGAGTCACCACAAACATCTTCTGGAGTCCTACGGCTTTGCAATGCAGTCTTGTTCTGGCCGACAGCTTTGCCCTTAGAGCCGCTTAGTGCTTGTCGGTAGAACTTCTTTCACACTAACTACGCGAATGTAGATGTCCTCGATGGCTACAACGGTACCATATTTGCTTACGGTCAAACGGGCAGTGGAAAGACCTTCACGATGATGGTACGCGCCTAAGTACTGTTGTGAAGAGTCTTCCGTCATGAATCACGCGTGTTCCAGGGTGCAGATATAGATTCAGCTGAACTGAAGGGTTTGATACCCCGTATAACGGAACAAATATTCCAGTCTATCGTGGAGTCAGACGCACATATGGAATATGTCGTTAAAGTATCCTACATGGAAATTTATCTTGAACGCATTAGAGATTTGTTGGCGCGTGCGTATCTGTTTTGCGGAAGCTGGCATAGCCTGCTATGTTGACATGTCCACAGCCCAGAATGACAACCTTCAAGTACACGAAGAGAAGTCGAAAGGTGTCTATGTCAAGAACCTTTCCGATTACTATGTGAGCAGTGCTCGTGAGGTGTATGAGATCATGCGACAAGGTGGAGCCGCAAGAGTTGTATCATCAACAAGTGAGTATTCCTCTACTTCCTGTCCGCAGATTGGACGTACTCATTTGTTTCTAAGATATGAATGCCGAAAGTTCTCGGTCTCACTCAATCTTCCTCATCACGATTCAACAACGAAATACCGAAACTGGCGCACAGAAGACAGGCAATCTATACCTGGTCGATCTTGCGGGTTCGGAGAAAGTAGGGAAGACCGGTGCTTCTGGCCAGACGCTCGAGGAGGCCAAGAAGATCAACAAGTCTTTGTCGGCTCTCGGCATGGTCATCAATGCTCTTACTGACGGAAAGGTGAGATCCAGATTGATTTTCAACGAGTTCATGACGATGACGGCACTGCAGGCGAAGCACGTCCCATATCGTGACTCCAAGCTCACTCGAATCCTGCAAGAATCGCTTGGAGGTAACTCCAGAACAACTCTAATCATTAACTGTTCACCTTCCTCCTACAACGAAGCGGAGACGCTTTCCACTCTACGTTTTGGTATTCGCGCGAAGTCAATCAAGAACACTGCCCGTGTCAACGCAGAGCTTTCTCCTCTCGAACTCAAGGCCCTGCTCGTCAAGGCCCAGGCTGCCAATACGTCGCACCAGAAGTACATCACCGCTCTTGAAGCAGAGCTCGCCATCTGGCGTGCAGGCGGACAAGTGGATCAAGCAGAGTGGGCTACATCAGACAAGCCAGGTGCAACTGCCACTGCTCCTGCTCCGAAGAAGATTCCGGCGTCGCCAACGCCATCGAGCGTGCGCAGCATGACTCCCGTCAACCCTGCATTGGAGGGTCTGCGTTCGGACTTGGACAGCCGGCCGCAAACCCCCACTGTGGTGGGTCTTGACAAGGATGAGCGTGAGGAGTTCTTGAGGCGGGAGAACGAGCTCAGCGATCAGCTGGCGGAGAGGGAGTCCGCATTGGGCGCTGCGCAGAAGTTGGTTGGTGAGCTGAAGGAAGAGTTGTCGTTCCTCAAGGAGCAGGAAGCTACACTGTCAAACGTGCGTTACTTGTGCTTAGATACATAGTTTTGACGTTGCTGACGACATTATGACATGTCTGTAGGAGAACAAGGGCATGTCTGCTCAGCTGAACGAACTCCGCCTGCAAGTAGAACGCCTGGACTACGACAGCAAGGAAAGCGTCATAACCATTGACATCCTCAAGGAGCAGAACCAAGATGCTAAGGCTGAATTGGACGAGCTCAAGAAGACCATCACCGAGTTGAAGGCTGTGCAGAAGGATGCCTCTGCGGAGGATAAGGAGAAGCGCAAGCAGGAGAAGATGGCTTTGATGATGGCCAAGTTTGATGCCGTGCGCCTTTTTTGTCCTTCACAGTGTCCATATTCCTCATGTTCTTGGTTTATTTTACAGCAAGGCGCATTCTCGGAGAAGGATGACCAGCTCCGACAAATTCTGGCTAAACTAGATGCCATTGATTCAGACGCAGCTGTTTCTTCACTGTCCCACAACGACATTACCGTACTTAGGCGACAGCTAGCTGATGGGCAGGTACTCATCCGCGAGACTGTCGACCGCCTCAGGCAGAGCCAGGATGAGAGCGCAATGAATGCACGAAGACGTGACGAGCTTGAAGCTCGTATCTCTAGTCTGGAGACGGAGTATGAAGAGCTCTTGGGTATGTCACATGATACACTTTGGAAGAATGTCTGGTTGACCAGGGTCATTATCTCCACAGAGAAGACAATTCATGACGAGGAAGTCAGCAACGTAGATGTAGCCGAGTCCATCGCTGAGCTCAAGGTTTGTCTAGCGCAATGTTTTCAGTACATCGTATTTATCTTATTCTCCAGAATAAGTTGGAGGCTCAATATGCCTCCAAACGTGATGCACACATGGGTGAGGTTCAAGACCTGAAACAACAAGTCGAGATAAAGGCCAACGAAGTTCGAACCTTGAATGCTACAATTGACAGCTTGAAGAGTGTAAACGAAGAACTCAAGGTGCTGATCTTTCTACCATCTACAAAGCGAGACTTAGCCTGTCAATTTGCAGCGGGCTTTCGCGGTTACGTCGGCGGGTATCGAAGGCGGGAAGAACCTTGCGGAGAGCGCCCAGGATCTAGAGCGTACTCGTAAGGCAATCAGCGTCCAACTCGCCGAGTTTGATGGTGTAAAGAAGTCCTTGATGAGGGATCTGCAGAACCGTTGTGAGAAGGCAGGTCGCTTTCTTCTTTTGAGTGTCCCTCTACAGCTGAGCACGTGATGGAACCAGGTGGTTGAGCTCGAGATTCAATTGGATGAAATCAAGGAGCAATACAACAATGTCATCCGCAATAGTAACAGCAAGGCTCAGCAGAAGAAGATGGCGTTCCTGGAGCGCAATCTGGAGCAGCTCACCGTTGTGCAGAAACAAGTAGTTTCTTCCTGTGCCACTCTAAGCCTTCGTGTTTGACTTGTCTTATCACTACAGCTCGTAGATCAGAACTCCGCGTTGAAGAAGGAAGCTGGCATCGCGGAGCGCAAATTACTTGCGCGGAACGAGCGGATACAGAACCTCGAGGCGCTGCTCCAGGATGCTGATCGTAGGCTCGCAGTTCAGAACCAGAAGTTCGAGGCGCAATTGCAGGCAGTCAAGGAGAGACTCGATCAAGCACGCGGTATGATCGGGAACCTCATCTGGTTGTATCTTAACTGATATTTGTTTCCGTTCTCCTAGCTCAAAAAGCCGCTTCCTCACCGCTCAGCTTTGGTCGCATTGCCAAGCCTCTCCGAGGTGGAGGGGGCGCCGCTGCGAACAGCACTGCTGCCGCGACAAGTCCTTCGTTGACATCAAATTCTGCGAATCCTCTGACAAGACTTCAGAACGAAGAAACAGGGTGAGTGATTTGGCTCCGCCACGGCATCAACTAAAAGATGTCACATCTGTCAATTTTAGCAGCGGAGGTATGCTATTTGTCAGTGCTTTGTCAGACGGAAGCTAACATAACTTTACCACAGCGAAACGTGCATCTTGGTTTTTCAACTCACGGTAACGCAGTCTAGCTAGTCTCCGTCCTGTTCTTTCTGTATCTCTGCATACCCGTCGCACAGTAGCTGTACATTCTGCATTGCATTTCTCCTTCGTCGTTCTCGTCATGCCTCCCGCGTCGAATGCATCATTATCGGCCCGAAATTCTATCGCTAAAATTTTCAGGCATGAAATTGTATTGTCCGGTCAAAGTCCGCGACGACGGTTCGGATGCACTAAGCGTTCCTCCGCTGCACGGAACCAGAAATCGGTCGTGCATCGTGTTGCGGTTGTGAACGGGGGAAGGTCCTGTACAAACCTGTTTTCCATTTTGCCAGTCCGTTCTACCTTGAGAGAAAGCGGGGAGGTAAAACCTGAACTGATTTTTGAGTTTGCCGTCAGGGTCGCAGCGGTGATTTTATGGAAGCCGATCGGGCGGGACCATAGGTGGAAACTACGCAGATCCAGCGCTACCGCAGTCCGGGAGCGCACCACACGTGGCTCTTGTTGACGGCCAAGTTTACAAGCTAACAGTTTCAGCGGAATCGAAATTAGGTACATGCTACCCTCAACCTTTATTAATCTTCGTGGCGTATAGCTGTTCTCTCTTTCTCTCTTTCCGACTCTCATTGTCTGGGTATACCGGGTTTCGGCCTTGAGACTGAGCACAGGTGAGTAACACATCTTGTCTGGAAATTTTGTGGGCGCAGCGGTTTTACGCGATTTTCTATGCCCAATTTCTGTTCGAAGCACTCCGCGAATCCCTGGCTGCGAATCCTTTTTGCCCTTACCAGCGCGTGGCCTTTTCTGACTCTCTTTTCTTGCCTCGCTGCTCTGTTGCCTTTTCCAATCTCCGTTGAAGTCCCAGCTTTCTACCTTAACAGAGGCCAGACAACGAGTCGATCGTGGCCATAATCGTACACCTGTTCTGTGAGTCACTCTGCTTCTTTTTCTGTCTTGTTGCCTGATCTTTTCTGTGCCAGCTTGAATTTATACCAACCATGTCATCCACTAATCACGACGTGTCCACACGAAAGCCGTCGGGCTCATCCACATATTCTGGTGGTCATTCTCCTTCCGGTTCGCCCAACCATGTCCGTGAACGTTACATTTTTGTCGCCAGCTAAGGAAAGTCTAATCGTCTCAATTGTTTTACAGGCTCACACTCAGAAGAAAGTGACATCTGCGACTGGGAACGTGTTTGGCGTCGGTGTAGGGATGGGTCCGACCAGTGGTCTCAAGGGTCTGAATGCGGGGTGGCAAGTGAGTTGCGAACTTTCCATGATCCAACCAATGCTCTGATCGCGCCTGTGCAGGTATGGGGTAATGCAACACCTTCATCGGCGCGTAATGCTTCAACGTCTTCTGCAACAAGTGTTCCCGACCTGACAACATCTCATGTCGACGCGTCGTATCGTTCGAACTTAGGTGATACTACCTGGGGCTCTAGATCTACAAGTGGCACTTGGGATGAAATGACTGGTAGTCCTCAGCTTAAGGATTTGTCACAACTTGTGGGTTGTTTGCCTTTCATTAGTTCCAGTTAGTGACATATTCGGTAGGACCAGCATTCCACTTTACTGGTCCACCAGGGCCGACAGAGGCAGGTTACTGTTGGTCAAGGTGCTGTTCTTTCGGCACCTCCTTCAACGGTCCCCAAGCCCGGGCAACTGTCCCCTCAGCGACATGACACAGGACTAGGTATGAATTTCGCAACATCCGCTTCGCATGACTAAACTTTATTCCATCATTAAGGTCAACAGCCTCTTCTTCAGAGCAGCTCAGGTGTAACGTACTCCTCTTTACAAGGACCGTCGATCGTGGAGAATGAACTCTCAATGGCTTTGCGAGGGATGGCTGTCGAAGACGATTTCAGCCTCACGTCACAGACATACCGTCAGACATCAGCACATACAGCACAGAGTTCTGTGCCCCCGATGCGAGCACCTCACCAAATGCAACAACCTCGAGCACCGTATGGTGGATACCCTGCAACAGACTATGCCGCATATTACCCAGGCGCGTCAGCGCGGATGGATTACCAGTACGGTTATGATGCTTACCGTACAACACCTGATCCATCACTGTACGCGTCTTCTCCTGCACTCAGTGCTGCAACTGCCGCTCCCACCGTATACCCTGGGTTAGGACCACAGCCGCTACACCATCCACACCATCGTCATACAGTCAGTGAGATTCATAATCAGCAGTCCGGAATATTCTACGAATATGCTGGGTCACCACGCACTCTGGGCTCACAGTACTATTATCCCACGCAACCTATGGTATTTCACCATCCTGCTTCTCACAACCCTATGCTCCAGGTGCCTGGTGCAGCAACTCTCTCGGGAAGGAAGCGAGACATTCCGGTATGTGGCATTTGTGTTTCTCGATAATGAGCTCTGGTGTACCTGTTTCGACCGTTCATAGTATAATCTACAGCAACGCCAGCAGTTCCCTCCCCAGAATCTTATGTATCCTAACATACGGTCGACACCGTCACCACACCCACACGCATATCCTGCGGCTATTGACTACAATTCACAACACGCATTGATACTCCATGCCGGATCGATGTATGGGCATGCCGGTATGAATTCGCCCGCAATGCACCTCTATCACCACGGTGGGCGAGCTGGCCGTCGTGCTGACGCTGAGAGTGATATTCACGTTGTCCGCAGTCCTTTATTGGATGACTTTCGGGCGAACAAGACGCGTAAGTGGGAATTGAGGGTGAGTTGTTCTCAGAGACTGCGATCTATCAAGATTCGATCTCACTTGTCATGTAGGACATATTCGGATACGTCGTAGAATTCAGTTCGGACCAACATGGCTCTCGGTTCATCCAGCAGAAATTGGAAAATGGCACTCTCGAAGAGAGGCGGATTGTCTTCGAGGAAATTGTTCCTCAACATGCGCTACAACTGATCCAAGACGTGTTCGGCAACTACGTAAGTCCAGGTTGTTACCAGTCGTTACCAGTGATAGTCAAGTCATCGATGTCCGATTTTCAGGTCATCCAGAAGTTGTTCGAACACTGTACACAGGCGCAGAGAACGCTTTTGGCCAATACAATGGAGGGTCACATTCTTCCTCTGTCCCTGCAAATGTACGGATGTCGTGTGGTTCAGAAGGTTGTCAACAATGTCTTCTCAAACAAGATCGCTATTGATCCTTGTTTTCCCTAGGCGATTGAGTATGTTCTTCCGGAACAGCAGGGCACGTTTGTCAAGGAGCTTGAGACGAGCGTAATCGTATGCGTCAAAGATGCCAACGGCAATCATGTCGGTTTTCCATTTCTGAATTGGCTGTTATGTGACGTTGATCCACACATCCGCAGGTCATTCAGAAGCTCATAGAACGACTGGCGCCTGAGTATCTGGGCTTTGTCAGCGCTTTCCGAGGCAACGTCTACGACCTATCAACTCATCCTTACGGCTGCCGGGTGCTTCAGCGATGTTTCGAGCACCTTCCTGATGAGCAGACAAGGCCTTTGTTGGACGAACTGCATAAGTACATTCCTAATTTGATGCAGGACCAATTCGGGGTTTGTTTTGCCAAGCTTCCTTCCAGTCCTCGTTATTGATTTATTGTACGCAGAATTATGTCGTCCAATTTGTCCTCGAGCATGGAAGGCCGCAGGATAGGGCAGTAATCATCACGAAACTGCGTGGTCAAATGCTAGACATGGCGCGCCACAAGTTTGCTTCT
This sequence comes from Sparassis crispa, assembly GCF_003851025.1. Taxonomy (NCBI): domain Eukaryota; kingdom Fungi; phylum Basidiomycota; class Agaricomycetes; order Polyporales; family Sparassidaceae; genus Sparassis; species Sparassis crispa. Next base: position 923,021 of record NW_020939750.1, read on the forward strand.
AACGTGTGCGAGAAGGCACTCATCACTGCCGACGTGGAGAGTCGTCGACTGTTGATCGAGGAGATTTTGGGCCCCAAGCAGGATGGTGTCAGCCCAATCACCACTATGATGAAGGACCAGTTCGCTAGTCAGTTTTTTCTCCGTCTCGTCGTCAAAGCGCTGATTGAATACTTGCACCACAGACTACGTCCTCCAACGGGCGTTGTCTGTTGCTGAACCGGAACAGCGGGAGCTTCTCATCAGTAAAATCAAGCCTCACTTAATGAACATGCGCAGGTATTCGAGTGCCTATAGTAAGCACCTGGTCGCCAGTAAGTGCACTATTCTCTGTTCCTCGGTGGACGCTCATAGCTGACATGCTGCCACTTGCAGTCGAGCGCCTACTAGAGAAATGTACCTCTGCTAATTCTGCGGATGCACCGCACAAAGCCCTTGCGATTACTTCTCCATCTGACGCTCTAACTTCGAAGTAATAACTAATGGACTTCATCGTCTCTCTCATGCCTGTCCCATTTGCACACTAATCTGCCTCTCGCTTGCATCTTCACTATCGTAGGGATATCACACCAATCGCTTTCTCGTATCGCTCTTGCTGCATCAACCCATAATAGCATTCCACTCATTCCCAAGTTGCATATTGGATCGGACTTGTTGCGTTATCTCTGCATTGACATGTCTCTCGATTTGATACTATACGTTGTGCATTGTTTAATACCCAGAACAGATTCTTCGTTCTTTACCGCCATGAATACCTACCTGTACACGGGTGCTTTTGCAATACATACACACACCACTTAGTATCTATCACTCGAGTTGGCCGCTGGTGTGACAACTGGTGTGAGTGGGCATCAAGGAATTCAGCGTCGACGTCGTAGTTACGGAACTTGGATGACGTGTCAACTCGGCCAAATATACTCTGAACTCTTGGCGGCGTCACTGTCCTCCACTCCGCTGTTCCTCAGCCTGACCACCCTCCCTGCCAGCACCCCACTTTCATAACAACACGATGAGCACAGCTGGAGAGGCGGCATCACTTTTCAGTGCAGCAGATCCTGGGGTCGACCCCTTTGCAACTGTCTTGGGCGATGACAGAGCAGACGCGACCGCTCATTCCGCTAGCTCAGACGAGGCGTCAGGCACTCGACAGTCCTTTGGTGTGTTGGACGCGTCATTCATCCGCGAGTGGTTCTGATCTATTCAATTTGTGGAAGCAGTCTCGTACAATAAGCCCCAGGACATCAGCGGCTTGGATTCGTGGCACAACGCAGGCGCTGTTAGCCATGGCTATAGCTATGGAACTCCCCCCCTCGCTGATTCTAGCGTGGATTATACAAGTCTCGCGCACCAGCCACAAGCTGACAGTCGATATGCTCACTCGGGTCCACACCCTTCTTATGAGCAAGCTCCCTCGCAGAATTACACTGGTACGAGTGTCTGACAATGTGACGCATGTTCATCCTAAACTCCCTCCTCCCCTACAGCGTATTCCCCGTATGGCCAAAGTCACCAGTTCTACGATCCACGCGCTCAGAACGTTCAAACATTCTCATCCGCTACTCTCGCGCCAGAAACGACGCAACCCGTGACGCAAGTTACATACGAACCGACTGGGCAGTCATTGTCGAACGATTACCGATCCCTGTCCCCTGCTACACAATCTTCCTACAATCCCTACAAACCCGTTCGAACGACCACACCGAAACAAACAGTCACCCCCTCGACATCACCGTATGCTTTTGGGAATAGTGTAAGAGCTTGTCAATCGCCCGCTCTCGTACCTGCTCCAGCGCCTGCATCGTCTACCCCTGCTCCCCCCTATCGTCCGAAGACATTCACTGCATATGATCCTCCACTACCCCCACCAAAACATCCACACTATACGCCCTCTATTCATCCACATCATATACCTCCGTTGGAGCAACCGTTGCATTCAAGTCAAAGGCTCCTCTCTCCCCAGAGTCATCCTCCTTCAAGGGCCACCATCATGCCACCACAAAATGTGGGTGCATCCAATCCCTACGGTAACCCAATGCTTCGGTCAGGCGGATCTGTTTTGACCGAACCATTACATCATGATACTTGGGAGCATCTCGCTGTCCCAAGTGATCGTTACGCACCTGCCGAACATGACCAGATTCGGCAGTTGTATGGTCAGGATCACAACGCCCCATCTATAGCCGAAGGTGGCCGCGCAGAGTTGAATTATATATATAGCGACACTGCTCCACTCGCGGGTACAGTCGACGAAGCACCTTACTTAACGGAGAGGACCATGTCCGCCCCTTCGTATAGCGCAGCAGTGCAGGCTCCTCCCAACGGACATGTGTGGTCGAACGACCGGGAACAAGATACCTTGATTCCTCAGACTCATTACCTGGATAACGTCGGGGAGGCTGCTCCTCCCCCTTTCCCGCACAGGATTGGATCATCCGCAGCGAGCGTTTACAATCGTCACAACCCAGATAGTCACCACCGTTATGACCTTGTTAATACTTCCGTGCCGTCAACGAGTGCGTCACATCAGTGGAATGGTACTACTGTTTCCGCAGCTGCAGAGTGTCCTCCTGTTCACAATGGGGAGAGTGTCCGACAGACGTCCACAGCGGCTCATTCACCTGAAAGAGCCAAATCACCTGGGAGTGCATCCGTACGCTCTTGGAAGAGCACTGCATGCACAGATACGCTGGACAGGGTGCATCCGGTCCAACGACTGTTCTCGCCTCTCATTGGAACTACTTCTCGTAGTCCCCCACTAGTCACCGCCGCGAACAGAACGACATCCTCATCATCTGGATCTGTGAAATCACTCAAAGGTCCATCCACTACTTCTGCGGACCCGTACGCTCCATCAAGCCAGGAAACGACAACTCGTCGTGGCCGGTCGATTTCCAATGGCTCTGCGTATTCCTCAACGCCTAGTGACCCGTATGTATCTTCCAGGAATCACCGTCCGCAGCCGAGTGATAGCTCCAGTCAAGCGAGCATCACATTGCAGTATAACGGTTCTCTTCCTCTGGAACGCGGCACTACCTCTCGACGCCCCACACTTAGCCATGATCGTGCTTCAGGGCAAGTAGTAACCCTTTCTTCTCCCGCGCACACAGTGTACGCACCTTCTCCGTCATTGCTGGGAACCAATGATCCTCTTGGACGAACATCCGTTCGGGTACCAGTCATTAGTTTTGGATTTGGAGGAAGATTGGTTACATGCTTCCACGGCTCTTCGTCTTTGCATACCGGATTCGACGTCGCACTTTCATCTCGGCCAACAACCGATATTAAGTTTCGTGTGCTGCACAATGTGATTCCTCAGTCAGCTTTGGATACATCGGCTGCCGTCTACCCTGGCCCTCTGTATGCTGACCCGGGTGCACCTACAGCCGGTCTAGTACGTTCTGGCGCTGCCACGCAGACAAAGACGAAGAAAACTAGTGTAATGAAGTATCTGGACGAACGCGCAGATGAGATCTCACGAGGGATTGGGTACCTTCATCACGAAAGTCCTGAGGGGAGAAGAGCAGAAGCCAAGCATACGCTGATGAAGGTACTGAAAGTGATGGTAGAACATGATGGTCACCTCTGTGGCAGGTGGGCTATCAACACCTGTCTTTTGGTGTATATCACTGACACCTAGTGCTGTAGCTCACAAGTTGACGCAGCGGTTCGAGCCGCTTTGGTTCCCCGCATGGCCGCTCCCTGTTCGTCAGCAGATGTATTGAGTGATTCATCAAGTCTGGTCGATATGCGTGCACCATCGTCTGACATCTCCTCGATGCCATATCCTGTACTAGCGTCCTCTGTACAGGATGCTAATGACCCTACTCTTGCTGTGAACACACTGCGTTCGTCAAACTTAGACAAGATTCAGGAGCTACTCGTTCGTGGTGATCGTCGTGCCGCGTGTCACTATGCTTCTGACCAGAGACTATGGGCACATGCGATGGTCATAGCAAGCAGTATTGACAAGGACGCCTGGAAAGAAGTTGCCACTGAATTTGTGAGAACCGAGTTGTCGTCCCGAGATATAGGAAGATCCGGTGAATTCTCTCGTTCAGAACACAGCAAGTCTGTCCCTTCAAGTGGTAGGGAGGCACTCCGAGTGGCGTATAGTCTCTTCGCCGGGCAGGGGCCGGCATCAGGTTTGTTCATTCACCATTCACTGTTCGGGTTTGCAAGGCTTACGATCTCCTAGTTCAAGAGTTGTTACCCCCCAAGCCGCTCGTCCACAGTGCACCGACACTTCAGATACCTCGTTCAGCTTCCTCCGTCACTCCGATATCTCCCAATTTTCCAGGTAGTGCAGAGATTATGAATCTTCCCGTTGAAGTAATGTCCAAATGGGCTGACACTGCAGCAATGATTATTTCCAATCCTATGACTGCTGAATCGTCATCAACGCTGACGGCTCTCGGAGATCAGCTGGCTGCCAACCAGTGGTTCGAAGCAGCACACGTTTGGTGAGCCCTCAGCTGCCATTGGCTAGGACTCAACTGATCAAACAACTAGTTATCTACTCTCGCTGCAGACATCTCCTTTAGGTGGTATTGGCAGCTCCTGTCGGGTGATTTTACTCGGTTCTCCGGGACCACAGGCTTCTCCAATCTTTGCGAAGGATCCTGACCCTATCATCTTCACGGAGATCGCTGAATTTGCATTGTCACTGGCCACTCCTGCTAAAGGGCAGGATGTGTTTACTGGCTTGCCTCACTTACAGCCATACAGGTTGGTGCGAGCGATGTGTCTAGCGGAGATGGGCCATGTCCAACTAGCGACCAGGTATGCCATAGCTGTCTTTTTACCCTAACCTCTTCATTTAACCATTTTCTATCAGGTACTGTGAAGCTATCTCCAATTCTCTTTCCCGGAACTCGCCTTACATCAACTCAACATTCGTTGAGCAATTGAAGGGCCTTTCTGACAGACTGGTTGCGGCTCCCCAGACGGATAAGTCAGGTTCATGGATCGGTTCCAAAATGAGCAAACCAAGCCTTGATAGCATCGGTGTGTGGTTGGAAGGTCGCTTTACCAAGTTCATTGCCGGCGAAGTTGACACCTCTCCTCGAGCGGAACACACCGCTGAGACCGCCCATCAGCGTACTTTCAGCGGACCGTTCGCACACTACAGTACCATCTCGTCTACCACAAGCTCCACTATCCCGTCTCCTCAACAGTCGAAGATGGATCTCAGGGAGGCAGCTAATGCGCCTCCCTTCCGCACGGGTTCTGCCGCTGAGTGGTGCTCACCGCCATCAACCGTACAGATAAATCGCGCAGCATCTGCGATGGAGTATATTCGCCCGATCAACCGGACTGCATCACCTATACCCCGCGTCTCTTCAGCTAGTGCAGCGACAAACACCTTCACAGATCCTTCGCTCTATGGTCAAGCGCTGAAGAACGGACAATCTGTTGATAATGTTTTCAGGCATGATCCGAATCAGTCCAAGGTGGACCAGCCCAATGTTGTCAGTGATAACACAACAGTTGGACAACCTGAGTATGGTGCATGGTGGGGCTCTTCGGAGTCTAGTGTTCCAACACCGACTGCATCCTCTTTCGTGCGAGTTTCTGACAGTTCGTCGCAGTCGTCCCAATTTATCTCACTGATGGATGACTCTTCAAACTCGCTTACTCCTGTTACCGCGCAACAGCGTTCGAACTTAGGAAGACATGACACTTGGGAGTCCTTCGCAGAAGAAGATGAGGATGACCTTGGTTTAGGCAATAGTGGTACTGCTCGTGAGAAGCGTGCGTCGATCAGTGATGAGCAGGCTGGCGAACCTGCCCATGAGGCTGCAGGGAAATCAAAGTTTGAAGCTCCAGAGAAACCTGGTTAGTGCCATATGCCCTTACAGTCGATAACGTCCGCTGATAGGAATCTGGCAGAACTGAAAACATCTTCATCTGGGTCTTGGTTCAGTCGTATCTGGAGACGCGAGACAACACCTGCACCTATCAAGGCTAACCTTGGAGAGCAGACTTCCTTCTACTACGACCAGGAGCTCAAGCGTTGGGTGAACAAGAATGTGAGTACTTCGAAATGTAGTCAAGAGAAAGCGTCTGAGTCGAACAACAGGCGAATGCGGAAACAGCGAAGTCTGCGCCACCGCCACCTCCGTCTCGCGCACAGACCGCGTCACCAGGGAGGGCGAGCGGCACATTTCCTACGGGTTCAATGCCCCTTCCTCCGCCGGCGCGCCCTGCAACCGCTAATGCAATTGATCTGGGTGCCCAGCTTCCACCCCGAAGGCCTCCCCCACGAGCGCGGTCGAATCTTGTGCCGACGGACTCAGAAGGTGGCTCAGCACCATCTACTCCTACGTCTGCTACGATATCTAGTGCACATGGAGGTGGACCGCCACCACTCTCCTCTTCACGGGCGAGAATGCAGGCAAAACGGGCTGTGCGCAGTCGGTATGTGGACGTATTCCAGCAGCAGACTGAGAACACATAGATGGACCTTCAATCGGACTAGTACATCATTCGCACTCGCATTTCACGCATTTGTATCTATATCCTTGCATCGATCGACATATGCGGAGCATGTCGGGAAATTGACTATAGAGGATGTCGACGAAGTTTTGTGTCGTCACGCGCGCTTGTGTATCTGGGCGCTTGAGTGAGTGAGAGGACTCTGTCCTCACTTCGAGACACTCTCAGTTGGATGCGGTCTCAGTTACTTGCTCGTCGGACTCGGTCTTTGGTAAAGACCCAGCCTCCTTACCACCGCGCTCTCATTTCTTCCACCCACGCTCTTCGCTATCCTCGCAAGGAGCACCCTACTTGGTCTCCGCAAGCGACACCTCGTCTTTCCAAACGGGCGTCGTCGTCCGTCACACCTTCTGCTGTCGGAACTGACCCACCTGCGCCGCCTCTCCCTAATCCCTCTGAACCTCCTTCTGAACCTCCCTCCGACGATGTTGAAGAAAAATCGAAACGCCGAACGAGTGTATTGACGTCTAGTAAAGACGCTGACGCCTCTCCTCAGCTTCCTGATGGATTAGACATCCTGTGGACACCAGAATCTGATCCAGCACATCCTTCACCGTCAACGGGGTCAACAAAGGCGTTACCTCCGCCAGAGATTTTCGATGAGCTGCTGCATCACCTGCATATTACCTTCCATCCCCAGACCCAACACCGAGCTGTGTATTCTTCGCCTGTGGGACCTCTCGTAGAGCCTACCTTTGCTCTTTACTGCCCAATAGAAGGCGGAGACTACTATATAGACCAAACTGTTCGTGAATTGGCAGGCCAGACGGGCGCAGAGGTGCTGGTGTTAGATGCTGTCCAACTTGCCGCTGGCGAGTCAGGCCATTTCGGTAAAGGTGAGTCCCAAAGTCAGTCTGTTGGGTGTATTGCTTGACAACGTCACTATGCATTAGCTGCTTCCGTCCTTCAAATACCCAACAACCCTTTGCATTTCCCGTCTTCCTCGACGTCTAGCCCTGCAAGCAATGCTCGTGCGATGCCCATTCCTGAGGATGATGAATTTGACGACCCCACACAGTTCATACCGACACAGCATATGACTTTGCACGTATTGGCTCCGATCACCTCGCGAAGTCGCGCTCTATTGGCGTCTCCTGCGAGAAGTAATCCAATGTCAAAGCTGAAGGCCTTTTTTGACGACCTTGTCAACTTATCGTCGGAATCTAGGACCTTAGATGTGTCCCCAGATTTTTCTCCTCCCTCTCCGCCACCTCGGCGCCCGCGTATTGTTTATGTCCGAGATTTCCCAACTCTCGCTCCCTCTTCCTCTACGTGGTATCCAGCTCTCCTGAGTGCAGTTCGTCAACGGCGTCAGGGTCCGATATCGCGCCCGAACTCGCCTGTTGTGAATCCAATGACAATTATCTTCGGCATAACGCCTCCTTTTATTGCTCCATCGTCTCCTTCCACCTCGTCGGGACCGAATCAAGGCCTTGTGAACCTTCTTAATTCACGTAGTGCTGCGTCTTCGGGCAGACTTACCAACCAAAATGGCAAGTCAGATTATGGCGAAGACAGCTCTGGAGACAAGGGACGCGAGAAACGGATGCTCAAACGCTTGAAGAGATGGGCAAGGGGCGATGTGACCTCCCAGGATCTGCCTCAGCTTTCCGTCTCAAGTGAAGAAGCCGACGAATTGAGCGGATCTAAACCTCGATCCACTAACATTGTTGTTGTGGGTGGACCAGAGGGTCTATCTGGTTTCCCTAGCATGCTTGGATCTGCATTGCCGGGCTCTACCAGCTCTTCCTTCGGGCGCAGTAGCCACGCTTACTCAGAAACAGACGGTAAAACTCAGTTCTTCCGTACCTCAATCGTGATGCCTGCTTTGCGCTCACTTTCCCATGAGAAGACCGCGCGCATGGCTCGTCGGAGGGAGATCAACGAGTCGACAATGCGGATGGGAGTCGCCGCAATTGGCGGCGAGTTGACAAAATGGGAACGCGATACCGACGTCGCTCTTTCATCCGAACAAACATCTATGAGTGAGAACGAGCAGGCCATGTGGGAGGAGTGGGGCAAAACGATACAGGTTTGGTCGGTTGTACGGCAGATCGCAGACCGTGCGGTTGGCAGTGTGATCGCGCAAGGAGCCCGTGAATTACTGAAGTCTTCGCTAGAAGCGACTTCTATTCCATGGTCTGCTGTATGCGACGGATGGGCATCACAGAGATCGATGCAGGACATTTGGAAGTCGATGTTGCAGGATACGTCGGTCAAGATTCTCCATGAAAGCGAGGCAAACGCTGACAAGAAGGAAGTGGATGACGAGCCTAGCGTAGACGAAGTTGTCGAACGTGTCAAACAGGACCCTGATCTTGACCAGCATGAGCATCGATTGCTGAGTTGTATCGTCGATACGAGTGGGTGTTCAGTTGCACAAAACTCGGCTCATCTGACCGCTGTCCACAGCTTCCTTGTCTACCACTTTCAGTCAAGTCCATCTCCCTCCGCATACCATTGATTCGGTGCGGACGGTCGTGTCCCTCCCACTGCTGTATCCTGTTGCGTTCCAGCATGGCATTCTCAAAGAGCATAGTATGGCAGGGTGTCTGTTGTTCGGCCCGCCAGGAACAGGCAAGACGTTGGTCGTGCGAGCACTAGCGAAGGAAGCCGGATGCCGTATGCTGGCGATATCCCCTTCTGACGTGATGGACATGGTAAATAGGATCCTGCCGCATCTGTGAACGACCGCTGATCATGATCCCTGTAGTATGTCGGTGAAGGCGAGAAGCTCGTCAGATCTGTCTTTTCCCTTGCAAGGCGGCTGTCACCCTGCGTCGTCTTCATCGATGAACTGGATGCGCTCTTTGGCGCCCGAGTGTCTCGCGAAACGGGAGGCGGAATTGCTCACCGGGGCGTGATCACCGAGTTCATGCAGGAAATGGACGGCCTGAAGTCATCGAAAGAGGACAACGTCATCGTCATCGGTGCTACCAACCGTCCTTTCGATCTCGACGATGCCGTCCTCCGTCGCTTGCCTCGTCGTTTGCTCATCGACCTTCCAGGAGAAAAGGAGCGAGAAGGTCGCTTTTTCTTCTTTCATGAAGTTTGCTACTACTAATGGCAGTGTATACAGAGATCTTGAAGATACTCCTGCGCGACGAAACACTTTCCCCTGGCGTGAATTTGAAAGACTTGGCGAAGAAGACTCAGAGCTTCTCGGGCTCAGACTTGAAACGTAAGAAACAATGTTTCTATCTTGTCGCAGTAGCGGCTGACAAATATTGTAGATTTGTGTGTCTCAGCCGCCCTTGACGCCGTGAAGGAGCATGTCGACGTTCCTTGGCGCGCGCCTACGTCGGGATCGACGAATCCAGTAACCCTTACTGGTTCCGCCGCCTCTGTTGTCTCTGACGCTACGCCCTCACAAGCTTCACAAGCCGCATCGCTCGAACCAGCAGATGCCCTAGAGGCATCGGCAGACCAAACTAATGCTACGAGTGGTAGCGGGCCCGCTGCAGAAACTGCTCTGCCTTCCCACAGCCGGACACTCAGCTCTCGCAACTTCGACAAGGCGCTTCAGGAGATCACGCCGTCGGCGTCCGAGTCGCTGGGGAGCCTCGCGGAGCTGCGCAAGTGGAACGACGAGTTTGGCGAGGGACGCCGGGAGCGCGCGAAGCAGTTCTGGGGCAAGGGCAGGTTCGGGTTCGTGATTGAGACTAACGAGAACAACAAGGTTGGTTCGAGTGAGAATGAGCACGAGAAGATGGAAGCACAACCGTCAGTAAGCCATGACTCGCATCCGGTACAGTGATTCAAGCAGTGATGTGTGGAGAAGTTCAGTAGCAGTATAAAGTACTCTAGCTAGATCGATGTCTATTGCACGACGTGTACGTATACGTATACACCAGCGACTACCGACGGCCCTTCCGCTTCTGAGTCTTGGGTGGAGTTGGCCTGTCCTCGTCGACATCCATGCTTTCCTCTGGTACAGCTTTCTTTCCCCCCCTCTTCTTCGCCTGGCTCCGTGATAGCTGCGAAAGCTGTGAGGGTGAGGGCTCAACATCCATCTCCTCGTCCTCGTCTTCGTCGCCCTCTGCTGCGCTCTTCCTCGGCGCCCGCCGACTGCCTTTGTCCTGCCCATCCTTGAACGCGCCTTCACCGATGGACAGTAGCTTCCGCGCGTTGGCGTCCGCAGACCAGTTCTCATTGCACGTAGGGCAGTTTTGGTTGCGCCGCCGGTAGTTGTTGAAGCAGTGCGTGTGCAGACGCGTTTTGCAATGTGCCGTGTAGCAGGCGACTCCGCGTGTGATCATCTGTTGTGAGTCGCGTTCAGTAACGAGGCTCGCTGGAATGGCAGTCTCACGCACTTCCATACAGATCGTGCACTCTATTATCTCATCTGGGTAAGTCGACCTCAGATATGGCTGCAGCTCCAACAGGGTACGCGTAGAGAGGGAATAACGGCCCTCTCTGGTAATGAAATAGTTGTAGGTAAGCAGCGCAAGACGATTGGGGTATAATAGGCGGACATACCTGCTCTTGACGAGCCAGCCTTTGGCCACGAAACTGCTGAGCACCACTTCGGCCTGCGTCTTGGTCATGTTCGCTTTGAGGGTGCCCACCTCCCGCAGAGCGGCCAGGGACGAGACGGTGTAGGATTCGTTCGGCGCGAGCATAATTTGTTCGACCTGGCGGTGTTAGATAGGTTTTATGCCACCTTAGCGGCGAGATCATTGGCGCGCTTACCACCGCTTTAAAGTAGGCGATCTCGACCGCTGAGTAGTCAGTGGCCATTTGGGCAATCTCGTCGCCCCTCCTGTTAACCTGGAGGGAGCAGAAAGTGGTATTTAGTCGTGAGAGAAAGACGAAATGATAGCCTGCACTCACGAGGACACACATTTCTTTGCCAGTGTACTCATCGTGCATATGGGCAAACTCCAGGTCAAGTGGGTTGAGCGCGTTGTTAATATTCGAGACGAAGTTGTCCCATGAATTCCTGTCACTGCTGAAAGGGATTTCGAGGGAGTCGTCCGCGGCTGAAGAAGTTGCGAAGGGTGCGTTGAGCATGAAATTAAGGCATGACAAAAGACACAGTACCTCTAACCGCTTCCACGCACTTCTCCCATATTTTGAGTGCTAATTTTTGGGAGATGATTCTCCTCGAAAGCATGGATTGGAGGAAGAGACGCTGTACATCGTTGGAGGATACCATGGCGAATATAAATGAGGAGGAGGAGCGCGACGCGACGCGTCTCGGCTATCTTCGAGACGATCACACGGTCACGCACTGTGTTCCGAGTCTCCAGCTTGCATGCAGGACGGACTACATAGTACTACTACTAACCAATCGTAAGATACAGTCCAGGGTAATGTACCGTGCATACTCCCTTTCCTTCGTACCATTCCGTAAAGTCGTAACTGGCACCGCGCACGACGATCTACCATAGCCACTCAAGGCTTGGGCACCCGCAGCGTCTTGCTCACCATCGCCATAGCCCACAACGCGAACACAATGCTGACCAGATGCAGCTCCCCATCTCCACCCGGCGGGCCCCAGAGTGTTATTGTGCCGCCCGGGATGCCTTCCTTCCCTTCGATCCACCCCTTCTTTGTCCAATATGACAGCACCGCAACAAGGGCGAGTGATGAGGGAATGGGGAGGCCCTCGAAATACCGCGCCTTCCCCTTCACGTCTTTAGGGACCAGCGCCACCGTGGCGTTGAACCGCGCGAGACGCGCGAGGCCGCAACATATGAAACCAGTCAGAACCACCGTGTCAAGGTATGTCCGCAGGCCGATTACGAATGCAAGAAGAGCGGGCGCGACACCAAAGGATATCTGAGACGACATCAATATACACAAGTCAACGGGCATGAATTGCGGACGCGTGTACGTACCAGATCAGCGAGGCTGTCCAGCTCCTGTCCCAGCATGCTACTCTCATTTCTCCACCGCGCAACCTTCCCGTCAAAGAAGTCGAATGCAAGACCCAACACTGGGAAGACCAGGGCCGACCATAGATAGTCCTCATCGTTGGACACAAGATATTTTGCAGACATGAACACGGAGAACGACCCGCACACCCCGTTCATGATGGTGACTAAGTCCGCCAGGCGGAAGTTTCTGTTGAAGAATGCGAGACAGAGGACATTTCATCCACAGATACGCGCCCAGATGAGCATTCGGGGAGACGAAAGTGCGGGAAAGGCAGATCCCACCTGACAAGCGAGAAGTGCCCCTCTGTGTCCTGGTATTCATGCAATGCAGCAGCCTTGCTCGTCTTTGCCGTATCATGGTTATTAGAGATGAAATTTTGGGATTTCCGCTGGTTCATTGTAGATACACGGTGGTAGGAGAGAGGGACGCTGGCGGTGGGTTATAACGGCTGTGCCATTAGTAGTACTGCGGTACCGGCGCCACATGTCTGGCTAACGGGACACATGTTTCTGTTAAGGCACAGCCATATCGAATATGGATCTCCGTAGGCCTTCTTGAACAGCAGTACAGCACCACGGCCGGTATCCTCTGCAAGATACAGAAAACACAGCAACAGATATAGCAAAACGTCGACGAGAGGCGCATATCATCAGCCCATGATCACATCGCCATCCTTCGCCGCCTCCAGCTTCTCCCTCTCGAGCTCCCGGCTCTTCGACGCATACTGGTTTGGGTGCGTCACGCTCTCCCCTCCACCTACGCCCTCGCCCTTCTTCACTCCCTGGCTCGCGTGCGTGATCTCGAACACGCGCGTGCATGCCACATGATAATGCTGCGTCTTCACCGCGTTCATGATTTCCGGCAGGTCTGCTGCAGTGAGCCCCTGGCCTGAGTACATGGACAACAGCGCCGTCTGCAGATTGTCTGGCGAGAAGTGGCGGAAGGGGCACCCGTGCGAGTCGGATACCCCGGGCTGGTCCGCTGTGAGGATCTGCTGGCAGCTGTAGATATGACGTGCATGAGATCGGCTCAGTGGGGTCGCGTGCAGCGCACCTCTTCGCGGGGTAGTTCGCTCGCTTTCCTTCCAGTCCGTATGAATGTCGGATGTTGTACCTATATTCTTTGTTGAATTTATCATCTTGGATTTTGCTGAATGATCGTCGCCAGAAGGTGATCGCCTCGTCTATTGAGACACCAAGGACCTGTGAGCCACATTAGTGCTAGAAAAGATGTTATACTAGAGTAGAACGAATCGCCTTGAGGAAAAGACCATATTGCAATCTCCCGAAATGCTTGAGATGTCGGTCCCTCTGCAGGTTGTCGTGGAGGTTGCGCATGCACATCGGGAAGTGTCGCCGCGCAAGGTCATCCACCATGTCGGCGGTGATCTCATTCCCACTACTTGATGCCGCGCTGCTCCACTCTGACGAAACACCGGCGAGGAACCCTTGCGAGAGGTTGTTTAGGATGGGTACTATCCTCGTATCTTCATCCAGTCGGGGTAGAGCTTTCGCTGTCATCTGTGTTGGAAGTTAGGGTCAGGGTAGAAATTATTTCGAGGTGTTATACCTCGAGCGCATTCATGAGGTTTGTTTGGAACTCTTGGAACACGATGCTGGATTGTTCTCGTGCGGGAACATAAGCCAAGCCGCCCTTCAGGAAAACTCTTCTTTTCTCTATTAGATCTGGGACACGGGTCCATTTTACCTGTGCCCGAGGACGAGTTAACAAAGAGCAATGTAGACTGTTGAACACCGTGGCGCCCACTTTATAGTATTTCTCATTATCGCCTATAGGGTCTTTGAGCACAGACGCAGCGGCATCAAGTTCAAGCTTGTATTGCTCTTTCTCCTGGTCTGACACCTAAAACTTTGTCAGTGTTTTGCTCACCGTTAACGAACACAGAGCTCGTACCGCGATCCAATCAAAGTCCCTCGAGTTGAGGAAGGTCTCCCTCTCCGAACGGTCGTCACTGTCATACCGCACGCGGAATAACGCGACTTCGGCCTTCACAAACCGTCGTCGGAGCTCTTCGCTACTTCACTGTGAGGAACAGAAAAGAGCAAGGGGCAACGTGACTCACGAGCGGGAGAACGCGAGCCTTAGAACGAAGTGCCCGACATGGTCCTTCTTCCGCTCTGCATCTCGGTCAACGGATATTGCGGTCGAGCTGTTTAGGGGGAGGTACTTCTTGCACTGTTCGAGGGTGACGGTTGTGAGCTCGGCGTATGGCCTGTTCCGGACGAACGAGGACTCGATCTCTGCGAGAATGCGGAGGCGGTCAAGAGCGCAGGTCTCGAACTCTTCGATTGTGATGTCGCCGAGCGGCGGGCGGTCGTAGCTGAAGTGCCACAGTCAGAAATTTGCTCTTGCGTATCCGGGAGTGTAACGCACAAATTGAGTCGGTGGGGGTACTTGAGTGTTGAGTGCCATTGGACTTGCCCGATGTTCTTCTGGTTTTCGAGACTAACGTTCTTGCTGTTGTCCAGGCCGAGTATCTTCTTGTTTTCGACGCTTTGCTGCTCGCCCGCTTTGAACATCGTGCTTGCAGGTGGAGGTGGGCAGGATGCAGACGTTGACGCGGTATGTCACACCACCGACGCGAACTGTCACGCCGCATCTCAGGTAGTCCGATATAATACACTCTAAATATCGAGTAAACAAACACTAAGAAATAGCAATACAATCATAGCGCGATATCGACAAGCATAACATAGCAAACGACTATATCACGGAATAAACAGGACTTATGAGGTCTCTTCAATAATTTGTGGTCGCCGCGCGATCCTGCGAGCAGGACGCAAAGTCTCATTCAGATCTTCCTCAACATCAAACGTGACACCGGGTCGACGCCTACGCCATGTACCACGATCAAGCTGGTTGGCTTCTTCCTTGTTCCGCCATTCCTGGGCAGCAACCAAAGGGTCGCGTAACGGCGGCGACGGTCTCCCTACTGTTGAACTTCTCGTAGACTCACCCCCTGTCAAGACAGTATTGACCTGCATCATAAGTATTAAGCCGATGATACGTGAGCAGGTAACCCAAACTAGACTTACCACAGTCCCATCCACCGCTTCTACAGAAGCAGCCGACACAGTACGGTGCCGCTTCGACAGCAAGCGGAACGGCGTGAACGTCTTCGAGGGGCTTCTCCTGCCCGACGGATGCATAGGAGTTGGTGCAGCGATAGCAAATGGTACCATAAACGCATTCGTAGTTGAAATGGGAGGCGGTGCGCTCCCAATAGGTCTCGGAGCCGGAGAAGTAGTGGAAGTTGCAGTCGCAGCAGACGTTGCAGCCGTAGCCGGGATGGCCGTCGTAGCGGGAGTTGAAGGCGTAGTGAAAGCTGCAGGTGGAGCAACAGAGGACGCATTAGGTTGTGAGACCTGGCGCTGGCGCCGGTGCACCCGCTCGACCATCTGTCCTACCGGGACTGTCTGCACATCCTGCTTCGGAGGGGACGACAAAGACCGGAAAAGACCAAAAATACCGCCTCTCTTCTTTTCCTTATGACTGGGTAGCATTTCTTGCGAGGCTGCAGGCCCCATGGAAGGTGCGCCCGACGGCTGACGAGGTAACATGGACGGTACAGATGACGACGGCGGTCGTATTGACTCCGGTGCGGGAGCACCTGGAGTGCGTGAGGCTTTAGACTTCGAAGAAGACGACGCGGGTGCCTGACCCGATGTGGATGGGCGGGGGGTACGCGAACCATGTTGCGGGTCCGAAATTGTACGAGTATGAGAGGAGCCGGTGATCGGCGTACCATTCTGGCGGTTACTGAGGGGAGTTGGGAAGGTGTTATTACGCACGGGTTGAGAAGGTGCTGTGGGAAGTGGGGTGTACGTCTTCGGAGGGGGAGAGGACACATAGTGCTGGCGTGCGTGAGGGGTGGGAGACGGTGCCGACCGTGGCTGTACTCGCTGTGCTGAAGCAGCGGGTTGCACCGACGCTCCTGCATTGTCGAAGGCGCGAGGAGCAATTTCCGAAGACTGTACATCATAAGGACGAAACGTAGATGGGTGCGGATTACCCGAATGATTGGGCGTCCCGGAGGTCATGGGTGCGGCATGGACGCGATGAACACTGGATGAATGTTCGTGTGAATAGCGCGAGGAAACGGTTGGCAGCGTAGTCCTAGAAGAGGTATTCGGAGTATATGTGCTGTGGGACTCCGGTTGTTGTGAATTAAGTTCTGAAGATATAGGTACTTGCGACGGTAACGATACAGTCTGCGCGGGATATGCGGATGAAGTTGCCGAACGGTATCGAGAATCTGGGTATCCGGACATTACGTTAAGTCGTGACATTGGACTCATCTCTGGACGTGAAGCGGCGTTAAGTTGTAGACTCGTTAAACTAGAGCGATGCGGCAGTGCACGCTGAGCAGAATTTATCACAGGAGAGGGTTTCTGTGACGGCACATGCGATATGGTGTCTTCGGACCCATTGCGGTGAGTTTGCAGTCGTGCTGAGGGGGAATGTTTCGGCGTATTCGATGGAGGCGGTATCGTCTGCAGGCCGGGCGAGCCCTGCAGATTCGAATATATCCGTGAAGGGGAATGCGAGGCCGGATTGGAGATCCCAGGAACAGCTATGTGAACACCCATGGCAGGGGATTGCGCAATGCTCTCCATAGATCCATTGACAGTCGCATTAGGGTTGAGATATGATATGGATGTCTGCCTAGGCGACTCGCGTGGGTGCGGCGTCCCCTGCTGCCGCGACGGGTGCGACGTAGCTTGGACGAGCGGAGCTACATGGGAAATGGGGGCGTGCGAGGTCACGGGAACACTATTATGCGGATGGCGTGGAGATCCATGTACCGTCAGATTCGGAAGTTGTAACGGAGCACTGATAGCCTCTTCTGTGGCCCTGGCTGCATGGGAACGAATATTATTGACGACGTTGTGCACATATCCGGCTTGTTGCTGTGACTGGAACTGGGGTGCGGAATCGTATGGCGCATAACCTTTCCCCGTATGGCTGACAACAGTCGCTGCCTGCACGCCAGACGATCCTGCAGTAGCAGATACTACGGCCACGACACCTCGCTGAGCGGTTGGTGCTGTGGACGGAGGTCGCGCTATTCCTTCACCGGATGGGGGTGTGTGATGCACATGATTGACAGATCCAGTAGCAGGATCTCTTGCGATACCATGATGAGCGATCGGCGCTGTGGATGAAGGGCGCACGCTTCCATCACCGGATCGGACGGCATAGGGTGCATGGTTGATGGACGTGGACCCGAAAGTGGGATCTTGCACATGCATCCCTTGTGAGTGCTCACCATGGACGAACTGGAGTGTATCCGGAGCTACATGCTGCAGGGGCTGAACGGGTGACATATTATTTCCCTCACTGTAAGGCAGATGATGCGGAGGAGGGCGATAAGAGGAGGACGGGGCAGGAGTATATGCGCGTGACGGTAGAGTTTGTGACTGATTCGATGCATCGTATGGTGGTTGCCGCTCAGCTACAGCAAGATCAGGTTGATGCGTCGAAATAGTGAAATTTGTGGACTTGGGAAGTAGTCGGGGTGTTTGAGGATCAGCCGGACCCTGTCCAGCTCGAATGCTGACTACGTATTGTCTAACATGTTGAGAGGGGGGTGGACCTACGGGTAAGGTAGGCTGACTTGAAGAAGGGAAAGGAACAGACGGTGGAGTAGTTGAGGTTGGCATTTGGGAGTTACCAGATTTTTGAGGAGGGGAATCTCGCGATTGGAGCGACCAATGACCGAAAGAATCCTTCGATGCGTTTCTCTGGCTCGTCAATCAGTAATCGAAACTGAGCACAGAAAGGAGTACACACACCTGCTGATTACTGGCATATGCCATCTCCAGGTTGGTCGTGCCATGTTGTACAGCAGAGGTCAGTACGGAAGCCAACATCGCGCTCGGATCGGCCAGATTGGACCTTGAATGACCTGGAGACTCATCGTGCGCACGGCTGGCCTTCCGCTATACCATATCAGCTGCCAAGCAATGTTATTAGCGAAAGTCACATACCCGCTGTCTAGCTGCCAACCGCTCTGTCTCACTACCTGATGGGTGCCCGTCGGTATGGTAGTCTCGCACAGCAGTACGACGAGTAGCAATTCGCTGTTGAATTGTGTCATGCTTTTGCTCAGATGCATAATACTTGGGAAGCACTCACCCTCTCCTTGCCAGCCATCTCTTGCTCGCTGCTTGACAATCCTGACTCTTGAGCATTCTGCTGGGCGACGGTTCTGTCCCGATGTGAGCGAGGAGGTCTTGGAGGTCTTGGCCTCTCACGGTCCAGAGATGGAATATGCTGAGGGAGTTGAGCATCACCCCTGCGAGACTCACCTGGAGCACGCGGTTGGGCACCAGCCGGAGTGTCTATCTGACCGTTGACATTCTGTTGAATCACAGGTCCAGATGAGCCTGAGTACGGTACTTGACCTGTGGGAGGAATTGGAGCAATATGACCGCCGCTCCGAATCTTAACCAAGACATTAGAGAATGAATCGACGGATATGATGCGTACGCACCACGGCTACTGTCGCCCTCTCCTCTGCGTTCTGCTGTCTTCGAGTGGATGACATCGAATTTTGCATTGGTACTGCCGAGGCAACGACACGCTCAGCTCCCCTCCTGTCTTCTCTGTGCCGACCATCGCGATCCTTCCGTCTGTCCTTCTCCCTGTGACTATCCTTCTCCTCACCGGATCGAACCGTTTCTCTCTCCCTTTCTCTCCGATGCTCTCGTTCTCGTTCGCCCTCGCTCTCCCTCGCGCTTTCCTTGACTCTGTCTGTGTCTCTTCTTCTCTCCTTTCTGACTCTGCTCTCCTCTTTCTCCCTATCCCTCTCCCGTTCTCCGTGTTGCCTAGAGGAAGACATGGGGTCGGGAGTTGGGTGAGGGGGAGGTATCCAGTATGTCTGCGTCGAAGCCGGCGCTTGCGGAAGAGCGGTAGTATTCACATGGGCACCAGTATTGCGAGACTGTCGACTCGGACGTAAAACCCTGTCTTCTTCCATATATACCACCTTTTCATTCGATGAGTGTGGGCTCTGCTTATCTGCTCTCTTCTTGAGATAATTCCGTAGACCATATGTATCGCGGGGAGGGTCCTGAGCCCGGGAAGTAGAAGAGGTAGCAACTGGTACAGCGCTGGAAGTTGCTCTGTTCTGGGACTGTGCAGCAGAAACATATGAAGACGAGGGCAAGTTGTCAGAAGCAGAATGACCCCTCGAAAACTTGTAATCCGCATAGTCGGGTGCAGCAACCGGGACATCGGCCGGTTTCGCCTGCTTAGAAGATGAGCGATACTTCTTCTGACCTTCAGCCGCCCTCTGGTCGATGTTATGACGCTGGGTAGTAGCCATTGATTGACGAGGACGGTCCATATCCAGTGGATCGCTTGGTCTCCATATATCGTGAGCAAATTCTCTTCGAGAAGAGCTAGCCGCTCGTTGGCGACTGCTCATGTTCCGGCGTCAGTGGGAACAAGTTATATGTACAGCGGTGCTCGAAAACGGCGGGCCTCAGCTGCTTATAGGTCGGAAAGGATCGACGGTGGACAGAAGAACCCAAATCAAAAGAGTGTGGAAGAAAAGCCTTGTGAACATGAGGCAAAACGCCCGCCCGTCGACTTCCAGTCAAAGTGACACTTAGCGAGCCGCATCATGGTGTCCGTGGTTAAAGTTCCCGCGTCTCCCTCTTCCGGCAAATTCTCTGTCCGAGAGGCTGTACTTCGTGCGAGATTGGTACTTGATTGGTACCTGCAAGGCTTCCACAAGAAGTCGAGTCCGTTCACTGCAGGCGGGCTACATCATCGGTATCCTACCCGTGGGGCGTACGCAAGTGAGTCGAGGTGTTTGCGAGAGTCACACAAGATGGTCGTGATCCAAGGGGTCGTCTTGGGAATTCCGCTATACTCATCCCTGGGTTTGGCAGTTTTCTGCAGATCGCTAACGGAAGAGGGTCGCTATCAAAGGATGGATTTCGCGAGGCTGATACATCCATGGGGGGAGGGGGAGTTGAGCGTTCTAGCATTGAGCTCAAAGAACGATCTTCATCATCCAATGTCGAATCATGTACATAGCGGAGGTCATGGCCAATCACATAACACCACTGCAATTCAGCAACTGAATTTATTTGAGCAAAGGAACGTACAAAGGAAAACTGCAGATGTGAATGAAGGACATAATACTTAAGGTAATGAATGATATGTCCAGTAATTCAAACATACACGGAAGAAGATGTGAGCCAACAGTGTGATACGACAACACCACAGGGATATTGCCACCAGCACTCCAGCAACACCGCATTAGCAGACCCCACCACCTGATCCCAAGACGGGACCAAGAGACGATATCCAACTGAGCAGCTTGTTCTTACACGACTTTGACTCATTACCGACAGTAGACAGCGGAAAGGCTGGTGGAGGTAAGCATACCTCCCTGTCGAGACAATTTAAGGATCGTGTGGACATGTAGAGTAATACTTGGAACAGAGCTTTCTCGACAAAGTGACAGAAACACTTAGCTACTATCGGCCGGAAACCAGCCGGAAGATTCGAAGCTTCAGGCCAACTTTCAGCAGCAGGTGAAGGGCGAGCAGTGACAACGGCTACAGGCAAAAGGGAAATGCGAAGTCACGGTAAAAGGGAAACCTAGGTTGGCGCCTATTAAGGCATGCAGCTGACTAATAGGAGGATATTCCCACGACTTCTTTGGCCGTCGCCCGGATTCATCCTCGACTGCGAGTACCTTGTCGGACCTCTCTAGACAAACCATCTGTGTTCTGTTATCCCCGTCTTCACATTTTCTTCTCTCCGGCACTTAGGCTTGCCCTCGTTTCAGAGTTTGGAATCCGCCCTTTGATTGCTATGGTATGCTTCCAGCTTACGCACACTGCACGCTTGGAAGCTCAAGTGTGCGTCATAGAGCGAAACAATGGACGTGATAGACGAGAAAGTTAATGGCGGACCACCGATGGAGGTCGATGAGGTTGTCTCTGTCCGTGATCGTAAGTCGTCTCAGCTGTTTCCCCGCTGCTGGACTTTGAGCGTCTGAGCTTACCTTTATCTCTGTAGAAGGGGCATTTGCTGCCAAGCATATGCCAGACCTTGGACACGAAGTGAAGGAGTTTCAGGTACACACCTGGCACTTGACCAATTGGAAGAAATTGGAGAAGAAGATCACTAGTTCAGAGTTTGAGTGCGGTGGCCACAGATGGTTTGTTACTATTTTGCTTTGAACCAAGGAGGAAACTTGACAGCAAATGTGCAGGAGAATTCTGCTCTTCCCCTTCGGAAATTCCAACGCTCCGCCAAATGATACCGTTTCGGTGTATCTAGACTACGCCGATCCAAAGAGAGCGCCAGAAGGCTGGCATGCTTGTGCACAATTCGCATTGGTCATCTCCAACCCTCATGACCCCACAATATACACAGTCAGCCGTACGTCACAATTGCTTTATTCGTAGCGTCCACTTATTTCTTCTCTTTCAAGATGCTCATCATCGCTTCATCGCGGAGGAGTGTGACTGGGGTTTCACGCGATTCAGCGAGTTGCGGAAGCTTTTCAGTATACAGGACGGACATCATCGTCCGACAATTGAAGACGAGGCGGCCGATGTTAGCGTGTTTGTGCGGGTGTTGGAAGACCCCACCGGGGTGCTGTGGCACAATTTTGTCAAGTGAGTGCGTTGGGTCTTGTGCTATACGTCATTTTCACGGATATACTTCAGCTATGACTCGAAGAAGGAGACTGGGTATGTTGGGCTGAAAAACCAAGGTGCAACATGCTACATGAACTCCTTACTTCAATCGTTGTATTGCACGCGTTACTTCCGAAAGGTGAATCATGTGTGCTGGCCGTTCAGGATGATATGTCCTGAATTACTGCGATAGGCTGTATACCAGATTCCTACAGAAGACGATCTCCCAACGGAAAGCGTTCCTCTCGCATTGCAGCGAGTGTTCTACCACTTGCAAACATCAGACCAGCCCGTTGGTGAGTCAGCATATCACCCGATGACGCGCGTAGCTCATCATTGCTGCAATATGCCTAGGTACCACCGAGCTGACCAAATCTTTCGGCTGGAAGTCACTGGACTCCTTCTTGCAGCATGATGTGCAAGAGTTCAACCGGGTACTGCAGGACAAGCTTGAAATTAAAATGAAGGTATGGTCTTTGTTGCACTGAGTAAGCTACTGGTAAGACTGCTTGACAGGGAACCAAAGCGGAGGGTGCTATCGCAAAGCTGTTCGTCGGCAAGATGAAGAGTTTCATCAAGTGTGTGAACGTGGACTTCGAGTCGTCGAGAATTGAGGAGTTCAACGGTATATTACACTGATATCCGACGCAGTGGTCTTGCTGATCGCGCAATATAGATATCCAACTGAACGTCAAGGGTATGAAGAACCTCTACGAATCGTTCAAGGACTATGTAGCGGTGGAGATGCTAGATGGCGAGAATAAGTATCAAGCCGAGGGTTACGGTTTGCAGGACGCCAAAAAGGGCATAATCTTCGAAACTTTTCCCCCCGTTCTTCACCTCCAGCTAAAGCGGTTTGAGTATGACATCCAACGCGATGCCATGGTGAAGGTATGAATATAACTATTTTGCGTTCCGTTATCACTGAGATGTCCCATGTCTCAGATCAATGATCGCCACGAGTTTCCATTCGAGATTGATCTCGATGAGTTCTTGGACGAGACAGTGGACAGATCGCAACCATGGGTCTACAAACTGCATGGAGTCCTCGTACACTCTGGAGACCTCCACGGTGGCCATTACTTCGCCCTCATCAAACCCGATCGCGAAACACGATGGCTCAAATTCGACGACGATCGTGTAACTCCTGTCACTGATCGCGAAGTTCTGGAGGAGAATTATGGTGGTGAAGTGCTTAACGGTCTGGTTCCACCTATGCAGCGCAATCAAGTGCGGTCCATGAAGCGGTTCACGAACGCATATATGTTGGTGTACATTCGCGAGTCAGCCATAGACGAAGTTTTAGCTCCTTTCAAAGAAGAGGATACTCCTGCTCATCTGAGTGAGTGGGGTACACCTGTCATTGAATTTAACTGAGTGTCTTCTTGGCATCTAGAGAGGCGTTTGGATGAGGAACGACTTCAGATTGAGGCCAAGAAGAGGGAACGGGAGGAACAGCATCTCTACCTCACTGCGAAGGTAACAGGGAGACGAACATACCCTATCCCTGATGCTGATTGACAATGTGCTTACAGGTTATCACGGATGATACGTTCTCTGAATATGAAGGGTTCGACTTGGCGACATTCGACGAGAGGAATTGGCCCGCATCGGAATTGCCGACATTCCGTGTCCTCAAGAACGAGACTTACAGCACGTTTAAGTCTCGGGTGGCGCAGCACTTTAACTATCCGGAGAGTCAGATCCGTCTGTGGGTACTAGTCAACCGACAGAACAAGACCGTCAGGCCAGACACTCACATACCAGAGAATGAACCAGCTCTTAGTGCGCATTTTCAGCGTATATTGTTCGCCGGTACCGCTGACGCTTGCCATAAGCTGTGGAGGTGATCCGGAATAACATGGCAGTCAGGCAGCAAAACGACCTGAGGTTGTACCTAGACGTCCTTGCCGATCCGAACAAGGTATCGGCCTCCAATTACAATTTTTTACGATTCACCGCTGATCGGTATTTATCAAGCCGGAAGTGCCTCCAGGCTCCATCATGATCTTCCTGAAGCATTTTGACACATCCAAGCAGACCCTTTGTGGCGTTGGAAAAGTCCACGTACAACGAAGCAGCAAAGTCAGTGATCTGGTGCCCATTATCAACGAGCGCATGCGATGGACACCAGGAACACCACTGAAGCTGTACGAGGTGCTGCAAGGCTCCTTTTCACTAACTAGCTGGTTAACTTATTATCCCGCAGGAAATCAAACCCGGCATGATTGAGCTCATGAAGCCCAAGATGACCTTCACACAGAGCGAGATCCAGGATGGTGACATCATCTGCTTCCAAGTGGACATCAGCGACAAGGAGTAAGGTACTTCATCTTGAGTGCGATATTTGCTCATCGCTCAAGTAGGATTCATGATCTTGAGAGCCAAGGTCTACATTCGAATCCCACACAGTTCTATGACTTCCTCCAGAACCGGGTGATGATATCCTTCAGGGCAAAGTATGAGGAGAGCGATCAAGATCATTCTGAGTTCAACCTCGTTCTCAGCAAGAAGCAGAACTACGACACCGTAAGTGCTCAATGTGCCACTTTCTATCCCCGGGATTAATTTCATTTGGTACGTAGATGTCCCAGAAAGTTGGGGAGCGCCTACGACACGATCCGATCAAGCTGCGCTTCACCACGACTCATGCGACGAACGGCTCCCCGAAGTCTATCCTCAAGCGGTCCCTGAATCCAAGTGTCGCCGAGATCATTTCGCCGACCTACGTCAGCCCACAAACGACGGTCATACTGTACGAGAAGCTCGACGTCAGCATCGTGGAGTTAGAAACGAAGCGGAGTCTCAAGGTCATCTGGACCGGCATTCACAACAAGGAAGAGTCGACGCATCCGTTCCTGCTTCCGAAGACGAGTATGGTCCATGATCTTGCTGATCATCTGGCGAAGCAAGTTAAACTGACTCCGGGCGGAACGGGCAAGATTCGTGTGTTTGAGGTGTCGAAGGACGGCAAGACACAGAAAGAGTTCACCGGTTCAGAGATGATAGGTAACATTCCTGACCCAGTAGAACTGTACGCGGAGGTTTGTGATATCCATTACATCATTTTCACATCGCTGATGCATCATCCAGGAAATTCCGCGAGAAGAACTGGAAGCCGATGACGCCGACAAAGTGATCAGTGTCTTCCACTTCTCCAAGGAAGTTTCACGAACACATGGGGTGCCATTCCGCTTTGTGGTGAAACCTGTACGCCCGATGCATAGTTTGTGAAAAAATTCTGACACTCTCACAGGGAGAGAAATTCTCGGAAACGAAGAAGCGCCTACAAGCACGAATAGGCGTCTCAGACAAAGATTTTGCCAAGTATCGCTTCGCACTGATTCAAGTTGCGACGTTCAAGCAGCCGTCATACATAGAAGATGGTGAGGATATTCTGAATGTCCGTTTATAATGTGGTTGACGCTCGACGCATTCAGAGGACACCATTTACGACCACAAGTTCGCTCCAGAAGATGTCCTTGGTTTGGATCACCTGGATAAGTCAGGGAAGACGCGGACAGGCGCTGGGGAGAAAGCCATTGTCATCAGAGGATGATTGCGTTCTGCCGTCGTTAACCTGCTAGGACAGATGTATAGGATTTGCTCTTCGATTACCTTAGTTTCTCCGCTTCTACCTCACCCATGTATCTTCCGTTTCCCGCCTTTCGCTGTACGACCCGCATAGACGAGAGGGTACAACGCTCTCGATCCATTGCTCGCAATGTGGCTACTATTAACACCTGCAAAGAGGCATTAACGATTTGTATATCTACCTTCGCTTCTTCGCCTTTTTGGCCGACTGTGCAGTGAAATGATGAGTCCAGAGAAGTCCCAGGACTGAACTGCCTTACTGATTTCGACGGCGATCGAGGTGACGAGGGTAACGAAAAATGCCCCTCGCCATCACTCGAGACCACGCTGTCAGCGCTCGCGCTTGGGGGTGGTATAAGGCCATTGGTGGACTTGGAAGATGGTGGCGTTTCAGGCAGCGCCGTAGCAGCAGCTTGCAGCGTAGCAGAGGCAGGAATCTGAGTCGAAGAAGACATGGGCAAGAGCGAAGTTGAATTGGAATTAGAGGGCATGATCGCGTTCCTCGACACACGGCTTCTGCCATATTTCTTTTCTATTTTGACACTAAGGTCAGTTGATCACACTAGTAGCACGCGACTAACCTTTCTCAACCCGAGCCGCTGAATTCTGCTCCAGCATACCCCGCATCTTTTCGTTGTGCATCATTTCGGTCGCGGTCTGGAAGATCACCGTGCCCCATCCCTCGACGAAAGTGTTTGCTTCTGCGGCTACCTCCAGGATCTCGGCTTCCATTTCCTTCTCCGCTGCCAGTAAACTGTTCCACAAATCGTCGCCGATGGAACCTTTCTGCAGGAGGTTCTGGAGGGCGGGCTTGTCTTCGCGGATGCGGATGATGCGTGTGACGTCCGTCATAGCACGGCGGACGAGCGCTGCCTTGAGGAGAGTTTCCGAAGCCGGAGGGTCTGTCTTTCGTAGAAGAGAGACATAGATATTGCGTTCGCGATGAGGGGGAAAGTAGGGCTCAGAGACTTTGCCTGCAACCAAAATTCAGCAGGAAGAATGCAAGCGGGAAGATGACACCTACTTGCGTTGTGATGCCTGTAAAATGAACTGAAGACCAAGAGACTGCCAAAGACGACGACGACGTATAAGACCGGGACGAGCACGGAATCCATGGGGGACGAAGGAGGCTTGTGAGCGTTGCGGCGCACTTGGTCGATTCGCTGGCACTGGTGCGAAGATCCACGCGTTCAAGGCACGTGCCCCAAAGTAGATATATGCTTATGTAACAAGCAACGTTCAAGCCCGGGGAAGTTACGGCCGGAGCCGGGGACGTTTCCCCAGTTTTCCCCAGTCTCTCACCCCGGATGGCAGTTTTTCGAATATAAAGTCCTCTTGGCTCTCTTCGTTCTATCACCCGCTCCCTCTCCTCCAGTATGTTCTCTCGTACCTCCGCCGTCGCGAAGTCTGTCTCCAGGAATGCGCTCGCTACCCAGAGACGTTTTGCCTCGACTAAGGTTCCATGCTCTTCCTCCGGATCACCGTATGACGCCTTTCTAACTGCCATGTAACAGACGATCCGGGAAGCTCTCGAGGAGGTCATACCTGCAAAGCAGGCTCAGCTTAAGCAGTTAGTGAGTATCTTCGCGACACTCGAGTGTTGGCGTTCAGCTGAGGTTGTGCAACCTGAAGAAAGCCCACCATGGCCAGGCCGTCCTCGGAGATATCAAGGTAGGCGTCTTCCTGTCCCGGGACCAGTGTAGATCTCGCTTAGACATGGCTAATAGGTTGAAAATGTCATCGGAGGAATGAGAGGCCTCAAGACCATACTGTGGGAAGCGTCTGTGCTCGACCCGCTAGAGGTTGGTCTGTTCACGCACACGACCGAAACGTCTCTTCACCTGTCATGCATACAGGGTATCCATTTCCACGGCTTGAGCATCCCGGAATGTCAAAAATCACTCCCGGCAGCTCCTGGTGGTAAAGAGATTATTGCAGAGAGCATGCTTTGGCTTCTACTCACTGGCAAGGTGCCTACCGAAGCCGAAACGCGTCAGTTGTCGCGTGAGCTTGCCCAGAAGGGAGAGCTCCCGGAGTATATTAAGATTCTCATTGATTCGTACGACTATATCCTCTTGACTCTGTGTCTTTGGGTTGAACATTCGCATTGCACAGGCTTCCCCCTACGTTGCACCCTATGACGCAATTGGGAATGGGGGTCGCAGCCTTGAATCATGACAGCTCATTTGCTGCAGCGTATGAGCGAGGCATCAAGAAAAGCGAGTATTGGACGCACACGCTCGACGACAGCCTTAACCTGTTGGCGCGTCTGCCCGCTCTCGCCGCGCGCATCTACCGGAATGCCTACAATCCGGGGAAGCCTATCCCTGAAATCAATGCCGATTTGGATCTTGTTGGTCAGTATTTGTTGTTTGTTTCTGAAGATTGGCAGCGTTACATCTGTGTGTTGTCAGGTAATTACGTGAATATGCTCGGATACGGCGACAACCACGACCTAACTGAGTACTTGCGTCTCTACATTGCCATCCACGGTGATCATGAGGGTGGAAACGCATCTGCTCACACTTCTCGTGAGTTCAGCGTGCTGTGAGTTTAGTGCACCCATTCATCTTAATTGGTTTGTGCAGACCTAGTGGGCTCTACTCTGTCTGACCCGTATTTGTCTTATGCCGCTGCTTTGTATGCTCTCGCAGGGCCTCTCCATGGGTGCGTTGTCTCAACGGAGCACTTGGGCAATCACTACTGAGCTATTATATACGCAGTCTGGCCAACCAGGAAGTATTGCGATGGCAACATAACATGCAGAAGGAGATCGGTAGCAACATCACGCCCGAAAATATCAAGGACTATCTCTGGAAGACTTTGAAGAGCGGTCAAGTGGTGCCTGGGTGAGTCATTCATTGGACCAGAAGATCCTAGGAGACGAGATCGTTATTGTACCTGTCAAGCTACGGTCACGGTGTGCTAAGAAACCCTGACCCCCGATACATGGCGCTCCAGCAATTCTGCGACACCCGTCCCGACCTGCTTGCAGATCCCGTCATTCAGCTCGTCAAGCTGGTGTGTGTTGCTGCGTTATATAATTCAGACAGATCATTATTTTTCCCCGACAGACATATGAAGTCGCGCCCGCCGTGCTCAAGGAACACGGAAAGGTACTTTTCCACTAGACTCCGTCGTGGTGGCGTTTATCATCCTTTAACAGACGAAGAACCCTTATCCCAATGTCGACGCTGCCTCTGGTAAGGGACCGCATATATACTGTGTTTATGCCTTGTCTGATTAAGCTCCTAGGTTGCGTGCTGTATCATTATGGTCTGACGCAATTCAAGGTACGGACTGACTTCTCGTCGTCATTTCTCGCTGCACAAATATTGACTGTCGACCATTTGAAGTACTATACCGTGATCTTTGGTGTCTCCAGAGGTGCGGATCGTGGATTTTCATATTAAGATGTTTGTCTGACATCCTCCTTTTAGCGCTTGGCTGCTTGACCCAGCTTGTCTGGTCTCGAGGTGCGTTGATGGTCAATGCGTCCTTGCCACGATTTAATAGTCTCCGTTCTAGCTCTCGGTCTGCCGCTCGAGCGGCCGAAGTGTGAGTTTCCCGTTCCCTGCGCAGTCCACAGCTGTCCTGATATTTTGACTGCAGCCGTTTCGATGGACACCATCGAGAGCCTGATAAAGAACCCTTGAGGACACCGCGAGGTGCAATATATATTCGGGGCATGCGTCTCTGGCGGGTGGAAAACCGTGCGTGCATGTTAAGAATGGACCGGTGCTTAATTCCGGTGCTTGGGAGCGGCGTCTTCGTATATAGCGAGTGCTGCGAGACTATTCAACCGCCTTTTCTGATCTGGTGAGCATGCGCTGGAGCAAAGAAGCGTGGACTTCACAGGAATGATTGAGCTGTCAGATCTTCAGAACGCGACACTGAATGAATGCAATGATGAAACAATTCAGATGCTCAGTCTAAGACGCATGCTGCACGAAACGAATGCGCTCGACTACTGGCACTTCAAATTTTCCCCAGAGCACTACAACATCCCCCCCGCGCGATAGAGATGACAACGCTACCCGCGCACACCCAGAATGTCGAACGCCAGCGTTGCATGCCGTGGTACTCTCTCTCGTGTGAGGGCTGTAGATTCCTTGTATGCATACACTGCGACCAGTCATTGTGGCTGGTTACAACCCATGCATACAAGGAAGAGTAGAACGTGAATCCCATGACGACGGCGTAGCCAAGGATATCGTAGTTCCGGGTGTGGTTTGGGAGGCCCATATCATGAGGCTGGGACCAGCGGAGAACAGACACATCGCTGAACGATTAATCTGACACGTTGTTACGCCGGTGACTTGCGCTATGGCGTGAATCGGACCGTACCTTTACCAATGCTAGATGGAGGTCCGATTCTTGCGTTTAGCAGCATTTCTGATAATGCAAAAGGCAAAAGGACCTTCAGAGCCTCAATCACGTATCCGGAGTACTGCCCACGTAAACACTGCCGGGAAGAGTACGGTGGGACATACAAGGATATCCTGTCGATCCATCGTTCCTTCGGATGCGACCAGATGCTTTCAAGTGAATAGCAGGCAACTAGTGAGATTAGGTCCGTCAGAGGTCCGCTCACAGGACGGTCGTATTAGCGTCGAAGATCGGTTCGACTTGTCGCGAATTAGTACGGGACAGGTATAGAAGACCGAGGAAGGTGAGGGCACGATTAGGCCTATATTTGTGTAAATCAGTCAGGCTGCGCAATGTGGCCTCAGACACATTTCGCATGCAACACGTACCGTTGCTACGAGCAACGAACTCGCCGATACCAGGATTCAGAAAAGTGGATCCTTCACGAGACCGCCATTATCACATTCCCGGGCTCCAGGGAAGTTTCTAACTGAGGCGTATTTTTACGGGTAGAGGCAGCTGCCCCCCGTATAGAGGAAGAGTGTCGCAACTACTCGCTTCTACAATGTCGGCACTACAGCCTATGATGGACATGATGGGACACTGCCTTTCGGACCTGGTGAGATGCGCGCACCCAGTTAGTTCATAATACTGGTCTCGACCGCGAATAATACAAGAAACTTCATCATATCCAAAGAAAATCGCAATGACAAATAATACCATGGGTGAAAGACCAAAGAATGCGAGTCCTGCTTCGACACCATATTCAGGCAAGGCCCTGATCGAGGAAAATAGTACCGAAAAGCAACCAGTACAATTCCACGCGATCTAAAACCTGGAGATGCGCACGAGAATGTATATGTATACATACCAAGTCAAAGTTGAAGAGATGCCAGAATAACGATACAGAGGATGACCTGGGTGCCTGAAATTCACGATGCAAAGAGGTCGTGACCACTGGACAAGATCCCAGATTCAAGCAAAGTCGCAATTCAAGATCCATACTGATCCAGCGCTCCGTCGACTGCAGATATTACAAACCGTGCTTAGCTGCAGTTATGCGAACGTCATACACTCCGCCAAAGAATCAGGATTGGAAAGGTGGGAATCCCACTGCCAAGTATTTTATGGAAGCATCAGAGCGCAGACAAGCGTTCGTCGGCAGAAAGGCTCACGCAGTGATGAGAAAAATATGAGTGTCAAACAGACTCGACGGAGAGCTGGAGATGACTACCCTCAGACTGTTCTAGATCATGAAGCTCTGGAGTAACGCGGTCAGGACTCAACGATCACGGCTCGCAGGAGGAAGTTGGAGTAGAATCACCACTCGTATCCTCTGTTGGCCGGAAAATGCCAGTTCCTCGGTGTGAGGTGTGCTATAACCTGAATCCTGCAGTGACGAGCTTGCATATAACGGGTATATCTTGAGACACCATTCTGAAAAGAGGGATAACAAACATACCTCTATGAGGAGGTCAGAAATATTTTGACACATAGCAGTCCACAGGCGCCCATAAAGCAGGCGATGGTCCATCGACGTGAGTTGGAGTTTAGGTTTCATATTAAGTATATGGTGCTCGCAGTACTCGATGAGTCCTACTGAGCACAAGTAGCAGAGTTTGCGGATACGAGAGGATCAAAACTCAACTCACCTTGCATAGACTCGACTGATAATCTGCAGTCTCACGGCTGCTAACATGCCTCCGATAGCGAATGAATCGAGCAATGAAGAAGCCGTAATATACTTCACTACCAGGGATGCACGTATATCTATCTTACATCGGATCCTGTCAATATGAATCACTACGGACAGGTCAGCCAAAAGGCGCGCATACACCATGCATGAATCTAAGAAGGAGCAAGACCAGCCTTGCGGTGTCCCAGAAAAAGAGCTACACAGAACAGCAGTCAAACACAGAAAGGACGAGGGTATCTGCAACAAACCAAAGCCTAAACAGACGTCGTATAGATATAAGTATTAGCAGAAGAGAGTCCTTTGGCACCCCTTTCCCAACAGCCGATATACCAACAACTAGAAGCGCCGGGGCGGCTGACCTTGAGGGGGCGGCGCCTGTCGTGGAGGTCCATGAGGATATGCGCCGCCCGGAGGGTACTGTCCAGGAGGACCGGGGCGCGGCTGTCCTGGACCCGGCGGAAGGTATCCTTGACCAGGTCCAGGAGCGTACCCTTGTGGGGGCGGCACACCGCCATAACCAGGACCGCGTGGGAGGCCTTGCTGGGGTGGGAAGCCTTGTGAAGGGAAGGGCGGTCCTGGAGGGCCCGACGGGCGATTGCCCGTTGGCACGCCGCCGGGATGTGGGGCGGGTCCGCGCTGAGGAGGTGAGTTGGCCGTGGGAGGAACCGTTGCAGAGCGCGAGGGTTGGCCGGGCACTGGAGCGGGGGTAGGACCGGGATCCCGCAATGAAACAGGCGCTGGGCGGCCTCCCTGACCTCCATTCGCAGCAAGTGGAGCACCCGGAGGGGGGCCGTTCTTCTCAGCAGCCTTTATGATCTCGTCGCTAAACAACAGAACATCAATTTCGTGAAACAAGTTAGAAAATTGGACAAAATAACGGGTACACACTCAAGCAAGTTCAGAGCTGCACAGAGCACGACCCATTCGACACAATCCTCGTTGCCCTCTCCCAAAGTCTGCCAAACCGCTTTTTCTTCGGGCGTCTTGCCGGTAATGCTGATCCTTGTTCCACCGCCATTCGGGCCGGGTGGATTCTTCTGGATCTTCCCGAATTCAATTCTCTTAGGTGGTATGTTGTGCCCGGCGTATGCGAAATAAAACATACTCCAGAAGCCGGCGTTTGGGTTAGGCTTCGAGATCTGGAATAAAGGCAGATCGGCGGAGTCGGGAGAGGGAAGGGCCAGCTTGTAAATGGGGGACAGCACACCGGTATTGGTGATCGACCATTTGAGGTTGCGGGAGGCTTCACAGCGCACGACTCGGGAAGACGAGGAGGTAGTGTGACCAGGATCTGAAGCGGTAGCTTTTCCCGGCGCACCGGGGCGGGGAGGGAAGAGCTTGGCTACGCACAAATCACCTTGAGGAGAGGGAGTCAAGAGATAATTCTCTGTGTTCTAATGCAGGGCTGTCTCAGTATGGACTTTAGCAATCATGGGCATCAGGCGACGCACGAAGTTGGTGTGTAGATACGAATACAGAATGTTACTTGGTTGTCCTGATCACTGGCGACGTAAGAAATAGCGAGATCAGATGTATGCTGAACACACACCATGGGGAGTTACAATCAGGGTCGGGAGATGATTCGGAATTGGTGGATGGGTGGGGGATGTGTAGACCGTGTATATCGCTAAGTTCAGAGAACGATTGAGCGTTGCACAAGTAAAGAATTAAGGCAAAAATCAATACCGGCCATAGATGCGAGAGCGAAGGAGAGTGCGACGATAGGGAGCGATGGGAAGGGATGCAGATTGGGGGAGCAGAGTCGAGTGCTATATATCTCAGGTCTGAGCGGCTGTACTGCAGCAGCTGGCAACAGCGCGTGATCGGTCGCGTCACGACAGTCACGCGCGTGACCAGTCACGGCCGTTCATCCACCTTGCTGCTCATCGATTCTGCCCGTGGCAGCGACGTCCTCAACAGCGTCAACGCCGTTCTTTCGCCAGTCTGTCCCTAAACAACGGGACGCAACCAACGCTCTCGACTTTCGCCATACATTTCACTATGAAAGGTTTAAAGAAGACATTGGTCTGTATCTGGCACACCAATTTCTCGGCACGCGTCTCTGATCACCCTCCAGCTTAGTAGGAATAAATCTCAAGACTCGACATCCTCCAAGCACAAAGATTCGAAGCCTTCCGCCACTGCGGCAGCAAATGCTGCCCCGCCTCCGCCTCCGCCCAATTCAGCCAAGCCATTGCATTTGCCGGCTTCGGCCGTCGCCAGTCTCAATCATCTCGCACATAATAACAGCAATCACTCTCTTCCGTCTACGAACGGCACCTCTCGCGCCACTCCTGCTCCCACTCCTCCCGCTCCAAACGCTGATCGTAGATATGCTACCCCGCCCAACCCCGCCCCGCCCATCGTAGTGGTCAGCCCCGAAGTCTCCAGTGAGCAAGCTGATAGACAGATGCTAAGCATGGATTCCGCTGGCGGCCCTTTGACTCCTCCAAG
The DNA here is from genome assembly GCF_003851025.1 of Sparassis crispa. NCBI lineage: Eukaryota > Fungi > Basidiomycota > Agaricomycetes > Polyporales > Sparassidaceae > Sparassis > Sparassis crispa. The sequence goes on from NW_020939750.1 coordinate 957,197, forward strand.
AGCGAATACTTTCAATCGTCTGCGTCCCACAGGACCGAAGGATACTATCCCCATCGTGGGCAAGCCACCACGAAAGCAGAGAAGCAGTCGCTTCGTGGTGAAAGAGAAGGTTGAGATAGAAAGGTTACCGCCGTTCCTGGGTGAGGCGTCTGCTCACAGTCATGAGTGGTCACTTATCTTTTGTACGAAGAGACACCGCCCAGCGAGAGGTCGCAGCTCTTCATACAAAAGCTCCACCAATGCTCTGTGCTCTTCGATTTCAATGATACCAACGCAGAGCTCAAGGGAAAGCAAATCAAGACTCAAACCCTGCACGAAATGCTGGAATACATCACTACGCAGCGTGGTGTGATTACCGAGTCTATATACCCCGAGGTGGTCAAGATGGTGCGTATACTGATCTACTTGTCAGCCTAGGGAGCGCCCTAATCGCAGTACAGTTCGCTACCAACTTATTCCGTTCTATACCCCCTCCTGTCAACCCCACGGGCGACGCGTTCGATCCAGAGGAGGACGAACCGGTGCTCGAGCTTGCTTGGCCTCACCTCAAGATTGTTTATGAGTTCTTCCTCCGCTTCGTCGAGAGTCCTGACTTCAATACCAACCTCGCGAAGAGGTATATTGACCAGAATTTCGTGCTCAATCTTCTCGAGCTCTTTGACTCGGAAGATCCTCGGGAGCGGGACTTCCTGAAGACCACGTTGCACCGTATCTATGGGAAGTTTCTGAACCTGCGGGCACCCATCCGTCGGAGCATTAACAACGTGTTTTTCCACTTCATCTATGAGACCGAAAGGCACAATGGTATCGCGGAGCTTCTAGAGATCCTGGGCTCGATCATCAACGGGTTTGCGCTGCCCCTGAAGGAGGAGCACAAGACCTTCCTGATGCGCGTACTGATCCCGCTACATAAAGTGAAGAGCTTGTCGATGTACCATCCGCAGCTAGCGTACTGCGTGGTGCAGTTCCTAGAGAAGGATGCAACGCTGGCTGAAGATGTTGTACTGGGCCTGTTGAAGTACTGGCCAAAGGTCAACTCGCCAAAGGAGGTCATGTTTCTCAGCGAGATGGAGGAGGTTCTCGATGTTATCGACCCTACCGAGTTCCAGAAGATCCAGATCCCACTGTTCCAGCAGCTTGCGAGGTGTATCAACAGCCAGCACTTCCAGGTCGCCGAACGCGCTCTAATGTACTGGAATAACGAGTACATTGTCAACTTGATGAGTGACAACCTGGCCGTGATTCTGCCCATCGTATTTCCGGCCTTGTACACGAACTCACGATCGCATTGGAACCGGTCAGTTGACTTTACTGTATACTTGGGTGTCTCTCTGAACTTGTCTGCGCAGAACTATACATGCGATGGTGTACAATGCATTGAAGTTGTTCATGGAGATCAACCCCGATCTCTTCGACGATGCGATGCAACAGTACAAGCAACGCAAGCTCGAGTGCGTTCTACACATCCTGACAAATTATCAGCTCGCTTGCTGACCGTGTTTTGTTGTTCACCATCAGCGAACGCCAGCATGCTGTCGAGCGTTACGACGAGTGGCAAAAGCTGCGTGAGCAGGCACTCAATAATTGCGGTGGCAAGGTCCCCGAGGGCTTTGTAGACCAGGAGCCTACGCCACCCCCACCACCGGTCGAGGATGTGGATATCATGGACCTTGCAATGGACCTCAGTGCGGTCGCAATTGATGCGGAGGGACCACTTGGCGACCTCGACGAGTCGGGCATTGAGCGAGTACCAATGGCAGATCCTGGACTAGATGTGAGTGTGTCTAGTGGAATATTGTTCGGCGGCGTTCACTGAATGAAGTTCACGTCGTAGCGGCCGTTCCCGGAAGTGGGTGAGCATTCACCCGGCAATCTGCATTCACGACGAAAAAGTGCGCTACCGGGTGAGTTTTGCATCCCTGCTGCGGTGACTCTGCCTTACTTGGTACTTTTTCCAGTCGATCCTACGGTGTTGCGTGATCTGCAGGCGCATCGAAGTCTGGAAGACGCAGTGGCCATTGGCGGACCGCGCGCTGGAGACGGGTCGTAGAGCGGCGACTCGTGCTATTCATTGGAAGAGGCGGAAGGCCAATATACCGGATGCTCTTCCTTTTCCGTCATGCACACGATATACGTATAGCCATCCGCACCATATATCCTTTCTCATGTCCTGTTCGTTACGGATCGTCTCGACTCTCATAGTACTAGTGTATGGTGCATACATTCTCTCCTTACAGTATTTTACACACTTCGTCTAGCTATATATGTACGTGCTTAGGCACATATGATTTCTCCCTGAGAGCTCGCAGGTGGACTATGTATTATAAACGACGTAGACAAATAACTTACGAGGCGGCAGGCTCTTTTTGCAAATCAGGGACGAATGAATGACGAACATGAGTTGAAGAGCAGTCATAGGGTGCGGATGAGACGAGTTGTCCGAGCGGAAGTAAAAGCGTAGCGTCAGCCGCAGCGCCCCACTAAAGTTATGCCAGCCCACACAGACAGCCCTCGCTTCTTGGCTTTATACCGTCACTGCCCCTCTAAACATCACCAGATTCTGCATATTGTACTAGCCCTAGCAACGTACGCTTCTCCCTGGCCGTTGCAGGCATACTCAAGATGATGACGCCTATGCGTTATGTGATTCTGGTGTTGGCCATCATTGTATGCGGTCTTATGCCCATTTAGCTGTGCAGTATCTGACACTACGATATAGATTAGTCTTCACTTTATCCTCAGCTTCTCGCGCGAAGACTATGGTAATGCAACATCATTGTCACGGCTCACCGGAGGGTTCAAGTCGTCCCATCCTCCATATGAAGACTCTATCCCCGAGGACTACTACTTTAGCTCAAATAGCTCCATGGCGAGGGCCAACGCTACATTCGTTCTCCTGGCGCGCAACAGTGATTTGCCAGGAATTGTCACCAGCATGAAGCAGATGGGTAAGTCGGCGCGTGCGCCCACTACGCTGCTTACTCAAGGACGTCTGTGATGCAGAGGATCGGTTTAACAAGAAGTTCAAGTACCCGTATGTGTTCTTGAACGAAAAACCTTTCGACGATGAGTTCAAGGAGTGAGTGGTGTTGTTTGAGATCCTAACTAGAGCTATAACGTGAACATGGCTGTAGACGGGTACAAGTCTTGACTGATGCCAAAGTCGAGTTTGGGTTGATACCTTCAGATCATTGGGTTCAGCCAAGTTGGATAGACGAGGAAAGGGCTTCCGCTGCTCGTGATGAGATGGTCAAGAACCAAGTCATCTACGGAGGTGAGAGTGACATCATTTTCGGCGACGTTTGTCTCATGGGGGTGTCTACGCAGGGAGTGTTACGTATGTTCCGAGTCACTGATTGCGTGAATTCACCTCTGAAATACTTCATAGCTATCGTAATATGTGCCGCTTCAATTCTGGCGTAAGTTCACATCGCTTTACTTCTCAGGGCGATTCTCATATCCACCGGTTAAGTTCTTCTTCCGACATGAGCTACTGGACAAGTACCGCTACTATTGGCGCATCGAGTACGTGCCCATTTTCTAACTGTTCTGTTGTCGTCTCTAACCTTGTGTGAAGACCAGACGTCACTTACTTCTGCGATGTCGACTACGATGTGTGTTTGGTCTCAGCCTTCGTCGTTCGCGTTGTCCATCTGATATCTCCCATATGTTCATAGCCGTTCCTACTCATGCAAGACCAGAGGAAAGTTTATGGTGAGCCATGACCATTCTGCGCGATGCGTTGCTGACATTGTCGTGAATATGGCTAGGTTTCACAGTTTCGCTGTATGAATATCCCGCAACGATCCCCACGTTATGGAACGCTGTCAAGGGTTAGTATTTTATGGGTTCTGCTACATCCAATTTTCCTCACCCATCTCTTCAGAGTTCACCAACGGCAATCCGGACCTCGTGGCTCCCGATAATGCTATGAGCTTCCTCTCCGACGATGGTGGTGAAACCTACAACAATTGCCATTGTAAGCGTGTAATAAGATCGTCGCGCTAGAACAGACAACTAATTCAATCCTCAGTCTGGAGTAACTTCGAGATTGGTGATCTTGATTTCTGGCGCAGTGAAACGTACAAGAAGTTCTTCGACTTCTTGGACGAGAAGGGTGGTTTCTACTACGAGGTCCGTGATTTTTGGTCCAGTTGTCTCCACAATTGAACGTTGTGTTCCAAGCGCTGGGGAGATGCTCCAGTCCACAGTATCGCCGCTGCCCTGTTTGCACGCAAAGATCAGGTCCATTTCTTCAACGACATAGGTAATGCGAATATTTGCGATCGCGACTGCATTCTGCTCATAGTACATGGCAGGTTACCGCCACAATCCATTCCAGCACTGTCCTCAAGGTGAGCTGCACAAGAAAGGAAAATGCTGGTGCAACCCGAAGGAGAACTTCGGTGAGTGTACCAAACACACCACCGCTTGTGCAGAGCTGATGTACAACATCACAGATTATGAGTGGTATAGCTGCTTGAGGCGATACGATGCACTGTTCTGAATTACTTGCGTATCTATATCTTCTTCCTTTCGTTTGTCAGACCGGTTTGTAAACTCAGTGCAATGGGTCGCTCAAGGCTCGCATATATCCATCATGAGCTCGTGCCAAAGTGCATTATAGGATAGACTGCGAGTAGTATTGGTACTGTGCATCTTGTGTAAGAATAACTGTTATTAGAGACTATAATTGACATACCGAATCATACAGTCGTGTCCAACTGGAACCGAGGGAAGTATCGATGAGCCGTTGGACGTGCTCCTCCACAAATGCATGAGTAAGACCTTGTTGGAATCGCTCTCGTAACTGTGCCGCGGTCTGTTCTCCAAGTGCAACGAAACAGGGTAGTGTTGAATCTGTATGACGCACGCATGAGACGTCATACGTGACCGATAGCAGTCAGACAAACCTTTCTGCATCAACTCTACCAGGGCTGGTTTATTGATATCAGGATTAGGCTTCGAACTAATCCGGAGACGGGACTCACTTATGATTCGATCGCAATGTTTCCGCGCAGCCTCGAACCCTTCTTTGAAGAGCCTCGAGAACTCAGCGTATGGTTTGCTGTCAATGCCACCTAGGACCTCGATGTATTCAAGTGGTAGCTTAAAAGGAGCAGCCTCGAATCCAATGTTGCCCGGAGAATTTGACAACATGAACCCGAAATCGATATGTATCAGATGTCCATCCCGGTCGAGCAGGATATTGCCGTTGTGACGATCCTTGATCTGGAGGAAATATGTGACAAGGGAGTAACCTGAAACACAGCGAGCTCTGTAAGCAGGAACACGGCTGTTATGGAAGAGGTATTACCAGCCAGAGACTTGGCGAAATTGCGCTGTGCTCGTGCGAACTTTGCGGAAGAAGGGTCACCATATGTCTGGGAAAATGTGAAGAGACACCGAAGGGGAAGTAGCGGCATGCTTACTGTCTTGAAATGGTCGAACAAAGTGACATGCCCTAATTGACCTTCAGCCAGTCTCCGTGCATACTCCGACTTTTTGATGGAGTGTATTGACACGGCATCCGTGATGGTCTCTACCAACCCAGAAGAATTGCCTAGGATAAGTATACGGAAGCTAATTGCAACATTCAATGCGAGTGGTCACATTGGAAATGAGAGAACATACTATCGTACCCAACACGAGCAATTCTCCTCCTTCCAGATTTTCTCGAACTCCTGGATAAGTTGGACAGCCAGTTGCTCCTGTCGAAGATCACCGCCGGTCTTGACAATGACGGAGACACAGTCCCAATTGGCTACGGAATAATAGAGTCACAGAAGAACAAACGGCAGGGCTCAGAGACTGACCTAGATGACCGTAAGGCGAAGCTTGTCGTATTCGACTCTGTAGGATTTCTGTCGGTAAATAATCGGCTACCGAGCCGCTCTCGAGATGAAGTCCATACCTTCTTTGCGGCCCATGATTCGCTGAAGACAACAGCCGATGGGTCTACCTTGCTGAGTTCACGACGAATGATCCCCTCATCTTCCGCAGTTTTTATGCTCCCATCACCGAGACCAAATGTGAACACACCCTCTCCAGTGCTATTTTCACGCATACGTGCCATCCGCTCTTCTTCCAATGCAAGCATTTCGCCCATGATGCGCTCTCGGATTGCGGCGGCTTCTGACGGCTGTAATCGCATCCGCGTAGACACCGAAGCAGAAGGGAGTGGTAATGGGTGTTCTTGCGAGGAACCGGACGGTGCGGCTCCCGTTGCGGAAACGACCGGCGAGCTTATCCGCCAGTTTGTCCCAGGAAGCCATCGGAGCGGAGCTATGAATGTAGACTCCGACCCTGTAACAGGTGTTCCCGGAGGAAGAAGGGCAGTGGTGGGTTCGCGGACAAGGTTGGCATTGAGCTGTGCAAGCATGACAGCTGCAGTGCGCATACGATCGGAATATTCATCAAGAGAGAGTACACGGGGCGTCGGTTGCCCGTTACTATGCGGGTGAAGGTGGCTTGAGTCGGGCTCTAAGGGAGGACTCAGCCTCCGCCGAGTCATGGGGATGGAAAGACTGAGGCCGTTGAAAGATTTATGTGTCCTGAACGAATCACCCTGGTCGACTGACGGTGTCTGTGGTACCGAAGATGATCGAGACCAGGTAACCATATCAAGCTCCCTGTTCTTCGGTGGAGGCGGGAGGACAATGGAATCCGAGAGGTTCACGTCGTCCGCACGTAGAGAATTATCCGCGCCATAGATTTGTTCTACAAGGTCAACCTCTTCTTCTTCATCTACTGGCATCGCCGGTGACACCGGAACAGCGAGGAAGGAGGTAATCCCCAAACCAGACCGGCTATCGTTGACTTCGGCACTGTCAGTACCTATTGACACTTCCAGCGCACTGACAGACTCTGGATTTGTCACTGACTGATGAGCTGCAAAGGGCGAATCAGGGAATGCGAAATCTTCCTTCGACCCATCATGGCTGTTTTCCTTCAGTACTATCTTCTTCAAGATTTCCTTGTTACTGCGCTTGGCAGGGTCGAAATCAAGATCGCCATGAAGAATCTCAATGAGCAAGAGATACGGCGCACGCTCTGCTGAGTTGAGCACCACACTCTCGCCTGGTGGTATCCGTACAATTCGATGATGAGGTTGCCGGACATCGTGAGACGATCCAGGCGAATCTGAAGAAGAGCACCACATTGGCATGCACACCTAAACAACTCAATGTCAGTAAAATAAATGGTGTCGACAGAACAGACGCAAACTTCTGCGGGTAGCAAATGGTTCAACGCTGTGAGTTCGGCCCGCAGTGCGCTTACGCGAGCAAGTCTGGGAACCACCAAGAGTCTGTTCGAAATAGACTCCAATGCGATTAGGAACTTGATCTTTAAAAAAATGCAAGCTTGAGTTGAGAAGGACTGCAAGGCAAATGAGAATACCTCAGAACGACAATAATGACTCCGCAAAAGATGAACCTGAGCCGGGAGGTCATACTTCTGCATAAGTATATCCACCGCATTGGATCCTGTTGTCCTCTGAGGGCGCTTTGTTACCGAAAACGAGGGCGTTGACTGGAAAGGTGAAGAGGAAGTATTAGGTGAGGGAAGGTCTTGTTGACCAAAAGGATCCTCTGATAACCTGAATCTACGAATTCCTTTGAGATGAAGGGGGAGCGCAGGAGTCGTCTGGGCAGCCATTGTCCGTCGACGTCGACTTATTTTGACAGGGACAACAGCTTCAGTACCAGTTTTCGCAGTGTCCGGCGGATTTTTTGCGGAAGCTTTGTCCTCCTTATCGGAATCCTCCTGCTGGTTGTCCTCACCTGTAGCCACTATAGAGGTTGTTGAAGGTGCTGTCCGAACAGGACTGTCATCGGTATTTTCAAGACTCTTGATATCCTCGTTTTGATCGTCAATACGGCCCTGCTCAATGGCAACTCGGCCCATGATTTTGGTCAATTTCGGCATGCCTGGGGTACCTGCCCACACCATACCGATCCCCACCACGACCGGCTGAACGTGAGGCTTTACCCTCTTCTGTAGAGGTCCCAACTGCGAGGGTAGAGTAAGGATGGAGTATGGAGCAATAGGCTGTGCTGGTAGGTCGCCGAATATGATCTCATGACATTCGTGCAATACCCGCTGGCATATAACGAACGACTCGGGGTTATGGCGGGGGAGCGAGAAGTCTTTCAGGTATGCTTGCATGTACCAAAGGGTCTGGTTATGTCACTACAAATTTCCACACGTTGGAGTTGAACACCCACCAACATAGCAATGTGGGTCGATTTATGGCAAATCTCGACGACAAAGCATTCAAGAGCTCTTGACTTCGAGGGCCGGGTGACCAGAAGGTGGCTAAGAGACGCGTCAAACTACGGCGGTTGGCAAGAAGACCACCTGCGTTCACCATATAAAGCCCCACACTTCACGCAAGTCTTGAGTATCAAGCTGTCTGAGCCTGGACGTCAGGTAGTAGGTGATACCGATGTTGTCTGCATAGAGCCTCAGGTACTGCAGAGCGACGTGTACAGTGAAGAACGACGGCGAGAGAAAGAGACGGAGAAGGAGAGCATGAGACATCGCTGAGCGAATGCATTCGCTGCCGTCGTCGTCGTTCAGATGAGCGTATAACGGAATGTCAAGCGAGATGCACGCGCTTCGACGATCCAAACGGGGATCTACACGTCGCGTTCACGCAGGTTCACACCACTGGCAGCGGCTGCATTTGCCCTTACCTCAACACCGTCACAGCTATGATGCGGCCCCTGTTCGCTCTTTTATTACTTCCTCTATGCCTCGCTGCGTCTACGGAATCCATTCACGCAGAGCTTGTTGGTCTCGCCGCCGCGAACAATGGGGTCATCAGGCTTGACGAGAAGACGTACAGTATGCTGACCCATCCTAGCAGGGATTGGTCTGCATCGATCCAATTCACTGCTATGGACAAGAGACGCAGGTGTTCACCTTGTCGGTACGTACTGACTGAGTTTTCTGAGCCGTGGTGTCACCTGATTGTGAATACAGGGAGTTCGACCCAAACTTCAACTCGGTTGCGAAAGCTTGGACCAAGGTGCCCGCTGCGGAACGGAACGCACACTTCTTTGGTACCATAGACTTCGATAACGCTACACCTATCTTCCAAAAGGTGTGGTACATGCAAATTCATACTGTGTATGCGTCACTGAATTCTCAGTAGCTGGGTATATCATCCGCACCAGTGGTTCATGTGTATCCTGCTGCTGAGGGTCCTCGTCGCCCTGCTAGCGGTCGGACTGGGCCAATCTCATATGAGTTCACTCAGTGAGTGACCCAGAGAATTTATCTCACTATATCTCATGTACCATATAGTGGGTTTGATGCTGCACCTCTGGCCGAGCAACTCTCGCGATTTACCCCCGTGACTATCCCGTACAAGGCTCCGATTGACTTCTCACAATTGGGAACTTTTGCTGCTGTATCTCTAGTTGCTGCCGTTGGCATCCGCTTCATTTACCCTGTTCTTCTCAACCGCTGGACGTGGGCTGCTGTTACTGTTCTTGTCTCCTTGGTCATGACTTCTGGATATATGTTCACTCGTATTCGTGGAATGCCGAACAGTGGCGCGAACGGACAGTGGATTGCTCCTGGTTATCAAAACCAATTTGGCCAGGAAGTACAAGTCGTCGCGATGATCTGTGAGTACCTATAAATTTGCGACCAAAACCGCCTTTTGACCAACATCAATGTCTTAGATGGATCATTGTCAGCAGCTTTCCTAATGCTAATACTGGTCACACCAGCCCAACTGTCCCCGTCGCGACAGCGAGCGCAAGTGTATCTATGGACAGCTGTGATCTTCATCATGTTTTCCGTTCTCATCTCATTTTTCAAAGTGAAGAACAGAGGTAAGACCTGTTGGTTGACAATCTACCACATCAGTGTTGAATTGATCGGCTGCACAGGTTATCCATTCAAGCTTCTCTTTTAGTTCGAGCGATAGAGTACGTAGCTGCCTACTTGTGCAATGCGATGACGTGGTGGCACGATCTATTGACTATTGTGCTCGCTCGGAATGGTGGAAGCGAATCCGAACGTGAGCGATATAATGTACGAATAACAAAGTCCCCTTCCGAAGTTACACGGAAACATATACGATAAAGATCTGGTCGGGACAGAAGGGGGAGAATACGCCGTCAGCATTTCGGCAGAACCCTTCACGATCGTTTTGCATCCTCTCTGGCTTGTGCTCTCTCCGCAAGATCCACACCAACGAGGATCTTCGACGCTTTCCACAATTGAATGACGTTGATTACATTCTTGAGCGCGCACACGGGGAAGCATAACATAGCCATGACTTCCGCCCAAGTGTAAGGTTCCAGATAGCCCACGGACAAGCCAAGCGACGTTGATAGTGGTGTGTTGACCCACTTCATGAGGTAGAGAGCAACGTAGAATAGCTCGTTACCCGCGCATATTACGAATAGCACTCGCTGACGATGAGGTTAAATGTGACATACGGCACGATGAATTCGGCACTCACAGGATCATTGTAGTAAAACCACAATATGCGACTCACTTCGCTGGTTACTATCTTATGACTGCGCGAACCAGTGACAAGGGAGCTGCGGGATGTGTGAATGGCATGCACCATGGCTCTTCAAATCCTAACATTACCTGTACATATGCATATAATGACTGCTGAAGTCAAGCGAAATGAGAATTTGGAAGACAATAGCATAAGCAGGGTATGCAGATGCGAGATAGCACAGCAACGCCGACGTCGTGCACCTTTGATATCCCTGTCAGTTGAAAGCACCGGATATCCTTCAGAACACTGACCGATCAGTGACCATGTCTAGCACCGCCCCAAATTTTGATGTCTGTCCTAATGCTCTTGCAGCATGTCCATCGAAAGCGTCCAACAAGCACGATACCGTATAGGCAAGCGTGCAATACTTGGGATGATAATTCATGTAATGCAATGCCATCGCAGCAAGAACAACGCGCGAGTATCCTGCGTGTAGACGTAAACAAACTAACGACAAAGTATGGTGCGGAAAGAGCTACTTGCCAATGAGATTGGGCACGAACAGAAAGACATTTTCTGAGTATGTCTGCGCTGTCGCGAGATCCACCGCCACTTTCGCGTCCACCACATCAATTGGCCTCCTCCGCGAGTTGGCCGATGTCTTCTTCGCCATGATCAGGAATTAGTTGTGTTACGCGATTAAAGAGAAGAGTGTACGATGAGGAGGGGACACCAGTCTGGACGGGTCCGGCGAGAGGCTGTAGTAAGTTATCTGCAAGCTCAGGCTGGTGAGGCCGGCCGTCGGCAGTTGACAAACCGCCATTATGCGCGACATGATAAGCGCTCGCCGGTTGATGCTCGAATTCGAATTTCTACTATGGACTACGCAACATATTGAGTACCATTATACAAGAAGTTTTGCGAAAATAGCGACATAGCACCGCCACATGAAATCTCGATGAATGGGAAGGAATTCTTGACGCGGGAGGATGCTGGGGAACGAACGCCACACTGGAGTGTACTTCAGTCGTTGACAGTTCGCATTTGCAACACGTCTACATCGGATTATTCAAGGTGTATCAGGGTGTAAGGGAAACGGTCAGGAAAAGGATACGGCGATCTCTACTTGATCTCTGGTCGTAGTAGAGGCAGCCAAATTGGATGCTCCACCACCTTTAACCCAATTTCGAATCGTTGATTACCACGGGTTCTAGGGATAGATCTATCAGACAGATGATCCGTGATGTATGCGTACAATTGAGCCTTACACAAAAGACCACACACCGAGCCATTGGGCAGTGTCAATGAGGTCTCGATCTGTTCAACGGTGTGAGTTCAAATTTCCTCGGAGTGGTGTATGTCTCGTTTCCCGTAGTATTCATGGAGAGTAAGCTCGCTACTACTCAAGTACCCATGTTCTGGATAGTGAATACAGAGTAGGTGTAGGTGAGCGTTCACTTCAGGAAATGACAAATGGGGAGAACTGCACTTCATCAAATCCACAGTGCGTCAATTCAGGAGGCGCATGAAGTTACCAATCACCATGATAATCCAATGTTAGAGTGATGTGATGTCGCAACGCTGGATCGTTTACTGCATGTGCATCTACACTGGCAGTGATCATCAATAGGTATCTGTTGACTCTGTAGGCCACACCCTATTCACTCTGAGATATTCAGTTCTTTTGAAGGAGAAAAATTACTGATCAAAAAAATATAACAGACCATCAGAATTACTCAGCCCGGTGGTACGAAGTAGTTGGGGCAGAAATTGTCAGTAGATGCGGTTGAATTAAGGAAAATAAAGACCCGCGGAGCAGTGACAAGCAGTTCTGCACGCAACCAACGTCAGACAAACCCTGAATATAATCTATACTCGCCCGCACTTCTACGATGCCAGTGTCTTGAAGAATTGCAGGGTTTTTGAACGCAAACACAAGTTGAACATTGTCGAACAAGAACTTCCATGAAAGGTAGGAAGATCGAGATCTGCATATCTGATTACGTACGCGTGCAAGTTAGGTTGTTTGGCCAGCCTCAGATTTTGGTGGGATCGTATCAGATTCTTCCTCAAGCCCATTACACATCGCCAGCGGCGAAGCATATTCCAGATATTTTGAGGTTGGCACTCATCTGCGACCAGTGCTTCTGATTTTCGAGAAGTACGTTGCCGCTTGATTGGACCGTTCACCACCTTGAGGCCGCCAGTCCCAGGCGTTCACCTAGACACAGATATTTAGCTGTTAGGCCCATTCATTTCGATATGAATAGTAAGACATTCACGTTTCGTATCTTTCGTCCGTTTGACGTCTGATGTTTCATCAGCGCCGAACCCCAACATGGCCTCCGAGTCTACGACATCGGCGGCGCGAAAGGCCGTTGTGGTCGGCGCAGGTCCTGTAGGCTGTCTGTCTGCAATTGCGCTGGCTAAAATGGGTTGGAATGTCGAGATCTACGAAGGCAGGCCTGGTACGCTTTGAGACGTGTTTGTCACCTGCTGTGTCAATAACGCACGCCAGACATGCGCCTCCCGTCCTCGAAGGCTGAGGCCCAGCTACGTTCTATCAATCTGGCTATGTCCGCACGGGGAATTGCGGCAACAAAAGTGATTAGTCCTGCAGCCGCCGACCGCTTCCTCAAGGCCGTCGTTCCCATGCATGCTAGAATGATCCACTACGTAACTGGCCAACAAGAAAGCCAGCCATATGATAGGTACGGCGAGGTATGTGACACATCGTCTTTGAGAGGCACGACAAAGTTTGGTTCACACGCGATTTTATATCCCATGTTTGGGATCCAACTGCGACCGAATTAGTGTATCAATTCAATTGACCGCTCGTACATGAACGAGTGTCTCCTGGAAGATGCCATCGCTATTCCCAATGTCCGTGTGCTCTTCAACCACAAGGTCGTGTCCATAGATTTCGACAGCCGGAAAATGGTGGTGCAAGACGCAGCTTCAGGGCAGAATACCAGGGTTTCATTTAGCTTATGTGTAGGCGCAGACGGGAGCTACTCGATTGTTCGGCGTCAGCTGATGAGGGTGGTCCGGTGCGTCTATTCCTATTATCTCTGCATTATCAGTGGTATCCTGCAGCTTCTCCGTCAAGCTGCTTCGGACTGACACAGAGTATCTCACGTCTGTTCCGTAGCATGAATTATCAGCAGGAATATATTCCGCACGAATACCTGGAGCTCAGAATGCCTGCAGGGCCAGCGGACATCACCGGGGAGCCCACTTTCCTGCTTGACCCCAATCATTTACACATCTGGCCGCGCCATACCTTCATGCTCGTCGCTCTACCCAATCAGGTGAAGTGACTTACCGCGCTCTCTTCTCCATTTTCCCTGCGCTCAGATCTTCGGAATGTATAAATAGGATAAAACGTTCACCTGCACTGTATTTGCGCCAACCGCAGAATTCGATCGTCTGGATACGCCGGAAGTGATCATCAAGTGGTTCAAGACATACTTCTCCGATGCATTGCACCTGATAGGTGAAGATGCGCTGTTACACGATTTTCACAGAAACCCGCGGAGCCCGCTCATGGTAGTTAAGGTGCGGTTCTATTGTCTCTTGATTTTCTGTTGGCAGAAGCATATGACATGCTGTTGGGACCATCAACTGTTCTAGGCGACGCCATACCACTTCAAGGACCGTGCTATTATCCTCGGAGATGCGGCGCATGCCATGGTTCCGTTCTACGGTCAAGGCCTCAATTGTGGACTCGAGGATGTCCGCGTGTTGGATATTCTTCTCCGGAGCGAGAGAGTGGACCCTGATTACCAAGTACCGGAAGGAACAGAAGATGTCCAACTAGCTAATGCTCTGAGAAAATACACCGAAAGTCGGCACGAAGACCTCGTTGCCATCTGTGACCTCGCGATGGCCAATTAGTACGTAGCTCGCCTTCCGATTAATATCTGTACGCTTAATGTGGATGTTGCACTGCAAGCGTGGAGATGCGGCACGATGTCATAACCCCTGCGTACCTCTTCCGCAAAGCGCTCGACAATGTCCTTTACGCTATATCTTCAACGCACGTTACGCTCAATTCTCTTATTCCCGTTCTCTCTCGCGTACCGTTTTCTCCGAATCCTTCTACTGGCTGGCTACCGCAATACACCATGGTCACCTTCCGGCCTGACATCAGCTACTCCACCGTCAAACGTCTGGCTTCCAAGCAGAAGCGAATCCTGGAGTATACGGGTTGGGCGAGTGCTGCAGTGGGTGTAGGGTTGGCTAGTATCACGTGTGTGACGGGTTTGCGTCGGTTCTGGAATCGAGGGTAAAGTATGCGAAGCCGGCGCAAGAATGCCGTGCCGTAAACGTCGGTAATTCTTTGTGTTCGTTACTATGTACTCAATCATGACTAGATGATTATGTCCAGCTAGATGCCGGAATATTTGCACCAATGAATCCATTTTCAGAGTTACGACACTAAGGAGCGGTGAAATACGCCAGATTTATTGGATCATACCCTCGTTCTAGTGAACATGCGGCATTCCAGATCTTCCATGGGAGAGTAATGAATTGGAACCGGGACGGGGTTTGTGCGAGTGCTCGCGTCGGTGATGGAATCATGCAAGAGTGATGAAAAACAAAATGATTTGCCAATATAGAACGACCAACAGAAAGACAGCGACAGCGAGTAGGAAGTATTCGTATCATACTCAAAGCAAACGCGGGGAGGAAGTGGCAAGTCCGTAAAATATAACAGGTCGTAGCAAGTCATAGGAAAAGGCGAAGAGCTACAAGGAGGCAATACGAGATGTGGTGAGCAAGAACGGATAAGCAGGCAAAAAAGATGGTATACGATGAAGCCGTCAAGATGAAGCGACCTCCTTGCGAGGCCTCCCTCGCTTCCTCTTCGGAGCACTCGACTCAGCGGCCTCGCCATCGCCACCATCACCGTCGTCCTTGCGTTCAGGTTTCTTCTTCGGTGGACGTCCTCTCGGACGCTTCGGTTTGGTCTCGGTTTCCGTGTCCTCCGCTTTCCTCTGAACGTTGTAGTAGCAATATCAGCACACGATCGGGATAAAAAAACACGTTACGGACTTTGGGAGGTCGGCCTCGCGGACGTTTAGCAGGGGGGGCATCGCTCGATCCTTCCCCTGCAGCAGACGTAGAAGGACCCGCTGCACTAGCGGCAGCGGACTTCTTGTTCTTGCTACCCGGAGGACGGCCGCGCTTGCGCTTCGGTGGTGCTTCAGGTTCTGGTGCGGCAGCAGGCTCTGTGAGCAAGGAGCGATAGGCAAGGATTGTGAGGACGATGAACCACGGCGCTTGCTGTTGGGTAACCGGAGTTGGAAACGGAACTAACCTTGCTCAGGGTCAGCAGCAGACTCCTCCAGCTCATCTGCTTTCGCTTCCTCGCCGAGATCCTCGTGCGCAGGAGAGGCCGACATGGTAGGAAGGCCGGGGAGAGTAGCGGAGGGTGGGGGGACAGGTGGGGGAAGGGGGAAAAGCGCGACAAGGTATTGCGCCCTCGTTTTAACGAATTATTCCCCTATTAGAGTTCTCTCGCGTGCATTATCGACCAAAACAGGAGTTTATTATCTTGGAAGCAATCATCTTCGTCGAATTCTGCTCACAACAGAGAGTACGTAATTGTGTCCGTCGGCTGCCAGACTCAGTGCCTGCGCCTCCTGAATCCTGATCTCCCGATGGGCCTCTCGCGGCAACGAGTTTCCCCCCGAGCTAATATGGAAACGGCAGACACGCACCTTGCGACTGGCGTTATTGTGTCGGGCAGACTCGCGAAAATGCACGCGATGTGAATTAGAAGGTCTGCAATGAATAATCAGATAACAGCGAGGAGAGCGTTCACAGGAAATGAAATCAGGAGGAAAAGGCAGCTGTGAGCGATATCCTGCCGGTGATCGGCAGCAGTTGGCTTCCGACGTAGATGGCGCTTGGGGGGTCGCTCGGGGGGGCTTTCCAGGTTGGCCGACGAGCGACAGAGGGCGTCACCCAGCGGGCAAGCGGATTGCACCATATGGCAGCGAAAAGAAATTGTGGAAGGTCAAACTCACCGCGGGAATCCAATTACTCGCTCCGACAACTCTCCGACGCAATCCACGCCACCGATAATTAAGTGGCACGTGGCTCGCACTCCTGCTAGCTATTTCTGGCACGTTTCCTGCCGGTCCAGCTGAATATTCGAGCCTCACTTATTAGTCTCCAGCTGTCCTTCCGCCATGCTCCCAGCCCTCCCATCATTTCTTCTCCTCTCTATCTGCTCCCCTGTGATAGCCCGTCTGCATCACTCGCTTGTTCCAGAAGACCCATACGCCTTCCCCAAATTTCGCGTCGTCTTCCTCAACGGTCTCCCCGTCCTAAACGATACCGCCGAGCGGTGGCTGAACGACGGTCTTCGCGGCGGAGAACCCGAGTTTCTCGACCAGACATGGAGGGACCCGCAATGGCAGGCCTCCCAGTTCAAAAGCATTGAGGGTGCTGAAGATACGAAGTCCCCATCGGCTGTCTGTGCTCTCCCTTGTGACCTCTCACCCTAAGCCTGATAATGTCTGGACTTCCATGCAGCCAGCTCCTCCTCGTGCCTCAGATTTCACACTGCAGCATCTGAGATTGGGTGCACTCGCTTCTTACTTGTGCTTAATCCCCCCACCGCCAGAAGAGAATTTCTCAATCCCTGACGAGCCGCAGACGGACGTCACACCGGTGCACAGCTGGTCGCTGCTACAGCCTCTGGCTGGGACATGTCTATTCGTATGTCCCCCCCGCGTATGCGAAATGACCGCAGCTGACTGTATGCGCTGTCTGGCAGCATAAGCAAGGGTGGTTTACGTATTCCTACTGCCATAATCTACATGTCCGCCAGTTCCATGAATTGCCGCATCAAAATCGTGTAGGCGAGTCTTCCATAATCCCAGTCACATTGGCACGCTGACTTATGGCGTGAAGGTGGTGAATACCAGCCTGAAGAGGACAATGAGGCAAGCCCATGATCATATCACGCATCTACTTTTTTTATAACTGACATCTCGTGTACAGTGGGAATCATATACTCTGGGCAAGGCCCCTCCCAGCCTGGAAGGAGGAGCTGACCTAACAGTCGCTGAACAGGCTGCCGTAGCAGCGAATGTAGAGCTCGCCCGCGGCGCGGGTTCACGATACCTGGTGCAGCGCTGGGGAGACGGCAGCTACTGCGAGAAGACCGGCAGACGTCGGGAAATTGAAGTTCAGGCGAGCAGGCATTTATTTTTAGTTGCTGCTGCCAACGGTCCGCTGATAGCAGTTACCGCCAGTTCCACTGCTCGATGACCATGCCAGACACGATACTTTTCGTGAAGGAGACACAGACATGCCATTACGTCCTGCACATCGCCACGCCGCGCTTGTGCGGCGAGCCTGGGTTCAAGTCGCGCCACGATGCCCGCGAGGAGGCATATATCCGCTGCCGGGAGGTGGTCGACGCGGAGGAATACGCGAGTATCGACAAGACCGTGCCCCCCGCAGACCACCCGACCAAGAAGCCAAAGCACCGCAAGCAAATTGTGGCGCCCCCACCACCCCATGCGGGTGCGGGCGTGGGGCATGGTTCCATGGGTCACAACGATGTTTTCCGGCGCGCGCTGGAGCACATCCTGACGCGCGGCGATTTGAAGAGCGGGGACCCGCAGGTGGTCGTCGAGCAGCCGGACGACGGAGAGATGGAGCTGTTCATCGAGTTCATTGATAACGACTTGAACGGCAACGGCGATGGCCATGGCGACGGCGATACATTCACTCTCAGCGGAGATGCATTGGCGGACGTACTTCGCGCGGCGGGATATGATATTAAGGGTGAAAAAGACGGCGGTTCTGCGAAGAGGAAGACCGCAGCGAAGGTCGAGGACGCAGAGGAAGCCACGGAGAGTAGAACGACGCAGCGCCGAGACGAACTCTGACTGCGGCCGAGGTCGAATCACGGCTGCTTTATTCCCTCGAGCATCACCGCAATATATTTCGGATTGGATGGTATCGAGTCTCTGAGCGAATGTCCGAAGTTGGAAGTCCTCAGCGCGCACCTGAATGGTTGAAACGTCCTTTGACTTATATTCTTTGTGAGATGTACGCATACACATTACACGAGCTCTCTTCTACCATATAGGCTTGTATACAGGATTTAGTTTGGTTTTGGCCCATGTGATGAGCATAAAAATCTGCAAAATGCAAGAAAGGAGCGATGCGATGTGTGGTGGTGAGTGCGGGAGCGGCGCCGACCAGCGAGCCTCTGCGAGAGTCCAAGCCAGGGTCTGGTGGCGCCGCGCAAAGAAGTAAACTCTATGCGCGGAGATAAAATGAAAGCAAACCGAATTCAATAGATATTATACACCCCATACGAAGCCGGAGCGCCGAAGGACGCTCATGCAGTCCGCAAGGTGAGCGGAGGCGGAGAGTAAGAGAAGGCAGGCTAGAAAAATCGCCGGTTCTTCTGCTTATCGTCCATGGGGACTTTGATGTGGGTGTGGGTGGGCTTAACGCCCTCCACCGAGCACGCAACAATGCCCGTCAGCCACTCGTCCCCAGCGTCCTCATCCTGAGGCTCGTGGACGTGGTCTGCACAGCGCGGGCTGTCCTTGTCGTGCGAGTTGCAGCCACAAAGGAGATCATTCGAACGGCCGCGACCGTACAGGAGATCAGTGAGCGTGCAGCGCGCGCTAGGCTCGACAAACATCATACGGCGGATCGCAGAGCGCGATTCGCGAGGGAGAAGGCGGAAGATCGACTCTGCGCCACCAGTGTGGAACGTGGCGACAGATGCGCGGCTGTCTACACGCTGACGCTGGCGGCGAGAGCTGTCGCCGTTCATGGCTTTGCTGGTCGGGCTCGTCGACGGCTTCTTCTCCTCCTTCTTGTCCGCAGACCGAGATGTCTCCGGCTCAGAATGGTGTGCGACGGTGACGGCCTCCTGGACGTGCGCGGCCTTGGCGAGCGCCGTGCGCCTGATGTCATCCGTACCGTGTTCCTTCTCCTTAACACCGTCATGCTTTCCCCTCAGGCCGTCGTGCTTATCCCTCAAGCCGTCGTGCTTGTCCCGCATGCTGTCATACCTTCCCAGAGCGATGTTGTGCTTCTCCGGCACAATGACATGCTTCTCCGGGACAATGACATGCTTTTCCGGAACGGCCTCCCGCCCGACTGCTTGCGGTTCATCCGTCGCAGCGACAGTCGCAGGAAAGGGGTCCCTCAAGGGAGTCATGGCCAGGCCACTGAGGGTAGTCGCACGGACGCGCGGAGAACGGAGAGGCGACGCCTCAGGGAGACTCTCGTGGAGGGGACTGTGCGCGTGTCCGCGGAAGAACATGGGCGACGCCTGGTCGGGAAGTGACTCCGTCGACGTGCCGGGGCGCGCGAACGTGCGCACGGAAGGGTCCATGTCCTCGCCCTCGGGAGGGGCGTGCGGGGTCATCCCGAGACTGAGCATCGTCGGGAGCGTCGCGGTCGAGCGCGAGAGCACGCCCGAGCGCACATGGGGCTTGCCCAGCGCGGAGTCGTCGGGAGAGCTGCCGGCGGAGCTACAGGGAGAAAGGTCGGGCTCGATAAAGGACGGGGCGGCGGAGTTCGGCGCGGTCGAGCCACGGGAGGCTGGCCCTGGAGTGGGCGTAGGGAGAGCGAGCGTGTCCTTGTCCTGTGTGTCCTCGATGGCTTGAGTCTCTGGCTTCTTGGAAAGGTCAGGGTGGGCAGTAACGAACGAACGGAAGCTGGGGTCTGATTTGGAATCTGGGATCTTCCACGGGAACCGGCGCAGCACCATGCACATGAAGATGATGGCGAGACTCCACACATCGGTCTTGCGTGGGTCATACTCATCCTGACTCAGCACCTCAGGCGCAAGGTAGGGATCTGACCCAACGATACCTGATGCGAGCGTCGTCTTCTTGCCAGGGTAATGGAAGACTGTCGCTGTGCCGAAGTCGATTAACTTCACGACGTTCTGTGTAGTCATAACACAGTTGTCGAGCTTCAGGTCACGGTGCGCGAGCCCTAGCGAGTGCAGATACTCGACACCGTCGCAAATCTGGCGGAAAACGCAGTATATCTCCGGGCGCGTCATATGCCCAGACATCACCACGCTAAAGAGATCGTACGGCGCATACTCCATCACCTACAAGAGGCAAGGTGTGAACAACCTTAATAAGTACGAGAGAAAAGCGCGACGCACTTCATAATAATGCCCATGATCAGTGACGATATCGACCGTGTCAATGATGTTGGGGTGCTTTAACGTGCTGCCCACGCAGAACTCGGCTGTAACCTTCTTCTGGTACTCGCGCTCGGACTCCCCGTGGCGCTTTGGACGAAACTCCTTCACAGCATACGTCGTTCCGCCATTCTTGGTCGACGCCTTGATCAAACGCACAGTGCCACCCGCACCTGACCCAAGTACGCGGCCCCACTTCCCGTACTTCTTAGACAGATGCGCGTGTGTCGCAGATGACAGAGAGGGGATGCCATTCAGATGAACTGGTGTGTGAACAGCGGTGCTAAGGGCAGCGGTGCTGAGGCCAGCGGTGCTACGGGCAGCGGCACTATGAGCAGTGGTGCTAGGGGCCCCATTCGTATTGGTGGTGGCGGGATGCTTCGACGACGAACCAGACGCAGAGCCAGCTGAACCAGAGCCAGAACTAGAGCCCGAGGCCTGTGTGCTGGACTGCGAATTAATGGTGCGCGGCGGCGAGCGCGTCGACACCTTGATGCTGGTCGCAGCAACCGAGGACGCGCCGGTGGATGGTGTCTTTACAGCGTGCTTCTCACCCATATGCTTAGACTCTTTCTCATCTTTCACCCTCACCTTCTTCCTACTCTCGTCATTCTTGTCCTTCTTGTCCTTATGGCCGCGCAAAAAAGTCGAAAAGCGACGGTCGGTCCTGTGTTTCCCTTCAATATCAGAGGGAAGCAACGCGCTGGTAGGCGTGGGCTCCGTTGCAGACGTGCCGGATGTCGCGACCGCAGGAGGTACATGGAGTAATGCCGACTGATCAAAGTTGACGGCGCGTCGGTGATCGACGGGGAGCTGGTGCGGCTCGGCCGGAGTAGCGAGAGCAGACGAGTGGCCTGACGAGGCACTTGGTGGCTGGGAAAGCGAATGAGGTATATGGTTATTGAGGAATCGCCGCAGGTCGTGGAGGGGGCCCGGATGATGCTTTCCATTCTTGACGGTGCCCGAGCTAGACGGGGGAGTGTTGTGAGGGTGAATGGCAGTCTGTAGAGTAGATGGAGCCAATTCCGGGTCAGGAGAAAGGCGGTGTGGGGATGATGCTGCGGTGCTCGGAGTGCTCGGAGTCATTGGTTGTCGGAGCTGCTGACTACTCTTGCGCTGGAAGGATGGAAAGCGAGGTGCAGACGGCGAGATGGGTGGTAGTGGGTCGGTCGAAGGACAGTCCGACATGGCGGAAGGAGGAGAATGGGACTGCTTGGGAGGCAATTCTGTCGAGATCAGCGGAGCTGGGCGGCTCGATGGGGATGGAGTCTGTGAGTTGGAGGACATGTTAAACGCAGTCAGCAACGACGTTACGGAACGGACGACGGGGACGAAAACGGGTGAGCGATAGGGAAAAGCAAATACCAACCTGGACCTGCTTTAGGCTATCTGTGGAAAGCATATCCGGAGAACGTCGCGCGGGTGTATGCGGTGCTGGCGGACGCGGAGAGGGTGTGGCCGCCTGTACTGAAATGGCGGGTGGATCGACGGGCTGAGCGTTCCAGGGAGATGGAGAGGGTGGATGGTCGGTTTTGGGGGATGAGAGTCTGGAGTGTGTGGATGGGGAGTGACGGAGCCCGGGTGAGTTGGAGGCGTCGAGGGCGGGGGAAACTGGGAGGGCGACGGGGACGGGGTCGACGGGGCGGGCGGAGAGCATGGTCGACGTGGCCGACGACGAGGAAGGCGGGAGAGCCGACGAGGGACGGGGAGAGGGAAAGATGTGGATGTGTAAGAGGGAAAGAGTGGAGGACACTTATGGCGCGCATCGCTCGGCAGAGATCTGAGATGCTCGGACCGGCACAGAATCGTCACTGGTCTCCCGTCAGACAGCGCCGGTCTCCCCGACTCCGTCCAACTCCGCCCGTCGACTCCGACCAACTCGCCCCCGACTCCCTCCTGCTCCTCTTCGACGACAACGTGCCCTCGTCCCAGTCCGCCTGCCCCCGACGCCTCCTCCGCCCCTCTTGCTCGGCCGCTGCCGCCGAACGCTCTCGTCGCCCGTCCCCCACGGCGCCGCTCCACCGTTTCTACTAAGCCCCGCTCGCTAATCCTCGCCCAGCCTCTCCTTCGACTCTCTTACCCCCCCTATTCCATTCTCGTCTTCTCGGGGCCTCTTTCGACGCCGCACCTCGTTGTCATGCCAGATAGTCTCTGTCCTCATGCTTGCGCTGCATATGCTTCCATCCTCCCCAAAACTTTATTGCTCTGCCAAGATGCCGCGCCGTTCCGACCAATCGGCCACCGTCGGAGTTTCTGGAGCCGACGCCGGCTCGGGGCGCCTTGCCTGATATGGTCATATCCCGAATCCTCGCGCCCAACGCGCGCCTGTCTCCGTTGGCGCCTTTCCGACATCTGCCAAGCTGTTCTCAATCCATCCGCTGTGCTGCCTTTTAAGCCTCCAGCCCAAGCCCATTACTCCGTCTTGGCTGGGGCCCATCACTCCGGCCGTCGCACCACAGCCGTAGCCGTGCCTTCACACGCGCTGTAAACTTACACCGGGTTACTTACACCGACGCTGTGGACTTCGGCAGCTCCACCAAGCTGCTGCTGCTAATTTTTCTGCGCGCCGCTTTCTACATGTGATCCACCAAACTGCCGTCGCCTTGGCTAGTGCTCCAGCCTGCGCCGGCACCCACTTGGCTGCGCAACTGCGTATATGCGCAGAATTATCAATCGGACGATGGTGCTATCGCGAGCGCACAGTAATCCACCCTCTCAGGCTCTGGTCCGCTCAAAGACCGCGAAATTCACCTGCAGGCCTCGTTCCGCCACTGCTTCTCTATTGCTATTAGACTCTATCATCTCGCTTTTGCCTTGGCGCTGCTTCGCAGCGCGTTCAGCTGAGAAATTACCGTTCAAAATTCCTCTGCCACAACGCTGGGCGCTTGTTCTCAGCTTGCTTGCGTCATGGGCCGCACTCGGGTCCGTTCTCGGAGGTCTGCCGCCCGGACTGTGCCCCTGTGGTCATCGATAGCTGCTGCGCCCGTGCCGCCGGCCATTGTTCGATCCTCGTCAGGACAGTCAGCACGAACGCAGATCCGGTGTCATATCCCCATCGTCATCTCCGTCTTCTTCGCCCCAGGTCACGTGCCGGTAAAACGCCTATCGAAGCAGGAGGACCACCAAGTCACCGTTTCGGAGCTCGTGGCTTTCGATGGTGTATGCGTTGTGATGGGCCTGTGTCAGTGATCTGCTTCTCTTGACCGCGGTGCGGATGCGGAGACTATGCTCGGACGTGTGCTCTCCTGCCTGCTTCGAAGGCTTCGCGAACGCCTTACTCGTTTGCTACCTCTTGGCACTGTGCAATGGGGGCGCGCACGAGCATTCGATCGATTCCTGCAGTATCTGTAGCTGCGTGTCGACCAGCTCGTGTCCTCGGCTGCGATGCTCGCCAGTGCGCAGATCCCGGCAGCACCTTGGTCGTCTGCAGGTGCATTGCTGCCAGCCTGCTAGTCGCGAAACGCGCGCAACGACTACCTGCTGTATTCGGATAATCTGCGGGCGCGTCGTTGCAGTCGTGGCACGCCACTTGGTTCTTCTTCGCTCCACCACTCGCTGCACTAGTACTGCGGTTCTGTTCCCGCGCCGCCTTCTGGCCAAGAACATATCGCGTGTACCCGCTGGCCCTGAGCGTCAGGTATTCGCAGAAGTGTATCAATGTCTATCCTCGGTCCGCCGCTGTCGGCGCGGCTGCTTCTGCAATACACTCTCGGTCCTCGGAATGCTGAGGCAGAACCTCGTTCTGAATCGGACGTTCTCGGGCCATGAAGGCGTGCTTACGCTGGGGGCGCTTATGTTCGTATCCGATATGTGTTTCTGTGGAGGCCTTTGCATCTGGATCACCCGCGATACTCGTCCGTCAGCCACTACTCACTGCGATGGTCTTGTTCGTGCCAATTATATTCAATCTTCCGATCAGACATGTGCCGTGGGATGCACGGTACACGTGCGCACGATTGGAGGCTTTCCTGAATCGTACGGCCCGCGGGGACTTGATTGTCCGGAGCAAGAGGGCTTGACGCGACGATACTGCAAGCGCGGTGCATATTCGCACCTGTCTATGGATTGGACACCGGCTCGACGGTGGACAAATGCGTATTTTGTTTCTGCACGTTGATCCTCCCGAACAGCGCTTGGCGTGCATCTCAGGTGAGCCGCTCTGGTTGCGGCTGACTGCTACTTACCGGTGGGGAGGGATGGACTTAAAGTGATGATGCGCGCAGTGCAAGGATCACACAGCGGCGCGTCTGCATGAGAACATCGTGCCTGCTGGGGTGGTATAAGTATAGCTTCTTGTCCATGGGGCGCCTATTGGCGCCCAGTAGCCGCCGCGTCGAAAACGGATTTGATGCTGAGGATGCAATTGACTTCAATCCCTTCTCGGCAGCACACCCGTTTTCAACACGGCGTCCGAGGACCCCGGATTATAGGTGGGGAACCCTGAGTGCCATCCGGACAAATTTTGGGCGAAATCCACGCACAACCCTGATATAATCCAGACAGTTCGGGAGAAATTTTTTGAAAAGCCTGGTGCTGGTAGACATTTTGGCCCCATAGAGCCCTCGGCGAGCGCCAAAATGGCACTTTCAGGAGCCTGATGCCACCATCCAGACAAGATTTGGGGGGAAATTGGCACTTCACCCTGATTTCATCCAGACACAAAGGTCGATTTTCGGGTTTCGGCGCTTAGACATTTTTGGGCTCGCCGGATCAGGGTTGTATAATCCGGGGTCCTGGCGTCCGGGAATCCAGGTTGTGTCTTGAGATTCAGGTAGAAGAGATCGCTGGGCGTGATTGGCCGTTTACTCTTCCTGGTTACAGACTGGCTGAGAAGTCTGTCTATGTGGTCATATTTCTTGCTGTATAATGGGTATCAGGAATACAACAACGTTGATTTCCTCACACGCAGTACGTTACGTGTGCACATTTTTGATGCAATTTTGAGCCTGTGTTCTGACAAAGCTGCGCAATCGACTTTTCCCGTGCCTATTTCACCAGTAACAGATCGGATACCATGTACAACCAGGAGAAAACACCCACTCTTGGGCCGCCGGCATACAAGTACGAGTGGTGATGGGGACAACTACTCGCGAAGAGCGAAGGACACGTGGGTTGGCATGTCTCACAAAATCTCTGGTGACCGGGGTTTGAACCTGCTGAAGGACGGTGCTTGGAAGTAAGTATGGCTGGAGATGAGCGTGATTATTTACCTTTCGTGCTGTAGGATTTGGATTCAAACTTAGCACGAGACAGTCATGACACAATCTCTGAGCCATTTATTTGCTTACTCGCATGTTCGTTCCCTGCTTTACCGGGACAGAAGGAGCGTGTATTATCGAGTGCGGAATGGTTGCCTTGTCTACAAAGAGGACTACCATCTCTATGCCGGCGCCTTAGAGGAGCGGCCTGTCCACATCGCAGAAGCAATTTCGATCTGTCGCGCGCGCACGCCGTCGGAAAAATATTCAACGAAGGAGGACGAGTGCTTGCGAGTCACCAAACCACTGAACGAATGGTTGTTGTCTAGTCTGCCTAAGTCTGCCTATAGACTAGAGTGTTTGCCTTGTGAGCCTCTAATTCGCCATCACGGGCGCCGTGATCACAGCTGTGGCGGATAATATAGCAAGTGGACAAAAAGAGATTCGAATAACTCACAAAAATATGATATTCAAGATGGCATTTCCTCTGACGGTTGCCAGGCAGCTGTATATACCACGGAGAAAATGATACATTGAGAGATGCACTTATCGGGCGGGAGGTGCTAGTCTGAGATTTTGGCCTCCAGAGAAAGGACAGAATAATGATCATCAATGTCGCCGCCATTCTCTTACCATGGACTGTAACAGTGTGCCACACCTGACGCACCTCGTCTGAGATCAGGACGCGCGAACGCGTTGCAGTCTTCGACCGGAGTCGCAGTCCGGTATTTTGGCGGTTATCATATCCAGAGAGCCGGAGCACGCCGGCGCGTCATAGCTTCGGAAAAGGCAGGAAGTTACGCAGACACGGTCGCCGATATGACCACGGTAAACCCGACTGTGGCCGACAGCACGAAATATCGCGGGAAGGGGCGCTTATGGTTCGCAGTCCGAGGCTGGTAAACTCAAAAATTAGCGGAAGGATGGTATTGAAATTGAAGATAGCGCAGGTAATAGGTTGCATAGTTTGATGGAATATGCTCCACGAGAGGAACAAAATAAGAGGGAAAAGAGGTGAGCAAAAACATAGACCGTGGCTCTCACCGCAAAGCATGCCCCATAAAATCGGACACTGTATCGTCAATATACAGGGATATTATGAGGCTCGCAAATATGACACCCCTTGCATTTAGCATAGTAGAGGCGGCTAGCAGCTCAGTCCTGGTCATCCACATCCCTCTTCCTCTTCATTTCCTTGGACACCTTGTGCTGCGCTGCCTCGTGTTTTGCAAGTTCGATCGGCACCTTCGACACGGGACTCTTCGAAATTTCTGTGAAGAAAAGATGCGTTATCAGTGCATTGGTCAAATGGCGGAAGCACATGATAGATGTGCCGTACCTTGCTTGAGATCGTACCTGCCGAAAAAAAGATCAGCATGAGATGGTGAAAGAGATAACGACATTGACGGTGAAATAGATATGTGTTGATACCATTGCGAAGGTGACACGATAAAGTGCAAAAAAAAATCAAGAACGCACATCACTTCGTCGTCATCGTTCGTCAGGAATGTGATAGAGGTTCCCTGTTTGCCCGCACGACCAGTACGACCTAAAACACGAAGCTACATTCAATGGCGTGCCTGCAAACTGAGATTTAAATGACAAACCGATACGGTGGACATACGCCTCGATGGTATTGGCCATCTGGTAGTTAACTACTAGACTGACATCCTGCACATCGATACCACGTCCAGCAAGGTCGGTCGCAACCAGAATGTCCGAGTCGCCGGATCGCAAAGATTGGAGGGCCGCCTCTCGCTGTTCCTGGTTCTTGCCTGAGTGCAGTGTCGCTGCGCTCCACTGACAAGCAATTAGGGTCAATGAACCCGAACAAGTGGTCACAGAAAATGATACGTACACCAGCACGTTGGAGGTCTTTGGCGACCATATCCGCAGTTTTCTTCTGATTGACAAAGACGATGATGGGCGCAGCATACACGCCACTGTTGAGAATTTCCAGCATCTTGTGCCTAGGCGTCTTTCGTCAGCTTGAATGAGAAGTCAAATCTTCGCACTCACTTCTTCTTTTCGTCTCCATTGACGAACTCGACCCTCTGGTCGACGGTGTCGACGGCCCTTCCTGCTTCGCCAATGGTGATAATTGCAGGCTTTTTCAGATACCGCTTCGTCAGACGCTCGACGGGAGGAGGCATTGTTGCCGAGAAAAGTGTCGTCACTCTGTTCCGGCCCTTCTTGATCATTGTCTCTCCATCCACATCCATTTGCTCGCCTTGGTCCTCCCCTTCCATTGTGTCACTCGGCAACTTGTCTAGGATGAATGTGAGGTCGACCTCGAACCCCAGATTGACCATCCGGTCGGCTTCGTCCATGACGACATACCGACACTGCGACAAGACGATGACATGTCTCTCAATAACATCCTTGAGACGACCAGGGGTAGCGATGATAATCTCAGCACCGGATCGCAAGTTGAATTGTTGCTCTTCTACAGCGCGCTACGAAGTAACGTGTTAACGAGGTGGTACAATCACGATGTGCGAGAAACAAGACGCACCCCTCCAACGATGGACACACAAGTGAATCCCAAGGGACCTGCAAATCTCTTCGCTTCTGACTCAATTTGCTGGGCCAATTCACGGGTGGGTGCAAGAATGAGGGAATAAGGACCCAAATGTCGATTTTCGTCCGTAAACGGGGGTAGTTTTGAGATGAATGCCAACATGGGGATGACAAATGCAGCCGTCTTTCCGGAACCTGTTCGAATACTCATGCCAAAGTGAACTTTGAGAGCCTGTCGAAAACATACATACCAGTTTCAGCAATACCGATAATGTCGCGGTTCTGTAGACCAATGGGAATAGCTTGACGCTGAATAGGCGAAGGATCCTTGTACCCGATCTTCTCGACAATGACGAGAATCTGCTCTGGGATGTCTGACTCGGCCCATGAGCGGATTGGATGTGGTATCTGTCCACCTGGCGAAGTTTCATAAGCAAAGGACAACACCGATACCGCAGATAGAGCCTACCTCTTGCGGCGATGCTGAAGTCTTCTCGGAAGATACGCCAGTCCCGTTCCTTCATCTCATCCAAAGCTTTTTCAGTCCAGTGTCTCTCATCTAGACCGGCCTTCAGAGCCTTTCTTCGCTCAAGTGGATCTACAAGCTGCATCCCTTCACCGCCATTCTTCTGGCTGTTGTGCGGTACACCACCTCCATCGTCCATTCCAGCAATGTGTCCTCGTCCGAACATGATTTGCGCGCCCTGTCGTTGGCTCCCTACGGCTGAGGGTGTCTCCGCAGAGTATGTGTCATCTTGCTCGTCCCAGTCGAAGACGAACTTGCGATCGTTCATCTTACGAATCTTGCGCTTCTTCTTGTCGACACCAAGGTACCGTGAACGAATGGCAGTAAGATCGCTGTCGGTCATTGGAGGGGCATAAGTGTCGTCTGAGGAAGCCGTTGCTGAAGACCTTTGAGTTGTTTCGTTGGATGAAGGTCCTAATGGCACAGGCGGCGGAGGCATGGACGAAGAAGCAGATGAGCCGCCAGTCGCAGGGCCCGTTGGCGGTGCCTTTGCACGGTCAGCTCTGGGACCAGTAGGGACACCCTGGTAGGAGCCTCCTCGTCGGTCATCATACGGACGCCTGTCTCGATTGTCACGGTTATCGCGACGTCCATACCGTTCTCTATCCCTGTCCCGGTCGTGGTCTCTGTCGTATCTGTCATCATCTGTAAATAAGGAAGTCGTTACGATGGGTGCAACCGCGGGATGAGATACAACGGACTGACATCGACCGCCGCCCCCGTACCTAGAAGCGCGTTCTCGCTCTCTCTCCCGCTGCCGAATCTCCTCCGCCTCCATCTCTAGTATTGCCCTATCCTGTTTCGCTCTCTCCTCCTTTTCACGCTGATCTTTGATCTCTTGAGCACGCTTGTCAATTGCAAGCTGGGCACGCTGCTCTTTAGTGAGGAACTTGGGCTAGACGCGCTTACTGAGCAAATGCAGACCGAGGAGGTAAGTATCCACACACCTTTGAGGACGCCTCTTTCTCCGCCTTCTGTTTCTGCAGCAACGATTCAATAGACAGAGGCTGAGTCGCAGCCATGATAATGGAGGTGCACTGGCAGTGCAGGTCGAATTTGGGTCGAATTGCAGCTTGGATGATGCTGCAGGTGACAGCCACGTGCTTGCTGCCATGTTTTCCCGACAACTTGTCCTGGTCCAGTGCTCAATAATCGACGGCCCCGCGTTCAGGCTTCGTGTGCGGCCACTCAGCACTCAAGTCTTGTTCACGACGGCTTAGACTCATCTGCAAGACACATGCAATCCTTTACTTCAAAAATGGGGCATTTGGAAGATTTCCGTATGTTTTCTCCGCGCCCCGAGACTCCAGAACCGGAATCGCGGCAGGGACGCAGAAACGGCGCTTCAGGTGTGCAGCTTCTGGACGATGATGGAGGAATATCCCAGCAGGTCTGTCGCGTTCTTACATGCGCATAATCCTAGGCTGAGTTCATACTATCCTAGTTGGAGTTATGCTTGAAACATATTTTTGCAAAGTACTGCACTCCACCACCTCCACCCCCTACGCCCACAAACAAGCGAATAGAGCTACTCATTCCTCCTGAGGGCGCGTATCTCTCCCCTCAAGGTTTGGATGCTTGGGCCCGGGATACGAATGGTGCTCCGTTTGACGACGCAACAAAGGAAGAGTTGACGGAGTTTCTGGACGTCACGGATGAGGGTTGTCTAACGTGAGTTTTCGTTGCAGTATATTTACCGTTTGAGTTGCCAAGGCAATTGCATATGCGACTTCCGAGTGCTGATTGACGCTCAGGTTGAAGGGCTTCATGCAAGTATATCAGTTGCAGACGGAGGCCGACGAGGAGGAAACTTGGAGGGACTTGGTGAGTTCTTTGAACACACAAATAAACCTTAAAGCCTAAAGCTTGATGGCGTGCTGTCACAGTCGGCTCACGGTTTTGATCGAACATTGAGGCTTGTAGCCACCCGGCGAGAAGAGATGGACTGGGAGAGCACTATCTCATTGTAAGTGTGCAGCAATTGCAGTGAACGTGGCTAAATCGCGCTTGCAATAGCGAAACATTCTAGTGACAGAATGTGCACGCACACATTGGACTCTCATCGTGGGACCGCACATCATACCCTTTACCGTCACTGATAGTCATATACCTGAGCAGCAAAGGTCGATGGACTTTTTGATTTGACTCAGTCTGTCGTGCACCCTCTCTGCCTACCGGCCATCGATGTTACTGACCATGCCATGTCATGTACGAAGATTATAGTTATTTCATGTACAAGAACAGTTCGTGGAGACAGTCACTGTCGTCGGCCGGCGAATGGCAAGTACTAATATCCCACCTTGCTCGTTACACGACATCACAGATTTTTTACGCCGTGGTAATACGTCGCGCGTGTGGAGCTACCAGGTGCCAAGTGCAACACTAGCAGCTATTAGTGCTCCGATTGAGCGTCAATTTCCATATCTCTATACCCTCCCATTCTTCTTTACTCCATTTCACTCCGCCTTTCTCCATAGCCTTTACTAGTTTCCTGTGTGCAACACGTTCTATCGTGAAGTTCCAAACGTGTTTTGCGTCATACAGAGCTTGATCGATCACAGAAGAATCGCGGCGTTCAATACAGAGATAGACCGGGGGCGAACGATAGGGAGAGAAAGTGCACGAGAGCGCGCTGAGAGCGTGGAGAGCACGCAAAAGGGGTGACACAAGGTCTGGGGTATAGAGGGTATCGGAAGATATGATGAGATCGAAGGGCGGCCCAGGACGAACGCTATCCTCATTCTGTGCTCCACGAGGAAGGGATGGAGATGCAATGACGCGTTCATCGTCCCAGACCCATTGGTCCGGTGACACCGTCCAGTCCAGGACACGCACATGGATAGAGCCACTGTCTGGTGAAAAATTTCCAACGTTGCGTGCGACATTCGCCATGAGGACGGAGTCTACGACATCAGGCAAATCGGTAGACCATACATCCCAGCCGATGGCACTCAGAGCAAGCCTGCAACAACGAGAAAGGTTGTGGTCGAGAACAGTCGATGGAGGGTGGTTCTGATAAAAACATATTCCACGCTCATAAAAGCAGAGACGCACGCGGATAGTCCTACTCCGCTTCCAAGTTCTATAGCTCTCAAGCGCCGCTGTCCCGCAACTATAGGGCGAGAGGATTTGTTCTTGAGGGCATCATCCAGATACAAGGACAAGGCTTGCGCGCCTAGCCAGAGCGCGGTACCGTTTGTCGCGCCGTTGTCACTCTGGGCGAGATCAAAGAAAAGATGTCGAAAAGGATAACGTAGGAGAGGGAGATGTTTTGTGTGGTGGGCGGGCAGAACGTGCGGATGATTTGAGAGCATACGTACGGTAGATGGGTGTTCAGAAGCAAACCTGCCACGAGGCGGGCGCAGCGCTACAAAGCAGTTCATACACCCTTCGCGTTGCACCGTCGGCGTTGCTTCCACGTTTCTTCTTCTCCGCAGCTCTCCCAACCTGTATTAATTCGCCAGTCCTGGATCATCGCTAGACGTTGCAGCCGTCGTTCACCATCAGCCCATGAAGGCTTTTATCAACCGCTTCATCTCCAAAGAGAGGGACAGAGACAAGGATGGCTGCAAGGAGAAGATACCCCACCTCCCGCCGCTCATAGAATGGCCTCCGCAGCGCGCGACTTCCACCCCCAGCTCCGTAGGTTCCTCCAAACCCCTCCCAGATCTGTCCGTGCGTCCATTGCCTCCGATAGAGGAACCATCGTCGACCGACTCGTCCTCTACACCAACGCCGATCGCACCAAATACACCGTTACCTTCCGCAGGACCGTCGCAAGATGTAGCTCCTGATTCAAGCAAGGAGCCATCTGGTACCCCACTACCACGCTCAGAACACGACTCTGCAGGCCGTAGTTCACGCAAGACCACTAATGCAAGCATGAGCACGGCGACAGGCAACAGCACAGATATCCAGAAGAAAGTTGCATTCCTCTCTCCACCCCCCACTCCTGGTCCCACGTCTGACCGCTCCCTTCCTGACGTGGAGGCGTCCACGTCCTCTGCTTCAGCTACTGCTCCAATGAAGAGCACCGTGTCGCGTTTTCAAGCAAATCATGTCAAGGAGACACGAGGTTCAACATCTACGGCTGCGTCCTCCAGGACCGATGTTACTTCTACCCTAAAGGCGAACAAGCAAGCTTCGTTTGCACGTGCGACAACGTCTCCGTATCCTCAAAAGAACCTCGGAGATGGTGCGTCTATTCACCAGTCGTTGCGTTCTGGGACGCCATACTCTCAAATGTCCAACACGAGCAGTAGAATTCTTTCTGCATCATCGTGGAGCGAAGTCGCCGAGGAGGATCTCGTGTCTAATATTGGGCAACGGGAACGTACACGACAAGAAGTACTCTGGGAGATTGTAGCAAGCGAAGAGCGGTATGGCTAGCGCCGTCCCTACGTTCTGCATCGCGTTTAATCGTCTATGTCACAGATATGTTACGGAACTGCTCAAGATGAAAGAAACATTCATAGAACCGCTGCTTCATCCTTATTCTGCTCCCATGCCCGTACTGTCACCGACTCCACTGGATTACGAAGATTATTCCCATTCAGATACCCCCCGAGAATCCCTAGAAAACCTTCCAATCGCTTCGCGCTTTCTTTCACCTGTAGGATTCCTGTCAGATTCACCTGCGCCATCGACGCCGAAGGACGATGGTCACCCTAATATCGATGGAGAGTCGATGAACTCAGCAGAAGAGGACGAGGCCGATGATCGTATGGGTGCAGCGTATCACTCGTCTCGTCAAATGAGCACAGCAGCAAAGCATAGCCATCCCCGTTCGCCGTACGGTACTTCAGCTATGCGATCGGGGGCTGGTAAGTTCGGAACAGCGGTACCATTCCCTTCGCGTTCACATCAGTCCTTACCTCCGCCCGTTCGGCCTAATCCTCTGGCGTCATCCACGCAATCGCTGGGCAGACAGTCTTTCATGACCGAGCGTGGGGGTGACGCCTCAAAGTCGACCACCACAGGAGGGTCGAACGTCCTACGGAAATTCAAGAGGAGCAACGCAGCAGCTGCTGTAGTTAACCATGCAGTACCTTCAGCGCAGCTTCCGGAGGACTTGCGGATATGCCTAGAAGTTATTGAGGGTGGGATTCTAGACGGGAATTTGCGGCTTAGTGATGGTTTGCGGAAGAGGTATGACGAACAATATCCTCTTGTGCGCTCACTAGCGGACGTGTTTGTGTCTAATGTAAGTCAGATATCCGCCCTGAACGCTACCGTTCCGTTGATTGATATGGGTAGTCTCATATCCTGCATGGGTATGCCACGTACGTCCTCCACTTGGAGCGGGCACTGGAGCAGGTAGACAATGCCTTGTCTAACGCAAGCGCTAGTAAAAAGCCAAAAAAACAAGACGCTGACCAGTGGATGAAAATCTGTCAGGCGCTGCAGAGGCTAGAGGTGATTGCTTCAGAGAAGGGCGAGACTGGTCTCGCAATTTCGTTGTCGAAGCCCTTTCAGCGATTACTCAAGTACCCGCTTCTCTTCCAAAACCTGTTGTTCCACACCGACCCCAGCACTTTCGAGTACGAGAGCACTCTGCAGATGGTAGCGGAGGTAGAGACGATCGTGAGGAGTATCGAGGACGAGAAGATCCAGAAGGAGGAGCGAGATAAGACGAGAGATGTCTTTGCTCGGATTGAAGGATTGGACAAAGTCAAACAGCTCATGGTTCCGAAACCATCGAGAGTGCTGTTGGAAGAACGGCCTGTCGTTGGCATCAATCCTCTCACTGACCCCACAGCTAAGCCATCAGGTCCGCCCCCCGTTTCTCAGAACCCCAAGGCAGTTCGCGGTAAGACTTCGTTCAAACGGTTGAGCGACGTTCTGCAATCGGGAAACAATGGGATTGGCGGAAAAAAAGACCTTTGGCTGGTAGTATTCAACGACGTCGTGCTAAGATGTCAGCGCACAGGCACGACATCGTTGCCATTGGTTGCGGCGACAAATTCGCGCACCAACTCACTACCAGAGTTGCAGGGCAAGGCCAAATACGCGACAACTGGTCGGCGGAGCGCGCATACCAAACCTCGAAACATGTACAAGTTCATCAAGGTTTGTCTCTACCGTTTCAAGGTGTTAGGCGGGCTCACGATTCGAACATGTGTAGATCGAGACATGGGCTATCGGAGAGGTAGTGCAGCCTCGAGAGGGAGTTGTGT
This sequence comes from Sparassis crispa, assembly GCF_003851025.1. NCBI lineage: Eukaryota > Fungi > Basidiomycota > Agaricomycetes > Polyporales > Sparassidaceae > Sparassis > Sparassis crispa. The sequence goes on from NW_020939750.1 coordinate 992,298, forward strand.
CGATGGAAGAGTGAATGCTTGCCTTTCACTCTGTTTCTGAAGGCGCTGACACGTTTGACAGTGTCGTTCGCTCACGACAACAGGTCCATTCTGGTGTGCCACAGCCCAGGATAGTCCCACTGCCAGACGATGACGAGGAAGGCGGTGAATCAGACGACTCGGACAGGAAGAGCAAGATGAGCTTTTCTTATTGGGGAGCAGACAAGGTTACTCTGCAGAAGCCTCTCGTCAAAGCAAGAGTACCGTCTGGGAATGGAACTCGGCGAGGAGCAGGTGTTACTGCGACTTCGTACGGCCGAGAATCGTCCGCGAATGCCAAGTTTGGTACTCGATTAGTCTCTGGAGAATCTCCTAACACCGCTCGTCCTGCTAGTCGTCGTACACAAGCTACTCCAGTGAACCGGCGACAACCCCATTCTGACGAAAACCATTCCGTTAAGGCCACCGTCACTCGGGAGAGACCAGCTTGGGATGGTAGCACGCGCTCGCCTATCTCCACCACTCCGGTCCCCAAGCGCGCTCGCAACACTTCACAAACAAGTGCAGCGACTCGTACGAATGTGCCTAACAAGCTGTCTTCCCCAGCACCATCTGAGGATTCCGGTGTTGGTTTCTACCGTCAAATTGTCGCCCAAAACCCTTCGCTCAATCGCCTGAATCCCTAGATGCTTATATGAACCCCACCCCTTCTTCCTCGTCACGTCTTCATGGATTTCATTCACGACCAACTTTACTCACTGTCCTTATGGTCCGCACGTGTCTCCTTAATGTGTGCTTATCATGCTTTTTCTCTTCTCTTACCACTGTCGTTGAGTACCCATAGCTATGATACCATATCGCTCCTTATTCTGTCGCGCATTTCTCTCTAATCTCATCACCCTCGTTATGCTTTCTACTAGCGTCATCTCTCCAGCACTGTTCAACGCACATTCTTCATCGGGGACCATCGAAGCACGTTTGGGCCATGATGAACACACTTCGCTTTACTGTCTATTAGCTATCTCTTGTTCTAGATTTAAGATGTATTATCATACCTACGGCATGCCGCTAGCTGGATATCCCATATGCTGCATTATGGATGCTCACACTCCGTCCGCTCGGGTCGGAAGAACAACCCCAATCTCCTCGAGGTATCCACCTGTAGAGAAGTCAGAGACAGGTGAGCTATGTTCTATCGCGCATGTTAGGATACTTACCGGACTGCAGTTTTTGCAGCAGCCTCCAATGGGAACAAGCCTATACAGTAACGCGAATCAGCATGACATGCTAGCTCTGGGGCAAAATATTCTACCGTCAAAAATCTCTCGGATGAAGTACCCTTCTTTTGTGTCAGGCGTATTTTCTGGCCAGCGCTCAGCGCGTTTCTCGAAGTCTTCGTCGGAAACAATCGTTGTGGCGTGGTCTTTGATGCTGCGAAAAATTATGACGCATCTACGCGGCAAACAAAGAAACGTGCAGCTCACCCATCTATCCATGAGTACCCTACACCGTCCGAGAATTGTTCCTTTTGGCGCCATAAGATCGAACTGGGGAGGTAAGGCTGGGCGTGAGGGCTAATTAATTTTTGCCACTGCAAAATCTGTTGTTACTTACCTTGCCATCGGGTGCACAGTCGAAAGCTTTCCGGAGGATGTACTGCAACGGGACGAGGTGAGATCACGGAGGTGGTTCGAAAAAGAATTACCTTTTCCATCTTCGGTCGGCCATCCTTGTCCACTTCCTGGGCAGAGCCTTTGCTGAACATCTTCTCCTTCGGGTCGACGTTTAATGCGACCTCGAGGAAGGCTTTGTCTAGGAACGGGACACGAGCTTCAAGTCCCCATGCCATTGTAGACCTAACAATCACCGGATGAGATTAAAACCAGGGATATGAGGGAAGCAGATTATACTTGTTAGCTCGCAGACAATCAGAGGTGTGGAGGTTTTTGACCCGTCGAATGCACTCTTGATGGAATGAGACAGGATCGGGTGCAGCATGGAAGTAGAGGTAGCCTGGCAACGACGTCAGCTGAAGTACTACGGCCTCGAACAAGCGATCCTGACCGCCAAATATCTCGTCGCTACCCTCACCGCTGAGGACCATTTTAACACCCATGGCCTTAATCTTCCGGCTCAGAAGATACATGGGCGTGCTGGCACGAACGGTCGTTACATCGTATGTCTCCAGATGATAGATAACATCAGGAATCGCGTCGAGACCTTCTTGGACTGTGAAGACATATTCATGATGCACCGTCCCAAGATAATGTGCCGCTTTCCGAGCAGCTAACAGGTCGGGGGAGTTTTCGAGACCAATCGAGAACGAGTGAAGCTGGGGCCAAGATGCAAGGGTATCTGCGAAGGCATCAGGATTTGGTACGCCAAACCCGTGCCAGAACCGCAAAATTTCGCACCGTATTCGGAAACACCATTGCCAATCGGAGACGGAGGACCACTCTGTGCCTCTGCCAATTTTCGCTTTCGCCTCTCTGCTTGTGCCTGGGCAACTTTCTCTGTCTCTCGGGAGGCAATGGCAGCAATCAAAGAACTGTCGAGCCCTCCGCTGAGCAATACGCCGTACGGCACCTCGGACATCAGCCTCTTGCGCACAGCTTCCTCAAGCGCTCCACGCAGAACGGTGAGGTCAACGGGCTGCTCGGGGATTGTCGCCCCAGGACCTTCCAAATCGCCATCCCACCATGACGGTTGATAGTAGCGGCAGGTAGACTTGTCCCGGCTATCGTATACGTGTCCTGGAGGGAACGAGATGATGCTGTCACATTCATCTACGAGGGCCTTCAACTCAGAAGCGAAATATGTTGCTCCAGGGTGTTTTGAACTCCAGCCCTGATAGAGGGTGGTGATACCGATCGGGTCGCGAGCGGCAATGATACGCGACGGAGTAACGGACTCATCGAGGAGTACAAATGAGAACATTCCGTCGAGGAGTGGGCACAAATCCTTGTCATGCTCCTTGTACTGCAAAGCAGAAATAGATTCAGCACTAGCATGGAAACATGACGTGATACATACATACCAAGGGTATAATTACTTCACAATCTGAATGGGTCTTGAACTTATACGAGTTCTTGAGCTCAGCACGAAGCTTGACGTGGTTGTAGATCTCTCCATTGACGGCGAGGATGATTTGTCCATCCGTGCTCACAAGAGGCTGAGCACCGGTATCTGCAGGTCGCGAGTTCAACATCGTCTTCGGTCGGGATGCGGTGAACGGTATATACCGACGCCAACGATGGCCAACCGCTCGTGAGCCAGGATGGTTTGTTTTCCACTGTAACAACCGGACCAGTCAGGACCTCTATGGCGGATCTTCTTGGCACACGCAATGATACGAGGCCTGTCAGAGGATGGCTTCTCTAGCCCGTGAGCGATAACAATCCCGCACATTTCTAGAAACTGTGGGAAGTGTACTGGAAGGCAATTGTTGCGGACTAAGTCAAGCGCAGATTTTTGAGCGAGTCCAGGGTGACTCGGATTCTCCAATGAGCGCCAGCCAGAGACGGATCAGATAAGATAGCACCTCTCGATCACTGTCATCTCACTTCAAATCTCGCGTTGATCTCCCTTTCTACCGAGCTTCCTACTTATGTTCGCTCAGGTTCGCTTCTTGCGGGAGATGGCGCATAAAGGCACTGACTCGTACCTATTTTACGCGATTACATCCACTACGCGAGAATTCTTCAACGCGGAGTTAGCTCAACTACCCCAAGGCTGACAAGATGAATCTTCGGATCTGGTCCCCTCGAAGCAATCATTAATTATTGTCTCAATCTCAGCCTTCTCCTCCATAGTAAGAATAACATCTCTTTGCCAGAGTCTGCATAATAGCTTTGAGTACCTTTCAGGTGTAGTGAACAAAATGAGATCAGCATATAAAGATCCAGGCAGAACACCCAGATTATGCAGTCATGCCAACTTGTATGTTATTATGGCCATCAGCTGTAGGCACAGATAAATTCCTGTGCTCACCACTGTCAAACACCATTGTAGTCACACCTGGAGGCAATGCATCAAAAGCTGCTTCAGGCTACTCATTGGAGACAATAGTTGTCAGTACTTGAACTAATTATTCCAATGGTAACATTTGAAGTATGTAGTGCTCCAAGCTTTGTGGTGTTTGTTGTTCACCATCCTTCATACCGAAACTGGTTTGTGACAAGCCAAGAGCCTAAATTTGAGTTAATGAAAAGCATGGATATGCAGGTGAGCTCCTGTTATACTGTCCCTGAGCACCCAATATCTCTGGTGATTGACCTTACAGAAAATGTTGACATCCAATAAGATAGACCCACTACTACTATCGTCACAGCGTGACACATCAGGTGCCTCAGCCAAAGTCTGTCACGGTGGCACAAGATTTTGGGAGCCTAAATTCTCCATCCCTCCCAGGCTCCTAAAACCAGCCGTCGCTACTCGCTCCTTTATCATATGTTTTAAGAGATCATGTGATATATATATTTTATGAGACTTACCCGATTGAGCGAGAAAATAGCCGAACAAGAGGAGGAGAACACTATAGGACGGCTGGCCTATAATGTCATAGGCCAGCCGTCCTATAGTGTTCTCCTCCTCTTGTTCGGCTATTTTCTCGCTCAATCGGGTAAGTCTCATAAAATATATATATCACATGATCTCTTAAAACATATGATAAAGGAGCGAGAACGCTATAGCGACGGCTGGTTTTAGGAGCCTGCATCCCTCCCCCAAAATAAAACAATCTGTTTCTGTAACTAAATCACAAAAATCATCTTCTACCAAGTTATTGCAGCAGATTTTTGACATTTGTCCTGTGCGTGAAGGATTTGGCCATTCAGTGTGTTTCTCCCGCCAAGCGTGACAAAAAAGTCACGTGATAGTAGTCGAACAGTACACCACAATGACACCAATGCAGCTGCGGTAGCTGCCCCAGCAGGATTCTCCTAATGTAGCATGTAGATCCTGAGAACTGCAAAAAGAACTTGGTGAACTCGACTCATGGATCAGCGCTCAGCCTCCACACAACGAGGACGGTCGATCCTAGTGGTGAACATGCCTAGATTGTGCTTAGATGCAGGACATGAGGCAGAGATCGACAGATTCTTCACCGACAATGATAGTAAAATCTGATGTTTACTTATCGGAAAAGACTCGCTGCGCAGAGCGATGAAGCTTTGAAACCAACTTCCCCCGTGCCAAGACAGTTGCGCGTGAAATCCCGCGCAGTCCAATTTGAGGCTGGGCGTCTAAAACGTACTCAACGTCGCACCGCGTCCTTCCCGACTGCGCAACCTATCTCCTCCTTTCTCTCTTTTCTCTTGCTTTGTATCCGACTGCTGTGACTCTCCTTTAAACTTTTCAATGGCTCGTGACAGACTTGCGGCCCTTAGGGTATGTTGACAAGCGATCATGCACGTCAATCTGGAGGCTGACCAGCTGGCTACGCAGGCCCAGAGACAACAAGAACAACAAGAACAACAAGAGCAAGGAGGCGCGCCCCAGGCACACGAAATGTCAGGCTTGCGTTCTCCTGATATTTTGATACCCGCGACCCCTCCAGCTGGGAACGGGGTCACTGACCCAATGGCCGCATTCTATGAGGAGGTGCGAGCCATTTTCTTACTCTCGCTCCTAAATCTCACCGCATAAATGTGTTATGCTTCAGGTGTCTTCCATTCAAGATTCAATTGCTACTTTCAGCGCAAACGTAGCTCGCATCGGTGACCTCCACTCGCGGACACTGAATTCCACCGATGACGGCGCGAGCCACCAGAATGCTGCACTCCTCGACGACCTGATCGCCCAGACGCGTGATTTGAGCAATATTTTAAAGCAGCGGATCCAAGCATTGGCAGCTGCACCCTCGGCGCGTCCACAGGACTCGCGCATTAGGAAGAACCAGGTCAGCTCTCGCGCATATGTTTTAGCTCACGTCATTACTATGAGATAGGTACTAACATCGGATATCACTGAATCTTAGACTGGACTCTTGCGATCCAAGTTCGTTGAGGTGCTACAGAATTACCAGCAGGTGGAGCGGGATTACCGTGCACGGTACAAGCAACGTGTCGAACGGCAGTTCAAAATTGGTATGTGTGCTCTGTGACATTCTGGCTTTCTCTCTGGTGACGGGTACTCAGTGAAACCTGATGCTACACCGGAGGAGGTCAACGAAGTGGTGAACGACACCGATGGGCGAGGTGAACAGGTTTTCGCGCAGGCGGTGCGTCCACTCCCCTGTCACCCTCGATTCACCTGATGCGACAGTCTTTCAGCTTTCGGTGTCGACGCGATATGGCGAATCGCGAGCCGCTTATCGGGAAGTGCAGGACCGCCACCAGGATATACGCAGGATTGAGCATACACTGGAGGAGCTGGCGCAGATGTTCAATGACGTGAGTGTCCAGGTATTTCCGTATCTACGGCCGTGAACCTATTCCTTCGTTCAGATGAGTGTACTTGTGGAGCAACAAGACGAAACCATCAACGCCGTCGACACTACTGCGGGCCAGGTCGAGGAGAACACTAAAGCCGGGTGCGTCCTGATAAATCTTCTTGTATTTAATACGACTCATGACTCCCGCCATGCAGCTTGGACCAAACGACAAAGGCGGTCAAGAGCGCGCGCGCCGCGAGGCGCAAGCGTTGGTACTGTTTCTTCCTCGTGCTCATCATTCTGATCATTGTGGGCATTGTCGTCGGTGTTGTCGTCGGCACAAACGTCAGTAACAGCCACAAGAATAATAGTAATAGTAGCAAGACTCGCTAATTATGTTCGCTCTCCAGCATCACTGAGACTCCGCGCGTATGGGATTACTTCACGACACGAATGATCAGGGGGACACTTTGTTTGACCTGGAATGGGAATATCTACTGGTTCATTGTAATGCTTTTTTTGATTAATCTCCGTATACCACTTCGCCCCTTGCCGATGTCTCACCTGCGTGATTGCCTAGGGTTTCACGTTTGCTTCGTTCAATGGCTCAGTGCTCAAGCATTTCGGTCGTCACGCACGAGCGGAACCCACCTAATCCTATACCTCCTTCAGCCTCAGGCAGTATCGTTATGATTATTTCATAGGGCAAGATGGGGGACGCCGCTGAGGCCGCTGAGGTGGACGGGTGGGAGCATGCAGGGCAACAACGTCGGGGGTTCATCACTGATTAGTGGTGATTACTTTTTTTTGTGCTGCGACCCAAGTAGTTTATTGCTGAACATTCTCCTTGACTTGCGAAAAATGCCAGTTCGATGACTTCTCCGAGCCCTTTTGCAACATTATGTTCTGAACATTCTCTATCATACAATGGATATTCTCGAAGAAGTGACACCATCCGACCGGTCAATCGCCATCACGATATGAATTGCAGGTAGTCTCCCGAAGGCAAACCAATAGTGTCCTTGCTGAGGTGGGGACGGTCACAATATAGGTCGGCAATCGAAACAGACGAATCTGCTGCGTACCACTACAGCGTAACAGGAGATAGAGGAGCCAGCGGAATGAAACATGGACGATGAATAACGATAATGGCGTAACGATATGACGTGCTATGAGTGTGCTGACCCTGCCCCCAAGTGAAGGATTATTTTGTATCTGCTTACAGGAGACAAGGATCCTGTGGCTTGTCAGAGATTGGGGATGGGCCTCTTCTACAAGGAACACTCTGGTACTTCCAGAATGTTCCTTGTGAAAGAGGCCCATCCGACGGATTCCCGAAACCGAGTTGTATCTGAATTCTCAGGGCACGGATAGATCAGGGTAGATGGGGCTGCACTGGCAATATTGGCTTGCTTCAATGTCGTCCATATGCTTGGGCAAACTCATATCCTGCGCACCCTGAGATTATCAAGTCGCAAGTAGGTTCCATAGTTTAACAGCAATCTGCTTGACTGCCATAACCTGAATCCTTTTCGGAAGAGGTAAGATCTGCATACCTGGAGCGTCCCCCAGACTGCGTGCAGCGTACGAGATATCAGCTGGGACCATGGAAGAGTAAATAGCGTCCACCGACGGTACCATTGATGCTTCAGCGGCACCCATTGCCGCCTCAGCGAGAGGCAACACGCCTGACTAGTCCGTAGATTCTACGGTTCAGAATCATCAGCATCTTCCATCACAGTCAACGCACCTCTGCGGAGAACACATCTCATCCGGTGCAACATACTGTCGAGAAGAGTGGATCCCGAGCGGCCTCCCAACAAATTGTGTCGGTCCGTTGTTAAGTTCCCTCTCGACGAACGCCTCAACACGCCTGACTGGTCCTTAAGTCCTCCACGAATCATCGGCATCTTCCATGGCCATCGTAGCTAACGCACCTCTGCGGGGAGCACATCTCATCCGGTGCAACATACCGTCGAGAAGAGTGAATCCCGAGCGGCCTCCCAACAATTGCGTCGGTCCCTTCTTGAGTTCCCTCTCGATGAACGCCGGGCGACATGCAGCCAGTGGACGACACGTATACTGTACCTTTCACTCTGGCCCCCAGCTGACCGCCATGACAGAGCAGGATTGCTGAGAGACCGGATCGTATGTCGTGGGTATAGGGGAAAGAAACAAAGAGGACGCCTACCACCGCGACTCATATAAGTCACCACCACCTTCGAATCGCTTCCGCATCCACACAAACGTTTCAGACTGTACTATCACCCGACCTGACCACGATGGCTTCCCCAGCGAGCACACCCGAGCGCGACCCGCTGGACGCGCTGCGCAGCGAGTTCGTGATCCCGACGAACCGCGCGATGAAGGCGACAGCGGTCGCCCCCGAGCTCGGCAAGTTGCAATCACTCCTCTCCGAGTCCTTCGCACTTCCGGCTGACACCCGCCCGCTTGGCCCTGGCGCGCAGCGGACGCGCCGTGCACGTACCTGTGCGGGAACTCGCTCGGCGTGCTCCCCCGCCGCGCCCGCGCGCTCGTCGACGAGGAGATGGAGGTGTGGGCGACGCGGTGCGTGCCCGCCTTCTCCCTGCGCGCCCTACCCTCCCCGCTGACCGGCCCCCCCCTCACCCGCCGCGCAGGGGCGTAGAGGGCCACTTTGACCACCCGCACGGGCGCGACTGGGTGCGCATCGCGGACCTCGCGCACCCGATGCTCGCCGAGCTCGTCGGCGCGCAGGAGGCGGAGGTCGCGTGCATGGGCACGCTCACCGCGAACCTGCACCTCATGCTCAGCACGTTCTACAAGCCTACGGCGGAGCGCTACAAGATCCTCTGCGAGGCGCGCGCGTTCCCCTCCGACCAGGTCCGTCCCCCCCCTCCTTCCCCGATCGCTCGTGATCGCTAATGCAGGAACGTCCGCGCGCAGTACGCGCTCGCCTCGCAGGTGCGCGCGCGCGGGCTGGACCCCGCGGACGCGATCATCGAGCTCGCGCCGGCGGCGGGGGAGCACACGCTGCGCGAGGACGCGATCCTGGGCGCGATCGCGCGCGCGGGGCCCGCGCTCGCGCTCGTGCTCTTCAGCGGCGTGCAGTACTACACCGGCCAGCTGTTCCCGATCGCGCGCATCACGCGGGCCGCGCGGGCGCAGGGCTGCGTGTGCGGGTGGGACCTCGCGCACGCGGTCGGGAACGTCCCGCTCGCGCTGCACGCGTGGGGCGTCGACTTTGCGGTGTGGTGCTCGTACAAGTACCTCAACGCGGGCCCGGGCGGGATCGGCGGGATATTCGTGCACGAGCGGTGGGCGGACGAGCCCGTGCGGTGCGTCTCACCCCCTTCCCCCTCTCTCCGCTCTGCATGTTGGCTGACTGGCGCACGCAGACACGCGGGGTGGTGGGGCCACGACGCGGCGACGCGGTTCGAGATGCCGCCGCGGTTCGCGGCGATGCGCGGCGCGCAGGGGTTCCAGCAGTCGAACCCGTCCGTGCTCGCGACGGCGGCGCTGCTCGGCTCGCTGGAGGTGTTTCGCGCGGCGGGCGGGATGGGCCCGCTGCGCGCGCGCTCGGTGGCGCTGACGGCGCGGCTGTTTGCGCTGCTGCGCGCGAGCCGGTTCTTTGTGCCGCTGGTGCCGCCCGGGCAGGAGACGGCGAGGGAAAGGGTGGGGGTGACAGTGATCACGCCGGAGGACCCGGAGGGGCGCGGGGCGCAGCTGTCGCTCGTGTTCCTGCCCGCGGGGCGCGGGGTGATGGGGCGGGTGATGGGCGGGCTCGCTGCGCGCGGGGTGGTGGGGGACTCGCGGAAGCCGGACGTGATACGGCTGGCGCCGTGCCCGCTGTACAATACGTTCGAGGACGTCGAGCGGGCCGTGCGGGTGCTGGACGAGGTGTTGGAGGAGGTCGAGAGGGAGGGCTCGACGGGGGGCGCGGACGAGGGGGAAAGAAAGCCCGAATGACGGGCGGCGAAGTATGTATAGAAGTAAGTTATTACAGCGCTGTATATCTATCTAGTTGGGTAGTGTCGTGTGCGAGTATTACTATGGAAGAACAAGATACGGAGGTCCTAATTTACAATTTCTGTAGTCCGTAGACGGCGTGTGGGTCACTTCTGCACGTCGTCGGCGATGAAATTGGCGACGATGGCGGGGTAGACCTCGCCGGCGAGCAGCTCGTTGTGCTCCTCCTGGAGGTCGTCCCAGTTGCGCTGCACGGCGCGGGCGGGGTCCTGGCCCTGGACCTGGTAGAGGTCGTGGAGGTGGGCGTAGATGGCCTCGCTCTGGGCGCGGTCGACGAGGGAGTCGTTGGGGGAGTGGAGGATGAGCCAGCGGATGTGGGCAGCGCCGGGGCGGAGGGCGTATGTGGCGGTGTTGAAGGGGGCGTACGAGTCGCGGTCGGTGAAGGTCTTTTTGATGAAGCTGTCCTTGTACGCGGGGAAGGTGTGGAGGAGCAGGTCGATGTCGTAGAGGCCCTCGGAGAGGACGACGGCGCGGGTGGCGGCGAGGAGGGCGGGGGAAGGGGCGAGGACGGGGTAGGCGGCGGAGGAGCGGGGCGGGGGGGCGAGGAGGATGGAGGAGAGCATGTGGGCGGAGCAGCTGTGGGCGAGGAGGTAGAGGCGGGCGGGGTCGTAGGGGGGCGCGCGGGCGGCGGGGCCGGGGCCGGGCCAGGTGAGGAGGAAGTCGAGGAAGCGGCGGAGGTCGGCGGCGTGGGAAGGGTGGAAGAGCGGGGTGATGGGCGTGGTGAGGCGGTAGTTGGGCACCGCGACGGGGCAGCGGGTGAGCGCGGCGAGGCGGCGTGCGAGCTGGGCGTGGTCGGCCTTGTCCTCGCTGGCCGTGCATCAGAGAGCACTCTAGAAAAGAGCGGGAGAGAGACTCACGAGCGCCATGCACCGCCGTGGACGAAGCAGATCAGCGGACGGGGCGCGGGGTCGTCCGAGTGAGGCACATAGAGGTCGAACGTCTGCAGCGGGTAGCGGACGCCGGCCGACACGTACGAGATGTTGGCGTGTTCGTGGAGCTGCATGACGAGGAAAAGAGAGTGGAGAGCTCGAGCGCGAGTGGAGGGCGAGTTTTGAGGCGAGGCTGGGATCCGATTGCAGCGCGGCGCTCGGGCGTACGTAACCTTTGACTCACATGCGTCTCTCAACGTCGAACGTACGTCCAACCTTGGTCGATGCTCTCTGCTGTCCCGCCGGCTGGAGGCTGTGACGCGGGCGCCAAGCTCGGTCCAAGACTCTGACGTCACCCGTCCCGACCTCTTATAAGCTTGGGGCCTCGCAGCGTCCCTTCCCAGCTTCTCCCTCATCCTCCTTTCACCATGCCGTTCACCGCTTCTGACATCTGCAAGGTCCGTCTCTCTTTTCTTTCCGACGCCCTTGACTCTTTCTCACTCCTCTCCAGATCATGTTCGTCTCCTCTTTCCTCCCACCATCACCGCGCGTCTTACCCTAATTCTCCGCAGCTTCGCCATTATCTTGCCGCCCGTCGGCGTGTTCCTCGAACGAGGCTGTGGCGCCGACTTCTTCATCAACATCCTGCTCGTGCGTTCCTTCCCTTCATCTCCATCTCCTCACCTCACATCTCTCTCACAGACCATTCTTGGATACATGTACGCCATCCCCGTCCCCTTTTTCCACCCACCTCACATTCTCTTCCCACAGCCCGGGAATTATCCATGCTCTCTACATCATTCTCAAATATTAATCCCCGTCCCTGTACTCTCCCTCTAACTCGCTCTCGGAGACGAGCAAGGACTATCGACCAGATGTATCCTATCCCGCACCTGCACCTCATAGCTTTATGTACTTTCCGTGAATGATACCCGTTCTTTCTCACTTGCCTTTTCCGCAATCGTCGATCTGAATCTCGCCACGCGCCCCCGTGCTCGCGTTGTCAGCATCTCCCTTCGGAGATCTCGCGCCAACACGGACGCATCTCGCCCACCGGGGATACACCACACCGTGCTGACTTGGTGCTGACCGTCTCTTTTCCTCCTCCTCCTCCTTCCTCCTCCTTCCTCTCTTCTCACCCCATCCTCACCAACAACTCGACCATGGCCCTCGACGCTTCCGACTTCTGCAAGGTACGTCCCAGCGCTCACCCCGTCTTCCCGCGCGTGCTCGGCGCTCACCGAGTCCTCGTCCCTCCTCGACGTAGATTATGTGAGTCCCCGCTATCCGCTTACTGAGCGCGTCGCTGACCTCGCGTCCCCGCTCCCAGCCTTGCCATCATCATTCCCCCGCTCGGTGTTTACCTCGAGCGCGGCTGGGGCTCCGACCTCGCCATCAACTGCGTGCTGGTACGTCTCCCTGCTCCTTCCTAAATCCCACATCTGTAGTTCTCACACTCGCTCAATTCGCTCTACTTAGACTCTGCTGGGATACCTGTGCGTGTACCTTGGCTCAGCGGCGACGCAGACATACTGACATACTGACTGACGTGCTCGTGTCGTGCTGCAGGCCGGGTATCATCCACGCGCTGTACATCATCCTGAAGGATTGAGCTGCATGACTCAGAGAGACGGGGCCGCGGCGCGCTTACGCTCGGCTCAGTACGCACGGACGATATGAGGTTGGGTGTTACACGACCGCTCTGGCTAAGCTATCATGAGTAATGCATTATCTATCCCCTGCCTGCACTGCATGTATCCTGCGCGCGATCTCGACGCTAACGTGCGCTCGCAAGTAATGACGTTGAAGAGATAACGTATATGTAGCGCTCCATTTCTAAGCCTGGGCTACAGGCACCACAGGCACCCACCGCACCGCGCGCCTTCGATCTGAACAAGTATATGATGGCATGTACTATCAGTGGTCCACTAACGCACCTACTCTTTCAGAGTTCGGCCTCCCGTTCTTCCACAACTCTCCACAACCTCTCGGACTGTTTGTAGATGGAAATTTTGGCATATAAGCTTGTTTTCCTAAAATTTTTCGAAGCGAAACGGCCACGGTTTGAGGGTGGCCGAGAGCAACAAGTGTCGAGACAGTAATGCAATTGCGACTCACAAGAAGCGGAATAGCCCAGTATTTTTCGCGGAAAATCCGCTGGAAAGGGTTGAAGTAAAGCACGCAGAAAAATTGTGGGAAAAAGAATAGAGTATTTCTCAGCTGCTGATTGGTTCATCACCGCGGGTATTTCCCATGAAATTTCTTCAAACCTTTTTTCTCATGCTTTATGTACTTTCTGCATTTTCTCGGGGTTTTTCCTGAGAGAATACTGGGCTATGCGTCTTGTGACTGCAGTTTCCCCGAGCGGTAACCGACTTACCATTTTTGGTGCATCTCAGGAACTTCTTGTCTCCCGAATTCCATCCTCGCAGAGTTTTGTACCGGAATTTTTGTATAGTGCACTTACATACCACAGAGAGTGCCACGGAATTTTTTGCCGGAGCAATTTGATGGAAGGGAACTAGGGTCTGCCGAAGCTGAAGCAGTATTGCAATCTGCTCTGATGAGTACTGATTCAACTATCATTTCATCCCCGTTGCCCACTGTCATTATCAAAAATCACAGCCACGTTCAACAAGTAGAAGAGTATTTATTTTGTGATTTTAGGGACGGAGGAGGTGACACAGTTAATGTAATTGCATTACTGTACCGATTGCATTGCAGGGCCACTGATAGTATGGTGGCATGTAATGAGGAAAAAGACAACGTACAGAGCGACGCACTTCTAAGTTAGCAGCAAACGCTACCGGGCTACCACACCTTCTAAGCTAGCAGCGGCAGACCGGGCTACCACACTTACCACACGCACCACGACCGCACCCAGCCGACGACCCGCCGCGCCGCGCGCCGCAGTACCCTCCACGCCCTCCGCATCCCCGCCCGCACCCTCCGCGCCGCCCTCCTCACCCTCCTCGCCATCGTCGCCCTGCCCCGCGCAACATCATGCGCGTCCGCTCCCCGCGGCCGCGCTACCAGACTCTTTGCGCACAGTGACTGCCTGCCGAGGGTGCACGGGCGGAGTGCTGCTCACCTCCTTCTCCGTCTCCTTCTCCTTGTCCTTTTGAGTCGCGCCGGGCAGACCATGAGCCGCTGGCGCCTTGTGTCCCTGGGCGCTCTCGTTGCCCCTGCTCTCTTCTTCGCCCGTGTCTTCGCTTCCCGCTGCGCTCCCCTCTTCTTCTTCGGTTTCGTCTGCTTCTTCTTCGCTCTCCTCTATTTCTGCGGGACCGGCCTCCGTGGTTGGCGGGACAGCTTGTTTGACCTGGCCAGCTGATACCGGCTGCATGCTTTCTGGCTGTGCGTGCTCCGGCTCCTCCTCCTCGCTCTCCTCCTCGCCGGTTTCTTCGTTCTCTTCCTCGCTAGCTTCTTCGCTCCCTTCGCTCTCCTCGGACTGCTTCGTGGGTGCGAGCTTCGACGAAGGCGCCTGCTTGGGATCCTCCGGGACGTCCTCACCAGCGTCTTCGCTCCCCTCGCTCTCTTCCTCGCTAGTCTCCTCCTCCGGCTGCTTACCCTCCTCCTCCTCCTCCCCCTCCTCGTCGCTCGACTCCTCCGGCTGCTTACCCCCCTTCGTCTCCGGCTGCACCTCCCCCTCCTCGCTCTCGCTCTCGCTTTCCTGCTCGTCGAACTGCTCGATCATCATCTTCCCCACCGCCCAGCACTTCTCCATCCCCTCGCGCGTCGCGCTGCCAGGCTTGAGTGCAGAACCCCGCGAGGCAGGCCGCGCGTGCCACGCGCGGATGTCGTCCTCCTCGACGATGTCCGCCTGGTACAGCGCCGCGAGCACCTGGCCAAACAGCGGGAGACGCCGCGCCTCGCGCGCGCAGTGGTGCTGCAGCACCTCCACGCTCTCCACCGCGTCCACGCCGCCAATCCTATCGATCAGCGCGCCCCAGCGCCCGACCACACGCGCGATCGCCGCGCGCTGCCCGGCGGGGTCGCCCTCGACGACCTCGACGCGGTCGACGATCGCGGCGACGACGGCCTCGCGCACGCGCCGCAGCGGCACGTTCGACGCCATGCGCAGCGTCTTGAGCTCGACCGCCGCGTTCTCGACCGAGTGCCCCTCCGCGAACGCGCGCTCGAGCGATTGCGCGACCTCGGAGCGGAACTCGGAGTCGGCCGCGGACTGGCGCAGCGCGTGCAGCGCGGACGCGGAGGGCCCGCCGGCCGAGGTGGCCGAGAAGGAGGTCGCAGAGGACGTGCGTGAGAGCGAGGGAAAGTTGAGCGAAGATTCCGCCTCTGACTCTGACTCGGACTCGGATTCGGAGCCCGGGTCGGAGAGCTCGAGGTCGGACGCGTTGTCACCTGCGAAGAGAGGATGAGCGAGGGGTAAAGGCCTGGCATGGGGATACACACCTATTCGCATTAGTCGTTGGTTGTCATACGACTCCACCCCGTCTTCTTCGTCCTCCTCTGAAGGAGGACCTCGCGGCCAGACGACGGCGTTCGAGCCCTCGCTGATTATAGAGATTACGTCTTCACTCTGATCTGTAGGACCGCGTTAGTTCGCGGGCGGAAGATCGACCAGCTCGGAATGGTCACTCACTCGCTTCCACCTCTTCGAGCTCGGAATCCTCCCCTTCGTCGTCCCCGTCCTCGTCTTCGTCCGCGTCTGCTCTTGCGATCTTCTCCCTCTTCCTCGACAGGCGCTCGAACCGCTCGAGCTTCGCGCCCCTGCCCAGGACGACGCCGTCCCCGACAAGACAGCCCGCACGCACGGTGCTGCCCTCGCCGATGGACACGCGCGCACCGACGATGCTCTGCTCGACGACGGTGCGCGCCCCGACCTGCGTGTCGTCGCCGATGTACGCATTGCGCAGCACTGCGTTCGGGCCAATCGTGCACCGCTGCCCGATCACGCTCGCGTGCACGGACGCGCCGTCTGCGATGTGTGTATGCGCGCCGATCAGCGTGTTCGGGCCGACCTTGCATGTACTAAGGGAAACGGAGGTAAGCGCTCCAGCTGCGGGTACGTAAGGTTGCTACACGGACCGCGACAGGACTACTGAGTTGTCTTTTGCAATGTATCTGTTTCCCCGGAGGTGCTCGTACGAGTGTCCTCCTGGGTGGTTATCGTCGGGAACCAACGGGAACGTCCATCTGGACAAGATATCTTTGCTGTGACCATCATCCGTCAGATTCTAAACGTTGCAGGAGAGAGTAGGCCTACCTGACTGCGTCGTAGCTGCGCGTGTCCGCGACACGCGCCGCGTAGCCCTCTCGCGCGACATAGCAATAGATATTCTTCATGAGGAGGTCCGAAGCGAGCACGCCGTAGACGAAGTCTCGCCGGATGTCCGCATAATCAAAATTATCTTGGAAGAGTGAGGGGACCTGGAGCGTGGTCGTCATGAGTCGTATGAATCCTGTCAGCGTGAGCAGGACGGACCTCAACAGAACACACGTCTATCGAGCAGTCAATGAGGTCGTTCCGGATCTCCACCTCCGGATGCTCCGCAAGAATTTCGCGGGGAATACGCGCAAGTGTCTTGGGCGGGTACCCAGTGACGGGCTCGTAATGCAGACACTCGGATGTCTGCGCGTCCAGCACAAACACGCCCGAGTCCCCTCTCGACCTAAATAAAAAACAGGCACCCTCAGCCTCCACGAACCCCACTTCGCAATCACGAAAAAGACGCACCTCGTACGGTGCGCCGCGCCGCTCTCCTTGACCACCATGGTCATGATGGCGTCCTTGTTCGTGCGGCGGCGCTCCTTGTGCACACGGACGACCTCGTCGATGTGCACGTTGCTCACGAGGTCGCCCGTGACGAGCACGAAGTCGGACGTGATGATCCCGTGCGTGTAGATGTCGCGCATCGCGTCCCCCGGCGAGAACGTCTCCTTCGCGGTCACGATCGGCCGTATCTTCAGGCCCGTGCTCGGCTTTGACCATTTCGAGTCCCTGGCGCGCGACACAGAGACCGAAGGGAGATAGGTGTCAGGGTTATTTTGCGCGAAGATATTGCGAGTAGGGTTACGCACCGGATGGCGGCCTTCACCTGCTCGGCGTACGACCTACATATGACAAAAATCTCCTGCACGCCCGCGAGCGCGAGGCTCTCAAACGTCCAGTCCAGTAAGGTTGCGTTGCATATCGGTAGCAGACACTTTGCACGACAGTATATTCAGCCGGTCGAGCGATGGTGTATGCACACTAGTGAACTCACCCGCGGCTTGCCGACGGTCAGCGGCCTAAAGCGCTTGTTGAAGCTGTCGGCGAGGATGACGGCCTGCAGGACGTCGTCCTCGTCCGCGAGGTCCTTTTCTTTGCCCGCAGATGATTTGGGGGGCATTGCGATGAAATGTTACGGTGTTACAGAGGAAATATTCGAGGTTACGCCTCAACCGCAGTGTACACCCTCTGCCCGCGCGGAATGACTCGATGCACCCATCCACATGGTGCACGATGACATGGTGGCGTCTGTCCTAGCTCCACGTATTAAAAACCATCACAAGGGAGATCTGGCAGGACGAATGAGCGTTCCCTCTTTGATCTCATGAAGTTTGGTCTCGCAGATTATGCTACCTCAGGCTGTAGACTCATGTCTCGCTACTGCAACAAACACCAACGATATTGAAAAAAACATCAATTACAGAAATGCGTAGACACGCCAGCACAATCCGATGGAATGAAAGTGGGGAGGGGTATTGGGATAAGAAGTTATCCAAATCGACATTAGACGAGACGACAGCGGATTAGCGGCGTGGGTATGAATCATGGGTCATAAAAACAAGTGAAGACTAGATCCGTGTCATACAGTAAAAGCAAGGAGAAATCAGAAGAATAATGCGCCTAAATCACGATGATCATCACGACAGATGATGCAAAGGCGTGCAGAGGGGGGCAGCGTAACGAGTCATGATCGAAGACAAAATCCATGCACACGTTCAAGCACCATTTATGCAGCAGCAGCAACGACGGGAGCAGCGGGTGGCGCCTCGACCTTGGGCTCCTCAGGGACAGCCGGTGCAGACTCAGCGGCGGGTTCCGCAGTAGCCTCAGCCGCAGGGTTCTCCAAGGGGGCGACGGGTTCTGGCTCCTCAATCTTGGGGGGAGCCTCCTCAACCTTGGCAGGTACGTGGGGCTCAACCCTCGCCTTTGGCTTGAAGAAGTCGCCAACACGGGAGGAGAGTCGTCGTCCAACCTTAGGGGATTTCGGCTTCTCTTCCTTCTTCTCCTCCTTCTGCGAACGCAAGCGATGAGATCGAAGCTGTAACGGAAAGTGAAACTACACACCTTTTCCTCCTTGGGTGCCTCGGCCTCCGCGGCAGCGGGCTCAGCAGGAGCGGCCTCTGCAGTAGGCTCTTCAGCCGGAGCAGCTTCAGCTGGGGCAGTCTCACTAGAACATCGTATGACAATACGAAGCGGGCAACGGTGACATCAAGCTTACGTCTCCTTCACAGGCTCAGCAGGGGTCTCCTCAGTCTTGGCAGAATCGGCAGCCTCATCAGGCTTGGGCGCTTCTTCTGCAGCAGGAGCGGCAGGAACCTGCAGAAGTCGCAGATAGCGATGTCAAAGGGGGAAAATACGACGAAAACTGTTTTCAACACACCTCCTCCTTCTTGACAGGGGCCTTCTCCTTTACCTTCTTCTCAATCTTGGCTTTCTCATGCTTGAAGGGAGCAAAGATCTTAGACAGGAAGCTAGGGCTCTTGGGGCGCTCCTCCTTCTTCGCCTCTGGAGCGGGCTCAGCCTGAATAACTATTAGTACCGGAAATTCTTTTACATAATAACGACACGCACGGGCTTAGCCTCCTCACTCGTCGGCTGCTCAGCAGCAGGTTCAGCAGCGGCAGCCTCTGTGGCAGGTGCCTCAGCGGCAGGCGCGGCCTCCTGAACAATGAGGTTAGACCAGGGCACAAACAAAAAATCATTCTGACGGACTTCGACCTTCGCGTCTTCCTTAGGGGCCTCCTGAGAGAATTACGCGACGATGAGATGGAGTATACAAGAGAAACCGCGATACATACAGCAGCGGGCGCTGGCTCGGCGACGGGCTCAGCGGGCGCCGCTTCGGTCGCGGGAACCTCAGCGGGCTTAACCTCTTCAACGGGGGCGGGGGCAGTAGCGTCAGACATTACGAATAAGTAGTCGTTGGACGTGAGCTGATGGGGGATGAAGGTCAGCAGATGGCTTTTAAGAGGGTAGGTCGACAAGGGCCGAGCCGAGTCACAGGAGGGGATGATATCAGCGAGGCAAGAGAGGGGAACGTACGGTACTGTTACGACGAGAAGAGAGAGGCGAGCTGGCCTGGCCTGGATTCCTGCAGGAAGGAAGGAGAGAGAACGAGAGAGAAAGAGATAGGGGCGGGAAATAAGCTCTGAACACCGCGCCTCTTATCCTTAAACGGGCGCGTACAAACAAGCCTAAACTCCTTCTGGATCCTTCCACTTTCAACGTATCCTTTTTTGGAAACATCTCTGCTCCCGCTGCATCTTCTGTGACAAGTCTTTTCTATCCCCTCAGCCGCACCCACGGCACCAGCTGTGCCTTCGGCGGGCTGCGAGTCGAGTTTCGGACCAGAAAGGTGCGACGATAGACCAAAAGACCTGTATCTGGCCTGGTCTGTGCGCACGAGGAGCGTGGGAAAAACGGAGACAAGCAAATAGATGAAGTAAAGAATCGTAACAGAAGCCTCGCTTCTTTGGTAGCGAAGATCTCGCATTGGCCGCTCTGTCGCAGCGCCCTTGATAGGCGCACCGTCTTCGTGAAAAATATGGCGAAGCAGTCTATTATGCTGTGGCCGTTCTACATGAATATCCCTGTCGCTGAACGGCGGCTGCGGCGCGGTCGAAAGACAGGGCGGGTCGGTCGAGGCGGACGGATAAACGATGAGCAACGGGCGGAAGCGCTTCTCGATCGCGTCTGGAAGCGATTGTGTTTCATTTTTTTGCCATTCTCACGCCCAGTATATATCCCGCGTCGCCGTCACGTTCTTCCACACGACATAAGAGCAGGGCGCGTTGGCCAGGCCCTTGTCACCTCGTCTCTCGCCTCCACACGCGACCGGTATTTGGTCTGCTGGGACTGCAACTATGCTTGTGGTGTTTTCACTCCCCAATTCCACAGAGACTTGAGTTGCACGTCGTAACCAGGCCCACAATGCGCTTAAGCTCGCTCAGCCTCTGCTCCTGGCCCCCTCTGCGACCCCCAGTGAAGCTACACCGTGCTTTGAGCCTCGACTGTCTCATTCTGACGCGATTCGAGATGCTGAGTGCGGTTGTACCACCCTTTCTGCTCTTCTCTGCATTTACGCTACTGCTTCTTGTATCTCTATCTCTTCCAATCATGACAAGCATCTACCTTTTCACTGTGAGCATTGACGCGTCTTCCTCGCTCCTCGTTCCAGCACGGCCGGTTTCGCGCGCCTTGGTGTATAGGGGTAATGTATCTCCGCCCTCAGCGTATCGCGAGTTCACCTGCCACATCTACATATAGAATTGACTTCACCGGACTGCTGCTATCATGTCTCATGACCCTAGTATCGCCGGCGTTCATGATGGCACGAGTGCACAGTGTTCTAAAGCGAAGCTCGGGTGTGACTTCGATGGTACTCCTTTCAGTACTCTGCGCGTCAGCGGCTTAGAGAACTCCATATCCCGCACACTCAGTGCAGTGCTCGTTCTGCATCCTATCGGTATGCTCTGCTCTGCTCTCTATCTAATCTCGATCCCGTGACGCCATCACAGCTTGCGGATTTGCCTTCCTTGCGTGAATTGCTTCTGTGTTCGTTCGCAGTAGTCCCGGCGGCAACCCCGGTCTCACGTCACTAGTCACTCCTTACTCTCGGGGCGGTGCTCCTTGCTGCACTGCTGACCACCGTGTCATCTTCCTACACTTGAAACCCTCCCGGATTTGTATCCCTGAGTGAATGTTAGGTTTGCTTCCCTTACAATGTCACCATTTGTCACCGGTACAGATTTATTGATAAAGTTTATATGTGTGATCAGGACTGAATAGGGACTCAATTGACCAATTGAATTTGTTACTTCAGCAAATAGAAACTGTGTTTCATCTACAAACGGTTACTTTGTAGTGAGCACGAAATTCATCATTTGTCGGGGTAGCAAATTTGAGTTGGTCTCAGGTGCTAGTGGATGTTATCTTTGTTACCATTGTGCGGAACCGGCTGGACCGAGATTCGCAGGACGTCTCTTTGACCTGGGGTAACGCTGTGCGTCCACCCTGTCTGTTTCATGTACGGACTTCGTTGATGGATTGTTCACATCATGTTTTCGCCTTCCTTGTGTGATTTCAGGCCTGGATGACCTTAGGTGCGACCATCGCTTTGAGGGCGGCTCTGCTCGGTACCTGCGTTGGTCGGTGGTGCACAGGCAGAAGCCCGAGCGAGTCCGGTCTGTGTTCCCATGCGGGCCCCGTCGCTGAACATGCTCGAATTCCACACGCAGCATATATGGCAGGTATTGAGTCCACTTCTCGCCACTGATGTCGTCGGGACTCCCCATGTACCCGACTGATGACTCCCACATGGGCAACTTCCCCTCTTTCCTCATGGAAGAGGGGGGAAGATGTGCCTATGCGTTCCGATCATCTTCAGCTCGAAGGACTGCCTCTAATCCCCTAGATAATCGTACCAGACCGCGTGTAATTCTATGCTATCGATGCCGATCTAAGTTATTGCCGTATACCCGTGTGGTTTTTTATGAGATTGAGCGCAATCGATCTCGAACGTTTGTTCAGGACATTCAGAAACGAGCCATTGGCTACACAGGTCTGACTTGATGTTCAGCCAATTCCAAGGACGCCCCGCTACCGCTCGTCAGCCATCTATTCGATCAATTAACGTAGCTATCGGATTACGTCCTCCGAAGGAAGGTCGGGATAGCAACACGCTCACGCAGCAGCAGCCTGGACGGCCGGTGTTGCAGCCAGCTTGGATCGAGGAGGAACGCGGAGTCCCTTCGCTTTCATCCTCTTCCTCTTGGTTTCTAGAGAGAAGAAAACATCAGCGATCTGAACGCGACATAGAGACGACCAGCGCTGACCCTCAATGTACGGGCGGTCCTCGTCGCTATCGAACGCAAACTCCGTTTCCACGGCCTCCACGCCCGCCTCGACCTCCTTCGCGCTCTGCGGTTCCTTACCCACGTTCTTCGCGCGCTTCTCCACCTTGAATTTCGCGACAAAGAAACCGTCCATGTTGTGCACGTGTGGGTAGAAGCGGCGCGTCAGGCTGACCTTCTCGTGGAACGTCTTCCCGCGGTACTTGGTGTACCCCGGCCGCCCGAACTCGAGCCCAGTGTCGACCAGCTTCACGTTTGGGCGCTTGCGCAGCGCATAGTCGACTACCGCCTCGTTCTCGTCGACCGTGACGGAGCATGTCGAGTAGACGACGTACCCACCCGTCTTCGAGTCTGGAGTAACGCTATCGATGGCGCAGAGAATGAGCTGTTTTTGTAGGTGAGACAATAGGACGAAGTCGCGCTCCGACTGTGGGGAGAAGTAATAGAGTAGCGTTTAGTAACTGCACGATAACAGATATCAAGCGCTATACCTTATTCGTCTTCACGCTAGCATCCTTACTGATAACACCCGTTCCGCTGCACGGGGCGTCCAACAAGACGCGGTCGAAGCCACCTATCACCTTCGGGAACTCCCTGCCGTCATACGAGCACACGACCACGTTCTTGCATCCGAGGCGGTGGACGTTCGCAGTGAGACTCTTCGTACGCGCCTTGTTCGCGTCATTCGCGAACACGATCCCCGTGTTCTCCATGAGCGCGGCCATGTGTGTTGTCTTCCCCCCGGGGGCGGATGCCATGTCCAGCACGCGCTCGTTCGGCTGCGGCGCGAGCGCGATTACGGGCAGGAAGGATGACGCAGCTTGCAGCATGTAGTGACCCGCGAGATACTCGGGGGTCGCGCCGATAGGGACGCTGCTCTCGAACACTTGCAATCCGACGTTCGTCCATTTGCCAATGGGCTCAAGGTTGACGCCTCTGTTAATGAGTGCCTGTGCGAGGTCCCTCCGTCGGCTGTGGAGTGTATTCGTTCGGATCGTCACGGGTCGCGGTACCTCGTTGGCTTCGAAGAACTCGATGGCCTACGGAAGTATTACATTAGTCAAGTATTGTGGTATTGTATCGACGAGCAGCATTGATAATACCTCAGCAACAGGGAACAGTTGGAAGAGCTTCTCGGCAAGGAACTCGTTGTAGCCGTAGTAACTTGCAATGTCGTAGACAAGCTGCTCCACGTATTCCGAGCGCGACCTAAGCAGAAAGGAATGTGTTCAGCTTGAATTCGGACATGTGAGCGTAGGCTACTTACCGCCCCTTTGCCGCTCGTCTTTTAAAGTTCCCCAGCACAAGCACACATTCTCGCATTCGCCGCTGTACGAGGTGCACGTCAGGACCACCGCTCTTCTTCTCCTCTTCCCGCTGCTCGGCAGTGGGTAACTCAAACGCCTCTCCACCCTCCTCTTCGTCTCCCTCCATATCCGCGTCATCTACATCTGCGAAGTCGTCATCTTCCGCGCCCGCCATCTCCGCTTTCCGCATTTCTTCGACGTCCAATTCTGCCTCCTTCGCAGCTTTGACATCCAATGCGCGAGAACGTGCCTCCATATTCGCCATCGTGACGGGGCCATCTTCATCCTCATCCTCATCCGAGTCAGAAGTAGAGGATGAATTGACTGATCCGGTAGGTATGATTTTTGACGGTCGTTCGTGTTGTTTTGACCTTTTGGTCTTCAATTTTGCGGGTATTGGCTCGTCATCGTCGTCGGAACCAAGGTCGAGCTCTTCTACAGGACCTCGTAAAATATCGTCACTTAGATACAGTGAGCTGACAGCATAAAGGAGAAAAAATGAAGCCGATGCTTACTCGCCCGCATCTTCACCACCCATATCGAAGTCTTCGAGATCTCCAGTGAAACCGACAAACTCTTCCTCGTCACTATCGTGGAAGAGCGACCTTCGACCGCTTATGAGCCTAAGCTTACGGTGAAAAGATACATAACATACTTCGCTTGTGCTTTCAGATCTACATCCTCCTCAACATCCTCCCATCCTTCCTTTTCGTCGGAGTTTTGGTGTTTGTTTTTATTCTCGGCCGCAGAAGACTTGGCCTTCTCCGTCTTGCCTGTCACCTTCCCCTTGCCTTTGCTGTGGACACGTTCCTTCTCCTCCCCTCGAGCCTTCTTCGCAGGTCTCTTGCTCACGCCCTCCTTTGCACCTCCATCTGCGTCGGCCTTCCGCTTGCCCGTTTTCTTTGATGACGGACGGCCCGCATTTTCCTGCAGTTCTGCCAGCGGTTCGGGGTTCCCTTGCTTGCTTTTTGCGCGACGACCCATGATAGATTGGCAGAAATTGAGCACAAGCCGGTAACGTTCCAAGAAAGGCAAGACGAAAATTGGCATACCGTGACCCATGTGACAACTGTGACAAATGTTAAATGTCACTCCAGCGCCAATTTCTGAATGATGTCACAGCCGGCCGAAGAGCACACAGTACTGTCATTGGACTCGACCGCAACCTTCATCACCACTCAAGATGTCCGCTATATTCTCCTCGATTTTCTCCCGTCAACTGCACTCTTTTTACCGTCCTGGACTTGCTCAAGTGACTCTGTCGCGGAACTTGTCAAAGTCCCCGTTTTCTAAGCCTGTGTTTCCACTGTCTAGCACTTCACGAAGTTTCTCCTCATCATCCAAGTTCTTTGGAGAGGCGCAACTGGGAAGTGTGAAAGCTAGGTCTACGCAGCGTACCGCATCTATCCCGTGGTTGTATAAAGCCGCTGGTGTCGCGGGCGTTGGTCTAGGTCTTTCCGTCTTTTCAATTCCCAAAGTCTTCTGCGAACGTACGTCCTGACGCAACTGCATTTTCTGTAAAACAAACCGTCGAAATTCATTTAGCGGTGCTTCCCAAGACACCGGTGGCTCATCCGCCTCCTGCACCCTCCCATGAACCTTCGTCTGCTTCATCTCCTCCGCCCCCTCCGCAGTCCAGTGTCAACTACTACGAACTCACTTTCGGCACCCTTTGTGGTGTCTGCGCAGGAGTCTTCGTAAAGAAGGGTGCTAAGGCGGCGGCATTCGTGCTTGGTGGGGTGTTCGTTCTCCTCCAGGTGAGCATCGCAGTGTGATGTGCATGGATGCGCAGCTAATTCCGTGCACCAGTACCTCGGTTCATTGTCCCTCGTTCGAGTCGATTGGGAACGCGCTGCTAGTCGCTTCGAGAACCTCTTCTACACCACAGACTCGGCTGGGGCGAAGAGAGCCCCAACCATCGGTTCTCTCTTCAGGTGGATCGTGGATTTCTTGACTGCCGACTTCCAGCAGCGGGCCTCTTTCGTGGCAGGGTTTGCTTTGGGGCTGCGGATTGGCTGAGCAGAGATGGAGGTAGGTGTCGAAATTGGACAGTGTAAGTTCTTGTTCCAAACTTGTACACTACAGCACTGCTGTGCAATGTCACGTGACCGTGTCGAAGTGGCGCTTACCCGCGGCAGAAGGCCGCCTTCTGCCGCGGCTCTTTTGGCAAGCGGCACCATCGATTGTTCCTTCCATCTCGCCGGAAGACACTATGGCTACCTTTAAGCAGCCTCCCAAAGCCATAAGACAGCAAGTCGAAGACTACTTTTCTGACTTGCAGCAGCAAATCGTCGCTGCGTTCGAGAAGCTCGATCCGCACGCACCTCCATTCAAACGTGATTCATGGACACGTCCGCAGGGAGGCCGTGGCCTTTCTTGCGTCTTCGCGACACCACCTAATTCCAGCGATATATCTGCGAAGGAAACGGTGCTCGAGAAGGCCGGCGTAAATATCTCGGTCATCCACAGCGTACTCTCCCCGGCTGCTGCTAAGCAGATGGGCGTCACCCACCCTGCCATCCGGCAGGATCCTCATTTGAGTCTTCCGCTCTATACCACGGGCATCAGCCTTATTGTACACCCGCGCAACCCACACGCGCCCAGCGTGCACTGCCATTACCGCTATGTCGAACTGACTGAACCTTTGCGGGAGGGACAAGACGCGGGGAGTGCGAAAGTTGTGGCGTGGTGGTTTGGGGGCGGGTCAGATCTCACTCCGAACTACCTATATGACACGGACGCGCAGGAGTTCCACCAGATCCTGAAGGCAGCGTGCGCCCTTCACGGACCTACGCTGTATCTCACGTTCAAGAAGTGGTGTGACGAATATTTCTACATTAAACATCGGAAGGAGGGAAGAGGAATTGGTGGAGTGTTCTTCCGCGAACTATCGGATGAAAACCACCCGCGCTTGGACGTCGAAGGAAGCCTCCCCGTGCGGCGTCCGCGAACACAGGACGAGATCTTCTCGTTTGTTCAGCGGCTGTGTGGCGCGTTTATCGAGGCATATTATCCCATTCTCGAGCGTCGCATGAACATGCCGAGCGATGCGCGTGCGCGCAGGTGGCAGCTTCTCCGTCGCGGGAGGTATGTGGAGTTCAACCTTGTCTGCGATGACGGAACGAGGTTCGGACTCGCGACCCCCCAGGCGAGGATCGAGAGCGTGCTCATGGCGCTACCAGAAACCGCAAGATGGGAGTATATGAGCGAGCTTGGGAACGAAGAGGGCACCGAGGAGGCAAAGCTGGTTGACGTCCTCAAGCACCCCAGAGAATGGGCTTGAAATGGAAGCTAGAATCAAAGTGGTGTGATGGTTGCAACTTGTAAGGTTCTGAACCCGATGATCCTATTGTGTCACTTGGCTCTGGGAGAGGGGTCTAATCTACTGTGCAGTAGCGGTACTCTGATGTATAAATATCAAGGATTCTTGAATGATGAACAAGTAATCGACTTGACGTTGATGGACAGTGAGAAAGCGGAGGGACTTAGCGCAAACCAACCGTCGACGAGCTGTCTATAAGTACAGTGTTACACCCGCCTCGCTCTCATGTCAATCACGCTCCAAGAGCAGCGCTCATCACCAGCTGCCTCCATTCCGGATCAGCAAGCGTCCTGGTGGCGGTGGTGGGTGTAGCACCGCGCGAGCTCTGCAAGGTGTGCTGGGATACGAGAGAACTGTATCTCCGGATGCCTCGAGCAACCATCGCCTCATGAGGGTTAGGCAACAGCAGATCGGCCATCGACTCATGGTCAAGCGAAGAGAGATTGGACCCATAGGGCGACGGCAGCGGGTCACTCGCCGCTCGGACGTGAGCAGAGCAAGGCGGCTTCGCGACCACGCACTGTTCTGCGTAATGCAGACTGGGTGTCAGAGAGTGGATGGAGTGAGAACCTGGTGTGGCAGTTTGCGAGCGGAGCGGCACGTCGAGCAAAATAGCGGCAGAGCCAGCGGGGGCGCTGTAGAGCCCGTCATAGTAAATTGACGGTGGTGCACTATGAGGGTACAGGGAGATAGTGCCAGTACGTGCGATAGGTGATATGCCGGGCTGCAACTGGAAAGGGACCGAATAATATGTCGGCAATGGTGAAGGCTCGGGCTCCGAGAGGCAGCGTGTATGTTTGCTCCTAGTCGAGGAGGAACTGAACGACAACCACTTTGTGTAAGGCGACTCCCCCTCGCTTTCCGCTGAGTTGCGGTAAGTAGACGACGTGAGCGCGGTGTCCGGTGTTCCATGCCGCGATGGTTCAACAAACGTGTTGAGGAGCAACGGACGTAGCGAAGCCCGGCGCCGTGTTTGAACGGGGTTCAGAATTACCGATTCTTGTCGAAAGAGCCTGCTGGGTGGACGATACGAATATTGTGACATGTATGAAGGGGCTGGGCTTAAGGTGCCAGTGCTTGATAGAGATGATACTCTGGGAGGGAATACGTGAGTGTCCGGCATCGGGCGTGGCCTACCCATTGCGCCGTACGAACCCACTGGTCGAGGCAACCGGCTTGTAGAAGGAGGATCCATAGCACGAGGCACAGTGCTCAAAGCTGATGCTCGGGGTGAGATCACCGATACTTGCGAATAGATAGAGTCAGGGCTCTTTGGACGCGCGTTTTGTTCAACATCATCCTGCAGTAGTTCAGTCGCTGACGCTGATGAAGGAGATTTGTCGGAGGTCCGGCTCATCCTCTTGGATGTTGACAATAGGTCAAGGCCAGTGTTGGGCACGGGACGAGGTACTCGGTACACCGCAAGCAAGAACGCTGTATAACACAGAACTGCCGGAGAGGGTTCATAAATTTTCATATGTAGCAATGAATATTGGCTCACAGAGGCCGATAATAATCCAGGCGTTTGCCAGGATGAACATATTCGCCTCATCGCAGAAACTACGCGAACCTGAAGAAAATACATCGGTGAATTTCCCTAAGACAATGGCAGAGAGACCTACTGAATATAGCACAAGAAAAACTGGACGTGGAGTGGGTGTAAGGAACAGTGCTACCTATGCAGATAATGGATACGCCATTGACAACTTTTTTGGCTGCTGACTTACCTAAGTGGATCGCGAGCAAGAATATCATCCGAGACAAGTCCGCCCAAAATCTGAACACCACCACGATCCTATTTGCAAATGAGAGACATAGTGAGAATAGTATCCAGAGAGACACAGCATCCCGCACATGAGGTAAAGCATGACGGAGGACAGTCCATTGACGCCTATCATCCCAAAGATGATACCACCTGCAGAGAATCCGCGTCAACTTCACAGTGCAGCTGAGGTAATACTAACTCACGTTGCAACGCGAAAAAATGATCCCATTCGCGGGCGAGATAAACCGAGAGTAATATTGTCCAGACTAAGCTAGAAATTGCAGCAACGGCTGTACAAGGTATGAACGGCTATTGCAACTCATAGGCAATTGAACAACTCACCAAAGACGACCTTCCGGACCCTACGAAAGAAAACCCACCATTCCATGGCGCAAGGAGTCTCAACGTACAAAAGAAGGTGGAAAACTGCTTAATTATACAAACGAACGAAAGTCGAACAGCAAAAAGCCCTCCAGGGAATCGAAAGAGTCGAACGAAGGAAAATGAATCTGACTCAGTCAGAGCCGACGAACAAGGGAGGAGGCCTGAAGAACGGCGAGGCATGGTATTTGAAGGTTATTCACAGCTCGCTGTCTTTGGGACGGCGCATCGGCGCCATTCAAACCATCACAACTTGACAGTCTCGCTACAGATCAGCATCAGTGACCTCCATGATGTGCGCAGCCTCAGTTAGACGTGAGTGCTGACGGCACCCATAGGCATCCTTACTGGAGGCCTGTCAACAGCGTTATATTGCATCGCCATAGCACTGATAGCAGTATGGCAAGAGACACAGGCTAGCGACAGGGAGAATTCACACGTGATGCGTGTTTTGACGCGGTAGTCACGGTGTGTCACATTGAGACACGCTCTGTCACGCGTACGCTGTGACGTCTTGTGGCGCCGTACGGTCAACGACAGTCGTCGACATGTCAGAACAACAGCCCCTCCTGTCCTCTCAGGACGACTCGTATGATGCGGAGACGAATCATGTCTCCGAGGAGTCCATGAAACGTAAGAGTTGGAGCGAGTCGACTGCAGAAACCCTCGAGTCTCCCACTTTGCACAAGACTATCATTGCTCTGGTGGGTGTTGTTCACGGCTCACGTCTGCTTTGACCGAAATTTCGCAGGCTGATAAACTAAATGACTAGGTTCTTATCGACTCCGGATGCGTTTTGGCAGATTTAGGATATGCATTCCTTAGCGAGACCTGTACTCCAAGCGAAGAGGGTCCGATTTGGCTCACAGTGCTTGCCCGCATCTCTCTCGTTATCACAACTTTCTTCCTGCTTGAAATTCCCATCACATTATGGGCATCTGGTTTGCGGTTTTTCGATCCGCTGGGGCGCGTCCCACATGCGACTCTGCATCTCTTCGATGCCATCGTGATTGTCACGACTTTACCCTTGAGGTCATCCTCCGCGGCCGTGAGAGAGAGCTAGCTTCCCTACTGATTATCCTTCGGCTGTGGCGACTCGTGAAGTTGGTTCAAGGTACGGTAACGTGTGCAATTACTCGCGCTGCATTCGTAATTTGCTCACGGTGCTTTTATGGCAGGTATCGCCGTAAGTGCTGGGGAGATAGAAGAAGGAGAGGCCAGAGAGCTTGAGAGTACTCGCCAACAGCTCGCAGACATGACAACGGCTCTCAAGGAAGCCCATGACGAGAATCAGGAGTTGCGCGCTCGAGTAGCATGGTTAGAGAACGGCACCTCAGGAGAGATGTAGTAAGTTGTATCTAGGGTCAGGACGTCCAGGTTAGATACCCCATTATCCTCTGGAAAGTCTATGTTTCTTGCGATAACACAGGATTATATTGATGTACTGTATGTTTAACAATGACCGAAGCCTCGATAGTATTACTCCGCCGATAATGTTAGTGATACACCTACGCTAGATGATACAAGGGGTCTGAGGGATAGCAAGAGCAATACAGTAAGCGAGCCAAAGCGCGAATTGTCGTCAATACAATGAAAAAACCGTCACTCATAAGTCATTGTTCACCAGAGCGAGGAAGGATCCGCCGTGGTCCACTCCGAGCGGTCACTGTGAGTATCGATGGGCAAATCCGGGTCGTCCACGTCTTCGGGGAACATCCCGTATGACTCCACGCGACTGGGCGAGGGCACAATGACCGGAAGATCTATGGCCTGGTGCAAAGATTCGTATTGCCCACTTCCACTTCTGCCATTCGGTTTACCCGCGACTCGCACGGGACCAGTGAGAGCCTTGGGCGGAAGCGCAGGAGTGGAAGCGGTGGTGGTGTCGCTCCAGGTGGATTTGAGCCTGACAGGTTCGCGCTCGGGCCCGGGTACGAGCTTCTCCTTCGTCGGTGATGGGAATGGCTTGTCCAATCCGCGTCGCGTCTCAATTGCCCTGGCCCAAGGGGGCCGGTCACTTCCCGAATTGTTGATAAGGACGGGAATGGGCGACGATATCTGACGCGGGGGTCCCACGAACACGTAAGAAAAGAAGGACGCAGTACGGGCCTCTTCGTCCGCGGCGCCTGTGTATTCACCAAAGACAGGATTATCGTAGACTGAAGACACCCTCTTCGCAGGCCGGAGTATGCGAGAGGGGGCCGCTTGGGGAGGGACATGTGCAGCGCCTGTGAGTCCCTTAAAGACAGGGCTCTCGTAGATGAAAGACTTTCTCTTTTCGTCACGAAAAGAATCCAAGGAGCTGCGCGAATCATTGACGGGAGTCGTCTCGGTCTCGGAGAACCACGGCACAGCTGCGACGCTTGTGGCCCATATTCCAGGGTAGATGCTCGAGTGGGTGACAGCAAGGCTGAACAGTCCGAGGAAGTAGATAGTGACTGCAAAGTAGTGAGCAGCCGCTTGAGGAAGAAACTTTGGAACCTACACAAGGAGCTTGAGATCCAAGTAATAGCCACCAATATGGTTGAAGACGCACACGCTGCCTTGTATGCTGGGATATTCCGAGTAAGCTTTGCGCAGAAACAATGCAGAAGGGAAACCAAAGCGCACCTCCTGACGGGCACGTGGATGGCGGCCCGCTAATAGTGATGTCAAGAGCAGAACCTGGCGGAGCACGTCAAACCTTTACATTCGCATTTCAAGGCAGTGTGACATACTGAGCTGTAAGATGCACAAGATACCCGTCCAGCCACACTCGAACATAATTCGTGGGGCCCACCTTGTCGGAACGAATGCACTTGCAGTAGTTCTGCACGGCCGTGAGTGGCCACCGAGTGGGGAAGAATAAGATAGAACGTACACAACCAAAAAGAAGAACAAGATGAGGGCATTCATGATCACAAAGATCGGTGGCCCGTACGCTGGACAGGGAGAAACGTATGATCAACTGCCACACGCTGAAATATAGACGGTGGCATACCATGGATACCATAACTTTTCAACGCTGCGATGTTCCAAGCTGCAATCCCAAGAGCGAGCGAATTCAAGTAGAACAAGGAGGCTTTATAGTAGGTGAGCTTAGCAACATGCCTAGGATACAGGAAAGAAGACTCACCAAAGAAAACAAGTCGTAATATGACGATTGGGCTTGGCATGTTCATCAACGTCGTTCTTCCGAGGCAAGCACCCGATATACGGAGAACGTTCCTAGGATTGCGATTAAACGAATGACTGATAATGATAGTCTATAGCAGCAGAAAGAGCGTCGCAGACGTCGAGGAAAGTAGGAAGCAGCTGCAGGAAACTGAGAAGGAAGTGAAGATTTAACGCAGTCAAAGACCGCTTGGGTCACAAAAGGGTGGGTTGTGGCCAAACATGGCTTCAACGGTGTAAACAATAACGGCGATTAGAGAACAATGAACATGTTCAGACCCGTGGGCGCTTCAAGTTGCCGAAGCGGGGTCGCAAGCGCCGAGAGGTGAGTTGCAGTAACAATCATTCTCCGATCTACCTCCGCGGAATAATGAGCAGCGCGAATATTACGGAATTAGTTCTCAGGTGCATTGCTTGTACGTTTACATTCAACAAAATTGCAGAGTGGATGGAGTGCAAGTGATAGTAGGTGTACAACATTGATGCCTGGCGAAGCTAGTACTTCAGTACCACGGCGCTCGCAATGCAGCGCGTCCCAGTTCTACTAGTAGTACCCATCGAGCAGGCTGCGCCCTACCAGGAGAAAGACGATGGCCTCAACCACGTCTAGCTAGGCACCGCAGTGCGAACTGGAGTGGGCGGTAAGCGTGTCACAACCGCCACTCCAAGCGACGACCTGATTCCCCATCATCCTGCAGATTGCTGCGGCTGCTGGAAAGTAGGCTGATACGATGTCGCGAGAGTGAGGTCCAAGGGCGGCGGTCTATGCAGGTGTAGACTGCGCTTCCCTTTGCGGAGAAGCCTGTTTCGAGAAGCGGACAAGGGAGTGGAGGGTTGAGGTGCAGCAGCGACAGTAGCGGCGCTCGCTGTAGGCACCTGGGAAGGTGACGGTGCTACTACCTGAATCGCAGGCACGGACGGTGAGGTAGGTGGGGGAGGAGCTGGCGGCTTGCCTCTGGCACTCAGAGGTACAAACGACAACATGGCAGCGGTGCGGGGAAGTTGCTGCTGCAGGCGCATTGGAGATGGACCTATCGGAGAAGGTGCAGACCGAGGTAGCTGTTTCTCCACGTCATACTGTGGTCTTGTTACCATCCGCTTCGAAAACTCCGTCTGAAGGATCGGATCTGGTCGAAGCTTGAAGGACTTTCTGTCGACCTTACCCTCGGCCTTACTGGGAGAAACTGGTGCACTTCCCAGTGACGCACGGACAATAAACCATGGATAATCCGGTATACTGGCCTGCCAGATGTCCGGATCGTCTTGGTGATGCCGAACGACAGCATTCGCGAAGACGCAGAAATAGGCGAGGACTAGATACCATTGAGTATAAATGATTATGACCATTAAACGCAGCGGCCTACAATTTACGGCACCAATCCATGTGAATGCGACCAGTACTCTCAAGGAGGTACAGAGATCCAATGAGGGAGTCAGCGCTACAGGAACGCATACATTGAGAGGAATGCATATCACAGCTGGACAAATCACCCACGTAGGGAGTGACAAACAACAGTTGACGTCGTAGCTGAAACAGCAACAGCACCAGCTGTCAGGAGAGGGATGTCAGGCCGAGCGTTTAAACATAATCAGCACGACCTTACCCAGTAAAAGCAGTGAGGAAATGGCAACCCAGATACACTCAAACCATATTCGACTGGTCAAAGCATTTCGACGGAATATGTCAAGGAACAGTCTGAATGGAGGTCGGTCAAATGACGGGCAATAATTTGGATCGTACACACATTGGAAATATGATCAAGACCCCTGGGGCATTCACACAAATAAGGTATATGTCCACCTGGACCACAGCTTATATGGAATTGCCATTCAGATAGATGCACGTCATTTGACTCATAGAATAACTCACCCGTTTGCAAGGCCGCTTGCGCAAGATTCAGACTCCATGCCGACACGCCGAGGATGATGACCGCGCAGACGATGTAAAGAACTGGTATTCGAGTTATAGAATGAGTCGCAAATGCGACATGCACTATGGCCTCACCGAATGTGAAATAACGATACGAAATAAGCAAACTGGCCATGTTGGGAACTAGCCGGGATGGACAGAAACCGCTCAACGGTGAAGAAGAGTATGAAGAAAACACAGATCAGAGAACCCAGCTCTGTGCCCCGGAATCCAGTCCAGCAGCGTTCCACAGACAGGCGTGGAGAAGGAGAAAGAAATTGTCAACGTGCAGTGCGCTCGCTATATGAGATCGGTGCTTAGTAGACATGACAACCAAACACTGATCCAGATCTGAAAGGCACAGCCGCCCACACGGCGCCTATCATAACGTTTTGCAGTGACGGCGACAGTGCCCACCGACAGCTGGCAGCGGAACGAAACTTCTTGGTTGACCTCTGGCGGGGTTCGTGGATTGACTCTATGGCATGCGCCGTACCTCGCCATTGCTGGATTTCCCCGAATTCTCCCTGTTAGAATGTCCAGGCTGGCGCGAATATAGGGTGGAGAACCCGCGGCTGGTTCACACTGGAGCGCACACCCTAAGGAGGATACTCCACTGGTATTGGACAGATGCCACTTTGCCGCTCCTAGCAGCCATTCTCTGGCCTTCGGTAGGTGTCTATAGTGGTCCGGCGCATAGAGAACTCACAACGTGCCATGATCCTATCTAGGTCTCTAAGAATCGTGTTGCTGTCGTGGGCCTTGTGTCTGCGGTGCTGATATACCTCTATACCCGATGCACGCAGGTTTTATGGGGTGCGAACATTTGCGAAAGTCCCGGTGCTGCATCTTTGATACCTTCTCCATAGAGTCCGTCGTCGTTCTCCCGTCTCTCGGGATCCAGTTGGAGACACATCAAGGGTTGCCGTCGCTCCCACTGTTCACCTCCCGTCGGTTCATCCCGCTGTCGTCTTTGCAAGATTTCGTCATAAACGAAGGCTTGCGGCGATGGGATATTCGTTACTATCTGGTGGCAATTCAGCGCTCTCAGAATGGGGTCATCAGCCTAGAAGTTGCGTATGAGGTCCGTTTACAATCCCGAGATTTTTATGACAGGGCGCTTATAGATCCCGTAGAATCTTCTGCCTCGGTTTGCTGTACTCTTTGAGGTATACCACGGCGTACATGAGACCTTGCTCGGCGATGGTTCGAAGCAGGATGAGCATGAGAATGAAACATAGATATCATGCGACATGTAAGGCCTATATAAGTGAAAAGTGCACCAATTACGACCGGGGTATGTACGCCTTGTCACCAGCGTGGATTAGACGTCCTCGCTCTCGTATGCGCTAAGAAGCTCATTATATCCCTCATCATCACCTTCCACGGCGGCGCTGTCGACGCGCTTGAGCTTCGCATCGTCCCGGTCTCCAGACACCTTGCGGACCCTAATGTTGCCATCGCCAGATGTTTTCCGTACACGAGCATCCCGTCCATCATTGGACACTTTCCGTGTCCGAGTTTCACTATTGGCTTCGCCTGAGTTCTTTCGCACACGCCTGTGTGGGCGGGGAGAGGCTGACGCAGGTGTGGGCTCGACCGTGGCATCTTCAAAGGTCGTAGCACGAGGTGTCGTCGCATTGTCATTCTCGTCCGGAAGCTCAGGAGCCAACGTCTTCTGGCCGAACTCGTTAGTGCTCGTCTTCGTATTCTCTCGGGCACGCAGACTGGCGAGGCGGGGAGGGTATCGCCTAGACTTTATGCGGGGCATTCTCGAGGGCGGTTCGGTTGTAGAGGAATCTGAGTTGTTCTCGTCTTCGGGCATGCGAGGGAACACGGAGGGTCTCCGAGAGAGCTTGAATTCTTGCACCTTGACTGGTAACTCTGCACTCGACTGGGTGAGCACGACTGATCCCCGCTGTGGCTCCGAGTCCTTGACCTGGACTCCGCTGTTGGTGTTCGTGACCGACGTGTCAGGAGTGTGTGGGAGTGGCGGAGAAGGGACTGTCGCAGGTGAATCCGGGACATCGACACGACCCCAGCCTTTCGCGCTCTGGCTGTCGTCACTACCATGTTGAGAGATTTCTCCGGACGTCCGCCGATGTTGTACTGGAGGACTGGCAGGCTTGACGTGTATCGTAGATATCCGTGACTCCCGCGCCGCAGGCGATGGTGAGCTTCGCAGAGGAACAATCCTGCTACCGAAGCCGTCGGATTCACGGTCGGATCGGGTTGCAGACCTCGGTTGCGAGCGCCGCGCGTCAGCAGGTGAGGCGGAAGATAGAGACGACTGTGAATCCCTGTGGACAGGAGAGTGTCGGTTTTTGGCACGAACCATCTCTGCCCATTGTTGGTCTGTGGAGAGCGAGAGTGAGCTGTTGGTTGGAGAACGCGAATGCCCAGTAGGGCGCCCAGCTGTTATCAGCGACGCTGAGTTCAACAACAAAGGGCGGGGACCCGACTTTCTCCCACTTGCACTGCCTATTGAGCCAGTGTCAGACACAGGAGATACTTCGTCACTCCTCGGGGAGATTGGGGAAAGCAGCGATTGTCCCTGAGGTAGGACGATGCTATCCCTTACGGGTCGGAAGAATGCAGGCCGTTCTGGAGGCGAATACAGACTGGACCGGTCAGCTGTGGGTACTGAGCTCCTTCGGTTATCCACCTTGGCTTTCTCCTCCTGTAGTGTAGCACGTCTTTTCATATCGAAGTCAACCGACGAGGGCTTGAATCGTGCAGGAGGAGGGGGAGGGGGAGTCGGTGGTGCGGATTCTGTGACGTGGCTGCCGCTCGCGCGTTTACTCCACACATCCATTGCCTTGACACGCCAATTCGTACTGACTTTGGCCAATGTCGCAGCTGCGTCGGACTCTTTGAACTTCTCAGCATAACCAAACAGCATAGAGCGGCCACGAGCAGGAAGGGACGTCGTAGGAACATCCTTCGGCGGGATCTCTGGCTCTGGTGGGGCAACAAGCTCCGCAGGGGACGCCGGGGGTTCAGGAGACGGCGGAGGCTCCATTGCGCTCTGATTGCTGATGCCACGCCAGACGGTATTGGCCAAGCGTGCCGTCAGCGTGGGCGCACCAGCATTGACAGACTGGTCCGTCTTGTGTTCATCCTCTTCATACTCATCAGATTCCGCATCGCTGTCCTCTTCGACGTGGGTTTCAAGGGTGGGTCCTTGGTTAGCGAAACCCCTCCACATGGTATCTCGAAGACGGGCTCCTATGCTCGTCTTGCTTGCGTTTACGGCGTTGGCTTCAGCTTCCCGTTGAAGAGTCAGATCGTATGCAGTTTGCAATACGTTCTCGATACCCCCAACTTTCTCCAAGGGATATTGCTGCAGGAAAGCCATGCCTTCCGCAAACGCATCCTCCAATTCGCGAGCTCCCGAAGAAGTTGACCGTATCGCAGCGTTCTCATCAGACCAAAGATCGGGCTTGATACGCCGTTTCCCCAATCTATGGTGAAAGATTAGTTACACGTGGAGGATCCAGCAAAAAAGACACGCACTGGAGAAGTGCACTTTTGGCGCATAGAAGCATACTGGTGCAAGTATCCGTGAGGTAGTCAAGTTTGGGGTTGGCGTCGCGTTCCCGCGTGGGCCGAGAAAACAGCGCATCCCAGACCATCAGGACACCAGGTAAGGGGAGGGTGTGTGTGAGTAGAGTGATAAGCCAACGACTGCAGTATATTGTTAATTGGACCATGTTCGTTATCAAATCGAACAAGAACGCACTAAGAGTAGTGAGGAAGTGCTGGATCCAGACCCTGGGTTTGCTAAACAAAACCAATCAGTTCCAGGGAAATCTCTTCTAAACGTAGCATCACTGACCAGATTCGCAGCAAGCTCCGGGTCGGCCCACTCCAACCGCTCACCCAATTTGCGTGTCCAAAGGTTGCCGTTCCCCTCGTCCTCCAGTTCCGCAAACTCGCCGATCATGGCTTCAAACACCCAAAAAGTGTCCGCCTCAACATGAGCCAGATCTTGTACTTCGACCTCCTCGTTCAGGGCGGAGTAAATGGGAACCAGGAGTGACGCTATCTGTGGTGACCGGTTCGCCGGATTCAAGCAGTAATGGATATACAGGAGCCGAAGCAAAGCAGACGCATGCTTCTGATGTGTGCCCATAGCAGAGTAAGTGCGCGATGCAAGCAAAGTGGTATGCGGCCCAGAATTACTTGAAGTCGGCGATCCAGGCGTAGACAATCCAGGAGTCACCGGAGTAGACGCACCATCCTTCTCACCAGGAGCTTCGGCAGTAGTTTTCACACCCGGATTATCCTCTGGGTTCTCCAGCCGAATTTCCGGGGTACCCTCCAGGCGGATTTCTGGAGTCACGTCATCTGAGGCATCCGCAGATTCAGCTTCCCGGAGGACACGTAGACGGGAAGTCAGATTTTCAGCGCAGCTGATCTTGATGTCCTCAGAAGCCGTACTATCCAATGGGCAGAGGGCTAAAGCCTCTGGGTCCTCTTGCAGCCCACCCAGAAGGTTTGACGGAACCTGCGACAATTCATTTGACACGTCCATCAACGATGCGTCCAGGGGGCCCAGCGGACTTGCGGGAGGGGCGAGTGAGGAGAAAGGCTCGAGTAAGCGTCGGACGAGATCCTACGACAATATTAGAGACAAGCGGATTGATGCGCAGGTCGAACACACATAGTAGCTTTCACGGTTCTTACGCGTTTCATCGCCCCAGGACGATTTTTCGACCGGAAGTGTGCCCAATAAGAGCCTTGTCGGATATATACATCAATGCGATAAGCTTACAGCGCACGGACTCACCTCCATATCCTAGGTCTCAGCCACGATGGATATTCCGGTAGACCTAGGGCATGTTCAGCTTCTGCGCGACTTCTGTAGAAAAGAAGCATTTACCGTGTGAACATAGCATTCGAAGACGTGTCATGTCAATTACAGGAGTCGTTGATGGATCCAGCATCTCTGACAACGCGTTGACTCTGCACAGTTCGAGGCCAGTCGTTAGTGGGCAGAGGGTGAACGAGAGCAGCGGGCCCGAACTTTTCGTGTGGTTGAATATCAGGCATCCAGTGCACGCTATGTGCTCTTGCAATGTTGAAGAGATACTGATCAAGTCTGGCTGCAGAAGGAGGAGGGGCAGAGAGAGCACGTAAAACCTGAGTCCAATGAGTACCGACAATGTAGATGCCTGGAAGACATGCTCACTCTTGACGACACATAATGGTCTCTATTCCCAGCAGCAGAACGAGCGAAGTCGGGACCAAGACGATGAATCAATAGGTCTCGGACTACCTGAAGGTCTGAGCGAGTGGGGATGAATCAGACGAAGACGCGCATAGTATCTCGCTATTGACCTCTGGACTGTGTTTGTGGAGTAGCGTAGATGATACTTGAGGCAGCTTCAACCAATACTGGACTCGGAGGTTCGCTGTGGCAGTCCACGACAAAATCTGTGACACGGTTATGACATCTTGTGCTGACGGTGCTCACCTTCGTTCAAACTCGTTCAAATGCCCTAGTACGACACCGACATGCATTTCCAGCGTCTGAAGGAGATCACCCGAGGCATCTTCATTGATTAACTTGTGGGCCTTGGCCCGTGCAAGGGCAACATTTCCCTGCTGAAGAAGCGTTGCAATATCTCTCCGCGTAATCTGGGCCTGTGCCTCTAACTTGTCTTGCAACTGGCCCAGACGTTGGGCAGTCAGACGAAGTTGAGACTGGCAAGAGACCAGTGTCAGAGTCCGGAAGGGAATAGGGCGGGCACAGTCGAACCTTGACTCTCGCGGGCTCCCAGCCGGCCATAGCGAACGCGTGAAATGTGCTAGTTTGTGCAGGGGTATCTAATGGCGATGGAATGGAGTTATATGGGTATCGTGTGGTGATTTCAAAGACAGTGAAGACGTTGGGACATCAACCGCAGAAGGATTACAGCAGACTGGGGAGTGTGTAGGGCATGAGATGCCGCATCTCAAAGGTGCATGTACTAGAACGGGTGCACGTGGCATTGGCGCTCCGCGGCAGTTCTCGCCAAGTCGGGAGAATAACGAGCTTTAACAAGTTCAACAGGCGCAGGCATAGCATAGACGGCGCCACGGACAGTGATTGCAGTCGTCGACACGTTCGGTTCAGCCCATTCGACCATCTAAATGGAGGGGTAGCACCCAAGTGTGTTCATGTTTAAGCGTTTATTTCACAAGCGTTCCACAGTTAATTCGAAGAGAATATCCGTGACGTATGTGGTACGTTTACAGTTGTGCGTTTCTAAGTCAGTAGAAGTATTTGGGCAACGGTTTGGATAGTCTTCCAGAAGACCGGGGGCTGGAGTCATCCGACTCAAGGTCCTGGTTGTCCCGCGAAGCAGGCTGCATCGCAGGTGCCAGCCAAGGTAGCTGCGACGAGCCATCAACACCGTTTGACTGATCATGATGGATTGACGTGAACGTGTTCGCGGAAACTCGCTGGGGCGGTAACATCATTGGCAGTTCGGACTGCCGTTTCTCAAACGATTCGAAGGCTTCAGGATCTTGCGAACGCCATATGAGGACGACGCCCAAGTATATCACATACGCGAGCACTATGAATGCACCCCGTATGATTAGCACCCGTCCACAAGTAAAGGAAGGAACCTCACGAAGTGCGGGATTCACCCAACTGCCACACAGTATGACAAGATTGATGTCTCTGCACGAGGCAGCTGTGTCTATGGTTGGCGGCGTTAGATATGTTACTCCAGAGTTTGGACCTGGCACAGCAATATACCCACTTTGAGGTGGACAGCTGAACTGCGAGAACGATAGCGTGTAAATAATGGCAGTCCCTGTCCAAGACGTTAGGATGATAAGAGGCCACTAGAGTTATGTCGACCCACCGACGTGCAAGAAGAGGAGAGCAAGCAATGGTGCGGCATCTACCCATGCTCTGAAGTCAACAGTGAGCCTACCTGAATACGTCAATATATATATGCGGCTCGAGATTCTTGCAACATCACCCACATGGTAGGTAAAATGACAGCTGACAACCAATTTGCAACGATAAAAACGACGACAATTTCTCCTGCAAGCACGTCAGATCAGTATGACCAGCCGAATACGGACGAAACCCACTTTGTGAGCTATCTGATATATCCCACTTGATGAATAGCCAGACACTCAACAGCGTGGTCCATACGAGGCTAGTAAGCATGATGATAGCTAGAACAAACTCAGTCGCTAAGTCGCAGCAAGATGAAGAGGAGCGCTCACCAAAAGCCATTGTCCTGAGCTTCAGAAATGCAGAAAAGTGCCACATAATGCGAGTAAAATAACCAATACAAAGATACTCCGAAGGTCGAACGCAAGATCGAATTTGCTGCCAGCAGAGAACGTGAACAAGACCAGCTTCAAGAGTTGCAGACAACGCTAGCCAGATCCTTCCAGGGGATCGAGAAAAGGAGCGAACGGAAGAGACTGGGTGTCTTCACCGACTAGGATGGCAGATCTGGGAAGAGTACTTGCAGGATCCACATTAATTATCTCTGTGTTGAATGAAAGAACAAAGGGCGTTCAGCAGAACAATTGTCAACAAGCGCCTCCTGCCGCTTTTGTACCTGCTTGTCCAGAACAGGCAACGCCATCACCCTGTATGGACTGACGATCTTGTGATCTCTGCAACAATGCATGCGTCCACAGTTAGTGAATAGTCGGCCGAGCTCGATGCATTTGCAACCAAGAAGACGCGTGGGACGACGGTTCAAACTATGTTACAATATACTAATCTTACTACGTAGGTTGGGATAGCACAAAACAGAGAGCACGAACAAGAAGTCAGGCTAATTAATCACAATATTTACTACTACTCTGCGGGGAGGGTGTTCTAACTAGGTAATAGCTGCTACAACGTGTGCAAGAAGTCGAACGGAATGGGGATGGTACAGCTAAGCTTAAATAGTGCAGAAGTCCGATATCTTCGATGGTGAACAGTCTTCTCAGATGTATGATCTAAGGAAGGGCGCATCCTAATTGAAGGAGGTGAAGGGGTTCGTGTGGGCGACGGGAACTGGGGGGACGAGTGCATCTGGTATAAGGTCATCGCGGTTTGCTTGTGGAGGTTTGCTGACATTATCTGAGTAGTTGAGGAGGGTATCTCTCCGTGGAGGAGAGAACAATCGCATGGCTGCGTTTGCGTCCTGCTTCGCAGTATCCAAGCTTCCTCCTCGGCAAGCTCCGGAGTGAGCCTCCGCATGTATCCCAGCGGATGATGCATGAGTGTGGCATGGCCCTGTGCGCAGTATGTAAAGGAGAAAGGATGTAACGGCATCAACTGGGCGACGGAGGCGGTGGACGGGAGAACATGAATGCACTCTTCGTCGCTTCCGGAGGTCCCGCCACAGGAAGTGCGACGGTGTGAGCAAGCACAGAATGTGCAAACGCGCGGACGTCATGCGAGGTGTCGTGCTCCAGGTGTTGCGCGTAAGCCGATATTCTCTCGAGAACGAGGGGGTTATCGTAGTAGCGTTCTGTTAAAAGTCTTATGAGACTTCACATGGCCCAGCCTCATCGACAACGTACCAGAAACGCTTCCAAGCAATCGAGCAACATGAATGCGGACGTCTACCACTGGATCATGCACGAGGGCGGAGAGCGCCTCCCAAAATGCATCATCGGTAATGACTACATCACCCTGGTTCGAGACAATGAGTACTTGCTGGCATCTGATATACGTTGTCCGTTTGCGGAACGATTCTGACAGGGCCAGTGCCCCGATATCGGAGCAGAGCTCTGCGAGTACCTCTGGGTGCGGCCTCCATGTTTTCATAAACGCGGGGATCTGGCAAAAAGGTTCAGCCGAGAAACTTAGCCCTCGAAAAGACGTAAACTCACTACATCGACTGCGGCTTCTCTTACCGCCGCAACATTGTCTTCCAGCGCGGCCATCAGCAACCTCCGCAGGGTAGCCTTCTCGAGGCCCTCAATAACCACAAACGCTTCCAGCTTCTTCGCCAGCTCCTCCCGTTCTCTCCAACCCTTCATTCGCCCAGCACGAAACTCCAGCTCGAGAGTCCTCACAACCTCCCTCCTCTCTGACTCTCCGATTGCGCACAAGAACACGTCCACATTCTCCACCGCCTTCAAACGCACTTCGCTCTCTGCGGCGCTCACGCTCGCTGCCCACACCTGCATCAGGTCATCGCGCGCGTGCTCCCAGCCAATGATGTTCGCGAGCTCGCCGAGCGACGCCGCCAGCGTGCGGCGCACCTTGAACGACGCATCGCGTGCAAGCGTGCGGTACAGCTCGCGTAGCTCCGGCCATCGGGCACGCCCGAGCGTTAGCGCGACTGCCGGGTAATTAAACGCGCACACAAGCGGGCGCGCGGGGTCATCGTAGATGTCCGTATCTGAGCCCACTCCCACACTGAACTCGCTCCAACTCGAGCCGGACTCTGATACGTCGGACGCTAACGGTCCCGGCGGGCGGCCAGAGGGCAGAGGTTGCTCAATGGCTAGGGTCTCGTCGCGGACACCGAGAAAGAGGTCAAGCAGTGCGCGTGGTGGGCCCTCCAAATCGTCGGTGAAGGTGTGCATCACCTCACCCAGCGCCTCGAGCACCGCAGAGCGAACTGTGGGAGACTCGTCGCGCGCGAGCGGAAGCATAACGTCGAGCGCGAGGGCGCGGCGTTCATCCAGCCCGAGGCGCGACAGGATTGCGGGTAGAGCAAAGAGCACAGAGTGCCGGACATGCCAGGTCGCGTCTTGGCAGAGCGACTCGAATAGGGGGAGCTATGGCAGCGCGATCAGTATCCAGATCAGCACGATCAATCGGTGATCACCTACCAAAGACGAGACAACAACTTCGTCAGGAACGACCTTTGCTAGCGCGCCCACCGCGAACGTTGCCTCCCTCCTCACCCAGTATACCGGATCGCGGCCCACACGTTCCACCTCCGCGACGAACGCGTCGCACATCTCGTGCCCCATCGCACCTGTTGGGTAGAAAGAGCGGGGATGGAAGTTAGAAAGAGTATTATCATCGGTGTCAACCGCTGCGCAGAAGCATTAACGCAATAAGCGGGAAGGGTCAGATACGCACCACTGGCAGTCACGGCAGCCACAAGGCTCATGCTCGACAGACGGCCTACGGCAGCTTCTTCACTGAGGCTGTCATGACCCTCTGCATCTTCATGCTCACCCGAAGCACCGTATTCTCCGGTGATATCCTGCATCTGGATATCATCCCCACCCTCCTGCTGAGCAGGGGTCTGCCACTCGTCCTCCATGTGCACATTATCCCGCAGCTCAATGTCGTCCGCGATATTAATACCCTCCGCAGGAATATGCGGCGCCGGTAATATCGCGGGAAATGCCAAGGCGGGTCTCGGGCTGGGCGGGCGCCGCTTTTCTACAGTCCGCGATTCGACGTTGATTTCCTCCACGCGCGGCCGAGGAGACATATATT
Organism: Sparassis crispa; assembly: GCF_003851025.1. Taxonomy (NCBI): domain Eukaryota; kingdom Fungi; phylum Basidiomycota; class Agaricomycetes; order Polyporales; family Sparassidaceae; genus Sparassis; species Sparassis crispa. The sequence continues at coordinate 1,036,872 of NW_020939750.1, forward strand.
GCTCAGACTCGTCCCACGAAGGTAAGTCAGCCCGCGGGTGTGAAGCGGGCGAGTCCAGTGAGGACGACGACACGGACGACGCTGAAGAAGACGACGTAAGAGACGGAGTAGACGTGGGCGATGATGCTGATAACGATGACGAATTGGAAGGTGCGGTGGATAGCGGTAGAGATGACAACGCACCGGACAGTGGTGTAGATGCAGACGTGGATGACAAGGGAGACAACGAGGGCACCTCGGACATCGGCGTGGGAGGCGTGAAATTGTCCTGATTTCGCACAGGGAACTCCCCAGGGGAAGATTCGGGGAAGAACGAGTTCGCCACAGGTATGGGCGAAGAGACAGTCTCAAACAACGGAAAATAAGAATCTTGCTGCTGCTGCGCGCCAGCGAGCGGGGTAGGCACAGCGGTCGTTGGGCTATAAGTCGCAGAAGGCGAATCCAAGTCCATCGCCGAACTCTCACTCTCACCTCCATCTATCGAGATCGAGGCGCTATCGTCGGGCATATCGAGGCGACCCATCCCGATCACCACCTGGTGCACGATCTCGCGCTCGAAGAGACGGCGTTCAGCATACCCAAGTAGGCCTACGTCGAGCGCATCAGGTATCTCCTGCTCGGCAGCTGCCCTGACATTGAGCAACAGGCCCGGACCGAGCTTTGCGTTGCGGAGTTTCGCGGTGGCCGCTGCAACATACGCGGACCCCTCGTACTCGCGCTCGTCGGCGTGCCGCACGCGCTTGAGCAGCTCGACGACAGCATAGCGCGCGGGCCCCCCGACGAAGCCGTTCTGGCTAAGCAGGAGCATGCCGAGGATGGGGGTGAATGCTTGCACGGAGATGAACGTCGGGTGGGTCGGAGGCACTGATTCGACTTCCGCAGCGGGTGGTGGATGGTCGACTGCGGGAAGAGGAATGGCAGGAGGAGTAATCGGTTCGACGGGGGACGCCAAGGGCGAGAAGGATACAGACGGCGGGATGAAGTCATCTTCGACGAGCCTGCAGTGAGTGATAAACCACCAAATGATAGGCACGAGCTCCGCAGCGAGCGCTTCCTTGACAGCTTCGTCTGTGGGGGCGGTTCATAGTCAGTAAGTTAATTAATAAAATTTACCATTGACAGGTGTGAGTGCGTCCATTGTGTTGTGAGCGGTGAACATGCGCGGAAGCAGGTACGTTAATGAAATCAAGTGACGTCACCGATATGTATGAACGGGTTGCCGATGGGAGGACAAACGAGGTGAGGCACAACGTAAATCACAAATTTGTTAGCACGTTGCAAGCACGCATCAACAGCCGGGGGGTAGGAGGACACGTACCATCGTCCATGGCGAGGCCGTTGAGGAGCGGCAGCACATACTCGACCGCCTCGCCGGGGCTGATCTGCTCCGCCTCCTCTCTACTTGGGTACTGGGCGTCAGACGCCGCGTCAGATCCAAGATAGCGGGGGAGTGCATGCGCAATGAACACGCGGTGGAAGCCCGACGGACTCCGTGAGAAAAGGTATATTTTCTCAAGCGCACTGAGGCCGTCGGCATCGAACTCGGTGAAATCAAGAACGGGATCCACAGACGGGGAGGTGATGTCGGCAGGGGAGAGCGCCAGATCAACGCCGACATGCAGGGGACGGACTAGATCGAGAGGTGCGCTTGGGCTGGTCGGGAGTGGGTCTATCGCGGGTGGTATGCGTAATGGAGGCGAAGGCGTGAACGTGGAGATGGTAGGATTGGGCGGGGGGATAGAGATGCGTAACCCAGACGCCCCGGCGCTCCCACTATATGTTAATACGCGGAAAAATGAGAAGACACAAATAAATATTAATAAGAGGTTCAGAGCGGACGAGACCAAAAATGCACCTGAAGGAAGCTGGAAAAGACTGGGTGGACTGGGGATCATCGGCCGGGGCGGTAGATAGGGCGGACGACGAGCAGTTGGCGGGGTGAGAAGTCTGCGAATCAAACGGGTTAGAGCACTGCTGGGACGGCGACGACTTGTGCTGCAGTGGCGAAAGGCTCGCGCGAGTGATAGGAGCGAGGGGCCCGATGATAAGTTGGGGCGAAAGGATGCCAATACCGATGGCGTGCGAACTGTAAGGGAGAGATTCCAGAGGTGGTGATGCCAACACTTGATGCTTTTCCGGGGGCACGGAACGGTCAGTGGGCGGAGAAGGTGCGCGCTCGGACAGCGGGGAAGGCGGGTAGTCGGGCTTGGGGGACGAGGAGCGGGAGGACGAGGAGGCTTGGCTCGAGACGGATAGTTGGGTGTCCATGGAGTGGCGGGGGAATAAAAACGAGACGATAATCCCCATGAAGCAAGCGAGCTTGCCCTTGGGAAGGATTAAGGAGAAAATTGAGGGAGGAGGAGGAAGGACGTACGACGGAGCGAAGAGGACGAGAGGAGGAGGAGCAGACGGTGAGAAAGAAGGACGGAACGGGAAGAGGGAGAGAAGCGCAGGCAAGAGATATATGACAAGTTGCACGAGGACGCGGGCGGCAGAGAAAGTTCAGGCTGCGACTATGACGCACGCGCACAGGCAGAACGGACGGACTGCAGGAGCTGGAAAAAGCGTATGCAGCAGAGCGGCGGAGACGGGGTATGTTTCGTCGGTGGAAGCTGCATATGCTGCTCTGTGATTGGCTGCGGAGAGCGAGGAGGAGCTTGAACGATGGACGAGAAAAGAGGCACCGGGGGGTGATGGGCCGTCGGGGAGACTAATCTGGAGCCGTCGGAGACGAATATCCAGAGGGAGAGCACGGCGGGATGGGGAACGGACAGAACTTGCCAGAAAAGGACGGAGGACGGGGGCGGGGAGACTGGCACAACAGGGAAGGAAGGCGGGGGCGGGTGGCAGGTGCTCGGGATGGTTCGTCGGTTGCTCTCAGCGTGCGGTGGCTCTCGTCTCGGGCGTCTCCCATTTTCAGCCGTCCCATGACGTCACTCTCTCAGGCACTCCACAACGTCATCCCTTCCCACGATCGGCTTTTTCCTTCCCTGTAAGGCAACTCTTCTATTATACATCCATGTCTGCCCAGTCCGCTTAGCAAATCCTACAACTGGCCCCGCACCACTTTGTCTAGGTTCTCCGCAAAGTACCGTATGTTGTGGCTGTTCAAACCCGCCATCGATATCCTCCCGTTCGTCGTCAGATAGATATGTGTCTTGTCCGTCAGCGCCTGGCTCTGTTCCGCGCTGATCCCAGTGAAACTGCCAACGGCTCATATCAGCTCCTTTGGTCCCAAACTGCCCTTCTTCCATCACCCCACCGATCCACATAATTCTGTCAATCACCGCACTTCGGCATGTCACCGGCATTCCGTCACAGCTGGTCCGTGCGGCAGACGCCGCCCGCGCACCATGTCTACGGCAGAACCATCGAGCAGACGTCCGCCGATTGGCTGGTACACTCTAAACTGTCTCGCGAGACGTTCTTCCGCTCCGAAGCGTAGCTACCCTTCCTTGCGAGGGCCTAGAAGTACTACGATAGCCCGTAACAGAGACTCGGAACGGAAGCATATCTTTGCGGACGGCGCCGTACCTGTTCTCGCGGCGAATGGAACAAAGCAGAGCGGCCTCGACGACATCGGCAACGAAACCTACGCCAGCGACCCTCAGCGACCCCGCCGTAGTCACTCACGAGACGCGATCGATACCAACAACACGGCGGCAATCATTCACCCGCCCTCAGAATGCAATCGACACCAAAGCGGAGCATCCATCCAACCTACATCCGAACACGTCGCAGAGCGGCGGCGTATGATTGCCGCCTCAGCGAAACACACATTCCAGCGACCATCGAGAACGAACGGAGGACGCGTCATGCGAAGAGGATACTCACCTGAACATCCCAATCTGGTTCACGATGTGGTCCCAATTTCCGGGCGTCTTCAGCTCCTCAGTCAACAGCCTACGCAGCTCCTTGCGCATAGCGATGATCCGCCCGGCCATCGTCCGGATGTCACGCTTCCACTCCTCAAACAGCGCAGAGTCGTTCAGAATCAGCGCGATCTGCATAAGCCAAATGCACGCGTCACGTTTGGGGCAGAGAAATTGTACCGCAGACGTTTAATGCTTTAGTCAGAAAACCGCGGACACGCGAGGAATGACGAACGCACCAGACGCGCACCGTGCGCAGGCGGGTTGCTAATCTCGCTGCGCGTGAGGACAGACAGTTGGCTCTTAATGCGGGTCGCGGCCTCCTCCGTCGGCGCGATGACGTGCAGCGCGCCGACGCGCTCACCATACAACCCCGCATTCTTCGCGAAACTCTACGCCGGTCTCTTTAGAAATTACAGCCAACTTAGGACACATGACGGCATGCGCACCTGACAGATCAACAACGGGACGTCCCTCCGCACGAACTCGCGCACCGCCCACGCGTCCGCGTCCAAGTCGCCGCTCGCGAAGCCCTGGTAGGCGCAGTCGAAAAACACAAAATGACCCTTCTCGAGCATCGCGTCCGCGATCTGGCCCCACTGCGCGCGCGTCGGGTCGACACCGGTCGGGTTATGTGCACATGCGTGGAGAAGGAACACGGAGCCGGCTGGCGCGTCGCGCAGGGTAGAAAGGAGCTGAGGGAACGCCAACCCGATCGTGCGCGCGTCGTAGTACGGGTACGTAAGTGGATTTACGCCCACGCCGCGGAATATCGCGAAGTGGTTTACTGGGAATGCAAAAAAAAAATCGTATCAGCGATCGTCAGCAGGAGACGACTTATGAACGCGCACCCCACGTAGGGTCACTTAAGAAGACCTGCTTCTCGCCGTTCCAGTTGTAGAACCTGCTCAGGAAGAGCGCGCCGAGGTGGTTCGCGCCCGTGCCAGAGATAGTCTGCACGCTCGTGACGCGTTTTTGCGCCAGTGCAGGCGAATCTGGTCCTAGAATGAGGCGCGCGGCCGAGTCGGTGAACTCGGGCAGTCCAGTGATCGGGAGGTACTCATGGTCGAGCGCGGGATCATTCAGCAGGATCTTAGTCGCCTACGACAGCACATAATACGTGCGTTAGTTGAGCGTTTCAACGTCACGAAGGAGTGGAAGGTAAGTGCGTGAAAAATGGGCGTAGGCGGAAGAGGGCTGAATGAGCACGATGCGAAAAAATGAGCAGCGCACCTTCTTAACGACGGGCAGCACCCACGGCTTGCTGTTGTCGTCTCTATACGCGCCCACCCCAAGGTTGATCTTGTGTGGGTGCAGGTCCGTTTTATATGCCGCAGTGAGCTTGAAGATACTGCCCAATTCAACCGCAGTCAGCTTTTCGCACAGACTAAAATCAGGACGTGCAGCAGCGAACAGCGCGTACCTGTCTGGCGGGGCAAGGGGAACGCCGTCCCATGTTTCTAGAGGCCATATAATGTCAGAAACACCCTTGACACACGCGCGTCGGTCTGCTCACCTGCAGCCATCCTGCTCGCCGTCGTACTTCGCGTTAAGTGCTCTGCGACTTGCCTAAGCCTGTTCGCCATCGTGTCTAGTCAGCGCCCCGAAATCGCGCGAGAGGTATAGGAAATACAGGGTATATCACGGAGGAGAGTAAAATCATGGACTCACCTCTAGAACAGGTACTCGAACTGTGTGAATGCGGGGGAATCTAGCAGAGGTATACACGTGATATCTGCATCGCGCCTACATCAATCAACTCGGCAGCACGGGCGGCGACGGGAATACTCACCAAATCGGTCGGTCGCAGGTGCTCAGCTTGGTGTTGGCAGAGCAGAGCGTGCAGATAGGTGGTGACTCGACTCGACGCGGCGCAGATATAGCCAGCGCGGCTTTACACACTTATCGACGCATCTCACGCGCACCTCGCGCGATCGCCGCGATAAAGTCATCCCACCTCCCCAGAATCGGCCAAGATTATCTGCGGGACGTGAGCTGCTGGCCTGCTGGACAGCACGCACGCGTCCCGGAGATCCAGATGCGCATGCTGCAACGTTCATGTAGCGAGGCTGAAGGGGGACCGCACAAAGCCCGCGTGCGCTGATAACTGCAGTCATTCGTGTCGTTTTGTAATTGAGTATTGACAGCTCGACGAGCATGAGCTAATTGCTCCTCTGAGCGGAGTAACCGCGGAATTGGACACATAGAAGTACACAAAATACTCATAAGACAGCTGGAGAAGGAGAATATATGTTCAAGTTCACAACACGTGTATCGCCAACGCCGAGCGCTTCTACCTTGCAACCCTCATAAAGCCACCGGCAACCCAGTTCGACACAAGCGGTGCTTGCGGAGCGCAGTCTGATACGCGTACTCAGTGTCTCACTCAAGCACAGGTCAGGGAAACTTCTATAACACATATCATTACCCAAATAGCAGAGAACACAGTGTGGAACAATGCGACACCCTTAGGGCATTAAATACGACGCCAACGTAATGTGGATCGTGGAGGGGAGGGTACCAAGGAGATAGATAGTGTAAGTATGTATGGTATAACATGTACAGGGGATGCGTCCGTGAAGATTCGTGACTGCGCGGCGGAGGAGCGATAAGGATGCCGACGGACCTGGGCACAGAAGGACTGGGGACGCTACGGAATAAGTGGAGAGCACCAGGCGAGATGGAAGATGAACGATGGTGGAGGAAATACAGGGTGCAGTGGGAAGACGCAGGGAGGGCCTTATGTCATTGCCATCTTGGAGGCAACGGTGCGTTCGCTTTCGAGCTTGGCCTTGTTCTTCTCGAACGCCTGTTGTCGACAGCTCTCAAGATTCTGGCAGTTGTGGTGTTCAGGCATCCGATGCTAGTATCGGAAGAACAAGAATAATTAGAGTTGGCATGGTGAAGAAAAATAAGTGAGACGCACCGCTCCACAGAATTCCGCGCGGCAGTGTGGACATTGACCGACGAGGCGGAGGACCGCAGAGTTGCAGCGGGGCTCAGCTTGGAGTTGGCAGCGCTTCTTGGCGGGCATACTGGTCGTGTGAGGTAGTCTGAGACGAGATGAGGTGAGTAACATGCGGCGGATAGCTGGTGGTAGACTTACGAGGACAAATGTAAGAGGGAGCGCAGGTGGGCGGAAGAAGGCGGGGGTGGGTGGTGGATGAGAGGGAGCGGGCAGGCGGCGTGGAGAGGTTTATAAGGGCGACAGCGAGGGACGCGTCAGCTATTGGCGAATCTGAGATGACACGTGGCCCAGATTAAGATAGATCTTGCACACCGGTCTTCTCCGGTCGAGCCTCATACTAGGTGAACGCCTTCTTGGTGCTTGTCGGTCCTTCTCCACCGCCCAGGCCTCGCGGTAGCCCAGATACGGCCCTCTTTACTCCTCAGAGTCCGCACAGGACCACCTGCGTGCTCAGCCTTCTTCGTCTCCTTGAATCCTTGCGTCGTATTTGCACTCCATCTTCATCCGTGCGTATGCACCTCGCACCGCCAAAAAAACAAGGGTCTCCGTCCTGCCCTCCCCGCGCTGTGCCGCGATCCTCGGCAGCCTTTTTTCTTGTCTCTCTAACAAATCGGCACTTATGGACTCCGCCGCCCCGTGCTCGTTACTAACCAACAAATGGACACTGACTCCTCTGCACGAAACTTCGATCTTTTTCCATATCTCTCTGGGAGCATCGAATCCTCATTCCCCCTAAAGCTGTGCAACTGCATTCCCCACTCCGTCTTCCGCCCCCATGTCTCGCCCCTTCTCGAGTACAAGCTGCTACTTATATATCCCCGGCCGCGGCGTCCGGGTCGCATCCGGTCGACACAACTGTACACATGTGATCCCGGCAGCTTTCTCGAGCTTGTTTACTGGCGTCCAACTCGGCCGCGCGGAAACCACGCTGCCTGCGTGACCCATTGCTTCTCCTTCGCTGCCGCCATTAGCCTGCACGTGCCCACCGTGCGCGAGAAGCAATTGCAATATTCTTGCAGCGGAATTCGCACCATCCGACGGCGATTCGATGCTTGGCGAGTCGTTCCGAACACGCACGGAGCCGACTGGCTTGGAAGAGCGGAGGGCGTAGGGCATCCATGCACCCCCCTGGTCGAGTTGCGAGCGACGTCATCCCTTTCATTCAAGCACCCCAGGCCCGGGATCTGCGTCAAAGTCCTCTGCGCGAGTGACGCAATGGTACCCGCCTGGGCTTCATTTCGGATAACAAAGGGAACGCGCATCCTTCCCTAGCGCGGCAGCACTCACCAGGACCGTCGATAATTCCTATAAAGTCAAACGGTGTCCGGACAGTTCTTGGTCCGGACGAAGCTCAATCCTCCTGATCTCGGTCAGGTTGGTACGGACAATGGTCATGCCTTCCGGGTCCTATACTCCTATTCAGAACGCTCCTAGAGCTTCGCAGCGCCGGTTTTATGCGTGTTTTGCGGGTATTTGGATGCGTTTTCGGTCTCCCGGCGGCACATTCGGAGACGTGCTTCGCGCTCACATCTTCACAGTTGCTGGCGCCCTACTGTACTTATCGGGTGGACCGGATGGGCTCAAGCCTCCAGCCGTTTCGAGCGAATTTGGGGTCCGGACGTGAGATAGCCTTGATGAGGATTATCTCGGGACCGTCACCCACCTTCCCAAACCGCACGCCTAAAACACACCTATCGCGACCATCGTCGCCATGTAGCGCATGCGTGCCGTAGGTCCGGCCAGCTGCTGGGCGAAGATGGCATCAATCACGGAGACCACTAGGCAGGCGCTGCATGGTGCTCTTCCGTTCTCGCTGGATCGAGACACGGATTTGTTGCGCCGAGCTCCTCGCACTGCTTAGCTACTGCTCTCTTGCGCTTGCTGCTTATTGACGTGGCTGTTGTGACTCCCGCCCTTATTTGATTATTTTCATTTGTGGTCGTGGTACTCGTCTCCGCACGTCCCCCGCACTTAATATCTTTTTACTGCGTACTTGTGTCGGGAGGCTTTGGCATTTATCAGGCGCAATCCTCCGGACACCCGAGACTCGGCGGACTAGTGTCCTCAATTGTCTATGTCTTGCGCACTGCTTCGCAGCCAAGAGACCTAACAGCTGCGTAACTGCGGTGTCAAGACATTCTGCTCACTGCGCATGAAAAACTATGCGCCCCTGACGAGTTTCAGCCTCACACCAGCCGAAGGGTGAAACGGTATCAGATTCGCGGTGAACTACCATCCGAAGCGGGAAGGAGCGGGAGGATATATGAAGGGGCGATTAGGTCGCGCGGGCAACGCGTACGGCTAGCTAAACACCCCTGCAAGTATACGTAGAATAGCGACCGCGCGGCGCGCAAGCAAGAAGTCCGTTGGCATTCGTGATGCGCATGCGAAGCTCATGTACACGAGAACGAGAGGGTCCAAACGAGAATACGTCCGAAGCAGAATACGATAGGGTACGAGACATTGGGGCCAGGGTTAAGAGGGTCAGCCGCGGCGCGCCGCCTACTTCTTTGAGTTGTTGTTGGTGACGACGACAGCGACGACGACGACGATGATGATGACGACGATGAGTGCGATGATGAAGCAGATCCATCGCTTCTTGCGTGCTGCGCGCGCGGAACTAACCGCCTTGTCTGTATATTGCAGACTGATAAGGTCGTTAATAAACGGCCACCAGCCACTTTGCATGCGTAGACGTACCCGACTTCGGTATCCTTCTCTACTGCTCCTGCTGTTGTCTCAATCACGTTGATCTGCTCGTCCTGTTGCTCGACCAGTACGCTCATCTACAAGAATGATAGAAGTGAGTAGACGGCTCCGTCCGGCATATAACGAAACTGACATCGTTGAAGAGTTGAGCCAGCTCTGTAATTGTCTTCTCGATACGTTTGATGTCTTCGTGCCGTTCTTGCACTTCACGGTATGCAGACCGCGCCTCACCATAACGATTGGAATTCATCAACTGCAGTCACATCAGCGCACATTCCGGGGCGCAGGAAACCCTGATAAAGGTAACTTACAGCCTGACTGAAAATCTGGCCGCTCTGGTCATCGTTCACAACCGCCTTGACCTCCTCAGGTGTAGCATCGGGTTTCACTTGGGAGGGTATTAGAAACATTCTGAGTACAAGAAGTAGACGACCTACCAATTTTGAACTGGCGCTCAAGACGTTGCTTGTACTTGGCCCGGTATTGCTGCTCGACACCCTGGTAATTTTGGATCGCCTCTACGAATTTCTGCTTCACCAAGCCAGTCTGTGCGCCAGACGTAAGCGATCAATCTTCTATGCCGACATAAGTGTCAAAACCAACTCACCTGCTGCTTGCGGATCTGCCCGTCACGCCCTGCGCCTGGCTGCCGCTCCAGCGCCTTGATTCTCCGCTTGAGCATGTTGCTCAGTGCACTTGTGTCCGCGACGAGATCGTCCAGCTGTTGCGCCACCCGCTGCGCAGCCGCGTCGTCGGTATTGTCCAGCGAGCGCGAGTGCAGCTCGCCGATGCGCGCTACGTTGTCGTTGAACGTCCTCAGGTCATCTTGGATGGAGGAGATCTGCGTGAACAGCAGTGTGAGCGCGGGCGCACTGGAGCTGCCGAATAGGGACGGACCTCGCTGTAGAACGCGGACATGCTGTCCGCGGGCGCCGCTGAGCTCTCCTTCGCCGTCGAGTCGAAGCTGTCCTGCGAGTATGGTGCTGGTCGGTCGGATTGGTATGGTGTTGTGGTGGCTTGCATGGGGTAGGAGTCACTGAAATGCTACGCATGAGTGGGAGACGACCTCAACGAAAGTGATTGACGTACTTGCTGGTGTTGTAGCTGCCCCCACTCTGCTGCGCCTATAATGATAATGATGGACGTTATACATGTGCGGGCTCACGCACGACATGGCTGCTCACCCTCAAAGCTGCGAGTCTGTCTCTGGCCATGCTTAGTTACGATGATTATGGGAGGATGCTAAGGATTAGGAAGGGGTGATGATGGGTTGAGAGAAATGGAAAGATGAAGCGCTGCAACAATCAATGCTGCTCGTGCGAAGGAAGAGGAGGAGTAGAGAGACGTGAGGTAGTCTGGAGAGAAAGCGTTGTGGGGCGGTGTCAAGAAGTTGCTGCACCGACGGGCGGCTATGACTGCACGGCCATCTTTACTGCCACAGTTGAGCCTCCGGCCGGCCTCCGGGCTTACTTCGGCGAGCGGCCTACAGCATCACCGAAGTAGGTATGCGCGCGCAATTAGAAGGGGATATCTCTGATACCGCCGCATCCGCCTGTTGTACAGCTATGCTAACCGCCCTAAGGCCCCTGCCCCGCCCGCGCAGCCCGACCTGCTGTCAGTTGTCCACAGCGGCGCGGAGCACGCGGACCTGCCTCGCCACCATCTTTCGGCTCGTCCCTCCAATCGACTCTCGCCTCTCGACGCTCGCTTCAAAGTCGAACACAGACAGCACATCGTCGCCGAACTTCTCGTTCAGGCTCTTGTAGTCCTGGAGCGTCAAGTCGCTTAGCTGGCATTTTCGGGACTCCGCCAGGGCGACGGCCCGCCCAGAGATGTGATGTGTCTCCCTGAAGGGGATCTGATGGCCGGCGCAGGTCTAAGAACGGCGCACGCGCTGGAACTGCAGATCACTTACCCCTTTGCGCACCAGGTAATCAGCTAGGTCGGTCGCGAGAACGTCCATGGTCAGCGCCTGTCTCATCTTGTCGGCGTGTATCTGTCAATAGCTGTCAGAAGCGCATACAATGTTACAAGCTGCATATACGCGCCTCCATCGTAGCAATAACACCTTCTGCAATCTTGAAAGATGCTGACACTGTATCCACGGCGTCGAAGAGGGGCTCCTTATCCTCTTGGAGATCTTTGTTGTATGTTGACGGAAGGCCTTTCAGTGTCATCAAGAAACCAGCCATCTGCAAATGAAGAATGTGTTTATATTTTCTGCAGGGGCACCCACAGGTACTAGACGCACGTTTCCAAACACACGGCCAGATTTCCCTCGCAAGAGCTCTAATGAATCAGGATTTTTCTTTTGCGGCATTATGCTCGAGCCAGTGCTACGAGAACTGAATCAGCGTCAAGATCACAGAAACACCTTCGTCGCTCACCTATAGGCATCACTGAGGGTGACAAAGCCAAATTCTGCGGTCGAATAAATGACCAGATCCTCCGCCATCCGGCTGATGTGGGTCATGGAAAGACTCGCCCACATCATGAATTCGACAATGAAGTCACGGTCGCCTACACCATATAAACTGTTTTCTGCTACAGACTGGAATCCGAGCTCTTTCGCGAGGAATTCACGGTCTACTACGAAGGGGTTGCCAGCCAGGGCACCACACCCTAGAGGAAGGACGGAAATGCGAGGAATCAACTGCTGAAGACGCTGCAGATCGGCATGGAATGAAAATGCATGGGAGAGAAGAAGATGGGACCATCGGATGGGTTGTCCACGCTGTATGCACACACCATCAGTCTATGTTGCGAGCGTGCATTGCCGTTTCATACCTGCAAGTGGGTGTACCCCGGCATGAGGACATCCTGCTCCTTGTCTGCACGCTCGACCATTACACGAATGAGTCCCTTCAGACCCTTTTCAATCTCATGAACTTCTTGAAGAAGCCACAACCGCATGTCCGTCGCCACCTGGTCATTCCGCGAACGTCCTGTGTGCAATTTGCCGCCTAGAGGGCCGATGAGTTCACTTAAGCGGCGCTCATTTGCTGTATGAATGTCTTCGTCGTCCGACTGCACCTTAAACTACAGAGTGTTCCTATGATCTTCACAAAACCTGCATACGAATGATACTAAAGAGCGTACCGTGCCCTTCCGCCATTCTTCGCCCACCATCTGCAAGCCGTCTACGATCTTACTTTCTTCTTCATTGGTCAAGATCCCGACAAGCGTCAAAGCTTTTGCATATGCGATGGATCCACGAATGTCTGCAGCGTGCATCCGCTGGTCATATCGCAGCGACTGGTTGAATTCATGCATGCTGTTCTATCATGTAGTGCACCCATGCGTGAAGCTGCAGGCAACTTACAGAGGATCGGTTTTACCAGTAAACCTCCCACCCCACAGTTTCTGTTTTGTAGGTAGATTTGCCATGAAGATGTGGTTTCCGAACGAACGGCACTATCTGACTCTGAGTGCAAGTTGACTAGTACTGGTTGCGCCAAAACTCCGAACGGTTGGCTGCAGGCAATCTTGAGATCGTAACTCAGATCGTGACTCGCGTCGTTCACACGCTCAGACGACTTACCGCAGACGCGTCTGGAGGCCTGCGCGCGGAAGAGAACCGAAGAGTTAACATTCATCTAACATGCAGGTTATTCATAGACTAGTAACGGCGAAGCATTATAACGTAGTACTGCGAGAACCATTGCGTCTACTAACGTTCTCTACGGATGAAGGGCATTCAGGATCCAGAACATCACGAGAGCTCCGCTGCTTGCACCTGCATAGATGAGTTGTCGAATGTGCGGAGGATTATCTGTCAAGAACGGGTATGGGACTGGAGCACGAAATGAGCACTGCTCACGACCTGCAATGAAGAAAATGCATACATGTACCGTTGAAGGTCGCGAGATATTCCACCCAGTATCCGTACGAAGTACCTGCGGCAGCGCACGCCAATAGACCACCAATGAAAGCCTGCTTCTTCGTATATTTGCGTTCAAACAAGGCGAAATCGAGCAGAAGGCTGATTGCAGGAACGGCGTGCAAGGCGAGATCCATGGACAAGGGAATTCGGTAGAGTTGTGGTACCGAGGTGGAAGAGCTCGGGACACCTTGTTCCGGAGTAAACGCTGAGGCCCCTCGCACTGGCATCAGAATTTTCTCCGGTACGAAGATCAACATAGACCAGTAGATGGATGAGATCACGAATGAGACCTGCGGCGTTTCTGAGCAGAACCTCTTAAGATGGTTTAGGATGACGCACAGGCATAGCAACCATCAGCAAAGTGCGCTTCAACCACCGGACAGCTGGAGATATAATATGTAGCGACTTCAACTGGTAGAGTATAGTAAGCATCACCTTTAATAGCCGGCACGAAATCCGACACAAGGCTTAATATCATGGTAAGCCAGGCGATACCAAGACTACAAGCAGTCGGTCAAGCTCTGAGATCACCGCATACGAGGGATGGACTTGCCCAAGGATGGTCAGAAACTGTGAGTGACCTCCCTTCTGTTGGCGTATCCAGGCGTCCGCAGGAGTGTACTTGATGTTGCCGTAGCCATAGGCCATGATAGCGGCAGCGGCAGCATGTAGGACGACTTTGAGGCCAAGGGATGACATGATAGCGATGGCTGCGTGCGCAAAAAAATTCTGTGGAAGGGAGTTTGAAGGAAGAGTACTAGAGCGCGAGCTAGAGGGCTTTATACGATGATGACGTTCAGTATGGATGTCAGCAAATGCACCACGATGCGGCGGTGATCATGATGCACCCGCAATGTGTCACGAATCGCTAGTGGCTGGGGCTGTTACATCGAGATTCGAAGAATATTTACATGCTCGCAGGTGATCACAAATATTTGCAAGGATAAGGGTAGAGACAGTCTCAGACGCTTGTGATGGACGCTCGGGACGAGCGACCATGATGGAAAGTCGATGTGCACGCGACCCAAATTGTCGTCGGGAACTCGCGGAAATGCTCCGCGGAATGGCCGAGGGATCCTGCGCTCCGAGTCTATCATGCCTTCTGCGTCGCAGAGGGTCTTAGTGACATACGCTGCGCCAGCTGTGTTTCTTTCGACAGACCACTGGAAACAACTCTATGCAGCTCTACTGTCGCAATTGCCTCTGCGCAACATACACTGGAAGTCTCCGTCCCGACCTACCATCCGCACCATCCAAGAATTGGATGTCAAGTTCGTCGCCTCGGAGAGCTTTCGGGACGAACCTTCGTCCCAGGTCCCACAGACTCTGCTGGAGAAACCTTTGCTCAATCTATACATTGTAGCGTGCGAGGTGAATAAATGAATATATCGTGCGGGGACGCGCCATCCTCACAGGGTATGCTAAGGATAACGAAACATACAAGAACTCCGTGAAGAGGCAGATCAGAGACTGGCACGCGTCTGTTTCTCAGCGCAAGAACCAAGAATGGCTGATCATCCATATTGTACGGCCTGAAGGCAAAGCCACGCAAGGAAGGATGTTCCAGATGAAGGCATCTGTACTCGATAGGATCAGAGCTGACTTCAATGCGGACAAGAGAGACAGGTAAGCTCGAACCCTTTATTCCACCAAATGTCTGCTTCACCATGTCTAGATGTGTGCAGCTGGTCTGGGCAACGGACTACGAGAGTCCTACTGCGTGGGCTGAGCTCATCAGCAAAGTCAAGGAAGGCATTCTGTCGGCCTTCGACTCCGCCCTTACACAGCGGGAAGAGGAGGTCAAGCGTTCCGAGGGTCAGCGACAAATGCCTGGATGGAATTTTTGTACTTTCTTCATATTGAAGGCGCGTCGTGACTCTGCATGTGAATTGTTTAGCCATGCTGATTAAAGAGCAGGAAAGTCTTGCAATGTCGTTTGAAGGCATGAATTTGTTCGAAGATGCCCTCCAACAATATAACGAACTCGAGGCTGCCTTCTTCCAGGTACTCCGAGAGAAGAACCTTTCGTGGTTCGGAGCCCTTATCTCGCCAAATCCTAAGGACGACTCCTTGCCTCTCCTGTCTGTTGCGAAGAAGCCATATCGCGATTTAATTCTTGCTAATTCAATATCAGTCTTCGACTTCCGAACGTACTTACTGGCTAGGCAATGCAACATTTTGAGTAAACTTGGAGATGTGGTCGAAATCGGGAGCAAGGCTGTCACATTTCTGAGCAATTTTGGCAGGCGTCTTCGAGAGATTGACGTGAGCATTTCCTGTTCCTGGTAGTATTATACTCATTTTGTTTGCAGGATACACTGCCTGCCTTTTTCGTGGAGTCATGGACGTACTCGTCTGCGCTCAGCGTGGTCGAGCAATGTGACACTTGGGCGAGCAAGCATCAGATGGATAAAGCAGGTTTGGCCCGTTTCAGTGCTGTAAAGGGAGAGCTACTTGACCTAGCGCGACAACAGGTAAGTCGGGATTTGCTCACGTCCTCGATTTTGCTCCTCATATCAGCAAGCTCGATGTCATTGGGATAAAAGTTGGATATTTACCCTGCCGCCCTCCCTTCACCATTCCCTTCCCACTAGAGCGGACTACTGGCTCAAACGCGCAAGAAAAACGCAATTCTCAAAGCATCTCGTGCGGGGACCTCCTCTCATCTTTGCATGACAAGGAGACATTCTACGACCTCTACGTTCAGATTACAAATCGTGCCATAGAGTTGTACGCCAGCGCAGGAAGACGTAAGTTTGCGCTGAAGCTGCACGGCAGTCTAGCTGCTCTAGATGTGTAGGGTGTTTCTCCGCGCCGTTACGGATCGAGAGCTAAGCTGTTTCTCTTAGCCACCGCAACCGGCTATCCAGCTCTTTCCAGACGTACAAATCTCTCCCGGCGCACTATGCTCCGCATGGATGGACTTCTCTGGAGGCGTTCATGCTCACACACGCGCTGAATGTGCATGCTTCCGCCAAGCAGACCAAAGACGTAGACTGGATACACCTCGTTCTAGAATTTCTGAAAGCATACGTCGAGGATATAGGGAAAGATCTATTGACAGACGAGGCTGACCGCAGGTCCTACGTCTCTGGTCTCTTCTCTGGTCTCGTAGAAGCTGCGGAAGGGCTGCAGTCAGGTGTGTATCTCTGCAAGGACACGCTTGATGTGGTCTCATCTCTCGAGTGCGATCTCTACCGTGTCCCAGACATGTTCCAATTGGACCATCCCGCGATATCAATCAGTGTCGCCGACAAAAATGCGCGATTGGCGGAAACACGGGACGGCGCGTTGGTAGATGTGCTGGTGCACAATCATTTACCCTGTGTAGGTATCTATACCTCGTCCTCCTTCCCTATTCTCATTGCCCTTCAGGACCTACCCATCGATGAAGTGACAATTATTGTAATTGGTCGTGAAGGCACTAAGCTATCGTTCTCCGAGAAACCGGGTGCTCTTGCATCGGGATCAACCAAACTGACTCTCTTCTGCCCAGTAAGGGTTACCACGGCTGATGAGATCCCACGACCATACTGACTTATGGTAGTCGTCAGCTTCGGGGACGTACGCCCTTCACAGCAGTCAGATCAAGATTGCCCGCCTCGTTCTTCAATGGAAGGATAATATGATTTCGACTTGGATCAAACAGCAGTCGGTATTCAAGAGGCTCCCATCCCTCGTGCGGATACCAAAGGATCTTCATGCTCTGGACGTGCGTCTACGCCAACCACCTCGCAGTATGTCTAGCAATTTCTGCAAGCGCCCATATTTAGTTAAGCGTCATTTCCAGTTGAACTCGGCACCCCTCCGTGTATCATGGTCATCATCCGCACCGGACGGAACGACATTTCTACTGTCACTTTAAAGCTTTCCGCTCCCTCTGGTATTCGGTTCCACTTTGCAGATACTAGCTTGGAAACTGAACGTGAGGAACCCACCTTTCATCCATCATCCATGCAAAGCTGACACGCATGGTCAGAGGATGCTACTGTCCACTCCACCGACGCTTCTGTCACTCTTACTGACGTTGGGAATGGGAAGGCCGTCGTTATGTCGATACCTCATTCTGATGCCTCCAGCCTCCAGTTCATGGTGAGTTCTCTGATTTTTTATGGTCCTATCGGAGAGCCGGGAGATATTATTTCTGCAGAGAGTCAATATCAGTGTCGAATATGTAACGTCTGCGGAGCCGACAATTACCAGAATACTCAAGTTGGGAAGGGTAGTTGCCACAGGGTTACCCGTCACCATCAATGTCGAAGATTTTTTTCGCGGTACAAGGTGTGTAGCATCGGGCTGGTACTAATCATCCTCTGACAACATTTACAGGCTATTCACCCGTTTCACTCTATCCACCACGTCTCACCAGCACATTCGCATCCGGTGCACTCGACTACAGCCTATTAAGTACGATGCTGATGGCGTCAAGATTACGAGCTGTCTCTCTCAGAAACCTGCCATCGTCGTTCGTCCTTTGTGCTGATCTTATTGGCTGGCTGCTTCACTCATGCAGTGCGATAGACAATCACGCCGAATCAACCGGGGAAGTTCTTGTTCCAGCTTGACTCTGCAAGAGGGCAAGGTGACTGATATTTGTGTGGGTTGTCTCTATCATCTATCTCTGATATTATGAGTCTAGGGCGGGAGTCATTGCAGCTGCAAATAGAATACCGGATGCTTCGTGAAGGTTGATTCTGCACTTTGGCTTACAGGCCTTAAACCTGACTATACATCTTTTCCTCCTACAGAAGTGGAATCTTTAGTTGATCTCTCAGTACAACAAGTCTTGTTGGAATCACCATCACTGGAGCCTCATTGCGATGAGCTCATTGACAAGGTGATACAAGCCCTTGAAGGTGATGCAAAGTGGATTGAACTGTATAGTATCACCGGAGAGCTCGTGGTCCCCGGGTTGCCCGACGAAGAAGGTGAGGTGGGTGCTGCACTACATCGACTCAAAGAGGTGTGTTTGGATGACGTGCCTTGGTGTCCTCACTCACGTTATGCGTTCAGATTCTCAGCATGGACAGATCAGGTCAATTTACATTCGGAGAATGGCGAGAAGTTATCATTCCGGTTGACGTGCCGCGGATGCATGTGAGTCTTAGCTACAGATACGATGGAGATATCATACCTATCTTTGTCGTGTACAGATACTCGCTGCTGCTCGTCTGCAAATCCTTCCCAATCCATTCTCCACGGTGTCAGTTGGCAAGGTACCTCGTTTATTTGCTGGTCAACCTATATCTGCTGTGGTTTCTGTCACGACTTCGTTCCACTGGGCACCAGCAGAAGACTCGAACAACGAGACATACCACTTGCGCTACGACATCGAGGAGATGACACAGGATTGGCTAGTCTGTGGGCGCAAAAGGGGAGATTTCATCGCGAAGGTAGGTGAGGGTCTTTATCTGTTGACTGCGCTGACAAATCCGTCAGGACGGACAAACGTTCACGATAGCCATAACTCTTATTGCACTACATCATGGGGAACTTGCCCTTCCGAAAGTTGGGATCACGGCGCTACCAATTCCAGGCGAGATGAGGATGAGGTCCATGGTCCTACCGAGCTGTGAGACGTACCAGTTGCACGGTGCGGAGAGAGTACTTGTATCGCCTAGGGGGGGTCGGAGTACGTTCGTAGTCAGTATGGGGCAGGAAGGCGTAGTTGCTTGATTTCAAGTATTTATTGCTATAAATTATTCCAGCTCAGTGTGTTTTTCGCTGAGAGTTGAACACTTCAAACTATCAGTCTGTCCCTTGCCCCTCTCATAGGACTGATTTTCTGCCTTTAGGATACTAGCTTCGAGTCGAGTAGGACGCCAATTGTCACACCATCACACTGTGTGACACGACGTGAATCGGGCCGCGCCTGGCACTCCAGACTTCCAGCTTTCCTCCGACTTATCCCATTCGCTTCTCTTCTCAACTTTCATAACTATGTCGGATTATTTGGATTTGTGAGTACACTGGTATTTCATGACAGCAATGATTGCTGGTCCGCTTTACTGGTTAACCCTGTACGTTTCAGTGAGGAGGAGCGTGAAGCCAACATCGCACGGAACCGAGAGATTCTCGCCAAATTAGAGCTGTCCGTCGATCTTCCGGTGAAACATAAGCCATCACCCAGGAACAGCGCGCAGCCTGTACAGCCCAAAAGACCGAAGCGCGCGAAGGCGGTGGCCGCGGTGCCTACACGACAGTCGTCAAGACTGAAAAGATCGGCTACCGATCCAAATGAAGGTCCTGCGAAGAGGAGAAAGCGAGAAGTGTGTTAACTCGATCGTATAACGCATTCGCACTGATGATGCTCCTATTAGCAAGAAGAGGAAGAGACGCGGAAGAAGGAGGAAGAAGAGCGTCTGGAAGCGGAGGAACGCGCGCGGGAAGCCAAGAAGCCGCGACACCAAGATTTAGAACTACAAACGATAACAGAAGAGTTGGGGGCCGATGAGCGAGCCGGTCTACAAGCAGTTTTCCAGGATGTCATCAGGGAGGTATATCCCAATCAAAATGATGACCAGGGTGCATTTGTGTTCGAAGATGATAAGAAGGAGAAGGCTGCCGTTACAGAACTCAGGAAGAAGCTGCGAGGCTTGAAGGTAGTCGCGCGGGCAAAAGTCACCCAAGATCGGATATACAGCGCGGCTTATCACCCCGAGCCTACGAAGGATCTTATCTTCTTCGGCGGTAAGATTTGAATGACTGCACTAACTTTTCCTGATCGACTTGTATTCTCTCGATTGTCTCCCTTCAGACAAGCATGGCCAGTTAGGTATATGGGATGCTCGGGCTCCACAGGAAGAGGTCGCCGATGACGCGGAGGATGTTACCTCCTCCGACAATAGTGAAGGTGGTAAATATTGGCGACTCCAACTCCACTGGCCAGCCACTGCGAAATCATCCATTTCTACGGTAAAGTTCGATCCCGTTGATTCACATAATGTGCGTTTAAAGTCCCTCTAATTGCTGATTCCAAAGACCGGCCCATCTGAAAGTCGTTTGACAGGTATATACAAGTTCGTACGACTGCACTATTCGACGTCTCTCTTTCACATCAGGCATCTCTCGCGAGATCTTCTCGACTGATGAAGTGCTGATTTCGTCGATCGACCTTCCCCCCACCGGCAATGAAATGTGGATATCAGACGCTCTCGGTGGTGTCACACACCTGGACTTACGGCAGGACAAGTCGAAGGCACGATGGTACCAATTGTCAGATCAGAAGATTGGTAGCATCAGTGTAAATCCCACGAATACCCATTTCCTTGTAACGGCTTCCAACAGCCGTTCGTTGAAGTGAGTACTTATCTCTACATTTCCTGTGCGCCGCCTGCAATGATTATATTGTCCCGCAGGATTTGGGACACCCGGAAACTTGAGCACATAACCACAAAGGGGAAAGGGGCTGCATCATCCTCTGCCTCGGTGTTACCGCAAGATTTCGACAGCGAAGTGGTGGAGCACTTCCTGGCATCCAAGCAAGGGCAAGGTTGTCTGCGTGGCGAATGGCGACACAACAAGTCAGTCAGCTCGGCGTACTGGGATCCCCGGGGAAGATCTATCGTTAGTACAAGTTACGATGACACCATCCGATGTAAGTGATTTTGTACTTCGTTCCCTCCATGTTGCCCTGACGAAGAAGTAGTATGGGATATCAGCGATAAATTTCTTCAACGTGACTCCCCCTTCCCGTCATCCAGACCATTTAGCCAGATCAAGCACAACTGTCAGACTGTACGTCCCTTTCACCGTTTTATCTGCTGGCACTGAAACTCAGGCTTTGCTGGCAGGGTAAATGGTTGACGATCCTCAGAGCGCAATGGTCGCAGAACTCCGATCACTATCCACATTTCACGGCGAGTTGGCTCCATTATAAGCATTGTAGGCGAACGATTACTGAATCCGGTTTAGATCGGCAATATGGAGCACTCGTTGGATATCTTCTCTTGCAAAGTGAGCTACTGTTGAGGAGCTGTTCACCCCAAATCTGACGTGTTTATTGTGATAACAGGGAGATTTAATTGCCAGACTGTCGGACCGTCAACGGTACGTACATCTGTTAGGACACCAAGATCGAGGGCATTAAAACTGATAGACATCTCAGGATAACAGCCGTGCAAGCGGTTACTTGCTCCCATCCCAGTGTCCTAGAGCGAGCAGCAAGTGGCAATGCCAGTGGCAGATGTGTGCTGTGGGCTCCGCCGGATGAGTAGAGATGATATCGATGTTCCTTGTCTTGCCCCCAGGGCGCGCGGGTTTGCGATGCACGGTTATTCGCTGGATTATATTTGATAGATTTCCGTTCTCTTGGATAAGCCCTGCACACGACTTATGGAATTACTAGTATAAATGAAGGCCAGTTTCCAGCTGGACGGAGTGTCACTGAAAGCAGCTACAAACAGTACGGACGGAGAGACGGTATATACTGCAAGGGTGCTCCATTGACCGGTGACCCTTTATATATGTTCCGCAATGCCCAAATTTATCCGCGGCCATAGGACTTCGAAAACGCCGCATCCCGTCCGATCTGCGCAGTTAACCGGAGTGCCGCCCAGTTAGTACCACGGTGGGGGACCACGCGGGAATCCTGGGTGCTGTGGTTTTCTTCACAGTTTTTCTCACAAACCTGTGAAATAATTGTCGTATCTCAATCTGCTTGTTTGACATTGGTTTGATGTGCTTTAATGATAGGTTTTCTGTGGTCTCGTACCCAGACGGGTATCTCATCGCACCCTACCACCGCAGATAACACGTCTGGGGCAGTTTGATAGAGCCCTCCTACCTTACAGTTAGCGCCCGTTAAGCGCCGGATAAGCGACAGACCATGGGCTAGGTCTGTGCCGAATCAGGCGAAGCTTGAACGTCCTCCTTCATAGGCATGCACATCTCAGAACTAGCATGAACACTGTATAGTAATGCTGTAAATACCTCTAGAAACATTTTAGCACCACAGGAAGAGCCCGAGCATATTTTCAGCCAGATTCCTTGACATTTTCACTCAAAGTAGCTGGCTTAATGCATTTCCGGTGCTCCTTTGTGTCAGCGCGAGCTCAGAGTATCCGGGCCATCTCAGAAAAGCTTCAGAGGTTCTCGGGAACTCACTCCCGTCAAATCTCCTCAAAATATACATGTAAACTGGGCATAGAGATCAAAAGTCGCGCTCGATGAGTGGGCAGGCACATAATTAAAGAAGCACGTAAGCGAGGCTTCTCGAGCGGCTAACGGGCGCTAACTGTAAGGTAGGGCTCTATCAAACTGCCCCAGACGTGTTATCTGCGGTGGTAGGGTGCGATGAGATAACCGTCTGGGTACGAGACCAGGTTTTCTGGTGCAGAGGTGGGAATCCGCTTGTGAAGCATCAGATTCGGATGAAAAAAGCGTCACCTGAGCGATTCGAACACTCGCGGGCAAAGCCCAACCGCTTCTCAGCTAAATAGCAGGCGATCCCGTTAACCACTCCGGCAAAGTGACCTAAATTCTAGGGCGCCTGGTTGTATTAGATTATTCTTGGCCTTCGGCGTGATCTGGCGGACGGATACACTCTGTAGAGGACGCCAAGGCGTCACTATCATGTCTCGTCGGAAGTCTCGCATTCGAACTCCAAGCACTCCAGGTAGTAAAATTGCGACAAATGCACTGGCACCGCTGTTCTCTCGGATCTCACCTAAAGGCCAGCTCCGCTGTCGCGTCCTTCTGGAAGACCAGATCTTGCTGTTCGAAGTTTGTGTACCTCCCCGACGCGCGGCTGTACTACCGCTAAACCTCACCTAGAACTTCCTGACTGCCAAAGAATGCAAGGATATGGTTAGCTTCATAGAGTCTCAGCCATTAGAGCTTACCCTGCTCAAAAAGAAGGGAGAGGCAGAGCGAGTGAATTGTGAGTATGCTGCGCCATCATCATACCTTGTCGTCGCGTGGTAAGGTAATCTCTGGCGATCCCCAGATAGAATGTCCATGGTCTCTGTTGAGATTGCGCAGAGACTCTTTGAATTGTTGGAACCGCATCTTCCTGAATTTCCATATCCCGTTTCTGCGAAGCGAGCGAACGATCCTGACAGACGCAGGGTTCATTCCCTGAATTCGAACATTCGTCTCTACAAATACACTCCCGGACAGCACTTCGGTCCTCACTATGACGACTCCGTGCGTGATGCTAGAACAGGCGCGAAGTCCGAGTGGACTCTATTAGTCTATCTCTCGGGTGTAGAGGATGGTGTCGAAGGCGGAGAAGTACGTCTTTCCTCATTTTGCAGAGACAATTCAATTATATCACTCTTTTTCGACAATTCTCTCAACTTTGTAGACTTTATTCTATCGAGAAGGGAAGAAGATGCCCGCGGAAATCATCACTGCACCGTTGACCCGTGGAACGGCACTACTGCATCGGTACAGCCATCTAATGCACTGTTCTGGGGAGATTTAATGACATCTCTGCCAGGCATGGGTGTGAATGCCTGCTTCATGAAGGGTCTCGAATTGTCAACGGTATCAAATACATTCTCCGCTCTGATTTGATGTTCAAAGACTGAGTAATCTGGGATTCATTTTCTCTCGTGATATTCTTGTATGTTTTTTTTTCAAGGACTGTATACCATGTTAGTAATGTGTTTGATTTGCAGCAATAAGTACCACAAAAGTTTGCGCCAGGTGACTACATTCACAGCATGCTTCGGCGTGACGCGACAGACAGCGGGTTACCTCCCACCCTTTGACTTCCTCTTCTTCAAGGGTATACCAGCTTCAACGACATCATCGTCCCTGTCTCTATCATCTTTTCCGCCACCCTCTACCCTCCTCCGTTTACGGCCATGTAACCCATTGGCCGCCTGCTCCTTCATTTCGTGAATGGCAATCCTCCCCGCCTCGTCCACTCGCTCTCTCAGCAACGCGATCTCTTCATTATCGGTCGGCCAAAGATCCATCTTCTTACCCGTCGCAGCCTCGATGCGCTGTATCAGCTCCACGTCGTACTGTGTGACGAGCGTGATTGACTTTCCCGACCGCCCAGCACGAGCTGTACGTCCGACGCGATGGATGTAGTCCTTGGAGTGTGTCGGGATGTCGTAGTTGATAACCGCGTCCACAGATGGGATGTCCAGTCCACTGAGTCGACTCGAGCAAATCAGGGGACTGTATCACCACGGGAATTCGTACGAGCTTACCGACTGGCGACGTCCGTGGCAACAAGCACCTTTCGACCACCACTCTTGAACTTTCCCAGCGCACCGAGACGTGCACTCTGACTGAGTTGACCATGCAGCGGTACCGCAGGAAACCCTAAAGTGCGCAGAATAATAGACAGCCTATGTTGATCAATGAGATGTGAAGATGACTGCTGCTTAAGCTGCACGAAACCGACCGTTGCGCGTCATGTACTGTTCTCGTAAAGATTATGATAGAATTTTGTGCCAGGGTATTCGCCAGATAGATGAGATGTACGTCTTTTTGGACCAAGGGAATGAAAAGATAGTATTGCAATAGCGTTGATACGGTGGAATACCTGAGGGTGGGAGAGGGTTAGCTCAACTGAGAAAGCCTTCATATATGCGAGTACTCACTTTTCCGATACCTCCACCCGAACCGGGTTGGACAAACTTGCTCGTTGCAATTTGGCGACTTTCGTGGTCATTGTGGCGGAAAAGAGGTACGTTGTGCGCTCCTTGGGGATGACTTTCAGAATTTTATCGATAACAGGCCCAAAGTCCATGTCTAATAGTCGGTCGGCCTCATCCAAAACCTGACAAGTCTGGTAAAACCACATGCACAAGCAAAGCGGTGAAGAAGTGTACCAAAAACTTGAGACCCCGAAGACTGAACCCCTTCGTGTTCTCTAAGTGGTCGTCGAGCCGACCTGGGGTGGCTACGATGATGTGCGGCCTCTTCGCGAGTGCGACAGCCTGCGACATCCTGTCCATTCCGCCCACAATCGTCGCACACCGCACCCCGATCGCAGAACCGAGACTCTCAAACTGCTGAGAGATCTGATATGCAAGCTCCCTCGTCGGCGCCATGACACATGCGAAGAGCCCCTTGGGCTCCTCCCAGAGCTTCTGAAGGATGGGCAAGGCAAAGGCCGCAGTCTTGCCTGATCCTGTCGACGCAACGCCGATGATATCTCGTCCTTGGAGAGCATGGGGCAAAGATTCGGCTTGGATTTCGGTGGGAATTGTGATGTTGAGCTGCTGGAGAGCTTCCAGCAGGGGGTCAATAAGCCCAAGTGATTTGAACGTCGGAACGGGCTCGGGCGACCGTGCAGCGGATGTATTGGCTTCCTCAGGAGAAGGCATGTTTACACCAGAAGGACCAGATAGGTGATACTGTAAGACGCCAGATGCAGAGCAGCAGAATTAAAATAATTGAACTTGTACTAGGTCTGCTTTTACTTAAGTGCAGACAGCAGAGGGTGACTGCGAGTGCAGACTCAAATTGCGATTGACTCTCACGGTACTCAATCTCGAAATCGATCGGGATCTCTTGGCCAGTGCATCTCACACAAATTCCTATACCTGTAGTACATTACTCCAAAGCCCCATCGTACACCAATGCGTCACGGATGCCAAGGATCAGCAGCAGCACCCCCTACTCCTGCAGTGAGGAAAACAGGAGTGCCATCCTGGTCTACAAAAAAGCAGTCTTCCAGACGCACACCGACCTACCGCAGAGAAGATCCAGTTAGTGCCGTGACCGACAGAAAGACCTTATAGACACTGACCTGTTCTTCTATGTAAATGCCTGGCTCGTCGGAGAAGGTATGCCCTGTCAAAATTATATCGCCCGAACCACCGCGTAAGTAAGGTGATTCGTGGACCTCCAGGCCGATGCCTGCGATATTATGTTTCATGTTGCAGATCATATCGTCATAACGAATGAGTATTCCAACGCACCATGTCCGAGCCTATGTGTAAAATATTGTCCATAGCCCTGCAAGGAGAGCGTTTCGCGTGCGGCTCGGTCCACTTCCGCGGTGATGGAGCCGTTGCGAGCGGCAGTAATCGCGTTTGCTTGAGCAGAGTGCACGAGACTCCAAAGTCTCAAGTGCGTTGTGTGAATTGTAGAACCAGCCAAAGCAAAAGTCTACAGAGCCATGGTTCAACTCACTCGAAGGACGCGAGATCGCTAACGACCATACCCTCGTGACATCGCTGTTATAACCATGCAGTGAACCGTCACAATCGATCAGGACAAAATCGTGTGGGCTGAGCACGCGATCTGTCCCACTTCCATGGGGTAGCGCCGCGTTCTCTGTTGCAGTGCTTCAACGAGAAGTCGCCAGCCTCACAGTTAATGATAGGGACCTACCCCCAAAGAGCGTAATTGCGCCCACGTTGTGTAAGCCTGCACTGGTAAGTGCACTGATTATTAGTTGGCGAGCTTGCGATTCGTGCATGCCGAAGTACATCTTGTCACGGACAGCTCGGATGGCTAGAAGAGTTACCTAAGGAAGCAGCGTTGAGATATATACAAACGTGGTGTGAAAGTGCCTCGATCCTAAGTAACCGTCTCACCTCATTGACACACTTCATGATCTCAAGCTCTTCCTTGCTCTTCCTCTCTCTCAGATGTCGAACCTCCACAGGTGCGGTGGATACTCTGAACTGCGGAGCTGCTTTCTGTAGGCCATCCGCAACGAATGATCTGACATTATCGTCAACGAAGATCGGGCCTCCGCTGAATAGCCGAATTGCGGAAATTGCAACCTCGAAGGGGTTTGCGTCTTCCGGCCAAGCAGGATAGGCGATGTCAGAGGCGCTTGGAATCGGCAGAAGTTTTGCACGAGTGGCTTCGAACGAGGGAGTGAGTATTGACATTCTCGGAAGAATCGTGCCTTCTGCATCAAGCTCGGGCGAAACTATCAGCAATAGCGGCCTCTCAGATAGCGACCAATGTGCTCCAGACAGGTTGGCAAAGAAACCAGCGCTTGCACCCGGCTCTGCAACGTATGCCGATGCGTTCAGCGAATAAAGTGTTCGAGCGAGAGATTGTTGGCGCGCGTAGAAGGAGCTGGCAGAGATGGGAGAGATGTGCGCACAATGGCTAGAAAGATGGGAGAACTCCGGATCGGCACCAGAAAGAGACGACGGGGAACCCAGTGGGCGGACATGACGATAGGTCATGGTTATAATGATTTGGACGAAGATGCAGAGTACGATGAGCTGGAATTCAGATCAGAGACAGGTATGTGGAGTGTGCCATTGCAAGTCGTGCGACTCACTGCCGTCGAGCGATGTGTCGGCTTGTTTTGGGCGACACCGTCGCCTGTCCTCTGCTTATGAGAACTCTTGTAGTCCATCACAACCGACCCCCTGTATGATAACAATCCACTGGTCAGGGAAGCTCAGCGGCCTCGTCGAGCTTGAGAGGCAACTGCAAGCGACGCTATCATCTCGCCAGCCGGCAACCCATTCCGATTCACGTGACCGCGAGCTGCTCTCGACGCGAGTTATCAAGGGGTATGCACCGGCAGATTCCGAGACACAGGGTAGGGGGGGGCTCCGAGGTCCTTAACTGAGAATTATTTTTACTTATGAAATGGGCGGCAGGAGGTAAGTAAGGGTCTCCTGCAGTAAAACCATACACTCAGTAGCTGAAAGGCACCTTTGATGATGGTCTACGGAGTGTTTGCGCAACTTGCAGGGGTGGGCTGCTCGGAGGTGGCGGCGGGCACGGGCGCTACCAGATGTGATGTCGGGTCACAACGATGACTAACAAGGTGACCTGCATCACGTAAGCCTAGGATTACCATCTCTATATGGCAGGTGCCTTCTATATATGGACCGTGGGAAGTTCCCACGGGGGGGGGGGGGGGAGGGGGTCCTGGGGGGGCTTAACCGGATTTTCTGACCCTGTGTCTAGAATCCGATTTATGCATGCCCCTTGCGAGTTATAGGAGCAAAGCAGTATAACCTGTTCTTCAACGATGGAAGACACAGACACACTCCTGGCGCTCTTGTCAAGTCTGCTAGATCATCCCATCTCTGATCACGCTGTACTGCTGGATGCGCTCGTGAAACATGACGGGAATGTCGAGAAAGCTGCCCGTTATCTGTCGCGGGAAAATATGCGAGGAAAGCGACAAGCGCAGAAGCGGAAGAGGACGGCCTCATTGGATGACTGGCTGAGCCCATGCACGTCAGAAGCGTCTCCGTCTGGCACGCGTAGCAAGAACACGTCTAAGCTGCCCTCGAAACGCGCTGCTGCCGCAAGCTCTGCTTCTGCCAAGAGCGTCCAAGATGATTTAATACCCTCGTCGTCCACCCGTAGAGCATCTTCTTCGTCTCACGGCAAAACTTCCCGTGAGACATCTATATCTCTCTCGGGATCTCCATGCAAGGTCAAACCTGTTACGAACAACGAGTTCATGAACATCCTTCGTCATCCTAATTCCAGTAATTCGTCCAAGCCAGTACCTCCCAAATTTCCGCCACTCACGTTAGGCACGCCCGTGCTTGTTTCTGATCACACGCCATGCACATTACATCCTTCTATCTTACCGTCGGAGCTTGCCTGCCGGTGCGTGTGCTCAATAATGCGCTCATGAAGGACTCGTGACCCTTCATTGGTGCAGGTTATTTTACACCATGATGAACGAGAGCCGGGACTGGAAGAGAAATAAATGGTGGCTGTTTGACCGCGTAGTTGAAAGCCCGCATCGGACGTCATTTTATGCTCGCGGTCCGGCTTCTGGAACAGAAAGTCCTGATCTTCAAGAGGCTGCGCAATATTGGTGCGCATCAAAATTCACTCTCTAGACTGGCATCTCTATCTGATTCCTCCATTCACAGGTATAATGGGCGTCCCACGGCCCCTCCTTCAGCATTTCCTCCTGCCATGGAAGAGGCATGCGAGATCATCGAGCGAGTGGTGAACGGAGAGATGGGCAGACGCAAGCGTTTTCCCTTGGAATGGGGCGGCGCTCCTCCAGACATAGATAATCCAGCAGAGGTTATCTTGTGGCGAGCAAATGTAGCTGCCGCGAATCGCTATGAAGGTACCAAAGAAAGCGTAGGATTTCACTCGGATCAATTGACCAACCTGGGGCCATATCCTACCATTGCGAGCTTGAGTCTTGGTACTGTCCAATTCACCAACTCGAGAGTGCCTTCTAATTATTGACTCTAGGTACCAGTAGAGTGTTTCGCTTGAGAGAGGTGATACCCAGTAATGAAAAAGATAAACGCAGTGCGAGGACGTACAACATTCCGTTGCAGCATAATTCTGTACGGCTTTCATCTGCCCCTATCCGTTCGCGTGCTGCAGTCAGATTTAACGCGTATTCCCTCCAGTTAGTCATCATGCATGCATCTTGCCAAGAAACATTCAAGCATGCTGTACCTCCCCAAAATACCATTGACCTCTTCCACCCTCCGTTCCCTCCCCCTCCATCGTTATTCTCACCCGAAGATGTTGAGGTGGCCTCTTCAAATTCACGGATCAATATCACGTTTCGATTCTATCGCCCGGATTATCGTGCAGAGCTGACTCCACGGTGTCGGTGTGGTGTGCCGTGCATCCTCCGTCCGGACATGAAGAACCGTTACACGGACAATAAAGCCACCAGCGGTACGAGTGGCGAGAGGAATGCGGAACCGCCAAGCACCAAGAAAGACATCGTCGCTAAGTATTGGTGGACATGTTATGCTGGAGCACAGAATGAGGGGAAGGGTTGTAACTTTTGGAAGGTCATGGATGTGACGGCGGAGGGGAGAGGTCCGTTTGTGGAGATTTGACCTGAGATCGTGGCCATCCAGGCTGGTTCACTGGATTGGATCCAGAGATCCTTTCCCAACTTTTTTTGGGCTTTATGCCAGCATATAACGTGGACCTCTCAAATTATTTCTTGACTTATGTAGTGCGGTCGGAAATATTATAACCGAGCGCCCGATGGCTGGCAGCCGACAAAGATGTCCCTTCCTTCGCCTTTGGCACGTCTAGTGAACACACTCAGTGCATCCTTGCACTCACTACTTACCGATCCTCATTACTTCTATGCCCTCGCTACTCTCGTGGTCCTTGGAGATGCCGTTCTCACCCAGCTTATTATCCGCTTCGTGCCATGTCAGAGACTGCCCACTTCCTTGAGCGGAAGACGTTCTAAAGCTGGATATCTGCAGATACTGAGATCGACTGGGAGACGTACATCTACCAGTTGGAGCTATACATGAAGGGCGAACGGGACTATGCCTTGATTTCGGGCCCGACAGGTCCCATCGTGTACGTCCCAGCACCGACAAGCCATATTTGCACCTCGTGAAGTTTCTTTAGGTATCCAGCGGGACACCTGTATGTCCACCGTCTCCTGTATGCGATCACAGATTCCGGGAAGAATTTGGTAGCGCCTCAGGAAGTCTACTCGTTGCTTTATATCGCACTCCTCGCAATAACGTGCATAATCTACCGCCAAGCTGGTGACGTGCCGAACTGGATCCTGTTATTACTACCTCTCAGCAAAAGACTGCACTCCATCTTTGTATTGAGACTCTTCAATGATTGTTGGAACGTTTTCTTTGCGCATGCTGCTATTCTAGCATTTGGATATGGCTGGGATATTCCCGGGATTTTGCTGCTGGGGTGCGTTCCTACCTTATGTTCCGATTACACACCGCTTATTTTTGCCCTGTTCAGTTGTGCAATGTCAATCAAGATGTCAGCACTTCTCTATCTACCGGGACTCGTAGTAGTCCTCTTCAAGAGACGCGGCTTCCTGTCCACTCTCGCTCACGTCTCTGCTCTCGCCTTGACTCAACTGGTCATCGGCTTACCCTTTCTGTGGCAATATCCATTGTCATACCTCAAGTATTCTTACCAGTTTTCTCGCACGTTCTTGTACAGATGGACGGTGAATTGGAGATTTATTTCGGAAGAGACATTTCTTAGTTCTGCGTGGGCAAAAGGCCTCCTAGCCGGCCATCTAACGACACTCGTCGCCTTCGGGTTATTCAAGTGGTGCAAAGGTGATGGTGGGGTATGGTATGTAGTGAGTCGAGGTTTGCGTACACCCCTCCAACGCCCTCCGGTTCCTCCGGTAACAGCAGACTGTAAGTCGCGTCCCTTTTCTGAACGTGCGATCCACTCATTTCTTTCTAGTCGTCACCACCGTTCTCTTCACGTCAAACTTGATTGGAATATTATTTTCACGGTCACTTCACTATCAATTCTACTCTTGGTATGCGTGGCAGCTGCCATTCCTAGCGTGGAGGACGAAATATCCTGTTGTCATCAAGTGAGTCCAGTAATTTAAGTCTTGAACTACGCCAGATACCCATATTTTGATGCGATAGACTTGCTATTCTTCTCGCGATCGAATATGCGTGGAACGTTTTCCCCTCCACTCCGTTATCCTCGAGCATTCTGTGCGGAGCGAATATGCTGTTGGTGGTCGGGTTGTGGTTCGGCTATCCTGAAGGGAAGAAGGACATCGTACATAAATCAGAGTAGTTACGCAGGCATGTCCTCTAATTAACATATTGTGGAGGTTTTGTAGTGGTGAACTCAACGACAGTTTCGTTTTCATCACTACACTGAACGCCTGAAAAGGAAATATCATCTGATCCGCACCGAACAAGATTCTCTTGTAGGTCACATCTACTGGACTTACCACATCGAACATGGAGCCTAGAATTGCTACGCTCGAGCGCAAGACGAATGAGACAGAGATTAAGGTTTCCATAAACCTAGATTGTCAGCCCGGGACAGGGAATGTGCAGGAGATATCTGTCTCTACGGGCATCGGTTTCCTAGACCATGTAAGCCTTCTCCAGGACGACTTAAGACCCCTGATATCCTGACTTCGGTCGCTTTCTCAGATGTACCATGCACTCGCTAAGCATTCCGGAATGTCATTGACGATGAAGTGCAAAGGCGATCTCTGGATAGATGACCATCACACTGCAGATAAGTGCTTCTCGAATTCTTACAGCATCGTCTAGAAAATATAGCCTGAGTTATCGCCTTATTTACAGGACAGCGCGATTGCACTGGGTACCGCCTTCAAGCAGGCACTTGGAGAGGTCCGAGGCATCCGTCGCTACGGCACAGGCTTCGCCCCACTAGACGAGGCGAGCCGCACAGCATCCGAAGCGTCGCGCACTGCTCACTTCTCTGGCAGGCCCTCTCGCGCGCGGTCATAGACATATGCTCCAGACCCTACTGCGTGACAGATCTCGGGCTCGAGCGGGAAAAAATCGGCGACCTCTCTACTGAGATGTTGCCCCATATATTTTACTCGTTCTCTATCGCCTCTGGGGTCACACTGCATGTCGATGTCTTGAAGGGAGAGAACGACCACCACCGGTATTTTTTGTGCTCCTTTCAGCAGCTCTCCTCGGATGGTGACCGTCGGTTACAGGGCGGAGTCGGCCTTCAAGGCAGTGGCACTCGCGATCCGCCAGGCGATCGAGAGGACGGGCGGGAACGATGTACCAAGTACGAAGGGTGTATTGTAGGAAACCAGGATACTCGAAACGCTTAGTGTGGTGCAGTATGTAGCAGTGTCAGATCTATCGTGTTATCTAGAGTATTTATTCTTCGTTCACACAGTCACTCCGTCATGATGACAGAGTCCGTGCCAGACCGACAGTCCAAGCCCCATAGTGAAGTCAATACATGTCTTGTGCGTCAACTACTTCTACAACGGACAATGCACGCGTCCTAAAGTACAAACACTATATCCGAGCATAATAAGATATTATAGGCCATCTATCTCAGTATCTCTCTCTGGGCCCTTCACAGAGAGTCTCGAGAAAGACCTTCAGATCATCCTTGTTGATCTCCAAGACACTCGTGTCAAATGACCCATGGCGGGTGCGCGCATTACAGCGATCTTTCGCGTCCAAGAACGCAAGGCCGAACTCGCTAGAGCGATCCACAGTCAGCTTGATACCACCGCTCCGTTCGGCAGTTACTCACTTCTTGCGGATCTCGCCAAAGTCCAACGCGCCCATAACGCCGACGACGATATACGTCCCCGACTTCTCGTTCAGGCACGCGAGTACGAGCGGCAGACCCTTGCGCTTGCTGCGCGAGTGCGCGAGGGTCGTGCCCGGCAGCTTGTCGCGGAGCGCCTCGACCAGCCACAGCGCCAGGCGCTGCAGGACGCCGGGGTGCGCGAAGAGCGCAAGGTCTGGGCCCTGTGTCAACACGACTACGCGGTGCCCGCGCAGAGAGCGAATGTCGTGCTTGTCGATGATTGACGAGCCCTGGCGGATGATGGCGCGGTGGAGGGACATGGAAAGCGGCAGTGCTTCGCGCAGACGAACGATGCTGACGCACAGGCCAGAACGTCAAGGTCCCTCAAGACACGTATAACGAGAGGAAATACTCACTCATTCAACGCATCGTACGCTGTCCAGAAATTCCTGACCAGCCACTGAGGCGCAGCGTCGTCCACGTCCTCGCCCGCGTCGTCTGCAGCATCGCCCGCGGCGCTCTTCGTCTTCGACATGCTCACCATCGCGCCGGGCGGCACGTTCTCCCGCTCATCGTTGCGTCTTCTCTCCTTGCCTCCCTCCCAGAGCCGCCCGCCGCCAAACCACTCTCCGCCATTACGCGCGCCCTCGACCTCGATCTCCATGCGCACCCCGCTGGCCACGTCCAGCAGCGCAGAGACAGCCTCGACGGCATCTGAGGCAGATAAGGGCTGGCAGCGGTACCCGAAGCACCGCGCGAACGATGGATAGGACAACTCGACGAGCCCATATTCCGGCGCGATCTGGTCGAGCTTGTTCCGTAGCGAGAGCTTCAGGTCCTTCGCCATGTGGGGATATGGCTGCTGTGTTTCTGGAATGGAGAACCTAAGGCATTGCACCGATCATTGGTCACGGCTGAGCAACAGCGGATGAGATGAGACTCTACGCACCCCATCTTCGCAAGCAGTCCGGTCAACCGCTTCCTGCCGCGGTCCCTCCAAATGCCGAGCTTCCCCGCGACATAGCTGGAATGGTACATCGCGTCGTAGAGGTTCCAGTGCCGGAAGAGCAGGAACCGCAGCTCGTCTGCGGCGTACACCGACGTGTCATCCGGGTGCTGGGATTTGAAATCGTGGTCTTTCAGTGCGGAGGCCGGCGGCGGGGGGTTAAGTCGCGCGACCTCGTCGTAGTATATTGAGTGGTACTTGTCATAGTCATCGCGTGAGATGCGAGAGGTAGTGTACTGGAAGGTGAGGCCCAATATCGCGAGCCTAGGATGAGATATTACATATCAGCTCGAGTGGATTCCCAGTGCGACAAGATGTACCAGAGCAGGTCGTTGTCTACACGCTCAAGGACGGTAGCGAGAATGTACATCGTCCCTGATGCGCTCTGGCCATGCCATGTACCAGATGCGTAGTGTTTTTCTATTCGCGCTTCGTGTTGGACGCGTTCCTCCGAGTGCATCTTCCGCCTCTAGTGAAGGCAGGTTCATTGAAATCCAGATTTTCGAGAGAGAAATGTCATGAAGAGATGTACCTTGGGGGCTCTGGGCGATGTCTGTTCTCCAAGTGATTTCCTCTTGCCGGAAGGGCTGCCATCTTCATACTCAAGCTCTTCCTCTGCCTCGTCTTCCGAATCTGAGCTATCCTCGTCTGAGTCTGGTTCGGGTTCATACTAGGCGCACAAGCCGTATGATCAGGGTGGGAAAGTAAAGGACGAAATTGGTGGGTTACCATGAGAGCTTCCCAGGCCTTCCGCTCTTCTTGTAGATTCTCTGCTCCGCCGTCGTCCCACACCACTATCCGCTCCCCATTCTCGCCACCTCCAAAGATACTGGACAAATTCTGCGGCCGGAAGGAGTCGATGACATGCACTGAGACTTGTTTATTGAACTCGCCGAACCACATATCCGAGGGCAGATCGAGGATGGCGCCCATGTTCAGGAGGATCAAGCTGTGCAGCTAGGCCACCACGATATCAGTTATTACGAGTGGTCGTACTGTACAGGTAGATACACACGTCTAGATACGCCTCCAGCTCCTTCTTTACGCGTTCGAGTTCAGCATGTCCAGAGACTGGTATGATGCGGTACATGACGTCGTCCTGCTTGAATAGGTCTGCCAGCATGTGGGCCGCACAGAGGGCGTCGACGTCGGGAGCGACAAGCATGATAACGGACGAGGCCGAGGTGGTGGGTGAGCGACGATGAGTCGCGAGGACCTTTGCGTATGCCTCGGCATAGGATGGTCGGGATGCTGAGGCGAGATGGGGAGGGGGAAGATAGACCATGGTGATCAGTGGCCGAGAGACGAGTACTGCGAGCGGATGTTGACCAGCAGAAGGGAGCAGTCACGGCCTCTAGAGTCACGTCTGGCCGAACCGTGACCGCGGCTTCAACAACGCGTCGACGCGTCTTTTCACACCACGCAACACGTGACCAATCGCGTCTGTGGCTGAACGTTGGGAGTGGGGATCATTATTCAACGGACCCATACCTCTACCATCTTGTAGAATATTGTAACCTAATTAGCTAGAACCAGCTAGTCTTCTCCCTCACATCCCTCCTCTTCCCTCGGATGCCCCACACTCCCCAATTCGTCTTCACCATCACCCGCGGGTCGAAGTCCGCGACCTCCCACTTCTCGCTCCCAAACGCGTTCTGCCCGGGAGTGATCACCCAGTCGAACTCCCCAGCCACTTCGGGTGCAGTCGAGAGTGACTTCACATCGCGCTCCACATCCGCAGGGGAGAACCCTGTCACGAAGATCGGGCACTTGCTCGCCAGCAGCAGCGGCATCACCGGGCCCCATTCAGTAGGGGACGCAATCTGCAGAAGCGGCTCCCCGGTCGCCTCTGACACCGAATTTGGCGACGGGAACCCGAATCCAGGGGAGAAGAAGAAGAAGCAGTCAGTGTATGGGTCGAACGTCTCCTGGAAATGGTTGTGGACGTCAATATAGTTCGCCTGCATGCCCGTAATAGTAAGCTGAGGGGTGTAAGGGACCGTGTACGAGGGAATGCCATATTCCTGGATGGATTCGCGCGTACGCTTGAGACGTGCTATCGGCGCAGGCGTGGGGGGCTCGTAGATATTGGGGACATAGACGGGTTTTTCGTCGGAGGCCTTTAACGCTCTTTCCTCCTCCACTTTAGGTGTTGCGGGCGCGGGCTCGGTTGATGCATCAGTAGCAGCGGATTGTGCCGAGTCTGCTTTGCTGTCCGTGGCAGATTGTGCCGAATCGCTCGCAGGCTGCTGTGTTGGCTTTTTTAAGTCCTCAGCTGGCCTGGGTAGAGACACCTGTGGTCCGATGAAATACAGGTGGAAATGTGCCGAGGGGAACAGTAAGCACAATTGTTCCCAGACATGCGGCGGTAACGAGGACTCTGCTCGAGCACCAAGCACGAATATCCTCATCTGAGGCTTGTCTGCGGACGCTTCTTCCGTCTCAGGAGCGCCCGGTGGGACATGCAGGGTTGTGCGCAGCGCTACACACCGTGTCAAGTCTCGCAGGAAAAATTGGTGGAATGTTCATCATACCTGCTAAAGATCGACTACCCTCCGGCGTTAGCCGTTGATTCCGCAATGTCAGTCCACTGAACTGATGAAGCACCGACCCAATCGTGAGTGGGTATGTCAGCAGCTTGCTGGCATGTCTCCGCGAACGCTCAGTGTCCATTGAAGGGAATTCACGGGTGTACCAGAAGACATCCCAGTTCGCAAAAGAAATGGCCGCCTCGGAGTCCTGCTCTCCTACGTAGGCCATCAGAAGACGATTTGTAAACTAATGTGGACACAAATCCTCACCAGGCAGCTCAAACTCCCGGAGCCTCCGCCCACTGCGCAGATCATGATCGTCCTCATTGACCTCCCGCAATCGGCTGCAGTACTTCTTGTGCTCCTCGTCCTCCCGCCAGTGCTCCTCGGAACAGTGCGTCGGCCACCCGCAGTCCGGACACTCAAACTTGACCGCGCGGGGAGCAGCCTTGCTGTGCGCGTGAGTTGCGCTGTGCTCAGAGGCGCACACCGGACACGGCGCAAGCTTTTGTATGGCCTCTCCTCGCGCGCGGATGGCGGGAAAGGGCGACTGCGAGAACGAGTGGAAGAGGTCGTCCTGGCTGAGGACGGGCGCCTTCTCCTTGGCAAACTTCCCAGCGGGCTTCGGTTTCTTGAACCAGCCAAAAAGAGTGCGGGTGTGGTGGCGCGGTGCGAGGCTAGCGGGTACGCATGGGCGGGCGCTGCTGTGGGTGAGGAGACGGAGGGACGCTCGCTGGGTCGTGGGTCGGAGCAGCATTTGGAGACTCGTCGATGGGCGCTTGTGACCGAAGCAGACGGTAGCGCCGGGCGCGTGAATCGTGCCGAGGGAGTTGCGCATCTCTCGTCCGCGTCCTTCTGGACGCTCGTCTTCATTCAAACTATTTGACTCTGCTAGTAAATGTTCGCACTGGGAAGGGGCTCCAGAACATTGCTGAGTGCTGCCCGGCCGGCCGATGCTGTCTCGTCCATCTTTTGCCGCACTTATGCGCTTTCGAGGTTTCCGGAACGCCGCCCTGGCACAGGCAGAATACGTTCTGAGGCATCCTTGAACGATATCAGGTCGCGGGAGAATTCTGGCCGGCGGGGACCTATCAACGACGAGCTTCCTACCTACGACCGGTCCCCCTTGTGGGAGGCCAGCAAGAGAGCTCCCGTCAGTGACCCTGAGGCTGGACTGAAGAGGCTGCTGCTAGACAACAATCAGCTCGTCATTACGAGGTATCTGTGTTCTGCTGCGCCTCCGTCGAGGATACTCTCATGTTCGCAGACAGTTCGAGATGCTCAATATCTTCATTGGGTTCGAGCAATCGAATCGATATGTGATTTGTCTGTAGCAAGCCTTTTCTGAACCTATCCCGTCTCTTTGACTGGAACTTTGAACAGCGAACGAAAGGGAAGACACTCTCGGCTTCATTGCTGAAGAACCCCGCGGTTTCCTCTCCACCTTCTCGCGCCAGATACTCCGCACGCATAGGCCGTTCCGTGCGTTGGTTATGGATGCGGACGGGAACCCCGTCCTATGGGTGTGTAGCCGCGTGGAAGGTGCTTCGATCTCTATCTCTCACCTCTCGCGCATCGCAGCTCCGACGGCCATTCCAGTTTATCAACTCACGCATGTACGTTCAGCGGCTGAAGGATCTTCACGAGTACACTTCCCAGGGCGAGCCGGTCCTCGACACCTTTGCGGAGGTCCAGCAGCGCTGGCATCTGTGGCGTAGGCGTTATGACTTATTTTTGAGGTTCGTGCCCCGGTCTCGTCAATACGTCGGAGCTCAAGCGGTACCACTGAGCTAGGGATGAGAAACGCCGTATCCTTTCAAAAGATGACCTGTTCAAACAGGTGGCGCGTGTCGACGAAGGATTCTGGGCTTGGGACTTCACCATTCAAGATTCCCGTGGAGAAGAAATGGCTACCGTGAATCGAAGGTTCCGCGGATTCGGGCGCGAGGTCGGTTATTATACTCGTCAAGTTGACTTACTCGATTTACTTGTTCTCTGTACAGCTATTCACGGACACAGGTACATTGCTATCTCTGTACTGTCAAGTGATGGATGAGCGCTCATGTGGATGCCATCTCGCAGGTCAATATTTCGTTCGCTTTGGTCCCATGCCCCAAGATCCCGACGATCCCACACCTCGTGCACCTTCGATTGTGCGTGATATAACGTTGGATGAACGTGCTGTGAGTCATCGCGCTCCCTCAGTTGTTCGAGGAATTAACTGATGATGTTGCATAGCTTGTGCTTGCGTTGGCTGGTCAGTACTCATGCGCGCGGATGACTGGTATTCTTCGTACTGAATAATATGCTTGGCAGTCAACATCGATTTCGACTACTTCTCCCGTCATTCTGGGTGAGTCGCATTGCACCAAGAAGTGTAGAGAGAGGGCTGACTTGTGACAGTCATGGCGGAACGTGGTTTCCTATGTTCGACTCGTTTGGCGGTGACGCCTAGACTGACCTACCAGACTGAGCTCGCTTTTACCCCACAACCGAGTCGATACTTTTCACAAGTTTTCCCACTCAGTCCAGTGTGAAACCGAGTTCCGCAAATCTGTGTCCAAACCTGACTCGAGATAATTTCGGGAGCTCAGCTTACGACCGTCGGATATTACATGTTCAGACACAACACATATGTGTAAATTAGCTCAATACATTTTCTCACCTCCAGTTTCTTTCCTCGGGCGCCACTTCGATGACGTCTGAGCGCTTCTACGGGCAGCGTGATCACGTGCTGAGCGCCGACCGAGGACGCGAGGTAGACTTGTCGCAGGCGACGAACACGAGTCGGAAGATTCACCTCTCTACGCCGTCGACATGGCGGACACCAGGGACGCAACGTCCCCTACGGATGAAGGTAACATGTCGTAGGTTTTTGTAGTCATGTCTGACATTCTCATGACTTCCTGACCAGAATCGGCCCCGCTCCTTCAAGACGCGCAGCAACCACTGCCGAAGCCAACACTCCTCGAACGCATTACCTCGATAGTCCAAGAACCCTTCACGCCGCTGACGCAGATCCTCCTCATTGTCGCGCTTATCTTCCTCTTACTCAGTTCTGTCTTCATCGGCCTCTTCGCCGGAGCGCAGCACAAACTGAACGGCAAGCATGGCGGGGATGGAGAAGCCCCTCCGGCCAAGACAGTTACTGTCACAGCTACGGCGACTGCTACAGCCACGGCTACCGCCACTTCCACTTCTGTATCAACGTCTACTGTTGGTGCGCCTCCCCTTCCCACGGCTCCTCCAGCAGAGGTGCGTTCGTCATGCATTATCCACCCTTCCGACACTGAAGGGATCAACGCGTGTAGCCCTTGTGCTTGACTTCGGACTGCATCCTCCTCGCTTCGTCTGTTCTGTCGTCACTTGACATGACACAGGACCCGTGCGAGAACTTCTACGAGTATGCGAGTGTGTAACTTGCTGCTTGTTCTGCTGGCATCTACTCACCTCTTTCCCCCAGACGGTGGTTGGTTAAAGGAACATCCTGTTCCCTCCGACAAGGGGGCTTTTGGCCAATTTGAAGCCCTGTCACTTCAGAACAAACGTCTGTTGCAGCGGATTCTGTCTTCGGACTCGCCGTCGCGCTTTACTGAATTGTCCGCGTCTTATGGCGCATCGTACGATGATCAAATTCTCAAGAAGCTGCGCGGCTTGTACTCTTCGTGCTTGAATGAGGACAAGCTTAACGAGATTGGGACGGAGCCTTTGGCGAAGGTGACTAGCAAGATCCGGAAACTGTTGCGAGGCGAGACAACGGTGGTCGAGCTTGCTTCGACCGACAACAAGCCAGGGAAGGAGGGTCTGACCGCTGCGGTTGCCTATCTGCATTCTCGGGGTATGCCTTTTCTCTCGTAGCTTGGGGCACCTGTTAACTGACACTGGACTCCAGGTATCGACGCACTATTTGATGTGACTATCGAGGGTGACGTAGGTCAGGATCCCAACTTCATGGCACTTTGGTTTGGTCAGCCCGGGCTTGGCCTGCCTTCGAAGGTTAGTAAAGACGCGTCCGAATTAAAGCCTTCATCAACATGTTTCTTCAGGAATATTATGAGGAAGACGATGTTGTGGAGTTCTACCAAAATGTGCTAGAGCATCTCCTTGTGACACTGGCAGAAGAAGAGAAGGCACTTGAGATACGGCAGAATGCCCCAACTACATCGACTGTTCACGAAGAGCGTCTAAGAGTCTGGCCTCCCTGGCCATGGCCACCATGGGGTGGCGATGATGATGACCAAAAAGAGCCGGAAGACCCGATTAACCAGACAGAGAGAGCGCACGAATTGGCGATGAAGATTGTCAAGCTGGAGAAAGCGATTGCGAATGCCAGCCTGGATCTGTGCGTCTCTTACTTGCAAGATCGCGTCCGGGACTGACACTCACTGCCTGCGTCCACAGAGATGTCATACAGCAGGATCCATTTGCGACGTACAATCCTGTCCCGCTGGAGAACCTCACTTCCACTGTTCCACAGATTGACTTTCCCGCTTATTTTACGTCTTTCGCTCCCCGGAATTTCCCATCAACTGTCATATTGACTTCACCGACCTACGCGGTATCGCTGTCTGCAATTTTGAATGAGACTAGCACCGACACCATTGAGGCCTACTTCGTGACTCGCGCTGGACTTGGTTTTGCACCGTATCTTGGTGTTGAGACCGAGGCGTGGAAGGCAGTGCGAAGCCTGGAAGAGCGGCTGCGCGGTCTGAAGAAAGGCGCGATTGGCGACCGTTCCGAGTTCTGTGTCACACAAGTAGAGGAAACTATGGGCTTCGCCGCGGGAAGGTACTTTGTCAATGAGACATTTGGAGGCGACTCCAGGGAGAAGGGGACGAAGATTATCACCGGTCAGCCGCTTGGTGAAGAAGTCACATCTTTTGTACTCACGTTTTATTCCATGCTATTTTGTCAGACATTGTGAAGACTTTCAAGGCTTCGCTACCTCATATTGCATGGATGGACGAGGAGAGCGCCTCCGCTGCTGCTGGAAAGGTTCGTATCCTTGTCGCTGATGATATATGGCGCTCAACGTAATGTCGCTACCCAGGCTGATGCAATTCGCGTGAAAGTTGGCTTCTCATTGTCTCCTGATACTCGTGATCCACGTTCGATCGCGAACTACTACTCGCTTGTCACGATCCACAAAGATACGTTCTTTGAGAATATTGAGAGCGCCAGGTTTGTTCACTCCATCAGCTGTCCAGTACTGTCACGAGTTTGTCGATAATAATGTTCTACTCAGCGTGGACGAACAGAGACGTGCTTGGCAAAAACTGGGCAAACAGCGCGATCTCGACGAGTGGGAGATGTATCCCTCCATGGTGAATGCATATTTCAATCCTCCCGCTAACGAGGTATGGGAACATCGCTTATTCAGAGGATTGACTCTGAATTTCAATGTCTCCGTTTAGATCGTCTTCCCTGCTGGCATCTTGCAGCCTCCGTTTTTTTCCAAGGACTGGTATGTATTAATCTGTTCGTGGAACCTTGAGTGCCAGATCCTCATGCGTCACTCAGGCCCGGATACATGTCCTACGGCTCGTTCGGGCAGGTCGCTGCCCATGAGTTGACAGTGAGCCTCCGTGACCCACTGGCTTATTGTCTACGAATTGACTGCTTCATCAGCACGCGTTTGATTCTGCTGGTAGAATGTACAATCAGCAGGGCAAACTGGAAGAGTGGTGGACGAACGCTACCAGTGAAGGCTTCAACGTGAGGCAAGAATGCATCGTTAAGCAGTTTTCTGGTTAGCCCATCCATCCACCTCCCTACCCATTCGATAAGTGACACGTTTATGCTTTCAGAATATACTGTGGACGATGGGAAGGGCGGCACGGTTCATGTCAATGTGAGCAATGATTTTGCACTCTGAAAATTAGCATATGCTGATCGCGTTCCAGGGCAATCTGTGCGTATCACAACAGGGCTTCTTGGCGAATACCTGACGCTGTTGAAGGACATCCGGAGAAAACATTGGCGATTCGGGTACCATTCAAGCATATCGTGCATGGAAGGCCCAGTACAACGGTGCGACCGAGTTCCTGCTGCCGGGATTGAACTTCACTCGGTGAGTTCAGTTGTGTAATACTTGCCACCATCGGTCACCATATGCTCGTGATGCAGTGATCAAATGTTCTTCATCGCGACATCCCAGCATTGGGCACGCAACATCAAACCTGAGTCAGCAGTGAGTGCTCTAAAATTCTTAAAGGATGTGTTCATGACTATGAATGATCCCAGGTGGCACGCGTCCGGACTGATCCGCATTCGCCCAACCAATATCGCGTGGATGGTACTCTTTACAACATTCCTGAGTTTGCGACTGCATTCCACTGCTCGGCGACAGCCAAGGTGAGCTCATCTTCCCATCCCATCTCGTTCACACTACTGACTGTCGTTTTCTACACTTAGTTGAACCCACCGCAGGAAAAACGGTGCATTTTCTGGTAGAGAGCTTTTTGTAGATTGTTAGTATTTAAGAATTTGAAGGAGGTCGTCTCATTCATGCTGTATACACCATTACACCAATACGAAGGACGGAGGCTGGATCACGATTCACCGACCCGCTCCGGGGAGGCAGATCTGACTGAAGATCTTCGCTCCAGCTTGTCCTGGGCGCCAATTTGACTCGTAACTTATGCGGCGTGTGTGCTGAATCTGCTTGCATGAACTAACGATACTCCTGCTTCACAACCTCATGTCTGTGCACACCGGCACGTTAACCCTATAGCTGATCACTACTGTTTCTTCTAGACAACCACTTCTGCATTGCTGTGCCATGCAGCAAGCTCGTCAGTCCCTACGGCTTACCCCCCGCGGTGTACGCGCATCATCGAGCGCAGTGAATGTGGCTGTTAGTGGTACTGCGGCCTCTTTTTCAAAATGCTAACGTGGTGCAGCCTAGATCGCTAGGTAAATGGGAACGTCCGCAACCGACCTCGTCGGTCGACTCTGTGCCCGCTGGACCATCCACTCCACTACCAAAAGGCAGGAGTTGGGCGCGTCCAGAGCAACCCAGTTCTCCGTTAACCCCAAGAACGCCTGCACTGGATAAGTGGGAGCGTCGCGAGGACAGACGCAGCAGGGATCCAACTCCTCAGGTGTCGAGCTCCTCTATTCTTGAGAGAGAGAGAGCTCCTCCTCCTCATCAAGCACCCGGTTCAAGTTCTTTTCAGAGAGGGCCTGCTCCTCATCAAGCTGGCCCTGGTCCTAGTTTACCTTCACGAGAAGCGGCTCCTCATCAATCCTTCAATTTCTCTGTGTTGCCGCGGCGCCAGCAACAACGCCAGCGACCTCCCCGTGACACCAAATGGCAGAAGAGTGGCAATGGTGTTCCCATCACTTCACTGGGAAATATTCTCCGGAAGGATCGAATCCAGACTGATTTGGCCGGTGTGGAGAAAGAGAATACCGACGAAACTCTCGAAGAAGAGGAAGGCAAAACTACCCCTTCCATCAATGCAGGCGATGTAGCCGAACCTTTAGATGCAGATTCTGATGTTGCGGAGTATTCTCGTGCAGGAATGCATGCACGCCATGGCTGGAAGGAGAACGGGTCTATCGTTGCCAGAGCTAATAAC
Source organism: Sparassis crispa (assembly GCF_003851025.1). NCBI lineage: Eukaryota > Fungi > Basidiomycota > Agaricomycetes > Polyporales > Sparassidaceae > Sparassis > Sparassis crispa. The sequence goes on from NW_020939750.1 coordinate 1,081,332, forward strand.
CCACATCTTTTGCGTATGCGACCTGGAGTTCACACACCTACGTACAAGGAAAATAAACGGAAAGGGCTGAAGAATGCAAAACCGGTCAATCTCGACATATTCATTCCCAGTGTGGTCACCGTAGGGAACTTGGCTAGACTTCTTAATGTCCGTTTAGGTGAGTTAACTCCTTCATCTTTATTTATAAACTCGTAATTACCTGTCTCTAGACAACCTACGGCGCAAGATGATGAAGGTGGGCATGGAGGCGGAAGCGTCATATGATCATAGTATGTGGATGCGTGAACTCGGTGCCTCGGTAACCTTACAACATCAACGTAGTGCTAACGGCCGAGTATGCATCATTACTGGCGATGGAATACGGTCGCAATCCCGTCGTCAATGACGAGGCAGCTTTCGATATATACCCTCCGTACGTGTCTAGTCCGTCTTCCCGTGTATTCATGTTGAACTTCCGAATACAGAGCTGCACCAGCAGATCCATCGAGTCTTCCCTACAGGCCTCCGGTCGTGACCATCATGGGACACGTCGATCATGGTAAGACGACACTGCTCGACACCCTGCGATCTACGTCTGTGGCAAAGGCCGAAGCGGGGGGTATCACGCAGCACATTGGCGCGTTCTCGGTCCCAGTTCCAGCCAGCAGCGGTGAGAAGGGTCAGGCAAAGACGATCACCTTCTTGGATACTCCCGGGCACGCTGCCTTCTCCGCAATGCGCGCGCGAGGCGCGCGTGTAACTGACATCGTTGTGCTGGTCGTAGCCGCAGATGATGGTATCATGCCCCAGACGCGCGAGGTCGTCGAGCTAATCAAGAAGGACGATACGACCGTAGTTGTCGCTATCAACAAGGTGGACAAACCCGGAGTTGACGTAGTGCGTAGTCCGTCATTTTGGTCTGTGCGTTTATTGATATAGCCCCTGTTGCAGAGCAAGGTCGAGAACGCGCTGTTGGCTGAAGGCCTCCAGCTGGAGACTTTTGGTGGCGACGTTCCTTCAGTACAAGTTTCCGGTTTGACGGGCCAAGGCCTTGACCAGCTTGTGGAAACCATCTCATTACTCTCAGAAATGAAAGACCTTCGAGCGGAACGCGAAGGCAATGTGCATGGCTACGTGATCGAGTCGAAGCTCCAGAAGGGCCTGGGGTAAGGACGTTTCTCAGATTACTGTCAACCGTATTGATGAGATATCCTAGACCTGTCGCAACAGTCCTGATAAGTCGCGGTTGCTTGACGTCAGGTGCCTATATCATCTGCGGAATGAGCAACGCGAAAGTCCGCCTACTGACTGACTCGAACGGCAAGAATGTGAAGGCCGCTTATCCTGGGACGGCCGTCACTGTTTCGGGGTGGAAGGAGTTGCCTCATGCTGGTGATGAAGTGCTGCAGGGGACCGAATCGGAAGTCAAGAAAGCGTTAGAAAACCGTATACGCAAAACCGAGATGGATGCTACGCTTGGCGATATGGAAGCTCTAAACGAGCAGCGTCGCTTAGAAAGAGAGCAGAAGGAAAAGGACGAGAATGGTGACGAGGACGTGAACAATGCGGAGGCTGGTCCTGCGAACAGCAATGACGGTCCGAAGGAGCTGAAGTTGGTGATCAAGGGTGATGTCAGCGGAAGTGTGGAGGCGGTTGCTGGTGCACTCGAGGGTATCGGGAACAAGGTCGCTCGTGTCAAGATCGTTGCTACCGGCGTAGGGGACGTCACCGAGTCGGACGTTCTGAGGGCGAAAGCTGTGAACGGTAAGGGTGCTAGTTCGGTGAGTTGCCTGAATCTGACAAGTCATCGTGACAGGTGCTGTCGTCGCTTTTTCTGTGAACACGCCTCGCAGTGTCCAAGCCGAGGCAAATTCTCAACAGGTCCCAGTGTTCTCCTCGGCCATCATCTATCGTCTGATGGACACCGTGAAAGAACGCGTCATCGCGTTGCTTCCTCCCATCATCGAGAGGCGCGTTACTGGCGAAGCGACCGTACAGCAGATCTTCGACATTCAAATGAAGGGGAGGCAAACGAAGAAAGTCGCCGGTTGTCGTATTACAAACGGTCTGGTGGAGAAAAACAAGCTAGCTCGAGTGGTCAGGAATGGAGACACCGTTCACGAAGGCAAGTTTATTAACCCACTTGCTCTGGCAACGCCTACTCATACTTATTCTCTCCTTAGGACGCCTTGAAACAATGAAGCAACACAAAAAAGACATTACAGAGGCGACGAAGGGGACGGAGTGTGGACTGGCTTTCGAAGGATGGGATGACCTTCGCGAGGGCGATATGATACAGATGTACCAGGAAATAGAGAAACCAGGTACTTTATAATGGGATTAATGCATTCAGGTACAACACTTTCTGTATTATGCAATCACGAGGATGCCTTTCCACTCATGATGCTCTAGATTTGTTGGATTCGTCCAGAATCAGATCCTTCCCGCCAATTGTGCCAGTCCTCCCACTGACACCAAAGGTCAAGCTAATGCCACCCAGGTTTCTGTCGGTCTTCTCGAGAAGGGTCCAGCTCCTGGTATCTTGCTTCTTGAGAATCAACTCCACCTAGCGAGATCGATATACCAGAGATCGAGGTGAAAAAAAAAGAGCCTTACCTTCGTCCCATAGTACTTGTAAGAAGATGCCTCTGGGTCAACTGGACCGAATAGCTCTATGGATTTTCGGAAACGCTTAGACGCGGGAAGGTAAAGATCAAGCTGGATCTGCATGACCGGGAGTCAACAATCCACGAATCATTCTGAGGTGAAGTAAACGCACTCTGCTCTGCTCTATCCGGACAGAACTGCGGTCTTTGTCAACTTGCTTCGCGAAGACGGATACATGCACCTCAGTAGGAGTCTGGTAATGGTCGATTCGGCAATCCGTGAATTGTTCAGTCTGTTCAGTTTTACACATAGATCGTGAAGCTTGTGCAACCGACATAAGAAAGTACTTACTGTATCTTTAACACTCGACTTGGGGACGAAGACATGTCGTCCCGTTTTGCAGCCCTGGATCTTGAGGAATTCGTCGAACTCAAGGACCCGCCTTTTGCAGCAGAGGTAGCCCTTACGACGATTGAATGAGGTTGATTGTCTATGCACTCAGAAGAATATCAACTACCTTACTACCTTCCCGGAAGATGGGCTAGAGACGAGGTCGTCGATTTGTTAGAGATCTGACCAACGAGATCAACGTCGAAAACTCACAGGCATCGGATGGTACGCACAGACCGTCCCCGGACCATTCCCTATTCGGTTGACTTCGTCGCTCTCGAAAATCGCCTGACATCCGTTGTGCCTGCACTTTGTACCTGAGGGAACCGTCGCAGCTAGATCCTCCTCCTCTTCTTCGGTTGGGGCAGGTTTTACGGCGGAGGGCGATGCTACGGTAGCCGTGAAAGCCTCAGATCCAGATGGTTTAGAGGTATAGATCTCCTTTCCAGCTTGCGAGTCGGCCATTTTCAGATTCACATTTGCGGACGGTTTTGGCGCCTCTGTCTTCACAGCCTCATCTGTATGGAATCCCGTAGTGCAGCCCTGGATAGCTAGTGAAACAGTGCACGCAGCACCAGGAGAGTACGCTCACTGGTATGTTCATGAATTCATCGAAATCTAGTACCGGCTTGTTCGAATCGGAACAGCACGACCAAGACTTCAACCCTTCATGGAAGACAGGTCCACCTGAGTGATATGTGCAACTCTCGGTCGTGTTGTTAGCAGCGTCATATTCCTGACCACAGCCCTTGTGAGTGCAGCGCGGCATGGATGAAATTATTGATAGGGTGCACAGGCAACGTGCAAGCCGCAAGTATACGGTAACGTGACGCGCACGATCGAATCATATCGAAAATCCCAGAAAATCCAAGACGCGTCTAATTATGACATGCACATATGGAGTGAAGGTAGCGAGGTTGCTGAATCGTTCGAGATATGGTAGTGGATCAGCTGCATACATATGCAACAGACAGGGAAAAGGTCGAACTAACGGCAGAAAACCTTGTGTAAGAGTAGTCGAATACTAAGTTTTGGACGTCAATGGTGAAATAGCGGGAACGAACGACGGTGCCGGGCACCATGACTGTCAGAGTTGACAGTACTTGCGATGTCAATGGATAATGTACAGGTGCGGCTCAGGAATATCACCCAATGCATGGAGAGCATAAGAAGGGGACAAGCAGACGTCTCAGTTCGAGTGAATACGCACGGGGGGCTGACACATTTTACAATTACCAGATGTTTGTTAGGAAGCCACTGGCAGTGACAGAGTCTGGCTGGGATATGGGACATGAGATAATATTTTTCTTGGCGAAATAGACGGAATATTCAGAACGCCCCCGCGGGAAAACAAACCCCCCTTCCCCCGGAACTGCTGAAGAGAAAAATGCGAAGACGGAAATACCGTATCAAAGAAATGTCAATGGCCGCCAACGATAGCGTCAACCACTGACACCGAGTACCGCGCGTCATTGCTCACCGTGCCGCACAGGGTGGACCGCGTCTCCGGTCATTAATATTGGAGACGACGAGCAATGGCCGGTCGATGCATTTAGGTGTGTACCATCTCTTTGGCAGTGTACGACGAGATGCCCACTTCATACAAAGCTTTTTCAGCTCACCTTAACGATGGGGCACCACTACTCGACGTGGTAGGCGATGAGCGACACCCGATGAACGACATCGAACACACCGACCAACGCTAGCACCCGGCCAATGCGTGCGCCCTCACTGAGCTCGACAGCGGACCCAGGGGACCGCTATTAAACATTGACAGGTGAGCGTCTTCGATTTTTTAATCACGAAATTACCATAAGCAGGGGGGGGGGGTTTCTAGGCGTAAACCGGGTTTCTGAATAGACTAATCCGAAATAGACAGCATACTATCTGCCACTTGAGGAAGTTGCTGTGGAAACCCCAGAAATTACAGCAGTGAAGGGAGAGAGAGGAGGCTCAGTGTTCAAATAAGGGCCAGGAAGACGCAAATGCCTTGAATCGCGAGCAGAGTTTTGCATGAGTCGTTTCTACAATGAAAGCCGCAGAAACGACAATGAATGGACAACAGGGTGACTCGAACGTCAGGACATATTGCGGCGCTTTGTATGTGAGAGCAGGGGGTGTCGGGAGTGCAAGCAGGCAAGATCGAGGCACCGAAGAGTAGGGGTAAGAGAGGCAGGAAGGTGGCAAGCATGCATACATCCTCCGTTCAACAGCTTGATCGCCTGATTACCGTCTCTGCAGGCACCGGCCATCGTCGCAACGCAGTTCGACATAGATCGCTACGACCAGAATGAAGATATGGTTCGTCCTTCCATGCATCTCGACATCAGGGTCGCGAGTTCGACAGATTTGATACCCTTGATGTCCTTGCGAGAGTTGTAGTGGAAGGGTGCGGTCCACCATCGGGACAATTTCAGGGAGTCAATGTGTGCAGTCACACTTCCTGGAACATCGATTGCCAGTTGCTGAGGTGATATCTCCGGGAGATACCACGTCAAAATGGGGGGAATGCGCAGGACGGTTAAGGATAGACAGACACTACACATGGAACCAGTGGGGGAGAAGACATTGACCTGAAATTGAAGCTTCGACTTCGAAAGATCGTGCCGCGCATTACCGCTCCAGTTCTGATGCGTGTGTCACCCTCCACTCAGCCAGTAAATTCATGCGAAAAACGTCAAGGCGCACGCGCTCCGTATCTCCGTCGTCTTCAGATGAGATTAAACGTGTCATCGAGCCTGGAGCGTGGGCTGCGGGATAGGCAGGAAACACCGAAATTGGTAGGAGCAGCTGGTATCTCCACCGGCTCCCATAGCAAGCTGCATGGAGAGGCATGTCGCGGAGATGATTGGATTCCAGGTATCTCTTCGGCTCGGAGTTTCTGGACATGATGGGCGTCGTGATTGATCCCGGTGCCAGCGTGCTGCTTGGGACTGCCGCCCGAGTCAAAGGGTGTCCGATCCTGAATATACAGCTGCTAGAGCCGAGAGGATGGTGATCAGTAGCAAACAGCCACTATGGGCAGTATGAGGACCCCGGAATATGGGAGGCCTGACGTTGGCCAGTTTGTCCGGACATTTTTCTGGTTCCCACGCTTTCTGAGCTCGGGTTCGTGCGTTTCGGCGAGAATGGAGTCGATGACCTGTTTTCAACCGACCAAAATGGTCCGAATGAGAGGGTTCAGGGTTCCTCTCCCAAATTCCTGGGTCCTGCAGTATGTTCGGATGAGCTAGCGCTGTGGATGTGGATAGACGTGTGAGGACACCTGTTGGAATAAACAGATTAGATACCGGATGAGTGCGGCGGAGCGCGGCGGAGTGCGGTTGTACAGTTGCGGACAATCAAACGCGGTAAATTTGATAGCGCCTGAACCAGATTTTTCTGAGACAAATGGACTTCAGATTCAGACTCAGGGAGGTCTAAAACCCCCAAAAATGCACTCAGATAGTTTTTCCCACGAGGTTTTTGGATGGCCAAATTTTTGGGCGATTTTTTCGACACTTATAGGCCACTTTGCGATCGTACTAAGCACTATTGGCCACCTGCTAGTCACCCGCAACCTCTGATTCATTCAAACGTTGCGAATCCACCCGAAATTCACCCAACCAGCTTCCGTAAGGGATCCTACCGCTACTTACACATTTGTTCTCACGCCACATGTTTGAGGCGTTCTCACATGTTCGCGCAGATTTCAGCTGAAACTGCCTCCGGCATGAAGCCGCTCGTCATAGCTAGATTGGCAATGGTCAGAATGCTATCTAAGAGTGTTTGAGACTAACTTTAAATGACAAATTCCATATTCTAGGTGCACTTTGTGCATTTTCTATGGCCATATTTTTGCATGTATATTTTTCATCTGTTTGTGGCATCATCCCCTACTCATCGAAAGGAGTCGATTGCATATTTTTTCGTATTTTTATCTAATTAATTACGGGGTTGGCCAAAATTTTGGGTCCAAAACAGGAAATAATAAGAATTAGTGAAATCGGCTCGTGCAAATCGAGTCTCTGAGTCATAAGCATCACATTTGTGCAGTTTCCGAAAGTTTCCGGCACTCTCCGGACTCTGCATAATTGGACTAAAATAGTTACCGTGTTTGATTGTCCGCAACTGTAGATCGCGCATGACCGAACTCCGCGATAACGACACCGGACCCTTCTTCCTCTTTCCAAATTCCTTGGGGTGACAAAAAACCCATTCGGAGACTTGCTTGGTCCAACATGGTGGTTCTCTTGGTCGATAATAAACAACTCACATAGTTCCTATCAGCGGCCGCTTCATATAAAATTCCAACACACGAACTCGGAAAATTGTGGAGAGATGATTATGAACCCGGAGGCAAAGGTACTGACGTACCCACTGGTTCCTTCTGTTCGTTTGAAGACGTTCTGTCTTCGGGTTTGTTCTCGACTCTGCGTGGTAGCGGCTACTAATCAGGCCAATCTAGCTCGAGTATTATGTATCAAGTGCTACTTACGTTGCGTGTTATACACGCTGGTCCTGCAGGCACATACGTGAGTTCGCGACATGCCGTCCAATGATAATATCTGGACTAAAATGCATGACCATGAGATTTAACGATGTTACCAAAAGAAATGCTTACGAAGGCTTTGATTTATGTGAAGTGAGTATTTGTGAGCGAGTCGCCAGTACCTACTATGCGTACTCTGGATTCTTCCAGGGAAAATACCTGCGGTGAAACAATGTCAGTCGTACGGACTGAACTTACCCTGTAACATCTCAAATCACACGCCTATTTGGGTTGGAACCCCAGAGGCGTATGAGGACAGTCAGGTTAGTGGCCCATGTAGCGCCATAGCCTGGTTTTTCAATTACCAGAGGATCACATCGATCCTTCTTCGGGAAGCTTGAGACCAACCGAGCTTTCCACTCAGCGAAGCTCAGGGCCGTAGCAGAAGAACATCGTTCGTTCTCGTCCATTCTTGCCGGCTGGAGCCGCGAAGATCAGTCAATGAGAAGAACAACGTGCGATTCTCTCCCTCGATCTGAATCTTTCATCGCGACTAGTCCTTCGTTTGACTCGATCATCAAGGGGACTGCTCAGGAGTGCCTCAGAAGGTAAGCATCGAGAGAAGCACCCTGACTACCCAACCATCCGTCTATATTGCTCGAAAGCCGATGTACCTCGTCGGGTGAAGAACGTGCAGCACTAAAGATGCTTCCACCCTTAATATCGGAAGAAGTGCTCTATAATAACTCACAATGCTCACCGGTTCCTACTTCTGCTACCGTGGTTATAGATGGACTTGTGCGCGTTCCCCGGGTTCAAGACCACGGTCCTAGTGATAACAAATTGTCATCCGAAGCTATCGTCACGCCTTGGGGTTACCATGATGGAGTCCCTCTAGTGTGCCCGAGCGCTCATTGACGACTCTACGCGTGAAGCATGGATTAAATGCAACCCATCTAGGATCTAAGCAATTCCAGGTCCGAATGCCTCCCATGCTAGAAATCCCACACCCCATGGACCTACTCGAGCCAATGTCCGCATGGCGGAGTACAATCTTCGGCGAAAGGGCGGAAGCGATGCATCATAGTGCGTTAGAGTAGGATTGCTAAAATATGATAGTAAGCCTTCGTCGCGCCATTTTTGCATCAGAATCTGTTGCACAGTTCGACTTTCGGCTGTCGCAGCTGTGCGGTGAACATGCACTGCTTTTCGTGCAGCGTCCCAGGGTCGACAGGTCACTTCATATGCCAAGCCCGCGACGACTCCGCCCGCGACGAGCGTCGTCCCGTGCACCGCTCGTGGTGCGTGTGTTCGAGTCGACCTCCTTGCAAGAAATTTGATCCGTGTAGTCTCCAGAAAGTCTTGGGAAACGATCTTCGAGCTGAGAGCAATGCGACGCGTTAGGTCGAACATAGCGAAGAACACAGCGAAACCTATGAAAGTGATCGGTAACGACTCCGGCAAAAATTCGCGTGCACCCTCACCACAAGTGTCCTTTGCACAGCCCCACCCCCACCCATCCCAACCACGGCCTGCCATCTCTCCCACTTCTTTCATCCAGATTCTGACTTCACGAGCTTCACGTGCCTCGCTGCGTACAGACATGGATGGGGAGGGTTGCGTCCCTCGAAACACCTCTTTCCAAGCATCTGACCAACCGGTAGCCGAACTACTACCTTCCAACGCGAATCGGAGATTTTCTGCCGGGGCTGCAACCAAGGCTTGCACGCCACCGGCAGAAGCACCGGAGATCGCGGCTAAGGTAGTTGGGTGGGATGTTAGATAAGGCTCCAGAATGTCAGATGTTTTGGAATAGGTGGACCATAGAACTGTGCCCAGGATGCCGTTGACGATAATGGGGGGGATGAAGTGTTTCAGGATGACGATGAACTGTGTGCGTAACTTAGACTCACGATCAAGGCCGTGAATAGACAGTGGCACATACCCCTTGCTTCTTGATCAGCCAAGACACATATTGCGGGGTCAATGGTTGACCATGATGCACTGCAAGACCCTTGAGTGACTGCCAGCCACTGACTGACGATATGGCGAAGTGAGCTACGGATATCGAATCTATCGATGACCTGCACCTTTCGCCGGTCTGAACAATCGGACCGGCCTGGAGAAATAGAGAGCCAGACTACGAGTGCCAGTACGAGCTAGAGCAGCGTAAAGTGATATTGGCTTCTCCTGGTCGGATTGACGACCATCTCGCGATGTGACCGACATAGGCCGACATACGTGGGCAAACGAATTCGAGCGCTGAGCCAAACTAGTGCAACCGACACGAGTCGGCCCCGCCGATGCCGCGGCTTCACGCTCGTCTCCAACTCGGCAGTTGTCCAATGGCAACTCAATAACTAGCAAGTTCGCAGAGCCTGCGGTCGAACCAACTTCATCAGGAGACACAATCGGCTACAGCTTAGGTCCATATCATGGAAGTCCAACTCCTTTCCTAACGACTTCGATTTTGGCCGGATTTCTCTTGTGTAATGGAGCCGCGCTGCAGAGACTGGAATTCGGCGCAAAGAGCTTCGCTCAGCTTGCAAACATTGACAGCACACCTGATCAGAATGACCCCGTACATTGTCATTTTTCTCCGATGAATTCTATGAATTTCATGAGGTACGCGTCTATACTTATCTCGTACCGCCTCACTGACGTTCGCGTAAAGGGGCATTGTGACTTTGTCATCGTACATTTCCGAGAGGCGCACATATCATCTCGGCCTCAGGGCTATCCCGAATTGCCTGCGATACTGAGCGACTCCAAGCGCTCCATCCTGAGCAAGAGACACAGACGCACATCCTGCCTTCGATGGAGAAACTTTTGTACACTGTGTTCTTTTCTCTGCCATTCCTCGGAGATTAATTTGCAAACTAATTAATTCAGAAGGCTCACATTGATAATGTCGAGGCTAGTAGTTCCATTAGGTATAAGTTTGGGGCCTCGCCGCATGTTGCACCTGGAAAGTACCGCCGGAGAACAGAAGTCGTTCAACATCTTTTTGCCGTCTGGTAGCGTCTACATCCTAAAGTGAGCCTTGTGATCAATGGCCTCTCACACACGGCTGCAGGTACTCTATCCGCTTCGGATATAAGCATTCCATCTTGAAAACGAGGGTAATAGATGGCTTGCGCCTGATGGCGGACAGCGCCTCGGTGAGCTGCTTCTCAACTCGTGTCGTTTGCCGCAAGTTACAATTTGCTATCATACGTAGGATCGGTTACCAATCAACAGACAACAGTATGAGTACATTGCAGTCGATACCCCAGACAAGGACAAAAGCAGCACAACGTATATGATCATTAATCTGACAACTCTGCTGGTAAGTACATCCAATCGTTCGGGTTGAAGCAAAGATACAGGTACAAAAGGGAAACGATGCAACTTAAATATAACGATATGTCACCGCAGGCCATCAATTAAGAGTTTTGCGAGATGCCGTAGTAACTCGGGAGTTGCTCTGGCGACTGCACAGAAGAAAGGGTGGACACCAATGCTGACGCTTCGCCTCGGATATCTGTGATGGTGGCGATCGGTATTTTTGTACACAGCACAAGTATGAGAGCGCACCTGGATTCAACAAGTTGCACAAGGAAGTCTGTTACTTCATGTTCCTGCGCAGCGGAAGAAGGTAACACGGCCGCCAAAATAGCGGCAACGATATTATCTATACCTTGAGAAAAGCGTCAACGACCACGAGGTATGGGTGACACCGTTTATCTACCTGTCAATCCCAACGGATTCGCAGAGATTCCCTTGCCGCCTAGCCTAGAAGAAAATCGATAATACGACTGATCCGTTCTCAATGGCCTTGAGACACTAACCTCTCACTAGCCAACAACGGCTGTTCTGACCCGTCGGAGCGCTGGGCCAATAGATCCACGAAGACTGAGGATACTCTGACGCCTAGAGGTTCTAGTTCGTGACCGAGGCAACCAGCAATTGACGAGTACGCCCAATCAATCGGCGACGGTGGAGTATTGGCTACAGGGACCATTCAATCGCAGATTTGGAAGACTCAAACTGCAGCTCACAAAGATAATCCTCGGGGCACCCAGATATCAGAATGAGTCTCCCGGAAGACGCGACCAGCATGTCGACATAATCTCGAATCACGAGAATTGGTTCCATAATTGAGTGCTTAACTCGGTCGGCCCAAAGCAAACTCTGTGTGAGATCACCCTGAGTGATCACTGTCCTCATGGGTTGAGAGTGGTCTGCTGCCGTGATTTGACTACTGTGGGACTGGGGTGATTCCCACCAGTGTAAAGGAGCATGTGGAGGCGCCAAGATTAGGGTGACAAGACGTAGGGAACGACCGACGCAATATGCATGTACTGTTTCGAAAGCGCTCTTTCGCTGTGCTGCTGACCCCAAGTCAGAAACAATAGGCGCAATGTCGCCCCAAGCAGAGGTTTCGGACTGTTTCTTTCTGAGCTGCCATTCATACAAGAGCTTCTTCACATACTTGTTAGCAAACATTGCAGGTAATAGCATGTAATATCCTTACGGAAGAGGCATGAGCTGGTTTCGTAGAATAGGAGATAGATGTCTGCAGGTTGTCCGCTTCGCCATTGCTTCGGCATAGCGCGAACACTGTATATCCCAGCTCAGCAAAACTGAGACAGATCCGTCTGCCCAAGTCTGTACCGTTCAATATCTGATGTGTAGGACAAAATGGACAAACTCACTGTTCTCGCCTCCTATCACCACTATCGCACTTTCTTCAGGTTTGTGAATGCCCGAGGGTGGTAAAGCTACATATTCCGAGTATATTTCGTAGAGTCTGGCAGCGAAACGCTGCGCAGTTGCGAGAAGCACCGCCAACAATTTAAGTACAATATACAAAGCGATCGTGAACAGGTGGAGTATAAAATCTCTTGCCATGTTCCCTGGTGACACGGCAGGAAACATGCTGAACTTGTCCTCAGACATTTGTCAAGACAATGCGCAGTAGTATGAAACGTAGAATGGAAAGAGGCGCACTACATTGCATGTGCCAAGTGCCTCAGTGACGGCAGTTGGTTGAACTTCGTTGCCACTGGGAATTACAAAACCCTTACTTCTATATCGGGCTAGATAAGTGGACGGATAGATTTCCGATCCAAATCTCTGCTTTCGAGTTGTATTTGAGCGAGTAGCGTACCTTCTCTTACTTCGTCCAATGTAGTGGTCCTCGGCATGAAAATATGCAGACCACGTACGGGATACCCTGCATTAGCGGCAAGGCCGTCAAATTCAGCAGATTTGTAGACAGGTACCCTTGATCTCAGTGATTACCGAGACTATCATCAAGGTGTATGATCCCACACCCTCTATTGTGTCAGACTCGAGTGACTACAAAACAAAATCGTGGTAGGTACGTATGCGCTGCAGTCTGGTGTCGTAGGTATGTAATCTCGGACGACGAACTGAAGGGAAAGTGTCTGTCCAATGCGAGTAGAGTAAACTGGTGCAAATTTTGGGGAGGTTGGCTAGCAAAGAGTCCAAGTGCTACATCTAAGCAAGTGCGTTACTCTATTCAGTACGAGGGCGAGAAAATGATCGATACAGTGGAGATGACATAGTCCCAAAACAAAAAATGCAATCCTGAGTGAAGTACGCACGAAGCAGTGGCGTGTCTTTTTCAGCCATTGTCAACTGCAAGGCTGTTTATTCTGTAGAGGGCGGTAAATGGGATGTGCAACAACACAGAGGACAGGTAAACGCACGGCATTCTGATAGGCGCGTCAGCACCTTCCACCTTGACAAGAGCAACATGCATGTTCTGTGTGGTGTATTGAATTCAGCGGTGCGCTCTCAAACCTAATGAGTGCCTTACTTCAACTGCTTCAACTGTCTCCACAATGCCATGCCGCGCCACCCCATTTTCAAAGAAGACGACACGTGTGCCAGGCTACAGGTGGGAGAGGGTACTGCTGTTCATTAAACATTCAACGAACATAATGGCACACTCGCCGGAAACGCGTCCATCAGCAGGGGTGTTTCATTCGACGACCAGAAAGTACAAACAGCATGGAGTCTATGTCCTCATCCTCTTATACTTGCTGCCATACGAGAAGGCAGGTCAGGGCCTGGGTCCACTGCTAAGCTTACCAGAATTCTTGGGGCGTGGGGAGTGGATCTCTGGATAGAAGGAGGTCGAGCAGGCAAATTCGATCGGTGTGAAGGGGCGTTTCAAGCAATACATGGCCACATTGATCTCGTCATCATGAAATTGGTCTAAGCGAGGGACATGCAACCCCGGGGCTTGTACCGGCGAAATCGAGGATGTTGATCGCCACCTATGTTTACGCAGTTAGACCTTCCAAACTCGAGAAGGTTTCGATTGTGCTAGGTCGAAGAAGACATTGACGATCCAGAAGCAAATTGTTATGCACTGCGGAGAGTGAATGTTGACAGTAAACGCTTCGCGGGAGAGACACAAAGGGTGGCTGCAAAAGCATCTGAGTGCATGAGGGGGACTAGGCACGAGTCGTGGTATACGTAATATCCGGGGACAGAGTCCTCAAAGCGCACCCACACCTGCGATACACCACCCGGTCGGCGTGCAGAATGTATATAAGATGACTGGTGGGCCTAGAGCAAGGTTCATATCATAGGGTTCCGCTGGTGAAATCAAAACGTATTCCTCTGAAGTCTATGTACAGAGAAACACCAGGCAGACAAGCGAGATGAGCAGCCGTGGAAATGGAAACGGGTGTACGCTCGCTGGCAACGCATAGACACCGGCGCAAGTCTGATGCAGAGTTGACGGTCGCCGAGCGGTGTACGCGGCTGGTTATGCGTACGTAAGCATCATGCGAATGTTACCCTTGCACGACCGTCATGCCTGCACAGGCTTTGCCCTCTAGATCCGCACCTCCGAGGCATGATATGTCTGTGATCTTGGTCACTGGATCGTACGATCATGATATTCGATTCTGGGAGGCCTGGAGTGGCATCTGTTCCAGGACAATTACCCGGACGAACGAACAAGGAGTGAGACCATCCGCCTGTGCGCACATTATCTCATTCACAAGCTCTGTCTTCCGCTACACGCATAGCAAGTCAACCGTCTAGCAATATCACCAGAGTAAGTACTATTGATATTCTAAAGAGATACTTTCTACTCAGAACACTTGTAGCAAACGATTACTGGCTGCTGCAATTCACAAGAAAGTGAACGTTTACGAGATTGCCAGCTCGTCCTCCACACCAGTGGGCATTTTCGCGTTCTCCCGCGTTACTAATAGCCGTAGCTGAACACGCGCAGCTGATCGTCTTCGACGGACATAACTCGAACATCACCTCGGTCTCTTTCCACAGCGAGGGCAAATGGCTTGTCACAGGAAGCGAAGACGGAACCATCAAGATCTGGGATCTGCGGTGCGTCACCATGCTTCTCTCCTCTTCATACTATTTTTTGAAGGACGCGCCACTGCAGAAGCACTCATCTTCATAGGAATTATGATAACGAGGCTCCTGGTATGCATAGTCTTCTGTCATCTAGACCATACTTTCCGAACTTCCGCGGACAGTCAATGATGTGGTCGTTCACCCGAACCAAGGAGAACTCATCTCGTGCGACCAGGCCGGAAGAATCAAGCAGTGGGACCTATCTGAAAATCTTTGCACACATGAACTGGTAATCAGTATTATTTGCATGCGGGCTTTCACCTGACATACTCTCGTCGATTTGAGACTCCTGCAGGAGATACCCCGATGCGTTCGATCAGTCTGGCTTCTGATGGGTCGTACCTAGTTGCCGGAAACATTAAGGTGTTGTTAACCCAGCACTACTTGTGCGCGAGTACCATTGCTTACTCTTTGATAGGGCAAATGTTACGTATGGAAGATCAACGAAGATCTGCCTAGATTTCAAGCCGTTACCAAGTTTCAGGCGCACAATAAATACCTCACAAGATGTCTTCTCAGTCCCGATGTCAAGTTAGATATCCCCAGCTCATCCTCATATGTATGGAAGCTCAACCACATTCTACAAACCCAGGTATTTGGCAACATGTTCTGCAGATACTACGGTGAAAATTTGGTCGCTATGTTCAAATCACGAATTCAAGCTGGAGAAGACATTGCAAGGCCACCAACGCTGGGTTTGGGACTGTGCTTTCAGTGCCGACTCGGCGTATCTTGTAACAGGTGAGGTACAAAGATGGAATATTGTCATTTGCTCTCTTAACACTTGGAGGGAAACAGCGTCTTCCGACCACACCGCCCGACTGTGGGAGATGGCTTCGGGAGAGACTGTCCGACAGTACAATGGACACCACAAAGGTCAGTGTGTTGTTGCTCGTCGCATAGCCCGCGGTAACACGTTTGCTTTCAGCGGCCGTATGTTGTGCGTTGCACGATGGAGCCGGGTAGGATGAGCCTCCGAATTCTCACCTCGTATTCGTTACGTGCGGCAGCTGTATCTGAGCCTGTCACCGCTCACAGAGGCTCGAAACACCTATCAATGTATTGAATCGGTTTAGTGACTTGGGAGAGACTACGCCGTGTCTGCCGAAGGCTTAGTTCCCACGTAGTAACCTCACAATGATCAGAGGTACGTCACTGTAGATGAGAAGTTTATGAAGTATTCCCGCGAATAGTTCTAGGTCTCCCCTTACGATCGGAATGTGGTGTGCCCCGAAGGGGGATGTACATGAGGCATGGTGCTCAAGTGTCAGGTAAGGACGCGATGCCATTGTATGGTCTGATAGAACTTGGACATTGATGGCGATTCGGGGTTGTGTTACCGCGTGCCAGAGTAAACAATGGGCCCGAGGCTTATGCGACGCACACCTTACTGCGGGAACGTGCTGGCACGTATATAGTGCTGAGGTACCATGGTAGTAGTACATCTTCACGGTTCTTCGTTCACGCAAAGCAGATGAACACCCAGGGCCGCCTTCAGTACCAGCACCATGGCGGATGTGATCAAATATGTGAGTTCTACATTTCTGTGAATGGAGAACCTCGTCCTGTGAATTGATCTGAATCGACGAGTCGCAAAAAGGGATGCTTACAACGACGACGATGTCAAATTGTGACCATATGGAGGTTCGCGAGTGCATACCTTTGTAATTCCCTGCGAAGAACCTTGCTACACAAATGTATGCAACTGGTGCACACACCATCATGAAGTCTGACCGAGTCTCGGCCTGCAGAACAACTTGACGCTCCATTGGCACGAGGGTGGGCTGTCCAGATCTAGCATATGAGTTGACTGAATAATGTTCGCAATCACAGTATCATGACAGATTGAGCTTGGATGACTGGCCTGGGGCGGTACGTACAGATCGAAATTTTTTTGACGAAAGACGCGAATGTGCAACGCCTTCAGCGCGAGGACGAGAGGAGTAAACATCGAGTTTTATTTTGAACGTCGGCAGTCCGAAGGGGACCGGGGTGTCGGAGTCGGAGTCAGGTGCGCCGGGTGGCGGATCCGGAGAGTTGCGGGACTCCGATCGACAGAATATGCCGGATTTTTGATTGGCTGGAGATGCGTTTGGCCAGGAAGTTATCAGATTGCGGGAGCTCCTTGGCGGAGGCGGCTACTCGGGACACCTCGGCCGGCCTCTAAACGATGTGACTCCATCCGCGACGTCCTCCTGCTCGAGCCCGAGTTCAAAAAAATTTCCAACCCTTGAGCTCTTACCACCTCCTCGTACGGTCTCAGTCGTTCTCTTCATATCACCCTCAGTACCGTCTATGGCCATAGCTGACTCTGCGACTATCTCACCCGCCACTTCAGCAGAAAACAATACTCAGAATGGCTTTCACGCCGTCCAGCGCGATCCCAACTCTTGGGACAGTACTCTCCCCGCCAGTCAGGGTTTGTACGACAACAGCTACGAGAAGGACTCCTGCGGTGTAGGCTTCATATGCCACATCAAGGGTGAACAGAGTCACAAGATAGTCTCCGATGCTCGCCAGCTCCTGTGTGCTATGACCCATCGTGGTGCTACTGGAGCCGACAGTCGTGACGGTGACGGTGCAGGCGTCATGACAGGCATTCCTCATCTTTTCTTCAAGCGCGAGGCTGAGAGAGACTTGGGCTGTGAACTGCCCGATGTGGGACGGTATGCCGTCGGTAATGTCTTTTTTAAAGCCAACGATCCGGTCGGTCTTCAAAAGCAACAATCTGTCTTTTCGAAGATCGCTGGGGAGTTAGGCTTGCGCGTTCTCGGATGGAGGGAAGTACCCACAGACGGAACGATTCTCGGTCCAGCAGCCGCTAGCAAGGAGCCAGCGATATTACAACCATTTGTGGTGCTCCGATCCCATTACGGTGACGGTGCCACTTGTCGGGGTGGTCCTTTTGATGCAACACATTTCGAGAGTCAGCTCTACGTGCTCCGCAAGCACGCAACTCACAGCATGTTTGTCATTTTGTCCTTCTCACGATATGACTCTTAGCTCAATCATTGGGACTTGCTCCGTCTAAAGTACGCTTTCCAAAGGATTCTATGTCTGCTCTCTCTCGTCGAAGAACATCGTGTACAAGGGCCAATTATCGCCCCCGCAAGTGTACAACTACTATCATGACCTGAACCATGTTCTATATTGTTCGCATTTCACCCTCGTGCATTCCCGTTTTTCCACCAACACGTTCCCAAGTTGGGATCGCGCGCAGCCCATGAGATGGGCCGCCCACAATGGTGAGGACTACTATCTAACCGAGTGGCTTTAATGAATCGAATCTGATAACGATAATCAGGCGAGATTAACACCATCCGCGGCAACAAAAACTGGATGCGCGCTCGAGAAGGTGTCCTTTCATCTACCCTCTTTGGCGAGCAGCTCGATCTCCTATACCCCATCATTGAATCTGGTGGATCTGACTCTGCTGCGTTTGATAATGTCCTCGAGCTCCTCGTCGTCAATGGCGTCTTGACGCTTCCCGAAGCCATCATGATGTTGATTCCCGAAGCTTGGCAAGGGAATGAGAACATGGAGCCGGGTAAGAGGGCGTTCTATAACTGGGCAGCTTGTCTGCAGGAACCCTGGGATGGTCCCGCGCTGTTCGCGTTCAGCGACGGACGCTACTGTGGTGCCAACCTTGATCGAAATGGGCTCAGGCCATGCCGGTACGTGGTCAGTAACGAGGACATCATCGTTTGCGCTTCCGAGGTCGGTGCCGTGTATATTCCTCCAGAGAAGGTTATCAGCAAAGGTCGCCTGAAGCCGGGGCGTATGCTTCTCGTAGACACAGAGGAGGGGCGCATAGTAGATGACAAGGAACTCAAGCGCAACACTGCCAACAAGCAGAACTTTGCATCCTGGATTGAGACACATGTTCTGCATGTGCCGAACATCGTCAAGCGCGTGAAGCGCGTACACCCCATTGAAATCGACGTCGATGACTACACACTGAGCACGGACCCCAAGCTCCTTGCCTTTGGTTACACTGTCGAGCAGCTCAACCTGCTGATACTTCCTATGGTTACCGAGGGCAAAGAGGCACTTGGATCTATGGGTAACGACGCGCCGCTCGCCTGCATATCCACACAGCCTCGCGTCATATACGACTATTTCCGTCAGCTCTTTGCGCAGGTCACGAACCCCCCGATCGATCCCATTCGAGAGGACATCGTCATGTCCTTGAACGCGTACGTCGGGCCCGAGGGCAACCTGCTCGAGATGAAGCCAGAGCAATGCCATCGCATTCTCCTTCATTCGCCGATCCTCACTGTCGAGGAAATGAATGCGATGAAGAATCTCAAGTATGCGTACTCTTCATGGCCTTCACAGACTATCGACATCACGTTCCCGAAGGAGCAAGGCCTTCCCGGCTACAGGCTCGCTCTCGAGCGCGTTTGCAGCGAAGCAACTCAAGCCATTGACGACGGCATGAAGGTGATCATTCTTTCAGATCGCCAGACTGGTCCGAACCGTGTTCCTCTTTCTGCGTTGGTTGCGTGCGGTGGTGTTCACCACCATCTCGTGAGCCAGAAGAAGCGTGCTAAAGTTGCGATGATGATCGAGACTGGGGAGGCGCGTGAGGTCCACCACCTATGCGTTCTGTTGGGTTACGGTGCGGATGCCATCTGCCCCTGGCTTGCGATCGAGGTCATTCACAAGGTTGAGCGTGAAGGATTGTAAGGATTTACATCTTCAGCCGTAGAGTAGCCATTGAATTTCTTTTTCAGGGTTAAGAACAACAAGACTTTCGAGGATCTGCTCCACAACTACCGTCACTCCGTCGACAACGGCATCCTCAAGGTCATGTCAAAGATGGGTATCTCGACTCTTCAGTCATACAAGGGCGCGCAGATCTTTGAAGCCCTCGGGTTGCACACGGAGATCATCGAGAGCTGTTTCACTGGTACTGCTAGCCGCGTGCAGGGCGCCACCTTCGACCTGCTGGCGATGGATGCTTTCGAGATGCACGAGCGGGGCTGGCCGTCGCGTGAGACTATCATCCCTCCTGGCATGCCCGAGTCGGGCGAATACCACTGGCGGTCTGGCGGCGAAGCTCATATCAACGATCCGACTGCAATCGCTCACCTTCAGGATGCCGTTAGAGAGAAGAACCAGCGGGCGTATGACGCGTATGCCAAGAACTCTAACGACCAGACAAGAGCCGTGCAACTCCGTGGTCTCCTCGACTTCCGTTACGAGAGCGCGACCCCGATCCCGATCGAACAGGTGGAGCCTTGGAACGAGATTGTTCGCCGCTTCGTTACCGGCGCAATGTCGTACGGCTCCATCTCGATGGAAGCTCACTCGACCTTGGCTATCGCGATGAACCGCCTCGGCGGAAAGTCGAACACTGGAGAGGGTGGTGAAGACGCCGAACGTTCTCAGCTCCTGCCGAACGGCGATTCCATGCGCTCAGCTATCAAGCAAGTTGCATCTGGCCGTTTCGGTGTAACGTCCAATTATCTTGCCGATGCCGACGAACTCCAGATCAAGATGGCTCAAGGCGCGAAGCCCGGTGAGGGAGGAGAGTTGCCCGGACACAAGGTATCCGGATCGATCGCTCGCACGCGGCATTCCACGGCTGGCGTTGGTCTTATCTCCCCCCCTCCTCACCACGATATCTACTCCATCGAGGATCTCAAGCAGTTAATCTACGATTTGAAGTGTTCCAACCCGAGAGCACGTGTCTCCGTCAAGTTGGTTTCGGAAGTCGGTGTAGGTATTGTCGCGAGCGGTGTTGCAAAAGCGAAGGCGGATCATATTCTCATTTCTGGTCACGATGGTGGTACTGGCGCTTCTCGCTGGACTGGTATCAAAAACGCGGGTCTGCCATGGGAACTCGGTTTGGCTGAGACTCACCAGACCTTGGTCTTGAACGACTTGCGTGGTCGTGTCACGGTGCAGACAGACGGGCAGGTCCGAACTGGACGAGATGTTGCGATCGCATGTCTCCTTGGTGCTGAGGAGTGGGGCTTCGCAACAACTCCTCTGATTGCGATGGGATGTATCATGATGAGGAAATGTCATTGTAAGCAGCTCTCCCCAATACGTCGTTAGTCGAGAGACTGACGAACCGAATTTAGTAAATACTTGCCCCGTCGGTATCGCGACTCAGGACCCTCAACTTCGTGCGAAATTCGCTGGGCAGCCCGAGCAAGTCATTAACTTCTTCTACTACATCGCCGAAGATCTTCGTTCCTACATGGCTAAACTTGGATTCCGGACGATCAACGAGATGGTTGGCCGAGCAGATATGCTCAAGGTGGACGAGAAGCTTCGCACGCGGAAGACCGCCCATCTCGATCTGTCCGCCATCTTGAAGCCGGCCTGGCAGATGCGCCCTGGTGCCGCCACCTACCGTGTTAGAGCTCAAGACCACAAACTGTACATTCGTTTGGACAATAAATTCATCGACGAGTCGGAGCCTGCTCTTACGAAAGGACTCCCGGTCCACATTGATTGCGACGTCACAAATACCGACCGTGCCCTCGGCACTT
Source organism: Sparassis crispa (assembly GCF_003851025.1). Lineage (NCBI taxonomy): Eukaryota > Fungi > Basidiomycota > Agaricomycetes > Polyporales > Sparassidaceae > Sparassis > Sparassis crispa. The sequence goes on from NW_020939750.1 coordinate 1,102,689, forward strand.
CTTTGTCTTACAAAGTATCCAAGCTTTACGGTGAGGAAGGACTTCCGAAGGATACGATTCACATCAGCATGCGCGGCTCTGCAGGCCAATCACTCGGGGCCTTCCTCGCGCCCGGTATCACCATAGAGCTGGAAGGCGACGCAAATGATTATGTTGGCAAAGGTCTCTCTGGTGGTCGATTGATTGTATACCCCCCCAAGGCATCGACCTTCAAGGCTGAGGAGAACATCATCGTTGGAAACGTCTGTCTTTACGGTGCGACATCTGGAGAAGCGTTCGTCCGTGGTGTCGCTGCTGAGCGTTTCGCTGTACGAAACTCCGGCGCATTTGCCGTTGTTGAGGGCACTGGCGATCACGGATGCGAGTACATGACTGGTGGGCGTGTTGTTGTGCTTGGTAGCACTGGCCGCAACTTCGCTGCCGGTATGAGCGGAGGCATTGCTTATGTGCTGGACACCGCCCACACCTTCGCATCAAAAGTTAACCTTGAAATGGTGGAACTCGGGAAGGTCACTGATCCTCGTGAAATCGCTGAACTACGTGGTCTCATCGAGGACCATCGTCATTACACCGGCTCCGAAGTCGCTGATCGTGTTCTTCACGACTTCCACCATCTCCTACCCTTGTTCGTTCGAGTCATGCCTGGCGATTACAAGCGCGTTTTGGAGGAGCAGGCGGCGAAACTGAAGGAGGAGAAATTGCGGCAGAACGTCATTGACCTCGTACCCTCGCGCACCGCTAGTCAAGTCGACCTCGCCTCTGAGGGTTTGGAAGACATCCTACTCCCCAAGGAACCTCCATCGTGGCATGGCAGTCGATCGACTTCGAGGGGCCGTTTAGAACCATCTGTTACTGATATGGAGGACTCCCTTGTTGACGATGCAACCACCAAGCAGCGCCTGAACAAGCTTGATAAGACCCGAGGCTTCATGAAGTACAAGCGTCTGACCGAGGCCTACCGCCCACCGCGGAAGCGTGTCAAAGATTGGAAGGAGATCTCCACACGTTTGACAGAAGGCGAACTGAAGTACCAGTCCGCACGTTGCATGGACTGTGGAGTGCCCTTCTGTCAGTCGGACACTGGATGTCCTGTCTCGAACATCATCCCCAAGTGGAACGACTTGGTGTTCAAGGACCAGTGGCAAGACGCTTTGAACCGCCTTTTGCTGACGAACAATTTCCCCGAGTTCACTGGTCGCGTGTGCCCCGCTCCATGTGAGGGTGCTTGCGTGCTCGGGATCAACGAGCAACCGGTGGGTATTAAGAGCATTGAGTGCGCTATTATCGACAAGGTGGGTTAATCTCCGCATGAAGGTCGACATTTGTTCGTTTACGATATATATCACCACCAGGGATTCGAGATGGGCTGGATGGCACCAAATCCTCCCAAGATCCGTACAGGACGGAAGATCGCCATCGTCGGCTCGGGTCCTTCAGGGCTTGCTTGTGCAGATCAGCTGAACAAGGCTGGTCACTCGGTGACTGTCTACGACCGCAATGACCGCATGGGTGGTCTCCTCATGTACGGTATCCCCAAGTAAGTGGCCGCAACCATCTCACTTCTAGCAGCTCAATTGACATCGATTTAGCATGAAGCTCGATAAGGCCGTCGTGCAGAGGCGGTTAGACCTGATGACTGCTGAGGGCGTGGTAAGTGGTTGTACTCATTTTGGTGATCGTCTGAATCCTCATGTAATTTTTGACGCAGACCTTCGTCCCGAACGTTCACGTCGGCAAGGACCTCGACGTGAACGATCTGCGTGCTGAGAACGATGCTGTTGTTATCTGTACTGGAGCTACGTGGCCTCGTGACCTCAAGATACCCAATCGCGAGGTCGACGGCATCCACTTCGCTATGGAGTACCTACAGGTACGTTCCTTACGATCCCAAAATAGAAACTTATATTCATACCTTCTATTCAGCTGAACACCAAGTCACTCCTCGACTCCGAGCTCCAGAACGGTAACTACATCAATGCGAAGGGCAAGGACGTCATCGTCATCGGTGGTGGTGACACCGGTAATGACTGTATCGGTACTTCTATGCGGCATGGTGCAAAGTCGGTGACGAACTTCGAGCTGCTGCCGAAGCCTCCAGCGGGTCGCGGACGCGACAACCCGTGGCCCCAGTGGCCAAGGTGAGTGGTCCTTTCTTGATCCAAGCCAAACCTGGATATTCACATGTTGGCAGGATCTTCCGCACGGATTACGGTCATACTGAGGTCGCTGCTCACTTCGGAAACGGTAGTTGCCCTTGTCGTTGCTTATCAGGGGACGAGCTAATGTCTACATGACAGATCCCCGCGAGTACTGCATCTCGACCAAAGACTTCGTCATCGATGAAGAGGGCAAGCTCATGGGCCTCAATACAGGTGAGTTCACGTAATGTTTTCTTTCAAACGGCTCTCTGACGCCTCGATCCCTTGTGTAGTTCGTGTCGAGTGGACGAAGGACAGTGGCGGACGGTGGAAGATGGAGGAAGTCCCGGGTTCCGAGAAGTTTTTCCCAGCGCAGCTCGTCTTCCTCGCACTTGGCTTCCTCGGTCCCGAGTCCGAGGCAATCAAGGCGCTCGGCGTCAAGCAGGATGCACGGTCGAATATCCAGACCCCAAACAAGGTGAGGCACACACACTTACGGATGAGCACGTGGCTGATCATCATGACCATTGTAGCAATACTCGACGAATGTCGAGGGCGTCTTCGCTGCGGGTGACTGCCGCCGCGGCCAGTCCTTGATCGTCTGGGGTATCAAGTACGTTTTTTCTCCTCGACATACTAGTCGGCGCGAAGCTGATGGTGGTTGCGTCGTTCTAGCGAGGGTCGCGGCGCTGCGGCTGAAGTCGATGCATGGCTCAGTGGCGGGAAGACGAGGTTACCGGCGGATGGTGGGATCAAGCAGAGGGTAAGTGCTCCTTGTAGCATCTACATCAGCAGAGTAACTTAACGAAACGCGTGCAGGTGTTCATTCCACCTGCAAGCACGCTCACGAGCGACACGCAGGTCGTGGAGGTCGAGGCGTGAGCGGGCACAGGACTGACGACAGAACATGATGAGGTCTTCAACTCCGGCATGTTTTTTTTGGGTTGAGTTTGATCCCGTAATGACGAGTGTACGATTTGATATGACACGCTATGGTACGATACAATGCAGATCTGTAACACATCTACGACATACAATAAAATGTATCGTTCTTTTTCCCTCCAAAAGATCGAGCAAATACAAATAAATGAAATCTGCGGACGAGAGCTGGTTCAGCGGCCGTGCATAGATCAACCCAGGCGTTGCTCCTCTTCGTAGATGCGCACGCCACCCTTACCCCAGACTTCCAGCACGGCCTTGCCCGCGCCTGTCGGCTGTGTGAACGCTACCTCGCCCTTGGCGGGGTCGAGCGGACACCCCAGGATGAAGGTGGACGCTGCGGCAGAGAGGAGGTGAGACGCGATGCCGAGGCGGCGGTGAGAGGACGAGACGAAGAGGCGCGGGATGCCGAGTGGGGTCGGAAGCGGGGCAGGGCGGACGTAGAGATTTGTGGAGGTGTCGACGGAGATGAGGCTCATGTGTGTGCGCGCGCCCGACGGGGAGAGGTCGGCGTCGGAGGCAACCGCCATGGCGGTAGAGATGCGCTGCGCGATGACGCAGCCCACGATCGTTTCGCGGGCGGAGGGTGCGGTGTTGGTAGAGTTGCTGGTGGAGGGGAGGAGGAAGAGGTAGAATTTGCTGTGCTTGAGGACGGCTCGTGAGAGAGGGGGTGAGGAGAGCGCGAGGCGGATCGTCTCGAGGAGTGTCGTGAGCTACGGCGGAAAATTTGAGCATCAGTTGGGATTCTGGGGCATGTGTGAGTGACACTAACCTTTGCGCCGATTTTTCCTCCAACGTCTGGTCTGAAGCATATGATACGTCCCTTGACTCCACTCTTGAGCTTCAAGCCAGTGGCGATCTCCTCTACACCAACCTTGCCCACCTCCCGCTCCTCGTCCTTACCCCACTCCAGGCCCCTCTGCACCCTTACGCAATGCTTCTTGTGCAGACTCTCGTCATCTGGAGCGCCCTTGGTATACGACAGGTCACACAAGGGGCAGGTCCTGAGTACGGTGGTGTCCAAGGAGAAGTGGAGCTGTGTGAACTTCTTCTGTTTCGGCGGCTCCTTGCCCTTGCGCGTCTTCAGCTGAGATTTCGCTGGGGGTTTTGCTGTGTGGTGCTGCTTTTTCGCTGGAGGGGCGTTGGAGACCGTGGCGCTGTCGGCGAGGGGCCGCTTGCGTTTGAGCGTGGGTGGGGAAGAGTATAGATCGGAAGGCGGGGATGACGGGATGGGAGGTCTCGCAGCACGAGAGCCGTATGTTCGCTTGACTCTGGGTGTCATATTGTTGTGCAGAAAGTCAGAGGGTGAAGTGTTGTTAACAGGACGAATGCGGCGGAGCACGAGGGCGCGTCGCGTTGGCTCTGTTTGGCGCTGACGCACTTCGCGCGTTCATCACGTGCGCGCGTCATATGTTTTCTCCGCAGAAATATGTTTTGTATCGATTGGCAGACACTAGGACTTACATTTGATTCTGTGATACTGATAAAGTAATATTACACCAGACAAATAGAAAGTTATACATGACACATGACTGCAAAACCGATAGTACAGATGACCTCGAATACTAAAAGAGTGAGTGAAGGATACATATCATCACGAAGTCGTCAAGGGTCATCACAACAACACCGAACCATCCTCTCTCACTGGGTCCACACAGTCACAGTCGACTGGAGCCCGTTCACGTTCTGGCTCTCGGGGATGACTCCCGCGCCGTTCACGCTCAGCTGGTATGTCACACCGACCGTCGCCAGGCTGTAGATGCTGATCGACGACGCGGAGTCGATGTTGACGAGCTGACTTTGGCATGTCGATCCAGTCAAGCAGCTCTGGCTGTAATTCTGGAAGAAGCTGTAGAATCCGGCTCCTAAAGTACACGAGAGATCAGAAATAGCTGTGCTCAGTTACATGAGACGCGTACCGAACAGGATGATGTCGCTTGATGATGACACGCTCAGCGCCCATGCTGAAGTCAGGCCAGAGGGAAATGACGGATCGTCATAGGCACTGTTGATTGAGAAGGGAGTGGGTACTGCTGGGACGGGTTGGTAGTACGGCTACAACGCATTTCCTGTCAGACCATATGATTTCGACAAGCAGTAAGTGTAACATTCACCGTCTCTGTTTGTGCCAGACCAATGTAATGATTCTGGGCACCCGCGAGGTTGTATTGGTAGAGCGTATGGTGCTCAGCTGGTGATATTACACTGAGAGACACTCAATTTTTTCTTGGTCTACAACTCACAAGCTGCGTTAAGGAAAAACAAGGCGTTTAGTCCTGATTTTTCCTTGCTAAAAGGTACTCACAAGTTCCAATCAACCACACCGGTCCAGCAGACTGGGAGAGAATGCCCCGTCCGCTGAAGATGGTGAGTTGCGAGGTACCATCACCGTCCAGGTCATGATCCGCTAGCCATACCCAAGTACCCTGGAAAACGGCACGGTAAGAATCACGACAGACAGCTCTATAATAGGACCACTAACTTCAAGATAGGCGTTAGAACTGGGCGTCAGATGCAGGGCGAGGAACGCCGCGAAGCATGAAGTTGAGTCTGATCCGGACGGGCAAGTCGCCGCCTCCAGGTTCGTGCCGGCAGCTGTGCACCGAAGAAGGTCAAATGTGGCCAAATACCGGTGCAAAGGAATATGAATGACCTCCTCCAAGCCTATGGCAGATAAAATCAATAAAAATCCGATGGCTGCAAATAAGAACGAACGTACCGGATGTGAGAGTCCCACATCGCAGCGCCGCCCTGGGTAGGAGAGTTCATATTCCATTCCACGACGATGGCCCCGGGAGCTGTCGCCGATCACGTGAGATCCGCGATACTTCTTCTCCCGCGAGAAAGACGTACCAGGGCCCTGGGTAGCGAACACGATATCCGAGATCTCCATGATGCCGGACGAGCCAGACTCACCGACGCGTACCATTACCGTCGGGCTGTTCTGGTTCTGGAATGCGGACCCGCCACCCATGATGACGCTCCACGCTTCGCCGACCATCTGAGTACCTGCGGGGATGGTCAGAGTGTTCGTGATCAGGTATGTGCCTGCATCAAAGAAGACAATGGCGCAGCCGGTATACTGTTGGCGGGGGAAGGCATAGACGCATCAGGACAAAGTATCCGCGGAAGGAAAAAGCCGACTAACCTCGTTCAGGATATTTTGCAGAGCCGTCGTGTCATCCGTGACACCGTCGCCCTTGGCACCGTTGCTCTTGACGCTGACAAACTGGCTGACCGCATAGTCCTCGTACCTGAATATTGGGCGCTCCATCAGTAGTCGTCCATCCACGGCTACGGAAAATAATATTTACTGCGGATGCACTCTCCCGAATATTCTCCCCGCGCTATTCAGCAGGGTCCCAGATTTGCTGGGCGCAGCAATATTGCCCTGCTCGAACGAGAAGCTGCTGCTCGTGCCCGAGTAGACGTTGCCCCGGCCCCAGCTGGTGATCGTCGTCGTGCCACCGGCGAGGACGACCGCGCCTCCAACGATGCCGACAGCCGTGGGCACATCGGTGAGCTGGCAGTTGTTCAACACGAGCGAGCCAGCGAGGGAGGTAGTCGCGACCGAGGACCGCACGAAGATAGGCGTATTGGTGACGACCGCGTCTATGATCGCCTCGCCGCCGACAGTCTGCACAGAGGCATGATCAGGGGAAGGAACTGAAAACACTGGAAGCGCGTGTCTGACCTGCGTAGATTGCGTGGTACCGCCTGTTTCGAGGTCAAATCCCACCTGGCAGTTGTTGACTAATTATCCATATTAGCAGAAGTTGAAAAGCCATAATTCACGCATGCTTACTATTAACGCCTTGGAAGGTCCAACCTGCATGGGAAATAGCGGTCAGTAGAGGCCTATCTTTAGACAAAGACGAGACATCCTGACCCCAATTCCAAATCCCGTAAACCGCTGAGTAGCAATACACGTCAATCTCGATGCCAAGCAATTTTCCAGGATGATCTCACAGGTGTTGACATTGTTGAAGGTCACGTTGCGGACTGTAAATCTGATGGAGCGCCGCGGAAGAACTTAAGATTCCTTCAAATGAGCACAGACAGAATACTCACTGTTGGTTCCCGACCCACATGCCATATTTGCCTGTTGATCTGAACTCAGTGGCTGCCTGAGTCTGTCGGAGCCGACGGGAGCTTACCTCCATTGAACACGAGATCTAGCAATGACGAAATCGTCAGAAGACTCGTTTAGATGAACTAGAGAAGAGCATACCGCCCATGAAGCCGCCACTACCGTTCTCCATCCAGATACCTAGCAAACACGATGAATGCCAACATCGAACCACTCACGATGTGATCACATACCTTGATGTGAGTTCCCTGAGGCGGTGCTCATCTCGAAGACGATGTTCATGAGCGAGGTGGCCTGAGCTACTTGCCAGTGGATACCGGTGGCAGATGTGGACGCGGGCATTTGAGTGAGGTTGATGACGAAGTTGCGCACGCTGCGGAAGAAGTTATTCTGGTTGGTGTACCATTGCGCGCCGCCGCCATTCGCGATGTACGGATCCGCATCTAATCAATAACATCGGGCATGATGACCACATGTCCATGAACATCTAGGAGAGAACTGACCTATGACAGCCATGCCGCTGAACCCGGACGAGGCCAAGAGAGTCGGAGGTACCCTCGCATCTCCGATGAGTACCGTGTAGTAGTATGCACTGCATCGAACAACGATCAGAAATACCGACCAGAGACCAGGATCCGGATGTACGTACATGATTGGGGTCGATATCAGATAAGTGCTGTAGAAATTCAAACGGACGGCGTAAGGTGCAGTCAATCACGTGGATGGTGCAGCATACCCTTGAGGGAAGAACACGATGGCTGGCGTAACGGTGGAAGAGGGACATGAACCTCCACCACATCTGCTTCCTGAAGAGATCGCATTACTGGCATAGAATGCGTGGTCAACGGTGTTTGATATGGAAGCACTAAATAGACAAACTTGATAGCGGCGGTGTCGTCCGTCACGCCATCGCCAACGGCCCCGAAGTCCTTGACGTTACGGAAAACCTGGTAGGAGCTAGGATCCGGGTTGAAAGGAGAGGTGCCCTGGTGCGTAATGTCCTGCAACCAGTATGGGGCTCCTGGTGCAGCGGTCCCACCGCCAAGCGGAGTGGAACATGCGGTCCCCAGTGCAGAGGCAAGCGGAAGCGATGCTAAGAAGCTGTAAGCAAGCAGCATGAAACTCGCCAACATGACGGGGTAACGAGGCGGGGGATTGCAGCAACCGTAGGATCGCAGACATAATTATATAGTAAACATGAGGGGGAGGCACGGTCCACCATTGGACCCGAAGAAATATTTGCTGCAAACTCAACTGAGGAAACAGGACGATTGGTCGCGTGTGTCTCGGAGGAAGGACATAGACGTGATGATGGCCTACCCGTATCCCGTTGCGTCTGTCCAATGTGCGGTAAGTTGACCCGCATGCTACTCTGGCCTCGACCAGGACTTGTGACAGGTTTGGTAGAATGCATGACAGCAAATGATAGGCGGTGTGAACGGAACGGAGAAGTAGCAGCTGATACGTTTGTCTGCGACAAAACGGAAGAGTACTAAGTATACTGATGCAATATCGGAGACGCGCCTTTCACTCCCTCGCAACAAGAAATACCCGTTCCTGATTGGGACCAAAGCCGGAATATACCTCCCTCCCGTGGCAATATTCAGCATCCCACGAGTTTGCAGTGAAATACCTCATTTGCAAATATCTTGCTTGCAAAACCGAAGCGGAGGTGAGGACACAGACTTGGTATATTCCATTCAAACGCCGGCAGGACTGGGTGAGTACAAAATTAAGCACCAGGTACGATATACGGAACGCCAAATTAGAGATTGATCTCAAACGCGAGCCACGTGGATTTCAGTCAGATGACTTGCGTACCTCCATTCCACCAATCCTGAGTAGCATCCTAGGTCAACCGTTCGAATGCGACTCTCAAGGTCATTTACAACTCATCGACTACAGGAGGACCACCGTACGAAATTTCCCAGATGAATGTTCTCCACTATCGAATTGTGGAGATGTCCTGACACTCGGAATGTTATGGCATTATGATTCACTTATCTGAGTCGAAGTTCTTTCCAAGCCAACAGGTGATCATCATAACGCGTACGCTGCTTGCGTCTTTCTCTCAACTCTGGCTGCAATATACAACCACATGGCCCCGTCTCACATGATAACGTCCCTGCGGGCGTTTCTCTGGCGACAGACTGGAATTGAGCCAGTATGCGGTCATCCTCAAGCGCTGCGTCTGAAATTCGCTTGGTAGATCCACCTCAACAGGCCGTCGACCCACATCGATGGAGCGATATCGGAGTAATGGGCCTTTGACGTTTGCCCTTGGAGCTATTACCGTTGGTAAAAAAAACCATGGTAACTGCGATATCCAATATACACCGCAATATTAGATTCGAGCGCGCGCTGGTCTTCGTGATGCTTCCAGATAGCGAGGGAAAGTCCTGCTGCGGTCGCCGACAGCCCCAACGCGCCAGTGGAGCTCCGTTCATACAAGCTGGGAAGAGCCAGCTTCGTTTGACCACGAGGACCAGAGGAAGGGGCAAGCACAAGGATGACCTGGGCTTTTGTCTCTTGACCGGTCCGTGCCTCAAAGGACGGCGCACGAGCCCACAAAACCTTCACTTGGAACGCAAGTCGAGCATTCTGCCGCATCTTCGTCCTATGGAGTACGCTTTGTCAGGCGCGTTCGTTTTTAATCGTGATCACCTTGTCTGTGGGCTCATGACGCTCGCTGTGCGCATGACAAGGTGCCATGCTCTACGCGCCAAGCGTACAGAATAGAGGTGCTCACCTGGTGCGCTCGTCGTTGTACTCATTAATGGCAGAACGCCAACATCTGACCGTGCTCTGTAATCACGATGGGCCCGACACAGCGCCCAAAGCCATATCGGCGCTGTGCACAGGAAACTTTCAGGATGCTCTCCAGGCTCGGCGGAGGAGGCAAGTCTTCAGTCGCAGTATCCTTCATCGGGAAACAGAAAGTGAGACAGACATGTGACTCGGAAGGAGCAAAAGACGAAACATGTAATGCTCACCGAGCGACGGCGGCCAGAACGTTCTGATGCACAGAGTATCTTGCGTTCCTCCCAAGATTTGCATGTCTTTCTTCTACAGGTACGTCTGATAGCTTCCACAAGGTCGTCGCCAAAAATTTCCACACCTAGGTATCCGCATGCCACAAAATCCATAACACGTTTATGCGCAACAAAGACGAGCTGAAGCGACCACAACGGACGCGAACGCCGAGTGCAGACCAACACGATCATGCAAGAAGAAATACCATTTCCCGAATCCCGATCGACGCAGGGCTTCCTCTCGCAGGAAGCCCAACCCCATCTTCACATCCCGCTCGAGCTAGCAACCAAGAATCCGAAGGACGAGAGCTGTGCTCACTGTCTAATAGGCTCAACGCAAAATTACCATCTTCCACCAGTACTAGTCTCCTTGCGCGCATGCCACTTTAGCTATATGGGCTCGGCCAGGGGCATTGAAGAATTTCAGAATTTCCTCGTACGCACGGGCTGATCTGTACAGGGGCACTGCTGCTGAGCTAGAGGCTTCTCCACGAATCCAGTACTGATGGCCTACCAGAAAGGCGCGCGGACGTGCACGCGCGGATCGCATCGATCCTCGTCATGAGGAATGCTCCCTCACGCTCGGAGACCACCTGGACGCGGCGCACATGGTCGGACGGTCAGCAGTGCTCGCGGGAGAGAGCGCATCGGAAGACGCGACGCCATTGTAAATGCCAAGTGACGCTCGGAGGACGCATCTGAGGCCCTCTAGTCCGGCAGCATCCCCCCAGCATTCATCCGGGCCCGCTGGCGGTACGGTCAAGGTCGGCCGGCGCGTATCGCAGTGCCATGGGATGCTGCTTCGACTTCCTGGAGGTTCTTCGGAGGTCCAGGCAGAGCTTATGTGGTACGGCAGCCAGGGAGAAGTGGAATGTGCCCGCGCGCGCCTCGAGGGCGATACATTGGCGCAAAGTGCAAAATCACGCAGGCACCGTATGACCAGTCGACCACATACATGTGTTTCCTACGAGAAGGATGAATGATGCAGTCAGGTCGTGATACTCGGTCCTTCGTTCAATGAGCAGAGAGAGCAAAATCGGGACGATCAGAAGCGAATCACGTGCATCTTCATGGGTGTAAGTAGGTGGACACTGTCACTAGTAATCTTCGTGCGTCAGGATATCCGTGTCTGACGCCTGCTTCCTACATTTGAGGGCTGCAGACTTCGGGTCGGGAGCCTAATAAGATCTGCAACATAGACCGTATGCCCTGAGGCTTCTAGCATTCGAATAAGCGCGAGAAGTGAGCCATCATGCTATGGGACAAAATTAGACGGGGTGTGCATATTTTACTCACCGATAGTCGTTTACTTATCGTGTCCTGATATCCGGGCCTCGCTGTAATTATTGAACAATTGCAGTCATCGATGGCGGACCCGAGATGCATCCTCGCACGGCCGACGGTGTAGTACTATAGTCAGTAATTTTAGACAGAGAATTAGCCTGGGCAAGGTGGACTCGCTAGGGTGAGGAAACGTTCGGTACGACGGATCCGAGGGTCGCACCCGACCTGCTGTGATACCAATTCTGTGTGAGCAATTCTGTGTGAGAAGCACATGGGTGACCGAATGATAGCCACGTACCAACTCGTTGTCTCGCCCTGACACTGTTAGTCAACTGCCGCCGTATATAGCGGATGAGATGCGTGGTAGATAGTATAGCAATTATTGTGTCAGTGATATAGAACGAAGGATTAGGGCAAAAATACAACAGGCCTAGAGAAAGCAGACAGTGCCGTGAGAGAACATTCGGTACGACAGACTCCGAAGATTAAACGTACTTGAAATATATGAATGGGAGAAGTTTATCAGCCGAAGATAATGAACGTCCTTCAAATATACGAATGCGAGAAGTTTAACACAAGACGATAACCGTCTCCTTCATACCGACAACCATGGTTGTCCGCATGGAAAGACTGCATCAACGCGGGGTAGCAATTCCATGGGTACAGCAGCAAAGACGTGGGAAAACTGTGCCAGCCTAGGAAAACGAGTGGATGAAGCTTGACGGCACCTACATATCCGACGTAGCGGCTTGGAAAGCGAGGCTGTCGAGAAATCGCCGTGCGGCATCAGTGAGCGTAAGTACTCAAGTACTCACCATTATTGAGGCGCATCATGAAAGGAAGCGAACGTTGAGCACACCAAGTCTAATCGTATGCAGAGAACTCCCAAATTTTCAGTATATAACTAGACTCGGTACGCTCTCATTTACATAGCTTGACTTTGGCTCCACTCTGACGACCGTGTACGTAAGACCGATGTTCCTATAGCGTTTTTTGACGGGCAGTGCAACCCACGATGACTAGTATGAAGTTGAAAGCATCAGCGTTTTTGAGACAGTTCGCTGTGGACTGACATGCTCTTATCATCCGTCCATTCTGCAGGAGTCCGCAGCGTCCAATCGATATGCAGTCACTAAGTTTGGGGTGGCCTGCGCAGAAATTCTGGGGCTCTTAGGCCCCTGCAATATTTGCTAACGTTTCGACTCGAGTGCACCAAAGTATTTTTGTCGTGACCTAAGTATGGATCCTGCGAATCCCGCGCGGCAGTTCCGGCGAGTCCGGATGTACGCCACAGCTCTGCAGTGAGCGCCGACAGACGGCTCACACAGAGCGTCGCACACGTTGCCACACGACGGCGACCAGGATTCAGACATGGACTGATGATCACTGGTCAGTGGCGGCGTGCGTGTTTGCAACACTGGGCAGGTGCACAGACGGTGCTGAAAGAGAAAAGACGAGGTCCTCGCCCGGAAAGAGGTCTTACAATGTTATGTACATGGCTGATCATGAGCGCTCCGCGACGAAGAGGGTGAGAAGGAAGGTGCCGAGGAGGGGATCCGAGAGATGCCGAGGAGCCGGCCGGTTGTACCAAAATTAGCGATGTTAGCCTTTTGCTAAAGATAAGTCTGTTTCGCGTGCTGCAGTCTTGGTTCTCCCGGTGCTCTCTCGCCTCGTCGGTCTCTCTCTCTCGCCCTCTGCTCACGCTCGTTCTCTCCGTCGCCCCTCCCCGTCCGCGACGTTATACCTCCTCATACCCAACGCCCGGCCGTTCCTGACTTGGCACCCATCGCGTGAGTCTTCCGATGTCATTCGACGGTGATTGGCGTCTCATGACCGTTTCTTATAAATACCGTCCTCAATTTGACTGTCGAAACTTTTCCGCCCCCTGGTCCCACCTGTATAACTTGCTAACTCCACGCTCCTTCTCTCCCCAGACTCGCGGCATGTCGCAACCATACGACCGCCTTCCTTTAGCCAACCGTGCCACATACAATGAGCCGCTTTCCACACGAGACCGGCCCCCTCGTTCGCGCGCTCCAGAAATGGAACCATTGCAGGCTGACCGTCCCTTCAGCCCTGCCCGTGCAACATTCATGGGGCCCGCTCTACATGAATACGGCTCGTCCTCCAGACAGTCTCTTGCTTCCGTAGAAACTGCACCCTCCATACCCACAGAAGATTACCCATCTGTATATGCTCTCGACCCAAATCAACGCAACAGCGACCAAGCATCCAGTTTCTACGCGTATAACTACCATGACGAACCACAATCCATCGACTATTTCGCCTCCGTTCCACCAACTCTGGAGAGCAAGCCTCCCGGGATGATCAGCACTCCTTACTTGAACGAGAAACGCGGAGTCTACGCGTCTCCCCGCTCTCTGACGAAGCGGAAAGCAATCATTATCGTCTCCCTCGTCGCGCTGGCGATTGTGATTATCGTGGTCGTCGTAGCCGTGTACTTTGGTGTCGTCAAGCACAATTCGTCCAAGTCAGACGCCGCTACGGGCATTTCGAGCGGGAGCTCCAAGACGTCATCCTCAGCAGCGCCTGTTTCCAGTAGCAGTGGCGCTGCATCCAAGGGCTCGTTGGTCGTGACCGGTGGTGATGGTAGCAAAGTTACTACATCCGATGGTTCGACCTTCACCTACCAGAACTCGTTCGGCGGATATTGGTATTATGACCCGACAAATCCTATGGCCAACTATGCGCGAGCACAGTCATGGACTCCCGCTCTGAATGAGTCATTCAACTATGGTGTTGATCAAATTCGAGGGTAGGTTGCATCATTCCTTTCTCTTGTTCTCACTCAACTCACCCTTCCTCAGAGTCAACCTCGGCGGTTGGCTGGTAACAGAACCCGTGAGTGATTTTTCTAACAGTTGTATCGTAGTTTTACCGACCTTTCCTCTTCTTTAGTTCATGTGAGTAGTCTCTAGGCGTGCTGTGAAGCTGCCATTTAATAGACTATGTAGTGTTCCCGCCCTGTACCAGAAGTATCTTAATGCTTCGACAGTTGCAGTCGACGAATGGACTCTTAGCGAAAACATGGCCAGCGACACTGCCAGCGGAGGTCTGCAACAACTAGAAGATCATTACGCCACCTTCGTTGTCAGTAGTTCTCCATTTATTTTAACTTTGGTACTGATTCGCTCTTTCCCTCAGACAGAGCAGGACTTCGCTGAGATTGCCGGTGCTGGTCTCAACTATATTCGTATACCTCTTCCCTACTGGGCTATCGAGACCCGCACGGGTGAACCGTTCCTGGCTAAGGTGTCCTGGACGTATGTATTCAATACTACCTTTGGTGGATTTTGAATTGATCTTCATGCCCTATCTTAGCTATTTCCTGAAGGCAATCGAGTGGGCGCGCAAGTATGGTCTGCGTATTAACCTGGACTTCCATTCGCTGCCAGGCAGCCAAAACGGCTGGAACCACTCTGGCAAACTCGGCAGTATCAACGTGCTCAACGGCCCCATGGGCCTCGCTAATGCGCAGCGGTCGCTGGATTACATCCGCATCATCGCCGAGTTCATCTCGCAGCCGGAATACAGCCCTGTGGTCGCCATGTTTGGCGTCACCAACGAGCCTGTCGGCAGCACCATCGGCTTCCAGAACTTGGCCAGCTAGTGGGTGTTCTAAAACGCGCTTCGTGGGGCGATGCTGACGAATTGCTACCCACAGCTATGTGCAAGCATATGCGCTCGTGCGTGAGGCGAGTGGCATCGGTGCAGGCAACGGCCCCTTCATTTCGTTCCATGAAGGCTTCTTCGGCCTCGAGCAATGGGTTGGCTTCCTGCCAAACTCGGACCGCACATCTCTCGACATCCACCCGTACATCTGCTTCGACGGGCAGTCTGCCGCAAACTACAGTCAGCAACTTACAGTGCCATGCTCGACGTGGGCCGCGAACCAGAATAACTCGATGAGCGCTTTCGGGCTGACGACCGCGGGCGAATTCAGCAACGCGATCAACGACTGCGGCCTGTGGGTTAACGGCGTCAACCTCGGCACGCGATACGAGGGTACGTACACGGGATCGTGGCCCGTGATCGGCAGCTGCACCCCGTGGACGGACTGGCAGAACTGGGATGAGCCGATGAAGGAATCTATCAAGCAGTGGGCGCTGGAGAGTATGGACGCTCTGCAGGTGCGCTTCGCTTCGTTGCTGCGCTCTCCACTCATGACGCTTGTGCTGACATGCGTGTGACCTAGAACTATTTCTTCTGGACGTGGAAGATCGGCAATTCGTCCACGACGGGCGTCGTCGAGTCACCGCAGTGGTCATACCAACTCGGCCTGCAGAACGGGTGGATGCCCACGGACCCCAGGCAGGCGGATGGACTGTGCTCGCCCACCACACCCTTCGACGGCACCCTGGAGTCCTGGCAGACCGGTGGCGCCAATGCGGGACAGGTGCCCGCGACCGCGACGGCCTCGTATCCCTGGCCGCCGAGCGCTATCAGCAACTCGGGCTACTCAACGCTCGTCAAGGCCTTCCCGTCGTACACACCGACGGGCACGATGGTTACGCTGCCGCCGCCCACGATGACCGCAAGCGGGACAAGCGTGAGCGTCGGGGATGGCTGGACGAACCCGTCAGACACCGCGATGATGAACGTCGCTATCGCGTCATGCAGCTACCTCAACCCTTGGGTGGGGCCGACCGCCCCGCCGTCGCCGCTGTGCTCATAGGACAGCAGGCGCTAACCGATGTGCACGACCACCCATCTCTGATGCTTCTGAAGTCTCATTATTCGAGTATTTTTGTGGCGCACTTGTTAGCGTCTCTGATCTTGCATGGACTCGTTCGGACATCTGCACTTGGACGTTGGCCTTGGCCGCCGCGTACGGTAGACCCTTTTATACTCGTATCATATAGTTTTGCATCGCATTTGTTAGGGTTATATCAAAGTTAGGGCAGAATGTAGACACGAATACCATGGTTCAAGTTGCGCTAGCTATTAGTATAATAAAAGTTGATTGGTATCATGAGCTACGCGCAGGATGAGACGGGAGGCGAAGGCGAGGAATCCACTGCCTCAAATTTTAGACGTGCCTCCCGAAGCTCAACGTTCAACGTCAATGCTCCCCGCTGGTGGTAGCGTATCTGTCCTCGAGGTCTTCCTGACCGCCGAACCCCCCTTCGAAGTCGTTGTCCCTCCTACCAGCGGCAGCCGTGCCCTTCGCTCCCATCTCAGCTTGGGCGGCTTGGTCGCGAATCGCAGCCAATTGTTCTTGCTCCTGTATAACGAATAAACTATCAATCAACGGCGCGGAAGACTCCACCAGATACGCGCTGGCCTTTTGATGAACGTATCGTGCTTCCTCTCCCTGCTCCTTCAACTTCCAGGTTTGATCCTTCATACTCAGCGTCTGAGCAAGCCGCTCTGCATTCACAGGGATGACTATATATATGTGCTTACTTCTGCTGTTTTGCCGGACGACATTGTGATGGTGTTATCAGTACAAAGTGCACTATGGCTGCGCATACACCGTAGGTTAGGCTACGTCATCCGAAATCACATGCGCCTCGGAATTCCTAAAAACATTCTGGGAGCAAAAAAAAACATGCATAACGGATGCGATGAGGTGCGAGCTACTGTACAAACAAACATGGCAGTATAGCGTACGGCGATAGGGTAGATCATGATTGGGCATAGGAACCGTTGATATGGTTAACATTGTTCTGGGTAGTTTGCGCCAGCTGCCCGGCATGCTGCTGGTGCTGCTGGGCCTGTTGCTGGAGAAGAAGAATTCAGACGAAGTTCCTCTGTTCACGAACTAGTATACATACCCGAATAATACTCTGCAGGCGTAACGCCTGCTCCACCTGCTCCGCCGTGAGTTGCGAAGGGAGACCGGTTGGGGTATAATAATTGTTTAAGTTACCTGTAGGTCGTGCTGGATTGACTGGAACATTATGTCCGGGATTGGCCATTTGTGCAGACGATGGGCGGGACAGATTAGGTGCAGCAGATGGAAGTGATGGAGATTGCTGAGGGATTGCCGGGGAAGAACTCATCGCCCGGGCACCGTACGCAGGCGACAAGTGGGTAGCGCTCAAAGCCGGTGCAGCAGCACTGAGGCTACTCGAACCTGCCGCTTGTAGTTGTGCCTGTGCTAACGCCCGGGCTTGTGCTGCTTGTGCTTGCATAACTTGCGTCGGCGACAGACGGGCATTTGCCAGGGTCATAGGGTTCGAAAGCCTTTGTTGTTGCGAAATACCGACCTGATGAGTGCGGATCTGTGGGACGGGCGGTGCCTGCGAGAGTGCGCTACTTTGGGTTCTAGGAACTCCGTTTAACGCCGCTTGCTGCTGCTGCTGCTGTTGCTGTTGCTGTTGCTGCTGCTGCTGCTGTTGTTGTTGTTGTTGCTGCTGCTGCTGCTGCTGCTGGAGCTGCTGCTGTTGCTGAAGAGAATGCTGCGGCAGTCCTGGCGCTTGTTGCTGTTGCTGGTTTATAGATGAGCTCCGGCAAGCCACTACAAACGTACGCAGGAACATACCGCATTCATTCTTTGTGTCAATATCTGTTGTCTAGTCATCTCCTCATTCCTCCTCTTCATTATGGCATCCTGAGTTTCTTTGGCTTCTTTCTCCGCTTTCATACGGCTAAGTTCTGCAGGAGTCAGCCTGGGCATCTTGTTGTATTGGCCATGAGTGTCATGAATTGCTGCTGGCTTTCTCTGAAGGGCTAGAGTAATGAGTCCAACCCAGTCAGTAAATCACGAGGAAGGCTTAAGTCAGCATGAGTTTACCCAGGTTTTTCTGTGCAGCCTCCCTCTTCTTATTCGACTTGCGAATGGCCTCCTGAATCAAAGCGTGTCTGCGACGTTTCTTGGAGTCTCCGCCCTGAACGACGGACGCAGCAGCGTTGTTGACAGCGGTGGCTGCCACACTGATACTGGTAGATCGTCCGTGTCCTCTCGTGGTCATCTGAGTAGGAGTTGGCTGAATGTGAGGCGGGACCTCTTCGTCGGCACCGAGTGCGCTTCCATCCATTGAACCACCAGGTTGGGGTCGAGCATCCCAGCGGTTCAAGCAATCCAGTGCACTCCTCCTGTCCGTTGATATTGTGACTTTGGACGAGTTAAACACATCCGCAATCAACGGCCAGTTATTAGGGTACTTCTCAACGACCTGTTTGAGTAGTGTATCGTCTTGAGGGGTCCAAGTCTGTTCAACCCGCTTTTTATCCTTTGTAGATCCCTGCATTTGGTGCGGAATTGAGGATGGAGAACCCGCCTTGCTCCCTTCAAAGAGACCTACACCAAAGTCAGGAATATAATACTTAAAAGAATACGGAACTTACTACACATAGCGTCTTCAATTATTCGAGGCATTGCAGATTCGGAATCGGCAGCCACCGGAGTCTCGTCAAGGTCGTGCCAGTGGCCATCCCTCCAATGTTTCCCGGGCTCCAAAGAGCTCAGCAGAGTGAGCTTGTTATACATGAAGTCATTGAGTGGCACGAGTTTCGTATATGTAGTATCTTCGGCTCGCTTGTTAGGATCGTCCTTGTCCGCCCTCTTCTCAGACTTCTTCCGGTTTTCCGGAGTCCCAGAGGACGAAGGATCAGGAACATCAAGAAGGCCATATGGCTGTAGGTCGGGGAAAATTGCAGCAAGATCGGACGGTGGAGGTGGTGCCGAAAGTGAATGATCCTCAGTGGTAAGCTCCGACATGGCTTTCACAAGGTCAATGTCGTCGAAGTAGATGAAAAGTTTATCAACGTCAGAATAGAGGATCTGCTCTCGGAGCGGGGCATAGAGATTCGACCTTGGCTTTCCCTTTTGCTGCCCATGAACAGTGATACCTTCCAACCTTCCCAGCAAGGGGTTTTGGGAAGTCGGCTTCAACCCCGAATGTTCTGCTTGCTGCTCCCGGCTAGGTTCTTCTATTTTCGGTTGGTCATGCTCTTTCGATCCAGATTCGCCATCGACTTCCATCGCATCGCGGATTCCATCTTCACCAGCACTCCGCAAAGCTGTCAGATCTTCAATGTCTTCCAACTTCGGCTTGAGTGGTTCAAGGTCCTGGGTTTCGAGCCCATTTTCGACAATCTGCCCGATCTCCTGGTCGTGTAGAGTCTCCGCAAGCGCCACAGAGGGTGCAAGGGCGTCAAGCACATCCTGTTGCTCCTTCTCTTGCTCCTCTTCACTCTCGTCGTCTGTAGCGTAGTCATTCGCGGGAGTGTTGGTTTCTCTTGAGTCTGCACCACGATCCTCGTCTACACCTTGAGATTCCATGAAGATGTCAGTATCTCGTAAACTCGCACCAGCATCCTGGTCCTCTAAATCTTCTGGGCGCGGGGGTTTCCACAATACGCAGATACCTCTCCGTAGCCTCTCTTCCAAGGTGCCTGCTTCATGCCAATCCATCACTGCTTGCGCCAAATTAAATGCCAAAGCGATTTTCCAACGGCGCTCCTCCCGAAAATCAATGCGCATCCATTTCTGTGAACGTGTGTCAGAGTGAACTGTTTTAACCGTTTGGCGAACTCATATAGATGTTACCATTTCGTCCATCAAGTAGTCCCAGTGAGTTTTCGTCAGTCCGCCTACACCTCTCTGCTTCTTAGGCTGCCTGAAGCTCCACTGCCCTGCGTCTTTGAGCATCTCGATACGCTCAAGAGTACGTATTAGCTTAAGTTCGGTCAGCGCGACCTATGTTCCGCAACACTGAGCTACCGTAATGATTAAAGAGTGCATTCACTCACATTCCAGTCCCGCGTGCTCAGATGCTTCGTAGCCTTAGACATCTTCTTCCAAACAGGGTTTGCACGTATTATCGCGCCCCATTTGTTCATGCCCATAGGGATCCACTCCTCTCTTTTACCTTCTCCACCGTTTTTCTCTCTCTCCTTCTCGCGTCTACGCTGTTGCCTCGTAGGTTTGCCTTTACGATTAAATTCTAAAGGCAGGCTGCTTAGCGGTGGCAAAGTATACTCCTGATGGCATGGGGAGTGAGAGATTATTGGGGTGTAAGAAGATTCGGCAGCCATCGGCTCTTCAGGCGGCCCAAAGTCCAGATTGAAGACTGGCTCAACCAGGGCTGAGGGAGGTGCCATTATCACGTATTCCGGTGGCCGTCTTGGCTCAGGAGATGGAGGAGGGGAATCGTCAAAGGGAGACATGAACCGCAAAAGACTGGCGACTGTCTGTTCACTCTCGAGAGTGACCGGCGAAGTGTCAGTTGGCCTTTCCTCCTGCATTTCATCTTGCTGAGATGTAGTCGGTATCTCTTCAGGTGTTTCCGCTGGCTCTTCCTCAGGGGCGTCCCCTAACGGCTCCTTAGGTGCTTCCAAAGGCTCTCCCTCGGGTGCTTTCGAAGTCACTTCCTCAGGCGCCTTCAATATCTCCGGGGATACCACCTCAGAAGCTTCCAGAGGCGCTTCCTCAGGGAGGTCCTCCACGAGTTTCAGAGGCGCTTCCTCAGGGAGGTCCTCCACGAGTTCCATAGACGATTCCTCCTCCATGGGCTGCATGGGTGACGACACAGGGGAAGATGCAACTTGCATCTCAGGAACACGAGAAGCATCTCGAGTGACAGTACGAGATCGTCGACTAGATGAAGCCCGAGACCGTAGTGGTGGAGAGGTTGAGCCAATGAGATCAAGCTCGTCATAGTCATCATCGCTAGGCTCAGAACGACGTCTGCAGCTAGGTCTTGCCTTCCGTCGCACGCTGCTCTTTTGCGGAAGGGATTCTAGGATCAGGATATCGTCTGACCCAATGTCCTGGTCTGGTAGAGTTTCAGAGTGAGGGCTGGCAGAGTGCTTGGATACGTGTTCGTCAAGTTCCATGGACACCGCCTGTGTTTGTTGAGCCTCTGGATATTGCAATTCTTCGACTTCCAAATCAACTGTCCCAGCTGGAGAAGGAGGCGCTTCAGACATTGGAGATTCTACAGCAGCACTCTCTGGACCAGCTGCGGTGGGTTCACCATTGTCGGAGCCCTCCAGCTCAGTTTCTGGCGACATGGGTAACATCATCTCGCTGTCCAGCAAATTGGATATTTGACCTGACTCGGGACTTGACAAAGGATTCAATATTAGCGCATTGACGGCAAACAATGACTCACTTTTTTTCCAAGTCAAATCTATCCAAGAATATCTGCATGTCCTCGCTTCCGTCTTGATCCACATAGAGAACGGAACCCAACTTCTCCCGTCTCTGCATTAGATGGTACATCTCACGGAGAAGGTCCTCCCTCCGTTTGGATATTTCCCTGAATTACGTCGTTCAACTTGCATACATAAGAGCAAAATCTTAATAGACACTCACCGTAACTGCTTCACACGATCTTCCACCATAACTTCAGCTGGTTCAGACATAGTTCCTTTGTTGAGATGTCAGAGCTCGCAACGACGCAGGAGGTAAACTGGTGTTGGGATGAGGGTTTCTTCTCCTACGACGATATAGAGTCTTCACAGGTATAATTACCGAAGTGGCTGGGGGTATTGAAGCACGAACAGCCACAAGCGCGTCGTGACCGTAGGAAGCTCGATAATTTAATCTCCGCCAAAGCAGTCGAGTTTCTCAAAACCTCCGCCTTAACGTCCGTGACCGTGACAGTGGACACCTCGTCGGCTTAGTCTCAGTGGGCGCAAGTGGCTCTGCGGTGGAGACATTTACTAGTAGGAAGGCACATTGGGCACCAGAATGAGGGAAATAAATTCTGCGCTAGTCGTACTATAAATTATCGGATGCGCTCGTGTGCCCAAGCACGTAAACCTCAAAACTCACTAGATTGTAACTACGGGTATCAGAAAACGATGCAGCTGTACACACGAATGTCAAGTGACCATGTAATGAAAGAGGGATGAGTGGTTGCAGAGCAATGGTATGAATGTATGAATGTCCAGGGTAGTGTGTTTCAGTTCAATCAACCACTTCCCTTCGACGACGAAACAGAGTCCTTCTTCCGCTTGCCTCCAAGCTGACCGATCTTCTTCAGACCGGAAGATATGCTCTTCTTTTTCTCGTGTTTACTGCTTGAGGCTGCCGTAGAGTCATTTGGATGGGAGGATGCAACTTCAGCCTCTGACTCATCTACGAGCACCACATCGCTCTGTGACAACTCGTCAATGACACCCGAGATGCCACCCCCGCCCACGAGTTTGATGGGCAGGTCAGGACTCTGCGCCCGGGCATCTTCTGCGTTCACAATTACGGGGGAATCCTCCTCAGACTTGGTAGAATGATCGGGAGATGTGTCGGTTGACGGGTTCAGTGGTTGATCAAAGGCACCTTGCAACGTCGGTGCGGAGTTAGCGAGTAAGTCGATGGCCGGTACAGCAGCAGTAGCAGGCTGACTGGGCACCATTGGCTCGGGGGAGTCGGTTAAAGATCTGCTCGCCGGTGTAAATGGCACAATCGTGGAAGCGGTGGACTGTCTTGAAGCTTCCGGTCGTGAAGCAGAGGTACTATGAAGGTCTTCAACAATCTCCGGCATGATCACGTCTCCGCCTGCTTCCAAGTCAGAAGTGCCCGGTATAGATGACATCGGGTCAATAAGAGTCGGAGTGGGGAGATCCACGGGTAATGGAGCTGGAGGCTTTGTGACCGAAATCGTAGGTATCGGTTGTCGAGGCGCGTAATGACTCTTGTTTGTCGCATTACCGAGCGGGGTTGCGAGCGCTGATGTTTCTTCCTCGGTCTCGGAGAGGACAGGAATAGGTACCTCTGCCGCAGAGCTCGCGGAAGCAGCGATCTGTAGACGGTCAAGCGAGAGTGTATCAGGCCCAACCTGTGGAACGATGTTATTGGCATCATCGGGGAAGGAGATAGACGGCCAGATATTCTCACCTTGCCCTTCCCCGATGGTAACAGTGGTGGATCCGATGCTATTAATCCAGCATCTTGCCACCTCCGTACACTGCGATCTGCCCAAGCTTCCAGAACGTTCCACCCTTTGTACTCTCCAGTCAAACGCAGACCTCCAGTGCCCGCATCGCCTCCCCCATCACCCTGACCGCCACCGATACCGTCGAAGAAGTAGCTTTCATAGCCAACAGAATCTTCGCTACCCTCACTTCCGTCGCTGCTGGAACCGAGCTCGTAACCCTCCCCGCTTTCCAGCTCGTCTACGAAGTGCGCCAGCCACTTCGCCCAGCCGCCCGCACCGTCACCTCTCCACATTACTACCTTGGTATCAAAGTCACGTCCGAAGACGATTACTTGACCTACCGTGCCGCCTTCTCCAGGATGCATGTCCACGCCAAGGTAATTACCCGCTTTGTCTGCGACAAGTGGGATCCATCCTCGCGACGAGTACTCCTTCCTAACCCAGCCTGAGGGTATCGACTGCATGACCTGCCGTAGTTGCTCGTTTGCGCCAGTAGCTGGGTCTTCGTCGACTTCTCTCCAGAACCTCCACTCCTCCAGAACATCCTCCAAAGGTAACAGAGTCAACCCAAAGAAGAGACCTTCTGAACATCCTGCGGCGGATTCGGCCTCTTGGCCGTCCACACAGAGATAAGATTCGCGAACTGTTGGCGGAAGCGCGAAACCAAATGACATCTCAATCTGCGCTAGGTCCTGGGGCAAGATACCGTAATTGAGGGTGTCACCTAGTTCGGGGTATTCTCTGGAAAGCCACGTGCGTAGCCGATTCCAGGTATCAGCCAAGGGAGGGTAAGGTGGTAGTGGTGGAAGGGACGCGCTATGAAGAGGAAGGATTGATGATGATTGCCTGGAACGTGAGCTGGAATCGTTGGAAGGCTATTCAGTGAGCAGTGCTACGAGCAGACGAGTGAGACGTACATATTAGGAACGATGTCATATATGCCGGGGGACGTCTGTGGTGGGTATGAATACGAGGAGTTAGCAGACGTCGGCGTGCTTAATGAGTCTCCGTTGAATGCGTCTGGATGGGGGTGAAAGCCGGGTGATGAGGTGGGAAGGCTGAACGCCTCGTGGGTGGAGGACATGGCTTTGCGAGAGTTGCGCGTATTGCTTGACGACGAGAAAAGACTTGCAAACCAGCTCATACTGCACTGGCTACCCACAGGTCGGTGAGCTCAAACGGCACAACGAACAAGTGCAAGTAATCGTGAATTGATGAGGTAGGGTGGAGCTCGCCCGACAACCGATGCCCCGCGTCCGGCTTGTTATGGAACTTTCTGAAACAACCGCCGGGTGTACTGGGTCCAACACGGCAACGACAGTATTTAAACGAGAATAGAGCCGTTAATGAGTGCAGAACGTCCAGACGGCGGAGGAGAGAAGACTAGTGCTGCAGACGGCCTGACAAAACCAATCCAGTCCGAATAGGCTCGGGTCTTCCGTGATGTCACACGCTGCACGCGGTATATACAGTACCGCTAGCGCTCAGCGACGACGACGGGGACGACGACTGGACAAATGTAAATCTTACTCCGTCAATACTTGGCTGAAACAGCAGATTCAGCTGCATCGGACACAGTCTCAGACGGTGCGTGCAGTTATCGTGTCCTTCCGATTGCTTCTGTCGGGCGTTTGGCCGTCCAGGGGATAACGATGATCTCGACGGTAGTTTACACGAAGATGAACGCTACGAGGAAGGGATACTGTAGCTTATATTCAAAGGACCGTTTTTCAATCCACTATTCGATGACTCCGGCCGTGGGTGTGGCATCACATCGGTGAGTTTTTGATGGTCAGGCATCAACGTCTGAGTAAATTTATGAATACAAGTGCTCATTGGTGGGTGATCTCCACGGTTAAGGCCTTGAGGCCCGGTGAATGAGTACCTCTCGTCATCCGGAGAGAGGAAATAATTCCGGCAGGTACGAGTCTAGTCACTTGAACTTTTCGTTAACTTCCCAAAATCCCTACTCCAGCGCTTTGAGACCACGGTGAATTAACGGGGTACGCGGTTATCAGCAGGGAAAACCTCTGGAAGGGTCAGACTTACAAGGGCGATCTGTGGCACGCTATTCACAGACAATCTGTATCAATTCACATTCTGCATTGACAGAATCGTGTTAGGTCCGCGCCGACGCCATCGCCTGGGAGCTCATTCGTGTACAAGATGACTTGTTGGTATGGACGAGTAAATCCGTGAGTTTCTTTGGCTCATCGACGCTTACAGATTCTGCTGCCGTGCATATTTTCAGAGAGGTTCACTGTCGGAGAAAACGATGGAGAGCCAATTGCCCCACCAAAGTTCTCTCTGAGTGCATTGTGGGTGCAGTCTGGATATCTCTGGCAAGCTTGTAGGCCGTGTGTGCAGACATCCACATACTAATCGCGATATGTTTCATTATTAATTTCAAAATCGGCTGCAAGATTGTCATGCATGTCAACGCCAGCGATCTTTGTTGGTAGAATTGAAGCCGTCACAATCGAATTTATTTGCAAACTGATACGCGCTCGGTGGTGCTTTACGTGGTTTAGTTCTTCATTTCTATGTTAGTTGTCAGGATGCTCATGTAGTGAAAAGAATATTCACCGCAAGCGGAGAAGCTTATGACTATGTTTCGACGTCATTGCCTTACCTCTACACCTCCGTGAATGTCGTCCTTGGTGCCGACCGAGCTGCCTGGCGTAATCCAACCTCCGGTCGCTGTTGCGTCGAGATTCCATTGGTGTGATGTCGGCAGTATTCTCACTCACCTCTTCTGGATCGCTCAGGGACGTCAAACAAGCTCATGAGTAGGGAAGCTACGTAGGTACAGGACACTAGCCACCTCGCCAAGAATTGGATAAGGTTATTTGTGTGAGTGGGGTTCGACTGCCACTTGTGGACACAGGAAGGCAATAACGCTCGTGAGACTTTGTCTCAGACGCGGACGACGTAGTGGATGAAGACGAAAGTGTGGACGGACGAGTAGCTTCAACGTTCGTGAGATGCTGTCACTGTTATAACTGTAGGATAAGAGGTACTGAAGAGAGTTGGTTGCGGGATCGCGAATCATATGTACGGAAGTCAGAGAACAAGCCCTACCAACCACCGGTCTGTGCTGCCGCCGAGGCTCATTTCTTCCGCCTACCCGACTTGGGACCTTGTGTCGCAGAGTCAGTCGTGTTGATCTTTGTCGGTCGGGGCCTCAAATGTTGGGGGCTGAGCTGGCTCTGTCCCGACTGATCTTGGAAACCTGCCCCAGATGCTTGTGCCTCAATCTGCCTCCGCTTCGCCATCAAGCGTGTGATAGGTCCTGTGTAAATTCCATGGGACGCCGAAGGTACTGAAGAATTCACCATTTGCTCTGAATTTGCACCAACGGGCTGGCCGATCACCTTTTTTTTCCGTGAAGGGGGTTTCACAGGCACGGAGAGTGTAGTCTCGGAAGCGGACAGCGTGGCGGATGAAGAGAGCCTACGGACACGAGATGGCGTTAACACTCGTGAGATGACTCTGTCGCGGGTAGTCTCGGACGCGGACGACGTAGTAGACGAAGTAGATGAAGTAGACGAAGGCGAAGGGCAGCGATGAACAGCTATTAATGTTCGTGAGACTGTCATTGTTCGATATCTCGTGAGTGTCGAGAAAGTCTTGCCAGAATGCATTGAGTTTCGCAGGATCCCACATCCGCGCATTGAAATCCATCGCCGCATCCAGCCATTGTTGCATCGTAGGGTTCGAAAAATGAATTTTGGATGTGTACCGCCGGTCGAGTTGGTTGAAGATTTTGCCCTCGCCAGCCATAACCTCGCCAAAACGAATCACAAGTTGGTCGAAAATGTCGGCCACCACTTTGGACAGAGCTTGCGGTGGCAGATCATGATCTAACCACAACAAGCTGCAATACAGTACAACCCAGAGCAGCGACTCCATGTCGTCCTGGATCGTCTGAGCTTCTTCCTTCCAACTCAGCGAGCGCTGTGACATAAATTGGAAGGTGCCCTAAGGGCGATAAGCCAGTGTTGAGAAACTTCTTCTGGATAAATTTGATACTCACCACGTTTGCGGGATCGCGAGCCCTCCCCTCAGCTGTTACTAAACATGAAAGGCTCCAATCAATAAGATATCCGCGCCGTATCATGCCTACTGCGTTGGGATCCCTGAATAGGATGATATTTTGTAGACTGACGTTGCGATGTACCCTGCGTTTTGCAGGGTCTTCGACATTCATGGCGCCCATGATCGCTTTAAAGGCCAAGAAGATAAAATGAGGAAGATGCAGCAGAAAATATAACTAGTTGCATGCCTTGATATGCGTCAAACGTTCCACAAAGAAGCTCCTGTGTCCCTTGGAAGTGTTGGAGTCCATATCCGACAGTGCCCGACACGAGTCGATAATGCACGAGAGGGCGCAAAGGAGCTTGGTCACATTCAAAAGGAGCTCGATTGCATTCATAAAGAGTTTGATCGCGTTCACGCTTGCACACCCAGTGAGCTTGCCGAAACCGATCAGACCGCGTACATTGCGTGGATTATCAGTGTACGCTGCAAAGGAGGAGTAGGCCAAGGTTTGAACACACACCTTGACCGCTTTCGACGCAGCCATTTTCCTTTACCTTGATTTTATTTATGTTCAACTGAGGCTGTCGTTCCAGGACGTCTCCGTGACAGATCAACTGCGGAATATTAGGTACTCCAGCACGATGTAAATCCGCCAAAATCTCTCCCTCCGTTTGACATTCGTTGTTGCATCGCCACGTGTCCTTTAGGAAGAATACTGCTCCTGTCGGGCTACCTGCGTCCACAGCCCAATAACCCCTTGTCCCTCGACCCATCATTGAGACAGGCGAGACCACTGGTCGAGATACCAGGAGTCTGCGCTCTTCAGAACTGTTGTTGACCATGGCAACAGCAACTACGGTTCCCGGCTTGTAGTGTTCTGCCATGGCGGCAATCAGACTTGTCTGGTCACTAAAACCCAGCTGGGACTCGACATGCCGTTTGATTGATTCGCTGAAAAGCTTCTCCTCCTCCTTGGTCACGGACTGAACGGTAGGATCATGTCCACGCTGCGACTGCGAGGCATGGGCGTACCGCCACAGGAATTCACAGATAGGCCGTGCATTGTTGTGCAGGTCGACCGATTCTGAGGCGATCGCTCCAGCGCGGTCCCAGCGGATAAGCCGGACGCGCGATCCAGACAGCGCGACAGAGAAGTAGCAGCTGCGATGTTGACGAGCACACGCCTCGGTCACGCATGCAACGTTCCTCCCCAGGCCCTGTTCAGCCCGTTCTCGAATTCCTTCATTGTCGGTGATGAGAAAAAAATGGTGTGAGGGACGACCATCACCAGGAGCTGGATCTGAGAAGGGGTCCAGACCAGGATGCTGCTGGACTTCGATGTACAGGTCGGCGTAAGCAAGCGAGCTCGTGACTGTTGACTTCAGGTTTGCCATGTCAATGACCTCTTCGGAGAAGCAGGAGACATGGGGGGTCATTGAGCCTATCTCCCCGCGATTCACGCCGAATGAGGTTGTGTCTACGAAGACAAATCCAGGACATCGTGGCCGAGACTTCACGGCACCTCGTCCGGCGCAATTGAGCGCAATTATCTGTAATATTTCAGCATGTGTGATCGATAGAAAAGCCTAAATACTGCACCAATGGTTCAATGATCTGCTGCCTGTGGTCAGCTTCTGCCGGCACATCTTTGAATGCCTTTGCAGCAGGCGGCATAGCAGACATATCAGTCCTTGGCAGGAATTCTAGAAACTGGTCAACAGGCATTGCACCAATCATAAAGGATTCGGAACAGTCTGCGAATTCGCGATACCGCCTGTCGACATCCTGGTCATTGTCCTCCTGTTGCCACACCTTGTTTTCACAATTATTCTTGGCTAGCGGCGTGGCTATTGCAGGATTTGTAGGACGAGAAGTGTGAGCGCCGTGAGTTGTAGAGTTTTCACGGTGATTGAAGGTTTTGCGAGAACGAGGCATGGTGAATAGATGGAAGTTCAACGTCCAATTAAGTGGTTGAAAGTGCGCTCGACTCGGAAGTCAATACGCGGTCACGTGTCAGTGGGCCATAGTCACGTTTCCCGTGCCGATTTCAACAAGCGACGGCTACTACTGTAGCATTTCGACCAACCCGGCCAGTCACAGGTCACAGGCACCTTGGCCGGCCGGTTTTTGACCTGGTGTCACGGGTCACAGCCATGCTGGCCGGGTGTGACCAATGTCCACAAAAACCAATTTCTGGCGGCCTGCGGCGCCAGGGTGTCTGCGGGGTAATATCTTGAGTTTTCTGGTTCTACCTGAGGTCCAATTGACTGCTTGGCCAGTGGTGGTGGGTCACGGCTGCGAGGTCACTTGGCCGGCTTGGCCGGTTTGTCCGTCCTGTCTGCTGTCACACCAAGGTTGGCCGATGTGGTCACAGGTCACACCCGTGGCCGGGTTGGTCGAAATGCTACAGTACTAACACGACGATAGAGCAGCACTTACGGAGGCCAAAACCATACACGGACAGCAAACTCGTCGCTTGTGGTCCCCGTAAGGTAATCCCCTAAAGATGCAATAGAATTAGTGTTCAAAATCTCGTCGCATCATGCTCTTTTTCGGGGAGGCAAGACCACGGCTATTGAGCAGACAGGAGCTCCGGTATCGCCACCCACAAGTTGAAAGTGAGGTGCCACTGCAGCATGACCCCCAGTCAAAATGTTGAAAATTTAGATCAAATGGCGTCAAATGAGCGTGTAATCTCACGAATAAGGTCAAATAGCATTGAATCATGCACAACGTCACCCAGTGACACCAACCATCAACAACATTATTACTCAAGCTTTCCGCGGGCTCTCTATTGTCTGTCCACTGGAGTCGAATGTTATTGACTCACTTACTGGCTCACATGTATCACAACATGTATTTCATCCGAATAGACTTCGTATTTGTGCTACCGTAGCTTGCGTCTGATATCAGTGCCATCACTCGTACAGTCTGCCAAGCTAAGTCTTATTCTGACATTGGTTGGCATCCGTGGTATGAGCACACAACAGGATGATGACAGTGCCTTGTACTACTGCAGATGCTTGAAGTGCCAGGAGGACGGAAAACTTTGGCGCTCGCGCTCGACTTGGTATCAGCACAAGCGCGAATGCGACGTGCAGATGAGGGAGGGCAAAATCCCACCAGCAGACCCTGCTCACTGTGTACCAAGCACCCGAGTACTCCGTCGAAAGTACAGCCAAGTTGAAGAATCTAAGTCTGAGACCACTGGCAGATGATCCCGTCCTCGTCAAGAATTTGTCGAGAATGGTGAGGAATCCCACACAGCATCTACTCCACCTGTTCCTAGCACATCGGATGATGGTCCTTTGCATGAAGAGGAACACATGGTCCTCGATGCTGCCATTGATTTCAGCGAACAAGTAAGACAAGTGTTTACTGAATAAGATCCTCGTACTAATTACAGCTTCCTGCTGCCGCTATTAGGATCCATCTGCTGAAGCATTCGGATCTCTCGGTGGACAGGAGTTACCACCGATGGCTGCAGATAATGTTCCCCCTGTCCCCACAGGTGGTCCTATCGGTACAGCGGTAGTGCTGCCAACTACTCATGAAGCTCCCACATTTTGTATCCCCGTAATCGACACAGCCCTTAAGTTCATTCATGAACTAAAGTCGAACCCACTAGTGATAGACGAGAAGCTTGACAAAGGCACACAATGGCGGCTCCATCATCCTCTCACTGAACCGATGGCGTTGACTCCAGATGAACAGCTTTCAATCAAGCTGTTCCTTGCAGATACAGACGGCTCTGAAAAGATATACAATGAGGTGCGAGAGGCAATTCTGGAGTGGCATCCAGAGGACAAGATCCTTACGCATCACTGTGTCAAGAGGAAGGTTGCAGAAATCAGCGGCATCACTCCAATCCTTGAGGATATGTGCCCGAACAGCTGTATCAGCTATACCGGCCCATTCAAAGACCTCGACATTTGTCCCTACTGTCACAAACACTGCTATGATCCTATTCTTCTCGCTTCATGTGGAGATAAAAAGCCACGCCAGCAATTCAATACCTTTCCTGTTGGACCCCAGATCCAGGCACGATTTCGCTCACCTGAGAGCGTCGCTGACATGCAGCATCAGAAGCAAATCATGGCAGATGTTCTTGCAGAGCTTCAGCTGTCCGGAAAGTTGGATATCATCGAGGATATTCCTCATGGGTCAGACTTCTGGGATGCCTATCAACATGGTCAGATTGCACCAGATGATGTCTGCCTGATTTTCTCCATGGATGGAGCACAGCTATACGAGCACAAGGCATCCAATTGCTGGATTTATATCTGGATTTTGGTTGATGTCTCTCCAGACAAGCACTATAAGAAGAAGTATATCATGCCAGGTGCCATCGTACCGGGTCCTAACAAGCCAAAAAATTCAGATTCATTATTGTTCCCAGGTTTGCATCATGTCACTGCACTTCAAAATGAAGGTTTGGCAATTTGGGATGCTTCTCAGGATGTCACATTTAAGTCACATCCGTGGATTTTCTTAGCTGAAGCTGATGCCATTGGTGCACCTGAATTAACTGGCTATGTCGGCCACCACGGCAAAAAGGGATGCCGGAATAGATGTGGGCGCAAGGGTCGCAGAAAGCCGGGAGGTTCACACTACTATGCCGTGTGTCTTAAGCCTGACAATTATAGTGAACATGGTTGTGACGACGATGACTATGAGCCATCCGATCTGCCGACTGCATCACCTGCACAGTACAAGCAAGATTTACTCTCCATTCAGGCTTCGACATCGACATCTAACTATGAAGCACGGCGGCTCGAGACTGGACTCTCCAAGTCTAGTATCTTTTGTGGCTTGGCACCGAGTTGTACCCTTCCCGTTCCCCTTCTATTCCCTGGAGACATCATGCATCTCTTCGGAATAAATATTCCAGATCTTCTCCAAAAGCTCTGGCGTGGTCTCATGGAATGTGACACAAAGAATGAGGATAGCTGTTACAAAGCTCCTCTCTGAGGAACGCGTGGACGACTTCCGCCTCTACCTTTACCGATCACGTGACAATGATGTCACAGAGCCTAGACTGACCATGTGACAATGACATCACCGACCACATGACCATGATGTCATCATGGTCATCGCCCTTATCTACCCGGCACGGATCTACCAGATCATCTGATGATATGCGCCTTGTGCTCAAGGCATGTTTACCTCATGTACAAGATCCAGACACAGGACGCACTTCCTATCACACATGCGACAAAGGCATGTTTGCCTCACCTTTGCCTTACCCTTACGATACAGATACCGAACCTCATGGGCATGGCCCTAGACCCTGATACATGCGCTAGATGCACGACGACCCCGCTGCTGCCTTGTCTTTGCAGCACGACCTTATCTCCATATGGACAGATTGTCTCTCACGCAGAGTCATGACTGACTCAGCATTCTCACGACCGTGGGACAGGTATACGAACCCTGTGCCCTTGTATTGATACCGATGGACCAATCGTAGTTCTAGTATTACAGGTAGACAGACGCCTGTACTCGTATATAAGACCGAGAGGACAAGCCGGAGTCCCCATCTTGTCCTGGTTACACATCAACCAGTTTTACCATCTACATCTGTGCGACAGATCGACCTTGGTCCGCAGACAGTGGCCAAGCGTTCATAAGACTACTCCACTGGGCCGACCTCTGGTCATCGCTATGACTGGAGGTCGGACCCCTCACGATTGACTTGAGCCCTTGCGAAGGCCTAGTCACTGACGACGACGAACCGGATGTACGGTGGCAGGACTGGCCCCCGTGACATTAGGACAAGATAATTTTTCCTTGCTCAAGCTTCTATGCTTTAGAGCCGACACACTCTTTGATGACGACCTTTGACCTCGACCGGTTCACAGACAGTGACCGTGTCATGACTTTGACCAGTTCGCAGACAGCGACTGTGTCCTTTGACCTCGATCTTGTCCCATGACATTAGGACAAGATCTCTTTCCTTGGCTCAAGCTCCTATGCTTTAGAGCCTGATGACCCTGACTTGACTGGTTCACAGACAGTGACCATGTCATGATACATTGGAACGACGATGATGACTTCGACCAGTTCGCAGACAGCGACTGTGTCATGAACAGACAGCTCTCTTGACCGAACAAGGCGACAGATACCTTGCACTTGATGACTTTGACCTTGTCCATTGACATTAGGACACCTGTGATGACAGAGATGGAGATACCGCGATTGACACTCTATTCTCTCGATATCCAACATTGGAACAACGAAGAAGACACTTGTCTGGTCATTCCTAGGTGAGACCAGATTTTCGAAAGACAATTTATTGGCACCTTGTCCGAGACGAACTCTCAAGAGTTTACCCTTCATTGGGTGACTCTCAGGGGTCGAATCCCCTCATGCGAGGAAAGCTACGACATGTGTAATAATCAAAGACATGTACGAGCTGCATGTGACTGCGAATCGGAAAGGTTTGGCCACCGTAGAATTAGTACCGATTCTATGGACCGTGATGAACTGAGGACGGTGCGCAGCCTTTGACGAAGGACTTAAGTCGCACACTTGATGATCATGGCTGACAACACCGAGTGCGGCGAGATACCCACGGTGCAGATTGATCCCGGGAACGGCAACCCGTATAAACCGTAGACTCTTAATTGAGTCCGATCTGATGACCATTTGATGATTGTGATCCCTGAATGGGAGCTCGGACTGAGCAAGTGGACACTCGCTCTCCACTATAAACAAACGATAGATCTTGGCTGAGAACACCCTGCATGGCGAGTTACCTGGGGTGCAGAAAGATTGACAACTCGATGCCATTACGAGTTGATGACCATGGAATGTTTGAAGATACCGCGAGTTGACACTTCAAAACCATTCCCTGTCGAAGAGGCTCTCGACATTAAAGAAACCGACAATCCGAAGAAGATCCTGATGTAACAAAAGAATCTGAACGATGACCGTCGATCACAGCTCTCGACGATAAAGAAACTGAACCTGGATGAACCTTGAATGACATAGTAAAAGGTTCTGACGGAAGACGGATCCTGGCTCTCCGTATAAACCAATGATCTATACCGAATCTAGGCCAAAGGTTCGATGAGGCGACGATTAGCCTGATGATTGAACTTAACAAGAGATTATATCACCGAAGAACGACTTGGAGTCAACGGTACATGACACTCCAATCCCCGATAACGACACCTGATATTAGGAAACCCCTAATGGTCCTTTGTTGACCACCACGATGACGACTCGAGCATGATCAGACAGACATGACTCATTCGATGATGTCTGGAAGTCCCAGACGGTCCTTTGTTGACCACCACGATGACGACACCCGATGCTAGATGCCTAAACAGGTCTAGCAACCCTCGACGATCAGACAGATCTCGATGGGCAAAACTACTATGAATGACAGCCTTCGATATGGCACTTTTGATGACATGTGTGGGGTAGTTCCCCATGAATAGAAAGGATACTGGGTCACGGCCGATCCTTGGATTTGATGTAGACTGTTGTCTCATCATCTGGAAGAATAAACTTGACAAACAGATGAAATTCGATATACGACACAGCGATGAATAGGGCATCCATGGAATATGGATGGAGGTAGTCGATTTCATTCGACACCAACACACGACAAGACCCGACATGAAATATTCGATGAAGTATCATGCTAGGCCGGGGTAGTTCAAACCTAGGCCGGGGTACTTTAATGATGAAGACATGAAACTGGACATGAAACCTGAATGGGAGCTATCACTCACCAGAAGACGATTAACCATGCTGGCATTGACGATGACCAGCCAACTAGACGATACTTGTCCGCAATGACTTGAAACTAGAAGACGATACTTGTCCGCAATGACTTAAAACTAGAAGACGATATTTGTCCGCAATGACTCGAAACTAGAAGACCCTTGCTGCCCACCCTCTTTTTCCCTTTACGATTTGTTACCTGTTTTTATCGGTTTCAGATCCAGGGTATCTGGTTTTTTTGAATGGGAGCTGATAGGGGATAGTAGGCGAGGATGCATATCCGAGCCAAAGGAATGAGCCCGAGTGCCCAGGTGACGAGGAACGAATGGAATCGAGGAGTGACGAGCAGAGTCGAGGAACGACAAGAGTAATTGAGGACGAGGAACCCTCCCACAAGGGCAAATTTTTTCCCCCCCTCCTCCCTTCCACCACACTCTCTTTCCATCTTGCGAATTTTTGAAGACATCACTACACTATGAGCCCTCCTGATTTTTAGGCCGGGGTAGTAGTAGGGAAGAATGGGCAACGCGAGTTGACCATTCACCGTGCGAAAGCACAAAGAAACAAGACTATGATAGGGGATAGTAGTAGGGAAGAATGGGCAACGCGAGTTGACCATTCACTGTGCGAAAGCACAAAAGAAACAAGACTAATGGAAGACGATGAACATAGCTGAATAGCTTATGAGAAGAAGACGAACAGAAGACTTGCAGTTGGAGCGAGCAGTCCTAAAGGGATGCGAGCGACAAGCAAAACGAAGTTTGCGAAGCTGGATTAACACCCAGGTTAATTTTTTCATTTTCCGCCTCTGATTTACCCAGAATCATGCGATGACATGACACGATGAACAACGATACATGGAATTTCTCCACTCCATTTCCCTACCGACTTTCTTGACGACTTCAATCCAGGGAATTGAAGACCTGAATGGGAGCTGATGTTACAAAGCTCCTCTCTGAGGAACGCGTGGACGACTTCCGCCTCTACCTTTACCGATCACGTGACAATGACGTCACAGAGCCTAGACTGACCATGTGACAATGACGTCACCGACCACATGACCATGATGTCATCATGGTCATCGCCCTTATCTACCCGGCACGGATCTACCAGATCATCTGATGATATGCGCCTTGTGCTCAAGGCATGTTTACCTCATGTACAAGATCCAGACACAGGACGCACTTCCTATCACACATGCGACAAAGGCATGTTTGCCTCACCTTTGCCTTACCCTTACGATACAGATACCGAACCTCATGGGCATGGCCCTAGACCCTGATACATGCGCTAGATGCACGACGACCCCGCTG
The DNA here is from genome assembly GCF_003851025.1 of Sparassis crispa. Lineage (NCBI taxonomy): Eukaryota > Fungi > Basidiomycota > Agaricomycetes > Polyporales > Sparassidaceae > Sparassis > Sparassis crispa. Next base: position 1,139,112 of record NW_020939750.1, read on the forward strand.
CTGCCTTGTCTTTGCAGCACGACCTTATCTCCATATGGACAGATTGTCTCTCACGCAGAGTCATGACTGACTCAGCATTCTCACGACCGTGGGACAGGTATACGAACCCTGTGCCCTTGTATTGATACCGATGGACCAATCGTAGTTCTAGTATTACAGGTAGACAGACGCCTGTACTCGTATATAAGACCGAGAGGACAAGCCGGAGTCCCCATCTTGTCCTGGTTACACATCAACCAGTTTTACCATCTACATCTGTGCGACAGATCGACCTTGGTCCGCAGACAGCGGCCAAGTGTTCATAAGTCTACTCCACTGGGCCGACCTCTGGTCATCGCTATGACTGGAGGTCGGACCCCTCACGATTGACTTGAGCCCTTGCGAAGGCCTAGTCACTGACGATGACGAACCGGATGTACGGTGGCAGGACTGGCCCCCGTGACAATAGCAAGGATACATGGGATTGGATATGTCTGGTTGGGGATGTATGGAAACAGCATGGCGAGCAGGTCGCAGCGGCAAAACAATTTCTTCCCAGTTCATTTGATCGCCCTCCTCGTAATCCCGCTGAAAAGATCTCCAGTGGGTATAAGTGCTGGGAATTTCTTCACTGGTTGTACGGCCTCGCACCAGCTCTTCTTCATGGAAAACTTCCTGACAAATACTGGTGGAACTTCTGCAAACTCGTGGCTGGTGTATGAATTATTTTCCAGTGCCACAGTGATGCCATACAGCATGCAAAAGCCCATCAACTGCTGTCGGACTTTGACTATGAGTTCGAGGAGCTATATATTCAGCGCAAGGTCTCTCGAATGCATTTTTCGCCACAATGTATGCATGCAGGTACCCATGCTGCAACTGAGACTTGCTGAATTGGCCCTCTTATCTGCTCATCACAGTTCACAATGGAACGTACTATTGGGGACCTAGGTGCCGAGATTAGGCAGCCATCAAAACCTTTCGCAAACCTTGCACAGCGCACACTTCGTCAGGCTCAAGTCAATGGTCTTAAAGCTATGCTCCCTGACTTAGACCCTGGCAACAAAACAGGCACCTCCCGCAACACACATATTCGTGATCTTGGCAATGGGTACATCTTGCTTCATTCTCGTGAAGATCGACCCCGAGTGGTGCGAAATTGCGAAGAAATCGCTATCTTGGAATACTTGGAGAAAGTTGGTGGAGCTCAGGCATGCCAGGATTGGGTGTCGGAAGAGTCCTGCGTGCAACGTTGGGCACGATGTCACCTTCCAAATGGGCAAATCTGTCGCAGTGCATGGAAGGAGATCGAAAATGATCAATCACGTATCTCACGCAATGTCAAGGTGCGTCTATTATGGCTGTTTCTGCTGTACGAACGACGAAGACTAAATTAGCCATCATTAGTTCGAAGTAAATTCAAAGCTTAAGTTTGCCGAAGTCCTCTATTATTTTCAGTTCAAGGTTGACAACAAGGATCATACTCTTGCTCTTGTGTCTCTATACGGACCCCCGAATCCTTCGCTACTCCGAGCATCCTCCGGGACAGTTTGGGCAACTTGCGCGGGAAATGACAACGCTCTGGCTGTCATCAATGTAAAGGAGATCATTGCATGTATCACTATGACTTGTGCTTCACTCTCATGTGTGCATGGAATGCATGCGACATACTTTGCTATGGACAAACTCGGAGCAGATATCGGGTGTATGAGTGAAGCAGACGAGCCCCTCGTAGAAACTGATGGAGAAATACCTTACTTAGACTGATATCTAATAGTAGGCTACTACAGTTAGACTGTTTCACTTAGTTGTTCTGAAGTCCAATTTGCCTAACGAAATGCAGGACATTGTTGTGAAGTCTGCAAAGTGCACAGTGCATTTCCCGAAAGAGAAAGAAGTGCCGTTGCCACATAGTAGGACCATCACAGTCTTCTCGTCGAGTCTCTACCATCACACCAGGGCATGCACTAAATACAGCTGTGTGCACTGGTGTACTCAATCTCTGCTGGGTATTCTATCCCCCCTTACTAATGTCTTCACACCTCTTGTCAGTTCGGAGCTTCTCCAAAAGTCCTGTCCCAAACGACGTTCTTATTAGCAGTACTACCTCCCTTTTGGACTTCGAGTCATCGACTTCAGTGTCTTCTAGTCCAGCTCTAAGCACAATTGACAGTATTTTACCTGGCATCATTGGCTCACATCACAATTGAGGGCTCTATGCCTCACAACAGGAGCGTGCATTCTCACCCCAGATAAGCTACATCTGTTAAAATCCGCTCAGATTTCGAGATGCATTAATACACACTCAGCCCAACATATCCTTAGCCTACGACTCTAATAGTAATGAATACCAAGAATTGCAGATCCATTATGTTTCTCAGGCAGACCACGATACACTCATTCATTCTCGCAATAGCGCATATCTTGTGCGGTTACAACAGGTCAAGCGTCTTGCATTAGAGAAGGCTAGTTTACATACCCAGTTTGTTTTATACAAGTCAGTCTCTCTTCCAATCCCCATCTGTTGTTTACTGACACCGGCATGCAGGAAGCTATATGATGAGCTTATCGAACGAGTACCTCAACTTATCAGCACAAATCCCTACCCTCCTGACGTTCCCAGCACTTCTGCACCAACATCTAGATCAGTAACACCAGGTGTAGCTCCATGTTCTCACAGTCGTGTTGTGCTTGGCCTTAGTCTCGACTTTCCTGAGGTATCGCCTTTGCCTGCTTATATTCGCTACAAGGTCAGGTCGGATTGGACTTCACGTGAGAAGCCCAAAGTTCGCAAACAGGGTCCTCACTCTGAGGATATAAATACAGGTCAGCTTTACATCGAGGATGAAACTGGAGAATCGGTATGTGGTCACGTTGCCAAGGAGATTTGCACAACGGTAACCTCTCTGTTGCACTCACTTGTATGGAGTGGTCAAGCAGCACCAGTCTCGACAGCCCTCGGTCACGAAGCACGTGTCTACCTACATGCCACCCTCGCTCGTCGCTTCCCCATGCTTCTATACTGCCAAGGAGGCATGTGGAAGATCGACATGCTCATCTCCCAAGTATACCCTGGGTTCCAGACAAACCATGGATCCAAGGGCGACTCTATCAAGAATGAGCTGTTTGATCTAATGCTCAGTGCTAGTCATGACCAGACTTTGGTGCCCACCAAACACAGGCAGGAATCTGAGCCATCTACGCTGCCTGAAATTGAGCCGAAGCAGAAGAAGCCTAGAAATCGGAACAGCGGGGCATCCACATCAACAATGGTCGTTGTCTCGGGCTCGGATCAACCACCCGCAAATTATCTACTACAGTCAAACCCTGTCCTCATAATTTCCTCGCCTTCTCTGATCTGTGCATCTGTACGCCATTCGACACCAGCTATTCTCCAGGTCAAGGCTCCTCACTTCTCTCCCATCCCAGATTTTAGTGGTACCGCATCAAATAATACCCACGATGGCAGGACACCTGCGACAGGCGAGGATGAGGTGATGACTGTGGTCCCGATGCAGGTGCGGGATATTGACAACTTCTGGGGTGCAGAGCGGGAGATGCGAGCCACAGTGAGTGAGAAAGGCAAGGCAGTGCCAAGTAGAACAGGTGAGAAAGGCAAGAGGTTGGCATCAAGCATGCTGGCTGAGAAGAGCGAGGCGGCAGCATCAAGCCTGAGCACGATAGGTGAGATGCGTGAAGTGGTGTCAAGTGAGACAGTACCACAGAGCATGGCCGACCAGAGCAGTGAAGTGGCGACGGTAGGCAATACGGATGAGACGGTGTTGACAGCGGTGAACAAGTCGACTAGCGAACATAGCTCAATGAGCAGCATGACGGTCGGTGATGAGACCTCGACAGGGATCACAGTGTCGATGGATGCGAATATTGAGATGACAAGTTCCGAGCACGAGGGGGTCGCCTCAACATTGAATTCTCTTCCATCAAATCTTCCTCCAAACACGAAGGTGCGTGTATTCACACTCTCCGTTGAGAATCAGATCATAAATCTCACAGTCAGATTATTCTCATCATCAAACCATTGTGAGTTTCACACATTCAATTCTGTTGCCGCATAACCTGACTTTATTAACAAGTGGAATCACACTTCGTCAACCTCGACAAACACAAAACTCGGGAGACTCAACATCTGCTAGCGCCCCTCCCCCCCCCCCCCCCCCCCCCCCCCCGGTTTCTGTGAATACCATCGAGGCAACGACCACCAATGTGAACTTAAAGGCAAAGGGTTCATCAAAGGGTGCGGCGAAGGCTGCATCAAAGTACAAGCCTGATGTCATCAGTGAACAGTGAGTATATTTTTCTCTTTTGTTTGTATTGTACTGATGGTGGCCACACTCTCATTGACAGGAATCTTTTTATGGGTCGCATGATCAAAGAGAACCCCGACGGTCTCTTTACAGAGTACCAATCGGCATTCTCGACACTCTCCCCTGCTGACCGTGATGTGAGTCCAGTGTCTTCTCCTGTATATGTTCTCATTGTAGTCTAAGCTAATCTGATGTCTCATTTACCATAGGCACTTAAAGCAGAAGTAGCGGCCAAGTGAAAATTGGTATGTTTCATCTGAGCTTGACTTAGAAGAGCTAAAGTCTCACTGAAATCACAACAGCGTAAGGCGCACAGGGCGTAGAAGGATACCGCGTACACTGCCGGTCTGAGGATTTGAAAGTTGTGGCTGCGGAAGTCTTTTCTGATTCTCGATGCTACAGTTTACAGTACATCCATTTAATATATAGCATTTGGTGGTATTCGAGGGTGTTTGCTCGCGTAGCTTCAGAAGTGTGTCAATGAGATTCGACAGTATTCAACTGCATGCTGGTATGGTAATTGACAGCATTCAAAGTAATGTGCTCGCGTGAACTGACTCGTAGGTAAAATCATCGAATGACATCTATTCACATCGTATCCCCTGAAAATATTTGACTGCATCTGATGTAAGTTGATATCAATCATTCCAGTCTCATTTTTTCTATCGACATCAAATGTCATCACACGGCAGTAAATACTGTGCCACTATTCGATACCATTGGACCTAAATTTTCGACGTTTTGACTGGGCATGACCACTTGATGGATAGACCACCCGCATATGAAAGACGAGCGGGACACACATTGATTAATTAGTATGTCGTTAACATTGGCGTATGATATCGGGGACATGCGCGCCATATGTCGTGAGTCATGTTTGACGGCATCCAGGTAGACTGGGAGGTGACGCTACATCAGGAAGATTCCCACAAGCGCTGTAGTGCAACATAGGCTACATTGTCACGGTAGCGCTGTCGCAGGTCCCCCTATACATAGTGCTCTGTAGTCACCTGCTTGAGCTTTGTAGTGCAACATAGTAAGACTTGCAAACGATGCTGGACAATATAATTGAAGGTTGGGTGAAAGTGCCATGTCACTGTAGCCTGTGTAGCACTCTGTAGGGAGATAAAGCTGGAGAGCAAATTAAATATATTTGATAGCGACTGTAATTGAACAGTCCCCAGTGTCTACTACACAATGATAAACTCCCCCGATGCCACACTTGCATTTACAGCCTACCGGTCTCACTCAATAATGCTGTGATGGTGGTCCTCAGTCAGATAGCGATAACCAAAAGCACTGCTCACATCTGCCTGACCACTTCATTCAGCTCACTCTATACATCTATGCAAGAACAGAGAAGACGCACTATTAGCGCCATCAATGCGGCCATTTTTCCACACCGATCAGGTTGTGTGTACATGTGTGCAGTAAGAACACTGACCTGCACTCAGCATGCCGAGCAACACCAGGAAGGCAAGCCCGATCACGCACACATCAAAGTGCGGATAGTCCAACACCAACACTGCAGAAGATCACCTGGTGGTTCACCTCATGGCACATCTATTAGTGAGAAAATTTGAGAACAAGTACGGCATTGGTGCGATGAAAAGAGGGACACCGTGAGCTGTGCAATATCCTGCCAAGCGGACTCAAGGCCCATGCTATGGAACGAACGGGGTGGACGTGACATGCTGTTAAGGGACAGCACGCTGGATGATGAATGAGGGTCCAACCTCTGCCATCCACAGGGATCGCGACAATGTGGAAATCACAAGAAAAACTTACCTCGCGCAACCACGTCAACTCACAAGTAAGCCCTGCCTTCATATTAGTGACCTTCCACGTGCAGTATGCACCCGCCATGCCTCGAGCGCAGGACATTTCACGGGAACATGAAGACATGACACACATTGTGAGATTGAAGCTGTCGGGGATCGTCCTTCGACGTGGATCTTGCACGTTAATGTTACAGTCTTCAACCGCCAAAGGGAGCAGGCCATTCTAAATACATCATGCATGGTCAGTGTGAAATCAGTGTTACTATGCACCTTGTGCTGCAACATTCCAGCAACAAAACATCAATACCAGAGGTGGATCCGCACGGCCACGGTTCCCCTTCACGTCAACGGCTCACAGTGGGCAGCGTGCACCTAATGCCATCGTACCGCCGTGTTCATGAGGTCTCTGGGTCTCTGCATGGAGAGGTGGAGGGAAGGTGAGTTCAAGAGCCACACACCATTTGCCCGTGGCATTGCCCCATCTTTTGTTGATGCTGGCCTTGTGCTTGATTATTATCACCTGCAGAGGGCAGAAGTCAGAAAGCGAGTAGCACTGGCCAGACCAGGCTTGAACGGTTGAATGGTTGAACGTCGTATCTTGAACCTTGAACCTTGAACATTGAGGATGAATGAGGTAACTGAACATTGTGGCTTGTTTGGTTGCATTCAACAAGTCACGTGCTAATGCACTTAGCAGTTTCTGCGTTCCTAGGTTGTCTCTTCTGCACTTTCTAGTCTCTTCAATATGTGTCCACACTTGTGGATCAGGTTCCCATGTCTTACCATTTATTCAGTGATTCCGTGGAGCTTCGAATAGTGAGTTTCTGCTCGGGCTCCCCGGCCCTCATGCCTCAGATTGCACGGCTGTCCGAACCACTTTTGTGTGCCAAGTGCAGGCGCGGGTGTGAGCACGCTGTCGTTGAGCTGGGCTTGGTGTAGGCATACACAAGTTCCACAAGGAGTACATGGTGGATGACAATGGTGACAACACACATTCAGGGGCAGTATGAGTGGTTCTACAAGGTGTGTGTGTGTTGCAGGATGTCATTGGAAATGTGTGTATGAGAAGAGGAATATACATGGGACATGCATCTAGAGTCCGACGAGAAGGAGTGCACTGCTGCTCATGTTGTATTGCAGATTTGTAGGATACAGTCGACTACATATCCTTCTGATGTAGCTACTGTTGTCTCAGTTGCACTGACTGAAGTTACATGAACTACAGTAGACAATAGTAGCTACCACTGAAACAATATAGAACTCTGTTGTCTACAGTATGCTACAAAGCTGTAGCGAGTGCTACAGCCTGAGAAACATTTTACTGATGTAGCTTTTAGCATTGCTACAGCAATTTGCTAATCGTTACAGCCGTTTGCTAATCGATAGGCGGCTGCTGAAAATGATCACACAGTCGGCTAAGGGCGAAACCTGAAATCGGCATCGGCCCCGTCCAGGCACTTGAGCGGCAAGCAGCGCGCTTCACTCCGCACTATAGTGAAGCGCCGTGAGAGAAAGTACCCAGCCACCAGAGCCAAAGAAAGCCAAATACCATCAGTTCTTCTGAATATTAATTTCGGTGTCCGACCATGCATGATATTTTCGGCACCCGCCTAACGATTAGCAAATTGCTGTAACACCTCATTGTCAGACCAGCCAGCTGTCGGAGCAGCTGCAGACGATGCGGGCTTCTCCAGAAAGTGAAACTCGTCATGATCAGCAGGGATTAACTGACTCGGGACAATTGCAAGGCACCACACCAGATTCCAGACGACTGTAATCGTGATTAAAATATGTCTATTTCGTCCACTAAATATATGCGGAGACAACAAACAATCACAGCACGGCCCAACAACAGCACCAAACCAGCTTACATCTGGCCCAGCGAACTCGAGATCTTGAAGTCGCACGCGGTCTTCGCCTTGACCTCCTCGACAGTAACGCCCTCCGCGACATCTATTAACTCGAGCTCGCCCGCCAGGCGGTCGACATTGAACACGGCGAGTTCCGTGACGATCATGCTGACCGACCGCGCACCCGTGAGCGGCAGCGAGCACTCCTTCACGATCTTGGGCTTGCCGTCCTTCGAACAATGCTGCATCGTTACGATGACTTTTGTCAAGTCAGGGTTGGAGACGAGATCCATCGCGCCGCCAATACCTGGTCACAAATGCGTGAGAATTCACAATACATCAACAAGTATATGGGCACTTACCCTTGACAAGCTTTCCGGGAATCATGAAGTTCGCGATGTCACCGGCTTGTGAGACTTGCATGGCCTGATGGGTCGAATATTTAGTGCACCGCGCATTATTCGGAGAATCAGGACACTGACACCGAGTACTGTGACATCGATATGACCTCCACGGATCATGTTGAACGATTCAATGGAGTCTGTTAACCAATCAGAAAGCTGTGCGTATGCTCCAGCATATAGTCCGCTTACCGAAGCACGAGGCACCAGGGAGCAGAGTCGTAGTCTCCTTTCCAGCATTAATGATGTCGCTGCAAACACGGTCAGGACGAATCACAGACACTACACGTCACTCACGCGTCAGCCTGTGCTTGCGTGGGGTAAGGACCCATACCCAAAATGCCGTTTTCGCTCTCCATCCAGACCTTGACACCGGGATCCAAGTGCTATGCCCAGGATCAAATATTTGGATAGGAACATTTGCCAGCGATAAACCGACGTACCTCAGGAACAAGAACAGGGATACCAACACCGAGGTTGACGTAGTAGCCGTCCTTGATTTCCTTCGCACAGCGCTTCGCGATCCGGTGACGCCAGTCCTTCGCTGAGCTACCGGCTGATGCCTTTGCCTGCTCCTCCCCGCTGCGAGCGAGTGCTAACGTCTCGATGGATTTGGGCTCCGTAGCGTGCACAATTCTGTCGACGTAGATACCAGGGACATGGATGGCGTTTGGCGAAAGGCTGCCCACCGGACTAACATTGAAACTTCAGTTTTGCACCGCAGCGTCTGAAAAGGCATCCCTACTTACACGATGTGTTCCGCCTAGAATATCATTGTCAGTGACTGCCTGCATATGGATACGCTAAATTACGCGCCTCGACAATAGTCAGTTTAGCATTGCGAGCCATAACAGCATTGTAGTTGTTTGCTGTGTATCTGACAGCAAAGTTGTTTACGTACGTCACATTTTCAGGTAGGACGAAAAGCATACCTGAAAACCAAGTTGCCGACTTCGTCCGCTTTCCACGCGTGCACCAATGCGACGTCACCGACGATAGCAGGCTCCTCGATGTATTTGCGACCGTCGTACTCATGTGCATTCTTCTTGTTGCCCGGAATTAGTACACCATTTTGCATGCCCCCTGGGTTATACCGTATTGGAATGCCACCGTGTTCCACGGCAGTGTTTGCACCAGTCGGTGTGTAGATAACAGGGAAACCTGCCGCATGAGCGTTGAGGCGGGCAATGAGCGTGCCCTGGGGCACAAGCTCGAGTCCGATCTCTCCCTTGAGGTACATGGACTCGAGGACCTTGTTCCTGCGCGCATACACTCAGGTAAGCGAATGCATATCGCTTCAAAAATGGCGCAACACACCCTCCGAGATACGAGATCATCAGACGATCGCACTGTTTTGCCCGGATGATCCTAACTGGGACCGGCGTGAGTATATGCACACGTTCCGGGTGATGGAGACATACCGAGACCATGATCGCCCACACCAGCGTTATTCGAAACCGCCGTGAGATCCTTGATGTCCTTGCGCTTCGAGAGTGCCTTGAATAATGTCTCCGGGATCCCGCACAGACCGAACCCTGGCATGCCGTCAGACGTCAGACGCGCTCCGGAAGGGCGTCGGACTCACCTCCGCTGAGGACAATGTCGCCGGACTTGACGTCGGCGAGTGCCTCGTCGATGTTGTCCCAGACCTTGGTCTTCTTCGGCACGAGGTCGGCCGGGATGCTGTAGAAGCGGATCCGTTGGACCAAGATGGTAGCCCGAGGGCGTACACGGAGAGCAGATGCACGGGGCTTGAGTGCCGCGAACATGGCTGCGAGACGGGGGTCGGAGAGGCTAGGAGATGAGGGGTGAGCGGAAGAAGTGTGAGCGAGAGATGCTGGTGGTGGGTATATATATGAGACAGTCTCGGAATTGTCGAAGTCGAGCTCCGAACGGCTTGGGCCGGGCGGAGGAGAAAGTGGCGATGGAGGAGGATAAGTGCGAGGCTAGAACAGTGCCTTCGCCGGCTACTGGATCCTCCACACCTGTCCCGGTCTTCCTCCCCGACTTTCCCCTCGTCTTCTCTCGCGTCCCCACAATCCCCCCGGACGTCATGGGTGAGTTGAATAGAGCGTCGCCTGCGTCTATCTCCGCTTAGACGCCGCACATTTCCCGGAACTGCAAATCCCAGGCAAACAGTTTGACGGGTTTGAGTGTGTGAATTTGCGGGCGAATCACCCCACAGCGATTGTGGGCGCCAAGTCTACTCGGAGAGAACGGGAAGTCGACAGTACTCGACCTGCATTGACAAGACAAAAAGGCCGAGTAAGTACTATCGATGGTATAGTGTGTCTTCGTGTTGCTACTCATTCGACGCGATTCCACCTCATTCGTGGGATTATCCGTTGATTTGACCCCGTTAGATCTGAATTTTCGACGTTTTCACTCGGGTTCAAGGCTTCAAGTGACACATCATCTCCTAAGCTTGCAAAGACACAGCGAGATTGTAAGCTTCTTTGTTCAATTCATTTAAGCTGTTTATTGTCCAACCAACCGACCTAGCAGACGTGTCGTACGAAATCCCTCGACAACGTCATCCACAATCCATTTCCTGGAGTTTTCGGGGATATTGTTCCTTGTACTTATCACCGTCACTTAATGGCCGATCTTGCACCCCCGAAAGGTGGACTTCCTCCTCCACCTGCCAGCCTTCATTCCTCAAACCAGCCAGGCACACCTGACAGTCAGTTGGGGAAGATGACAGAGAGCATTGACAAGGGTGCAATATGGGTTGCACATATAAAGTGAGTTGTTCAATGGATATACTTGAATCAGTGCCACATAGATCTTTTTATAAGGACCCTCTCTGAGGCTATAATCGCTCACTCCGAATACTTGGATTCTTGGAGACACCATCGCAAATATACACACCTCACGATGTTATGGCGATTTTCAGACATCTCGGATGAGGACAAAACTTGTGTCACCATGCAGGTTAACCACTTTGCAAAACAGAGTGAAGAGAAGAAGACTCAGCTCAGTGCTGCCCTCTCCCATTTAACTGAATTGGATTATTGGCCATTATTCCCTAGTAAAATGAAGACTACTGCTACTGAGCTGAAGAGCAATATTACTGAATTGTATACTGCTCTTCAGAAGTTACAGGGTGAGTCAAGTAATTCCAGAACAACCAAAATTCATTCTAATATTGGTCATGAGTCTTTAGCCTCATCTCTGACAGTTCAGCAGGTGACCCAGAGCCAGCTGAAGAGTCCCGAAGTGTTGATTAAACAACTTCAGTCATTGGAGACCTCGTTAGCAGGGCTCAAGAATAGGATGGATGATCAGTTCTTGACTCTCAAGGTTCGGGAGTTGGAACAGAAGCTTGAAGTCACTGGCAAAAAAGTGGAAGAGATAAGAAGGGAAGTTGCTGAAGTTATCGCAGGATGGAGTGTAATGGCTGCTGAGAATGCAGAATTGCGACATGGGAATGTGCAACTAAAGAATGAGATTGCAGTTGTAAGTTCTAGTGCTTTCATCTTTGACAGTTTGGACTGTTTAATACTTGTTATATTCACTAGTTGGTCAGGCAACAACAAAAACACCAAGAAGCAATAACTGCTAGCAGGCAGGAGATCATTTCCTTGCATGAAGCCGTCAAAGCCGCTTTGATGCAGCCACATGGCCTGTCTTCAACCATTTTAGTGCCTCCCTTTGAATTGGATACAGCATCACTAGTGGAAGCTGTCAAACCAGTTATTCTACAGTCTCTTCATGAAGACATTTGGCTACTTCTGGAAGATGCAAAGAATAATATGCAGAATTTGTTACAAGAACAAAATTCCCAGATGTATGTGACGGTCCTGTCTAAGATGGCAACCACAGTCAAAATAGTTGAGTTTTTGGCCACTTGGATGGATCATCTTCCTAGACAGGTAAAATAGTTGTTACATTTAGACGATGTGATAAACCACTGTACAACTTCACTTCCATTGCTGGAAGTAATTATGTGCTTCGGGAGTAAGAGGTAGACACATGTACACAATTGAACATCAGAAAGCTTCATGAAAGCCATGTAAAAGTGGACCCTCCGAGAATCGAACTCGGGACCCTTGCATTTAGTAACCTCATAAGTACAAAGCTCTACCGATTGAGCTAAGGGTCCGCACATTGTTTTTCCTGCGTCGCTTACTCATACATTTGAACTCGATGTAGTCCCACAAATACGATTTAGAGAAACCAAGTCATACTCCCGGATCGACGTCTACTTCATATATTCCTCCGGCAGAAACACGCATAAACCTATTCCCAACACGTCGTCCTTGCTCCTCAGAGTGCGTGATCCACACGATCGCCTTCAAATTTGAACGAGGCTCCTTCACTTCGGAGAGCAGGGTTCTCTCGACGAGGGAGGAGGAGTCCGAGTCCAATGCAGAGGTTGGTTCTGCGATGAAGGCACACTAAGCATCATGGGAGAGAACGACGCAGCGGTGCTGACCATCTAGCAGGAGAATCTCCGCCGTCTCCACACCCATCGCGATCGCGAGCGCGATCCTCTGCATCTCGCCGCCGCTCAAGTTAGCCCACGTTCTGTCCCATAGGCCCTCATCGACGCCCCAAGACTTCGCGACTTCGATGGCGCGCTCTGGCGACACGGCATGGCTGCCCTTGGCCTTTCGCAGGATGGACTTGTCGTGGTATGACGAGAAGGAGCACATGGCTAGTACAAAGTCGCGGGGCGTCCCGGGGAGGAGGGACGCACGTTGTGGTACGTATAAAACATGGGTGCGGTACTTGGGTACGCCTGAGATAGATTGTTTACGTTTTAGTCCAGCAACTCTCGGCTACGCGACTCACCGTAGGATTTGGGACTTCTGTACGATTTCCGGGATGAACAACCTTGAATGAACGAAGTGCACCAGTCTCGTACCTTCCTTCATAGAGAATCTCGCCTTCGTAGAGATTGAGGTGGGCCAGGCATTTCAAGAGGGTCGACTTGCTGCGGAAAGGCGTTCAGCACGCGTTACTACCAGTTTTCAATGCGCTTACCCTGCTCCGCTCCTACCCTGAATGATTAAGACATCGCCTTGGTTGACGCTGAAACTGACGTCAGAGAAGATGGGTTCGCCCAGGTCTTTCGAACATCCAACGTTGCGAATCTCGAGTAAGGTCTCGCCCATGGTTGGCAGAGATGGCGGAGAGAAGGAAGAGGTTCAGAGTCGGATTGTGGTGGCGAAGGATAACTGAGGCACAGAGCACGAGGTACGTGACCGAAATGGTAGAGATTTCCCATGGACGTCACGTATACGGTACAGAGCACCTCAGAACATCAAGCAAGAAGAACGCGGGAACGCGGATATGTTAGGACGCGGCTACTATTCTAGCAAGTATGTATGATATTCGCATTATGGCTGAGGCGCTGGCATCGGCACCATGCCCATCTCCTCCGGTGTCAAAGTCGAGCTCTCAATCATCACACCGACGCCAACCTTTGCCGCGTTCTGCACACGGACGGAATGGTCAGCACCAAGTTGCATCACAAACTACACGCTTATTTTACCTTGAAGTGATCAATCTCCCCCGCCAGCAAGAAGGCAAACGTCGGCGCGAATCGCTGTTCTAGCAGGGCCGACACCTTGCCAGTAGAGTCCAACTGGGCCCTGAATGTCGCCATGCGCAGGTCGTACTTCGCGCCCAGCGTCGCAATCGCGTCTCTCCGCGTCGGGGCCGCGATCACCTGTAGGTCCGCGGCAACATCCACCTTCTCACTGAGCTTCTGCCAATACGTCGCCTGCACCATACCCGCAGGCTGTACCTGCGCGGTTGCGATCCAGCTCTTGTCTGAGCTCGTGTATTTTGCGAGGTATGAAGTGCTCGACTCCGACATGTCTGGCGTTGGCCGTTGGTAGATCGTCTCGAACCCCAGCGCCAGATTTTTCGTGACAGACTGAAGGTAGCTGCCGATGTAGATGCCAGTAAAATCCAACGGATAAGGGTTCATCGCCTTCGCATTAAGCGTGTAGTCCTGTCCTTGGTAGTCCTGCTCCAGTTGAATCATGCTGTGGCCCATCTGGGACGACACCTGAAATAGGACATGGACATCAGGCGGCTTGAGAGAACACAAACGAAGCACACACCTGAGCCTGTACTTTCGTCACGTTAGTGGGAGACCATCCTTGGTTCAACCGTGCGCTCAAGCTGCCTTCATGGTCGATGGTCCCTTGCAAGAAAACCTGGCAACATGTTAACGTGGCATTCAATCTGTACAGCAAGTATATGCACGTTATTGTTGGCAAACACCGCACCGAAATTATATGCTGGCGTGCTTGTTTGTGAGCCCATATGAAACGAATGCGTCACTTGGAAGATAGGGTTCGCCGACAAGCTCTTAGTGAGGTCAGCTCTGCCTCCGTCGAAGAAGTAATTCGTCAAATGAGTGCCTGTCACATAAAAGCATGAGAATCTCCGTAATAATGCTCTATTTAGGAACCTTACTTTTGACCTCCTTCTGGAGACCCTCTACTGTCCCCGGGCAGGGGAGCTCGAGCGCTGCGCGCCATGACGCGAACCGGTTATAGAGCCTGGCAAAGGGTGATGCGAAGGAGGAAGACGTGGACGGAGCCGACGATGATGAAGGCGACGGATGCTCATCGTTCGCGACCAGAGGGGGTGAGGCCATCGCAGTTGACAACGACGATGACCAGCGCGTCTTGCAAAGAGTGACGGAAAGAAATGAAGGAAAAATTCGTCACTGATAGGTCTCAAAAGGCAACTCGGCGCGTAATCCTTGGGTAATTAGTAAGTTGCCCTGTATGGAAACTCTCCGCGAAACATACGAATCTGGGCGAGGAACTCAACTTTGACACTTTTTCCTGCCACATGCCCAGTGGTTGAATAAGAGTCGTTCCCACAAGTATGTCAGAAACTACGCGCTCCGTGCGATTCACGAGATGAGCGAAATATATTCGCGCAATGAGTTCAGCACAATGCGAATGCGTACCATCTCTCGCAATACAAGACAACAGTGATAAAGCATGCCACGATAGCGAGAGCGCAGTGGGAGACATACAAGACAGTGACAGAATATGCACAACAGAATGGAAGGGGGTTGCAAATGTGGGATGAGCAAGCGCTGCGACAAACCTTCTGACTGGGCAAGTCGAATGGCTGCATGATGACCACTCGCATTGCACTCGGAATGTACAACATGAGACACATGACGAGTACTGAGCAGCGGCACAAACTGGCCTGCACGGGCGATCTGCGCATGCATGGAGAACGCATGTTGAATATCTTGCGACTACGCATTATATAGACATTTGGATACTCACAGGTCAACGTAGCCAAACACATATGCATGCGCCGAATTCAAAGTGGGCAGATTCTTCAGCCGTTGTCGACTGTGCCTCTTTTGATTAAGGTGGCGACATAGCTCTACGGAATATGCTGGCATGACATGGGCTACAGAGTGTTCTTGGATGATCATCGATGCATGTGAAGAAACTGCGCAATTGGCCCATCTGAGGAATCGACCGCACAAGGACGAAAGTGGGATGTCTTCTGAAAGATGAGTGCCATTCATCAAGATCAGCTCTCAAGTCTAGAACGGGCTTTACTAGCTTCAGATTGTAGATCAACGACGGCACAAACTGGCAAGACACTCACAAGATGCAAGCCTTGACGTCATTCTGGACAAGCACAACGAGGTTTCATCGAGGCGAGCTGCGATGCGCAGACATTCTGAAATACCCCGAAAAATCGGTGAGCTTCGATCAGCGGAAGGAGACAGTGAAATTAAACGACTACAATCAGAAGGCATCTTCGCGTGCGTTCCAGACAGATTTATGTGTGCTCCGTGCTGCCGCGGACGATACTGTGTGTCCGAGGTACAGTATGGAAACGCGAAGGAGGTCGACGCGCTTGGGTGCGCGAAAAGACGCGGCAGTCACGTGATCTATAGATGGCGTCACGAGCGGAAGAGAAAGTGCTGGAAAAGGCTTGGAAGACCAGAGAATGTCCTCGAACAGCGTAGAACGCAGGTCGTATATAAGATGTCTCGTCCCCCTGTCTCTTCTCCCAGTGGTCATTTTCTCTTTCTTTATCACGACACATCCTCTCACCCGTTCTACCGTAAACTTAAATGTCGAAAGCTATCGGTATCGATCTCGGCACAACCTACTCGTGAGTCTCCCTGTATTGGTCGTTGTTTCGTTGCTGTTCACTCAATTTTTACATTACAGATGTGTCGGTGTCTGGCAGAATGATCGCGTTGAGATCATCGCCAACGACCAGGGTAACCGAACAACTCCGTCGTATGTCTCCTTCTCCGACAACGAGAGGTTGATCGGCGATGCCGCGAAGAACCAGGTCGCGATGAACCCCCACAACACTGTCTTCGACGCGAAGCGACTCATCGGTCGCAAGTTCCACGACGCGGAGGTGCAGTCCGATATCAAGCACTTTCCCTTCACCGTCTTCGACAAGGGCGGTAAGCCTTACATTCGCGTACAGTACCGTGGTGAAGACAAGGAATTTGTAAGTTGTCACCTTCGTGATCGTGTAATGCAGTATTCTTACGCTTGGGTGTTAGTCTCCTGAGGAGATCTCCTCCATGGTCTTGCTCAAAATGAAGGAGACGGCCGAGTCCTACCTCGGAGGTACCCTCAACAACGCTGTCATCACTGTTCCCGCATACTTCAATGATTCTCAGCGTCAGGCAACCAAGGATGCGGGTACCATCTCTGGCATGAACGTCCTGCGTATCATCAACGAGCCTACCGCTGCTGCTATCGCTTACGGTCTGGACAAGAAGACTACTGGCGAGCGGAACGTCCTCATCTTCGATCTCGGTGGAGGAACATTCGATGTGTCGCTTTTGACCATTGAAGAAGGTATCTTCGAGGTAAAGGCTACCGCTGGTGACACGCACTTGGGTGGTGAGGACTTCGATAACCGCCTTGTGAACCACTTCGTTCAGGAGTTCAAGCGCAAGCACAAGAAGGGTAATTAAATCTTAGATCGTCTTGTCAACTATCGTAATGACTTACCTTTTACAGACTTGTCGTCGAACCCCCGTGCTCTTCGTCGCCTCCGTACTGCTTGCGAGCGTGCCAAGCGTACACTGTCTTCCGCTACTCAGACCTCGATCGAGATCGACTCCCTGTTCGAGGGTGTCGACTTCTACACGTCACTCACCCGTGCGCGTTTTGAAGAGCTTTGCAACGACCTCTTCCGCAGCACCCTCGAGCCCGTCGAGAAGGTCCTCCGTGACTCGAAGATCGACAAGGGCAACGTCCATGAGATCGTCTTGGTCGGTGGTTCGACTCGTATCCCCCGTATTGTTAAGCTCGTGTCGGACTTCTTTAACGGCAAGGAGCCCAACAAGAGCATCAACCCCGATGAGGCGGTCGCGTACGGTGCCGCCGTCCAGGCTGCCATCCTATCCGGTGACACTTCGGAGAAGACTCAGGATCTGCTCTTGCTGGACGTCGCTCCTCTCTCCCTGGGCATTGAGACGGCTGGTGGGGTTATGACTGCGCTGATCAAGCGTAACACGACTGTTCCGACGAAGAAGTCCGAGATCTTCTCAACGTACTCGGACAACCAGCCCGGTGTGCTCATCCAGGTGTACGAGGGCGAGCGTGCGCGGACGAAAGACAACAACCTGCTCGGCAAGTTTGAGCTCTCCGGGATCCCACCAGCGCCCCGTGGTGTCCCGCAGATCGAGGTCACCTTCGATATTGATGCCAACGGCATCCTCAACGTCTCAGCGTCCGACAAGACGACCGGCAAGTCGAATCGTATCACGATCACCAATGACAAGGGCCGTCTATCAAAGGAGGAGATCGAGCGCATGGTCGATGAGGCCGAGAAGTATAAAGGTGGGTCCACGATTGTTATCCAGCTTTTGCATTTGCATTATACTAACTAACTTTTGTCTCCTCCAGCCGAGGACGAGGCCGCTGCTGCTCGTATCACCGCGAAGAACGGCCTCGAGTCGTACGCGTACAACCTGCGCAACTCCCTCAACGACGAGAAGCTCGCGAGCAAGTTCGAGCCTGCAGACAAGACGAAGCTTGAGTCCGCAGTGAACGATGCCATCTCGTGGCTCGACGCCTCGCAGGAGGCCTCAAAGGAGGAGTACGAGGAGCATCAGAAGGAGCTCGAGGCTATTGCCAACCCGGTCATGCAGAAGCTCTATTCTGGTGGTGCGGGCGGTGCTCCAGGTGGCTTCCCCGGCGGTGCTCCAGGTAGTTTCCCCGGCGGTGCGCCTGGCGGCTTCCCGGGTGCTGCGGGTGGCGAGGAGGGCCCGAGCGTTGAGGAGGTCGACTAAGGGTGTGCAGGATCTCGCGTTGTCGTTTCTTGCTCTGTCACGATGCTCATGGTTGTTGCGGACTAGGCACACAAAAAGTAATTTTGGCATGTATATTATCATCGCATTTTTAGATCAATTACGCTTTCTTGTCTCGCTCGACATTCTCTGTTGTGTATGGTAGGGAGCATGCGAGACATTGGAAGTGATTCCCACATCCTCACGCGGTCCCACACCTGCTAGTTTCTGCGTCAAGGTTCCTTACAATACTCAAATCAGCCTCCGCGCCCTCGACATACTCGTCTTCGACTAGATAGGGCACACCACACCGGATACGAAGTGCCCGGAATGGTAGGACTGCGGAACGGCGTGTCTCTCGAGACGGCCGTTTCGACATTAGTGACACCAAGTGAAGCAGGAGTTGTGGTGACACAAATTCTAGCAAGTCTACACTATGTTCTTACGACGCTAGTATGCAGTCAGTACCACAGCAGCACAGGTGGTATAGGAGGACGTCGTGTATGTGTCTGCTCATTGACGAGGTCTGGGGGAATAGGTAGTTTCTGGCTGATTCGTAGTACAGTTTCCGTGGTGTGATGTGCATTCAATAGGGGGAGTCAAAGTTGGCGATTTTGGGGCGATTCAGAGTTTCTCCGAAGACGGATTCTAACGACGATTTTGCATCCCAGAATCGACTCAAAATCAGAATCGGACGTGAATCGCGTCGAATCGTCGAATCGCCTCTGGAGGCGCTTCAACCTCAGAATCGCCGATTCTCGCACCTCGATTCTCCTCCCTCTGTATCTGCCACTACAAAATATGTAATCATTAGAAACAATTAGTTATCCTTTATAGAATCCATGATAGATGCATGCCCTAGTGATAATATGTGGACTGTGATCTCATTTGCCATGCAATTCTCTATACTTTAAATTTCTGAGTTCTGCCCTTTGCTTGTTCAATACTCATACTAAAAACACCTAGGGAGATAAGCTGTGGCACACGTTAAAGAAACTATGTATGTCTTTTTCCAGTACAGTACAGTACAGCAAAATCCTCGCTGGAATCGGCACAAAATCGCATGAACCCTCCACAACGAAACGGGGTGGTCAAAATTGATGGGATTTTCACTCGATTCAGTTCACCGAAATCGACTCAGAATCGTTCCCAGAATCGCTCACAGAATCGTCCACTCTGACTACCCCTAATACATGTCATTCAATGGTATTCGAAGGCATTGCCAGTATAGCAGAAGTCTACTGCATTTGAAAGAACATGATCGCTTGCATAAAAGCAAGGGATACTCTACATGCTTCGCCTTTCATAACCCAGAGAACTCCTCGTCAAAGACATCCTGACTTAGATCGCCCCTTTTCACCTTCTTCGCCATCCTCTCTTCTCTTGCTAACTCATCCCAGGCATCCTCGTCATCATGATTCTGAATTGCCAGGCCTCCCTTTGCATATTTTTGGTCCACATCACTGTCATGGGCCTTCAGCCATTTCTTCTTGCGCTCCTTCTGGTCTTTCCTCTTCTGTCGCTCTTCTTTTCTCGCGGTTTGACTGCTCCACGGTGTATTCGCTTTACGCTTCTCAGCACGTACTTCCCTGCGTCTGTTGGACTCCACCAAAGTATCACCGCGCTTCTCAGCAACGCGCTTAGCTTCACGCCCTCTGTCACTGTATGCGTACGAGCTCCACTGTGGTCAAGACTGACAGGTGAACCACTGCACAACACTGAACCTCACAAAGATCACTCACATCAACATCCACATCCTCCCATCCATCTAGGGTGATTTGCTGGAGCTCTGGCATTCGAGGTAGTCGAAGCAATCCAAAACATTTGGCAACGCCCACCAGGTCAAGATCTTTGACTCTGAAGATGTAGGATGCCTCGTGCTTGGAATATGCACGGACGAACGACACGAAAGCCTTCGCAGCCTAGGCGGTAAATAATTGTTGAGATAGAGTGGATCATATCTGGTTAGTAGATTCTGCACCTTGTCATGTAGACTGCGATCAGTGAGCAGTTTCTTCCTGATCTCAGACATTGCGACGGGGAGTTGCTCGTCTTCTGATTCAATATCAGAACCACCAGAAGCAGGCGAATTACCACTGGCTGCGAAGGGCCTTCGTTGCTCCAAAGGAATCTTTCTAACGGCTAAAAAGTCTAACAAATGTGACGAACATAAGTGAGACACCAACCGAAGTACGGATGCAACTGCTTACCCACGTAATCCTGTTCGCGTCCCACGAGTATGACCCACGCTCTCCCCCTACGGCCTGCGCGCGCTGTGCGTCCGCAACGATGAGAAAATGCCTTTGTGTC
This sequence comes from Sparassis crispa, assembly GCF_003851025.1. NCBI lineage: Eukaryota > Fungi > Basidiomycota > Agaricomycetes > Polyporales > Sparassidaceae > Sparassis > Sparassis crispa. The sequence goes on from NW_020939750.1 coordinate 1,160,028, forward strand.
TGACGGAGGATCAAACTGCACTACAACATCGACATTTGGAAGATCAAGACCGCGAGCTGCCACATCTGTAGCCAAAAGAATCTGAGGCGAAGAAGGCATAGCCGACGAAGTGGCAAAGCTCGTCAGTGTTCGTGTACGCGCTGCTGGAGGAAGGTGCCCGTGCAATGAATGCAGCGTCGTGTTCGGCGGTAAGAAAGGGAGTAAGATCTGGATAGAAGTACAACGTCCATAAGAACGAGCTCCACTGTATGATTATGCGTGCCACCAACATGATAGAAATATTCAACGCAAGCACAAGTTGCGAAGTAGACTATGAAACGGGATGACTGTTCTTGTCGAACCTCATGAGCAACGATGCGTGAAAGTTGTAGGAGCTTTTCTGACGCTCGGCAAGTCAGACAAAAGTTCTGCAAACTGTTGTGAAAACCCGTCAGAAAGCGCCTAGAGTACTCAGGCGCCAACGCACGTCGCAGGGATACGTCTCTCTTCAATTATCTCGCCCTTAATCTGTTGCTCTCCACTGTTCTCTGCACCTTTCACTTTCGATCTCTTTGTCTGTACTTTGACCACGATTCGTGCCGGATTCCTGAGACCGACACGAACCAACTCCGAAAGCGCATCAGCATCTGTCATGGTCGCACTAAAAAGTCCTGTGCGTCGCTGCTTGGGTAGATGTGTGAGAATTCTATTCAGAGTGTTTTGAAAGCCCAGATCGAGCAAGCTGCGAAAGTAGAGTAGGTCAAACGATATATAGGAGCATGTGAGACGTACCGATCGGCTTCGTCCAGGACCAGTACTTCCATATCTTTCACATTGACGATATCCTTTCCCTTCCCCAACAAGAATTCTTCTATGCGACCAGGTGTACCGATGACAATATCGGCCCCCGTAGACAGGAACTTCTCGATATCCTGTGCTGGTGCAGACTCCGAGGAAATCAGCAGGAGAGGCTGTGGGTACTCTGCTTCGGGAGGAGACTTGCGCTGGGACTCATCCATAGAGATATCTTCATCCGCGGTCGGCCGACGTAATGAAGGTTGCGAAGAGAGGAAGAGAGAAAACACTGAATGAATCTGTGTTGCTAGTTCTCTGCATGTTTCTGTTGTCTTAACTCGACCATGCAGGTAGCGAGGACAATCTCACCTCGTCGGGCTGATGACAAGTGCGCCGATCTGGTTTTTCTTGAATTTCCTCTCCCTCCGTATCAGTTTCTCCAAGATCGGGATAACAAATGCTATGGTCTTTCCCGAACCAGTGACGGCTTCTACCACGACGTCCTTGTGCCGCATAAAGAGAGGTATAGTGGAGGCCTGCACTGGTGTCATCTGGGTGAACCCCATGGCCTGAATAACATCCAAGCTAAAATACATGTATCAGCTATCGGATACATCACCGGTAATGATGGCCAAAAATATTCACATCCATGGGGTCAATGTCGTCGGCAACGACGACCATAGTCCTGCCTGCGCATTCGAGCTCGACATGGCGAAAGGGGGTGGCCCAAGGACAGATGTGCTAGTGCAGTTTGTTGCGTGGGCGAGTCTACTGAACGCCTTGATCAATATATTACGTAACAATCTAAATTTGGCTATTGTAGCATTTGTTTTCCCGTTTCATGCTCTCAGTATCCCCCTGCAGTTCGACCATATATGACTGACAGATTCACAGTGGGAATGGATGAGAACATAACGGGTGCGAGATTCCGCCACGATTTGAACTTCGAGCGAGCACAATTTCAGCCAGGCCACTACCATCTCCCATAGGTCACTGTCCAGTATCAAGAACCGCCCACGGACCAAGCAGTCCACATTGGGCAAAAATAGCAAAGCTCCGAGTTAGCCTAGTATACTCGATTCTGTGCAACGAAGCACCATGCAAACTGCACACGGTAGACAGAGTGATCGTGCATATTCCCTGGTGAAATATGCATCCTAAATGAACCACTCGGAAATGCCCATGTTCGCGGCACTTGGCTGTAATGTTTTCCGTATGACCATGCAACACAGTAAGCGACGATCTAATACTCCGTTAAGCAACAATCCCCTGGGTGAACTCATGATGGATGACTTGGATTGAGGCACTAGTAGCCGTTGAGATGCTCTGGTGGATCAATTGCACGTCAATTGATGCTCCTCCTGGTTGGACACAAACCATCATACTCTCTTGCTACTGTCTACCCAACCGCCGGTAGACTCTGCGGCGCGAGCCACAAGGCGGTCATCAAGTTCATGCAGCCAGTCTCTGACAGTTACACGAACATTTTCCTGGGACAGAAGCCGAAAACAGAACCGCAGACCGTGAGGGTGGTGGATGGTTCTCCTGCCGTACTGCCAATTGCATCACCGCGAATGAGTCAATCCATATGCAGAGATTGAGTTGTACCTTTTGATAGAGATGGACAGAGTCCAGGCAGAAGCGGTAGAGGGTGGTAATTTGGGGATAACGACGGTGGAGCGCATGATTGCGGACTCAAACTTGTGTGGGATATGACGGCCGTTACTTCAAGGCGGAACCACTGCGCAGGCACGAATTTCCCAAATATAGGCAATGTTCATGAAAGTTGAAACGCGTGACCCTAAGCGGTGCTTGTGTATGCAGCTTCTGTTCAGGACCTTGAAGGTCTTCGGAGTCCAGTTGGTCTTATTGTCATCTCCTGGTTTCCTCCTTTCCAACACTCCATTTTCTTAGTTAGCGGTTTCACGGTGCACCTTGACTCCGTGCACCTTGACTACCGCTTTTTTGTACGCGAATGTCCAGCTCCGATGTGGAAACTTCGTCTGGTCGGCCTTCTTTGCACACGCTGACAAATGGCGTCCCATCTCCCCTTCCTTCTATCTCTTTTGGTCGTGACCACATTAATGAGGCCCTTTCCAAGTCTCCAGACAAGGGCGCAACCTTAGACCTGGCGAACAAGGGACTCACAGACGTCGGGGAGTATGGTGCAGAAGAGCTCGCCACCATTGAGGCAGATAGCCCCGTTGTAAGGTGCACCGTCTGGCTCCGGACTATCTCGTGAATCTCTGACTGGTCCTTTGAAGAATTGCTCTTGCTTACAACCGTCTCACGACCTTGCCTATGGCATTCGCTCTGCTCTCACATCTTCGATACCTGGTCTTGAAGAACAACAACTTTGCTGTTTTTCCCGATGTAGTACGTCCCCGTTACATCTGTCTAAGATAACTGTGTCACAATGGATGGTTCAAGTTAACTGTCATGCCTTCGCTGGAGATCCTGGATATCAGCCGCAACAAGATCAAACGATTTCCTTCTCAGCCTGGTTCTCTGGTGAAATTACGGGTAAGTATCCTGCATACTCACTCCCTTCTCGTGATTCATTAGCCCTCGCATAGGTATTTTCGATCTTCCGTAACAAATTACATAGGCTGCCATCATACCTCTGCGACTTCAAGGAATTGACTTTATTCAAGGTTGAACGAAATCCTCTTGAATGGCCCCCAAAACATGTTCTGGAGTCCAACGAGAACTTGGATGACCCTCGAACTATGAGCAAGTGGATAAGGTCCGTACAAACTTGGATTGCGGAGAACGCCCCACCTAGTGAGCGCAAGATGAGTGAAGACTCTCTCCATCATGATCTCGAAGTTCAAGAAGTTTACGCTGATGCAACAATGTGTGTTTCTCGTTATGCTACCCGATGTCGGTCCTAGACTTACCCGTTTCTTGCAGGGACATGAGCTTCGATCTCTCGCCACTTCCAACAGACGCGATCTCGCCAAGAACGAACTCATATCATACTCGTTCCATTTCGCTCGAGTCAGAGCATTCAACCTACTTCCAATTGGATGGTCCACCGTCTGGCGCGGGGCCATCGAGTTTAACTCGGCCTGATATGCTGCCGCGCCTCCACCTTAGTCCGATCCCACCAGGCGTATCCAGTAGTACTTCCACTTCCCCTTCCCGATCACCTCAGGATTATCCGGCAACTCCGGATCAAACAGTCTCCACAAATGAAAATGCCGCTCGCAAGAGCAGTGCGCATACTCGAAATGTGTCGTTCGCTGACGGTGGTTACAAGTCTTCTCGTAGTGCCAAACTCGCCAAGAAAAGCTTGCCCGATTTACGACCAGCGGTCTCACCACAGGGTACTAGTAGGGACGGTGGAGGTACAGCGTCACAACATGTTATACCAGCAGAGGCGAATGGATTAAGCAGGTTTGCAGATGTTTTTCCGAGTGTTGTCTGTTTACTCAACCGTTACTCTAGCTCACGAAATGCCACCGTATTAATTCATGATCCCCTCTCTGCGTCGCCCTTGTCAATGGTAGATCGAACTGCACCTTCCATGGATGTGGAACGCAATTCTTATTTCCGCCGGCTGTCTGCTCTCACACCAGCGAGTCTGGCCAAGACAATCCCCAATGATTTGCTCGCGCTGGTTGATGCCATCCGCAGTATTCTCTTTGCTTTGTCTCAGGTATATCAAGCCCTCCAATACTACACCGTATATGCCATCGATGAGCGATTATCTGCGGTTCTATTGAAGGTCCTTGATCCAGCCAGCATGTATATGACTCAACTGATTCAAGCCCTTGACCGGTTTGACTCGATGAGCAGGATATCTCTACCACCACCATCTGTTTGCAGAGCAGTTGTTGAAGGCTGTCGCGACAACGTCGCCGTTTTCGGCAAAGTCGTCGGAGTCCTGGCTCTCCAACTGAAAGTTCTAGCAACACATGACGACGTCCGCTACACGAGGCAAATGCTGCTGGTTCTGTACGGTGCTATGGCGGAGATCTCCGGTGCGTGGCAGGCCATAGGTGGACGCATTGAAGCTGTCAAGCCCCTCCTCCGGGAGACCCGACCGTCACATTTCACCAAATCGCACACCGCACAACTGCAGACGTCTCGAGCGGCGACTGTCGCGCCCAGCATGGACATCTCCAGGCAGCCTTCATCTGCTCCTCCCATGTCGTCGTCATCATTCCTTCCCATCCAGGAGCAGCCACGGATTCATCTGAGATCCAATACGCAAGGCTCCGTAGATATGGGAACAACCCGGGCCCGCCGCCAAGCTGGGTCGTTCAGTTCCAAGGATGTGGAAATAGGGAAGATGCTCCCGTCGTATGTGGAACCTCCCCCTCTCACGGCGGGCATCTTGAATGGCACAGGTGGACAGACACCAGTGCTACGGACCATCAGACGGTTAGCCGTACCTCCCGATTCTACTCCATCGAGCATCCCTTCGTTGTCTCCAGATCAGGAAAATCCACCTGCAGCGGCAGTTCCTGCAGCCCCCCCAGGCTGGGATACGCATTCCCGTCAGGGCTCGCAGAGTTCTATTATTGTCTCATCTTCCTCTCCTGCCATTAGTTTCAGAGAGGCTCCTTCCAGTGCCAGTACTCTGGTAGACAAGGAAGTCATACAAGCTATGAAGATGGCTGTTGAGGCTGCTCCGGCGATCTGGGAAATGATGGATGAGATTTTGCATGATGCCCAAGAGGCTAGAGATGATCTGAAGGATACATTACAGAGTGCGAGAGAAGTGACCGAACGATTGAGAGAAAATATGGGCGCTATACGGGATGGTGCTCTAACTGTCGAAGGGCGACCTTTGCATGACGACGCACATATATTTATCAAGGTGGGTGGCGTTTAATACGCACCTCGTTGTGATTGCTGATATGTGCCACGTTAGAATGTCATCCAGTTGTCGAACGCTATCAAGACGCATGGCGCCGCCCATCCACTATCCTCGACGCTACGTACCAACATGGTTAAGCTCACGAACGCCACACAAGAGTTCGTGATCTTGCTACACGTGTCGTCCTTCTCTCCGGCAACGACTCCCAGGCCTTACTCGCCCATGGTAGGAGTGATGGCCCAGCCAAGCCCACTTGGTCTACCAGAAGACGGCAGGCTCGGCGCGAATCTATCTCGCAGTCGTAGCGCACTACGCGCCACCAACCTGAAGGTTGCGTCGACGCTGAAGAGACCACCGCACAGTGCGCTACCGCACCAGACGTTCACGATTCCCAATCCGCCACGCTTCGGATCCATGAGAGACGCTGTAGAGGACTCGCCAGCGGTCCAGGCGTGATGTTTTTCATACATAGGCACCCAGTTATCTCACTTCGCACTAAGTTATCACCAGTTATTAGCATGCTACTGTCAAGCTACTGTTCATGTCCATCATTGACACTCGTAATACTCTGCTCCTTGCATCTTACATTAGTTACAGCCATAGTCAACCTGCGGTTGACTCAGATTAGTCCATTGATTCATCGTCTGTATCATCATTGCTGGGAGTGAGAATGAGATACCGTGCAAACTAGATACAAAATCATGAGTCTCTCCCCCTTGTCTTCCGTGCTCTGGCATGGTCGTCGCCGCTTTCCGCGTTGACCAGGATCCTCTCGATCTCAGCCCGAATCTCCCTAAGGTTGGCTTTCAAGGTCTTGGCGTCCTCAAACTTTCTATGCGCCTTCGCTTCCTCAACGAAAGTCTCAAGCAACGCTTCCTGCTCAAGTAGCGGCTGCAAGACGTGGGCAACCTCTGAATCAGGATCTATAACTTGCTCCTCACGGTCTTGTGGGGTCGCTTGGGGGCTCGCGGCTTTCTGCGGTTTCGGCAAGGCCTGTACAATAAGAATTGGGATATGCTCGTTAAAACATCAAACATGGAGCAACGAGCAAGGTGTGTCTGACCTGAAGCGGGAACATATGTTTCTGCAGGAAGAGATTGGCTCGTGCTAGGATTGCCTGCTGTATGCGATCCTGCGAGCTACCGGGACCGCCAGGAGGAGGGAGCTGACGTATCCGCTTGGCAAGGACATCGTATTGGCCAAAGGCATCCAGTAGGCGCTTTCTAGCAGCAGTCGCCTCGGGTGTGGGACGCTCGTGTTTACTGGAGAAAAAAATATCGTGAGAGAGGAGGGGATGAAAAGCAGAAAGACTGATACCTGAGGCTAAGCATCAGCTCCTGAAACTGGGGTAATGAATCTTCTATCTCTTTCTCGAGGTTCATGAAGGCCTGGCATAACGATCAGCGCTCAAGGATCTTGTACACAACAAATATACATACAGAATAGAGCTTGGCGAAGAGAGGTACCTCCCGCACTTCGTGCTTGTACTGCTGATGTCTGAAAAGCGCATCAATCTGTCAGAATAAATTCAACGGTGAGGGCGAAGAAGTGAACTAACAGCAAGACTGGCCGACAATCCCGACAGATCCTCACACCCTTCAAGAACTTCTCGTCCTCGCTGAGCATGTCGTCTTTCCGCCTCCCCCTCTCAGGAGGAGTGGTGCTGTGCCTTCGCACGCCATAATCGACGCCCTCGCCTACCTCCTCGACTCGTCCGGTATTTGGGTCGGCGATGAATAACAGCGAGCATGTCTGAGGACGTTGAGGGTACTTCACCGGCAGTGAACAGATAATACGGCCACAGAGACGGCAATGGTGCTTGCGGTTGGTGAGCGGGTGAAATGAGGCACTGTAATGAACAATCGGTTGGACACAGATAATGAGACAGTTGCGCCAACTTACGAGCACAGCGGGCATTGCGACACGGACGCGTCATCCTCCCACGGTGTAATAGTCTTCTCCGCATCTAGAGATGTATGAGGAACGCGGCCAAGTAGCAAGCGAAGGAAGAGTCACCTCGTATATCTCCCTTGGCACCCGGCGGCGCCTGAGCCTGCATCATCTCCTTCCACAAGTCGCTCGCGTTCTTACCCTTCAGATTAGATATGTCGAACTCGAAGATCGAGGACAAGCGCCGGTTGCTCTTTGCCGGGCGCACGACCGCCTGCGTCATCTCCTCTTTCTGCTTCTGTGCCTCTGAGGGGAAGTGCAGGCTGATGAGCTTCTCGAGTCGCCGCTCGAGCCGCGTGCGCTCGATCCGGCCGACTTCGCGGGCGACCTTGCGGACTTCCAAGAAGTCATCCGTGCGCGGGCGGTACACGCCTTTCGGTTGAAAACCAGGTCGATAGGGCGCCGACGACCGCGCGGAGGCACGGGTCTTCGCGATGGTCACAGATGTGGGTGGAGCGGGGGAGGGCGTTTGGCCAGGAGAAGGGGTCGGTATTGGCGGAAGCGGTGCACCACGTGGTTTCGGAGACGGCATCAGCGAAGAGCTGCGTGGTGGGGGAATGACATGGTTAGGGGAAGGCGCGAAGATGGATGGATGCGGCTGATTGGAGTGCGACGAAGGAGGTTGGGACGAAGATGGCTGGTCGGGCTCGAGCGAGGGTATCGAGGGCAGCGCCCTTTCGTGCGGTCCGACTGTAGGTGAGGCGACGGTTGAGGAGATACGGCTGGAGGACTGGCTAGGGATCGGTTGGTCCAGTTGGCGAGAAACGGTGGAGGCCGTGGAGGCCGTGCGAGAGTGTGCATCCGTGGGACGCAAGGGCGAGGACGTGAGAGGCATGCGTGTGGTGGCAGCGCGCAGCGGGACGTGGCGGAACGTCGATGTCTTCCTCGCCGTAGACAGTGATTTATCCGACGATGCAGCTGAGGATGAAGAAGGCCCGGCGACAGGTGAAGATACGTGTGCAACTCTCTTTCCGTTCGTGGAGCGGGATATCGCCGGTGTAGATGGTGAAGGAATAACTCTTGGTGGAACAGAGTAATCAGACTGCTGTGGTGACGATGGAGCCTCAGATGGAGAAGTCTGGCCAGACGAAGTCGCTGAGCCATTCGCGGGGAAAGAGAGACGGCGGCCGTGCTGAGATGATACACCCGCTGACGAGGCGGGTCTCACAATCACCGACGGGTCAATAGGCATGCCATACCAGCGCTTCTCGAGCGGCGACGAGCCGTCCCCCTGCTGGGACACGACGGATCCACTCCTTGAATGACCATTGACAACGAGAGCCTGGGGTCGCAGCTGAGGGGCAGCGGATTGCGGGTTGGACGAGTTGTGCCTAGAATGTCTCTTTGACTGATCGCCGTAGTGGTAAGCTCGATATTACAAACAAGGGCAACAAAACGCACCTTGTATGCCTGGTAGGGAACATAGGGCGAAGAGTCCATGGTGCGTGGTATCTGGGGAAGCGCGTATGCTCACAAGTTCATGCTTCGACTGGCGGAGTCAGCGAAGATTCAAGCACAGCCCGTCGCTGTTGTGGAGAATCCGCTTCTCACGTTGCATAACATGAAAGACGGAAGACAGACAGATATGTGGGCGCTCACCGTCAAAGAAGTCGTGAAGGGAAAGCCGCGCCGGCGAAGGAGACTCACGCGCAGTCGGTGGCAGACGCGCTCATACCTCGGCCAGGCCCCGAGGACAAGTGCTTCTCCCTTCGCTCGCCATGTCCGCACCCACTGGCATCGTAGTATCCCAGGAGCTCTCTTCTGCATTCTCGGATGCTGTAGATTCGAATAACACAAGATTCCTCAAGATTTCAATCCGAAATGGTCTCTGATCGTCTCCGTTTTGTGCGCTTGTCTTTGCAGCTCATATCCTCGCCGTGCCACCAGAATCTCTCGTTCCGGAAGGCTCTTTCCCACCCTCTGGAACACTGGACGAAGATCTGGATAAGCTAGAGGCCATCTTGGAGGATGACGTTCCCGCGTATGTTCTCGTTAGGTTGGGCGACCAGCCCACCGAGTGGTTGGTAGTAAACTATGTCCCCGATTCTGCGAAGGTCCGAGACAAAGTATGTATTTAGTGTGTGCCTCATTTATACGCTACGACAGTCATTCCGAATATGTTTTCCAGATGTTGTATGCTGCGACGAGGATCACCTTGACCAAGTCTCTCGGGTCGGCCCACTTCACGGACAGTCTCTTCGCCACCAGCAAGGGCGACTTATCTGCAGATGCGTACGTGAAACATAGACTCCACTTAGCTGCTCCCAAACCTATGAGCGATCGTGAGAAGGAGATGGCTGAGGTCAAGGCCGCCGAGCGTCAAAGCGGCGGCGCTTACAACGGAAGTAGAGCAAGGCAGAATCACGTAGGGACCGGCGTCGGCCTGAAGTGGACAGAGGACGTCGAGAATGTTATCAAAGAACTGGGCTCAGGAGAGGGAGCAGCCCTGGCTCTTCTTGTGAGAGTTCATGTTAACGACTCAAGAAGCTAGGACTGATCGTATCTTGTAGAGCATTGACCCGCCTTCGGAGACGTTGGTTCTGTCTTCCCTGACAGAGTGCGCCGTCGACGGCCTGAGTGCTGCGCTGCCGACGTCCGGACCTTGTAGGTGTTTCTCGTCCTAGCCGTACCCGCACTTACAGATATGTGCTCAGCTTTTGCATTCTTCGCGTGGCCGCAAAGTATCACCTCACCTCCCCGCCGAGAGATCGGTGTGTGATCTGCGCGTTATGTTATGACCGAGTAACGCATATTCTAACCTTTGTGCGCTCAGTATTCATCTACTGCTGTCCTTCTTCCTCTCCTATCAAGCACCGGATGCTCTACTCCTCAGGCTCTTCTTCAGTCTTCCAATCTGCCAAGGACATTCTCTCATCCACAGGCACGTCTTCCGTACTGGCGTCTCGCAAGGTTGAGACGTCAGATCCGCACGAATTGACCGAGAATCACCTGGCGTCTGAGCTGGGGTTAACGAGCGCACCTGCCGGAGGGAGTTCGCTCACAGAAGAAGCGGAGAAGAAGCCATTTGCCAGGCCCCGAGGCCCTGCGCGGAAGCGATGACCGTCGGACCTTCGGCGGTGTACGTCTGACTCACAAATGTACTATAGAAGTTTGTAGGCGCGGACGATGTAAACGTTACACTTACATAAGTAGGCACTGGAAGAACGTGGGAGACGGAGTGCTAGATACAGAGAGGCGTGCGCCGCGTGTCTGCGTGTAGTACTTGAACTGATCGCCAAGTTTAAGCCGGCACCATCACATGAACGGCAGCGCTACCTACATAAACCTCAGCAGATTAGGATGCACTCCCTCCAACTTCTCTGTCAGCCCTCTCCGCGACTGAAACATGCTCGCGACGCGATGCGGATGTGCGGCGCAGTTCGCTCCGGCGCGATGCTCACTGCGTGTCACCGCCGGCGTCGTCGTCCAGCTGAGGGTCAGACACTACAGCACTCCTACTGACATCCCGGTGCCAAACAAAACAAAGGTATGGGACTCCGTCGATGACGCAGTCAAGGACGTCAAGTCCGGGGACGTGCTTCTCGCTGGGGGTGAGCCGCGCACTCCTTCCGTTGTTCTGACGGTGACTGACTGCGAGTTCTCTAGGTTTTGGATTGTGTGGGACACCAGGTCTGGCATGGTAGCATTGCCGTGCGGTGGTAATTCCACTGACTGTGCATGATGTATGTCAGATACCCTGATCGCGGCGTTGGCAAAACGGGGAGAGATCAGGGACCTCACTGCGGTGTCAAATAATGCTGGGTCAGGAGAACTTGGTCTTGGTATGCTAACATGCTCTGCGCTAACCCATATGCACTGATATTTACTGCAGGGAAACTTCTTCACAGTGGCCAAGTTGGCAAGATGATGGCGTCGTATATCGGAGGGTAAGCACTCGCATACACTCAACTCAATAATTCTCAGCGAAACACGACAGAAATAAGTACTTCGAGAACCTATACCTCACAGGACACATCTCCCTCGAGCTGATTCCTCAAGGTACGCTCGTAGGTCGCATGAATGCCCACGCTGCGGGTATCCCCGCGTTCTACACGCCCACCGGCGCGTCGACGGCCATCGAGCACGGGTCTATTCCCGTCCGATATAAAGAGGGTGGCATGTCAGCGGGCGTCGCGATCCCAGGCAACAAGAAGGAGGCGCGCGAGTTCAACGGCAAGCGATACGTGCTCGAGCCTGCGATTGCCGGGGACGTCGCTTTCATTCGGGCGTGGAAAGTGGACGAGATTGGCAACTGTGTCTTCAGGTATGTCCTGCCTGCCGTGGTGTGCGCGAGAGTTTCTGATTGCTCTGTCCTGCAGATATACTGCGAATAACTTCTCGGCAACGATGGCACGCAATGCGAAGCTAACCATTGTCGAGGCAAGCTGGCCTTGTATTTGCGGTTTCACAGGAACTGACGTTTGATAGCTAGGCTGAGAACATCGTGCCCGTAGGTTCACTTTCGCCGAACGCGATTCACGTGCCAGCAATCTACATCAACCGTATTGTCAAGTCCACCGAGCCGAAGGCGATCGAGATTACGACCTTGGCTTCAGACCACTCCTCGGAAGAAGACTTGTCGTCGCTGACGCCAGAAAAGAAGGCAGCGAAAGAGCAAAGGCACCGAATTGCGATGCGCGCGGCGCAAGAGATCAAGGATGGTTTTCACGTCAACCTAGGTATTGGCATGCCCACGCTCGTGCCGGAGGTGCGTCGCTCATGGCCGAACGACGGAATCTGTTTATAAAGTGGAGTTGCTAGTTCCTCCCGCCTGGCGTGCGCGTCTGGCTACAGAGCGAGAATGGTATCCTGGGCATGGGCCCATATCCGACGAAAACGCAGCTTGACGCGTACGTTCGCTGATGTGAAGTCAAAAGACAAGCTGACAATATCCGCAAAGCGACATTATAAACGCCGGCAAAGAAACTGTAACTCTTTTGCCCGGTGCATCCGTATTTGGTACGCCTGCGAGTTTCCGATGTACTGCATATACCGGGCGCTTGACAAACGCGATCTACAGATTCAAATGAATCGTTTTCAATGATTCGTGGCGGTCACATTGACGTCGCCATCCTCGGAGTGAGTCGGGCAGATCTCAGAGGAAGCGCACGATCTAATTGAATATCCCATTCAGGCAATGCAAGTGTCGCAAGCGGGGGACATTGCCAACTTCATGATCCCGGGGAAGATGGTGAAGGGAATCGGCGGCGCGATGGACCTGGTATCGAATCCGGACAAGACGAAGGTGATCGCGGTCATGGAGCACACCGCGAGGGATGGCAGCCCGAAGATTCTGGCGGAGTGTGCGCTGCCGCTAACGGGCGCGCGGACGGTGAGCCAGATCATCACGGAGCTGGCGGTGTTCGATGTGGATAGGCATGCGGGAGAGCTGCATCTGACCGAGCTGGCGGAGGGCGTGTCACTGCAGGAGGTGAAGGCGAAGACAGGCTGTGAGTTCAAGGTCGCACCCCATCTACTGTAGGCGCGGCGGCTGTGTATATCGCTGCAATACATTACATTTATTCTCGCCGTTGCTGCCGCGGAGCGTTGGAATAACGATAAGAAAGTACAGGTGACCTGGTGGATGGTGGTTGCTGTCGATCGCTGTGTCGGAGTAGTCAACGTGCTCTGCAGGTCTTACTTGTTCATGCAGAATCCTCAAACACTTCCAGCAATTGAATGTGCGATGAAACACACCAATGGTACTATGTCCTGAAAACGGGCGAAACTGATACGTTGAGTTATACACTAAATGTACGGAAACTGTAGGCGGGTCGAAGACACCAGTCCCACGGACGACGCAGAAACCCACGGTGGGAGAGACGCGATCACGCGTGTCAGCCCACCGTGCGATTGAGATAGCTGCGTCTGCGATGCCAAGAAGGCGGGAAGGCGCGCAGCAGATGCGCGTGCCCCCCGAACTCGGCGGGCGAGAATACGGTACTGGGAACGCGAGCGATGTGGGGACGGGAGGGACTAGAGAATCGCGGCGAGCGACGGTGTTAGTGGGAGTGACATGTAAAGATGTCGAGCTTGATCCATGAACACCGGCTACAGCTGCAGCGGTGGTTGCGATGTGACCGGTCTCATCTGCACTGCCGCCGATCGCAGTCGGTGTGGAGGGCGAGGTGCTTTTGTGCGCGACGTACACGCCGAGGCAGATGGCGCCGATGATGACCTAGGGCAGGGTTTACCATGCACGGAGACGAGGAGCGGGAGACATACCACAAGCAGGATCATACCCATAATGAAGACCCACCGAGACATGCGAGAAGAACCAGTCACGGTCTTCTTTAACCACGCACTGATGCGAGACATTGAGCGGGAGGTGGAAGAGTAAGGTGAGCGGAAACGGGGGGGGGCATACCTTTGCTTCTGGGCCTACGGTTTCCGGTTGTCCTCCTTGGCAATCATGCTGAACCGTCTCCAGAATTCTTCGCCCTGGCGAGCGCCGCGCCTGGGGAGGAGAGTCTCTTCCCCATTGCCACGGAGGATGGCCCGGGGCTGGACTTCGGCGAACTTGACGTCGCGGGTAGCGGGAGCGTTGGAAGGATGGATGAAGGCGGGTTTGACGGGCGTCATGGGTGGCTGAAGCGGATGGGGAGTGCTGGGTATGCTGGGGGTGCCCTGACGGGCGACGAGGCGAGGGGCTTGGGGAACTGGAGCTGGGACATCTCCGGGGAGGATGTCTGGCGACCGTCTGGGACGGCAACGCGACTGGGCTGAGCGAGGCCGAGGGCGGCTATGGGCGCAGCATATCCGGCTTGGGTGAGGCGAGCGGGATGGGCTGCTGCTGGGGCTGCATCTGCATTCTGGGGCCTTTATACTCCATGCTGTCGTCAAACAGGTTCTGTCCGCTTACTCCGGGGCACGTTTAGCGGTTGAAAGAAACTGTTTTGTCCATTAAGTGACCACAGTCGAATGTCAAAATTCAGGCCACCGTTTGACAATTCCACAAAGGCGAGGCCAATACGGTCTCTAGAGCGAGGAAGACGAGCGATAGAATCTAGAGAGCTTGGGAAGCTGCATACAATGCGATGAGTTCGATATGATTGGCAGTAAGAAGTAGCGTAGTATACGCATAGAGCGTCCCAACAAAACGCAGTAACACGATAGCGACTTTCGACGAAAATGATTAGGGAAGCATAAAGTAGGGGACCCACAATTATTAGCGAGCGATTATTGTACCTGCAATCTACACCAGACATTCTAAGGCTCAATCTGCCCCTGCTTCATGGCCGCGATCTTCGCCGTCTCGACGTACTCCTGTATCGACTGGACAAGCGATAACGTCGGCTGGAGTGTGACGGATACCTTGCCGTACATAGTCTCTTGCTGGACACGTACCGCTTCCCGAATGCTCTGCGTGAAATCATCCAAGGTATTCTTGACATCGTTGCGGATCGGTTGAACCATATCTTCGGACACCCGCTCCACTAGTTCCTCGAAAACGAACTGAGGGAACATGGTTGGAGTAGGGGAGGAGCGCGCCTCCTCCAGCCTGGCAAAGCTCTTACGGAGCCTGGCTAACTCTGCATCCAGCGCGTCCTGGTCTTTTTGCAACCTTGCGCCGTTCTGCTGTACCTGTATGCAACAACCACCTTCACCGACGTGAAACAGCAGGGCTGGGTGCAACATACCTCAGCAAGCTCCATTTTTAGAAATTCCCTCTCCGCCCTGAGACCGAAATGTTCGTGCCAACCCTGCGCATCGCGTACCTTGAGCTCATGAATATCGTCCCGAGCGCTTTTCATCTGGCTCTCGAAGACTTCGAGTTTGTCAGAGAGCTCTTTAACGCATTGTTCGGGACCGGTTGTAGGTGGGGTGGGCCGGACTTCTCCATCCTCAATGGGCGAAGGGGCAGCTGGTCGACCACGTTCTATGCTCCCCTCAGCGTCTACCTGAAGACCAGAGTTTTCCTTGTTGAACTGCTCGTGCAGCTTGGGCAGACAGCTTGCATGCAGTTCTTGCAGGTCGCTCTCCAGCTCCTCCAACCTCACCTCTACCGCCGCCATTCGCTCCGCAGATGCAGCAAAGGTCTCAGAGACTGCTGGCTGGTCGCGGACATCAGCTACAGGTGACAGGTTGCACTTGTGTTTGTTGCCCGCAGATGATTCAGCTTCGGCCTGAAGCTGCTGAACGACTGGTCGGATGAAATCCAGCCAGACCCGAACTTCCTCAGCGTACGTCTTGAAGTCCTCGGCCCCCACTGAGATGTCATCGGCCGAAGATGGGGGAACGAGTGGATATGCTGCCAGGATGTTCTGTTTCTTTAGGAGCTGCTTCTCCACCTCCCGGAGCTGTTGATCATTGTGCTTGCGCATCCCCTCGAGCCGCTGAATCGCCCTCTCACCTGCACTCACAAACTGCCGCGATCTCTGTAATTTCCGGATACGGTTGCGCTCTTCCTCCAAGCTGCACTGCTTCTGCATGTAGTGCACTGTTTGGGCAACAGTTCTGTATAATGCCTAATGAATGCTGAGCTTGTGGACGAAGTATGAGATACCTACTCCAGGAATTTCTCCCGTGAAGTGCGACCACTGGCAGACGAATCAGTAGTCGACGGAGTTGGCGACGGTGGACGCGCACTGCCACCTCCGATATCCTCAGAAGGATGTTCGGTCCCAGAGGCGCAAGTAGGCGAGATCAATGCAGCGAATGGAGACACCAACGTATCTGACGCAGAGGCAGGTGCCGCCGTCTTGCTGTACCCTCGGCTAGCGCCCCAAATATCCGACGCAGAAACGGGTGTTGGTTCGCTGTACCCTGTGCTAGTACCCCAAGAATCTACTGCAGCAGGCTTGCTGTGCCCCTCGCCAGCGCCGCCCCAGGATTCAGCGTCGCGTGGAGAGTCAGTACTGAGCGAGCCCGCACCAGATGGAACGTTATTACTCTTCCCTTTTGCAGAGGGATTGGCGTGCGCGACAGTTGACCCGTTCGTGTCAGGGCCTGTGTCACCCCTGCTTCCTCCACCTTCATTCACGTTTGGATCTACCCAGCCGGTACTTTTAGCTCCCCAGTCAGCGTTGGGACTTCCCCAGCCTGCATTAGGGGCACCCCAGTCTGCATTAGAGGCACCCCAGTCTGCATTAGAGGCACCCCAGTCTGCATTAGAGGCGCCCCAGTCTGCATTGGCGTTACCCTGACCAGTATTAGAGCTACCCCAATCGGGCTCAGGCTCCTTGCGGCTGCTGGAAAATGAAGAGGTGTTGTTGTTGTCCGGGGTAAGGAAGCTCTTGGGCGTGATGGAGGAGCTGTTCGCGCCAGTGGTGAAGCTCGACGCGGAGCCAAAGCTCGGGCCCCATTCACTGCCCGTGTTGGCTCTGCTCAAACCGCGCCCGCGCCCGCGTGCTCCGCCACGTTCACCTCTGTGCTGGTCCTGTGTCAGAGACGGGAGTAAGATAACGAGGAGAATGGCAGCAGTGAGTGATAAGATAGGTGGCTCGAGTATACGGACGAAACAAACCAGTTGGTGTCGCGAAGGTGTAGCCGAGGCCCACTGGGGATCGCTAGGGTGCACAAAATTGCACCCTCGGCCCTGTCTGCGGCAACCGTCCTGATGGGGGTTCCCATTTTCGTCGTACCACTAAGTGACGGATGAGCGGATCCCAGACGTTGGAGGATGAGTGGGCTTACCATGCAACGGATATGCATGGCAGTTGAATTTGTCGCGCAAAGGGCAAGGCGAAAAAGTGGCTCGAGGAGGTTCGCGAGACTTTGTGTATGGCAGTGGAGTCGCTGAAAGTGCAGGAAGCTTCTCGCGAGTCGATCGCGGACGGAGAGATCAGTTTGTGCACCGTCAGGGTCGCCGGGGTGCCGCGGGAGTCAGAGCTGGAGAGCTGAGACACGAGGGGATCGTCGTGGAGGATGGTGGAGTAGGCGAGGAGCAACACGTTCTGTCCAAGAGACGGTCAGGATCTGCAATTGCGTTTCTGCGCATGCAGTCGCCGATTATAGGATTTGATTTCGACTTCGGCGATCACATGCACACTACAAATTCTGAAAAGTCCGGTGTATTGCAGCACTAGATATTCTACACTACCAATCCTCGAAGTATCGTAAGCAGATCAGAGAGCGTAACCGTAAAGCCGTGCTGGGTCCTTGTCCCAGGGAGTCGTGTCGTCAGTAAGGCGGATACAAGGTGTGGGGTGTCGCGTGGGTAAGCAAGAGGGCAAGGACGAGCACCAAAGGAAACAGCGGGAGCAGTAGGCGTAGATAGATGGCCGCATGCCGAAACGAACGGAAGTTACATAGAGCAAAATAGAATGAAGGTAATAAAAGCGAGAGGATAGCTTCCCGAAACGATCAAGGCATCATTGGCGTCGCACACTCGTCAAATCGTCGAAGAAAAACTCAACATCGGGGACGCATCACCATCCACCCCACCATGCATTTGGCTGTCGCCGTCCAGGGCGCACAACCGTCACCGTCTGGTGCTCTTCCACTTCTGGCTCAAGCTCGGGTTCCTCCTCAATGACAACCTCAACAGCGGTGGTTCGTGGACTGTGGGTAGTGGAAGACGAGGACGAGACCAGGACAGGAGTGGGTGAAGCCGCGCGGCGGGTATTCGCAGGTGGGGGAACAGTGACCGTTTCAGCAGGGGGCTGGTGTGTGTGGTGATGAGTATGTGTGATGGTCTTCGTTTCGGTTGCTATCTCGAGGGCCGTCTCGGTGAGAATCAGAGGGGGAGGAAGGGCTTGAAAGGGAAGGGGGGCCTGTCACAAAGAAATAATTCATGGTCAGCACACGCATTGGAAACGAGGATGGGAGTGTAAACTGAAAACCGGTCTGCACGCGAGCCTATCCACGATCGGGTAGTCGTCACGCTCAGTGACTATATGCACAACGTATGTCACGTGTACGCGTTTGTTTCCGCCACGCGTCGAACGCGCCGATCGATGGTTGGAAGGCAAGACACACAGACTGGGCATCAGTGTACGACAGAGGACAAGGGGGACAAAGATAGAAACACCGTGGTCCCCCAAGCCCAGCGACGAAGGGAGGGGAGGGGCTGACGGAGGAAACGAACTGTACATAATAACGAAGTGAGAATGAATAAACGACGGCATGGGGTCCCCCTTCGTCTCAGAGCTCGGAGCGGCGCTGGATAGGCGGGGGTGGCGGTACCTTGGATTTCCATCTCGCGCCTGCCGGTTCGTATATGACCTCTTCTTCGACAGTAGGATCCTCGTTGTTCAAGGCGCTAGAAACGCGACAGATCAGTGAACGTATTCGCGACGCAGTCCCGGTGTAACACTTACACAAGCTGCTCCATAATCCACCCTTCGCGCCGCGACGCGTCGTGCTCGCGTCGGTTGACTGCCTCTTCACGCCTGCTGATCTCGCGCTCGCGCTCGGCAATTTTGAGCTCGCGATCAAGGATATCCTCCGCACGAACGCGGGCCTGGTCCCACCACCCGGGCGGGGTAAGCGACTCCTCCTTCACGACTTCCTTAATGACAGTCTGAGCGGGAGGAGGAGCCTCGGTGATCTTTTCAACGACGGTAGGGCAAGGCGGGCAAACCGCCTGGGACGGCAGAACACCTCCGGGAGCACCAGCGAGAAGCTCAGCTTCACGACGAGCAACCTCAGCTTCGCGCATGGCGACATTGCTTTCACGAGCAATGAGCGCTTGCGAGCGTTTTGGTGTGAGGAGACCTAGGATGCCTTGGCTCTGGGGATCACCCGGGTTGCCGGTGGGCACTGCACCCTCCCTACTGGAGGGTAATGAGAGCATGATGGCGAGTACGGCGAGGACGAGTGAGAGGACGAGAAGGAGGGTGGTCGAAGAAATTGTACGGTGGTGGTGGTGTCGAGAGGAACGCTCACTGCGCTCTCTCTCGCGCTCCCTGTGCGACGACGAGGGCTGTGCCATCCTGACGCTAACGGAGTTCGAGGGCGACAAGGAGGAAGTAGCGGCTCTGAATGTGGACGTTATGGCGAACGACGGAACGGCAGAACGAGGGGGTAACGCGATTTCGTGAAGGAGGAGACAAAGCGGGAGTCGTTAGATGGTACACGGGAGACAATGGGGAAGGAGGAGGGGAAAGGCGGAAGTTGATGCTGCTCGCTCAATGTTCATTTTTCAACATCTGCTTGTCCAGATTAGGCAGTCATCATGCACAAATAACCATAAATTAACCCCGACACGTGTCCGGATCACCCTGATAGTGTCACGTTGTCCCTGTCACCCCCGAATAAAACAATTGAGCCTCCTCATATGCAGCCTCTTCATTGGTCAGAAGCCCCACTCTTCCATGCGGTCTTTCTGTCGGACCACGACTCCAGGCAATTTTTTGCCCAGAAGAGCTCAGAGTTTGGATCTCACTCTCGGTGACCGGTGACACGTCACACACTGAAACTGTCACTCCACGTGGTCACACGTGTCACCAACGCGCTTGATACAGGTCACGTTCGCGATTGGCAGTCAAAGCCGCACGCCGCTCAGGTTTGCGCGTCGCCTCTGTCCATTTCGCCATCATGTCTCTCCGCCGACTCGCCCAGCATAACGTTACTGGGGTTCCAGTCACGCCGCGTACATCCAGCTCGGCCTCGTCGTCTGGTGCGGCGTCCCCGGTGCCTTCTACTCCCGTCCGCCCGCCGTCCACACCTCGCACACGCCTCGTGTACCCCATCTCTCCAGTCTCCTCCCCGTCTTTGTCTGCGTCAGTTGCCTTTGACTGGGATGCGGTACGTTTGCGTCGAACTCCGCCGTACGCTACTCCTCAGCGTGTAAAGGCGCTCCGTAAAAGCGATGTGGGCACGCCTGGGTCGACAAAAGCCACGCCGAGTAAACGAGTAGTGCGGAAAAAAGGATTTGTCGAGCGGTATGCTATTTTCATTCACCCAAGTTGCGTATTGTTCCAAATTGATTCAGGTAACGTCTACTTTACAGAATCACCTCCCTTCCATCGAGGATCGCGTTTGAAATCGCCCTCTTCCCGCACAATGTCCCACTGCCCGCTCCCAAGACCTCAGCATATCTGCTTGGTGGTTTTGCCCACTTCATGCATCTTTGCATATGCGTCTCCCAGATTCGCCGCGTCCCTGATTCGGACCTCGGCTGGGAGGATATGTACCGCGAGGGCGAGGGGGATTCATGGTTTGACTGGGTGCGCACTTCCCATTGATTCGATCCCCGAGCTTCGCTGATTTAATCCACGCTTTTACCTGTCTCTATTGCAGACCGTGCCCACAACCGCTCTTCTCTTCGCTGTCGCGATCCTCAATACAATGTACCTTTTCACACGTACGCGGCTGTATCAGCTCAACCTCGCGACCGAGCCTGTCTCTTCCCCGCATGCTACATTCGTAGAACGGCCTCGCGTTGTGCGGGCACACGACGATGACGACGATGACTTCGGCCCTGCGAAACCAACTTCCGCGCGCTTCATGTCTTTCTTCTCCTCGGCATTCTGGAGTCTCTGGCGTGCCTTCGTTATATCCGTCCGTTTCTTGCTAAATTTCAGTCCATCGACGGACCGCACGCCTGCTAGGAGACGAAGGGCGGAACGCCTGCAGCAGCTGGAGGTCTGGGCGCCCGGTGAGCTCGAGAACGTCCTTTTTGCGATATATTCTCCAGTGCATGCGCTACTGTGGACGGCGGTGTCCAGTGCAAATTGGATGCGAATGCTTATCGTAATGGCCGTGGTCAGCGCACAGGTACGCTGGTCTACGTTATTTCTTGAATACGGGATTGACGTGTTGTATTCAGCTGCGTGCGGTGACATATTCGTACGAAGCACTCCTCAAGGACCGCACAATTATCGCTGCGGAAGTACTCCATGAGTATGACGAAAAGGTGTGTCAAATTGTCCTATCTGGCGAACATTTTGCTGATGATGTTAAATTGCTAGTTTGTGTTCCCTCGTGTGAACCCCGTTCGTAAAGATGCAGCGGTGATGACACACCAGGCAGAGATGGTTGATTTTGAGTAGATGGTTCGATGTGCCGTCGGTTTGGACTTTCGTTCCTGCATTTCGTTGGCTATGTCGCTATGATCAGACAATCCGTCATCTCACTGCATGCTTTGGAAGTCTCATTTGTACAATTACCACGTGGAACTATATCATATCGTCTAACCCGGAACTTGACGAGAGTTTGTGTCGTCTGCAGGCATCTGAACTTGGGAAAGTGATAACCGGCAGATCCTGGGACGTATGCAGAAACGCGACTCGCGTCGGGACACGTGCTGACTGACTTGGGCGCTAATCCATTAGTTCCCTCTTCTGCTGTTCACAATCCACTTCGCCCTTCTGGCGGCACCTCCTTCCCCTCACACGCCCTGCTTCCCAGTGGCGATCAGGTCACGCTGGACTCCTGTATTTTCCGAGTTCTTCCCCTGCAGCGTCAGCATAGTCCACGTTCCAACTTGCCTTGGATGGACCACGACGATCACGAAGCAGTACTGGACCTTTCCGATGTCGTACACGACGAACCTCTGGGTGAGGAAGACGAGACTCACCTCGCTGATACACAGCTACACCCCTTCTCCGCCCATCCCATTCTGGATCCTGGTTTCAACGTGCTGCACGGCGCCGCGTCGGACGCACCGGATTCGCACTTTTCTGTCCCCGGAATGGGCATGCCGTCGTTCTCGGTCGAACAGCTCGAGCGCGAGATCGCAACCTTGCTTCACCAAAACGCGTCCGCGGCGTCGGTGGCTCTGCTCAATGCGGCCCAGCAGAAGCAGGCGGAGGAGCACACACACGACGTGGCGGGTGATGTAGGCCTCGCAGAGGGCCTTGGTGGGGTCCTAAGCCTGAACCTGAACGGTCTCGCAGCGGTGCTGCAGGCGGCGCAAGCCCAGGCAGCGGAGAACGAGCGCGTGGCGGAAGCGCTCGCCGCGGAGCACCCCGAGCTCGCACGTCGAAGAGAGGAGGAAGAGCAGGAGAAGAAGACCACCCGCAGTGCGCCCGCGTTTCACTCGCTTACTGCTGACCACAGTACACCACTGCTCTCGGGGAGCGGGAACGTCAGCGGGGCCGAGGGCTCGGAGTTTCTGTATGATGACGAAGGCGAGAGTGAGGGCGATGACCTGCAGATGCAAGGCTCGTCCATGTCCCGCGTGAGGTCGCCATCCGTACCAACTGGAGAACCCTCTCCCGGCCCAGCGGACTTCTCTGATATCACGGACATACTCAATCATTTCACGCAATTTGGTGGCGAACCAGAAGACACGCAACCGTTGCCCTCGGAAACACCGCCTCCACTATTTCGCTACGATACTCTCCCATCTGAGGACAATTGTGAGCCTGACGTCCCTTACGATCAGCTAGAGCCCGACACTCCAGTAGCCTCCACATCGTCCCGACCCCGTTCGGCAAGCGAGACCAATGGGTCCCATGGGACGAGTGTTATAAAACGGGGCGAGCGAGGCGAACAGGTCTGACGGGCCCAACGCCTCGAAGGGGAGAAGGGGAAGAAGAGCCCAGAGAAGAATGACAAGGGCGACAAATCCGCGCAGGATCACTATTGCGAGCAGTGCGACAAGACGTTCACCCGCAGAAGCGACTTGGGTCGGCACATGCGCATTCATACAGGCGAGCGCCCATTTACCTGCGAGGTTGAAGGATGCGGGAAGACCTTCATTCAGGTGAGGCTGCGCGTTTCTACGCTGTCAGTAAGTTTAAATATGCAACTGATCATTCATCCGGTTCGTGTGTGTACAGCGTTCTGCGCTACATGTTCACATGCGGGTTCATACGGGAGAGAAACCTCATACCTGCGAATACCCTGGTTGTGGGAAGACTTTCGGCGACTCGAGTAGTCTCGCGAGACATCGCCGGACGCATACTGGGAAGCGGCCATACAAGTGCGAAGATCCAGTGTGCGATAAGACGTTTACCCGACGCACTACGTTAACCGCACACATGAGAACACACGATCCAACATGGGAGCCAGATCCAAATATGTGCGTGTGTTACCTTTTTCTGTGCCGCCCAATAAATAGACGCTGATTGGTTTACAGAAAATACAACTTCAAGGCGAAGAAGCCCAAGCTGGACAGCGGTGACGACGAGCAGGAGCTGGAAGAGTCGGTGCGGACAATCTCTGCGTTGTTTGGCCAAAGCGATATGAACGGGATCACGCCTCATTCGCTACAGTTACGGCCAAGGGACAACGGCGTAGACCCTCAGGTGGCGGCGAGCATCAGCGCCGAGCTTGCTGCTGCATTGGCCAAGGCGCAAAGCCGAATATATATTCGAGGACGAGGAAGACGACGGAGAGGAATCCAGAGAGGAGACAGCTGTCGGCCTAAAATATCAGTGGGATTAGGGAGGATGATACGTCGCCTACGGATGGTCCCGATGAAGGAACTTCTGTATCCAGACGATCATGGGCAGGTAGGGGGTTCAAACGCACATTCATCGCTGGTGGAATAGGCCGGGACAAGATGAATGCGCCGAGGAGTTCTCCGTTCCGCTGCGGGCGCGGAGAGGCAAGGAAGCCGGTGAAAGGTGCGACTGGGCTAAAGAGGAAGCGATGACTGATTGCGGGCTGGTACTGTATGACGCTTGTAATGTCAATGCACATCATTGTTAATTTCTTCTGGAACTAGATGGGTCTCTGTCGGATGCTTGGGTGATGCTGCTCACCAAGACGTACGTGATATTGTCTATCTCACTGGTCCTTGTTCGCGTAGTACCAGCTCATTTTGCGCAATTAATCTCAGCTGCAGCGGAAACGGAGACGGAGGTGACACGGTCACGCATATGGTCACATGATCTTCCATCAAGATTACGAAGTCCCAGATGGGACAAGTTCTCCTCACCATATTCCAGGCGTTCAGTCCGAAAAGCTCCGGATACAGTCGCTCTCCCGACTTATAAGCTGGTGCAGGACTTCCCAGCCATCTTCGTTTCCTCGTCTTCCTTTTATCTGCTCAGCAATGTTCGGAGAAGCACCGCCAAGCGCTGATATCATCACCCTTACGCGGTATGTCCAACAGACTTTTATGTTTCAGTCAAAAAATTGACGTGCGTATTCAGCCATGTCTTGAACGACCAGTTCAGCTTGGGTGCGACAGCAACCGGTGATTTAACCCTCCTTCTCAACGCTATCCAAACCACCTCCAAATTTATCGCCACGAACGTCCGTAAAGCGCGTCTCATAAACCTGTATGTATTTCGACTCCTATGTCCTTCGCGACCGGAATATGGATGCTCACGCGCCCAGTATCGGTCTGGCTGCGAGACGAACGTGCAGGGGGAGGAGCAGAAGAAGCTTGATGTGCTCTCAAACGACATCATGGTCAACGCTCTCCGTGCTTCTGGCAAGACGGCGGTACTCGTGTCTGAGGAGCTTGACGAGGCGGTGCTCATAGACGACAGGCACAAGGGTAAGTACTGTGTCGTCTTTGACCCGCTGGACGGTAGCAGCAACATCGATGCTGGTGTGAACATCGGTACCATCTTCGGGATATATCATATTGTGAGTCCGGTCGGTTCCCGGCTGGGCCTCAGGGGGCCCCGCATCCGCTATGTGAGGGCGTGATACTGACGATTTGTGAAGGCGCCGGGATCGACGGGAACGGTACAGGATGTACTCAGACCTGGAAGCGACATGGTTGCGGCGGGTTACACGATGTGAGTGCGTCGCGTCTGTCTTCCGAGAGTGTTGCTGAGACCATGTGCTGTAGGTACGGATCATCGGCAAACCTGGTCCTCACTACTGGTCATGGCGTTAATGGATACACGCTCGACGCAGCCCTTGGGGAGTTCATTCTCACCCACCCCGACGTACGTTTCTTTTATCTTCTTGTTACTCCCCGTGATCCTCAATATTCTACAGATTAAGATCCCGCCGCGCGGAAGATCTATTCCTTCAACGAAGGAAATTCGATGTACTTCCACACACCCGTTATTAACTACTTGAACAGCATCAAGTTTCCCCCTGTGGGCAAGTTACCCTACAGCGCCCGGTACATTGGGTCGATGGTCGCCGATGTGCACCGTACGCTGCTGTACGGTGGGATCTTCGGGTACCCCGACGATAAGAAGTCGAAGAGCGGAAAGTTACGGCTCCTTTATGAGGCATTCCCCATGGCGTTCCTGATTGAGCAGGTATTTGCGATTCCCATCATCGTCGTGGTGTGTAGATTGCTAACGTCATGCAGGCTGGTGGGCTCGCGACTACCGGGAGGCAACGTATCCTTGACATTGTGCCCAAGAGTATCCATGAACGCTGCCCGGTGTTCCTTGGAAGCAAGGATGACGTGCAGGATGTGATAAAGTTCTTCCAGGAGGACGGGAAGGCACAGGCATAAGCGACGAAATTCGTGTAGGATACCTCGGGGATCAGCCTAACATGTATTAGTATATTGTATGGTCTGCGTACATCACCTATCAGATCGACAATGTATTCCTCTATACACCGGAGCGTCTAGTTTCGAGAGGAACCAGATAGCAGACGGATGCCGAGACGTTGGAGACGCGCTAATAAAGGACGCGTTGAGCCATGTGACTCAAAGAAATATGGGCGCTCAAGCTTCAAGTTGCGCTCAAGTTGAATAGTTCCTGCCAGTGCTGAATCCTGCACTTCAAAGCTGTGGTCGCCGACGGTGAGCGGGTGGTGGTCGACTTTGAACATGGTGTTCCCACTATGGCGAGTGCGCCCCTCGCATCTATACCTGCGTTGTAGCGGCATCCACGCTCGCCGATGCCTGTCTACACCCAGATCCACGCTCAGTCCTCCGACCGTAAATCTCTTGGGCGCGGAATATCCTACAGATACCACCACTAATGTCACGTCCTCCATCTCGTCAAAACTCGGCCGTAATCTGCACCTCCAGTCTGCGCACCCGCTTGGCATCCTCCGACACCTCGTCGAGTCCCATTTCCACGACTTCACAGCTTTCTCGCAGTTCTCTCCGCTCGTCACCCCGGCAAAGAACTTCGACGACCTCGGCTTCCCGCTCGACCACCCTGGGCGCTCTCTGACGGATAGCTACTATGTCAACCGTGACCTGATGCTTCGCACGCACACGTCCGCGCACGAGGTGGAGGTCTTCGCGCAGGGCGTGCGCGCGTGGTTACTCTCCGCCGACGTGTATCGCCGTGATGAGATCGACGCGTCGCACTACCCCGTTTTCCACCAGATGGAGGGCGCGCGCGTTTTCTCAGGAAACGCGAACAGCATGCGGGACCTGGAGGAGGAGAACGAGAACCTCTCCGCGCACCTCGCGCAGAAGAACATTGTCATCGAGGACGTCCCCCATGTCTCGGAGACGAACCCTCCACAAGCCGGGCACGACCCACGACATTCGGAGCTCGTCGCGCGCAACCTGAAGCTGTCTCTGAACAGTCTTATACTCGCGCTCTTCGGCGGACGCGTCGGTGCGAGCGAGGCGAACCCGCTGCGCGTGCGCTGGATCGAGGCTTACTTCCCGTTCACGTCTCCGAGCTTCGAGGTTGAGGTGTTCTTCCATGGCAAGTGGCTCGAGATCCTTGGTTGTGGTGTGGTCCAGCAGAGGACCCTTATCTCTGCAAGTGTGTGTGCCCGTCGTGACACTCCAAAGTCTGTTTCTGACGTACCACTCACAGGCGTGCAGGACAGCATTTCTTGGGCATTCGGGCTTGGACTCGAACGCATCGCTATGATTCTCTATTCAATACCTGATATCAGGCTATTCTGGTCGCAGGACCCGCGGTTCCTCACTCAGTTTACTCCGGGCCAAATTCATCCTTTCAAGCCTTACTCGAAGTACCCGCCATGTCATAAAGACGTTGCCTTCTGGTTGCCCGACAGCGGCTTACACGAGAACGACTTCTGTGACCTCGTCCGGGATGCTGCTGGTGATCTTGTAGAGGACGTAAAATTAGTACGGCGATTCTGCTGATATTTACAGGGAAGATCTCCCGCTGACTACGAACGCTATCTCAGATCGACAAGTTCACGCATCCCAAGACCAACCGGACAAGTCAGTGCTATCGCATCAATTATAGATCTATGGATAGGTGCGCCGTGACATTCCACAGCTACCGAAAGAACCACTTACAATAAGGTGTCCGGAATCAGATCTTTGACAAACGAAGAAGCGAACGCGATACACGCTAGTGTAGAATCGCGCCTGAAAAGTAATTTTGGAGTGGAGATTCGTTAATTAGGTGTCGTTATAGGTGTATATTGTGCTCTACGGAAGCCCCCTTCACCCACTCTCGCGTCCCGGGCCAGGAAGAGGCGATCTACTCAGTCCTCCATAACAGACAGCCATACAAGCCAACAAGATTCATCATGACTGCTGCTCCTGCACCACCCCGACCTGTGCCGCGCGCAATACGCGGTCTTTGATCATGTATCCCGTCTTCTGGCAGTTAAACACGGTGCCAGGCTCTTTGTCTGGTACAGGTGTCTGGAACAGTGCTTCGTGCCGATTGGGGTCGAACTTGTCGCCTGTGGGGTCAAAAGGCTTCACACCGTACTTGAAGAGTGTCTGCATCAGTAGTCGATGTGTCATCTCCACGCCGGTGTGGAGTTCATTGAGGTATACCTCCGCCGATTTCTCCGACGGCTCGGATGAATTCGACGAGTTGGATGGTGGTGGAGACGGCGATGACGAGGAAGATGCGGATGATATGACAGATGGGGGAACGGACTTGAGAGCAATGGCGAGAACATCGACGGTCTCGAGGAGGTCGGACGCGAAGCGACTGATTGCGAAATCACGGGTCTGCTCCTTTTCTTTCGCAGCGTTGCGCTGCAGGTTGAGGAAGTCCGCTTGCAGGTAGCGTAGCCGACCCTGGCGTATTGAACTTAGCAACGGCAGCGAGAGGAGCATTCGTGCACTCTGTGAGTGGAAGAAAAGGCACTTACAGTCAGGTCCGTTACCTCTCTCTCTTTCTGCGCTAGTTTCTCTGTGAGCGCAGCCTCTGGTGATGGTGGAGCTGGCTTTTCCTCAGTCTCCTTACTCTCGCCCTCTAACCGCTTTGTTTCCTCGCCCTCCGACGCTTGAGCTTTGTCGTCTGAATAATATCGTGTGCCCATAGCCGCTCTACGACCGACGGGGACTGAGGCACGCGCAATGCTGCGTGCAGACAAAGAGCTGGAGCACGAGCGGAAAAGTTGGAAGGCCTGCATGTTTGGAAGAAATTAAAGGGGACGAGAAAGGATGAAGGGGGCGGCGAGACGACTGGAGCCGTCCGATTGCTCTGCCAGCGTAACGCGCCCAAAATTTGGGAGGTGAGCGTGGGAGACAACACGTGACTGTAGTGCACGTGCGGAGACGCTCCCCGAGAATGGCGAGTGGGAAGACAAGAACGGGAGGAAGAACAACAAAACGTCTCTCTCATGCAACGTCGGCGACCTTCGCACGCAGCCTCATATTTCACAGCGTCTGTCCTAGAGACAGGGCCAGCAAGCCCTGCTCTCTCATCCTCCGGAAAACAGCTCTGCAGCCCGCCAAACGCGGGTAAACAGCGCGTGTAACGCGGGTCCGCAATAGGCAGTCGATGGCGTTTATAATCTCCAGAGCTATCAGCCCTCGCTCTAACCTCTATTTGCGCCTTCGCTGCCGCACCATGTCGTCTGCAGCTACGGGGAACGCGAAGATCATTGACGGCACCGCCATCGCAAAGTGAGTCTATCGTTCGAGTCTTGTCTTGAAGAGTCGGCCCAATTTCTCCTCAACGGTTGTGTAGATCCATTCGCGATGATGTCTCTCAACGGATTAAATCACTGCAGTCCCAGCATCCCCGTTTCCATCCCCAGCTGGCAATCGTTCAGGCGGGAGCCCGTCCGGACTCCTCTGTGTACGTCCGCATGAAGGCGAAGGCTGCAGAGGAAGTCGGTATCAAGTTCAAGCATATCCCGCTCTCCGCCGAAGCAGACGTCGATGATGTTGTCGATGTCGTGAAGCAGCTGAACGATGACATTACAGTCAGCGGAATTCTCGTGCAGTTACCTCTCGGTGGTCATGTGGGCCCGGAGGGCGAACGGACCGTTACCGAAGCCGTTAGTCCTGAGAAAGATGTCGACGGGTGAGTTTTCGGCAGAAAGTGTTTCCACTCTCCCTACTGATAGCTTGGTGTCAGCTTTCATGCGTACAACATTGGTCACCTGTCTTCTCGTGCATCTGAGCCACTCTTTACTCCCTGTACCCCGGCAGGCGTCGTTCGTCTTCTGGAATCTACTGGCGTACCCATTGCTGGATCGCGAGCTGTAGTACTCGGTCGTAGTGACATTGTCGGCAGCCCTGTCGCTGCAATATTGAGGAACCGTGATGCAACCGTGACCCAGTGCCATAGCCGTACCAAGAATCTCCCAGAAATCGTACGGTCCCTTCCAGAAATGTTTGTCGCTGTATTCACCGCTATTTTGCAGGTCAAGGAGGGTGATATCGTGATATCGGCTATTGGCCAGCCTGAGTTCGTGCAAGGGTCATGGCTCAAGCCCGGCGCGGTGGTCATTGATGTCGGTACCAACTATATTCCTGGTAGGTCTTTTTTGCGGACGAATAGCAGTCTCGCGTTAACAATATTTTGACCAGATGCTACCAAGAAGTCCGGCCGGCGCCTCGTGGGTGACGTTCACTTCAGCTCAGCCTCTTCCGTCGCGTCCTACATCACTCCAGTGCCAGGCGGCGTAGGGCCGATGACCGTCGCAATGCTGATGTCGAACACGCTCAAGTCCGCGGAGCGCATGTGGGAGCGGATGCACGGCGTCCACCTGAAGCCGCTCAAGCTCGACATCAAGGAGAAGGTGCCCAGCGATATCGAAATCGCGATGGCACAGACGCCCAAGCCCGTCGTGCATCTCGCGCGCGAGATCGGGCTCGTGCCAGATGAGCTGGAAAGCTATGGTAAATACAAGGCGAAGGTCGAGTTGAGTGTTTTGGAGCGCCTCGCGCATCGCAAGGACGGCAAATATATTGTCATCTCGGGGTAAGGGTTTATTCGAGTGCGGACGTGAAACTGGTTTATTGACTCGCAGAGTTCAGTATCACACCTACGCCTCTGGGTGAGGGCAAGTCCACTACTACCATCGGTCTTGCGCAGGCCCTGGGTGCGCACCTCGGCCGTCCTGCATTTGCTTGTGTTAGGCAACCGAGCCAAGGACCGACGTTCGGTATCAAAGGTGGTGCTGCTGGCGGAGGTTACAGCCAGGTCATCCCCATGGACGAGGTGTGCGGCGGAGTCACATAATGTCGTTGCTTTGTCTTATCCACTTCTTCTAGTTCAACTTGCATTTGACCGGTGATATCCATGCTGTTACGGCTGCCAACAACTTGCTAGGTACTATCATCATAGTGATTATTGCGGGCACCATTGTTGATATTTCGCACAGCCGCTGCTCTTGATGCCCGTATGTTCCACGAATCCACCCAGTCCGATAAGGCATGTCACAACGAGGAAACTCTATTTGATCTTCTGACACCCCATCGTAGGCTCTCTACAGTCGTCTTGTACCCAGCAAGAAGGGCAAGCGCGAGTTCGCGCCGCTCATGCTCAAGCGCTTGAAGAAGCTGGGTATCGACAAGACCAACCCGAACGACCTCACGCCCGAGGAGATCACCCGCTTTTCGCGCCTCGACGTCGACCCTGATACGATCACGTGGAACCGCGTTATCGACGTGAACGACCGCTTCCTGCGCAAGATCACCATCGGCCAGGGGGAGAGCGAGCGGGGCCACGAGCGCGTCACGGGCTTCGATATTTCGGTGGCGAGCGAGTGCATGGCCGTGCTTGCGCTGACGACCGGGCTCTCGGACATGCGCGAGCGGCTCGGCGAGATGGTCGTCGCGACCAGCAAGCAGGGCGATCCGATCACTGCTGACGACATTGGCGTCGGAGGGGCTCTTGCCGTTCTCATGAAGGACGCAATCAAGCCGAACTTGATGCAGACGCTGGAGGTGCGTGATAGTATATCTCCCGCCATTTGCGTGCACCTCTTGACGCCTGTCCAGGGCACACCGGTCTTCGTGCACGCCGGCCCCTTCGCTAACATCGCCCACGGAAACTCCTCCATCCTGGCTGACCGTGTTGCTCTCAAGCTCGCCGGCACCGAGGAAGGCGACTCCCCAGATCGCGTCGGATATGTGCTCACAGAGGGTGGCTTCGGCGCGGACATGGGCATGGAGAAATTCTGCAACATCAAGTGCCGTGTTAGCGGGCTCACCCCCAACGCCGTTGTCATCGTCGCTACCACGCGTGCCCTCAAGATGCATGGTGGCGGCCCAGATGTCACCCCCGGTAAGCCGCTGCACGAGACGTACACGAAGGAGGACCTCGTCACGCTCAAGGAGGGCTGCAAGAACTTGGTGAAGCACATCGAGAACTCGCGGAAGTTCGGCCTGAAGGTCATCGTTGCCATTAATCAGTTCTCGTAAGCATCTCAATTTAATTTGTGTTAAATGTGACATTGACGCTTTGCAGGTCTGATACGCCTGCCGAACTCGAGCTTGTGCGCCTGGAATCGCTGGCAGGCGGTGCCGATGCTGCTGTCGTGAGCAACCACTGGGCTGAGGGTGGTGCCGGAGCCAAAGCCCTCGCTGAAGCTGTAATTGCTGCGTGCGAAGGACCCTCAAACTTCAAGTTCTTGTACGACCTCAACCTCCCGATCGAGGAGAAAATCACCATCATTTGCCGAGATATTTATGGCGCGGACGGTATCGAACTCAGCGAGCAGGCCCGTAAGCAGATCGAGACGTACACTCGTCAAGGCTATAGTCACCTTCCGAGTGAGTATCATTTTTTTACTCGTATATAGATATCACTGAATATTTTGCAGTCTGCATGGCTAAGACGCAGTACTCGTTCTCTCACGACCCGAAGCTCAAGGGAGTACCTACAGGTTTGTCTCCCGAGTGCTATGTTCATTCGACAGTTCTGACCAGTCGCTGCAGGCTTTACCGTACCCATCCGTGCGATCCGCCTCTCCGCGGGCGCCGGATTCCTATACCCTATCCTCGGTGACATGCAGACGATGCCTGGCCTGGGAACTCGTCCAGGTTCGTCCGACAGTATATGTCGGTTATGTGGCTCACAGGCTGGCTCGTTTTCTCAGGATTCTGGGAGGTCGGACTCGATCCGGTGACGGGCAGAGTCGTCGGCCTGTTCTAGAGACCGTTCGCTTTCGCTAGACTCAATCTTCACCAGATAGACTCTAGACGCACACAAGAGCCGCCGTCTCAACACGGAGCTGCGTACCGTTCAACACGGGAAAAGACGTGGGCTTCATCGTCCCGCTGAGATGCAGTAGATTCGCATGAGCGGAGGGCGCGACGAGGGCCGGGAGGGTCTCAGCGATGCGGCGTGCGGGGTAGCATTGATCTTGTCTACGTCAAGATACATAACACTAATGACAACACTAACCACGGATGCTAGACACCGATGCTTCTTCCACCCGGTAACCTTGGTGCCGCAACCATTGGAGCTGGCAGGCTGAACAACGGGAAACTGAACACATTTCCAGCATAAAGTGAACCTCCTTGATGGTCGTAGGTGATGTTGTCATACGCAGCGTTGACTTCTCTGTCGTATGTGTTGCCCCTTGTGTCCAAATAGCTGAAGGTATTGTTGCTGGTCCCGTTGCCGTAATTTCCGTTGGCTGTCTCCACGAAGATACCCGCTGTAGGTACATGTACTCATTACCAACGACAACATCGGGTGGTAAGGTGCACTCACCCGCTAGCTGGCGTTCATTGATCGTAGACCCCAGGAGGAAGGGGCTTGGATGGGAGGTGCGCTCGTAAGAATGGTCGAATGACGCTGTGACTGTATGATGTGAGCAATAATCGTACGGGAAAAACAGCTATACGCACACTCGGTGCCCTCGGGGTTCAGGGAGGTGATGTTAATGTACAGCGGGTATGAGAAATCGTCCACCAGCGTTGGGACACCGTTGTGAGTGGAGAGGAACGATCCAGAAGCGGATTGTGCGACATTCTAACGGAACGATGCAAAATCTAGCCACACTGAGAGATATGATGGTTCCACCCACTTGAATGTTGTAGTCGTCCATGTAATACTGCGTATTGGAGTACTCCAGGCTCTGCGACCATGCGACATAAGTCGTCACGCCGCTCCCACTAACAATCTCCGCTTCGATAGCAATTTTACGGGTCGCGCTAACGGTGATGTTGATATTCCCGTTGGCCATGCTCGCGGAAGTCGTCGTCACCGCGTACGGCTCCGCGCTATACGACGTAATCCTGCCCGTCGTGGGCCTTGCGGACGGGTCGGTCACAACTTGCAGGTTCCCGGAGACGTACCAGTTGTCGTTGATCGTATGGTCCGTTTCAGCGGACGCGACGTCGATGGTAATGTTGTGTGGGCTACCGTCCGCTAAAATGGGCACGAAGGGCGTCAAATCGATGTAGTACGTCGGGAGGTCCAGCGCCCCGTAGGATGTGATCGGTCTGCAGAGTGCGCAGGTTGTGAGAAGATCCTGATCGCGAGACGTTTCTCTGACTAACGCACTGACCGCCAGGCCGAGGGGAGAATCCCTCCAGTGAAAATCACAGCATAACTGATTCGACAATGTCAGCTTTGGCTTTACAGAGTGAACCCCAGGAGCGTACGGGAACGCGACGCCGGCAAGCTGGCCGTCTACAAGCATGCGCACTTCCCGGAAAGGCCCATTCCCGTAGGTGAAATCAGCGGGCAGGTCGTCCAGGTACTCGCTAGGAACGTTATAATACTGTGGTCCAATGTCTAGTTCAGAATAGAGAATGAATGATAAGACGATGGCATACCCAGAACTCTTCTTCCGCATTCCCCGACGCGTACAACTCGGCATAAATTTGAACCGCATTTTGTGGTACAGTGACGTTCAGCTGCACAGATCTCAGTGGATCAGTTAATAGCTAAGAAATATTCGGGCGTACAGAAAAGGCGGGAGGAACTGACGCGTCATCGCCAGTATTGTTAGCAAGGTTAGTTACAGGAATAATCATATTGGCCTGGGCTGCGGGAGGGTACTGGACGGAGGACGCGTAGAACGTCGCATACAGCGTAGCTAGTCGCACATATTCAATCTCCTTGCTCATCAAGAAGCAAAGCCGAGACACTCACTGGCATACTGCCCATTGAGGCCTGTCTCGAGCAGGTTGTCGAGCTCGAGGATGAACGTGCCTGGCTTCGCGAAGAGCGGGGTATACCGCGTAACATCTTTCACGTACGTCCAGATGATGCCATCGGTGGTCGGCTCCGGAGTGGATGTACGCCAGACTGGTCCATCACGTTAAGTGTAGTCACTGGTACGGTACAGATGCGTGTAAGACATACTCTCTACGTTCTGGAAAGTAAAGATGCCTGCAATTAATGTGATCAGGCCATAAAATCAAGCATATAGTTTGAAGAGACTCACCCAAACGATCGTACTGTGTCCCGTTCGACGTGACGGTGAAGTTCAGCGTGATACCAGCCCATGAGCCAACAGCCCCACAGTCCGCAGGAGGCCTACAATGACATGGTCAGACAAAACGCGATTCAGGCATGCTGGAACACCTACGTATATTCCACTATCTCGGGGCTACAATCAAGCACTGCGCTCAGTCTCGAACGTGACGTGAAACACACTGCTCAGCACTCACTCCCCGTACGAGTTACCAAACGTCCGCCTCCAAGATTTCGACAGCTTTAGTGTCCGCTCTACGCAGGATCCCAGCGTGATAGCTCACTGTAGAATTTCTATGGTACATTCCTGAGCATCCTGGGGCACTGGCGGCGGCTGCGCGACCTGGAAGTCAACGAGTACTTGTGCACGCACGATTGCTGCGAGGAACAGAGCGGCGACGAGCTGCTGAAAGATATGTAGCATGCGGAGTACAGTCAGTAATTGACTTGAAAGTCTGGGGGACCACTGGTCCGAGCAAGCAGGCTACAAATACTCACCAGTGAACGAACAAGATCTTATAAGCGGTGTTATGAGAACATCGAGAAGCCCTCCGGGTGGGAAGAGATCGCGGTGCTCCATGTGGTGGTCAGGCGAGTGCATCTGGATTGGTGAGTCGTTCCCGGGGTCTTAAATAGCTCGCATAATTAGCAGTACACATCATGCAAATGAATAGACGCATGGTGGTGGTCAGACTTCAGGAGCGTGGGCGGTTCAGCCGGTCACATCCACCTCCAAGGTTCGTCCAGCTCTGTCAGATCGTCGACTTGAAACGAGACGCTATGAAGAAATGTTAAGGATATAGTACAATATCTCGGTGGTAATACATGCACAAGGTGTGTCCTGATTGACCAGATTTACGCTGATAATAAAAACGAAGGTGGACCGCAATCGAGCAAGCCTTGGACACTGGCTCTAGCTGCCAGACCGACCTGCTCGACCAACCCCAGGCGGCGTCAGCCAACAAGTAGACGCATCAGCCTATAACTCGTGCGAGAAAATATCGTCAGCGTCGCCGTCCGCACGCCCGTTCGAGGTCTCCCCAGCCGGCTCTCTGCTGCCATACAGCCCGCCCTCAGCGTCCTCAGGGAACTCCGTCGACGAGCCGCGCGAGTATGTCTCGGACTCGGCGTCGCCCACCGTCGAATGATTCTTCTTCTTCGTCCTTCTTCGCTTTGGCGGCTCGCTCTCCTGGAGCGAGTACGCATCCTCCGTGCGTGCCCATCGATCCTTCTTCACCTTCTTCTTCTTCTTGCTCGCGCTCTTCTTCGGCCGCTCTACGATGGTATCGTCGAAGTTGGCGGGGTACCGCCAGCGCCCGCCGGAGCCGCCCGTGCGTACGCTGGCCCGATCGCTGTTGCCGTTCTGGCCGTAATACCGCTCCTCGTTCCGACTCCAGAAGTCACCGCCGCCGTTGTGATGCGCCCGGGTGTCGTTCTCCTCTGCGGCAAGATCAATGCTCGAGCCGCCTTCCTGGCCATCCTCCAACGGCTGTTCTGCAAGCGTGGAGTTGGGCAGCAGCTCATTGTAGCGGTTTGCCCACTGTGAGCGGCGTTCCTTGCGTTTAATCTCCGAGGTATTGACGAGCCCGTATTTCTGGACCCACTTGGGCGTTCGCTGGTGATTCTTGTTGTTACGTATGTTCTGCAGGCAGACAAATGAACGAAGCGAACGCGGCAAGATCGGATTATGGCCCTACCTGGATGTAGAAATTGTGTATATGCCCTGATCAGAAAGTTCAGCCTGGTGGCGGGATGGAAACAGGGTGAAGACATACCAGGGATGTAGCCACATATTGTCAGTACGATATTGATGAAAAAGTCTCTGCCAATCCCAAATCTCGCTGCGACGGCTGCAAGGAGGATAAGATGGATATGGGCGAAGTCTGGATAAGCGATGAGACTGACCGAGGGGAGGAAGGAGAGTGCCGAGGATGAAAAGGATGACAGCGTAGCCGTGGTATCGTCTCGGGGTGAGATCGACCTTTGTGAAGGACCTTGTCCTCTCTGTAGCCATGAGTGCGCGGAATGAGTGGTCGACGGCACTGTCGCAGAGAGTCTCGGGTCCGAGACACTCTGCCATCTTGTTGTCCCCGCTTTGTCTCGGTGGCTGTCAGCGGCTCTGCCCTCCCTTCCACTCTCATCTTTCACGCTCATCTCGACATACAAAACACCTCACTCATTCTCGCAGCTGCGCGATATGTCTCTCCGCATCAGAATATCGAAACCAGGCCACTCGACCGCGCAGGTGAGGGCCGCCACAGTTTCATCCCATTCCCGTCAAACCCATCTCCAGGCTGCTGCGGAGCCCTCCCGTCACCACAAACACGCGAAACGGCGCATAGACTCGGACGAAGATGTCGAGGGGCCCGAGAGGGTTCCCTCAGAGGAACCCGAGGCCAAGAAGCCACGTCTCAATCGAGCAAAGACGGCTGAGAGCCAGCCGTCCGCAGATGAAGGCGAGTCCGAGGTCGACATTGAAGGCACGCCCGATGACGCCGACGCCGATGTCGATGTCGATGTTGAGAGCCAAATTAAGGATGCCCGCCTCTTGCCCCGGCCCTCACCGTTGCCAGTACGCGGATCCTCAACTAAGCGCGGCGCTTCGTCCAAGTCGCGCGCGAAAGGCGAGAAGCCGGCGCATCGGCGGTCCAAGCGTGTCCCGGTGTGGTCGGACGACGAGGATGAGGACGAGGAGTACGCTGAGCTCCCGCAGGCCGTGGACGATGTCGACGACGACTTCGCGCCAGAGCCGGTGCATCGCACTTCCAAGCGGGGCGCGGTCACTGGGAAGTCGAGAGAAGGGAAGGCAGGTGCGGGCTTGAAAGGTGGGCGCGGTAGGTCGAAGAAGAGTAAGGAGGGGAAGGGAGTCGTTATTATGAAAGATGAGCGAAAACTCCCTCCGACTGCATCCTCGGGAACTCCGGGCGCTGGCGCCAGCACGAAACGTGCGCTCATCAAAGACAACGAAGCACAATCTCTTGTCCTAGGTGCTGTTGATGCGCAGGTGGACGAGCACCTTAAGGTGAAGGAACCCACACCACCGCCTCCCAAGAAGCGCAAGCTGCCCACCATCAAAAAGAACAAGCCTGCCACTGGCACCACACCATCTACGCCTGCTACAACAAAACCACCTGCTCCACTACCTGCTCCATCCCCGGCGGCGGATCCGACGGGAGGGCAAGCTACTGACAATAATCTGAACGTAGGCGTCGGTGCCGGTGGCAGAAGGCCGCCTATGATCAATACGGCGGACGTCGATCTCCGAGATTCAAGTGTCTATGCACAGCTGTTTGCTAAGGTGTGTCAACTGACGCAATCATGGGGCAACCAATTGACTACTTTGCAGACCGGAGGGTCTACTCCCAACTCGGGACTCAACAGGAAAGAAAAGGAAGAGGAGCGCAGGAAAGAGCTCAACAGAATGCGGGATGCGGCGCGAGCGAAGCGCGCCGAGGAAGCGGTGAGTGATGATCTTATAAGTTACATCTTTCGTTGTTGAACTTTCTGCGCGCAGAAACACTGTTTCGACCTACAGGCAGCACATGAGAAGATCCAGCGGTTTGAGGAGAAACTTCGCGCGCGCAGGTCCACGGCGGTGTTTCCCAATATCCTCGGGGCTGCATTCATGACCCCGCAGGAGAGGGCACGAAAGGGCACTAACGAGGAGCGCAAAGAGCGCTAGTGCCGAGCCCCCCAATTGTACTATCTGTAACCTATTGGACCTCTCGCTTTCGTTACTTGCTGTGTTATATCAATTGCATTATACTTGCTGTGAGTGATCATGTCTACCAGGTGCGGACGCTTGCCTCATTCCGGTCTGACAGATTGCTGGATATGCAGGGGAAACATACAATTCCGAGCCTCGGAATAATTCATGTTTCATTGGAACGCTCGAGCGCGATTGCATCGATGATGTTCGTGGAGAGTTTCTCGATCTGCGCGAAACATGTGTCAAACCACTTCCTTACATCCTTCTTCCCCTTGATGGCGCTACGGGTGACGCTCATCACGCCCACTCCTTCAGCCAGTGCCTCCACCTCGTCGGCGGGCGCGGGCAATAGCGCCTTGTCAACAAGGACCGCACGCAACTGGCGCACGACGTCTCCATGTGCAGATATCGCAGAAGTGACGGCGAATATGTCCTGAGGTGCATATAGCACTGCGACGAGCTCCTCGGACGCAAGAACGAGCGCGTGCGAGTGCGATGGTAGGCTGTCGAGGTCCGCATTGTACGAAGTTGGGTCTGTTCTTGGCGGAGGAGCTGTAGGGAGGATATCCAGTAGCACGCGTTTGTGTAGAAGAGTGGAGAATCTGAGAAGCGGCTGGATCTATCGAGGTGGTAGGTTTCAACGTACGTATGCATACACAGATACTGCACGTACCTTCTTTGTACGATCCAACTCCACCTCAGACATCTTCTTGCTCGAGCCCAACCCCAGTTCATCCCACTCACCGTCATCAAACTCATCGTCCTCTCCATCGCCTTCAACAGCAGCAGTCTCCACCATCTCGGCGACCTCACAGAGCGTATCGTCGAGGATGGCCCTATCCTGAACCCACCGTTTCCGTACGGCCGCGAGATTGTTAGCAGAGAGCTCACGGCGCGCACGGTCGACCAGGTCGTGCACCTCGCCCGTGCGCACGAGGTTATCCTCCCCGGCGTCCGCGTCCCCGCCCAGCGTCCGCGCCAGCCAGCGCACGGATTCGCACACCTCCCGTGCGGCGAGCCGCACCTCCGCACTCAGCGTCGCGCCGTGCGCGTCGAAGAGCGACGTACACGTCGTGAGCGCGGCGATGTATGCTGCAAGGTCGCGGATGGGCGCGACCGCGGCGGAATATGCGGGCTCGGGCTGGCGGAAGGCGAGTGTGAGCTTCGTGGTGGAGGTATAGACCAGGGAGAGCAGCGAAACAAAGTCTTTCCGGAGGACGTCGCTGGAGGGCGCTGATGCTTGCGACGGGGAGACAGTCGGCGACGGTTGAAGCCCATCGATGGCGGCAGTACAAGTGTCTGAAAGTAGACGGAGGGCGGTGAGAGCTGTTCACTGGAGGTTATCAGTACGGTACGCAGCGAAGACAATATTTGCAGGCATTGTGCTCGCCTCTATCGACGTCGCTCATGGCGAGAAGTGATCGCTACGCCCAGACACCGATATCCTGAGGAACGAGCGTTGAACGTTGAAGCTTTGAACAGAGTGTCTGCCTTTGGGAGACTAAGTAAATAATCGCTACGGAGCTAGCGCCCGCTCGAACTTTCCACTGCAACTTACGAACCGAACACACAATACACCTAGCAGATCTACAATACAAAGAATACTATTCATCTGCACATCACGAAGTAGCGACCACGGGAGTTGTTGTGGCAAGCCTAGTTTTGGTCCCATTGGCACCCTTACTCCGACCCCACTTAACGCCCAGAATTTCACCTTCCATCTCCAGGCCGTTAGCCCAAGCCTGAGCTGCCAGTTCTGCCGATGCTCGATCTTTGAAGTTGACAAATGCACATCTTCGAATATGTTGTCAATATACCACGATCAGGGATGGGACGTCCGACAGGATATGTACCTTGACTTCGCGACATGTACGACTGACTTGAGCTGAGAGGGTTGGACGCCAGGCAGTGATTGAACCACCCTTGTGCGAATACTCTGCTCGGTGGCAGTGGCAGGTAATGACGTGAGGAAGATAGACATCTGTAATTGGTGAGCGATGCGACACCACCGTCAAGTGTGGGGTACGTACAATTGACTGGTCCTCGGGAGGCTGCAAACCCATAGCTTCTGCATGGCTGGTCATGATCTTGCGTGCCACAGGATCATTGTGCCCATGGTATCGGTCTTGTATATTTTGCTTGGACAGTTCGTTGTCCACAGGCATCTCATGCCTTGCAGGTAATGAATTTGCACGACCGAACTAATATCAAAAAAAATGCGTGACTTACCGGTATGGACATTCTGCTCCTCGCACGCACTCGCCCTTGGCATAAAAGGAGCACAGGTGGGGTCGGTTCCGTTTGTAATATGGATCGGTGCGAGCAAGTTGCTTCAGCATCTCCTTGCCCGCAGATGAAGCTCTGCCAGAGTCAAGTAATGACCTGCTCCCTTCCATCTAATGTACCCGTCAGTACCTGCCTGAACAATCGCAGACGTGTATGGCTCACCTTCCCATCCATATTCTGCGCATAATACTCCCGATTGATCTCACTCGTTGGTGCCTCGTTCTGCAACGCGAGCGCTGTGTCGCGAACCTGGGTGGGGAGGCCGTACTCGAGATCCAGGAGACATGTCTGGCACACATTTTTGATCTTTGCGCATGTCTGGCAGATCACAGTCGTCTTGAAGCGCATGGCGGTACCTGGGTTCCACCGGAACACGGTGAACGGTCGCGCGCACGTTCCGCATGAACGGCCATACTCCTGCTTCGACTGAGCATCCTATGAGCACCTATCGAAGGAGGACACAGGAAATTCTTACCATGCGCACAAACGCATTGTCACCGAGACCTGTAACGCGGTGCTTAACAACATTTCACCAGAACAAGGAACAAGAGGCCCACAAGTTTCGCAAAGAATTGGGAACTCGCTTTGTTCCCAGCCAGCTTTATTGATGTCCGCCTTCGGCATTTTAGAGCGTGGTTGATATTAAAGAGCTATAGAAGATAGAGGTACGATGGACGTCCTGGTGAAGCTTCTCTGTCCTCCGAGTAGTAACAACTGTGGCTGTTTGTCAATCCGTTAGTCAGCAGCCTAATTATGGCAAGTCTCCTGGTTCGCCTCCAGATGGTTGGGGCTTGCGCATCAGAGACAAGTGAAGACATAAAGCTAGGTGATTAATGAATACTACAGTCCAGATCTCTATTAATTACAGGAGGTGCTTCGAGAACATGTATTCAAGCTGACTATGCGCATGACAACAAAACAAGTGCAAGAGGCTACAATCATACTACTGATACTTCACCCGCAGCGTCAGGTTGAAAGGAAGAGTGGAGGATGTGACAATGATATCTCCGCCGTCTTCCACTAGCTCTGACACTTTCTTCTCCAGGTTTGGTCGGGTTGCTTCTTCGAGCTGTGGAGGCGCCTGAAAATAAATCTGTCTTGCAACGGTGGACAAAGATGGTTTCTTGATTTGACTGCCAGACAACTGTCCAGTTCCAAATCAGAAGAAATAGAGTATACACGTACATATCTTGTTTCTCGACCAACATCTCTATTAGACGATCAACTGTCCATTCCTTGCCGACTGAAATGTCTAATGCTTCTCCGCCACAGACTGGACAGTCATCGCGCTTCCAATGCTCGAAAGTATAGGAATAGATTCCATCTGTTCCAATGAGCATGAAGTAGTTGTTCAGGTATGCAGCCGAACTGGTCGCAATCTTGAATGCTTCATTACAGCAGGATGCTGAAGAGGAGAAGATGCAGACGACATGTTAACTGCTACATATCTTATTACTCACCTGCGATGATGGCATTCGTCGAAGCAATGGCAGGAATAATGTTCTTCACAACGCCTTGTGTCAAAGACCACGTAACACCTTCTATCTTGAACTCCTTTGCGCGCGCCGAAGCAACTGAGTATAGCCAACCAATGTGTTCTGGATCGTCGGTGTCGAGCTTCTTATCTACAAAATTATTCAATAGGAAATATGTTCAAGATCGCAGTATCATTCATACCTGCGTGTACACGCGGCCATTCTAGTACAGATGCCCATTCTATACAATGTTCTGGGAGACGAGGTGTATTGGCGATGGTGCAAATCGGAAATGCAGTAGGCTTGTTTAGCATGTCGAGTGAACATTCATAACACGACGTCACTGTTGGGAGAATGACACGGGCTTGGCCCTTGAAACCTAGACACTCGGTCAGTAACTACTCTGTAAGTACCGCATATATACTTGCCCTCAGTGCCTCCATCGATGAGAGGTTTCAGACTCTCTGGATTCTCCGGATCCACGAGGTTGACCAGAGTGGCATTGATCCATCTTCGGGCCTCAACCGAGTCGAGTCCGCAAATTACGAGGTTGAATTGCATGTAATAGTCGTCGTCCTTGTCCTGAATCTTTCCGTAATATCTGAGGCAACGATGAGAACGTCTCAGATCGTTCGCAATCCTACTTACGGAGTAACTTTCACACCTGGTACCCGTTGCATAATGAATTCAGCAGCCACAATAGCCTTAGGCTTGCCTACATCTTTCGGTCTGTGTGGGAGTTCAGCTTCAAGTTGAGACAAAGACAGCAGAGCACGTCACCTGAACAAAAACTGACGGTTCAGATTACTGATGTCGATGGTGTCCATGTCGATGACGTGAATATCCTTGAATCCAGACAAGGCAAGGTTGGCAAGGATCTCACACCCTAAGCCGCCTGCACCGATCACGAGGATCTTACATTGATTCCGCAAGAAATCCTTCACCTACGCAAGGGTTTTATCAGCATACAAAATCAACACGTCCATAAACACACGAACCCCATCGCCGGCCAGAAATGAAGGATCTGTACGAGGACCTGGTCTATCCAGGATTTGGTCCACATGAAAGTAACGATCGTGCCAATCGCCCGACGACGCGTTCCCATTGGTCATAACAGCGGTAGCCATGTTTCGAAGTCTTCTCAAAAGTAACAAACAGTAAGGAGGACTGAGATGACTCCGTAATGGGTCGTCCGAGATCTATAACGGTGAACGCGTGTAACAACGAGAACGCTTACACAGGAGTACGTTTCCCAAAGCAGGCTGAGTTACATAGTAGACCGTGACGCGCTGCACGTGGTGATATCAAACATTTGAAGTCGTGTTTTGCTTTTTTGTGACTACCATCTGGACCTTGTGATTCATTACATCCAAAAAGACCAGCAGCGTGCAAGAGGCGAGATGGCACAGGAAAGCGACGTGCTG
The DNA here is from genome assembly GCF_003851025.1 of Sparassis crispa. NCBI lineage: Eukaryota > Fungi > Basidiomycota > Agaricomycetes > Polyporales > Sparassidaceae > Sparassis > Sparassis crispa. Next base: position 1,203,809 of record NW_020939750.1, read on the forward strand.
CGATTTAGCGGACATCAATACATGCGCCATCGCCTGGTCTTGTCTGTCCTGAGTGGAAAACCCGTTCGAATAGACAAAATTCGCTCCAGTGACAAGAATCCTGGTCTCAGAGGTGCGTGCTGCCGTTTGGTGGTACCGATGTTACTTCTAAGCTCTGGGGGAATTCGCAGATTATGAAGTCAGTCTGTTGAGGCTTCTCGAGAGAATCACGAATGGCACTGTGATCGAGATCTCTGTTACTGGTATGTCAGGCCGCCTTGCTACTGAGGTAGAGGCTTGACCTTCAGCCAGGTACCGCTATCCTGCTCAAACCAGGAGTCATAGCAGGGGGACAAGCCACGCATGACTGTCCGTTGTCGCGGTCGATAGGCTACTTCTTAGAACCAGTAGTTATGCTTGCACCATTTGCCAAGAAGCCATTGCAGCTAACACTGCGAGGGATAACATCGGATGACCATGATTTGTCTGTGAGTGAATCTTTCGACTGATGCCTTTGAGTATATGATGAAGCTTCGCAGGTTGACCTCATCCGCACGGTGACGCTCCCTCACCTGCAGCTGTTCGGTGTATCAGAAGGATTGGAACTCCGTGTATGTCATATCGTTCTCAAACAGCGTGTTTATTGAATGGTGCGTACAGATCAAGAAAAGGGGCAGCCCTCCGTTGGGAGGCGGAGAGATTCAGTTCCTATGCCCAATAGTAAGGCAGGTCAAGACACTAAATTTCGTCGACCCTGGAAAAATCAGACGAATACGAGGGATTTCGTGAGTTACTGGGCTTCATGCTCATTGTGAGCTTCGCTGATCCTCTGACACAGGCATGCTGTTCGCGTCAGCCCGCAATTTTCTAACCGCATGATTGAGGCATCGCGATCCGTTCTCAACCGCTACATTCCCGACATATATTTGTACTCCGATGTCTATAAGGGAGAAGACAGTGGGAAGTGGGTAGTCGTGCAACGCTCCACCATCAAATGACTGAGAATGGTCGTTGTTTCAGATCGCCAGGGTACGGGTTAAGCCTTCTTGCGGAGTCCACAACGGGCGCCATGCATTGTTCTGAAGCGACCTCTCAGCCTGGCGTGGCGCCTGAGGACATCGCATTGCTTGCATCCCGCGCTCTTCTCTCGGAGATTCGTAGAGGAGGCTGTGTTGATAGGCGCCATCAGACCTTGGTCTTACTCATGATGGTCCTCGGGAGCGAGGATGTAGGTCGATGTGTCATGGGAGAGCCCACTCCGCGGACGTGAGCATTGTGGAACTCACCCGTGTTTTCGTTGTTGATCGCTGACCTGCCTCTCTGCTTTAGCACTCAGTTCCTCAGAGATCTTAGGGATTGCTTTGGAACTTCGTTCATGATCGCTCCAGCTGATCCAAAGGACGAGTCCTCGTCACAGTTACTTTTCTCGTGTTACGGTGTTGGCTTCGTCAACGTAAATAGGACGTTGGCATGACGGGCTACTCGACTTCGTGCATTGTCCATATCATCTTGTGCGCGTCATGCTGTGCTCGTTTTAATTATTCTGATACCAACGTCCAGAATACATGCTGCTCACATTTGATGCAAGCAATGTCAACTTGGAGACAAGCTACGTCCCTGGATGTTATCAACGTCAAATATTCAGGAAGATATTTGTCGCGGAACGGTTTGCAATTGGCTAAGACTGGCGTGTCTCACGCCGGTCCAGAAGTTGGCTGCACAGGCGCATCTGTCATACAACCAACAGTCAGAGCAACGGTGACAGACATGAGCCGTCAATCGAAGTGTTAGGAACGAAAATTCACAACGCAACGAGTGCTGTGTCACTACAAGAGCTAATACAGGACTCTTGGCTCATCGTGTAGATCTCCTGGGCATACATGATACACTAGCGATATATGATGGAGACCCGTCCAAGATCGCCATTGCCCTTCCCCCCGCCCGCAAGGATGAGCCATTGTTTTAGAATGGGCCAACCAACTTCGAAGAGGGTGCACAGCTCGTCGGTGTGGTGTTCACCATCAAGCAAAGGGATTAGATTAGGAGGAAACGGCGGCCCTGCTTGATGCACGACAGGTCTTGAAGGAGAATGCGAAACGCGGCGAGGCCGCGTGTACCCGTCACCAAGGTCGCGACCGCCAAGAGAGTCGATAGACGCATTGACAGCTGATGCAGACGACACGAGAGGAGGCGCCAACGAGTGGACACTGGAGCTATGTGCGCGCATCCGAAAGAGTGGAGTTTGATCAGGGTGCTTATGACTGTCCGGATTGTCTCGGTCTCGTAGATGCTCCAAAGACGACTCTGCTGCACTAGCTCGTCGGGTTGGCTGGATACCGGCTCTCTCCCACCGTGCAGCCATCGCTTCCGCGCCAACTGCAGCGACTGTAGGGAAGACATCTTGAAGACGCCCCCTGATGCCCCTCGGGGTAGGTTCCGGAAGAGCTACCGGTGCCCTTGGTTGAAACATCGGCGCATAACTCTTGCTTCGCTTCCTGCCAATGGAAGTCACACGTTTCTCTCCCTGCTGAGCGTCTGCCTCGGCCGAAAGGAGGATAGGCCAACGATGGACTCTCCGCAAAAAGCCCTTAAGAAATAAACAACATATGAGATGATGGTTGAACACAATTAGGACAGTTAATACCTTGATCACGCCAAAACTGGTGAACCTACGGACGTCGATGCCAAGAGACTGTACGTCGTGGTCCTCCATCCACTCTCGGATCGTCTTGCCGGGCTTCAGGCGAGAATACAGATGCAGAAGTTTCGGCCAATCGGCAATGACTTGTCCTGCGTATGATGATCAGAAACCACGTCGCAGCACATGCAGCTCGAGGGCCATGGCCACTCACCAGGTCTAGTCGCGTATGGACCGCATTCTTCTTTTACATGAGACTCATCTACGAGCCACTGGATGCTCTTGCGAAGCGTGTACATGTTCGAGTACTGAAAAATATCAATCATCATGACTACCTGGTAGTACCTGACAGATAAAGTCTCAAAATCCGTGCACATGTACCGAAAAAACCGCTCCTACAGTAAGTGTGAGATTGCTTGTCGAGTTAGGCCAACGTCGCACTCAGCTAGACGCGCAATGCGGCTGACATGGTTAGTGCCGTCAATAAATTGGCAAACCTGAACGACCCTATCAGGTCGCTAAGAGCCAACGAGAGTTGAACGAGGCTACCTTGACCATTGTCAGATCCCAATTGGGCTCGATCCTTCGAGTAAGATTTATCAGGGCAAGGGGCACCATCCAATCCTTGACCACGGGAGGGTTTGGATAGAAAGGAAAAATCTTCAGCTCGATAGAGTTGAACATGTCGATGGCGATAGAGGTCTCCGAATATGAGTTAAGGTCCTCGTACAATTGCTCTAGAATGGCATGAATGGCCGGCGAACTTTCAGGTGACGAAAGAAAGGCAGACTCTTCCTGGATCAGTTGAGGATTTATTCACAGATAAATAAGACATCAATGTAGCCTACCTCGCACGTGGTGAGGACCCGGCTAACCTTGCGGACAACGGGTTCATAACAACTCAGATCCGCATTGCGGTCGAAGACAAAACACAGGTTATACCGAAAGTAGTTGCGCTCATAATTTCCTCGCAGCTCCATTGGAAAACCAATGATGCGGTACTTTCTGGTCGCACAAATGACCAATCTACCACAGAGTGCGCTGGGGGGCATGACATATTTTGAGATATCGTCGAAGTTGAACAGACATCGATTAGCTGAGACAGGACGAAGCCGTGGACTGAGAATTTGACGTGAGTCTAACCGCTGTAAGGATGGACTATCCGGGAGTGAAAGAGTGGATGAGGCTGAGGTCGGGGTGTGGAGGGCGGTGTTTGCGAAGGAGGATGATATCGGACCCGACAAAATGAGACCTTCCGGGACCTGGTAGACAACTTTGGGACCTTGATGAACGTCAAAGACGGTGTAGAACACAGATTCTATGCGCGGAAAGAAAGAACCGCCTGCAGAAGACATTCAGACGCACTAGTAGGAGCATTAGTGTCGTGGGAAAAACTCCCGGAGGGGCTCGCCAAGCGCCGGCGCGGCGAAACTGCACTCGCATGGTCGTGGCGCGGGAGCTGGCGAGCTGGCGCAACTGGCGCAGCTAAAATTCGCCCTTTTGCGCGGGGAAACGAAAATCCCCCCCGCCCCTTCCCCCCAATCGCCCCGAGGCCGAGATAGAGGTGCGCAAAATTAATTCAGACCCTATATTAGGGGTTGGAGACCTCTAGCCGCCCCACAAGGGTCGGTTATCCGTGAAACTGGCCAAAATACTGCCTTTTGGGAAGGTACTCTCGTCGTTGCGCCAGGTATTGCCATCCAGGGTCGGTGCGCCAACCTGGCGCTCGCCATTTGCGCCAGGCACGGCGAGGTGGTGAGGTTTTGCCAACAACACTAACACTTGAGACCCTCCCGGATTTGTATCCCTGAGTGAATGTAAAGTTTGCCTGCCTTACAATGTCACCGTTTGTCGCCAGTACAAATTTATTGATAAAGTTTACATGTGTGATCGGGGCTGAATAGGGACTCAATTGACCAATTAAATTTGTTACTTGGGCAAACAGAAACTGCGTTTCATCTACAAACAGTTACTTTGTAGTGAGCACGAAATTCATCATTTGTCGAGCAAATTTGAGTTGGTCTCGGGTGTCGAGCATGCAGTGCTCGCCGGGGATCTCCGCTGTTGCTATCCGTTGAATTGGAGAATCTACGATCCTCATCCCACAGCCACCGAACATATGGTCCAGTCCATGCATGATGGCAGACTGTCATTCCGATTCATCACTGCATCCTATAATCATGATTCCGATATGTCGGACGTCTTCTCTGTAACACAGGTTTTGTTTCCCTTAGCGACCAAATTCTCGCATACGTATATAACATGAGATGGCTGCATTCCGGATCCCCAGCTCCTCAGTTCTTTCGTTCGGGCTCAGCTTATCCGGGTTCAAGCACTGGCTGGTAGGCATCATCTCCGCGTTCAAAATACATCCACTGATGATCCCCATCGCAGCTTAACTTGGTTTTTCGTTCCTATTCTGCTGTTGTCTTCTCATCTTGTCCTCGGTCTACATTCATTGCATATCTCGTTGATTGACGATTTTTGTTTCCCACTTTCTCGACACCTACTCAATCAAGATGCACGTTTCTACCGTTGCTGCTCTTGCTATCGCCGCGGCGGCGGCGCCTTCTTTGACATCGTAAGTATGTCCGTTATAGATCAGCATCTCGGTGCTCAAGACTAAACCAGTGCCGTGCCCGTCGAGGCGAGAGGTAGCATTGATGCTCACACCATCGACCAGAGCATCCAACTTGCTACCCATGCTGCGAATGCCGTCCCTTATGTCAGGAACACCTGGGACAAGGTCTTCCACAAACGACGGTATGTACATGATCCTCCACTCCCACCTGTCCTTGAAGATTTACGTTCAAGTATGCATAGCGACTTTCATCACGAACCTGTGACTCGGAGCGTCTCTTCCGGTGCTATCAAGGATGGTATCGAAATCGTGAATGGCGCGGCAAACGCAGTTCCCGCAGTTCAAAATGCCTGGAACTCCGTGTTCCACAAGCACCGGGACCTTGACGATCTTGTAGCACGAAGAGTCACTGCCGGTCGCATCAAGGATGGCCTCGACATCGTCAATGGCGCGGCAAACGCAGTTCCAGCGGTTCAAAACGCCTGGAACTCCGTAGCCCACAGGCACCGGGACGTTGACGATCTCATAGCACGAAGAGTCGCTGCCGGTCACATCAAGGATGGCCTCGACATCGTCAATGGCGCGGCAAACGCAGTTCCAGCGGTTCAAAATGCCTGGAATTCCGTATCCCACAAGCACCGGTGCGTTGTCAATTTTCCTAAATTCCCATATGGTACTTATGCGGGCATAGTGAGTATTACGAGCCTTTGGCTCGCAGAGTCTCTGCCGGCGCCATTAAGGATGGCATCGAAATCGTCAATGACGCTGCCAACGCTGTTCCTGCTGTTAAAAATGCCTGGGATTCTGTTTTCCACCACAAGCAGAGGGATTTAGATGAGCTCATGGCTCGCACAATCACTGCTGGTGGGATCAAGGACGGCATCGAGATTGTCAACGATGCGGCGAACGCAGTTCCTGCTATCAAGAATGCTTGGGATTCTGTGTTCCACAAGCAACGGTGCGTGGCTTGCGAGTGTTCTCAATTCGATGTTGAAGTTGGTCGCGTAGTGAATTCGACGAACTCATGGCGCGCACGATTACTGCTGGTGATATCAAAGACGGCATCGAGATTGTCAACGATGCTGCGAACGCTGTGCCGGCGATCAAGAACGCTTGGGATTCCGTCGTCCACCGCCACCGCTCGCTCAATGAGCTCGACTGAGGTGTTTTTACGGAGAATTTTTTGGGAGGATGTCTGCACCATGTATATCACTACTTGATGAGATTACGACGACGACTGAGGAGCTATCTCTCGCTGTGGAGCTATCTCTCGCTGTGGAGCTATCTCTCGCTGTGGAGCTGCAGTGAGTAAACCTTGACGCGTCAAGTATGGAAGCCACGGTCACGATACCGTGTTTCAAGTTGATCACATGCTTTTGGTTTCTCAATCATCGATAAGTAGACATGTCTGCGGCATGTTCGCTGATACTGCTGCTTTGACATGGCGGCGACTACTCCTCCTGGTTTTCGTACTCTCCCGCTACCTGTGAGGCAGCTATCGTTGGCGGTGGTTTTGCGGTGTGGACAGTCTTTCCGATGGAGGATTTTCCCCCTCATGTCTGGCAACAGCCTCACTACTGACGCATCATCTCCCACACATGAATATCGTCTATGTCTACGTGACCGCGTGGTATGTCTCAGACAGTCGCCTGACATGCTCTTTTACCGCTCAGTATTCCCCGGACTTCCGCCTTCTGCTGTCATGGCAGGTGCCAGAGAAACAGAAACTCTAGCTTGGATTTACGATTACTTCCAACTCCACGTTGATCTTACGCATCTCTATGAGCAGTGGAGTGACCGCGATTCAGTGCTCCACAATTTCAAGGACAGATTTGCGGGCATCAGGATGCTGAGACAGGACCCGTTTGAAAACCTCATCTCGTGCGTCTGTCGTTCATGTAGTCATCTTGTACCACCATAGCTTGGAAGATAGGTTCATATGCTCTTCAAATAACAACATATCTCGCATCACGAAGATGGTCAAGTCCCTCTGTCAACATTACTCTCCACCGCTTTTGACGTTGGCACCGCCAGCCACATCGTCTGGTGAACCCACGTCTGAAGAGCACAGTGCAACAGATTCATATCACCCCTTTCCACCGCCATCCGTCTTGGCCTCTTCCGAAGTGTCTGCCAAGCTGCGCTCCTTAGGGTTTGGCTACCGTGCCGACTTCATTCAGAAGACGGCGAAAATGCTCGTAGAGGCGCATGGCACTACGAAGGCTGTAGAGGATTCATTGGAGCCGTCAGAGAGGTGGCTTCTCACGTTGCGACGAATGAGTACCTGCGATGCAAGGGAGGAGCTGCTCAAGTTCATGGGTGTAGGCCGTAAGGTGGCCGATTGCATCCTGCTTATGAGTCTCGACAAGGTGAGTACATCCGTCTGTATAGATTGTCGTAAACGAAGCTGAGTTATCGGTGCATGCTCAGAACGAGGTCATCCCGGTCGATACTCACGTCCACCAGATTGCAGTCAAGCACTACGGTTTACGGGTGTTGGCAAAGGGGAAGGCCAACATGACACCAAAATTGTACGAGGAAGTTAGCACCAAGTTGGCGGCAGTGTGGGGAGACTACGCAGGTTGGGCGCACTCTGTATGTTTGCTCGGATGTCCTGTGCACCGTAGCGGCTAATTTGTCTCTAAAGGTCCTCTTCACCTCGGATCTCAGATCATTCTCTTCCCATGGACTACCATCACCCTCACCTACACCCTCAGTTGCTGGGTCACCCCAGAAAACGGCAGGTGCTGGGAGCGTATCCGACACTGCACGTCCGAGTCCGACCAAACGAAAAAGGGTCAAGGTGGTTCAGCTGGTTAACAAGGGAAGTGGAACGATCATAGACCATCAACTAAACCTTCCGACCGCTGTTGGCTCAGAGATGGACGACGACCACATTTTGAGCCTGGCCGATAGAGTGAAGCGGCGGCGACGGACGAAGATGGTGGAGGTGACATTAATGCAGTAGTTCGGCTAGACGATATCCTATCATATTCCCATGTATTTCTTGGAGGGTATGAGACATTCAGTTATTCTAGCAGTATTACATTTCGATGCAGCCTGCAGCAGCTGTCGCCTGGATGCCGGTAGGTGAACCTGATCAAGAGATAGCAACTCGTCTCGCAGGAACGCGTCATACAGATCTGTCTCCCGCTCCACCATCAGTAGAATTGCTACCTGCATCTTCCAGGATACCCCTGCCCTGCATTGTACATAACTCATGTCGTCTCAAAAAGCCAAGCAGAAGGAGGTAGCCGAGCCCGAGGCGGACCAGCCTGAGAACGACGCACAGGACGACTCAGGCTCCGATCTCTCCGAGGAAGACCACGATCAGGCCAGTTCCACGCTACCAGAGGCTAGCGTTTCGTCCGCCTCGATCAAGAAGAAAAAGAAGAAACGGTCCAAGGCGTTGAAGGCTCTCCGGGGAAGCAAAGATGGAATCCCGCAGAAAGTTGTAGATGCGGTACTTGAGAAGGTCCGCGCGGAGGGCGGCGAGGCAGCGAGCGCGGACGAGGCCACGGTAAGGATGGCGCTGGAGCATTTAAAGATCAAGGATGTTATTCAAGGCAAGGCGGGGATTGGAGGAAGGAACAGGAAAGATACCGGCGACCACAAGGTAGGTTGCATACATGCTCACTGCGCAAGTGCTCTTCAGATATAACATCGCAGTTCTGGGCAACACAACCTGTCCCTCAACTTGGTGAGAAAAGATGTTGATGCGAGGTGTGGCGGTTTCTAACCGTAGATGACAGGCGAGGGCCCCCCGCTCGCGGATGGTTACATTGAACCCTCTATACCACCAGAAGAGGTTCGCCAGGAAGCGTATCCATTACCCAAAGACTTCGAGTGGTCAACTCTGGACATCAATGATCCCTCGCAGGTGAGTAATCTTTATTTCCGCTTTCATTCACGGCTAACATTACGTTCAGCTGCGAGAGCTGTACGAGCTTTTGTCAGGACACTATGTGGAAGATGACGATGCGTCCTTCCGTTTCCAGTATTCTGCAGAATTCTTGCAATGGTATGTTCACGTTTGACCGTCGGACGCGTGCGACTTCTTATACTCATCACACAGGGCTCTCATGCCTCCCGGATACAACAAAGAATGGCACCTCGGTGTGCGCGTGGCGTCAAACAAGAAGCTGGTGGCTTTTGTTTCTGGCATACCGCTCACACTACGTGTTCGAGAAAAGTGCGTCTCTGTGCTCCACGCTTCGCCTATGCATCCACGACCAACATGCATCCAGTGTTTTCAATGCCAGCGAAGTTAATTTCCTCTGTGTCCACAAAAAGCTGCGATCGAAACGTCTGGCTCCTGTCTTGATCAAAGAGATTACCCGTCTATGTCACAGGAAAGGAGTATTTCAGGCTTTGTACACAGCGGGTGTGCTTCTCCCGACGCCCATCTCGACATGTCGGTACGTACAGGCAAGAGGTCGTAACCACCATCCCGTAATCAGGTTTTTTTGACAGATACCACCACCGATGCCTAAACATCCACAAGTTGGTCGACGTACGCTTCACGCACGTTCCCTCAAACATGACCTTAGCACGGATGATCCGTCTGAACAAGGTTCCTGACCGTCCACATCTCCTCGACCCTCAGTTCGGACTGCGGGAGATGGAAGAGAAGGATGTTCCCAAAGTCGCAGAGCTCTTCGCGAAGTTCATGCGACGCTTTGGCATGGTGCAAGTCATGACGCTGGATGAAGTACGGCACTATCTGCTGAGTGGAACGGGCGAAGGGCCGAGGACGAAAGATAGTTGGTCCACGAGGCGAGAAGGGCAGGTTGTGTGGACATATGTTGTCGAGGTCAGCCCATTGACAGTACATGTGTATAGCGGTCCTGACATTATCGTGCAGAATCCGGAGACGCACAAAATCACCGATTTTTTCTCGTTCTACTCTCTGCCCTCGACTATCATAAATTCGGAGAAGCACAATGTTCTCCAAGCCGCGTACCTGTTTTACTATGCGACAGATGTTGCTCTCCACGACGCCGCAGAGCTGGACGGCCGGCTGAAGAAGCGGCTGGAAGAGCTTATCGGCGACTGTCTTGTCACTGCGAATGCAGCAGGGTTTGATGTTCTCAATGCGCTGTCGCTCATGGACAATTGCCAATTCATGCAAGACTTGAAGGTACGATATTCATCTTGAATTTACATGCGGTTTCTTGCCTAAAAAGTCGTCGTCAGTTCGGTCTGGGCGACGGCATGTTGAACTACTACCTGTACAACTGGCGGACAGCACCGCTGGCAGGTGTGAACGCCATTGGGGATGTGCCTGCGGGCAAAGGTATTGGGGTCGTAATGCTCTGAAGTTTCAAATGTAAGTTGCACCGATACCATCGCTAACAACTACATGACATTCTACTGCGAAATTTACAATTATCTGTCCGTCGACGCTCTGTCGTTATCCTAGTCAAGATACCACCTAATACAACAGTTTGCGTACAACACGCCTGCTCATGCCATGAGGGACTAGTCACTGTCACTGTCAATGATAATGACATCGTCGTCATCCACGCCCCAGTCTGGCGATGGGCTTCGCTCTTTCTGCCTTTGCTCCTGTCTCCCAGACCTCTGCGGCAGCACCGGCACTATAGCTCCGCCCGCTCCACGTGGTCCCGAACTTGCTGCGGGTCGGGGTGCGGTGCGTGAACCGAGTCTCTGGCCTCCCACCCCCCAGGACGAGGGAACATCGCTTCCCTCTTCTTCCATACTCTTTCCTTTCGGCGAGGGTGACGATGCGCTTTGACCTTGCGAGGAAGATGGCCCAGCGAGGGTGTTACCAGCGCCTGAGAATGCCTGCGCCTAAATGATCATTAGCAATGTCAAATCGTTGCAAACTTGAATGCGTACCTGCACTTGTGTAGCACTGGGGTTGGATGCCGGGGGTGTGAAGGGTGGGACGTTGAAACCAAAGAATAATTGCCCAAAGGGGAGGTTCAGGGGAGCAGGAACCGGCACGTCTGAGTCGAGGGTGTCGTTCGTAACAATGCGAGCTTTACTAGATGGTGAGTCAACATCGGTGGGATCAACACGTAAGAGTAGTACTCACTCCGTCCGGACAATTTTAGCATTATCAGCCACCTCCTGCACCCTTCTGTGGCTGATGCCTTTCCCCTTCGTCTTGCGCCCAAGCAGCGTCTCGCCTTTGCCCTTGAAGCTCTCCCACTGTTCGCCACCCTTGCTCACTGTAGTACCACGCGTACCCGGAGCGAAGGTGCCAGCGAGAGATGACGAGGGACGTGATGAACCGGGCGACGAATCGTTCAGATTGATATTGAGCTTGGTCGCCATTGTGGCAGGAGGAGCTGGCTTGGGACGCTCAGGCTCAACATATCCAAGAGGTGCCGCGAAGTCAACCTCAAGGTCTGTATCGAGTACACTGATACCTTCACCACCGGGATAGGTCTCCATGACTAGGAAACCGAATACCATCCCGTTATACAGAATTTCAATTATATCGCCTTGTGTGAGGACGGAGAAATGGCGTAGAGCTTGTTCAAGTCTGTGGAAGCGACTGAATGAGATGGTAAGGCAAAAATGTCACAGTAAGACGTACACGGCCTTGGGGTCCGATACTTCGAGGAAATGGACGCTCTGTGCCTGCAACTTGACCTTGTTGCCTTTAGGGAGTTCTGCACCAGTGATGCGGATCGGGTCACCCTCATTTAATCGGAGAGTACTCATCATCCATTGCGGCAGATGCACACATCCTTCTTCCGCGATAAATTCTAATACACCCGCGTGTGTAGACGCCGCAGGGTTTGCTGGGTTGCGCAACTTGAACATCCATGGAGATTCGAGATCCATCGAAGTGAGTCTGGCGAGGGTCGAAGGGGGCATAATGACTGCACGCCGATAGCTATAACGTTGTGTGACGAAGTAAGGAGAGAAGTACGCACTCTTTCCACCGTAACTGACATTGTCGCGTTCCTTGCCAGGAAGCATTGCGGCACTGTAGGCTCTCAGATATTCATCATAGGCTCGAGCTGGTGGTCGACCCATGCGATGACCAAGACCACCACCAAGGCCTCTGCAACCGAGGACTTGTGAGATCACCCTACAGCGCGAGACGCACACCCAAAACGTACTGTGCCAACTGAGCGAAGAGACCTGCTGGTCCACCGCCAAACGGATCTTGCTCGCCAAACTGTTGAATATTCAGCGAAAGACGTTAGCCATAACGCAAGATGACTTACCATGTTCATGGTCTCTGTGGAGGTCGCACAGGTGGAGGTCAAGTAGGATTCTAGGAACCGTAGCACTGGCTTTCGAGTGTGCGCGTCCTCCAGCACGTGATCTGAGCGAGTCTCACTTCTCCGCGGGCACTTCGACACTGACCCTCTGCATATCGACCATGGCTATCACTACTCCTTCGTTGCAGATACCAGCAGCCCGCTCAGGCTCGAACAGTGCATTCCAAGACAAGGTGAATTGTGCGGCGATTCAGCATGGACGCAATTCTAACTTTTTCGAAGGGCAAACCCATGGAAGTCCGCCTGTCTAACATGGTCGCTGCAAAAGGTGCGTCCGTATAGATCTCCTTCACATTTCTCTTCATAACTATTGCCCTGCAGCAATAAGTGACGCTGTCAGAACCTCATTAGGTCCGAGGGGTATGGATAAGATGGTGGGTAGTGCTCCTGGTATTTTGTCATAGAAGCTTAAAGCCTTGTGAACTAGATTCAAACACCCAAGGGAGAGCTTATCATCACGAATGACGGTGCAACAATCTTGAAGAGTATCCAGGCTCTTCACCCTGCAGCTAAGATGGTGATCCGCATGATCTTTCGTGTTGGCTAAGATCTGACTTGCGTCAAGCTTGTAGATCTCTCCGCTGCGCAGGATGTTGAAGCGGGAGATGGAACAACATCTGTTGTAGTGCTTGCTGGAAGTTTCCTTGGTGCTGCGGAAAAAATGCTGCAGAAGGGCATGCATCCAACAATCATCGCTGAGTCGTTCCTCAAGGCATCGGCGAAGGCGGTTGAATACTTGACGGAAATTTCCACTCCGATTGACCTATCAGACAAGTCTTCGCTCCTCCACGCTGCTACGACGTCTCTCAATTCAAAAGTGAAGCTGTATTCCTGTTTCTCAACAACGAAACGTACTCACACGCGGTGCTGCCGCAGATCGTGTCGCAGTACTCCTCCACACTCGCGCCAATTGCTGTGGCCGCAGTGACACGCCTTGTAACCCCTACCTCTTCGAACGTGGATTTGCGCGATGTCCGCATCGTGAAGAAAGTGGGTGGAACGATAGAAGACACGGAACTCGTCGATGGCGTCGTGCTAAATCAGAATGTCATCGTCGCTGCGGGAGGGCCGACGCGAGTTGAGAAGGCCAAGATTGGTATCATCCAATTCCAACTTAGCGCGCCAAAACCTGACGTGAGTGCCTGTGGTTGGTCTGTCTCTTCCTGTGCTAAATAGCTCGACAGATGGACAACACGGTGGTGATCAATGACTACCGGCAAATGGACAAGGTGATCAAGGAAGGCCGACAATATCTCCTCAATATCTGCAAGAAGATCAAGAAAGCGAACTGCAACGTTCTGCTGATCCAAAAGTCGATTCTGCGCGATGCAGTTGATGACACGTCGCTCACCTTCCTCAAGCGCTTGAATATCCTTGTTGTTAAGGACGTAGAGCGCGACGAGATTGAGTTCCTCTCAAAGAGCATAGGATGCAAACCTGTTGCTGATGTGGAGGCCTTTACGGAAGACAAGCTTGGTTATGCGGATCTTGTTGAGGAGAGAAGTGAGTCTGGTGCCAAGGTGGTACGAATTACAGGTATTAGGAACCGCGGGCGCACGGTCAGCATCCTTGCTATGGGTAGTAACAATCTTGTATTGGAGGAATGCGAGCGAAGTCTGCACGATGCACTTTGCGTCGTACGCTGCCTTGTCAAGAAGCGGTGCGTGCTCTTTTTTTGCGCAAGTAGGATCTTACTTGACATTTGCGTGTCACCAGGGCTTTAATCGCCGGCGGCGGTGCCCCCGAAATTCATGTGTCGCGACTTCTGTCGCAATACGCTCATACCCTCAAGGGCATGGAGGCCTACTGCTTCCAGGCATATGCAGATGCTTTGGAAGTCATCCCCACAACACTTGCGGAAAATGCGGGACTCAACCCCATCGCAATTGTGACCGAGCTGCGTAACCGACATGCCCTCGGAGAGCGCAACGCAGGCATCAACGTGCGGAAGGTGCGTGTATTCTTTGTTTTAAGTGCGTGAGCGCATGTCTGATCCCAGTGTCCACAGGGATTGGTTTCAAACATCTTGGAGGAAGATGTAGTGCAACCTCTGCTGGTATCTACAAGCGCCGTAGAGCTGGCAACGGAGACCGTCTGCCTACTGTTGAAAATCGATGACTACGTTCAGGCTCGATAGTTCGGGGTCTGGCGGATGTGTATCATACAGTAATGAGAAGTACACTTTCACAGTTGTAGCTTGGGATCATCCGCTGATGGCTATTGAAGACGCCAAGATGGCGGTGTCGTGAAGTTAGTTTCTCAGCGCTCACTTACAGGAGTGGTTTTCGCTTGCGTCTCGAGTCACCGTGACTTATGTTAAATCGGTCAACGCGAGGCCCGGCCGATGCTATGACTATAACGCTGTCCTGCGAACATGCCCTTGCTGGCCGTAATCATCGAGCGCGGATCGCTTCATGACTGGGGGTTTCGGCGGAAGCAGTCTACGGGCCCCACGTACTTGTGATAGACCGGGTATGTGGAATTCCTCATGCGCCAAGCAAATACCCCACACGGGTTACCGCTGTTCATTGTATCGTCTGCGCGTGATCCTTGACAACTAGCTCGCCGCCGAATTAGCATTCAGCTATTTTGCGCTCTAAGCGCAGGACAAATTGAGGGGTCAAATGCAATCAGCGCAAAAGATAGATGCGCAGGGACGTACTGAACATGGAACCGTCGCACATGAGATACAATTGATGCTACAGCAAACGACGAGTCTCATGTTCGAAATAGTAGCATATGTAGACTATTAGAGTGATATTGACTAGACTTCGGCTGAAAACCGACTAACGATGGGGAAAGGCGACCCCAGTGCGATGGCGACTCCTCAAAGGGAGCGCTTCCGCTCGGCGACGTCCTCGTATGGCTCCTCGTAGTCCATCACGCCCTCCCTGGCGACTAGTGCAAGACGTCGAAATTAGATTGTGCTGATGAGGGTGGGATATCAATAATTACAATGCACAGAGCGCTTGCGGTCATCCTCATGAGATTCCTCGTAGTCCATAACACCTTCCCTGGCGGCCAAGGTAACGGCTAACACCTGCAGTAAGCGTTTGTTGACGACTCTCAGATGCACGACTAAGGTTGACCCCGTGAAGTGGCCGGCTGCGCCTTCAACATGCAAAGCAGCAACGCCGCAAACAAGGAGCAACTTGGAAACGCATGCCGTCGACCAGGGCTCTGAAGAGACGGCGAGGGAACGGCTTGACAGGGAGAACGGAATGTTCTTCAGTGGAATGGAACCGCGTTCTTTAAACTCACAAGATAAATGCCACTCCACCCTCGTTCTGCTGGGCATGGAGGAATGGAACACTTCGGTCATAACAGCAAATGGCCGGGGATTGTTTGCAATCGTAACATCGACGGCCAAAGGGCACAGCAGGTTCACATACTTACTAAAAGGGACCACCGTTCAACCGATCGCCTGTAACCGTTTACTTAGTTATGTGCTCGCCGTAAGTAAGGGGGGAAAAACACTTAGTGATATGTCCTCGGCGTTGCCACGCCGGATGAGCATCCATGCGTCTTACTATAGATCTGTCAACCACTGGCACTATGATCCTGTCTGTGCCAGGCGTTATTGCGCGCACGGCGATGGTACTAGTTTGAAACAGGCCGCCGGCGAATAGAAGGGAAATTATTTCCTCGAAAATTCGATCACGCTATGTCAAGAAGCATTGAGGCGAGCGGGGCTGGGATTCGACGTGGCACCGTACGGTGACCCCTCCGACTCGGAGGTCATAAGCCCGAGCTGAGGCTCATAAAGAAGCATTCCACTCGTGTCCTACTGGATGACTTTCCGTAAGGAAATTAAGGATTTAGAGCATACTCTAAATTCCCAGAATGCTAGAAAATATATTAATTTTGATGCATTCCCATGCCCGCCGTCCAATGAGCAGCCCACGGCAAAGGCTAACCTTCCAAATACGACTGCGGCCTTCGCCGGGACCTGGCGCTTCTCCACACTCAATAAGCGCCGGGGACATGCCTTTGGCGCCCATCGCCGATGGCATGTCGAGCGTGCAACCTCCAGGGGAAGTGTACAATTCTTCACCTGGAATTGTTTGCTGGAGTTCCACAAAGACAAATCCTGCAGCCTTGAGAGTTTTTGTGAAGGGAGGAAGAAGTTGTCACATCCCTTCTTCGAGGTTTTAGCTCAGGGGGTCCCCTCCACGTTGTTAACCACGCAAATTTAGGATTGATGGCATGCCATAACAGGAAATCCGCCGAGGTCGTCTTTGACGCCCACAGTGTGGTCACACCCTCACGACACCAATTCTTGGTGAACACTGTGTCTCCCCCCATCCTACATGATTTGTATATCGTTCGGATGCTTGAAATGAGCAGTTACAGGTTGTCCAAACCAATTTTGAAGGAGGGACTTCCTCGACATGCAAATCCCAGATCTTGCAAAAATGAACTAACCTATATTGGGAATGCCTTCCAAAATTAAGGAAATCGCTAAATCCTTACGGAAAGTCATCCACTTTCCTTCTTATTTGACGAGCTTTCCTCTGGAAGACTGGATCCCTTTTTGATTAGCTATGCCAATGAAATGCTAGCATGAGCAAAGACAGAAGTACGGATCAACTTGAAGATCCATGATCTATGATCTGAACAGTGACCGGCATCCAGATGCGGCAAGTGTAGAAGTACACCAACACAGCATTCTGAATGTTACTGTATCTATAATACGGATTCCCGCTTGAAGCATTGGCTCATCGGAGTTCATAGTCCAACAATAGTATCCATTCATCCCATTCACGCTCGTGCGTAGAGCGAACGCCTCAGCTTGGTCGATCATAAGCGGTGCTTGTAGGAAGTCAGCACAACAACGATGACGAATCAGCGTAGGCCCATAAGGAGATGTCTGGTAGGAACGACATTCAGAACTAATCAAGAAAAGATACGTACAAGCCTTTGCAGCTAAATTCAGAACGTTAGACGTTTCTCGTTGAAACTCACCTCCCGATTCTTGTTTGTGGCGCAACGTTCGGGACAAATAAACCTAACCCAGTAGATGCTTGAGCGCTCGCGGGAGATCCATCCAGCGACACCGGCTACCTACATTCTCTCAGAGCCTCAGGTCAAGTCAGTACAGACAGCTTGCCATATTCGGCCTAGGACTGTTTGTTCGCACTAAAACACGAACAGAAATCGGGAGGTGAGTTTCAACTAGAAGTTCTGAATTTAGCTGTGATGAAAGTAAACAATGCTTCCCGTCGTGAATACGGTCCGTGACCGCGACGGCTAATGATGATGGAAACCTGTGTATTTATACTGCAAGCAGGAGATCAAGTGCACCAAGGAACAGTCTCTAACGTAGGTAAATACGCGCTGGTAAGGGGTTGCCACGAAAGCAGCGGTGTCTCATGAGTACTGTATTGTTCGGGTGCGGGGAAGTGATGTCAACAGTGGGAGTCTGTGATGTGAATAGCAGGGAGCATATGGTGGTGACATAAACGGAGAGCATAGGAGCAGGGGAAAACCGTAACCTCATCAATGTTCATTCAAGTCTGCCTGTCCCGAATCCTTCCACCTGAGTTCGCGCGGTGTTCTTCGTATGGCCCTGCGGCTTGCTCGCCTTTTGAGGCAGCTCGTACTCTAGCGGACTGGCGCGTAGCTCAGCCGTTTTCCTCGCGGCGGGTTGAGGGTACTATTACTGTTGTTCGTTGTCGTTTCATACAAGAGTACGCGTGATGGGGGCGCCATTGCCAGCAGGAGTAAAGAAACGAAAGGCGGATCAAGAGAGTAGTGCTGCGCTGACGTATGGGAGCGCAGCCCACCCGAAAGGGTAAGCGTCCAGGATGCAACGCTGATCGGCGACATCAACGAGGATCATGCCCTTACGAGTGCTATCACCCGGGCCGAACTGTATCACACAACACATGTAGAGAATTCTGGGATACTTCATACTACTACTGACCGATACACATAATCCGACGTCTATAGCATACGTGGGTTACCCTCCAGGCCAGTCACCGAAACAAGACGTGTGGTGCATCATGCCAACTCGAGTACCTCAAACCCTACGCATGTTACAGTCTTAGTCAAGCAGCACAAATTTTAAAACGCCATGGGAGACCTACCAAGAGCGGGCGACGAGAAAATCTGTTCAAATTCCAAGCGACACGACGCACACGAGATTTCAATGTTCACGTCCGTCTCGTCTGAGCAGTCGAAACGAGGTGTCGGATCCCTCAACTCTTGGCCGTCAAGGAACCTGTACCGGTTCTGGACGTCACGCGCCGTGAAGTTGACCGTGCCCATGAGCGATAATCGCTGTGGGCGGGTATTCCAACTCAACGACTTCGTGACTGGAGAAGACACGTTCCAGATCTCAATAGCGGTTACGTCGCCATCCACCCGATAACTCTTGCCGGCCTTCCCAAGCTTGTCAGCAGGGGAGACCCAGCCAGAAATGTAGCATGTCGGCCAAGAGCCTTTGACTCTCCAATGGTAGAACATTGAATCCTTCGGAATAACAAAGGGGCGTCACATGCGTATATCACTACCATAGACTCTGAAGCACTTACCGAAGAACTCAGCACAATAGATGATCCCGAGTGATACACCTTGTTAGGATCCGCCGCGTTCGCCCGCACCATAGAGGCAGGGAACGTCATTTTCGGGACTGCAGGGATTCAATTAGAACGATAGAGGCGTCCTGTAAACATAACTTACTCTTCTTCTTGTTGTTCTTGTGAATGTTCTTGCGGCCCTCCTCGAGATATGGCGAAGGTTGCACCATCCGCAAGCTCGAGACAAGCTCGTCCGGTCTGTACAACGGAACAGTTCCCGGGTTCGTCGATAGAACGCTGATGTGGAACGTGGCAGCAGCAGCGATAGCTATGGCCCCAATTACGATGGTCAGCCATAGAAGCGTCCTCTGGTTCTCTGTAGGGAATTTGGGGAATCGGCGACTATACTGGCCATTATTCTTCGTGGTCCTGAAATCCTCCTCGTCGGGGGAGAGGGATGTGAGAGGGGTGTATTCGGCCATGAAGACGAGAACTGTGGGGGTGTAAACGTTGAAAGCCTGAAAGGT
Organism: Sparassis crispa; assembly: GCF_003851025.1. Classification (NCBI taxonomy): domain Eukaryota; kingdom Fungi; phylum Basidiomycota; class Agaricomycetes; order Polyporales; family Sparassidaceae; genus Sparassis; species Sparassis crispa. The sequence goes on from NW_020939750.1 coordinate 1,223,320, forward strand.
ATGCAGGTGGAAGGTGGCAGTCAACGGACTCACAAATGGGGTTAGCAACTGGCCACACCTCTTGCCAAATTTAAGACTGAGTGATTGAGTCACTCAGCCTGCCGCCGCCGCCGGCGAGCAGGGATTAGCGCCAAGGCGGCAATATCAGATCCTGATGATCTCGGGGAGTGCGGAGGAGGAATGCCAATGAGGGTGCATGACCGTCTGTGCCACAGCCCCTCTTTAGAAAACACTACCAGGACAACCTAGCCATACAATCGACATGGCCAAGTTCCCTACCCTCAGCCCACTAGTCATCGCGTACTTCGCGCTGGTGCTGAGTATCAGTCTTAATTTGTCGGCCATCTATATTTTCCGGCATCGTCCAGATCCTTGCGAACGCGTCCTGGTAGACGACAGCAGGTTCAGTAAGTATTCCACACCAGGTACGGGGGTGCTTGAACTGATACCTTTGCGCAGGCTACGTTGGAGACGATCACCCACACGAGCTCCCCATACACATACCGAATATAGCGCTTACTGTCGAGAACAGCGAGACATACGGACTTTCGGACTTTCAGGCATGGGTTGACTGGCGTACACTCGACGCTTTCCCGCACAGCAATGGCTTCGTCAAGCTAGGACCTGAGGGTGAGATTTGTCTGGGCTGCAATGAAGACACACGTAGACTCACGTCCTTACAGGCCAAACCTTTGGTGATTATGCGCGGCGGTGACGTCGGCAAACTGTTACTCACCACTCTCGCAGGTATCGCCATGTTCCACCAGATGCATTGTCTGCAGAAGATCCGCGAGGCTATCACCCAGGGTGACGCAGGAATGCACGTCCGCCACTGCCTGAATCTTCTGCGTCAAGCCATCCTGTGCGCTAGCGACACCACTCTTGATCCCATGAACAAGCCTAACGGGACCGACGGGCTTGGTGTGGTGCACATCTGCCGGGACTGGGAGAAAGTGTACGACTTCGTGGATGAGAATCAGCGACAGCACGCGAGCTCGTATAACAGGCCTGAGGGCCATGACGAGCAGTGAGGGTGGGGCCCGAGTCTATTAAATAGCATTAGCCACTGTCTGCAGAAGAATGTAATTCCGTATTCGCAGGTTGTGCATCGGCGGCGGTGAATAGTTCAAGTTCAGCTGACGCGAATTGACAATGCTTTCGTCCTATCAGACAAACCTGTTCTCCAGTGCATTGGAGTGAGGCGGTCAAAATATCGTACATGATAGATGCATTCCCGTCCGCCTAACCTGACAGGATATTCCTGATAGATGATCGTAGCTGTTCGTCTCCACAGCGCAAACGCCACAGACAACTCCCATCTTCGCTTCCCTTCAAGCGAAGCACCGCAACGCCACGAGTACTAGAGGTATCTGCAATCTCTGGTGAAATGATAATTTTCACATCGCCTGAAATTCACGATTAGGAATCACCGAGCAACACTATGCTTATAACTTGCCTTCGAATGGCGCTACATCCGCAGCAATCATCTTCAGCCGACGCTGCAGACCTTGCAAACGCCCTACGACGACATTGATGGGTACTTCGCTCCATCCCCGCGAATTAGCGCTGTCGAGAAGATTCCAAGTGGCTTCAAAGTCGAATTCACTGACACTGGACGCAGTTGAGATTGACACCAGAGGCTCAGACACGAAAGGCGAATCGAGCGCAATGAGGTCGACACGCGACGTCTGACACAGTGTTACAACCAACGAGACTGTATACAATGTGGTTTCGCACCGTATCGTCTTCGTCCATAATCTGCACTACAGGTAACACCGTGTTTGGTGCTGGGGGAGACGCCTATTATCCTCCATTAGGACTAGGTGAGATTATGGATTAAGAAGCTTTCCTTACCATGGAAGTAAGTTCAGCTTGACCAGCAACAAGAGCCAGATCACCTGGAGTTATAGTCCTTGCCAATGCCTCCTGAGAAGCTCGTACTTGTCCGATAAACCGAGAGCTACCATCCTCCGACTGCCTCGAGCTACTACTATTACTTAGACGTCGCAGGCGAGATGTGAGTTTTGGAGGCTCATATGCGTCATAGCGTAGTTCATGCGGGTAAGGCGAATTGCGAGAAACCGATTCAGATGACCGTGCTGAAACCAGTGATGGCGACGACGGTAGGTGTGCTTCCCGATTATCTTTCTCTACTTCGTACGTTTCGAGAGCAACCATGAAGTCAGGTAGCTTCGTTCAAATTAGAGGCGAGTTGGAGACAATATCAAATTCTGACGCACCGCAGTAGATTTGGCCATTGATATGATGTGCTTGATTTGCGCTTTCGAGCGGGACAGACTGATGAATTGATCGCAGCGCTGAAATACGTCAATCAGCGAAAATCACCGCGGTTCCCACAGAACTCACACGTCTAACGTATCTGCTACTTCGATCCCGCACAGTACTGACGTTCTCAACCACATCAGAAGGTGCTTCGTCAGATTCAGCAGCGATGCGAGTCATGGATAGCAAACAAGCGTCCTGGATGGAACCTTGAAAGTGGAATCAGCCAACCACCGTGCGTGCGATGTGAACAGTGGACGAACCAGAATACAGAGAAAGTCGTTTGCTCAATCCACGCAGTAGATTGACCGGCGATATTGGAGACATATACAGGTACTCGCTGATCAATGCCGTAAGGATTACCATGAGAGTTGGACCAATCTCCAAGTCAGGTTCAGTGATATTCGCGAACAATACACCAATACAACTGCTTTGGAAGTTCGCATTTGCTACATGCCTTCGTCATTGCAGAGCAAGGAAAAAAAGATGGAACCACTAACCGCTTCGCACATGGACAAGAACGTCCTCCACTGCTTCTTGTAGAACGCGCCGCTTGTTTAATGGAGTGCTCCCCTCGAGAACCGGAAGCAGACTCTTGATGTGTTGGATGTACAGTTCGCCATCCTCTCCACAGATAACTTGGATAATTTCTAGCAGTCGCCGCGAGTGTTCTTCGGGGTCTTGCATGATCCTAGTTTGAGAGTCGCCCCGAAGCAACTGCGTATAGTATGCCTCCACTATACCACGATCGACGCGTTGTAGTATGCACAGGGTCTTTCGAGTAACGCTCAGTAGACGACAAACGTAAACCGTACTCTACTCACTTTGGTTCTGATGCACTTATCAGCTGACTCGAGCAACCTCATCACCCGTTCGACCTCCCACTCTTCCAAGACTGCGGGGATATCTGAGCTTGTGCCAGCCCAGAGTGCAGGATCGATGTGACTCAAACAGACAACGAAGAGATAGACGTCATTGACATCTTCAGAAGTCAGGAGATGTTGTATTTCCTGCACAAAAGAAGTGCCCGCTTGAGCTTGTGTTGCAAGCAGTGATTCCAAGGGTGCATTTGCCGCAACCAGGAAACATTGATAAATTGCGGCTAATTGAAGTAAATTCTGTAGGTATGAACGTTGTACTGCAAATTATGAAGGAGCCTCACCGCGTGCAGAGAATCCCCTCGGACGTGCCGCACGGAGGATTTCTATTGTGAGAGCCAAGTCTCGTTCAGATGGTCTGTAATCCATTAGATGGATATCAGGGACAGAAGAATAGAGACGCACGTAAAAAAACGCAGCGCGTTCATGACCTTAAGGAGGATGTTGTTTTTACCAGGATCTGGGCGAGAACTCCAGGTAGACGAGTAGAGTTTCGATAGCATCGAGTGAAACATGTCGTCAGAGATATGTCCAGTCTTAACATTCATTACTACGCAGTAATTGTTCAAGTCCATACGACGACTCACCTTTACTGAGTCGACGCATACGATCAGAGCAGCGCTAGCGACGATGGGTTCAGAATCTGTTATGCGTTTATGCACTTTGCTCAAGATTTGCTCGAGTAGTCCAGGACGATGCTCGGACAGCTTATGAAAGGTCAGAAGTGCTCTCCGACGAACATGCAACCTGTAGCACGTTAACATCAATATGCCAGAGTACCAAAGAAAACACACATACTGACGAGCTGTGAGATAATAGATCTATTAAACGAGACTGGATAGCAGGGATGAAATCTTCCGTGGAGAAGTGGATGAGGGTATCCAGGGCGAGACAAATTCGGGGGACAAGATGGCTTTCAAGATCCTGGCATAATATAAGAGACGGTATTGACACAGCCCCACTCAACGCACCTTACGCAAGGTGTTCACAAGCATGAGCTGAAGTTCGTGCTCTGGCGGCATCAATTCTGCACAAAACAAATAGCCTGCCGTTCCTAGGTCTTCTGTCACCATGCCCTATAGCATATATGCATAAACCCACCTATTCTCTTGTCCTGTATAGTCTGTCCGGCCTCTGCCAAGTTAATGGCGTGGTGGAAGGCAAAGTCCACATTCGCGACAACACCGGGATTCACGGTCATCGCACAATACAGTAACAGGACCAAGCACTCCTTCAATTGTTTCTGCCAGATTGCTTCAGTTCGTAGGTTAGAAGACTGAAAAGTAGCTTAGCACACCATAGATAATCTCGAACGTGGAAGCTGATTGCGTATGGACTCAACCTCTGCCAGTAGGACCTGGTCGGCCTGACTAGACGACGACGCAGTCTCAATCTTGCGAACCAAAGTATAATGAGCTCTGCTGAGGGCTCCAGAGGAGACAAATGGCACGTCCATGGGTGAAGAGCACACGCAAGCAATTGCAGTTGTTGAGGTGTACTTGGTCTTGAAGGTACCCGGATTTGGCAATCGCACTGTTCTTCCTAACCGCCGCCATGTCCTCATCCTCATCGCCTGCTACGGGGACGGCCCATTCATTCAACAAGATTCTCAATCAGCACAAGTTATCCGCAAAGGCGCGCAGCACCGCTGAGATTGAGGAGTCAACCAAGAAGCTGAGGCGGTTAATCCTGGTTGACGGTATTCCATCGACTGTGGTGTGTCCAAGGACTGCCTTACAGTGGCTCGGTCCACACAATTGATGCGTACGTTCTTGAGGATCCTACACTACGTCCACGAATCTGGAAGATTCTCTTGCGCGTACAGGACGTATCGTCGGACACGTTTCTCGCGTACGTTGCGCGAGGTCCCTGCGAAGTCCGAGAGAAGATCAGGAATGACACCTTCAGGTGAGTGTTTCTTTCCCCCACTTACACCGGTATTGGTCTCTCAGTCTTTTATTAGAACGTTAGCTACGGATCGCGGTTTTAAGGAGCGCGTGCGCGAGGACATGCTTGTACGACTACTTGACGCGTTTGTTTGGCGAAATCATGGTGCGGCATAGTTCAGAGGCTCATACATTTATCGACTGATCGATATCTTGTATAGACAGGCAGGAAACGCATCATTTGGGTTTCACATACGTGCAAGGAATGAATGTTCTTGCAGCACCATTCTTGTACACCATGCCGTCGGAGTTGGAAGCCTTCTTCTGTTTTGCCAAGTTCATTGAAGAATCGTGCCCACTATACGTCCAACCTACTCTGGAGGGTGTGCACCGGGGACTTAAGGTGCTTATTCGCTTAGTCTACGTGGTTTGGAAGCGTATGTTCATTGTGTTGGCGAGCAGCTACTGGACCGTTGTTTGAAGATCGTTGATCCCGACCTTTATGCACATTTGCGTTCAAAGAACCTGTCGGCAGAGATCTACGCCTTCCCTTGTGCGTGTCCTTTATTGACATCGCATGTCATTCTGACGCATATGCACAAAGCGATCTTGACTCTGTGCGCGTGTACGCCTCCGCTGGACCAAGTGTTGCAGTTGTGGGATTTCCTACTGGCATTCGGGGTGCACCTTAACGTCCTATGCGTAATCGCGCAACTGCTATTGATGCGAGACGAAGTTATGAGTTCGTCCAGGTGCGTCAGTTGTGATACCTTCTGTTCCCTGTATTCACAGGTGACTTTCCTAGCCCTATGCGCCTGCTGCGCACATTCCCCCCACTTGAAGCACTTCCCGTGATCGGGATCGCAGTCACCCTTGTACGAGACCTGCCCACAGACCTCTATGACGAACTTGTGCGGCATCCCTACGCTGTGCAGGATTAACGACGACTTGCGTGCTCTCATTCTACGGCTGTGCTGACACTGGCTCGCTGTGTTACTAGCTGCTCGAACATATTGGCTGCCCTCTATCATGTGGACGGAGCTATCAAGTTGTAAAGTTTTCCGACCTGAATGGCAAAATACGTGAATTGTGGCCGAAAGTACTGAACTGTAACCTGAACAGAGCTTATCTCAAAGTGGCGGAGTCAAAGTTTCTCCGTGATATCCTTCGCACGTTGTACGACCATTTCTCAGAATGTGTACAGGCATTTAATGGATGAAAACAGCCAAACCCCATGCGGGTTCTTGCACAAAATAATATACCACAAAGCTGGAGCAGTGAAAAACCATCTTAATGATGACAAAAACTTGCCTTACCAGGAGCGTGGAACACGCCACCGCCGGCTTGAGTTCCCCGGTGCCAAAACATGACCGCACTCTATGTGCAGATTTTTTGCCAGGAGCGTGGATTGAACACGCGACCTCCAGAAGTCCCAAAGTCCACGATAGAAACCTTCAGTCTGTTGCTCTCCCAGCTGAGCTATCCCGGCACATCTGCCTAAGCGATTGATCACATGAAATCATCACCGTATATTTGGGGGAAGTCAGGTGCCTTAATGAACCTGCATGTCACGTGGTGAAACAGGCTTCGAGAAGACGGATGCGTGTGGAAGAAGTGCATGTAACCTTCCGAACACTACCATCAGTCTCGATTACGCCCCCTCTCGAGCGGTGAGCTGTTGGCGAACTTACGCGCTCGTGCGGTCGCACGAAACTGGACATTGCAGGGCCAGTAACAGCATCCTATGAGTGGAAACGGGTCCGTGCGCGCCTCTGGCGTCTTCCACTCCGAATAACTTACACCCCATACAGTCTGTCGAGCTATCTGTCGGACTCGGTCGCGCTCAATGATAGTCTTCGAAGTATGTCCGATGGTTCCACCCCTTGTGGAGATCCTGACAGGCTTCTGCAGGTAACAAGGCGGTCGTGTGTGCCATCTCTGCAAGCTACATCTCGACGTTCGTGGGGTATCCTGTGGGTTTCCTTTTTTCCAGCATGGATGCGTAATGTGTGTTCTTAAAGAACTCTCAACAGCTAGATTCTATCAAGTCCAGGCTTCAGACCATACGGACTCACATATCGATCCCTACGCTTGCACTTCAAGTGTACCGTGAAGAAGGCGTCATCGGATTCTATCGCGGGCTATGGATACCTCTGATCACCATTTCCTTCGTTCGTACGTGTCGTCTTCACATATACCCACAGTACCGCCTCTCTGACCGCATGTATTCTAGGTGCTGCGTCTTTCACGATATACACTTCTACCAAAGAGTATTTCCGTGAGCATCATTTACTGAACAGCAACAACATCTTCAATGTGGCGTCTGCGGGCGGCGTAGGGTCAGTCTTCCCGTGGCTACTCGGTGAAGTTGACTCACTTTGGTGCGTAGGGGTGCATTGTCTGGCTCCCTGATATCATTCGGTAGTGCGCGTGAGTTGTACGATTGACTGCTAGATTGAATGGCATCTTATTTTTTGCCTTCCTGGTAGCATTTGAGCTTGTGAAGGTCCATCGGTCTACTTCGGCTGCACCCGAATCAAGGGACTGACGCCGCGCATTTCAGGTTCGGCGTCAGCTGGAATACTCTATCGCTGCCAGCAAGGGAACCCGGATTCTGAAGGCTCCAAGTACCGTAGATGCCGTCCGCGATATTTTAAGGAACAACGGCGTGAGGGGCTTGTACCTAGGATTCCGCCTTCATTTCAGTGAGTCCTATCGAGCTCCTCGTTAGCAGGCCATTTGATAACATTTGCAGTACGCGACACAACCGGTACGGCGCTGTATTTCTTCGAGTACGATGGCTTTCGCCACTTGATGGGCCGCGACGCTCTCTCGGGCGAACAAGGACCAACACCAGCTTGGATGCCGATACCCTCTTCGTTAGTTCCCTTCATGTGTGGCTCCCTCGCTGGTGTGACGTCGTGGGCTATGATCTACCCTCTTGATGTGTACGCACCCCACATAGCTTGCCTGGCTTGCACTAACACTTCTCTAGTGTCAAGACAAAGGTTCAGCAACGCGCGTTGGCCGGTGAGCGTAAGAGGGGCGCATTCGAGACATTGTATCGTCTAATTCGGGGTAGGTTGTCCTCCGCTGTTGCGTTGCTGTCTCTCTGACTCCCGCCTGGCGACAGGCCCGGACCCGACCGCCCCGAGACCTTTCCTCTTGGGAGTAGCGCGACTATACCGTGGACTAGGGGTCAGTGCGTTGCGCAGTGTTACCACTCATGGCTTGCTCTGGACGATCTTTGATCTCACGGCTGGGTATATTGACCGGCTCCCTGCGACATCAGAAAGTACAGTATAGATACAATGCTAGTCAAACATAGAGGAGACACCAAGCATAATGATGATTCATGAACTTGTACTTATTAGCATCTGGCGCATGACCCAATATACCGCCAACAAAATTTGGCATCTCTCCGTCCCGTGTTTTTTATACCCCAGACTCCGTTAGGCTCGTGGCTTCTAGTAGGGGCACTCAAAGAGGGTAGACGCTACTGGTGACTTCTGTTACCGCTTTTATTCCGACATACGTCCTCGGATAAATCTCAGGCGTTCGAGCCTGCTGTCAGATTTCGCGATGCCTCTTGCGCTAGAAACGCGCACCATGCATATGCATGACATTCGTCAATCCGTTAACCCTTGACGCTCATCAGGATCATCTCCAGCGCGCCACGCTAAAGACAAACAGCTGCTCCTTGTCCAGATGTCCTGTTCACAATCTGTTACTGGCGTTGCAAGTCAAGGGGTAACCCTTACCTTCGTGTCCTACAGTGTACAACCGCACTCGAGGGGTCATCGGTAAATATTCCGGTCAAAATCCGCCTATCCGCTTCTTGGCGAGTTTTTTCTTCGCTGGAAGCGGTCGTCCACCGTGAGGACCGGGAAGCACCTGAGTGCTCGTCATGAAGTTCTGAGACGAGGGAGGTGCATTCCAGCCACCCTCCTCGGGTTGACTGCCACCGAGTATGACTTCTTGTGAGCGGGCACCAGTGAGTGGTTTCCGCGTAACAAGGGATTGGTGACTTGTGGCGATGGCGAAAGGTGCCATTGCAGAGGATGCAAGGACTGGAGGCGGCCGCTGGGACTGTATACCCAAATCTTCCATGAGAGGTTGAGCGACCTCCGGCTTATATCTCGTTCGGCGCTGCTGCACCTTGGGAACACCATTGGAGATCTCGTAGAGATCATGGTAGCTGAATGTGTCAGGATCTGCGCCGATATCCCAATCCTTCAGCAGCAGCCGCACACCGAGTGACAACGGAAGATCCCGAGACGATTCTGCCGGAGTCCGTTCTGTCTTCCCCCTGGTATAATATTCGACAGATCGCTTGTCGACAGGGCGCAGGAATCCAAATGTTACTGGAGGTGGCTCTGCATCTTGAAGTGACATGGCCTCCGTAGCACGGGACATCGTTTCCAGAACGTTGTCCAAGTTGGGATCTATTCCATCCTTCGGCTCACCCGCTCGCATAAAGGGATGGGGGGCGAATACGTTTGACGACAGGGACAAGTCAAGCAAGAGCTGCTCCCGAGATTCAGACTCTCTTCGATAGGATACGGCAGGCCGATCTGTGTCAGAATCAAGATTATACTGCTTGAGACGATCGACTGTCTTTTCCAGGTGCTCTTCCATGTCGGGAATGAAATGATGCAAAAACGGTGCGATGTTCATATGCCAACGTGAAGACTTGGCGAGCTGTTTGACCGGAATGCGATCTTGCACCAATGCACGGTAACCACGAACAGAGTTCATAGCACTTTCTGTCAAGATGTCACTTCTGGTGGCCTGAAGTGGATGGGCACCCGAACGTAACGAAATGTCATATCTTTTTTTGTAATTAGTGAGAGAACCACCACAGAAAAGAAGACGGAGATTACGTAGTCAGGATGTGTTCAACGGGCACATCAGAATCTTGCAAGAAGGAGGGCATCTTGTCTAAAATTTGATACACGGCTTCACCATCCCCTGCTGGCAAATCTGCCTCGCTGAAATGGAAAATCCCTGAGCAGCTAAGTTAGAGGAGAAACATGCGGCACAGATGGACTTTACTTTTGTAAGCAGGTCGAAGGTCGACTTTGCTGAAAGTTTGCGCTCCCAAGGGGCCATTGTTGGGTCGTGAAGTCTTCACCTGTGCTTCCAAATTCAGGACATCTACAGGCCACTCTACCCTCTGGTTGTCAATACGAGTGACGTCGCCGGCTTCACCGGTGGGAGATAATTCGAGGTTGAGGAGACTAATACTACCACTTTCACTGAGCTGCATGACGCTGATGTCTCCGTCATTGGTGTCCGCTGGATGCTGAACGAAGGCATGTCCGAGATAGCGGCCATCGGGAGTGCGGACTGGAGGCAGGCAGTATGGTGGAACGTTCACATATACCAGATTGTGGTCTGTGCCCGAGACATCGTAGACCGTCACTAATCCATTACAACGTGAGGTAAGGAAGGTCAGAGGAGCTACGCCAATGTCAGCAATCTTGTCCTTGTGAGGTGGAGAGATGTTCACATTGCATTAGCAGTCGGGTATATGTAGTGAGCGTTCTGTCAGAACCTCTCCCGTGCTTCATCCCAAGCAATGGCGTGCCGGGACGCCGCTCATCTATCCAGACGACTTCATCACTTGTTACAAGGCGTACCACATGGTCTTCTGATCGACCTTCGATGGAAATAAGGAAGTCTTCTGCATTTGAGGCATGATAAAGTACAGAGGAGCTATCGTGCGCCTGTTGAAGCTGTTAATGCATTGTGGTTCAATATGGACACAGCCGCTGTACTTACCCTGAGATCCAGGTGTTCAGCATATTTCCTACCCATGAGCAAACAACTATAATTATCCTTCCAAGTTCCTATTCTCCAGTATTGTTCCTGAGGATCAGCTTGAGACGACGTCGGTTGAGTATATAATCGTTCGCTAGCATATTTTCATGAGTCAAAACAAAATATTCATCCAATGAGACTAACATGAATTTTTGACCCCGCGGAACACTGCATTGATAGACGGTGCCCTCCTGGTTGACAAGTAGTAGTGAACCGTGTCTGGTGGACGTAGTTGGAAGTGTCATGTCCATAAGTAACTTGTCGCCAACATCCGATCTAGCGACTACCGCTAGCTCGTGCATCTGTACAGCAGCCGATCGGCTGTCCCCCATGGGCTTCACCTGGAGTAAACTTGTTGCAGCATAGGTTCTGACACCCAGAACAGTCTCTATAACATCAGCCTTCAACGCTACTATGCAAACTTCATTGCTGACAGCTAATACGTACCGGATCTTTCGCCCTCGGTTGACGGTGCAGGGGACAAGATTTGCTGTATGGGAGTTTGAAAGGACTTTATAGGCTTCGCAGAGCTTCTCAGCGAAATATGATCTCTCTGAGTAAATATAAGCGGAGATACGTCTGCAGAGTCTGTGCTGAGCAAACAACTCGACGCAAGATGCTAACTGGACTTACTTAAATCGCAGTATGACTCACCCATGGGGAACGCTAAATATGTACCCTCTTCGCGATTCCCAGTGTAGAGAGAAAACACTTCTAGCATACTTCCCGCAAGAGGGTCAAATTTACGCAGTTCGTGAAAAGCTCCGGCATCTGCAGCTATCTCGTCTCTGATAAGTTCAGAGGGAATGTCAACATCTGGGTAATATGTCCGCAAAAAATGTGCCTAAAACAGCTAATTAACATGCTTCCTCTTCACAATAATTGATAGCATACTCCTTGTTCTGCTCGTTGAGCGACAGATAGGTCTGATACATTCGAGAGGTGCTGCTGCGTCTGGGGGAAAACTTCGATCGGGTCCTGCTTTGAGAAGAGCCTGCGCCCTAAGCAAAGTCAGAGTAAACCAGATACTTGATCAGTAGGCTCACCGGAATTTTTCTCACATAGAAATGACCAGTGAAGGCGATCCGCATAGCGCCGCAAGGTTGCCGACGTTAAAGATCCAGGCTCAACGGAAGGGTATCTCCATGGACTCTCCTTTACTGTCTTCTTTCCCTTCTGACGGACAATAGTTACGCTCGTCTTCGTTTCATCAGATGGCCAACGATCTACGACACTTTCTGAGGACATAGCCTTGGAGGAAGGTGACTTCGCATAATTTGGGGAGGAACGTGTCTGGAGTCCTTTACGGACGCGTCGTGTGCACGTGAGCTGAAAGTGGTGTCAGAAGTCCGATCCGCGTCTCTAAATTTCGGCAAGTGGCACTCAAGCCATCATTTCTGCAAAGTACTATGCTCAGGCTGTGGGCTGTGGGCCAACGTCCTCATTCTCTTCAGTGCAGATGGCTTCACTCCACGTTTGTGGCCAATGCTGCGGCAACCACTTCGGATGCTCCGGCAGCACCAAAATGGACACCTCAGTCCATACGCACTGGCTTGATTGCTCGGAAACGGGGTATGACCGCAATGTGGGATGACCACGGTGCAAGATATCCGGTGACGGTCCTTCAGGTATTTTTTGTTATTATGTGCTTGCGAAGGGTATGCTCAATGCATTGCCGTGTCATAGTTGGAGAACTGCCAAGTCACCGCGAACATCAAGACGGCGCGTAAGGACCACTCGGAATATCACGCGGTTCAAGTCGCTGCGACAGATAGACCAGCGAAGACTGCTACTGCGCAGATGCTTGGTCACTACAGGAAAGCTGGAGTTCATCCTAAACGAGTTGTGAAGGAATTTTCAGTGACTCCTGACGCACATGTACCTGTCGGTACGTGTCCGAGATATGGCTTATCGTTTACGGCTAATTCCTACGGATTCCCACAGGTACAACTCTTTCTGCGATACATTTTGTTCCAGGGCAGTATGTCGATGTCATTGCAAACTCGTTCGTCTCGTATCCCTGTGAATCGGCTATTACGCTGAACTTCTTTCGCTAGTATTGGTAAGGGGTTCCAAGGAACGATGAAGAGGTGGAACTTCAAGGGTCTCCGGGCAAGTCATGGTGTGTCTATATCACACCGTTCAGCCGGAGCTATTGGCGCACATCAAGTTCCGTTCGCTCTTTCTCGTATTTTGATACAGCCACTCACAGCACTACTCTCAGGACCCTGGTCGTGTATGGCCAGGGAAGAAGATGGCCGGTCGACTTGGAGGTGAACGTACAACGACTCAGAATCTCGCCGTCGTGCGTGTCGACAGCACTCTGGACCTCATTTTCGTACGTGGTTGCGTACCAGGATTTGACAACGCACATGTCATGATACGAGATGCGAAGAAGAAGATGACCCGCGATGCGCACGTCAACTATATGAAGGCTATAACTGACAAGGTGCTCCCCAAAGGAGTGAACGACTTGCCGTTCCCAGCAGGGACACAAGAGATGGCAAGGGTACTGCCTCCCGTCATTGCTGCTCCGACGCATCGTAGGAGTCCTTTCCTTCCTAGAACATAAACCATTTTTTTGTTTCCGCCAAGCGTTCATCGTGAATCTAATTTCTCGTATGGAAACACAGCCCGGTGTGACGATAGTCAAACGTTCATCGGAATTTCTCGCACGCTCGAATCAGTTTTCCCGCTATATTTCTCCTGTAAGTGGTCTGATCAAAGATTGCTCGTGCAGCGCCGTCGACATGCAAGAGCGGTGCATAGTGTGAGCGCTACCAGGCTCCTAAAACCATCCGTCGTTACAGCGTTCTCGCTCCTTTATCCTAGCACGCATGTTTTAGGAGATCATGTGATATATGTTTTATGAGACTTACCCTTTTTATCGAAAATTACCGGATTAGGACGAGCACTAAGAGGAGGAGAACGCTGTAAGACGGCTGGCCAAACTCGTCATCCGGATTGTTCCGAGCTTATGCAAGCCTACGTTTCTCGCAGGAACTTTGAGGTAAACCCTACCGTAGGTCTTATTTTGTGGGGCACGAGCAGCCCCAAACTGGTTGCTTGTCGCGCGCCGCAGCGCACCCACTGCCTCACAACATCATGCAAAGATATCAGAGAATGGAAGAATATTTACTCTTAGGTGCTCAAATTTACTCCAGTTAAATGAGGAGGCCCCAATCATGCATCACTGTCAGTCTGCCAGTGCAACAATTTTGGTAGTTGACTGCCTGAGGGAGGTGAAGTTGAAGGTGCAGCTTAGTACCTACTGATGCTTGCAGAATGAGGAAACACCCATCTGACATTAGCTCCGGCCTTTGCGAGTCTCTTTCCCATGCCCGCGCGATGTTGTGAGGCAGCGGGCGCGCTGCGGCGCGCGACAAGCAACCAGTTTGGGGCTGCTCGTGCCCCACAAAATAAGACCTACGGTAGGGTTTACCTCAAAGTTCCTGCGAGAAACGTAGGCTTGCATAAGCTCGGAACAATCCGGATGACGAGTTTGGCCAGCCGTCTTACAGCGTTCTCCTCCTCTTAGTGCTCGTCCTAATCCGGTAATTTTCGATAAAAAGGGTAAGTCTCATAAAACATATATCACATGATCTCCTGAAACATGCGTGCTAGGATAAAGGAGCGAGAACGCTGTAACGACGGATGGTTTTAGGAGCCTGGAGCGCTACACGTACTTGTCTTGATCAACGATGTAAGTATACTTGTGACGAACTTTGCGTACAATCATCACAGCCAAGAGTTCTCCGGAATAGGAGGTCTCTCAAGATAAACCTTGCACCTGGAAGAGGCGTGGAGTTGCCTGCGTGTCCTTGACTGTCATCCTTGGTCTGCGGACGCAACCAATATACGGCAATGCCTGGCAAACGTCTTCTAGTCGAGATAGCTTCGTACAACACGAATTTACAAGGCGATGAAGGTGTATCCCAAGATTTAGTCGACTGGCTCTGTCCGACGCTGGATGTCTCCCGCGTACGAGAGCGCAAAGCACCGGACATCATCGCAGTAGGCTTCCAAGAGCTTCTACCGTTGCATCTTGGGTGTGAGTGCATCTCCGCTGTCACTTCTAGAGCAGATACTAGAAGGGATCCTGTTGTCCCCAGTTGCTGGTCTTTCAAATGCGGTCATCAACAACAGGAACACTCAGATCCTCTCTCAGATAGAAGCACATTCTCCGAGCAAGGAGCGGTACTCGTTGATAGCCAAGGTGGTTAACGTAGGCGTTGCTCTACTTGTCTACGGCCGCGACGACAGCGTGGCGCGTACAGTGTGCGATGTACAGACGCAGTGGACGGGGTGCGGGCCGGCCTACATGGGCAACAAGGGCGCCGTAGGCGTGAGGTTCAGAGTACCAGGAGAGGACGGTGGGATCGGAGAGGTCTATACGTGCGTTGGCTACGTGCCCTGCCTTGTAATGTTGTTGTTCAATTCACATTATTCCACCAGTTTTGTGTGCGCACATCTTACTGCGCATTCACATGAGCTGCAGCGACGCATTCACGATTTTCACCATGTTGTTCGCACCCTTATCTTCCCGGCACTGCCTTTCTCGGAGTCAAGATCGCCGACAACTATCTATTCTACCTCACATTTATTCTTCTTTGGCGACCTGAACTTCAGGCTTGCGATACCCGCCTCCCGCGGACTCGCAGATCCATCCCAACGCTCCAGCCTTGTCGAAACATTGACAGATGAAGAAGGCCGTCGGAGCTTGAGAGAATGCGATGAGCTGCTCGTGGAGCGCGACATTAAAGGCAGCATCTTCATGGGCCTCCGAGAAGGCGAATTCTGGAGATTCAACTGTAGCTACAAGTACAAACTGGGAGAGGTTGATAACTTCGAGTGCGTCCTCCATATATCCTGATTATCACACCTCATTCTGACTTACCTACGATGTCGCAGTCCGAAAAGAATACCCGCTTGGACGGATAGGATTATGTATACTACGTTCGCAGATACCCCCGATGCATCAGCAGAGTCTAGCATCGCAAACCTTCTCTATACTACGATACCCTCATACACGAGATCCGACCACGTATGTTTCCATCATGCTGTTTTCGAGTGCCTAGTCTCACGTATCATGACCCTTCAGAAACCAGTTGTAGCTCTTCTCCTCTTACCGCCTTCCGAGCCAACGGCTCCGACACTCCCCGTGCTCCAGTTAGCTCCTGACTACCATCCTGCACCCGACCCGCTGGCCGCTATCAAGAGATATACCGGCCGGTTGCTCGACCGTGTGTTGGGATATGTATGGTGGGCCATCGTGCTTCTTGGTGCAGGTTCCACCATCGTTGGTATCTGCAACTTCGTTCTGGGCCTAGGCATCTGGGGCTGGTGGAACTCGAGCTGGTGGAATTCGAGAGGACAGTCCGCGGAACAGAGTTGACGTCCGTCATTGCATACAGCTTTGAGGAGGTCGTCATCATATTTATTCGTAGTATCTGTCACACATCTAGCGAGGTTTCACCAGGAAATATAGTATACAGGCTCTACGAAGGTGCACAACAAAACGTACAAGGTCATGCACAAAAAGAATAAGCGAGATGAAGTACAGGCAAGCGCAGGGATAGAGTGATAGTTAGGGCTAGTGAAGATCGTACATTACCGGAACACACATGGATACATCGAGGGATGGGAATTTATGGCGTCACCTTCTTGCCTCTGTCTTCGTCGTCGACCACAATTAGCACTTCTTCTACGTCAGTGAGAGTCTCCTCGCGACGAAGAGTAGGATGGTTAGCAAGCGGGTCTTCTACGTCCACGTCGGAAGCCTCCTGGGGCATTTTGGGTAGACGGATAAAAAGGAACAGGATGAACGCCACGGAGAGCACCCCCGCAGACACGAAGAATATTGCCGGCGGAAAGA